>NC_090442.1:789311272-790561272 GCF_031143425.1 Pleurodeles waltl | reverse complement strand
GCTGTGATAAGAACTAGATACTAATGTGTAATATTTTTTCTAGGCATGATTTAAATATGACTGCATGCTATTTAAAACTGTTGAAGTAGGCCGCAAACAATTTTGTGTTGTCTCATTTTGATTGCTGCTGTAGAGATATCTCCACGAACAATGAAAAGTAAGACGCTGTAGCTGCTGTATTTAAGTAGGAGTTGCTTCTCTCTGTGTCGCAAGTGTGTGAAAGTTTACATTAAACAATAAAAATAAAAATGAAAATGTGACAGCCACTGCAGGGTACTGGGTTGCAATGCTCATGTTTGCAGATTGCACCTGCTGTATAAAGTGAAGACATCCAGTTTTTTAGTTAACATTTTTTAAAGTATTTAAACGTAGTAATTGATAGTTTTGGCAAAGGGGTGTCTTATTGAAACTGGGTCATGTTTTTAGAATGGCATGTGTGCCTAAATATACTGATATCAAAGCTATGTTACTGCTTCTTCAGCATGGGGGATCTGCAGATAGACACCGGTAAGGGGTGCAGCCAGTGCTGGAAATGGAAAAACTGAACTCTGGGATCCCCTAATCTGCCTGTGGAAGAGTTATAACTGGAGGAGTGATAAGCAGTGGTTTCATGTGGAGCGAAGCCAACGTGAGTTCACCTAAGCATTACTTTTGGCAAACTATGGGGGTCATTACGACTTTGGCAGACGGAAAAGCCCATAGTCTGAAGTCCTGACAGGAAGGTTGCCGCCATGCGTCGGCCTCCACACTGGCCCCATTATGAGTTCCCGCTGGTGCAGCAGGAAACGTCCTACAGCATTGGCACCAGCTCATCACAGAACCAGCGGCAATACTGTAGTGCATAGGGTGCACGAGAACAAGTTGCAATGTTCACTGTCTGCAAAGCAGACCGTGAACTTTGCGACTGGGCTGGCCAGGGGAGCCCCTGCACTGCCCATGCCATCTACGGCTCTGTGGATGCATCTCCTTTCATAGAGTCACAAGTTCCCAATTAGTAACCCAGTGATGGATACCACATGCCAGCTGTCTGTATTAGCCTGGAGACATGTGTGGCAGTAGAGAGTGGTCCAAATCACTATTGAGCACCAAGCTATAGTCTCCATTCCAATGCTAGGGAGTGCCAAAGGTCCTTTTGAGGTGTGTGGATAAGGTGTTCAGGAACTACACCTGTCTGATATTGGGCAGGTACAAATGAGCGATCAGTAATGGCATCCCGTCTAGTGCTTCCTCAATAATTGTGAATCTATATCTGGGTCGGTTGCCGTCTATGTAATCGCGAGGGGGACCCCGAGTGCCACCCAGCTCGATGTACCTCTTGAGAAAGCTGAGAAGACAGTGCCTCATAGTTGGTGTCTCCAACATTTCTCTAGCTTGCTTAACTCTGGGGACATCATGTGTGTCTCTAGTAAACATGGTATGGGCCTGGTTTAGATCTTGGCACAGAGGAATACTCTGTCATAAACGTGACAGACATCATGTCCATTGTATTACGATCCCATTATGTCCTGTGGAGATCGTAATACAGTGGACAGTACGTCTAAATTAGGCTCTACATGTGTTTTGCTCAGACGCAGAAATTGTACTTTTCAGGGTATCCCAATCCCCTGACATTGGGGTGTAATTGTATCTGTTATGCATATTTAGGGGTTATTAAGGAGGTGTACCCACATGAGTATTCTGTGTGCGTGTCAGGTAAGGGATATGTCGGATAATGTGTGGAGAGTGCACTGCATGGAGTTGACTAGTATAATGACACAATATAAAAAAACAGGTGTTCCCTTCTGCCCCAGTTGAAGCAAAATCTGCTTCAACCATCTGGACCGAGATAAACAAAAGTTTATGGAGTCCTTATACACTTGGAGGTCTCCGGGTGGGCGAGAGCTGATCTCAAGGTCAAATTCAGTGATGCTATCACTCCAGCATAGCTAGGATGAAAGCTGTGTCTCCACAAAATAGTCTATCAAGCGTAATTAAATGTCACTCAGTCGTGACCCCCCCCCAGGGCACATTAAAATTGAAGGTGTCTCCAATCTCAGCTTAATGAATTATTCCATAGGTATCAGATTTAGTTGTCCACCAACCTGGGGGTGATGAGGGGGCACCTCATCGGTGACACCTGTCTTCCGAATGATGTCTACGAGCCGCTCTCAGCAACATCTGAATTGCTGGTACCTGACTGGACCCTTGGCTCTCTTAACATGTGAATATCAGAGACCAGTAATGCCCTCTTCACCGCCACACGGTCCTTCATGGGGGCCCCTGAGAGTAGCAATGCTCTACTTCATTGAGGCATCCGCCTCTGTGCGGTGTCAGTATTGGTCTTCCTGATATAGGAGATGTTGTGACCTTCTCTCTACAGGCACGACCATACCTCATCCGGTGAAGAAGATGGATTTGTTATTCACAGTGACTCTGAGCTTTCTGGGTAAATCAGACCATATGGTAGCCCTAGAGTTTTATGCAACTCGTTGGTCTCCATGAAGCCCAGATGCCTCCTCTACACAAGGTCACATACTAAGGGAAAATGTACACTTTGTGTCTCTCCATGGCCTACGGCCCTTTGTAGGATATCATTTCAATCATAGTAATTCAATAGCCTGGCCACCATAGATTGTTGCGGGGGAGGGGGCAGTGGGTGGTATGGGACGCTTTGCACTCTTTCTACAGTAAGGAACTTAGATTGAGTGTTTGCAAGCACTGCTTTGAGCATCAATACCTCCTGGAACAATTCTGCCAAAGAGCCTTATTAGCTCATGGAGGCCCACCAGCGTGGCACCCTTCTGCATCTTCCGCTCTCCTCTGTAGAGCATGTATTCACCTGCTCATGTCGTTCACCTGAAGTTGTAGGGCAGAATCTTTTGGTCATAGTGGCAAGGGTAGACACAGTTTCCTTCACTCTAGCGGAGAGCTTCCTATGATCTGCTCGAAGTAGGCCAACATCTACAATAGCACTGACTTTTTGTTTCAGGGCTGCGCTGGATTCCCGAACTGCCTGGAATATTGTCACAGATCTGTCAATAACGGCAGGTCCTATCTGGGCATTCCATATAGAGACTCTAGGGGACACGGCCACATCCACTCCCTGTTCATCTTAGTGGGTCCTCCATCACACCTTTGTTGAGTGCAGCCTTATGAGTGAGTTTGCCCATAGTGTGTGTCACTGTGTCATCTTTTCAGCAGTTGTGGTCTGTGCAATCATGACTGAGTTATAGGTCTAAGTGCAGGAGGTGCCACATGCCCAGCTAGTATAGTTTAGTGACCCCGCTCCAAGTCCATGCTATGGAGACTGTTACCACTGGGCCCTGAGTCACCCTAAAAGCTACAAGCCCCAGCCTCATTGCTGTTTCTGTAAGATGCTTGGGGGGAGCTCTGAACAGGCCCACCAGTTGTGCAGTGTAGTAGTTCTGACTAGCCACCGGAACCAATAGCATCCAGGTAATCTCCTGTCTGTTACATGCTCCAGTCGCTCTCATCTTTCAGGGGTGCATAATTGAAGCCACAGATGCCCACTGTGGCCACAGGTTCCTTGTTGCTCCCTGTAGCTAGTGGCCCCATCCTCAACTTCAGCACTGCACGGGGTACAGCCTTCCACCCATGAGCATCTGTCATTCACTTTACAGCAGACTTCCCCACAGTGTTGCTCACCTCCGCTGGCACCCCGATACTGCTCCTAGTCATGCGGTGAGCCAAGCCAGGGTGCAGCCTTCACAACTCTCAGCTATCAACCATCATCTGTTCTCCTGCAGCTTAGGTTCTCATCTCAGGGGACTGCCTGTAAGTGCAGGACTTCTCTGGTTGTCATTGGATGCAGGCATGGCCATTGGAATACAATCAGGATTTTGCTGGTGGAGAAGAAGCATGTTTCTCATGCGTCTGCCACCTTACCTGGAAAAGCCACTGGTCCCTCTCATCTTTTTAGTCCTGGTCCTTCTAGTTTCGAACCTCCTGCTGGTCCTGGTCCATTTCTTGGTCCTTTGAGTGCAGTTTGCTCTGGCTATGCTTCAGCCCTCTTTCTGATAATCCGCATAATGGTTGTCCTCCTTCTGATGCTTCCACTGTCCCACATCCTCTTAGTCCTGCTCATACTCCCCAACCTACTAATCCTCCTTCTCTTAGTCCTCCATCCAGTAATCATCCTGAATTGACCCTCTTCGTCGTGATGATCCTCATCGTTATCCTAAAGGTATTGGTCCTCCTACTTGTCTTGGTCTTGGTCCTCTTAAACATGTTAGTCCTTCTTCTCTTGCTCCATTTCCTGTTCACAATACTGTTTATGGATCATCTGCTCCTGATGCTGTTGGTGCTGCCCTCTTGGACGACGGCTAGGTGGACTCAACACCCTCATCCAGTTAGCCTTATTGTTTTGATACACTCGGACATTGACCTCCTGGACCTCACCACCGCAGGCCTGGTCTCATTGGTCCCCTGTTCCGGGTCTTCTTGGTTGTGGTCTTTGTCCTGGTCTATTCTTGGTACTCCCGGCCCAGGTCCTATGCCTGATCCTACATTTGCTTTTGGTCATGTTAGTACTAATTCTCCTAATGCCATCCTCCTACCTCTAGTGCCATTGGTCCTGGCCACCCTGGCCCTGTTTCTCCTGTCTGGCCAACCTCGTCCTAGCTGCTGTTGTCTTGGTGATTCCAGCCCCATTGCACTAACCAAAGCCTTCTTGGTCATTATTCTCTTCATCTCTCTGGTCGTGTTACTCGTTTTCTAGTCTTCCTCATTTTAGTACTGCTTGTCCTCCTGGTTCCAGTCTACTTGCCCCTAGTCCTTCCCATTGGCCCTGATCATGCTAGTCATTCTGGTTCTCCTACTCTTCATTTCAGTCATGTGGGGTCTCAAAGTCTGTAACTAAAGTTTCAGCTTTTCTTTTTTGGGGCTGCTAGATGTTTATGCTAAGAGACTACAGTAGGGAACTATCTCAACACACTTGTTACTCTCTGCAGTGGTAGGACACACCTACTGTAAATACTGAAGTCGGTAGAAGCTGAAGAGATTTTTGTGTATCTAGCAAGTTTCAAGGTAAAATAGTTGTAGGTTAATTCGGGACATTTCTTGTGTGTCATTTCTGATCACAGATATGAAGCATCATAAATATGGCAGAACCGCCCATTATGTGACTTTGGCTGGCTATAGTTCTGAAATTGGGACTTGTTAGAAAGGGGGTCTTTGGTTGGCAGTCAGGGTACCCCCTGTCCAAGCAAGGACCCTCACTCCAGTCAGGGTAAGTAACACATAATCCAAATTATCCTGTGCCTACCCACTGTTATCTTGGCACTGGGCAGTAAGGCTTAACCTAGAAGGCAATGTGTAAAAGTATTTATGCACTAAATTATGCAATAACACAGTGAAAACACCACAAAAATACACCACACAGATTTAGAAAAATATAGAATATTTATCTGAGTAGATTAAGGTCAAAACAATCAAGATTTGATTAATACAAGTTGAAATATCACTTTTGTAATGATAAGATGAGCTTTAAATTCTTAAAAGTCACAATGGTCTCTTGCAAGCACAAAGTACCTGTTTTGCGTCAAAATTACACGCACGAAGACCGCAGAGGAGGAGATGTGTTGAAAAAGGTAGGTGTGCGTCAAATTTCTGGGTGCACACAGACGATGCATCGATTCATTTCCATGCATCAAGGGCTTTGCGTTGAATTCCGGTGTGCAGGCTTGAATCCTCTTTGGGATGCGAGGTCTTTTGATGCCCAGGGACAATGTGTAGAATCCGGGGCGCGCAGGACAAAGTTACAGGTGCTGTGATGATCCGGTGGGTGTTGCGTCGCAGTTTCTGTCACAGGGCAGGTGCTGCGTCGATTCCTCTTGCAGGAAGTTAGGCTGCGTCATTCTGGCTCGTTGGTGCCTCGATCCAGTGGGCTGTGCATCAAAGTTCTGGTCGCAATGCTGGCTCTGCGTCTATCTCCACTAGGCGAGCCAGCTGCGTCATTCTGGTTCAGTGATGCGGGGATTCTTTCCCCGCTAAGCAGGCTGTGCATCGTTTCCGGCAGTTTGTGTGTCAATTTTCCACTGCACAAGGAGTTCTTTGCAGAGATGAAGTCTTTTTGGTCCTGAGACTTCAGGAAACAGGAGGCAAGCTCAATCCAAGCCCTTGGAGAGCACGTCTCAGCAGAACCAGAGGTCAGCAAGGCAGCAGGGCAACACCAAAGCAGCAGTCCTTTACAGCACAGCAGACCAGGTGAGTTCCATGGGCAGCCAGGCAGCTTCTCTTGACAGGTTGCAGGTTCTGGTTCAGAGTTTCTTTCCCAGGAAGTGTCTGAGTTGGTAGGGTCAGAGACCCAGTTTATATACCCAAATATGCCTTTGAAGTGGGGGGGGGAGATTTCAAAGAGTGTCTTAGAAGTGCACAAGATCCCATTTCAGTACAATCCTGTCTGCCAGGGTCCCAGTAGGTTGTTTGGCAGTCCATTGTATGAGGACAAGCCACTGTCCTTTGAAATGTAAGTGTCAGGCCCTCCACCCTTCCAGCCTAGGAAGACCCATTCAGTATGCAGATGTATGCAGGTGTGACTGAGAATCCTGTGTTTGTGGCTGTCTGGGTGAAATGCACAAGGCAGCTGTAAACCAGCCCAGCCCAGATATGGATTGCAAGGCACAGAAGGATTTAAGTGCAGAGAAGTGCTCACTTTCTAAAAGTGGCCTTTCTGGAATAGTAATATAACATCCAACTTCACCAGTCAGCAGAATTTTGTATTACCATTCTGGCCATACTAAATATGACCTGTTTACCCCTATCCAAACAGAATCTACCACTCAAACAGGGTAGCCTTGGTGTTAGCCTATGAAAGGAGCGGGCCTCACAGCAGTGGAAAATAAATTTAGGGATTTTTTACTACTAGGACATAATAAACACACAGATATATGTCCTGCCTTTACCCACATAGCAACCTGCCCTCTGGGTTACCTAGGGCCTACCTTCGGGGTGACTTATGTGTAAAAAAAGGGGAGTTTAAGGCTTGGCAAGTACTTTTAAATGCCAAGTCGGAGTCTTGCAATGGCAGGCCTGAGACTTGGTTAAGGGGTGACTTCTGTGGGTGGCACAACCAGTGCTGCAGGCCCACTAGTAGCATTCAATCAACACATGTAGTGCACTTTACTAGGGACTTACCAGTAGATCAAAAATGCCAATTCCGTATGAACCAATGTTACCATAACTTAAGGGAGAGGGTATTTACACCTTAGCATTGGTTAGCAGTGGTAAAGTGCACAGAGTCCTAAAACCAGCAACAACAGCGTCAAAAAGTGTAGGGAGAGAAGCAAAATGTTGGGGGTGACCACCCTAAGGCTGTCAGGTCTAACATGTGTCCCCCCAGCTGAAAGTGGGGAGAGCTACCCAACCTTGTGGAAGCTCTCATCGCTAAGGCAGAAGTATCTGGAGAGACCATAAGCATTGGGGTGGTCAATCCCCGGGCGATGCTCCACCGTAAAGTCCATCCCCTGTAGGGAAATGGAACAACTCAAGAGTTTAGGATTTCCCCCCTCATTTGCATGAGCCATCTGAGGGCCCTGTGTTCTGTCTGAACCTGGAGGTGAGTCCCAAACAGGTAGGGTCTCAGCTTCTTCAGTGCCCAGACTACGGCAAATGCTTCTCTCTCAATAGCACTCCACCTCTGTTCCAGTGGTAATAGTCTTCTGCTAATAAAGACTACCGGTTGATCTAGGCCCTCCTCATTCAGCTGTGCTAGGACCGCCCCATGTCATGGTCTGAAGCAGATGTCTGCACGATGAATTCTCTGGAGTATTCAGAGGCCTTGAGCATGGGTGGAGTGCGCATGGCTTCCTTCAGGGAGTCAAAGGCTTTCTGACAAGCCTTTGTCCAGTTCACCAACCTAGGTTGCTTCTTGAATGTGAGTTCTGTTAAGGGGGACACTATGGAGCCATAACCCTTAACAAATCTTTGGTAGTATTCGGTGAGACCTAAGAAGGCTCTCACCTCTGTCTGGGTTCTAGGTGGTTGCCAGGCCTTGATTGTTTCAGTATTGGCCTGGAGGGGCTAAACTTTGCCACCACCTACTAGGTGTCCAAGTACACTATGGAACCCTGCCCAATCTGGCACTTACTACCCTTGATGGTCAGGCCTGGCTGTTGCAGGGCCTGAAGCATCTCCCTGAGGTGGAGCAGTTGTTCCTCCTTGCTGGAACTGTAGAAGGCCAGGTCGTCTAGACAGGCTGCACAGAAGGCATCCTTGCCAGCTAGGACCCCATTAACCAATCATTGGAAGGTAGCAGGGCCATTTTTCAATCCAAAGGGCATGACCCAGAACTGGTAATGACCCTCAGGATTAGAAAAAGCTGATCTCGCTTTTGCCCCTTCAGTCAAAGCGATTTGCCAGTACCCTGACACGAGGTCAAAGGTACTAAGTAGCCTGTCTACGAGCTCATCAGCTCGGGGGATGGGGTGAGCATCTGTCTTTGTGACAGAGTTGAGACCCAGGTAGTCCACGCAGAACCTAAGCTCTGGTTTGGCACCGGGAGCAGCAGCCTTGGGAACCAAAACCACTGGGCTGGGCTAGGGACTGCTGGACTTCTCTATCATCCCAAGAGCCAGCATCTTGGCAACCTCCTCCTTGATGCTGAACCTCACCTTATCTGATACTCTGTAAATTATATTCTTTACAGTGGGACTGTCTCCTGTGTCAATGTGGTGGACAAACAAGTGTGCGAGTCCAGGGGTGAGGGAGAACAGGCAAGAGAACTGCTCCAATAATTCGTAGTAGTTCCCTCTCTGATCTAGGGTCAGGGAATCAGAGAGATTGACACCTTCCACTGATCCATCACCTTCTTTGGCAGTGAGAAGGAGATTGGGGAGAGGCTCACTCTCCTCTTCCATACCCTCATCTGTCACAAGACGCATGCTGATTCCAGACTTCTCAAAATTAGGCTTCAGCCTGTTTTGATGGAGCACCATCAGGGGGTTTCTTGGGGACTTGAGGTCCGCTAAATAAGTGGCCTCTCCCTTACACTCCTTGATTTCAAATGGGCTAGTCCAGCGTCCTGGAGAGCTCTAGGCTCTACTGGCTCCATTACCCCCATTTTGTCTCCAGGTGAGAATTCTACCAGGGTGGCCTACTGGTCTTACCATTGCTTCATTACCTCTTGACTGGCCTCAAGGTTGCTCTTGGCCTGTTTACAGAAGCGTTGCATCTGGTTGCAGAGTGCCAGCATGTAACTGACCACATCCTGGGGGGGGGGTTTCCTGGGAGATTTCTCCCACCCCTCTTTCACAATGCTTAGGGATCCCCTGACAGGGTAACCATAGAGAAGTTCAATGGGGCTGAGCCCCCACCCTTTTCTGTGGCACCTCTATAAGCAAAGAGAAGACATGGCAAGAGGACGTTACACATACTCCTCATGGCCTCAGGTAGGCCTGTGATCATGCCTTTTAGGGTCTTGTTGAATCTCTCCACCAACCCATTGGATTGAGGATGGTAAGGGGAGGTGAACCGGTAGGTCACCCCACACTCATTCCACATAAACTTCATGTACGCAGACATGAAGTTTGGGCCTCTGTCAGACACAACCTCCTTTGGGAATCCAACACGGGTAAATATCCCCATTAGAGCTCTGGTCATCACCGGTGCAGTCACTTTCCTTAGAGGGATCGCCTCTGGATAGCGGGTGGCATGGTCCACAAAAACCAGGATAAACCTGTTGCCTAGGGCGATTTTGGGGTCCAACGGACCAATGACGTTGATGCCCACCCTTTCACAGGGGGTGCCAATGACGAGGGGTGGGTTCATGGGGGCCTTGAGCCTTTTCCCTCTCTTCCTACTAGCCTGGCAGGTGGGGCAGGACCTACAAAAGGCATCTGAGGCGATTTGTATTAGTGGGCAATAAAAGTGGGTGACAAGCCTGGCAAAAGTCTTGTCTTGCCCCAAATGTCACGCCAGGGGTATGTTTTGAGCCAACCCTAGTATTGCCCCAGATTCCGGTACCTTGGGCTCAACGTAAAGGAGATCCTTCTCCCAATAGATATGGTGATCGCTAGAGGCTTCACCTGCTGCCTGGGCCTTGGCCTGTCACCGGAGAGGAGCAGGCGTCACAGCAGTGGAAAATGAATTTAGGAATTTTCCACTACCAGGACATATAAAACACACAGATATATGTCCGCCTTTTACCCACATGGCACCCAGCCCTCTGGGTTACCTAGGGCCTACCTTAGGGGTGAAGTGTAGAAAAAGGGGAGTTTAAAGCATGGTAAGTACTTTTAAATGCCAAGTCGAAGTGGCAGTGAAACTGCACACACAGGCCTTGCAATGGCAGGCCTGAGACATGGGTAAGGGGCTACTTATGTGGGTTGCACAACCAGTGCTACAGGCGCACTATAAGCATTCAGTCTACAGGCCCTGGGCACATGTAGTGCACTTTACTAGGGACTTACTAGTAGATCAAATATGCCAATTCGGTGTGAAGCGATGTTACCATGATTTAAGGGAGAGGGCATGTGCACTTTAGCACTGGTTAGCAGTGGTAATGTGCGCAGAGTCCTAAAACCAGCAAAAACAGTGTCAAAAAGTGGAGGGAGGCAGGCAAAAGGTTGGGGGTGACCACCCAAAGGCTGTCAGGTCTAACAGGGCTGGTTTAACATTTTTGCTGATTTTGGTTTCCACACTGGCCCTGAGCATAAAACAGCACAGTGGTCTAATGCACTTGCACTAGAGCCAATTGCATGTAGAATACAAGTTTGGTTTTATGTAAGACAGATCACTGGGTTAATGATCTGATAGATTAACCTTTGTGTTCCCTTGAGGTCACAGGCTAACATCCAGGTAAAACAGCATAGAGTAATACACCTTTGTCAATGAGCACCATGTAATCTCCAAGACATACATTTGACATCTTGCAGGTTTTAACTTCATCTTTCAATATTTTGAGGTTGCTAAAATGGGTTCCATTGGGTAGTACTAAAGACTTAGGCCCTCATTACAAGTGTGGCGGTCTCAAGACCGCCACACTCGTGATGGTGGTCGGATCTCCGCAGACAGGGCGGTCTGACCGCCCCATTATGATTGTGGCGGAGCCGCCACTGTCAAACCGCCGACCCTGCCAGGCTGCAACCAGCCTGGCGGTCCCGGAGGTTGTAATCCGACAGGGCAGCACTGCAAGCAGCTCTGCCATGGGGATTACGAGTCCCCATCCGCCAGCCTTTCCATGGCAGTAAACACCGCCATGAAAAGGCTGGCGGAATGGGGGCATGGGAGGGGCATGCACAGCCCCAGTGTGCATTTCACTGTCTGAATCACGGGCAGTGAAATGTGTGATGGGTGCTATCGCACTCGACACACCACAACATTGCAGTGAGCCATTGAAAAGAAAATATGTTGAAGTTTGACTTAACCTACCGGTCAATAGAGGACACAGCTCTAGAGTCTGCATCAATACAAGCTGAAGCTACAGGAGCAGCAGCATTCAAGCAAGAGGCTTGTCAAAACTTCTTAGGAGTGCCAATCCACTGCATTATTAAGTGGGAACTGTAATTAAACTGAACGATGGCCAGGCATGTAATTTAGTAAAAGACCAACATCCCGACAATGGAATTGTTTTTAGAAGGTAATGACTTTTAAGCCCTTCAGTGAACAGAGGTATTTGATGTTCTGTACCAGAAAGTCTCAGCTGGATGTTTGCAAGGAGAGAAATATTGTTCAGTGAATGAAAGTGTTTTATTTACCCTTGAGAATTGCAGCTGCTTCTAATGACGTACACCAATTGTATAGCTTTCTCCGCACCAAAACGTTGTAAATGTTGTGTTTCACAGCTAAGCAAGAGCTGCGCATTTCAAACACCACCTGATGGCGTTCGTCAACTTTGTTTGGTAACTTCTGTGACACAGCTCTGCTTACCTTTCCCAGGTCAGACAAACAAACAAGGGATCATGCACCTTGCCATGTGAGTCACAATGGTGGACCAAGAGGCATGTTAATGCAGTTGTTTCCTGCCAACGGTGTGCTGGAATATAGGGCTGAAAGAAGCGAGAGGACGTTATTAATGCCTTCAAGTTTTGCTCTGCTTTTTGGCAGATACTCGTGTCGACAGACATGCAACCCTCCTCAGAATCACAAGGTGACTCTAACTATAGTACCCGCTTAGGTAGCATTTCAACGAAGCAGCCTCAGTGTGTATAGTTACAGCTCAAACATACTGTTGGCAGCCTTCTGGATGAATACAGATCCGTGTCTTTAAAAGTTAAAATTAAAAAAGGCACCAGGTAAGTAGGTTTTCCTAAAATGCAAGCCAACAAAAGTCAAATTACCCTTGTCACATACAATCCAGAATTGTGTGTAGCACTGAAGTGTGTGTTTGGAAATCTGTATCAAACAAGGTTTTTAGCCACAAACGACAGACTCACAATGCATTTACGCTGCAATAGTATGTTCAGAGTGTGGGAGATTTGTAAATTTAAAAAAAGTACCTTTGGAGTGGAATCACACTGACTTGTAGCCAAAGGCAGTGAGCGGAAGGAATACTTGGTCCAGGATCAACCCAATGGCATGGACAGCAGGACGGCTAAGCAGCAGAGAGCAGGAAGTGAAAATAGATGACCTGCTGGCGAATCAGAAGCATGTAAATTAGGGCAACGTTGGACTAAGCCAATGTTAAGTTCAGGTAAGTAAAGGATGGGTTCCAACCCCCTTTTAAGATTTTTTTTATCAACAAAAGATTTCACAAGCATAGCGCACAAGCACAGCACATGCACGTGAAGCCTAAAAAGGGTCCGTTTTCAGTGGACAAATGTGATGTGCCCACACTGTGTTAAGGGCCATTTCCCGTTGGGAGCACTGGGCCTATCCATACAAGTGAGGCACCATTTTTATCGGTAGATTTGGAGGAATGCTGGGTGAAAGGAAATTTGTGGCTCCACTCAGATTCCAGAACTTTCCATCACAGAAATGTGAGAAAAAATTGTTTTTTTGGACAGAGTGTGAGGTGTGCAAGGAATTTTGTGTAACAGAACCTGGTGAGAGCCACACTAGTCACTAGATCTTGGATTCTTCTGTGTGTCTAATTTTCAGAAATGTCCAGGTTTGCTATGTTTCCCTAGGTGCCAGCTGAGCTAGGGCCCAAACTCCACAGCTAGGCACACTGCAAATGAAGGGTCAGTTTTCAGTGGAAAAATGTGATGTGTCCACGTTGTGTTTTGGGCTGTTTCCTTTCAGAGGCACTAGGCCTACCCACGCAAGTGAGGTATTATTGAGAGACTTAGAGGAACACAGAAGAGTAGCACAAGTGTTATTACCAATTGTCTTTCTCTGCATTTGTGCCTTCCAAATGTAAGACAGTGTGTAAAAATGAGTCATTTTGAGAAATTCCCTCTAATTCACATGCTAGTATTGGTACCCACAAATTCAGAAGTGTGCAAATAACCACTGCCTCTAAATTCCATATCTTGTGCATATTTTGGAAACACATATGTTTCCTTGATACCTATTTTTCACTCTTTATATTTTACCAAATAAATTGCTGTATACCTGGTACACAATGAAAAACCATTGCAAGGTCTAGCTCAGTTATTGGCTCTGGGTACCTCGGTTTATTGGTTAACCTATAAACCCTATTTATCTCCGCAACCAGAGGGTTCAGTGGATGTAACGGTATATTGTTTTCGAAAATCTGCCATACTTAGAAGACGTTACGAATGAGAAGGTAGGCATAAATGGCTGTTTTTTCAAATCAATTTCAATATTTTTTCATTTCAACTGTTACTTTCTATAGGAAAACAATGAGGGATCTACACAAATGACCCCTGGCTGAATTCAGAAATGTGTCTACTTTTCAGAAATGTATAGCTTTCCGGGATCCACCATTGGTTTTGCACCCATTTCTACTGCTAACTGGAAGGAGGTTGAAAGCACAAAAAATAGGAAAAATGACATATGTCCCAGTAAAATGCCAAAGCTGTGTTGAAAAAATTTGGTTTTCTGACTCAAGTCCTGGGGCAGCTCCTCCATCACGGTGGAGGAGTGTTGTCCCCCCGCCAGCAGTGACAGCTGCAAACCTTTTAGCAAAAAACATAATAAACAGCACTCCCCCTCAGTGTACATGTAGCCAAACACACATGCGCTGTAGGCTCTCTCCAGCCCAGCAACACAGTTGCCGGGCTGGAGAATGCCTACACAGGCTCCCAGTCAGCCCTGGAGCACCCTGGCTGGGCACTCCCAGGCAATTGCCCGCAGGGCAGGCTGTGAGCCTTTGTCTGCAGCCAGCAGAGGATCAGATGGAGCACAGTGGCATGGTGAGGGAGGTAAGTCTTATTTATTTTTATTTTTAATTAAATTTTTATTTACCTCCTCCCCCTTCCCCGTGCGCAAACTCACTGCGAGCCACTACTGCTCAAGTGTGCCTGTTCCTGAAAGCTGGGAAGATGGTGAATTTTAGCATCACAAACCCTTCATTTATGCCATTTGCAGGGTAAAAAACAGATGCTTTCTTCTGCAGCACTTTTTTCCCATTCTTCCCAAAAAACAAAACAAATTTAGCTGTATTCTGGCTAATTTCTCAGTCCCATTCAGGGGAATCCACAAGCCCTGGGTACCTTTAGAATCACAAGGGTGTTGGAAAAAAAATATGCATATTTAGCATGGATACCGTAGGTGGACAAAAAGTTATGGAGGCCTAAGCGCCAGCCACCCCAAATAGCCAAAAAAGGCTTAGCACAGGGAGGGGAAGGCCTAGCAGCGCATGGGTTAAACAGGCAAAAATAAAATGCTGATTATCTGCCATCATAACATACCAATATAACCAATTCAGGCAGATTGCCTCTGCTTCAATATGTCAGTGGGGAAAATACTATTTTTTTAAAATATCCTACATGCCTCCTCTAAAATGTAAAAATGTTGTCATGTTTGCAGAGACCCTGCCCACCTGTCAGTTACACAAAGAGTTTCACCCCCGATTGTGAATTAATATCTTGTTTTTATAACATGCTTCAGACTGAAGTAAAAAAATGCTGGGAAATATTACCGATGTAAGGATTATTAAGGTATGGGTTCTTCACTCACTGACATCGAATGTCCGCCTTAATTGCTCAGTCTAGCCCTCTACGTTCATCATATGAAATACAAACAACGCGATCAACTCAGTCACACACTTCTCTATATATGCCTGGATTACAGCGATGATTGACTCATAAAAGTATGCCGGTGAAGCTGCACTTCCGATGCAGAATGAGCAGAGACAGCACGAGTACTGACGGAAAACCTTTGAAGCAAATGCTTCCTCTGTCGCAGAGCTGTTATGGTCGATGTGCTGCAAACCTGCTGCGTCTACAGGGGCCGACCACAGTATGGCCCTCATTGCAACCCTGGCGGTCGGCGCTAAAGCGGCGGTAATACCGTAAAGAGGCCGGTGGAAAAAAAATGGAATCATGACCATGGCGGAAACCACCAACATAGACAGCCACTTTAACACTCCGACCGCCACGGCGGTAGAAAAAAACACTGCAGCGGTAACCGCTAGCAGACAGGTGGAAGACAATGTACTACCCACCCTATCACAAGATGCCTATCCGCCACCTTTTCCGGGGTGGAACCAACGCAAACAAAAACACGGCGGAAACAGTACACAGAAGGGAAAACACTCACCTCTCCACACCCCACGAGGAACCAGGGCGCCATGGAGCCCGAATTGCAGATACTGCCGATGCTGGTCTTCCTTCTTTTCTATCAGGAGCAACAAAAACAGCAGTGATGACCACTATGAGTACTGCACCTACAACACAGGGGAGGGAGGAGGGAAAAGACAGTGACACACACACACGCAACACGCAACACCTCCACCCCCACCCTCACACACAACACCATACACACTAATACATGCAGCAACAGTACACATACACCCCCCCCACTTCCTGGAAGAACGTAAGGACAAAGGGAAATGATTTGAACAAATGTAATCTTGTGAACTCTCATTATCAAAGTTCAAAATCCAGTAAATACAATTATGTACACCAACTACACAAGTCCGGATAGTGCACCAATCATTGTCCGTGGGCCACTGGGCCCAAAATGCATGGGCAAAGCCCACACTAGATACCTGACTAGAAATGGAGAGAACACTGGAGAGGCATCAGATCTAAATGAAACAGGCATCTTAGGGAGAGAGGGAGGGGGGGCACCTCAGCCAGATGAACGCACGACGCCACTGCTGCACGAGGGGGCTCCATGCCCATTGCTGTATCCTGGGGAGTGCAAAGCCACAGTCTCTCTAGTCTCTCAAGTGGATGGTTTGCCCACTGCTTTATCCTGGGGAGTGCAAAGCCACAGTCTCTCAAGTGGATGTCATTCTCCACTGGTTCTGGAGGGGGCCTGGTGCCCAGAGTGCTTCATCCTGCCAAGGACTGAGGTAGTCGATGTCATTCTCCACTGGTTTTGGAGGGGGCCTGGTGCCCAGAGTGCTTCATCCTGCCAAGGTCTGAGGTAGTGGATGTCATTCTCCACTGGTTCTGGAGAGGGCCTGATGCCCAGAGGGCTTCATCCTGCCAAGGACTGAGGTAGTGGATGTATCTCTCCACTGGTTCTGGAGGGGGCTGGTGCCCAGAGTGCTTCATTCTGCCAAGGACTGAGGTAGTGGATGTCATTCTCTACTGGTTCTGAGGGGGCCTGGTGCCCAGAGTGCTTCAACCTGCCAAGGACTGAGGTAGTGGATGTCATTCTCCACTGGTTCTGGAGGGGGCCTGGTGCCCAGAGTGCTTCATCCTGCCAAGGACTGAAGGTAGTGGATGTATCTCTCTACTGGCTCTGGAGGGGGCCTGGTGCCCAGAGTGCTCCACGTGCAGTGTGGCCGGTACAATACACTCACCTGGGTGTGCGTGGCACGACATTGGCGTGGTACAGATAGCATGATACACCATGGAGGCAGCAGCATACCCCACACTGCAGCGGCTTCGCATTCCACCTGCAGGTGCCAACAGTGATGACAGTAATGCTTCATGGAAGTGTAACACTGCGCTCTTTCTGTCCTCGCGGGTGGAACGCGCTACCGATATTCGGAGCGCCGTTCCCCGCGTTTTTTGACTATGCTTTCTGGGAAGCATATATTTCGCTCCCGGTCACGCTACACTTACTTGTAGCCCTTTTTTTTTCTTCTTTTGTTGTTGGTGGTGGGTTTTTGTTGGTCCTTTTGCCTATCTCTATCCATGTTGTGTCCATCTTATCTTCTTTGTGCTTTTGTCCCAGCATTCTCTGTTTTTCTTTTAGACTACTTTCTTTTTCCTATACTGGTTTGTGGGCTTTTCCCAATCCAAGATGGTGTTACTTCCTTTTCCTGTGATGTCACTTCCCTTTTCTCAGTATATAAGTCAGTCAGTCTTGTTCCTCCTTGCGTAGCAAACACTTCCTTCTGGTTGTGCTGTTCGCTCCTATTCTTTGTTCCTGCTTTTTTGCCTTGGGAGATTTTTGCCTGTTCTTTGTTCCTGCTTTTTTGCCTTGGGAGAATTTTGCCTGTTCTTTGTTCCTGCTTTGCCTTGGGATATTTTTGCCTGTTCCTTTTTTCCTGCCATTTACCCTGGATATTGCCTATTTTTGTTTCCTGTTGTCAAGTCCTGTTTTTTCTTGTTTTCCTTCAGGAGTTCCTGTTAGAGGTTTTTTCCCCATTGTTGGGGTTTTTTCCCTCTGGGACTCCTTCTGGAGGGGACGGTCTGCTTTGGCGTAGTCTGTCAAGCGGCACCGTGGCTACTAGAAGGGGTCGCCCTTATCTGGGAGTATCCAGGACCTGTAGAAGACCTGGTGTATTCGCCAATCCGAAATCCAGAGGTGAGAAGTCCAGCGCAGTACGTAACAGGAAGATGCCCAGGGTCCTGGAACTCACTACCAGCCTCGGACGACTGACCACTGGGGATGGTAGGCATGTCAGCGGTGGTGTCACTGTCCGAGGACGTCGCGGGCCGCTGGCGGTGCTTGAGGCAGTGTCTGTGGTGGCGGTGCTGGTGGTGGTATCTGTGGTGGCAGTGCTGGCGGCGGGGTCTGTGGCGGCGGTGCTGGCGGCGGGGTCTCTGGCGGCAGGGCATGTGTCAGCACCTGCTGAGGGAGAAAGCAGGATGTCTCCTGCAGCCTCGGATGGCTGCCCACCGGGGAAGAGGGTGGGGACTGTCGCAGCGACTGCAGACGTGCTGGAGGCAGTGCAAGTGGCTGTAGAGGTGGCGGTGCAGGTGGCGGTGTTCGCCGCTGCACAGGTTGGCGTGGATGTGGACAGAAGGTGTGACACTGGTCCCTCAGTCTGTGCCACCATGCCCTCTCCTGACCTGCCCTTCTGTTTTTGGCCCTTCCCCACCTTTGATGGTGGCGCAGTTGTCTTGCCACTATCCCCTTTCTTTTTTGCTGACCCCTTGGTGGCTGGTGGTTTTGGCTTCTCCCTCTGGGATATGGCCACCTTTTTCACCTTGGCAGGTGGCGGAATGTCCTTGCCCTCGCACACTGGCAGCCCTGATGGTTGGCGCACTCCATGACCCCGCAGTTGCTGGCACCACTGTGCCTGAGGATGTGGTGGCTGGGCTGGGACCTGGAAAGCATGGCCCTAGGGGAAGGGCGGGGGGAGGTGTAGGGAAGAGGCCAATATTAGCCAGGAAAAGTTTTTTAGTCACACTGGGACGGGTAGATGGAGGGGTTTTGGAAGTGGAGGAAGAGGTAGTGGTTGTAGAAGGTGTATGTCTGCTGAATTTGGGTGAAGGTGCGTGGGCTGGAGGCTGTTGTGAGGTGGATGGCTATTGGGTGGGTGTGTGCCTGCGTTTGTGTACTTTGGGATGAGGGCTCACAGACACACTGTGAGAGGACACAGGGGATGTGTGGATGGTAGTGGGGGTGGTGATTGCACGTGAGCGGTGTGTGGTGATGGGCATGCTGGTGATGGAGGTAGTGGCTGAGGATGTAGTGCATACAGGTGTGAGTGGAGACGAGACTGGGAGGGAGGAGGGAGACATGGAGGAGGGGGACACAGCTGAGGAAGTGGATGTTGGTATGTGTGCTTGGGTATGTTGCTTGTGTGAGTGACTGCGGGATGTGTGGTGCTTATGTTCCCCTGAGCCACTCTTGTGTGTTGATGTGTGTGCATGCTGGTATGATGGTGTGCTTGAGATAGGCTGAGGTACAGGGTATTGGGTCTGGGTGGAGGAGGTTGGAGGGGGGAGGCTGGACACAGGAACAATGGCTACCATCAGTGCTGAGGCCAGAGCCTGAAATGCTCTCTGTTGGGCTGCCTGGCCAGAATAAATGCCCTCCAGGTCTGCATTTGTTTGTTGTAAATGCCTCTCAACACTGTGGATGGCATTCAGATTGGTAGACTGCCCAACAGTGAGGGATCTCAGCAGGTCAATAGCCTCCTCACTGAGGGCAGCAGGGCTGACTGGAGCAGGGCCTGAGGTGCCTGGGGCGAATGAGATGCCCACCCTCCTGGGTGAGCGGTCACGGGATACATGCTGAGGGGCTGCTGGGAGGGCGGTGCTGGTAGGGTGGTGGCGGTTGTACCTGTTGATGCAGTGGGCACAGAGGGGCCCGCCACTGTAAGGGAGCTCCCATCAGAGGAGGAGTTGCTGTCGCTGGTCTCTGCTCCTGACCCCTCTGTGGAGCTCCCCTCACCCTCTGTCCCACTGGTGGCCTCAGACTCCGTAGCTTCACCCTCCAGGGCCAAGTGGGATGCAGCTCCCTCCTGCTCCAGTGCCAATGCTCCTCTGCCTGATGATGCTATTGCACACAAGAACAGGGAGACCACAAAAAGGGGGGGAAGACAGAAGAAAGACATGTTCAGTGCATGCAACACCACTACCATTGGCGGACACAACAGACAGTGAGCAGCCCTCTGCAATACGCCATGCACTTATAGTTCCTAGATCTTGTCCAATGCCCATGGAGTACGAGGCCTAAGCCCAATTGCTGCACACCTGGAAGTCACAGGAGCCTGACTAGGTGTAGATGGCTCTTACCACTAGTGGGGTTGGGGTGCCACATTGCCTGCCTCACAAGGGACCTCGCCTACCAAGATCGCCCTGTCCTAGGGGAACCCACTGCCCACCTCCCCCACCCAGACACCTCGTAATGCGTGCAGAGTCAGCTGAATGAGAGTGTACTCACCCCCTTGTGGCTGCTGTGATGCCCTCTAGCACCCATCCAACTCAAGATAGGCCACCGCCAGGATCCGGAACATCAGGGGGGTCATGGTGTGATGGGCACCCCTGCCACGTTGGGAGGCCATCCCCAGCTGGGCCTCCGCCGTCTTCTTGCTCCAGTGGCGCAGGTCCTCCGATCTTTTACGGCAGTGGGTATTCCGTCTGTGGTAGACCCCCAGGGTCCGGACGTCCTTGGCGATGGCACGCCAAATAGCCTTCTTCTGGTGGGCGCCGACCTGGAGGAATGGTACAGGGGGAAAGAACATTACTCACCCGTCCGGACCATCATACTCATTGCCCACCAGTTCCCACCCATGCCATGAGGCACATACACTCACCATCCAAACATGTAGGCCTCAGCCCTCCATGTATCTTCCAGCCACCCCACTCAAAGCAGGCATTGCCCATTCAGCATGCTTACAGTATACTCAGCTGTTTGTCTGGAGGACCGTACAGTTGCGTGTACTGGGGGAGGACTCCATCCACTAGTTTCTCCAACTCCTCCGAAGTGAAGACAGGGGCCCTTTCCCCAGACACATGAGCCATCGTCGCTTCCAGACACAGGTCACAGCAGCACTTGCAGTGTAGGTCCTCTGCTGTTGAAGTTCAGGTATCAAGTGAGTGAACAGACAGAAAATGGCGGTCACGTCCGTGGCGGTACGTACATCGTCATTGGCTCCTCGGACCCATAGGGCCCAATGTTAACCAATGCAGAATTGTGCTGCGGTCTTCGACCGCCCACCGCGACGGTGTACAATGCCAGTGCAGTTACCTCATATCCCCTTGTCCCACCTTACAGGTCAGGCAGCCGCCATTTCAGGGTGCCACATGGCATTAATAATAACAGCGTCACACCTATCTGGGCCTGGAATACACACAGTTACAGGCACATTGTGGATTAATAAATTTCAGCAAATTACCTCAGTGTTGGCTGACTCTCTGCTTCTCCATAGGGAACTTCTGCTGGGGCAGGTGATGAGATGGCGGCCACCAGGCGTGTACAGACCCCTGGTGGACCTGTCGACCATGGAAGAGAGACACATCATAGTCACATACAGACTTGATTGTGCAACAATCCAGGAACTGTGTGCCCAGTTGGAGCCAGACCTGATGTCAGCTATCCACCATCCCACAGGGATACCCCCTCTAGTGCAGGTCCTGTCAGTACTCCATTTCCTGGCAAGCGGTTCCTTTAAAAAAACAGTGGCCATTGCATCAGGGATGTCCCAGCCAATGTTCTCTAACGTGTTGTCCAGAGTTTTGTCTGCCCTGCTGGAACACATGAGCAGCTACATCGTGTTCCCTCAGGTGGAAGATTTGCCCACAGTGAAAGGTGACTTCTATGCCCTGGGATATATCCCCAATATCATTGGTGCCATTGATGGAACACATGTGGCATTAGTACCCCCACGCAGGAGTGAACAGGTGTACAGAAACCGGAAGAGCTACCATTCGATGAATGTGCAGATGGTGTGTTTGGCAGACCAATACATCTCCCATGTGAATGCCACGTTTCCTGGCTCAGTGCATTATGCTTACATTTTGAGGAATAGCAGCATCCCTTATGTGATGGGGCAACTCCAGAGGCACCGTGTGTGGCTAATAGGTGAGGGCAAGGACCCAATACAGTGTGAATAGGTGTCTGGGTATGGGGTTGTCCTTAAGGGTTAGTGTGTGTCTAACAGCTGTCCCTCGATATTTGCAGGTGACTCTGGTTACCCCATCCTGTCATGGCTACTGGCCCCAGTGAGGAATCCCAGGACAAGGGCAGAGGAACGCTACAATGAGGCACTTGGGTGAACTAGGAGGGTGATCGAAAACACCTTCGGCCTCCTGAAGGCCAGATTCCGGTGCCTCCATATGACAGGTGGTTCCCTCTACTACTTACCAAAGAAGGTGTGCCAGATCATCGTGGCCTGCTGTATGCTGCACAACCTGACTTTGCGACGGCAGGTGCCTTTTCTGCAGGAGGATGGTCCAGCTGGTGCTCTTGTGGCAGCTGTGGAGCCTGTGGACAGTGAAGAAGAGGACGCAGAAGAAGAGGATATCGACAACCAAAACAACATAATCATGCAATACTTCCAGTGAGACACAGGTAAGAAGATGTCACTGCCTCCCACATCTCGTACTATTGTTGGAGGTAGCATAGGTCTGTCATTTTCAATCAGTGTATGGACCCTGACTTGTCACTTTGCCTCTCCATTTCACAGATGTGGGTCCCACTTTGTGCCCTCTGCTATATTTCCTCCTGGCCTACAGCTGTGTTACATCGGTATGTGCACAAGTAAATTGACATTGCTTTATTCCATGGTTATTGCAATTACACATTTGTGAAAACACAGACCGACTCCAGATTGTTTTGTGATTGAAGTGTGTTTATTTCTGTGCTAATAAGTGGAGGGAGTTGTGAAATGGGCTGGGGGGATGATGGAGGAATGTCCATGGCAGAGTACAGTCTATTTGTTTCACAGGTGCATTGTCCAAAGGGGCATAGGAAGTGGAGCAATGGCAGTTTAAGGATGCACAGGGTGACAAAGTGGGACAAGAGGGTGACATTTGGGGGGTCTCATTTCCTGGCAGGGGTATTGGCAATGTTCTCTGTCTTGTTCCTGGATCTCAGGGACCGTTTGCGGGGTGGTTCTCCATCTGCAGGGGGTGGGGTACTGGTGTCGTGTTCCTGTGGCGGTGCCTCCTGTCCACTAGCGCCGGCAGCGGTGGAGGGCTGTTCATCGTCCAGGCAACTGTCAGGGGCCCCTTGTTGTGCCACTGTGTCCCTCCTGGTGTTGACAAGGCCTTGCAGCACCCCTGCAATGGTGACCAGGGAGTTGCTAATGGACTTCAAGTCCTCCCTGATCCCAAGGTAGTGTTCCTCCTGCAGCCGCTGGGTCTCCTGAAACTTGGCCAGTACCGTTGCCATCGTCTCCTGGGAATGATGGTAAGCTCCCATGATGTTGGAGAGTGCCTTGTGGAAAGTGGGTTCCCTGGGCCTGTCCTCCCCCTGTCGCACAACAGTCCTCCCAGTTTCCTTGTTGTCCTGTGCCTCTGTCCCCTGAACCGTGTGCCCACTGCCACTGACCCCTGGCCCCTAATCGTCCTGTGTTAGTGGGGTTGTCTGCGTTCCCTGTAGTGGTGGACACACTGCTGATTGACGTTTCCTGGGGACAGAGGGATCCGCCCTACTTTGCTGGTGTTTCCTGAGGGGGGAGGCTCTGTCGTGGCTTGTGACTGTGTCAGGGGAACCAACTGTCCCGAGGTCCCTGATGGGCCGGGCTGGACATCTTGATCCAGTTGTGCAGAGCTGCTGTCATCACTGTGGGTCTCTTCTGTGGGGGGACTGGATATGTCTGGCACCTCCTGTCCAGTGACATTGGGTGGGGGTACTGTAGGGGTGTAAAAGCATGATTATTGCATCTGTGTGTGCCATTGTGTGCAATGGGTGAGTGAGCCTGTACTCCAGTGCTTGCATTCTTGGCTTGGTCCTTGTGTGATAGTTGGTTTGGGGTCTCTGTGGGTATCTGTACTGGACATGCTTTGGTGATGGGTGTCCATGCATTGGTGTTACATGCAGGGCTTGTTTTTGGGATGTGTGGGTTGTGTTGGTGGGGTATCTGTGAGTTGTTGGGGTGATGGGTATGAGGGTAAGGGTGGGGTATGTGATGGCATGCAGGTAGGGTGGGGGATAAAGAAGTAAAGATTTGCCTTACCAGAGTCCAGTCCTCCTGCTACTTCTGCTACGCCCTCAGGATGCAGTATTGCCAAGACTTGCTCCTCCCATATTGTTAGTTGTGGGGGAGGAGGTGGGGGTCCACCGCCAGTCCTCTGTACTGCAATCTGGTGTCTGGAGACCTCGGAATGCACCTTCCCCCGTAGGTCATTCCACCTCTTCCTGATGTCATCCCTAGTTCTTAGATGCTGTCACACTGCATTGACCCTGTCCACAATTCTGCGCCATAGCTCCATCTTCCTTGCAATGGATGTCTGCTGCACCTGTGATCCGAATAGCTGTGGCTCTACCCGGACGATTTCCTCCACCATGACCCTGAGCTCCTCCTCAGAGAACCTGAAGTGTCGTTGAGGTGCCACAATGTGGTGTGGGTGATGTGTTAAGATGGTGTGTGTTGTGATGTGTGAGGGGATGTGTTGCTGTGTGTTGTTTGAGGTGCATGGCTGTTGTGTAAGTGATGGTGTTGTGTGTCTGTGGATGCTGGTGTTGTTTAAGGTAGTGTCTCTCTCTGGCCTGCTTTCAACTTTCTGGTAATAAGGGTTTGTGGGTGTGTTTTTTATATTGGATTGGGTGTGTGGGTGTGGTGTGTGTATGTGTATCAGGTGTGTATATTTCGATTTTTCCAATGTGGTTGTGTTTGGTAAGTGTGTGTGTATTCTGAGCATGGCAGTGTGTACAGCCAATGGTTTACTGCGGTTGAAAGTCTGCAGCGTTGATTCATGGGTCGTGATAGTGTGGGCGTATTCTTGTTGTCGTGACGGTGTCGGTTTTGGTATCGCCAGTTTATCACTGACATTTGGTGTGGCAGACTTGTGTAGGTGTCTGTATTGTGGCGGATTCCGAGCTGTGGGTTGTAATACCTGTACCGGAATTCCGCAGCCGCAGCTGTATGTTGGCGGTCTTCTGCACGGCAGTAAGCAGGATTTACCACCAGGGTTGTAATGAGGGCCTATGTCTCATCGTTATCCTGTTTATGTAGTCGCAACCCTTTGGAGCTGCATGTGGCATGCTGTAATTATGCTGGAAAGTAGCAGACGTTTTTCACTGGGATGTTCTTTTGCTGCCTGGCTGTAAATGTTTTTTTTCTTTCCAAACTGGTCCTTTAGGTAAAATGTAATTAACTAGGTGGTATGTTTAATTACTGGTTTAGAGAAAGGCCTGGAGGACACTGACCATTATAGACAATAAATTAAGGTAAAATGATGTTCTCACCCACCAGACAAAGGTCATCTGATAACTTTGCAGATTGAGAAGAAGGGATTGAACGTGCAGTTTTGGGATTCAATATAGCAACATTCATGTGGGTTCAACTAAACTGTTGGTAGTATTCACAGTTTAGACTGACCTGAGAAAGGGGAAGAGAAGGAGCTGAGGTTATACTGCTTACCATATGGTTTGCACTGAGGGACTGTGTTTCGGTGTTTCTCTAGAGACTTGGACATTTGACACCCAAATCACAGTTTTTACTGTATTTTCATGTTTTGTCTGTATGAAATCCACCCACTTCCACAGTGTTTTTTTTGGGGGGGCATTAACATGTCACTTATCACCAGCAGTGTAACTTGTTTACTCCTTACTTGCTGTGATTGCTAAAGGGCAGTTTTGTCAGTGTTTTTTATCAGAACTCACCAGTGCTGGCATTGGAAAAAACTTTATTCCAGGAACCCATACATAGGAGGTCAAGGTGTGGCAACAAAAACGGGGCGTAGTAATGAAATACCACCTGACAGTGAAAATATATATATATATATATGTATATATATATATATATATATATATATTCAAAACGTATACTTTGGTCAGTGCAGCTGCTGTATTAAAAGTTTCAGGGTGATCTGTCAAGCGGGGGCTAAGAAAAAGGGAGCGGTCCCAAAACATATTTTCCTCTTTCATTTTTCCATAGGTCCATTAGACACACGTACAGCCGACCAGCAGCCCAGACCACTGAACAGAATTACACCAAATTTGGCAGAATGCTTGCTAGGCTGCGCAGATTACACTTTTGGTGTTTTTGCAGAAATCCATTCAGTAGTTTTGGAGAAATTTAAGGCCAGAAAATATAAATATATAGGATGCTGAATCTCCACGGATCCAACTATGTCCATGCTGATTTGTGATTGGCTGGCAAAACGTCTACAAAGAAGTGTTGGCAGCGATCGTGGGACTCAGATTCAGCTGAGTCCCTGAAAAAAAAGTGAAAAAAAGAAAAAGGGCCAGGGTAGAGTCATCCTGACCTTTAGCTCCAGTGCTGGGGTCCCTGAGGGACTCTGCTAGAGCTTAAAAGCATTAAAAAAAATCTGAAAGATATGCAGATATTTCCTTTAGTTTATTAAAAAAAGGGGGAGTATCCTGCCCTTTTCTTTTAATTAGTTCCCGGGTGGGCCAAGTACCGGGGACATTGGGATATTAAATGAGGAGGGGGCACACAAGGCCTCGGTCCTAGGGCTTCTTTTAGCCCAGGGGTCCGCCACCTCCCCGAGGTTTTATATGAGTTAAATAGGTGCAGGGGGCCTGGCAGCCCCTGCAAGCCAGGGACTGCCACCTCCCCGGGCACTTTGTAAAAGGACGCGGGGGCCATGCCCCAAGAGCAGCCCTGGGGACCACCACCTCCCCAAGGCACTTTAACAATTATGTGTAGGGGGGACGCGCAAAAACACAAACAGTCCAGGGACTACCACCTACCTGGGACAGATTGAAAAAAAAGATATTGGTGGTCCATTTTGGACCCCCTGCAGACCCAGGGACCACCACCTCCCCGGGGCTATGTACAGTGGAAGGGGGTCACGCGGACCCCCTCAAGGAGCCACTGATGGCCCTGAGCTGGCTTGTGCTATGTCGAGGGGTGCCCACCCCGGGACATAGCTGTTTGCTGTGACTTGGTAGCAGCTTTGAAACTGCCGCTAAGACACAACAAACACTGTGCTTTGATGAAGGGAGAATTGTAAATCAGCTCTCCCTTCATCAGAACTCAGGTTTCCTCTGTGTGCATGCCCGTGGAGATGCAGGCAGGCAGACAGATGAAACTGCTCTTACAGAGAGGGAGCTGCTGTAGCAGCTGCTCTCACCATGCACTGCTAATTACCCCAGATATCTAAACACTCATGACAACTTCCATAACATCATTAAAAATATAAATGACATTTTACCACTCAAATTATTGCAGAAAAAATTGTGCATGGCAAGAGGGTGAGTATTAGTTACCTTAGGGCATGAGTTATAGTTACTTGAAATAACTGTAACTGCTGAATTTCCACGGTTTTGTACGAGTATATTCAAACCTTAGCTATAATATCTCTGTAACCTTTGATTTTTAGTCAAATTCTATGTTTTTTTACATTCTATTTCCTAACTATAATGTCCCTGTAACCTTTGTTTTTTTAGTGAATATATATATATATTTATATATATCCATCAGCACGATCATGCTGCACTACAGGAGATTCAATAACAAAATGTAATGATCATAAGAGTATGCAAAGCCACCTCCAATGCTTTTCAACTGAAAAACTCTTGATCACAGTAAATCAATGCATTTTGTATGTCAGCTATTTATACTGTCCCATTCTTAGCCATTAGGAAGCATTTTGGGACATGTAGTCATGCTCATTAAAAAATAAAAGTGTTATGTACAAACACCTCATTTACCCAGTGTAACATCATCTACATAGAAGGACATTCCAATACCCTCTCACCTCCTTCACTTTGTCATTATCTTATTGAGCAGTACTTTTCACACATAGCGGAACTATGCTGGCAGTTAAAACTGCTATGTCGAACACATTATGGCCCTCATTCCAACCTCGGCGGTAAAATGCGCTTACCGCCGGTCAGAAGACCGCCATAACACCGCCGCGGTCGCGGTCAACCGCCACGGTCATTCTGACCCGCAACAGCCAAACCGCCAAAAATCTGACACCCACAAAAGTCCGCCACACCAGCGGTCGGCGGAAAAGTGGAGATGACCAAACCTCCACCGTCACGCCAACAGAAATACGCCCATGCCATTCCGACCCACGAATCCAAGCGGCGGTCTTTCAACCGCGGTATTCCATTGGCGGTACACACCGCCGCGGTCAGAATACACACAAACGAACAAAACTCAGCAACATTGGACAATTTGAAATACACACACCTGAAACACGTACACACACCACTCCCACACATCCAATACAATATAAAACACACACCTACATCACCCACAAACCCCTACGACCACAATTGAAAAAGAAGCACAGAGAGAGACACCACCGATTAGAGAACACCATCACACAGAGGCACAATACACCATCACCCACACAATCTCCAAGCACAAAACAACACACACCACCACACTCAACACACTTAACAACACATACTCCACCCTACACCTCATACACACCACTCCATGGCACCCCAAAGACACCCCCGCTTCTCAGACGAAGAACTCAGGGTCATGGTGGAGGAAATCGTTTGTGTGGAGCCCCAGCTTTTCGGGACACACGTGCAACACACCAGCATTGCCAGGAAGATGGAGCTATGGCAAAGGATAGTCGACAGGGTCAACGCTGTGGGACAGCACCCCAGAAACAGGGAGGACATCAGGAAGCGATGGAACGACCTACGGGGAAGGTGCGTTCCATGATATCCAGGCACAACATCGCTGTGCACAAGACTGGCGGCGGACCCCCACCTCAACCCCCACAATTTACAGCATGGGAGGAGGAAGTCTTGCACATCCTGCATCCTGACGGCCTCGCAGGAGTTAGCGGAGGAATGGACTCTGGTAAGTCTCATCTTCAATACTTCTTCCCCCCCACCCCACCTGCATGCCAACTCATACCCCCACCCTCACCCCCACACTCACCCCCACCCCATCACACCGACTCCCTGCTAATGTCTCACCATCTCAACCCACCCTGCCCAACACCTAGCCCTGCATGCGTCCACAAAGCATGGACACCCATCACCAAGGCATGCCCAATGCACATACACATCTCCCCCACAAGCCACCCTCACTAAAGCCCCCACACACGAATGCCAGCACTGGGGTACACGGGAACCCACACATTCACCGATATGGCACACACTGAACCAATAACCATACCTCTATGCCCCTGCAGGACCCGAACGCCACCACACCGCCCAGGAGGGACCAGAAATCTCCATCCCACCCCTACAAGAGGCCATCAGTGATGACAGCAGCTCTGTCGACCTGGACCCTGATGACCAGCCCGGACCATCGGGGACCTCAGGACCGTCGGTTCCCCTCACACAGCCACAGGCCACACCAGACCCAACCCCCTCTGGGAACACCAGCACAGCACCCACCCAGCGGGCCCATGCCTCTGTCTCCAGGACGCGTCAATCAGCGGTGTGTCCACCACTACAGGGCACCCAGGCTAACCCACCACCCCAACAACAACAGGGACCTGGGGGCAGTGGTAGTGGGCACACCGTCCAGGGGACGGAGGCCCAGGAAAACACGGGAACTGGGAGGGCTGCTGTGCGACAGGGGGGGGACAGGCCCAGGGAACCCATTCTCCACGAGGCCCTCACCACCATCATGGGAGCATATAACCGCTCCCAGGAGACAATGGCGACGGTACTGGCCAGGTTCCAGGAGATCCAGGTACTGCAGGAGGAACAGTATAGGGGGTTCAGGGAGGACATCAGAGCCATCAATTCCACCCTGGCCACCATGGTAGGGCTGCTGAAGGAACTCCTCAACACCAGGACGGACACTGTCGAAACACAAAGGGCCCCTGCCACTAGCCTGGACCAAGAACAGCCAACCACCTCCGCCGGCGCTAGTGGACAGGAGGCCCCCGCACAACAGCAGCCCACCAGAACCCCACCTCCTGCAGAAGAAGAACCACCCCGCAAGAGGGCCCTGAGATCACGCAAGAAGACAGAGTAGGATGTCAAGACCCCTGCCAGCAAAGGATACCCCCTGATGTCATCCCACTGTCCCACATTGTCACCCTGTCCAACCTTATACTGCCCCTGCTCCATCTCTCCACAGGCCTATGGACAATGCACCTGTGTGACTGATACTCTGGACTCTGCCATGGACATTCCTTCACCATAGACCCCACGCCAACAAACCGCTGCCACACAGCTTTAGTCCATGGGGAAACGAAGCAGAGGACACGCAGTGGGGGCCACAGCTCTGAAATTGGAAGGGAAAAGCCACAACTCAGTCAACATACACTGGGGCAAATCGACAGGCAGTAGAGAGGCAGGATAGTAGAAGTAATTGTAAAAAGACTGTTTTGATTTTTACCTGTGTGTCATTGAAAATACTGTGCTATCACTCTGTCCCTGTTGTCTGTTTCATCCCCGTCGTCTTCCTCCTCTTCACTCTCCACAGGCTCCACAGGTGCTACAACACCACCATCTGGACCATCCTCCTGCAGGAAAGGCACCTGGCGTCGCAAAGCCAGGTTGTGAAGCATACAGCAGGCCACGATGATATGACACACCTTCTTTGGTGAGTACATTAGGGATCCACCTGTCATCTGCAAGCACCTAAACCTGGCCTTCAGGAGGCCAAAGGTCCACTCGATCACCCTCCTAGTACGCTCATGGGCCTCATTGTACCGTTCCTCTGCCCTGGTCCTGGGATTCCTCACTGGGGTCAGTAGCCACGACAGGTTGGGGTAACCAGAGTCCCCCAATAGCCATACACGGTGTCTCTGTAGCTGTTCCATCACGTAAGGGATGCTGCTGTTCCTTAGGATGTAGGCGTCATGCACTGACCCAGGGAACTTGGCATTTACATGGGAGATGTACTTGTCAGCCAAACACACCACCTGGACGTTCATCGAATGGTAACTTTTTCTGTTCCTGTACACATGTTCACTTTCTCGGGGGGGAACCAAAGCCACATGGGTCCCATCAATGGCACCAATGATGTTGGGAATATGTCCAAGGGCATAGAAATCACCCTTCACTGTAGCCAAATCGCCCACCTCAGGGAAAACAATGTAGCTCCTCATGTATTTCATCAGGGCAGACAACACTCTGGATAACACCTTGGAAAACATAGGCTGTGACATCCCTGAAGAAATGGCCACTGTTGACTGAAATGACCCACTTGCCAGAAAATGGAGTACTCACAGCACCTGCACCAGAGGGGGAATCCCTGTGGGTTGGCGGATGGGGGACATCAGGTACACAGCTGGGTACACAGTTCATGTATAGTGGCACGGTCAAACCGGTATGTCAGTATTACGTGTCGTTCTTCCATTGTCGACAGGTCTACCAGCGGTCTGTACACGGGAGGATTCCTCCTTCGCCTTGCCAAACCCAGCGGACGGTGCCTAGGAAGGACAACATGGAGCACAGAGTCAAGCAACCCACAGGTACGTTCTCACAGCTTGCACAGTAAACGATTGTCTATGCAGTGAATGGCTAGTATGAGTGGCTATGCAAGGCCTAGGCCTATGTGACGCAGCACAATTAAAGCCATGTGGGCCCTTGAAATGGCGGCTGCCTGACCTGTGAAGTGTGACAATGGGATGTGAGGTAAATGCGCTGGCGTGGCACACCGCGGCGGTCGGCGGTCGAAGACTGCGGCGCGAAGCCGCATTGGTTAACATTGAAGCCTATGGGTTTCAGGAGCCAATGGCGAAGTGCGCCGGTGGTGGCGGTACGCACCGCCGCGGTACGCACCACCGCGGGTGTGACCGACATTTTCTAACTGATTAATCACTCGAGACCTGATCATCCACAGGAGAGGACCTATACTGCAAGTGCTGCTGTGACCTCGGTCTGGAAGGGACAATGGCTGCTGAAACTGGGGAAAGGGCCCCTGCCTTCACTGGTGAAGAATTGGACAAACTCGTGGATGGGGTCCTCCCCCAGTATGCACTACTCTACGGTCCTCCAGACCAACAAGTAAGTACAATTCCAAATGGATTTGTGGCCACTGCCTGGGTTGAGTGGGGTGAATGAACGAAGGTGCGGAGGCGAGCGAATGAGGCATGCATCGCACGACAGATGAGAGCATGGGCCACATGGTAGGGGTGGGGAGGGGGGGCCACATGGCAGGGGTGGGGAGGGGGGGCCACTCCCAACGATAACGCAGACAATCTTGAACTTTGTATTTCTCTCCCCCTGTACGTGTCACATAGGTCAGCGCCCATCAGAAAATCGGGATTTGGCGTGCCATCGCCAAGGACGTCCGGACCCTGGGGGTCCACCATCGACGGGGCACCCACTACCGCAAGAGGTGGGAGGACCTCCGCCGCGGTAGCAGGAAGACGGTGGAGTCTTTGCTGGGGATGGCCTCCCAACGTAGGCGGGGTGCCCGCCGTCAATTGACCCCCCTGATGTCTCAGATCCTGGCGGTGGCCTACCCTGAATTGGATGGGCGCGTGAGGACATCACAGCAGACACAAGGGGGTGAGTACAAGCACAAACTGCTATGTTTGCGGGCAATGGAGGTGTCTGGGTGGGGGAGGAGGGCTGTGGGTCCCCCTAGGCCAGGGTGGATTCTGTAGGCTAGGCCCCTCCGTAAGCCCCTGTGCCCCCACCCCCCCCTCAGTAGTGTGCCAAGTACAGCTAGCCATGGCCCTGTGTCATCTATGTGTGCAGTTGTCATCTCTAGGCTTGTAGGGCATGTCCCACGGATTGCGTTGCGGACCCCAAGTGCACGTCGTAGTGCAGGGGGCTTCTGTGTCTGTCATGTGCGCCAACGGTAGCGGTAATCCATGCACTCAACATGTCTTTATTTCTCTCCCCCCCCTTTTTGTTTGTCTTTCTGTGCATGTGTGCATCAGCATCATCAGGCGGAGGAGAAGTGGCATCGGGGCAGGAGGGAGCTGCATCTCACATGGCCCCGGAGGGCCATGGCACCGAGTCAGAATGGACCAGTGAGACGGAGGGCGAGGGGGGCTCCACAACGGGGACGCGTGGAGACCACAGCCCATCAGCGATCGTTCCAGGCTCTGGCCTCAGCACTGACGGCAGCCATTGTCCCAGTCTCCAGCCTCCCTCTTCTAACTCCCTCCACCCAGTCCCAGTCTCCTGTTCCTCTGCCTGTCCCATCCACACCATCAGACCAGCCTGCACACACCTCAACACCCAAGAGCAGCTCATCCAAACATAAGCACCACAGATCACGCAAGCATTCACCCAAGCAACATCCAGATGCAGACATGCCAACAGTCACTACCACCTCTGTGTCCCCCACCTCCTCGTCTCCCTCCTCCCTCCCTGTGACGTCTCCACTCACACCTGCATGCACACCACCATCAGCCAGTACTTCCATCACCAGCACACCCTCCAGTACAGTCAGCACACGTGCAGTCACCACCCCCACTACCATTTACACGTCCCCTGTGTCCTCTCCCAGTGTGTCTGTCACCTCCTCTTCAAACCACACAAACGCATAGAGCCACCCACCCAACAGCCATCCACCTCACGACAGCCTCCAGCACAAGCACCTGCACCCAAAGACAGCACACTTGACTCTCCTACAACCACATCCTCTTCCTCCACTCCCATTACCACTACACCTACCCGTCACTCTCTTTCTAAACTGCTTTTCCTTTCCAACCTTGACCTCTTTCCGACCACTGTCCCACCCCCTCCATCTGGTAAGAGTTGTAAGAGCACCTCAGCCACCACCAGCCCTGCAGCACCCTTGACCAAGGTGCAGGGCTATTGGAGTGCCCCAGCTCCTAGGGCAGGAACATCGGCCAGCAGCAAGGGGACAGCCAGCCCACCCCCTGGGAAGAGGAGCAAAAAAGTTAAGGGCCGCCGAGACAAGCCTGAGACGGCTGCCAGCAAGGAGAGTAGCCTTGCCCCGTCACTTGCCACATCATCCAAGGGATGCAAGGGCCACAGAGCTTCAGTCAAGGAGGGCAAGGGCAGCAGGGAGGAGAAGTCAGCCAGCAGGCCAGCTGCCCAGGAGGGCCCCACCAGCCCCATTCCGGGGGTAACAGACGACACCCACGGGCCCAGGACTCCATCACAGGAGGGCCCCGCTACCGCAAGGTCGGGTGGAGACTGAGTGGGAGGTATTGGCCACGGATGGCTCCCTAGAAACACCAGACAGGCACCGCTGTCAGGGCCCCCGCCGTCTCAAGAACCGCTGAACAGGGCCCCCGCCGTCTCCAGCACCGCTCCGCTGGGGACCGCCATCTCAAGCACCGCTGAACAGGGCCCCCGCCGTCTCCAGCACCGCTCCGCTGGGGACCGCCGTCTCAAGCACCGCTGAACAGGGCCCCCGCCGTCTCCAGCACCGCTCCGCTGGGCACCGCCGTCTCAAGCACCGCTGAACAGGGCCCCCGCCGTCTGCAGCACCGCTCCGCTGGGGACCGCCGTCTCCAGCACCGCTCCGCTGGGGACTGCCGTCTCAAGCACCGCTCCGCTGGGGACCGCCGTCTCAAGCACCGCTGAACAGGGCCCCTGCCGTCTCCAGCACCGCTCCGCTGGGGACCGCAGTCTCCAGCACCGCTCCACTGGGGACCGCCGTGTCAAGCACCGCTCCGCTGGGGACCGCCGTCTCAAGCACCGCTGAACTGTGCCCTTCATCTCAAGCACCGCTGCACTGGGCACCGCCGTCTCAAGCACCGCTGAACAGGGCCCCCGCCGTCTCCAGCACCGCTCCGCTGGGGACCGCCGCCTCAAGCACCGCTGAACTGTGCCCCCGCCGTCTCCAGCACCGCTCCGCTGGGGACCGCCGTCTCAAGCACCGCTGAACTGTGCCCCCGCCGTCTCCAGCACCGCTCCGCTGGGGACCGCCGTCTCAAGCACCGCTGAACAGGGCCCCCGCCGTCTCCAGCACCGCTCCGCTGGGGACCGCCGTCTCAAGCACCGCTGAACAGGGCCCCCGCCGTCTCCAGCACCGCTCCGCTGGGGACCGCCGTCTCAAGCACCGCTGAACAGGGCCCCCGCCGTCTCCAGCACCGCTCTGCTGGGGACCGCCGTCTCAAGCACCACTGAACTGTGCCCTTCATCTCAAGCACCGCTGCACTGGGCACCGCCGTCTCAAGCACCGCTGAACTGTGCCCTTCATCTCAAGCACCGCTCCGCTGGGGACCGCCGTCTCAAGCACCGCTGAACAGGGCCCCCGCCGTCTCCAGCACCGCTCCGCTGGGGACCGCCGTCTCAAGCACCGCTGAACTGTGCCCTTCATCTCAACCACTGCTGCACTGGGCACCGCCGTCTCAAGAACCGCTGAACAGGGCCCTTCAAGTCATGAACCGCTGGCCCTTTGGCAGACGGGGCAGGGCCGGATCGGTATCGGGCAGGGCTGCAGGATGTCCTCTGGACACCATGCCTCCTCCAGTGCCAGTGGAGTCTGTTATCGACTTGATAGACTGTGGCTTTGCACTCCCCAGGATGGCCCAGTGGGCAGGCCACCCACTGTATGGACTGTTGAGACTGTGGCTTTGCACTCCCCAGGATGGCCCAGTGGGCAGGCCACCCACTGTAGTGATTTGAGAGACTGTCTTTGCACTCCCCATGATGGCCCAGTGGGCAGGCCACCCACTGTAGAGACTTGTGAGACTGTGGCTTTGCACTCCCCAGGATGGCCCAGTGGGCAGGCCACCCACTGTAGAGACTTGTGAGACTGTGGCTTTGCACTCCCCAGGATGGCCCAGTGGGCAGGCCACCCACTGTAGAGACTTGTGAGACTGTGGCTTTGCACTCCCCAGGATGGCCCAGTGGGCAGGCCACCCACTGTATGGACTGTTGAGACTGTGGCTTTGCACTCCCCAGGATTGCCCAGTGGGCAGGCCACCCACTGTAGAGACTTGTGAGACTGTGGCTTTGCACTCCCCAGGATGGCCCAGTGGGCAGGCCACCCACTGTATGGACTGTTGAGACTGTGGCTTTGCACTCCCCAGGATGGCCCAGTGGGCAGGCCACCCACTGTATGGACTGTTGAGACTGTGGCTTTGCACTCCCCAGGATGGGACAGTGGCCATGGAGGCCCCTCGTGGATCTGGCGTCGTGTACTCAAGTGGCTGAGGTGCCCCCCCTTCCCTTCCCCCTGAGGTGCCTGTAGTTTTTCAATCTGATGCCCCTGCAGTGTTCTCTCCGTGGTGATCTTGTTTTGAGAAAGGCCTTGCCCATGAGAAATGGACCCCGTGGTCCACGGACAATAGATGGACTACTGCACGTAGCTGTAAATATTGTGTATATAGTTTATTTATTTTTTGAACAAATTGGTGACCATTCTCTAATATATACGCCTGTTTGATATCTATTCCTTTGGTCTTTGCATTATTTTGGGGGGGGGGTTGGGGGTTGTAACAGTGATATATTGGTATGCATTGATGTGTGTGGTGTAGTGGGTGGGGGTGGGTGGGTGTGTGCCCGTAATTTTTTCCCTCCCCTGTGTCGGCGGTGCAGTACTCACCGATGTCTTCTGCGCCGCCGGGCGTGCTCCTGGAAGAGGAGCAGGTAGAGAAGTGCAGGGAGGACGTGCATCTCTGGTTCATGCTGTCGGGATTCCGCGTGGAATGTGTCGAGGTGAGCGTTTTCCCGTTCGTTGTCTGTTTCCGCCGTGTTTTTATCGGCGGGGCTCCCGCCCCGGAAAAGGTGGCGGATTGGTGGGTCGTGATACTCTGGGCGGTACATTGTCTTCTGCCTGTCTGTTGGTGGTGACCGCCAAGCTGTTTGTTTGTACCGCCGTGGCGGTCGGAGTCTTGAAGCGGTGATCTCTGTTGGCGGTTACCTCCAGGGTTGGAATTCCATTTTTTGGACCGCCAGCCTGATGGCGGGATGGCCGCCGCTTTAACACCGACCGCCAGGGTCAGAATGACCACCTATATCTCTCATTCAAACATTTCTCAATGTTTCTACAAAATGATCGTAAAGGGTATCTAACACCTTATCACTACAGGGAGTGCAGAATTATTAGGCAAATGAGTATTTTGACCACATCATCCTCTTTATGCATGTTGTCTTACTCCAAGCTGTATAGGCTCGAAAGCCTACTACCAATTAAGCATATTAGGTGATGTGCATCTCTGTAATGAGAAGGGGTGTGGTCTAATGACATCAACACCCTATATCAGGTGTGCATAATTATTAGGCAACTTCCTTTCCTTTGGCAAAATGGGTCAAAAGAAGGACTTGACAGGCTCAGAAAAGTCAAAAATAGTGAGATATCTTGCAGAGGGATGCAGCACTCTTAAAATTGCAAAGCTTCTGAAGCGTGATCATCGAACAATCAAGCGTTTCATTCAAAATAGTCAACAGGGTCGCAAGAAGCGTGTGGAAAAACCAAGGCGCAAAATAACTGCCCATGAACTGAGAAAAGTCAAGCGTGCAGCTGCCACTTGCCACCAGTTTGGCCATATTTCAGAGCTGCAACATCACTGGAGTGCCCAAAAGCACAAGGTGTGCAATACACAGAGACATGGCCAAGGTAAGAAAGGCTGAAAGACGACCACCACTGAACAAGACACACAAGCTGAAACGTCAAGACTGGGCCAATAAATATCTCAAGACTGATTTTTCTAAGGTTTTATGGACTGATGAAATGAGAGTGAGTCTTGATGGGCCAGATGGATGGGCCCGTGGCTGGATTGGTAAAGGGCAGAGAGCTCCAGTCCGACTCAGACGCCAGCAAGGTGGAGGTGGAGTACTGGTTTGGGCTGGTATCATCAAAGATGAGCTTGTGGGGCCTTTTCGGGTTGAGGATGGAGTCAAGCTCAACTCCCAGTCCTACTGCCAGTTCCTGGAAGACACCTTCTTCAAGCAGTGGTACAGGAAGAAGTCTGCATCCTTCAAGAAAAACATGATTTTCATGCAGGACAATGCTCCATCACACGCGTCCAAGTACTCCACAGCGTGGCTGGCAAGAAAGGGTATAAAAGAAGGAAATCTAATGACATGGCCTCCTTGTTCACCTGATCTGAACCCCATTGAGAACCTGTGGTCCATCATCAAATGTGAGATTTACAAGGAGGGAAAACAGTACACCTCTCTGAACAGTGTCTGGGAGGCTGTGGGTGCTGCTGCACGCAATGTTGATGGTGAACAGATCAAAACACTGACAGAATCCATGGATGGCAGGCTTTTGAGTGTCCTTGCAAAGAAAGGTGGCTATATTGGTCACTGATTTGTTTTTGTTTTGTTTTTGAATGTCAGAAATGTATATTTGTGAATGTTGAGATGTTATATTGGTTTCACTGGTAATGATAAATAATTGAAATGGGTATATATCTTTTTTTGTTAAGTTGCCTAATAATTATGCACAGTGATAGTCACCTGCACACACAGATATCCCCCTAACATAGCTAAAACTAAAAACAAACTAAAAACTACTTCCAAAAATATTCAGTTTTGATATTAATGAGTTTTTTGGGTTCATTGAGAACATGGTTGTTGTTCAATAATAAAATGAATCCTCAAAAATACAACTTGCCTAATAATTCTGCACTCCCTGTATACTGAACTCATTAGTTAACGTGACAATGGTTAATTCATTCCACTGACTCTGCATTGCAACATTTCGAAGTTGCAATAGGCATTGTGGGATTTGTGGTTGGGTGTTTCACTCCACCACCACAAACCCATCCAAATCTGTGATTTAAACAATGTACTATGGTCTTTGCCAAAGAGCACTGGCAATATAGTATTGTATACTTTTTCATTTTATCCTAGAACCATGTATCTTATTGGGTCATCAAACAATAAGCATTTCAGATCCCGTAACTTATATGTTCCCTTAACACATTCTCATCGTATGCCAAAGGATATAGGCCCTCATTCGGACCTTGGCGGGTGGCGGAGGCCGCCCGCCAAAGTCCCGCCGTCAGATTACCGTTCCGCGGTCGAAAGACCGTGGCGGTAATTCTGAGTTTCCCGCTGGGCTGGCGGGCGGCCGCCTTCAGGCCGCCCGCCAGCCCAGCGGGAAACAGGCTTCCACAATGAAGCCGGCTCGGAATCGAGCCGGCGGAGTGGAAGCTGTGCGACGGGTGCAGTTGCACCCGTCGCGTATTTCACTGTCTGCGAAGCAGACAGTGAAATACTATTTGGGGCCCTCTTACAGGGGCCCCTGCAGTGCCCATGCCATTGGCATGGGCACTGCAGGGGCCCCCAGGGGCCCCATGACACCCCCTACCGCCATCCTGTTCCTGGCGGCAGAACCGCCAGGAACAGGATGGCGGTAGGGGGTGTCAGAATCCCCAAGGCGGCGCAGCGAGCTGCGCCGCCTTGGCGGATTCACAAGGGCAGCGGGAAACTGGCGGGAGACCGCCAGTGTTCCCGGTCCGACCGCGGCTTTACCTCCGCGGTCGGAATGCCCTTGGGAGCACCGCCGGCCTGTCGGCGGTGCTCCCGTGGCCCTCCACCCTGGCGGTCATAGACCGCCAGGGTTGGAATGACCGCCAAAATCTCCATGCAAGCTCTATTCATTTTATTGGAGAAATATGTATGTTGCTATCATCAAGGGTATGGTACCCCTATCTATTTGTATCACTCCAGTAAGGAGATGTGTCTGTAACTCTGACCACATACTAATACTGGTGTACATTATCGCTAGGAAATTATCTTCATATTGAAAATCCCCATGACATCCCTGTCTGGCATGTCAAAATGATACTTTGTTGATACACTATTCATTACTATGGGGAGTACTGTACCCATATCACGTATAAGGGGATATGTGTGTGCACCTTTTGGAACTGGCACTTTTTGCAACATCATCCCCAAACATTTTGCCTCCTTCCGCCCATGTTTTTTGGCCAGTTTGTAATGCATTTAGGACTCTGGGCACTTTACCACTGCTAACCACTGCTAAAGTGGTGCATATGCTCTCTAAATTGTATTGATGATTGGTTTATCCCTGATTGGCATATTTGATTTACTGGTAAGTCCCTAGCAAAGTGCACTAGAGGTGCCCTGGAGCCTGTAAATCAAATGCTACTAGCGGGTCTGCAGCACTGATTGTGCCACCCACATGAGTAGCCCTGAAAAAATGTCTCAGACTTGCCACTGCAATGTCTGTGTGCTCAGTTGTGAACTGCCAATTCTACCTGGCAAGTGTACCCACTTGCCAGGCCAAAACCGTACCTTTTTGTACAAGTAACACACCCTTAAGGTAGGCCCTAGGGAGTCCCAATTGCAGGGCACAGTATATGCTAAAGTTAGGACATGTACTGATGTGTTTTACATGTCTTGACAGTGAAATACTGCCAAATTCAGTTTTTGCTGTTGCAAGGTGTATCTCTCTCATAGGTTACCATGGGGACTGCCTTTAAGTATCTTTTAAGGGTAGTTTCCCATTGGGAGCAGAAAGAGAAATGTAGTTTGGGGTCTCTAAACTCACAATTTAAAAATACACTTTTTGGTAAAGTTGGTTTTTAGATTGTCAGTTTGAAAATGCCACTTTTAGAAAGTGGGCATTTTCTTGCTTCACCTTTCTGTTCCTCTTCCTGCCTGTGGAATCCGCATCTGACTCAGACTGACAGTTGGGCAGTTTGTGAATTCCCTCTTGAGACAGTAACACAAAGGGAGCTGGGGTGTAGTTTGCATATCCTGATGCGTCTCCTAGGCTAGAGTGGGAGGGAGGTACTGACACTCACATCTGAAAGGTATACAAGATAACCATCTATGTACAACAATCTTATCTAACAAACTGATTCAGAATTCTCTTTTTGGCTATAGATGACTGTACAGTTCTTCATCCCCATTTAGTCCATTCGGTATTTTTGTTTTAAGCCATTTAATGAAACTTGACTCCAAGCGTCTCAGTTTTAACAATCTATCACCACCCCTGTCATGTTTATTCACACAAGCAATACCATAGTGCCGTATATGCAGCCAGTCTGCTCTCTTGTGAATCTGAAGGTGAACATATTGTGCTCCCCACGTACCTAAGTCCACTGAGACATTCAATAATGTAGACCACATACGACGTGTCACATTATCCTCTCCTTTTTAAAGATCTTATTACCTTTAAAATCTCTGAATTCTCTAGTATTGGTACGTATACGACATGCCTTCCATTTGTTGCAGCAAACTAAACCTTTGTTCTATTCTCGCAGCCAAATTGACAGTTTCATTGACTCAAAATGGCTCTTGACCAAATGATCTTCTAGTGAGGGTGCTTTTCTATACGTGATGTCAGGTCTCACGCCCAATAGTTTGCCAATATCTGGATCTTTCCTAATTATACTCCAATACTTATTCAAAATGTTCAGGATCAAATTATTCTCTTTTTTTGTACATAAAAATGTATCTTATAGTGGTCTGTTCTTTCTCCTCTTTGGAACTCCGTTTGGGTTTGTTGACAAGTGTTTGAGCAGGTGTCAAAGATCTTGCCCGCTCTTCCTCTTGGTTAATGTCCCTGTCCTTGTATCTTCTCTACAGGAATCTCTTTCTGTAAACTTAGCTTCCATTTCATTCATATTTGAACAATTTCTCCTCGTCCTAATGAACTCACAATATGAAATGCTTTTCTTGAGTGACATGGGATGAAAACTCAAGCCGTGTAAGAATCTATTTGTCACTTTTTTTTTGCGATGGAGTCTCATCTGTATTTTGATTATCCTTAATGTAGACTGTAACATCTAGGAATTCATCCCGACTCCTGCTCATATTATATGTAAACTGTAAGCCCAAGTTGTTGTTTAGTATTTAAAAGGACTCCTTAAATTCCAATTATGTACCATTCCAGATCAGGAAAAGATTGTCTATATAACATAGGCAAAACACTGTCTTTTCCATGTATTTGTCATTCCTCTCTCCCCAAGCTACATGGTTCTCCCATCAGCCCATCGTCAGGTTGGTGTAGCTTGGAAAGAAGGAAACTCTCAATGCAGTTCCACAAATTTGAGAGTAGATTTGATCATTTAAAATGAATATGTTGTTCCTTAGGCTAAGTTCAACCATCTCCAAGAACATCTCTGAGTGTTTCAGTTCTAAGATATTCCTCTGTTGAAGGAAATGCCTCACTGCTCTCAGGCCCAACTTGTGAGATCAACGTATATAAAGACACAACATCTGTGGTGACTAATAGATATCCATCTTGCCACCCTATGTTTTCCAATAATCTCAAAAAGTCACCTGAGTCTTTTATTTATGAATTTAAGGTGACCACTACGGGTGATAGAAAATGATCCACATAGATAGACATGTTTTCATATAATGACCCACAGCTGGATATAATGGGTCTGCCAAGGGGTTTGGTTAGTGTTTTGTGCACCTTAGGTAAAAAAATATCATTCATAAGAAATGCAAGTTCATCATCATTCAATAAACCCTCAGAATGCCATCCTTTAAGTGTGTTTTGCAAATCTAGAGTCAACTCATTGAGAGGATTGTCAGTCAATTTGAAATAATTGGAAGTCACAGTCAGTTGATGGAGTGCCTCCGCTAAATAGTCAAATTTTTCCAGAGTAACTATATTTCCTTCTTTGTCTGCTGGTTTGATTTCCAGCCTCTGATTGTCCTTCCTAAGTGCTTCACTTTCACCAATACTGAAATTTTCCATTAAATTATTCTGGGCATCATTATGAGTTTGGCGGGTGGCCCCTGGGTGGCCTGAACCCCACCGGCCCTATTAGGATTTCACCACATGGCCTTAACATTGCAGCCTGCTCCTAATGGAGCCAGCTGCAATGTGGCGGTGCGGCAAGTGCAGCAGCACCCGTGGCGCATTCCACTGCCTGTAATTCGGGCAGTGGAATTCGCGACATGGCTGTGCATGGGGGCCCCTGCACTATGATTCCCCGATTCCACCACCCTTTCCATGGTGGTGTAAACCTCCATGGACAGGCTGGCAGATGGGGACTCGTAGTCCCCAGGGCAGCACTGCTTGCAGCGCTGCCCTTGCGGATTACAACAGCTGGGACCGCCAGACTGCAGTCTGGCAGCAGCCTGGCTGTGTCGGCGGTTGGACTGTGTTGGCCTGGCTACTTTCATAATGTCGCGGTCAGACCGCCACTTTGGCAGCAGTCCGACCGTGACCCTGGTGGTCTGGTGACTACCATTGTCATAATGAGGCCCCATGTTTAACATTCTCCACCTTTTCCAAATCAACCATGACAGGTTAATGAAATATATCATTTGTTTATTCCAGGGGTCAGGTTGGGACAGAATTTAGATCAGTTTGAACTTAGTGTGCCTATAGCCTACTGTGTTAATATCAAGTTCCTCTAATATTTGTGTCTCTGTTAACTCATCCCCTTGTAAATTGTACATGAGGTCAAATGCATCCTTAAAATCCAATTTTTGTTCAATTATTAGATCGGATACAGAGCATATAAGATTTTCCTCTGGGTGTGGTTTCGGTTTGATTTTGGAAAAAAACTTCACAAATATTAATTTATAGACATACTTATACAGGGCAATGCTCATTCCCACATAATCAAAATGTTTTTCTGGGCAGAATGTGAGGCCTTTTTTAAGCAAACTCAGTTTTTATTCTGTGAGCTTGTGATTGGATTAATTTATTATAAGATTATCATCCTCTTTCTCAATAGATGGTGGTGCCAGTATTTCTTTTGTCTGTTTGTAGCGGGTAACCTCTTATCTTTTCTGGTCCCCCTTCTTGTCTTTCTCCATTTCTTCCTTCTTGTGTCCTTCCTCTTCCACAGCCCCGTCCTCATCCCCCACCCCGCCTCTTTGTGTTATCTGGTCCATGTTTAGTAGCTTCATCTTGTCTAAAAAAGTAGTTTTCCTTATTCAGATGATGTTCCCTCACCTTCACCTCTATCTGTATCCGATCCACTGTTTATCGTGTCTATTGACTCTTCAAATGTAATCTGCCTTGTATGTAACTGCTGCTTGAAAATATCAAATCTTTTAGCAAAAGTAATAATCCTGCCCTTGTTGTAGTCCTCTTCGTCCCTCATGAACTTCCTGTGTTTGCGTTCCTCAACTTGCTTTTCATGTTTATCTAAGTTAGCTTCCATTGCTTGTTTCAATTTCTTACTTTCTTCCTCCTGTTTTAATGATTGAATCTGGGCCCCTAAATCTCTTACATTTCTCTTTATTTCCTCAATGTCCTGTTTAGCATATTTGATCATTTACACCATGTGATTAGAGTATTCAGTGCTGTTTACCCCCACCTTCATCTAACATCTCAGGGCTGGTGTCTGTATGATTTAGCAAAGTAAATATTCTTAAACCTCTTGTAAAGATTGGAGAGTTGATCATGTTGAGTCATATTCACATGGAGAGGTCCGTCCCTAATGCTGGCACCAGCTGTGGAGTGCAGTGCACCGCGAGAGGACTGCATTGTGTGTGTTATGGGTGTGTGTATGTATGTATGTATGTTGACACTAGAATAGAACTATATAAATTTACACGCAAGTTGCGGCTAATTAAACATTTTTCAAACAAAACTCGGGCCATTATACCAAAGTCCAACACTAATGTGGATATGCCCTCAGGGTTTCATATCAATGATGTCCCTGACTTAGTAGAAATTGGCAACTTGAGCTGTTCAGTCAACACGAGCGATAATACTGGCATGGACAATGAACCTTTGAAAGATATGAGATTTGTAACTGATCAGACCATTTCAAGTGCATTAGAACCTTCTAGCAGATTTAATCCACAGTTACCCAGGGGTAACTTGATTGACATGTTTTATGAATTGGTGGTTGATGATATTGATCTTTTTCGCACTAATTGGAAGAGTACTAAAGTGAAAAAATCTAAGAGAACCAATTTTTCAGCTGTAGATTGGAAAGATCTAAATGAACTCAAATCCAACAGTACTATTGTCATCAAACCCTCCGATAAAGGAAGTAATATTGTTATTATGGATACAGACAGTTATATGAAGGAGGCCAATCATCAACTATCTAATAAGCATCATTATCAAAAATTGAGCACTAATACCACGATTAAATATCTATCTATCCATTTGGAAATGCTTGATACTTGGCACATGAACGGTCTTATAGATCAAAATGAGTATCTCTATTTGAAAGTCACATCTCCAAAAACTCCTTGCATTTACTTTTTACAAAAAAATTCATAAAAACAAAAAACATCCCCCCTGTCGACCAATTGTCAGTATGAACTCCTCTCTCCTGGAAAACACTTCCCGCTACTTGGACCTCTTTTTGTGTCCTTATGTAACTGAACTGCCTTCGTATTTACGAGACACCAATGACTTTTTAGCCAAGATTCATAACATTCCATGGCAATCCAATTTTTTATTGGTGACCATGGATGTGACCGCTCTATACACCTCTATCATGCATGAATATGGTATTCAGGCCTGTAGTAATTTTTTAGGTACCCGTAAAATTGAATTCTTTCAACATACCAATATGCTTGTGAGCATGCTTAGATTCTGTCTACCCACAATGCCTTTTTATTTGATAACCAGTACTATTTACAAAAACAAGGGACAGCAATAGGAGCTTCATTTGCTCCCACTTATGCGAACCTATATATGGGCTGGTGGGAGAAGGACATAGCCTGGTCTGATTCCAACAGCAAGTATATGGAACAAGTGATATTATGGGTCAGATATATTGATGATCTTTTCCTCATTTGGGATGGTGATGAACATTCTCTGGCTCAATATGTCAATATATTAAATAATAATGAACTTAATATCCTTCTAGACCTAAAATACAGTGCACAGACTATAGAATTTCTTGATGTTCAGATCACTGTCCAAAAAGATAGCTTACAGACTACAATATACCGCAAACCTACGGCCTGTAATTCTATTCTGCATGGTAACAGAGGTCACCCAAAAGCCTTAAAGTGGAGCATTCCATATAGTCAATTCTTACGGGCTCGTCGGATTTGTTCAGATGATGAATGCTTCAATATTGAAATTGCTATCATGACACAAAATTTCTTGAAAGAGGTTATCCCTTGAAGATTTTAAAGGATGCACAGTTGAGGGTGTCTAACATGTCCAGAGAAAAACTTCTTTTCAAATCTGGAGACATTAATAATCATGGTCAAGATGATAGATCTCTGCCTAGACTTTTTCTTGAATTTAATTCTCAAAATTTCCAATTGAATAACATCATACAAAAAAATTGGCATGTTCTCAGACATGATTCATCTGTTAGAGATAACATAGGTTTACATCCCCAAATAACAGATCGCAAAACTCAGTCATTGGGTGATCATCTCACAAGAAGCCTATTTAGCTCTAAAGCTAACTCATCCTGGCTATAGAAGAAAATTCTTGGCTTTTGGAAATGTGGTCATTGTAAATCTTGTCTATATGCACAAAATACCCATTCTTATACGACATTTGAGGGTCAAATTTGCGAAATAACTCACCGAATTACCAGTGAAACTGAATATGTTGTATATGTTATTGAATGTGGCTGCCACTAAAAATATGTAGGCAGCACCATTCATAAACTAAAAGTGAGGTTTTTACAACAACGTAGAGCTATCAAAAACCATGATCCTTCCTCCCCTTTAGCCAAACACTTTTGGGATGTACATAAAGGCAATTGCAGCTCTTTAACATTTTATGGCATAAAAACCATTGCTGCTCATCCCCGGGGGGGGGGGGTAATAGAACTGCCCATCTAAGACAAACTGAATCGAGAATGATTCTATTATTAGGTACTGAAAACCCTTGGGGTCATACTTGGATGCAGTACTTCATGTACATTTGTAAATATTCTTATTACTGTAGTCTCTTATCAGAATCAATGAAATTCCTTAGATAATAAGCTACAATTTGGACTGTAATGAGAATGTTTTATGGGATTCTGTAAGATTTCCGGACTAGGACACCGTTTCTTTGTGAAACATATATACTATATATAGTATTTTTAATGTTTTTACACCTTACTTACAGTTTTGCACCTAATTAGCAATTTTTTGGGGGGTATATTTAGCATCCTTTATATGTATGTCCCTGTTCTTGGATTAGATTGATTTTCTCGCTCAAATTCTTGCATTGGCTACGATCCCCTATTTGTATCATAAATATAATGATTTTAGAATTGATATAATATTTGTATTCATATGATCTTAACCCCTGTGATAGAATCATTTAATTATTTATTTAATTATCTATCAGTATATGAATTCAGCATCACTATTAAGATGAATTGAGACATTTAAATGTTGTTATCAATTAGGATAAGAGTTTTGGTTATTTATATATATTAACTCAGCAATTGTCTCTTTTAAAAACATAGTTTTTATCATCTCCTTCTGTATCCACAGGTTGGTCAATCTATTTACGAATTAATTTATTCATAGTTTGAACATATTAATTGTATCTACTAATTGAAGATGTTTATATCATAATGCTTAATAGTTATCTATATATTATGTTTTTGGAATAGCAAAACCAAAACTGAAAGTATATTTAAGTAAAATAATATTTATATGTGGGTTATTTTCTTCTATAGAATTTGTAATTGATAATTGAAAATGTATTTATCCATCTATAGGTGAAAATGTTATAACATGATGCTTTAGGGAACCATGTAAGATATAACCCATGCATTATTAAGATTCTTGAATTTTTTTTCCAAACATGTGGGCATATAAATTGAGATCTCAAATCTAAGACTGTTACGTTACAAAATGGCCGCCCCTTTTGCACATTTCTTCTTAGCTATGATGTTAAAAGCAAAGAAGGACTATAGGATTTAAATAGTCTGGTGTAAAAATGTCTCCCAATGTCCAGTTGAAGGCTGTTGCCGAAACGCGTCGACATTTGGCTGGGACAGCGTGTGTTTGTTTGATTGCTTTAGGCACTTTACAATTTTTTGTATTGAGGAACTATTTTTGAAAGTACTCATTATTTATCCATTTATTTAGTTTATTACCATTTTTGCCTTTATATGAACTTATTTAATAAAACTGAGCCGACGATTTTGCACATATGAGTGATTTTGAATTTTTCGTATTCAGTCTTCATATTCCACGAGCTTGTTTGGATATTGTGCAGCCTTTTGGTGTCGAATTGAGTTGCACCGTCTTTTTGTTAATTATATATATATATATATACAAAATATACTGCCACAATAAATTGGCACCAAGGAGAAACGTGACAGTAAATCTGTTCTCGGTTAATTTGTTGCAAAGGCTGCATTTTAAAATATTGTATGGAGTTAAGGCATCTGCTGCAGTGAGCTTTGTGTGCCCAGTAAATCTAATTGAATAATAATAATGGTAAGATAACTCTTATAGTTAATGCACTTGCTGCAGGTTTTTGTGTTAATTTCTAGACACAGTTTAGATTAATAATGTAGCATGAAGTGTTAATGTGTCTCCTCCAAAGCACATTGAGTAACTTGCAGTTATTTTATTTTATGTAGATAGGTAAGTAGGTTACTGCTTTTAACTAGAGATAATTTTATTATTTGTAGCTCACACATTGTAATTCTTCTAATATACCACAGTGAGCAATGAAAAGGCATCAAGGGGCCTGCATGCAAAGTGCAAGACAGGGTTAGGAACCATATTGTTTTTTTTCTCAAACTGTTGTTATTATAAGGCTGCTAAAACAGTTTCTTTGGGTATTAGTGCAGACAACACCAAGCACTGTGTTACGTTTTAAACCCTGATTTTGTGTTTCTCCCAGCCTTGCACTCCTAACATATGATCCCTGCTACTAAAGATGATATGTGACTCCTACACCTTAAAACCCTCATTATCTTATGTAACATCCTGCACACTGATTTACATACTTGTTGTCAGTGTATAATGTGTATGATGTAAAGCCCTGTGATACCCTACATTGGGATGAGTAGCTCTGTAAAAGAGTTAAATAAAAAAAAATTGTAAGTGCTATTTAAATTATCAGTGAAAATTATTTTACTAACCGATAGATGTGACATTGTTATAGTGCATACATAGCTGATATACCGTCATTGAACAAAGCTAAAAGCTTGCCTGCAAATTGAAGTTTATTTTATGTACTTGTCAAGCAATACCAAATTACCTCCTAGCTAAGTGTTGGAGTTGGTCCTTTCTCCATTGTCATCCCTAAACATTTTGCCTTCATTCTTCCTGTTTTTTTGCTGAATTTGTTTTTGTTGGCCACAGGACTCTTTTCAGTTTTCCACAGCTAACCAGTGCTAAAGTGCTTGTTGTCTTTCCTATAAACTTCCTAGAATGGCTTATATTAAATTGTCATATTGAATTTGCTTATAAATCCCTAGTAAAGTAGTAGTACATGTGCCCTGGGCCTATACATGAAATACTGCTAGTGGGTCTGCAACACTGATTGTTCCACATATTATGTCTCAGGCCTGACATTGCAACCTGTGTGTGCATTTTAAGTGATTTGTCCCGTTCCGTTATATGGAAGTTGAGACAGCCACCTACAGGGTGATCAATTTCCCCCACCACATAGTCATGACTTTGCTGGAGACTGTTGTTTTGCTTTACTGCTGACTGAGTCAAAATACACACATTGAGAGAAGTCGAAAAGATTCTCTGGAATGTACCTCTTAATCTGAAGAAGACATTTATTATATCTTTTTGCAAGGCTCATGAAGGAAGGCCTGTATAGCCAAAAGTGTACCTTTAAAATGTGCAACAATGAAGTAAGACCATGTACACAGAATCTTCAATCTATAAACAGCAAATATATACATGCAAGGATACAAACACCTATATATCTATATATATATTCATACACAATGCAAAGAATTAATAAAAATGCATCATTGTAGTGCCTGTCTAGTGCTTCATCTTTCTCCTGCCAGCAAGTCGTTGACCCTGGTTCGACCGCAATGAGAAAGAGAGATTACCCTCACAGGAAATATATCAGGCATTCGACGTCTAAATCCTGAATGAGGTCTCTAAATCTCCCACTGTTGACCTGGGTCTCTTATATACCTTAAACGAGGAAGAAGCGTCCTGGAAAAAAAAAAACCAGCTTGGTAAGAAGTATTAAAAAATGCTGGCTATTTTAGGTGAGCTTTGAAAGAAACACATTGGAACTTGGCCAAAATCCCAAGGTGTCTTTCCCAAAACTAAACCATTCCCTGCTGTACCATAAACATCAGTCTACTACATCCTTATCTTGCTGACTCCTACTCGTTATGTCGTAGCCCTTCGGTGAGAAAAGAACATGCAGAATAGAAAGCACGTTGCATAACATGTTTTGCACGGAAAACTACTTGCACTTTTAACGTGGCAGTGAAGCTAAGGCTAAGCTGAATACAAAATGGAGTCTGTAACTGGTGACGCCTAATGTGATTTGGACAGCTAAGCCAAGTGCAAAGTGGTGAGACACGAAATCAGTGGTCAAAACACAAATATCACCACATTCTGCCCTTTGACCAGTGACTTATGTAGCCTGTAGGTTTAAAATCAACTTTTTTCGGTCTAAACATTGCAAGCAAATTAGGAGTACATAGTACGCAGCAACATAATGATATCATAAGAGCTAATACCACAAAAATTCCACCCAAACCTTTGCATTACTGTCCAAAATCAGAAAACCACTGAAACAACCAGTCAAACCATCCCTGATCCATATCCTGTTTGACCCCTTTCACTAATGTATGTAGTGTATCAATGTGGGTCTAGATAGATTTATAGTGGTCAGAAAGGTTAAAACAACACATGCCTTCAAAGTCATTGCAACCATGATTATGTTTTAGCAAAAGGTAGTCTATAGCAGCTCTGTTTTGTAATGCAGCTTTTCTATTACCACACACATCACCTAAAAATTCAGATAAAGCAATAGAAGTATGGTTAATATTTGTAAGTATTAGACAAGCTAACTTGATTATCACTCTAGTATTGTATACAGCTAAACCAGGCATGCCTACAATGGAAAGACTTAAGCTTAGGTACTCTGATTGGGATAATAATTGAATATCTGAATCACAATTTTCATCTATTTGCATAGTGTCTCTAGGGTAACAAGTATGTATAGAGTTAGATGGAAACATCATAAGTCCCAAGCGTGTAAAAGTACACGTCCCACCTGTTTTGTTAGCTGTGTAACTAAAAGTAAGGTTTCCACACGACAACAGCCAGCAAACTGCCAACTTGACATGTTTAATGTGACTGGCAGCAGTCACTAGATGATGACAAGCCATGTGATTCGTCATGTTTTTACAATGTCTGTCCGTTCGGTAAAAGCACAAAACTCCGTGTTCCCATGGTATGTTTTGAGAAGTTGATGCGTTCTTTCCTAGATGCAATCAAATGCATTTTCATATATCATGAGAATTGCAGGACATGTAGTAACACACGTCACCGGTAGTAATGTTGTATGTAATTATCTGAGTGAGATTGTCCCACTTCTCATCAATTGTTACCTGACAGTCCCTGCAACACTCATAGGGACTGAAGTGGGTTTCCACGTCATGTTCTTGCACATCTTTATCCTGGTTAGTGGTATTGAAAATTTCTAACAAAATGCTTGTTGGTGTTCGTATGGCGATCAACACCGTTGCCAAACTATCCACAGTGCTTTTCATGGCGCCCATACAGAAGTCGGATCTGTTGATCACAGTCTGTGCCAAATGAATCCAAATGTTGTCATTCAGATGCAGTAAAGGTGTTGCACAACGTGGTCGATCAATCAAGTTGAGGTTGGAGGTGTTAGGTCTTTCCCGACCCCACACGCACACGCCTAAAAGGAGGCCACACGGTACACTCAATGCAAAGACAAGCTGTAGTATGACCTGTAAAAGAAACAAGTATGATCATTCTCGCAAATAACATTTATCAGCTGGAATATGTTCCCATTTTTCCTTTCCTGGTTTCAGGATTAGCAGGGCATTATCGGGGCCCTTTGCTATAATTTCTGCAGGTTCTGGAGGGCCATTTGGGGATTCCACCCACACTTTAGCACCAGGGTTTTTGTCAGTTGAACCAAAACCTCCCTCCCCATGTACAGTAAAAAGGGCTGGGGCAGTTCCCTTCCTCACCAATCCTCCATACACTGGAATTGTGACAAGTTAGGCAATTCTGTCTCCGATTAGTGTGACTAAATCATCTTTGATTTCTCCTTGGTAATTTGCATCAATCACACCCCCTAAAATCTGAATACCTTTGAGGGCCAACCCAGATCTACGAGCAATCAATCCGAAATACTCTAGGGGAATCTGTACCCAAACACCTGTTTCACACAGTTCTATGTCTTGTGGTTTCAGTCTGTAGGTTTGTAAATCATGTAAGTCAAGACCTGCAGATTCAGGTGTGGCTCTGTAAGAAGCTAAAGCTCCAGGTTTTATTTCCCAGTACATGATGGCATTGGTGGTCAAATGTGGTTGTATTTGCAAAGCTGGAGTTAGCATTCGCGTCAGGGGCATTTCAGCATTTGTTAAGGGTCTGTTATTCAGAATCTGGAGGGCTTCATTTAAATGCTCTCTCCAGTTTTTCAAAGTTCCATCAGATAATTTTCGCAGCTGGGCTTTCAGTAAGCCATTCATTCTCTCAATCAGTCCTGAGGCTTGTGAATAATAAGGGATATGATGTATCGACTCAATATTGTGCTGCGAACAGTAGTCCTGCACCAGTTTGCCTTTAAAGTGTGACCCATTGTCACTCTGGACCTCACGTGGTACTCCATAGTATAACATTAACAAGTCCAAAGTTCTGATAGTGCGGAGTATCACGCTTGCAGGGGACAGCAATCAGGTACCCAGAGTAAGTGTCCACTACGGTTCAGGCGTATAGACGCCCGCGACTAATTGGTAGTGGTCCAATGTAATCAATTTGCCATATCTGTCCTGGTAACTTTTCTCTCTTTAATTGACCTTTGAGTGTTTGTGGGACAGATCTCTGTTGTGTGTGCTGACAAATAGGACATTGCAAAATCACAGTATTTATCAAATCTATGGGAATGTGCATGTCAAATGATGAAGGGGTCGCAGTTTTTTTGAAGAAAGTAACATCGTCTTTATTTTCATAAGCTTCTGTTAATGGAAATAAACACCTCAGCCTACAAGTGCTTCTCTCCCCAGTCTCCTTCTTCCTCTCTATCCTCCAACTGCTGCTGTAACCCTTGGAGACCCTCACATTCCAAAGAATGCATTCTAAACTTAGAATGCCACACATCTTCCCCTTATCAACAAAATCAAATTATAACGCCCATTCCATTGAAGAAACAAACAGATAATACAAATTATAAATACAGTTACAGAGGTGAATGAACAATTGTAAATATTGTTATCTAAAGTCAAAACATTTGAGAAACTACATCTTTTCTTAACAAAAGAAGTAATAAAAACATTTACATTGACACATTTAAAATGTGGAACTCACTCCTAATTATGTTTAAACAAAGTGTTCTAAGTATCTAGGACGTCTAATGGACCTGAAGCTCTTTCTCAGTTTTACACCGCCATCCTCTTGTTCACCCCCTTTTTTACAACTTCCCACCAATTCACCTTTCCCAACTCCAGTGATTTTTACTACTCTCCCAATGTTCTATATTTTGTGATCCTCAGTCTTTACAGCATTTCTCATAACTTTTATCACTTTGAGAGGGGAAGAAAATTTAGAAAAAACTCCTGGACAGACCAAAACGGGGATTCTTCACTTTAACATAATCCCCCACACAAATTACAATTTTTTTTACTGCTTTCCTCCTGTCAAAGTTGGCTTTTCTTTCAAAAGCCTTTCTAATTTCTCTGTCCATCTTGTGTTCCACCTTACTCCCAACATCCGGTTCCAAGCCCATTTTATCATTTACCCATGAAGGACACACTTGTGTGTTGGGTTTTCTGTGCCTAAACAACTCAAACGGCATAAGACCCGTACTCATGTGAGGAGTTAACCTATAGCTTTTAATTTTATTCAAAATTTCCTCCTTCCAGCATATGTTATTGGCTAACCTCTCCACCATACCATTTGTCTCAGGATGATAGAGAGAGGCTTTCTTATGCAAAATTCCTCTATCACTAAGAAACTTACCCATGTCATGAGACACAAGTTGTACCCCATTGTCAGTAAGGATGGAAGATGGAAACCCTTCCCTATCAAAGATTTGATTGAGAAAATCTATGATTATCCGTGTTTCTACAGATGATGTAATTCCAGTTTCTGGCCACCTTGAAAACATGTCCATCAAAACTATCACATGCTTGCCTGTGTTGGAAAATCTGATAGGCCCCCAAATGTCTAATGAAACTTCCTGCCAAGGTTCACTTGGCAGTTCCCTCACTTCCATAGGTTGAGTTCTACACATTAACATCTTATCAGCCCTGGAACACTCTACACACTCTCTAACACTCCTCTCAATTTGGACGTCCATTCCTGGTCACCAATATGTGAGCCTTAATCTCTCCTTAGTCTTAGAAATTCCGGGATGACTTTCGTGAGCTATTAATATAAGTTCCTTCCTTAGCTTCTCTGGAGGAATCAGTTTAGTCCCTCTCAATAATAAACCTCCCTGAGAGGACAATTCATCCCTGACCCTCCAAAAGCCACACAAATATTGGTCTTGCTTCTCAGGACCAGCCCAACCATCTTTGATTTTCTTAAGAACCTCCTGCATAACCACATCACCCCTAAGTTCAGTCATCCACTCACTTTCTCTAATTATACCTTCCCTGATCATACAAACATCAAAGTCTTCAAAACTTCCAACAAACTGATCCTCAGAATCTGAAACTTCATCCACAAGCCTAGAAAAGCAATCTGCAATAAGATTTTGAGCGCCAGGTACATATTGAACAACAAAACAAAATTCTTGCAGAGACACTACCCATTTTCTAATCCTTCCTGAAATAGCATCTAGGCCTTTTTTCTCGAAAATTTCTTTCAAAGGTTTGTGGTCAGTTCTCACAAAGAATTTACTATCCCAAACAAATTTCTTCAGCTTATTCACTGCCCAATACACAGCTAGTGCCTCCTTCTCAATCACAGAATAATTTAATTATGCACCCTTTAGACACCTTGAAATGAAGAGTATTGTTTTCTCCCCACCATTGTGAATTTGCAGTAAAACAGAGCCGAGACCTTTGGCGCTAGCATCAGACATAATAATAGTTTGTCGCCCTGGTTCAAAACTCTGTAAACATGGAGCACACTTAAGGTTGTATTTCAGATTCTTAAACTCATTATCACATGCTTTGTCCCACCGAAATGTAACACCCTTTCTAACTAACCCTCTAATGGCTTTGGTTTTTTCAGCAAAATTGTCCACAAACTTACTATAAAATTCAGCCATTACTAAAAACTTAATTACCTCTTCTTTTGAAACAGGACACGCCAGATTATCAATTTCATTGACTAGATTTTCTTTTGGCTCAATACCATGAGAAGAAATCTTATGACCCAAATAATCAATTTCCTCAAGATTGAATCTACATTTTTCAGCTTTCAATGTTAAGCCACCCTCTCTTAGTTTCTGAAGAACTTGCCGAACCCTGAAGTTATGTTCAGCTACATTTTCCCCATGTACTAAAATGTAATCTTGGTATATCTTGATACCTTGTATTCTTTCAAGGACTCTCTCCATGGCACGTTGAAATACCGCAGCTGCAGAGACTAAACCAAAAGGCATCCAGACAAACTTGTAAGTGCCAAAAGGTGTTATGAAAGCAGTCAAGTGTTGTGAATTGTTGTGTAACTTAATCTGATGATAAGCAGAGGTTAAGTAAATAGATGAAAAACATTCTGCATCACCAAGAAGAGCTAACATTTAATTTATGTTAGGCAAGGGATAATGATCTATAATGACACATTTGTTCAACTCCCTCAAGTCAAACACAATCTCGGCTCACCATTAGCTTTTACGGCCATCACAACAGGGGCTAACCACTCAGTGGCTTCTACCCTCTCAATTATACCATCAAGTTCTACCCTTTCTAACTCCAACCTAATTTTTTCCTTGACCATCAAGGGAACACCTCTCAATTTGCTGACCACAGGAGTAACACCCTTTTCATCTTGATTTCATGAACGTACCCCTTTAAACAGCCAAGCTTAGACTGAAAGAGATCAGAGAACTCCTGCTCATAAGAAGGTCTGACATTTTCCACTGTAATGACACAGCCACGATCTTTCAGTCTAACCTACGGGGTCTCATTTGGATCAAGATAAACTCTTAAATCCTTCTGGTGAGACCAACTAATGAGAGAATCTCCTCTGATGGAGATATATATCTTGCCAGCTGTAAATCTATCCATGTATTGAATGGAACCTATAAAATAGCCCAACAACTTGATAGGTTTCCCACCATATACTTTAGGGGAAATGTCCGGCCTGAACAACCTTACAGAAGATCTCAATTGTTTGTCAAAAATATTCTTGAGAATCAATGTGATCTTTGCACGTGAATCAAACATCATAGGGACACTTACTCCTTCAATGTATACAACCTCCACCTGACCACTTACTCCATCTTTTATTTGTAATACGAATTCTGTTGGAGAATCATCCTCTAACGTTATTTCCTGAACCCCTTTTTTCTTTTTTGAATTTCTACAACATGAAGCGACATGCCCCTTTTTTCCACAGGATTTACAAAAAACTTTCCAACCTATACAACCTTTAAAATTGGCATAATGACCAAACTCACCACACCTGTAACATCTACCCTGCACACTCTTCTTGAATCCAGAGTTGTCATTACTACTTTTTACAGATTTCTGAGGGTTTGACTTAACCTGTATGTAACCTCCTTGATTGACAAGATGAATTTAATCTTCTTTTTCCTGCGAACTTGTTTTTTTGATTTCATCAAGACAAGCTGAGCTATGTTCATGTGTTTTGGCAATGGATACTATCTCATAGAGTGACGGATTGTCCTTAGTCCAAAAGGATTCCTTTGCTTTATCAATGTTGCAACCCAACATAAATTGATCCCTCAAGGGCTCATCCTTGCTGCTACCAAAACCGCAAGTTGGAGCTAATTTCCTAAGTGCTGTAATATATTCTTCTACCGATTCTCCTGGTCTTTGAAATCTTTTCCCAAAATGATATCTTTCCAAAACTGTGGAAATCTTCGGTAAATAGTGTAAGTCACTTTTTTTATACATATTTCAATGTCATTGAGATCACTAGCCTCTTCAACTGTAAGTTCAGGTAGAGTCTCAAACACCTCTTGTCCTTCAGGACCTAAACAGTGTAATAAAAGAGACATTTTCCGTTCTGCACTTAGAGAAGTTCCACAAACCCTGGCATAGTGCGCAAAAACACTTTTCCATTTTTTCCAAGGAATATGTGGTTCACCAGGAGAAGACAAGAAAAATGGCGGACATGTAACATTCTGCATGTTGAAGATCTTGTAAGTGCAATACTATTGGCACAAGAATTAAAAGACTGCAAGAAAAGTTATTGTTTGACAAGTAGAAAAAATTGTTGACCACAAATGTTGAGAGGATTTTTTAGCACTACAAAATGGCTGCCATAAAAGAAAAAAAAAATACAAATGTTGCTATGCCCAATGTAGCATGGAATGGTCCCCAGCAGCTTCTACTTCTAATTTCTCAACTCAGCAAGATGGCCGCTGTGTCCTGAAAACGAGGCTTGACACGCACTGTCACATACAGGAAGTACAAGATAGTGCAGGAAGTATACGATGCCCTGGAGCTTCTTTGTGGCAGCGAGAGAGAGAACAAATCTCCACTTTGTTCAAGCGAGAGCCTTGAGTGTTTGGCTGGTAAGGAGTAATACGATGAGTGGGGAGCAGAAGATACTGTCTGAACAGACACTGTGCGGCGCACACAATCTACTCTCAGCACCAGCAATCCACTTCCAGCGCGTGCAGAGCCTGATAGAATTGCGCACACGCTGATTCACTTCCAGCGCATGCAGAGTCTGTTAGAGTTGCACGCAGTGCACGCGATCTGCCTCCAGCGCGTGCCGTTTTAAGTGTTGAGCCTAGCGACGCCAGACCGTTCCAAAAATAACATACACAAGGCCAAAAATTAAAGTAAGCCGGCTCCAGACACACTAGTTTGGCACAACAAGATAGTCACAAACAGTTAACGAAGGTCTCACTGTGCCCGAAGTAGTTGAGGTGTTTAATGTTCCAATTGTACCTCAATCAGAATCTTCACCATCCTCGTCGCCAGTGAAATAATGAAGGGGTCGCAGTTCTTTTGAAGAAAGTAACATCGTCTTTATTTTCATAAGCTTCTGGAAATGGAAATAAACACTTCAGCCTACAAGTGCTTCTCTCCCCAGTCTCCTTCTTCCTCTCTATCCTCCAACTGCTGCTGTCACCTTGGAGACCCTCACATTCCAAAGAATGCATTCTAAACTTAGAATGCCACAGCATGCCTCTAATCTCTGCCCACCTGTAAGTGGCTTTTTCTCCTAGGTGTCCACATTTTTGGTACACCCATTTAGCCATCCCCACCAAGTCAGAATTCAGTGTTGCTACTTCTGCCTCTGAAATTTTGGCTTTGTCGTCTGCGAGGGAATTGAACCAGCGTTCTAGTGAGCCAATGGGACAATGAGCATCCACTTGATATAAAGTAACAGTGCTTTGTCCCAACATTTCCGAAATTTCCTGCTACAACGCTTTGCCCCACACCTTCTTTGAGTGGATAAACCAGTTATGTGTATGCCATGGGGAAGCCAAGTGGCTAGCCCATTGGCAGTGGACCAAGAATCAGTGTAAATATGGCAAGTCTCAGGCAGCTCTTGCTTCAGGGCCTGATACACAACGTACAACTCTGCATATTGGCTACTTTTTACTTCTCCTGTGGTGGTCAACAACTTTTTGGTAACTGGATTGTATGACACTGCTTTCCAATGTCTTTTGGTACCCACATATTTAAAAATATAGGGTCTGTGTGAGGCTTGCAGTGCGTGCAGTGGAATGTATCTTATACCATATTCTATCCCATAAGGAAGTTGGCCAAACAACACCAAGATCTGATTCCCACAATAGGTGATTTGAGTCTAGGTGAAACAGACATTCTTAAAAGTTTATAAAATCCAGCTGCCCTAGTATAATTAGAAGTTACAATCGGGTGTGGAGATGATGCAAGAGAAGAATGATTATGATGTATAAGTTTATTGAGGGTCTCTTGGGCTAGAGTAGAAAGAATGATATATTGGGATTTCTTGCGAATAGGGAGATTATAAATTGCTGAGAGAGTAGTAAAAGGGATGATAGAGTCTTTATGATATAATTGGGAAATGAGAAGAATACCTTTAGTCAACCAAGCCTTCCAACACAAGGTTTTACCTTGTTTCCTACGCGAACTATTGTGCCAAATAGGACTGTTAAAGAATTGATTAATGGGGGTAAGTTGCGAAATAAAAAAAGGTTTCAGTAAATTGACTGAATGGGAGATAGTGCTGGGCAACCAGAATTTTGGGGGGTTAGACATAAATATAATGTGTTTATGGGAAAAGGGAGAAATAAATGTTTCTTCCAAAGAGAACCATAGCTTTTTAGGGGCATCATTGAGTGTAGATAAATAGGGACGTATTTGCTTAATGCCAAAAGATTTGTGATAAGTTATAAAGTCAGGGAAATTAACTCCACCTTGTACTTTAGGAAATTTTAATTTCGAGAGAGAGATTCTGGATTGTTTACCGTTCTACAGGAACTTGGATAGAATTTTATCAATTGAACTAAAAAATAGTTTAGGTATCTTAATAGGAAGCATCATAAGGAAGAAGTTAATGATAGGGAGAAGCATCATCTTAATGGTGTCCAAGCGGCCCCACCACGTGAGATATAACGGAGACCATTTCTGTGTGAGATCTACAAGCTTTGCAGATAGGATTTCTAAATTAGTCCTGAATGTATCCTTGAGAGTAGTGCAGTACCATACCCCCAGGCATTTAATCTTAGAGGAATTCCAAGATAATCCTGCATCAAAGAATACAGAGCCAGTGCAATCAGCATTAAGTGGTAAGACCACTGTTTTGTCTATATTAAGTTTATAGCCAGATACATCAGAATATAAGTTGAGCTCATGCAGGAATGCAGGAAGAGAAGTATCAGGGTGAGACATGAACAAAAGAATATCATCAGCATATGCCATAAATTTGATGTGTGCATTATTAATTTGAAACCCCGTAAATTGTTCAGATGTTTTTAATTGGTATAGAAAAGGTTGGAGAGCCAAAATAAATTGTAAATGAGATAATGGGCATCGTTGACGAGTACCCCTTTTAAGAGGGAAACAAGGAGATCGGATACCGTTTGTTATAACCGAGGAACATGGTGAGGAATAAAGAATGGATATAAAATGTTGGAATTTAGTACCTAGTCCATGCCATTCCAATGCTTTCGACAAGAAACCCCAGTAGACCCTATCAAAGGCCTTTTCTGCATCCAATGATAAAGCTGCCAGAGGAATCTTACGTTTAGATGCCTTGTTAATAATATTTAAAAAGTATGGGAATTATCTGCTACATTGCTAATAGGGATAAAACCAGATTGATGAGAATCAATAAAGTCAGGTATATATGAGAGTAAACAGAGAGCTAAAACTTTGGCATAGAGTTTACAATCAGTATTAATTAAAGATATGGGTCTATAATTTTTACAGTCAGTCGCATCCCGATCTTTTTTGGGAATAAGACAAATCATGGCCTCCGTAAATGAGCCAGATGCAGAACCTGACATTATAAAATGATTAAGTAATTGAAAGAGTTTGGGGAAAAGAGACTCAGCAAACTGAATAAAGAATTCTACTGTGAAGCCATCTGGGCCTGGAGCCTTACCCTTGGGGAGAGATTGTAAAGCTGTATATAGTTCGGTAAGTTGTAGGGGTTGGTCTAAAGATGAGAGGTCAATCTGCAATGGGTCCCTTGGTTTCAGATTAGAGAAATATTGGTTGAGAGATTCAACTGTTGGTATGTGTTCTGGAGTGTACAGGTCCTTATAGTAAGAAGCGAAACACGATGCTATATCTTTATCTCTAAAGTGTTTAACACCATTGTTATCTGTGATAGATTTAATAGTTGTTTTTTCTTTTCTTTGTTTCAAATATCGAGCTAGAAGAGAACCAGCTTTATTGTTACCACCATAATATCTGGCATTTATTTTCAGGAGGGTGCCGCATGCTTGTTCAGTGGTATATTGGTTAAACTCCATTTTAGCTGAGACTAGTGCTTCAAGATGTGATTTACTAGTTTTGTGATTTCAGTATTCATGTTCTAGGGACTTTATATTTTCAAGGATGGAAGTCGATTTTTGTTGAGCAGACTTTTTTTTTGAGTGAGCGTAACTTATGATGAAACCCCTAGAGGCTGTTTTGAATGCATCCCACACAAAATGAAATGATAGTTGATCACTATCGTTGATGTGAAAGTATTCTTCTATAAACTTACTGTAGGAAGCGATAAAAGTAGCATCTGAAAGTAGAGAGTTATTAAACCTCCATGAAGATGTTTTAGAACCATTCAGAAAAAGATCAAGGTCAGTAATCACAGGCATGTGATCTGAGATCAAAATAGCACCGATTTCAGAGTTGACCATATGTTGCAATAAACCTTTACTCAGAAAGATATAATCAAGCCTGGAATGGGAATGGTGGGTAGGAGAATAAAAAGAGTATTCCAAGAGGTCGGGATTGCATACTTTCCAGGAATCAGAGAGAGAATGGTGTAAAATAAAGTTTTTAAAAGCTTTGTGGGAGGCATGTGGAATGAAACGTGACGTGGAACGTCTGTTCAAAAATGGATCGAGAATTTGGTTGCAGTCACCACCTATTAGTAAATTGTTTGAGGAATGTTCAGAGACAATATGTGAAAGATTCTTCCAAAAATGTGGATCTGGATGTGTGGGGCCGTATATATTAAGGATAATAAGAGAAATATTGTCAATTGTAAATGTAACAAGTACCCAGCGACCTTCTGTATCTTGATGCTGCGAGATTATGGTAGGTTTGAGAGATTTATGACAGAGTATAATTACCCCATTTTTGTTTGTGATGGAAGGGGAGTAGAAAATGTCCCCCACCCATTGTTTTTTAAGCTTAATTGCCTCAGAGTTGTTGAGATGAGTCTCCTGCAACAAAGCAATGTGGCATTTCAAACGAGCTAGGTGAGATAAGACACGCTGACGTTTAATGGGGTGTTTAAGCCCCCTAACATTCCAAGTAACAGTCCTAAGTTGCATAACAAGAAGTATTAATAAACAACTGCTGTAACAATGAAAAAACTAGCCATATCAATTTTGCAAAAGCAAAGAAATGAGGAAGAAACAAGATAGTAAAGAAAAAGAAAAGGAGGAAGATGACCTCAAGAAGTTGTATATACATGGATGTGGCAATACAGGGACTAAAGTCCACGAAAGCTAAAAAAAACAAGATAGAAATTGAATACCCCGAAAGGTAGTGGGATAGCGGAGAACCTGAAAAGACAGGCAAGAGTGGCTTCAGCACAAGAAAAGTGAAATTAGATATTAAAACATATGAAGGCGAGTTTCATGGAAGAAAAAAAAAAACATACAAACAAAAAATGTACCATTCAGGAGACCAAATAACGTAATAACTACAGTAAAGGACTGTGACATGAAAAACAATAAAAATCAAAGCTTAACAGTGGAACGTGTAGGAGAACAGTTTGGATGCTAAGAAAGGGATACGGTTGGGAAAGGAACATGAGGATTGCACAAAGAACACTATCTAAAAAAAATAATATATATATATATATATATATATATATATATGAAAATAAGAAGATGCAGAGATGGAAAACCATGGATATAAATATTAAACATAACCATTACTATTAAGCTGTCCAGAAAAAAAAGAAAAAAAAAGGACATTAAAGACAAATTAAATTATATCTTCAAGTAATTGCAGATGCTCCTAGTTCCATTGCTTCTGTTTTGTGTTGGTTAATAAACGTTTGTAGTGCTGAAGGTTCCTCAAACGAGTAAGATTTGTCCTTGAATGTAATTTTGAAAAGGCATGGGTGAAGAAGACCATATTGAATATTCAAGGATTTGAGTTGTGGACGTAAGTCCAAAAACTGTTTGCGACGTGCAGCTGTAGCAGGAGAGAAGTCTTGTGTGAAAAATACTTTATGACCTGACCATACCAAAGAGCCCATCTTTTTGGCTTCCAAGAGTATTTGCATCAAGTCAGTAAATTGGAGAAAGAGAATAATAATTCCTCTAGGATGTGCACGAGGGCCAGTTGAAGTCTGTGGACCTAAACGATGTGCCCATTGGATAGAGAGGGGAGAGGTAGGAGGCAAGCGAAGAATTGAAGGGATTGCTTTTTGAAGGAATGCAATCATGTTAGAGCCTTAAGAACCTTCTGGAATCCCAAAAAGGCGAAGATTATTTCTCCTATTTCTGTTTTCTAAGCTTTCAGTAAGCCTTTTAAGTTGAGCTATGTCTTTAGAGATCTGGGGATTGACAGTGTTACAATCTTCAAGGCTACTGACTCTCTGTTCCAGAGTACAAATTTGTTGTTCGTGTTGGGACCATTGCTCCTCAATATGTTGCAAAGAGGCATTAGTGTCCATCATAAAGGGCTTTAGTGCTCACAATTCCTCCATGACATCATCTAGAGTAAGATGTGTAGGTGATTTTGAGGGAGAATCAAGGTCTTTTTTTGGGCGCTTGACGGAGGAGGTGTTAGATGTTTTTTTCGCAACTGCGCCAGCAGCATGAGATGAAGAGGCGCCATCCTTTAAAAAGACTGCAGCACTATCCATTGTTAAAGTTGATGGTAGAGAAGATTTAGTTATATGTGTGCGCACCACTCAAAGAGGATTATTAGACTTGGAGAAAGATGATGACTGGCAACTCTGAGAATTATGTGGTCTCCCCATAAAAGCCAGCAGCAATTTGGTAATAGGAAGACAGCAATGTGAGGTGTTGATGAAATTATATTACAATGAGAAGCTGCTGCCAGAAGTTTCCAACAACATAACAAAAATATAATAAAAAAATATGTAAATAGAAAATCCTAAATTATTCTCTCATAACAGGCATGACAGAATACCACAAGAGCAAAGCACTTTACTGCACATAGTCAAACAATTGGTGACTAGTTTTAAGGGAACCTTCTGAAAAGGAAAAAAAAAAATGCCCTCCGTCAAAGGAAAGCATTTACCATGTTATGAAGAGCAATTTGAAAGAGCTCCTTGACAAGAGCTGCCAGTGAATACTGAAAGTTGAAAACCTCAGCTAAATGTGTTTGAAGAGAAAGAGGTCAAAAGTTCAGCTGGATGTCAGAAGGTAATAAATATTCCATTGCAGAGGAAACTCTATTTGTAGAATCACATCCAGGCAAGCAGTTAAAAGTCAAGTAGAAACATTTCTGTGAAAGTTTAGGTTTGTGCAGAGGCTTACAGAGTGAAACGCAAATGACACAGATAAAAAACTACCTCAGGCCCTCACATGAAGTCTGAAATGACTTCAAAACTCAATGTCTCTGTAAGATAAAGGCATATTTATGCAGAGGCAGTGCTCCGGTGGTCAAAAATGCTGAAGAAATTAATAATTTTGATGTGAAAACATCTCCTTCTTTCCAGGAAGTGCTGAAGCCTCATGGAGCTCTAAAGAGCAGCGGCCATCTTGCGTGACCTCCAGCCACGCCCCCTCAACTAAGGTTTGAACTTTTTGCACATGGTTGTGTTTCCAATGTATTTCTAAATCAGCATGAGGTCTATTATCTCGACGAGCCCAACTTTGTACCGGAGCTTGGCCAGTTTCATAGTCTGATTTACTCCTGTCAACTTTTGCCCAAGTGAGGTCTGAATATATGCTTTCACATTTGCGAGCAGGCACACCCCGTTCCTGTTCTCAAAAGTTAACCAGTCACTGTCCAGGTTTTCCTCTTTCTCTCATGAGGAAACATTTCTCTCCCTTTCTTTCCCTTCCCCTGATAACTGTGACTGGGTCTGCGTTTCACACTTGTTATCTTCCTTGTTTACCTTTCTGCTGCCTTCCTTTTGATCCAAATCTCTTTTACGGTACATTTCCCACAGGCTTTTGGTATCTATTCCATCAATCTGTTCTTTCTTGACACCATCTTTTAGTAGTGCCCTAAACATGTCTTTCCTGAACACTCTGTTGTTATCTGTGCGACCCTCAGACCTTGAAGATCTCTCTGCTTTACTCCAAATTCCTAATTCACCTAACTCTCTGGCCGCCTCTAGTACATCTTTCAAAGCCTGCTCTGTCTGATTAATTAATAATGTCATAATTACTTGCTTATAGGCAGGTGGAGCAAGATAATTTATTTTGTTTCTTATTGGCACAATAAGCGGTCCATCTAACAAATAGTGTGCATTGCCCAAGAAAATGGCAGATTTCATTGCCTCCTCCTTAATTTTTTGCATTGCATCTCGTAAGGTATTCCAGGGTTTCTCATTGGGAGGCCACTCTGAATCAGTGGGGTACTTCAGATTGCATCCATCAACAACTATTTGTAACAAAGTGGTCTTGTGTTATCCTTCAAAAACCCCTAGATTGTTCCTGTATTACTGGGTCAGAACTTAGAGTACAGAGCTTGCGAGAGTCCACAATATCTAACATTACCCCAGAAGCGCCGGTTTCAAACAACCTCACGGCCCAAGCAGTAGGGACTCTCCTGTTCTCTGTTTAAAGCGATCCATAATATCATTTATTTCTTGCTGAGTGTAATCTTCTACAGCATGTAGTGCAACTTCTGCTGGATTTTGTGGTGTGTGCTGCAATTTTCGTCTAAATATTGGCTGTGCACACACTACATTTTGCTCTTCGAAGTCCCCCTTTTCTCCACCTTTTTTTACTCTCCTCATCACTAGAGTTTGAGGGGTCACTGCTGGTCCAAACGCCACTATCCCGAGACAAATCTGGGCACCAGTCTGAACCAGCATTAGCAATGACTAAATGAACCTTTTTCTGATTTCTCCCTCCTCTACGTTTACGATTTTTGTTTTGAGCTACTTTGATTGCAGCGCATTCTGCATGGTTTGATACGTGTCTGCCTTATCTTGCAATCATTTATTCTGACAAGATAACATGGTGACACTATTCTTTGAATCCACAAGTTGCTTTTCCAATTGTGTATTCATCATTTCTAACTGTTTAAATTTTTCATGCATTTTTCTGTAGGCAGACAAAAGTATCCACCCCTATCTGCTAAGAACTGACAGATCATACCCTTCAACCGGTACTTTTTTTAAGCAAGGCAAAACGTCTGCTGGATCTGCTTCATTCAAACATTTATCCCAACTCTCTGATAAACCAGCCAAATGTGAAAATTCATTAGCTAATACATCATAGAGTGCCCGGCACCATCTAGGAATTTGAAAAGCACTCTGTTCACACACATTTCAGAAGCAGAATTTTTTTTTCTAGTGACCATATATTCACTTTTAAATGTACGCTGTCAACCTATAAACCCTTCCCTCTGCCCACCTAAGCCAAAGTGTTTTGCATTAGTGCTGACTGAGCCAAAATACACACACTGAGAGGAGTTGAAGAGATTCTCTGGAATGCATCTCTTAATCTGAAGAAGACATTTATTATATCTTTTTGCAAGGCTCGTGAAGGTAATCCTGTATTGCCAAAACTGTACCTTTAAAATGAGCAACAAAGAAGTAAGACCATGTACACAGAATCTTCAATCTATAAACAGCAAATATATACATGCAAGGATGCAAACACCTATATTGATATATGTATATATATTCATGCACAATGCAAAGCAAATAATTAATAAAAATGCATCACCACAAGGCTTGTCTGATGCTCCATCTTTCTCCTGCCAGCAAGTTGTTGACCCCGGTTCGACCGCAACAGGAAAGAGAGATCTCTACCCTCAAGAAGCTTTCTGGAAAACCCCTCCCGCTCGGTAAGAAGTATTAATAAATGCTGGCTATTTTAGGTGAGCTTTGAAAGAAACACATTGGAACTTGGCCAAAATCCCAAGGTGCCTTTACCAAAACTAAACCGTTCCCTGCTATACAATAAACATCAGCCTAGTACATCCTTATCTTGCTAACTGACTCCTCCACGTTATGTTGTAGCCCTTCAGTGAGGAAAGAACACGCAGAATAGAAAACACATTGCATAACATGTTTTCTACGGAAAACTACTCACACTTTTAACGTGGCAGTGAAGCTAAGGCTAAGCTGAATACAAAATGGAGTTTGTAACTGGTGACCACTAATGTGACGGTGGACAGCTAAGCCAACTGCAAAGTGGTGCAACACAAAGTCTGTGGTCAAAACACAAATATCACTACAACGGTGCTGTTCCATTTTTTCTGCTGTGACTGGGCCTTTTCCAAAGGAGGGACTATACAGCCATGTCCCCTTCCTTGAATGGTCTCATTCATTGTCTTTGCCTGAAATGCTGAACCAAGCACTTTGCCCCTTGGTAGGCTTGACGGCAACAACGGCTTTTCGTTCTTGGCTTATTTATTTCACCATCTATTTCAAAGTTGACTTCTGAAAAAGCTTCCCTCCCATGAAAGCAATCTTCATTAGTAGACTCTTTTGGGCTGCATCAGCCTTCCAAGAACTGGGCCTTCTAGCTCCTATAGAACACCCGCTGAGGCATCCGAAGAATCGTCAGAGATGTCTGACAAAAGGCACCCTGAAGACAGACTGAAGTTCATGTAGTTAAAATGATAGCTAAGGCACTCGAAGAATCATAAAGATGTCTGCAAATGGGCACCTATCCACCGATAGGCTGGTGCCCCTCTTGTAATATTGTTGTGCCTTGAGTAGCCATATATGCCACTAAGGAATCGGTCTAAATGATGAAAGGGAATTCATCTGCAAAATTCTGAAAGAGATATCTCTTTGACAAGAAACAAGTTCTTCACAATTTCTTTCTATTTGGAGTCCATAACCTTTTTTAACTACAGAATACAATGACAGTCTTTGTTTACTTTTTGATACTGAAAAAGTAATCCTCTTTCTACTCTGTGTTGGCTTGTTCTGGGAAAGACTTAGGGCCTCATTACAAGTTTGGCGTCTTTTGGCAAGACCGCCATAGTGGCGGCTGCCAAAAGACCACCGTGTTGGAGGTGATCCGACGGCCGTATTAAGAGTCACACAGCTAACTCTGACAAAATATAGCCACATTTCTAAAACCACCAGGACAATGGAAGACAGAAAAAGGCGGTCCCACCACCATCATCGCCAGTCCGCCAAAAAACCTCCGATCACATAACGATCCACAAATCACAAGAGTAGTTCTTCCATGGTGGAAAACCATTGGTGGTGCGAACCACGGCGATCTGAAGTCACATCAGTCAAACACCACACCATATCAGATAGTTTGAATGCCCCAATCCCAACACACATCCACCTACAAACAGCACTATACAACACCCCTTCACTTTCCACAATCCTTTGCAACCAGAATGTGACACACAAGTCAAAAATAAAAATAATACCAAAGCCCACAAAAGGCACCCCTACACATTTCACACACCACTCATCCCACACCTGCACTACACACAATTTAGTACCCCACACTATACCGAACAACCGTCACTCACTCACATCACAGCACCTACAACTCATCACGCATTTTTTCCCCCCATTTTTTACTACCTCACCATCTCACCCACTACTACCATATCCCCACAAAAACATCCACGTTTCACTGCTGATGAGTTGAGGGTCATGGTGGATGAAATTTTCAGAGTAGAGCCATACCTTTTTGGAGCACAGGTCCAGCGAACATCAATAGCCAGGAAAATAGAAGTGTGGAAAAGGATAGTCAACAGGGTGAATTCTGTAGGCAGTTACCGACGCACAAAGTAGGACATCAGGAAGAGGTGGGGGGAAAAGGCATTCAATGGCCGCCAGGCACCAGCTGATTGTCAGCAAGACTGAGGATGGATGTCCACCTCCCCCCCTTACTTTCACATCTTGGGAGGAGAAGGTCTTAGACATCCTGTATGCTTAGGGCCTGACGGGAATACCTGGGGGAGTGGAGTCTGGTAAGACACTACACCTTTCATGTCATCAAAAAGTTTTGTCTTGCATGCTCACTGATCACCTTTCTCTACCTACCTCAGTGACCAAACCACCCAACACCCCTGTGTTCAAATGTTTAAAAACCCATATAAACTAAATTCACCTGGGCCCACAGTATTTGTGTATGGCATGTGAAGTGCAGGGACTGACAGCACTACAACTCCCAGCAGGCACTGTTCTACCTGGAAGAAAACCAGAAAAGTATACTATCAGTGAAATTGCCTTGCATGTTAAACTAACAATCAATGTAAGCCATCCTGAATGTTCCACTATTTAACAGTCCATGGCAATGACAGCAATGCAATGGCGCACCACCAGTACTAACACAAGCAAAACACAGCTACAGCTGTGTTCCCTACTAAACTGGCCTTTGAGATAACCTTCTAAAAAATGTCATTTACTTACCTGGGGGGGGACTATACGGGAAACTAGATGTATTTGCAGTACACCCATACAGAGGCCTAGGTCAAATGGTTATTCCTAAACTGTTGGCCAGCTCTGTCATCATTGTGCATTGCCGAGCTGTTAGTTGAATCTATGATGCCATACACCTTACTAGGAGATAAATGTACATTGTCATGTCTTTACTCCGATAAGATACGTGGGAATCAACAGTCAGCTAACCACCAGTATACTCCAAGAGCTTGGAACAGGGTGTATGCAATTGCAAATCTCTCTGTCCTTCATCGCTCTCACCCACATTTGGAAGCCGATGTAATTGTCATATAAGGGGATAATGTAAAGGCAATATGTGCATGTCACATAGGATGTCTGGTGGTCAAAGTTAAACATCACATGTTGCATCTCTTAAAACAACTGTGTGCTCCACTTTTCCTACAGGTAACCTTGCCATTGTCACCATGGAGAAGACACCAGACACTGACACTACCCTTCTGGATGAAGGCTCCAGTGGGGAAAACACACCTGGATGTTTGGACACTGAGGACCAAGCTGGCCCATCAGGGACACATGGTCAGTCAACAAGTGTCAGCCTCACTCTACCCACAACAACTCCTCCCAGTCCTGTTGCATCCACATCACAGGCAACCATTTGCCCCAAACATGTGTCCAAAGGACAGTGTCTTCCATCGTGTGGCCCCAATACAGGTACCTGAGTCTGCTGTTGTCACCTCTGACAATGATGGACCTGCCACCAGTGGGAGTGGTCACACTGTGCCAGGGGCACAGGCATGTGAGGGGGAGGTGCATGGGAGGGATGGTGTGGGCCAGAGGATGGGTGCTCCATGGGACACAACTGGCCAGAACACGATCTCCCAAAATTTGGGAGCCTACCAACATTCCCAAGGCATGATGGGCCAGGTACTGAACATGATGGGGAGATCCAACAGATGCAGAGGGACAACCACCGAGAAGTTATGCAGCAGTTTCATGCCAAAATGCCAACCTGGCTTCAATTGCTGGGGTTCTGAGAGACATTAATACCACCCTGAATAGGTTTTGTACTCAACATCAGACCTCTTCCACTAGCAACAAAACATCAGGCCCTTCTACATCTGTAGCAGCTAGTGGAATGGGTGTCCTGCAAGGGGAAAGCAATGCCTCAGGCACCCCACTCTCTGTAGCTGAAGAACGTCTCTCTCAATGTGGACGTCCACCCAGACATCCAGACGGAGCAGATGCCAAGAACAAAACTACTGTCAGGAAGTGAACCTCTACTGATTGCTTGCCTTTGTGTGGCACAGATAGACCCTGTTGGCTGTTCTGAAACCTATCTCGATTTTCCTATGGTACAAGGATACTGGACATGTGTTTCCAAATGGAATAGAAGCTACCTTGATGATTTCATACACCATGACTGAACCCTTCACTGTTTTCTTTGTGCTATTTTTGTTTCTAATCACTCATTTTGCTGTGCACTCCCCAATAAATACCACTGAACCACAGATCATGTGTTAGTGTGATTTATCAACCATATACAACAGTCGTATAACAACTCTTATACTAAAATATTTCTCTCTAATGTAAAACCTTTGGCATTATCATTATACATGTACTGTCTAACAAGGCTCGATATTGCATTGACAAAGCATAATGTACATGACACAAGTAATTTTTATTGTCCATTCTAACATATAGATTTGGAGAATGCCAATGACCGCATAGTGAATTACTGATGCAAACTTCTGAGTTTCAGCATAGGTGTCACACACTACAAACACACATAATTCTGAAGCTAGGGACATGTCTGTGTTTCACAATGCCAGGAGGCAAAAATATTGGTTCAATACATCATAACATTGGTCTACAAAGTGGAAACACAGTGACAGCTGCATAAAAGTTAGTTCTCATCCAACACAGACCATTATGATGTTAGAGGGTCTGGGTACCACATTATTACATGTGTCAGAGACAAATGAAGACACATATGGCACCATTGGCCCCACCTCCAATACCAAACAGGTCTTTGGTGTGGAAAAGGACACTACCATACCAATGTCCTGAGAGTCTGGGCATAGAATTCACACACCACAAATCACATGCCAGACAGTACCTAGTTTAATCCATGTTCAATTCATGTCAGTCTGCAAATCCCATCTGCCTATGACACTGTCTGATATTGCCTAATGAGGATGAGCCAAATAGACAATCTGCAATTGAGAATCATAAGGTACACGCCACATTGATACATGTGATAACATTAAACTATGTTAATAACATGTCTGTACACAACTCCATGTACCAATCTACATGGATATCAGAGCAATGGGCTTAGTAGCCAATTCCCGAGCCATCTGATGGTCAAAATAAGATCCTTATCTGGCATTCTTAACCTCACCAATACCCCCAATGAATCACTTTAATGACTTCACATCATATACCTTAAGTCAGGTGAAGCACTGATTGATGAGATCAGTCCTGATGTCTCCAGCTTCATCCTTATCATGCTCATCCTCACTTGGCAAATCTGCATTTCCACCCACAGGATCTGCTGACTCCCCCTCCTCTGGTATGAATGGTATCTGACATCTCAGGGCAAAGTTGTGGAGCATGCAGCAACCAACAATAATTTGACAAGCGTTGTTGAATGAGTAGAGGAGGGTTCCTTCAGATTTATCAATGGTGTGAAATCTTACCTTCAGGAGCCCAAAAGCCTGTTCCACTACATCCCTAATCCCTCTGTGGGCCTTATTGAAGGCTACTTCCCCTAGCGTGGTTGGGTACCTCACTGGTGTCAAGAACCAAGGACGGTTTGGGTTGCCAGAGTCCCTTGTAAGGAATAGTTACAACAAGCCAAACTTTAATGTTGCACATCCACATATCTGGTAGGAGATAAAAGTTACAGACGCACATTACATATATGACTTACCAACCATCCAGGCCCTCTCTGTGTATTGTCGTGTCATTAGCAGTGGGATATTGCTGTTCTGCATGATGATGGAATCATGGACTGACCCAGGATACTTTGCACACACTTGTGATATGTAGAGGTTAGCCAAACAGACCAGTTGGACATTGATGAAGTGGAAGTTTTTCCTGTGTATGTGGGGGATCCAAGGCTACCTGGGTGCCATCTATGGCTCCAGTCACATGTGGAATGTGTCCCAAAGCATAAAAATCAACCTTTATATGTGTCAAATATTCATGTTGTGGAAATCGGATGTAGCTGTCTAGGTGTTTTAACAATGCAGCCAATACAGCCTTCAAGCCCAGACTGAACATAGGCTGAGACATCCCTGCAGTTGGGGCCACTGTATTTTGAAAGGACCCAGTGGCCAGGAAGCGTAGCACTGACATGACTTGTACAATGGGAAATATGCTATTGGGATATTGAATGGCAGACATTAGATCTGGCTCCAACTGACGACAGAGATCCATGATTGTCTGCCTTTCCCGGCAGTAAATTTGTATCATATGTCGCTCCTTAATGGTCTGCAGGTCTGCTAGTTGACGGTACACTGAAGGTTGTCTTGCTCTTCTCATGCCAGGATAACTATGTGGAACAACACCAGAATGTATGTGTATGACTCAATCTATACATCATAAGTATGATCACATCAACGTCACAGATAAAGCTACATTTTTGCTCATGAAACAGTGAAAGTATTGTACACAGCACATAACTAGGCAACATTTGGCTAATAACTGCATTCAGATCCCCTGACCCCTGGCATGTTCTTTAAATGGAGACACATGTCACTGACAGTAAAAGTCACATCAACTTGCTTAGCAAGTTTGACATATTTGGTACACTTATACTATTTTTAGATTGTCATTACTCTGCTGACAATACTATTTCATGTACATAACTCAGGATACATTAATTTAATATACTCTACATATTACATGCACATTCCTACATGTTTGAATAAAGCCAGCAGTTAACACAATGACATAAATAAGTTTCATTGTCAGTGACGTACCTTTCATAACCTTAACGTACATATATGAGCTTTAAAATGGCTACTGCCCGACCTATTGTACTGGACATCAGGAAGTGACCTAACTCCGCCAGCAGATGTCGTCATGACGTTAGGCCGACACAACCGTGGTGGACATTGCCTTTGGAACACTTTGCTGCCTTTGGTGGACCTGGGCCAATGATGACATCCGCCAGTGGTGACGGTCTCTTACGTGGTAGACGTGACCTCCATCTCTTACTTCATTCCTGACACTGCTGCCAGCAAGACCTCCATGACCTGAGCTACTCTGTACTGTCTCTGGGAGCAATCATACCACATCCTGCAGGTGATGCCCCTGCCTTCTCAGCTGATGAGCTGGACAGGTTTGTGGAGGAGGTCCTACCCCTGTATGATCAGCTTTATGGTGCACCAGAGGAGCAGGTAAGTGCAATGCAATACAAATGTTTGAAGTGTTGAGTGTATAATGATGTTCAGGAAATGTGTTTGAATGATAGATCGGGATCATATGTGTGGTTAGGTGGATGTGTGCACATCTTCTTAGATAGATTTTGAGTGTGATGTATGTACCCTGAACCAGCTACAAACTGGATAACTTGAAAATTGAAGGTGGTGTAAAAAAATACTTGAACACATATAACATGTCTTAAGACATGCTTGTGGTCTGGCCATATGTTTCCAGCTGACACCTGGTGCTAGATAAGCATGTTATATGCCTGACTCAGACTTCACACATGGCCTGTCTGCAGAGTGCCATTCCACAAAGATGGGGATGTTGGAGGAAGTGTGTGTATGGCTACTTGTAATAACTTTTGTTTCACCGTTCTTGTTTTGATATGGTTCATGTGGACATGACTTTCTCCTCTTGTCTGTGTCATCCATGCAGGCCAGCGCCCATCAGAAGAAGGGAATTTGTTGTGCCATGACCAAGAAAGTGCAGACCCTGGGGGTCCACATCCAGTGGAGCACCCATTGTAGGAAGCGGTGGAAGGACCTGAGACGCAGGGAACGAAAGACCACGGAGACCCAGCTGGGGATGTCCTCCCAAGAAGGAAGGGGTGCCCATTGGACCTTGACCTCCCTAATGGCCCGTATATTGGGGTTGTCCTACCCTGAGTTGGATGGGCGTTTGAGTGCAGCACAGCAGCCACAAGGCGGTAAGTACTGACTTACCACATTTTCATCCCTTTGCCAGGTCAGTGTATGGACTCAGAGAATCTGAGCTGTGACAATGTGGTAAGTGCAAAGGGTCAAAGTTCTCCAAGGAACACATAGATGTACAGTCTTCAACATAGTTAAACGTGTGCACATTTCAATGTGTATAGGGACATATTACCCTCCTTTGTTATCCCCCCTGTGCGGAAGAATGTGATGATACACATGTGACTGTGTCATATGTGTACCACTATATAGCTGTTCATACCCTACTGGTTGTTCCTTCCCACCTACAGATCCATTCTATCAATAATATGATAGTAAGTTGTCTAGGTCTTTGCCCTATGTCCGTTCCATTATCTCTTGATCCTTGTCTATGCGCAACTTAGAGTCTGACAATTTAAAGTCATTCCTACTTTTCAAATGGTTTCTGATGAGTGACATCTTCATGTGAGGCTGTGATGTCCATCTGACATTTCATATGCCATACTTGCTAAACTTACTCAGAGCTGTTACAGGGGGAACCCTTTTGGTAAGTGAGGGCTGTAACATGGCCCCTGTAATGTGTCATCAGAGTGGACATCCTACATGTAGGTAACTATGGAGGTATTGCCTGTTTCCTATTGGACACATACATTGATGTCGAGCTATGAATGTTAGTACCATCTTCATATTTTGTAGGTGGTAAGTGGCTACACAGCTAATTCCATAACCATTGGGTAGCATACATGATAAAACGCCCCCAACATCTTCTTATCAGTTACAATCTTAACAGTTTTTTGCCAACATCATGTGTACATTGTAAGGTTCTGTCATAAATCAACATTGTAATGTGTCTTACACATACTTTTTTATTGCTATTTTTGATATGTTTTAATGCTTTTTGTATGGAAACCTATTGTTTGCACTGACTCCTATTGAGGTGCAGGTGTGGTAGTTCACATGCACATTTGGGTGGAACAGTGTGTATAGTCAGTCAATTGGCTTGCATCAAGGTGTATGTGTCTATCATGGTAGCATCAGGTGTGCTTTGTGTCTTTGATATTCTTCTAAACAAATGTAAGACTACTCATGTCTGATTTGTGGATCCTGATATTACCACTCATCCTGATATGTTGAACTGTATGTGGTCTTCATGTACATGACAGGTGTCCATGGTATTTAAAGAGTAGTTATGCTAACTGTGGTTGTCTGTGTGTACATGGTCTTGGCTAAATATGACCTAATAAGTGTGCAAGGCTTTGTTTACAGATGGACAATGACTACAATGAATAGGTCTACATAATATGTATCATCCTTTCCTACTTCACTATTGGTACATGTGTTGGTGACGTGTTTAGACTCTAGCATACTGTAAAATTGGATATGCCAAATAGAGTAGTTGCATGTTTGCAAATTTCAATTGTGAAAGTTGTGAACTCTGTGACATGAAATGGTTTTGGCTTGTATGCAACATGCTGTCTTGTGTATAGCATATGATAAGGTTTCTTTCCTGGTACATGACATCTGGTCAAATTGTAAGCCTGTAGATTTTGAGTGTGTGATATATTGAAATCAATGTTACCTTTAGTTCCCTTAGCTTGGTTGTTGGTTGACTATGTTGCTGTGGATAGGGACTCAGTTGTTGCCAAGTCAGCTTGATATGGAATGGTTAGTGTCTTTGCTCCACTGATATGATGGCATTGTAGGTGTGAGATAGGTGGCTTAGCTGGTGTGTGACATTATTTTTATATAGGGGTGTAGATTGTATCTTTTTGTGACAGGATGTTGTCACTAACATGGTTCTACCTGGGGGTGTGGCACTACTAGATATAATGTTAAAGATTTGAAGATGTGTAGTGTGATGTTTGTGTAATAAAAGAATGTGATGACCCTATCTCTCTTTTTGTTTTCCAGCATCAGCAAGCAAAGGAGATGGGGCACAGCCAAGTGGGGAAGCTGCTGGCTACGGGACCTCAAGACATTATGCCACCGACTCTGAGGGACCCAGTGGCCCAGAGGGTGAACGGAGTGCCACGAGGGGGACAGGATCCACCTCATCACCCTCAGAATCCTCCTTCAGTGGACACTCCCTGCTGGTGGTGGACTTATATGGGACCACTCCAGCACCATCTCTGTCTGCCACCCCCCTTTCTATCACTGTCCTCCCTTTATCTCCACACCCAGTTGGCCATCCCTGCTTACCCAAGAGGGTGGGCGTCTCCTTTGCCACTGGCACCTCTGCCCCAGCCCCTGTTAGCCCTGCTGCCCTCAGTGAGGAGGCTATTGACCTCCTGAGCTTAATCTCTGTGGGTCAGTCTACCATCGTCAATGCCATGCAGGCAACTCAGATACTACAGAGTAATGCATTCCTGGGGGGCATTCACAGTGCACTGTCTGACCCACAGAGATCCTTTCAGGCTCCGGGCTCCACAATGATGGCAGACAGTCAATTCCTTCCCCCCCCTTCCCTCATCCAGCCAAATCACACAGACAGACAGCCATGCATCCACTTCACCTTCCAAGGGTAGCACAGACAAACCAAAGTACCATAGGACCCAGCACCGGCCTATACACAAGCAACATTCAGATGCACACACAGCAACAGTCACAACCTGCCCTGACACCCACACCACTCCCAGAATTACAGACAACACACTGGACACATCTGCAGACACCACACCAACATTCACAGATTCAGCCACTACACCCATCCTACCCACAGACAGCAGCCTAACAGACCCTCAGACATCCACCCATCAGCACAACTACAGACACCACAACCACTGACACTCCTATGTACAGCACATCTACCATACCTGCAGTCGCCACCCCAACAGACAGCCACACACCTACCATGGCATCCCCAGAACCTCCAATCCCCCTCAGCCCAAAACACATAAACACCCTCACTCACCCACCCAACAGAACCCACCTCACACAAGCATACCTCCCACAAACACGCACCCAAGACATCCATACCAACATCTCATACAACCACTACTCTCCCTTCACACCCAAACCCTTTTGCTATGACCGTCCCCTTGTGTGTAAAAAAGCTTTCCTTTCTGAGTTTGCCCTTTTCCCAACTCCTCTCCCCTGTGAAACCTCTAAACGTTCCGTTTCCTTCCCCAAGGCCTCCCCTACTTCTCCTGCAAGTACCTATGCCCTCCCCCACCAAGAAGTCTACCCCTCCCAAGAAGACCCAACCCTCCCCAGGCCTAACCCTAAACCCCACCAAGCCAAATCCAAAACCACTCCCTCCCCCAGCCTAAGCCTAAACCCCCCTCCACTACCTCCCCAAGATCATTCCTAGGTGCATGCCTGCCCCCTTGATGCCCCTACCTTTAGAGATTACATGGCAGTCAGGAGTCAATTTAGGGGCACCAATATGTGCCTTTGGTGCACAATCCATGAGCTATGGGCTGGCCTATGGCCCTTGACTTTAATCTCATTTCATGAAAAATATATTAAGACCAACCACTTGTTGTTTTCCTGGTTACATCTTTGTCCTGAATTTCCTTTCCTAGGTTAGAGTTGTCTATGGCTGACAATGGTTGTTTGAGAGTATTTGTTTGTGTGTGGTGCTTGTGCTTCCTGTATTGTGTGGGCAGTATGTGAGGGTGTTTGCAGTACTTTTTTCCCCAGGGATAGGTTGTGCATTGTGTGATGGGCATGTGTATGTAGCAGACATGTTGCTGTGGTATTGTGTGGTGTTTGTGCTGACATGTGTTAATTGTTGTGGTGTGTGGCTTTGTGTGCTTTGACTATGGGAGTGTGCGTGTATTGTGCATGTTATGATAGGTATGATGTGGTGTGTGAGTTGTAATGTATGTATTGATTGGTAAGTGGTATGATTGTATAATTGTGTGTGTTTGCTCCCTGTTGGTTGTACCCTGCGTGGTATGTGTGATGTGTCCTAGGGTGGTGTCTATTGTGAGTGCTTGTGGTGTTGTTGTGACTTGCTGTGTTCTGTAGTATTGTGTGATACTGGGCCTGTGCTGTTTTTCTGTGCATAAGTGTGTGTTTTTGATGTGTGGTGTGTGTGGTGGCTGTAATGTGTGTGTTGTGTATGTGTGGGTGTCTGTGTGGCTGTATATGAGTGCGCATGTCTGTGTACAATAAAGTGTGAGTGTAGCCCTCGTCCCTATGGTATGTTATGTAAGTGAACAACATTTAACAATATACAACTGTAACAGGTGAGTGTGTGTCATTGGTGAAGATTCCGTAGTCTTTCAGGTCTTTCAACGAGCAGAGGATGTAGTTGTGGCTCCATGTCGGCTCTAGACTAGTATGGCTTCCTGGAGGTGAGTGTCTTCTTTTATACAGTTTGTTTCCGCCTGGGTTTTCATGGTGATGTGACTGTGGCAGAAATCTTGGAGGTGTGCAGCCTCGTAATATGTCCGGTGGAATTATGGTCTCTGCCGGCCTGCTGGTGCCTTCAGTCATCCGTGGCAGTCTGACCGCTGTGGCGGTTCCGGTGGTGCTTAGGCTGTATTCCATAGGGAATACAACCAAAGTCATAATTTGGTGGTCTTCTTCACCATCCTGTTGGCAGTATAACCGCCAACATGGCGGTCATGGGACTGCCAAACTTGTAATGACCCCCAATAATGTCTCTAAAATATTGGAGTACTTCTCCCAAGTCAGGCCCCTGAACGAACCTACCTTTCACGTCTTCCTTTCAATGTACACAAATTTTGATTTACTAATTGCTATTGCATTTCAACAAATAACAAAAAATCTGAAAAAGTTTCTTTAAGTATCTTTTCATTCATAGTGGTATGGTGTTTGTTACAATCATAGTTTAGACAGAGCAAACAATATCCCAATGTCCCTTACAATCAAAAGAAACGTTCTTTGGTCACCTATAACAATTTTCGTAGATTTGTCTGCTTTAATCATTACCTTACATCAACCCTTAACTGAAGAACTATCTAAACCCTTTAAATTCACTACTTCTTTAACTGATTTTTATAAAAGTGATAATAAGTCATGTAGCTGCTTTCTTGTGAAATATAATCTACAATGTTACGATGTTTACATTTTTAGATCAAATTTCTCTTTCAATAATCTCTTTTTTCTTTTCTTTCTTTTTTTAATACATGAGTAAAGATATTATACTATTCAATAATTTCTCAGTTGTAAATTGTTGATTTATCATATTGTGGACTATTTTTACTATTTTTCTCTTTCTGTTCAATAAACCTTACCTTTAAACTGAAAAAGCTAGACCCCAGAATGAATCCATCTCTCACATCCTACTGATCTTCAACCACAGGTAACAGCATCCATGATCTCTTGGGAGATGGGAGATTATCCCTTTGATTATAGGCTACAGGCACTGCCATTAGAATCATTTCCTGAATGGCCAACATCAAGGGTGTCTCCAAGGCCATTGACCTCTGAATTGTCCTCCATATTTTGAGACTTTTGGGAACTTTTCTTACGCTGATTTTCCATTTTAGCAGGCAAACAGTAAATCCCTGTGTTTGTTTCTACTGCTCAAAGCTAAATTTAAAATGGGACAGCTCCCAGGCAGCAAGCCGTGATGAATCACCAGGCATTCACACGTTATCTAGCAAGTTAAAAGAGCAAGTTTGCCTGTGTATTTGTGGTCACCTTTGGTGCACTGAAGACAGACTTAAGTTCATGTAGGTAATATAATAATTCTGCACTGGTCAGCTAAAGAAGGACTAGATAGACCAGTATCATTGGTCTGCTTGAGCAAGCCCTCACATTAGAAAATTCTCTTGATCTGCTACACCAGGACCTGTGGGCAACTGCTGCTGAATCCATTTACCAAACTCACTTGATAGCCTCTAAATCAAGACACTTATTCTTGTTGGCTGTAGTCTAGCAACTTGACATAACTAATAAAAATCAAAATATTTTCTTACCTGGATGTGGGATCGGCTTAATTTCTCTTTATGAGAATGCTGAGGAAACAGGATGTCAGTTTTACTGGAGGAATGAGAAGCTGGTTTGAAAAAACTTTTGCTTTGAGATGTTCTGTCAGTAGGAGCTAGCACTTACTAAAGTAAAAACTGGGTTAAAGAAGACATATGAGGAGGTGATGTGTGTCTGTACGTACTCTCCTTGTAGTGAAGGATTGTCATAACATTGGTCAGAATGTTGAAATAGAGACTCCTCTGAAAATTGCAGAAGAGGAAGAAGATGAGGAAGAATTTGTTGGTCAAAACAAGATCACAATGCCTTCTCAAAAAATCAACATGGACATTTCTTTTAAAAATATTATTATGGTCATAAAAAAATGAAACCCTCTAATGTTGTAAGTCCTGATAACCAGAGCAGCAGCATCGTTCAGTGCCGGTGGGAGGCATATTGCAGGGGCCTTTTAGTGCCTGGTTTGTCCACTCCTATTCTAACTAGTTTAATGACTTGTGTCTTTTACACCCTTGCACATTTCCTTCACGTTTATTCATTTTTTTAACAAACCTGCTTTTAGTAATTGTATTATCTATTTGAACAGATCTTGATAGTCCTGGCGCATTGGTGGCAGAAACACCTTTTGACAAAACAAAAATGTCACTGCCTTGCAGAAATTACAACAGTTTTGAGATAAACATCCCTCCACACGTGCTGCCACTTTGGGAATGAGGGATTCAACAACATCCACTGGCTGGATTCCAAAAATTGAGGATTTAGTTCAGATACCTGTGAAGAAGGAGTTTGGTCCATCCAACGAGGGTGATGGTGCCGGTTCTTGGAATATTCTACCGCCACTGCCTGGCTCCAAAGACAACCACTTTGCCTCCATTGGTGACATAAAGTGGCACTCCACTGATCACATAAAGTGGCATTATGTGGTCAATTTTGCATAGTAGACCACGAGGATTCCTGAGTAGTTCCCTTGCCCCTCTCACTACCAGTGACAACCAATACAGGACATACCTCTACACACATTATACATTAAACAATGCAGAAATTGTGCCCCTGATGTTGGGGAGGGTGGAGAATGAACTTTTGGTGATTCTTGTAATTACTACAAGCAAAAGAGATGTCCAAAATGTTGATCTGGAATTTACTATTGCAACACAAATTGATGGGATTCTCTATGACGAACCTCCTTTGGATATATCTACTAGTTCACTTTCACCTGCGCTGGCTGAAGTTTTTGCTCAGACTGCTTCTGGATATTTTGCCAACATAGATGATTTTTCTTCAACTTTTTCAGCATTGACTATTGAATAAGCACATGGTATACATAAGCTTTTTAACTGGCTTAAACACACTTAGTTAAATTGTTGATGGTACTATCTGTGGATTATGTTGGCTTTGCTTGCTTTCCTTCAATGGACTGGATTTGTTATTGGCTTCTTTTTGCTTATACATGGGCATTACTTTCCTGAATGCTCTGCTGCTAAACTGGTGGATGAGGTTCTCAAGACTTATTTGTCTTCCCACAAAGTGCAAAGATACTTGTCCCTTGTGAACATTTATGCTGTATTTCCCAGCGGGATTGTTTGGGATAAAGTTCCATGTGACATATTTGGCCATACTTAAATGATCAGATACCATATATTTTTAAAATTTCCATGCATGACATTATTACACTTGGGGTTGCTTCTGATGTCTGGGATGTTAAAGCAGTTGATTCCATGCTTTCTGAACTTCAAGATTACACAGTGTTTGAAACTGAGGATGAACACCTGTTCTGCCTTCCTACTTATATCGTATCAGAGCTTACAGAACCTCTCTGGAATGCACTTCTGAGTTCAAAGAATACCTTTATTGTTGTTAATTCTTCCCCACCCACAAGTTCTTTAGATACGAACTAATAGATTTCAAGCACACGTTCAAATGAGTAAAAGTAATCGCAGCAATGAAAACAAAATATATCACAGTACTTCTCAGTTGCAATGTACACAGCAGATTATATTTCTTCAATGATTACATTAGCAAAGCAAAAAAAATTCAATTCATCACCGTATGAGACCTATTTTCAGCTTCATCTTTCTGGGGTCTGCAAGTTGATGACTCCGGTCAACTGCGAGAAAGAGATTATCTACCCACACGGGAGACTGGCAACTGGCGCCTAGTTCCAGCCTGAAGTCAAGCAGATTTGAATCTAAATCTCTGAAGCCCATAGTCATCCCTACAAAAGCGTGCCCCCTTCTCTCAGACTCGGGAAAACTACGCAAGCCTTTGGAGACTGGCCAGATCTCCTAGACTTCTCCTCTTCCCAAGCCTGAGCAGAAAGGAAAACACCAAATGTACTCTCTCTTATCAGGTCTAGTCTGGTGTGAAGAAAACAGCTTGGGTCATCTTGTGGAAAAACATTAGCTTGGAAAAATACAGCTTGTATTCTCAACTCCAATGTCTAACTCCACGTTAAAGGCAATAGGCAGCTAACCTAAATATCAAATGTAATGTCTAATGTCATGTCAAAGCCAATAGGCAGCTGAGCTGAATACAACATGCAATGTCTAATATCATGTCAAAGCCAATAGGCAGCTGAACTGAATACAAAATGTAATGTCTAATATCATGTCAAAGCCAATAGGCAGCTAAGCTGAATACAGCATGTCAAAGCCAATAGGCAGAATACAGAATGTAATGGCTAATGCAATGTCAAAGTCAATAGGCGGCTAAACTGAATACAGAAAGTAATGGCTAATGCCATGACAAAGCCAATAGGCAGCTGAACTGAACTGAACAAAACATATAGGGGGTCATTACAACCCTGGCGGATGGCGGAGAACCGGCGGTAAGACCGCCAACAGGCTGGCGGTCTTACCTAGGTGAATTATGACCATGGCGGTTACCGCCATGGTCATCCGCCGGTTCTCTGTCCCGCCCGCCAGGGCGGAAATGACCGCTGGGCTGGAGACCTGGGTCTCCAGCCCTGCGGCCGTCAGTATACCGCCGGCGGTATTTGGACTCAGCTTACCACTGTGGATTTCCTGTGGTTTGAACCGCCATGAAATCCATGGCGGTAAGCACTATCAGTGCCAGGCATTCCTTCCCTGGCACTAATAGGGGTCTCCCCCACCCCCCACCCCGACTCCCTCCCCTACACCCCCCACCACCCCTGCCACCCCCCAAAGGTGGCAGGGCCCCCCACCCCACCCCGACCCCCAACATAACATTACTCACACACACCCGACATGCATGCAGGCACCACCAACACACACACGCACACACACCGACATACATGCCTACATCCACACACACAGTCATACAAGCACACCCACATTCAAACATACACGCACACATCCATACAGACATACCCACAGACATACATGCACTCATTCCCATACACACAACACCCCAGCAAGCATACACGCACTCACACACCCCCCCTACATACACACGCACACCCAAATGCACGCACCCAACACACAACACCTCCCCACCCCCTCCCCTAACGGACGATCGACTTACCTGGTCCGTCGATCCTCCGGGAGGGGACGGGAGCCATGGGGGCAGCTGCGCCGACACCACCACGCCAACAGAACACCACCACAGCGAATCACAGGATGTGATTCACTGGGCAGTGTTCTGTTGGCGTGGCGATGGAGTTGCAGCAACCTCCACTTCCCCGCCGCCCGAAAGTATGGCTGTTGGCGGCTCTCCGTCGGAATAACGATGGAGAGCAGCCAACAGTCATAATACGCCGAGGGGCAAACCGCCTGCACAGGCAGTTTTTCGCACGGCGGTCACTCGGCGGTCTTGCAAAACGACCGCCGAGGTCGTAATGACCCCCATAATGTGCTACTGGTGAACATTGAGCAACTAATATGCGCAGTGGTGAAACACAAAGTCATTGGTCAAACACAATTAATAGCATCACATTCCACCCTATGACCAATGAATTTTTGTTTCACATATCTCTTGTTTCAAACAAAAACAAAAAACATCACCACATAAAAAAAAAATCATTATCAGCAAATCAGATTTGAATGATCAAAGCAATCACTGTAAAGCAATGGAAGTGGATTAACATATTGAACTCATAACCTTTCACATCAGATACATCTACACAGAAAAGACTGAAACTTTTATACTCTAAATGAGATGATAGTGTCTCTAAAATAGCAATTTGATGTAGCATGAGTTCTACTCTTGTAAAGGTGCACGGTCCACCTGAAAGGTTTGCTGGAAGGTAAGTGAAAGTCAGAGTTCCACACGAAAAAACACAGACAGTTAACTGTTAAGGTTGCTTAGTTCCAGTGGTAGAGTGGAATCAAACAAGTTGAACTTGAACTGAAGGCACCATTTGCGCAAAATGGATCCATGGTGCTTGCACTTTGCTCAATCAGGTTCAGGTTGGGTGTTCGGTCCCTTCTCCGACCCCACACGCACACACCCGAAGGGGGACCACACAGCACACTCAGGGACAGTGGCGAAACGTGGTAGGATCTGCAAAAGAAAAAAGTATGACTTTTCTTGCAAATAACATTTGTCATTTGAAATGTGCCCTTCCTCTTTTCCCTGTTTTATAATCAGCAGGACGTTTTGGGGGCCCTTTGTTATAATTTCTGCAGGTTCTGGAGGGTCACCTTGGGCTTCAACCCACACCTCAGCACTGAGGTTTTTATCTGCTGCACCACAGCTTCCCTTTTCTTGCACTGTCAGAAGGGCTGGGACAGACTCCTTCTTTACCAAACCTCCATTCACTGCACTTTTGACAAGTTGGGCCATTCTGGGGGTTATTCCAACTTTGGAGGAGGTGGTAATCCGTCCCAAAAGTGACGGTTATACCACCAGCCGTATTACAAGTTCCATAGGATATAATGGACTCGTAATATGGCTGGTGGTAAATCCGTCACTTTACCGTCACTTTTGGGATGGATTACCACCTCCTCCAAAGTTGGAATAACCCCCTCTGTCTCCAATTTGTATGAATTAATCAGATTATTTTCTAGTTATCAGCATAATCTTGATTTCTCCTTGGTAATTTGCAGCAATCACTCCCCCTAAAACCTGATCAATTTGCCATTTCTGTTCTGGTAACTTTCCTCTCCCCAACTGCTCTGTGACTGCTTGTGGGACAAATTGCTCTTGTGCGTGCTGCACTGTTTTTATCAAATCTAGGGGAATGTGCATCTCTCTCATCTCTGCCCACCTGTAAGTGGCTTTTTCTCCCAGCTGTTCACATTTCTGGTGCACCCACTTAGCCATCCCCACTAAGTCAGAATTCAGGGTGTACACTTCTCTCTCTGAATTTTTCTCTTTAACATCTGCAAGGGAATTGAACCAGTTAGGTACAAGCCATGTGGAAAACCAAACGGCTAAACCATTGGCAATGAACCAAGAATCAGTGTAAAAATGACACATCTCAAGCAGCTCTTGCTTTAAAATCTGACAAACATTGTACAACGCTGTTCCTTCTTCTGTGCCAGAAAACAACATTTCAGTCAATGAATCATTAGTCAAACAAACATGCTTTTTATCCTCAGTGGACACGAATTCAAATGGTGCACTCAATTTCACTGGTAACTCTTTTACCTGTGGTACTCTAGCCCTGTCTTGCAGGTACCAGATCCCGTGTATGATCCTAGCTAGGGGCACTCTTTTCTTCTCCTGTTCCTGATTTACATGTAAAACAGCATTTCCCTCTTGCACTGCGCAGAAACCTAAAGTCTGAGTTATTTCATTTGCCAAATCACAAGCGCGCAGCTGTATATAATTTTTCCCAGTGACCATATACCAAAGTGTTAGGATTTCACTCAAATGAGGGCTATTCAGTTTCCAAAAATCAAACAAGCTAATGAAACTCGGTGTCTCTTGCTTAGTGCAAACAGTAAGAAACTCTAAAATCTTTCGTTTTACTTCATTTTGCAACAGTAACTCGTAAATCACATTCTGAGCTGTGTTATCAGTTAAGGAATGCACTTTGACTGCCAGAAAACCTGGCTCACATGGAGGCTCAGACTAGCCCACAGCTGTCTTAACCCCCTCATTACTGGAATGGGAAAAGACAGATTCTTCTAAAACAGCAGTTTTATAACTTTCAGCATTATCTTGCATTAATGTATTCTGGCTAATCTGCTCACGTAAATTCTTATTTTCATGTTCCAACTGCCTACATTTCTCCTGCATTTTTCTGTAAGCAGATAAAAGTATCCAAACCCTTCTGTCAAAAACAAAAGGAACATCATTTCTTTCAAAAGGCACATTTTCTAAATACGCTTTATCACAAAAAGAAAACATATTTCTCACAGCACCATCAGGCAGTTTAACTACACATGCATTTTCAAACATGGTCTGCCGTGCTTCTGTAATTCTCCAAACAACAAAAAACAATTACAGTTTTAAATTGTGCACGTAGAAATCTATAATTCGACCTTACCCCACTTCTGGTACCAAAATGTTCTGCCTTCCTACTTATCTCGTATCAGAGCTTACAGAACCTCTCTTGAATGCACTTCTGAGTTCAAAGAAGATCGTTATTGTTGTGAATTCTTCCCCACCCACATGTTCTTGAGAGACGAACTAATAGATTTCAAGTACACGTTCAAATGAGTAAAAGTAATCGCAGCAATGAAAACAAAATATATCACAGTACTTCTCAGTTGCAATTTACACAGCAGATTATATTTCTTTATATGATTACATTAGCAAAGCAAAAAAAATTCAATTCATCGCCGTATGAGACCTATTTTCAGCTTCATCTTTCTGGGGTCTGCAAGTTGATGACTCCGGTCAACTGCGAGAAAGAGATTATCTACCCACACGGGAGACTGGCAACTGGCACCTAGTTCCAGCCTGAAGTCAAGCAGATTTGAATCTAAATCTCTGAAGCCCAGAGTCATCCCTACAAAAGCGTGCCCCCTCCTCTCAGACTCGGGAAAACTACGCAAGCCTTTGGAGACTGGCCAGATCTCCTAGACTTCTCCACTTCCCAAGCCTGAGCAGAAAGGAAAACACCAAATGTACTCTCTCTTATCAGGTCTAGTCTGGTGTGAAGAAAACAGCTTGGTTCATCTTGTGGAAAAACATAGCTTGGAAAAATACAGCTTGGATTCTCAACTCCAATGTCTAACTCCATGTTAAAGGCAATAGGCAGCTAACCTAAATATAAAATGTAATGTCTAATGTCATGTCAAAGCCAATAGGCAGCTGAGCTGAATACAAAATTCAATGTCTAATATCATGTCAAAGCCAATAGGCAACTGAACTGAATTCAAAATGTAATGTCTAATATCATGTCAAAGCCAATAGGCAGCTAAGCTGAATACAGAATGTAGTGTCTAATATCATGTCAAAGCCAATAGGCAGCTAAACTGAATACAGCATGTCAAAGCCAATAGGCAGAATACAGAATGTAAGGGCTAATGCAATGTCAAAGCCAATAGGCGGCTGAACTGAACAAAACATATAGGTGGTCATTCCGACCTGAGCGGGCGGCAGTCGCCGCCCGCCCGTCGGATGCCGCCTAAATACCGCCCTGCGGTCAAGAGACCGCGAGGGGTATTCTAACTTTCCCGCTGGGCCGGCGGGCGATCTTTCAAAGATCGCCCGCTGGCCCAGCGGGAAAGCGCCTTCCACGAGGAAGCCGGCTCCGAATGGAGCCGGCGGAGTGGAAGGCGTGCGACGGGTGCAGTGGCACCCGTCGCGCTTTTCAGTGTCTGCAAAGCAGACACTGAAAAGCTTAGTGGGGCCCTGTTAGGGGGCCCCTGCAGTGCCCATGCCATGGGCATGGACACTGCAGGGGCCCCCAGGGGCCCCACGACACCCGTTCCTGCCGGCCAGGTTCTGGCAGTTCAAACCGCCATAGCGAGGCCGGCGGGAAGGGGGTCGGAATCCCCATGGCGGCGCAGCATGCTGCGCCGCCATGGAGGATTCCCCAGGGCAGCGGGAAACTGGCGGGAGACCGCCAGTTTCCCCTGTCTGACTGCGGCTGAACAGCCACGGTCAGAATGCCCTGGGATGCACCGCCGGCCTGTCGGCGGTGCATCCTCCGACCCCGGCCCTGGCGGATTGAATCCGCCAGGGTCGGAATGAGGCCCATAATGTGCTACTGGTGAACATTGAGCAACTAATATGCGCAGTGGTGAAACACAAAGTCATTGGTCAAACACAATTAATAGCATCACAACACCGCAAATTATGAAGAAATGTTCTCTTACCGTTATTATGGATATCATTATTTACATAGAGTTGGTACTCCAAGAATAGTTTCTCATTTCATACACTAGGAACATTGTCTGATTCTACCAGTGAGGATTTCCAAAATATATGTAGAAAAGTTCACCTATTTTTTCTGGGCAAGATGCTACAAATCCTGAGTCATATTATTTCAAATTACCCACAGAAAAAGCAAGGAAAACATCGCTAAACAGAACTAAATTAATTTATTGGGATTTATTTGTTTCCCAGTTGTCCATACAAGGCTATGATTATTTGAAAGATACAGTTGATTAAAAAATGGTTTGAGGAACAAAAGATTGGCAAAAACAAGCAGTGGAAGCTTTTTTTAAAGCATGTTTCATTCCCTTACAAATTATTTTGTTGAACAACACTATCCAGCAAACAACTTGCCTTGGGTTAGCAAAAGCAAAAGAAATTAATGTGTCCAGTATTCCCTCAATAGCTAAATTTGACAATTGTAAAAGGTGTTGAGTTTTTCAGAAGGGCAGCTCAGTGGTATGGTTCAGAACTGTATGTTGAATGCATCAGTTTCAGGTTCTAATGATTATTGTGGCTAGTGGACACAAGTGGTTGTCATGCATGTTTTATTAGTTCCACACGGGGTTTTTAGTGCGAGCAAATCGGACCCTTGTTGTGTCACCATATAACATTCAGATTATAGCACGGGTAAATTATGTCAGCATTGGTTGCAACACTCCATGTTAACAACTGTAAAAGAACATCTCTCTCTCTCCAATTCGAATTTGTAGACTGTCAAGATTTCTTGTTTGGTCCCAGAAAACCACTCTCCAAGAGATATCTGTATGTAATATATAACAAAATATGAAAGGTTTAGCAAACGGAAGCTGCTGCTGGTTTAAGGCAAACTGGATTAAGAGAACTTAGAAAAAGCTTTATCCATTGCTGATAACAGTATGAACACTCTGTGCACTCATATCTACACATTAAACAATATTGGGGGTCATTCTGGCTCCCGCCGGCCGCGGTAACCGCGTGGCCGGCGGGAGCCGCCAGAAGACCGTACCGCGGTCAAATGACCGCGGCGGTCATTCTGACTTTCCCGCTGAGCGGGCGGGCGACCGCCAAAAGGCTGCCCGCCCGCCCAGCGGGAAAGCCCCAGCAACGATGAAGCCGGCTCCGAATGGAGCCGGCGGAGTGGAAGGTGTGCGACGGGTGCAGTGGCACCCGTCGCGCTTTTTAGTGTCTGCAATGCAGACACTGAAAAGCAAAGTGGGGCCCTGTTAGGGGGCCCCTGCAGTGCCCATGCCATTGGCATGGACACTGCAGGGGCCCCCAGGGGCCCCACGACACCCGTTCCCGCCAGCCAGGTTCTGGCGGTTTAAACCGCCAGAGCCAGGCTGGCGGGAAGGGGGTCGGAATCCCCATGGCAGCGCAGCTTGCTGCGCCGCCATGGAGGATTCCCCTGGGCAGTGGGAAACTGGCAGGAGACCAGGGTTGGAATGAGGGCCACAGTGTTTTCCTTTAAGGAAAATGGGCTGCATTTAAAAAAAAAACATTGCTTTATTTAAAATAAATCACAGACATAGTGGTCTGCTGAGCCCAGCAGGCCATCAACCCTGTGATTGTAGCCATTGCGACCTACCTCATGAATATTAATGAGGTAGGTCCATATCCAAGCCATTGGGAATCGCTAAATGAAACTCCTGGAGTTTCATACATTCAAATAGCGATTAACTAATTGAGATTCGCAAAAAATCACAATTAGGCAATCGCTATTCAGATAAATGATACATCTGACCCAAAATCTATAGCATATCTATTCTATTCTTAATATGTTTGCATCATTTCCAATTCTATGGTGATACTTTGAAGGGCTGATATGGTTGAGTTGGACAGTATTTGTAATTTACACCCAAAATAGTCCCTACTCTTTTCACATATAGCTCTAGCAACTCCCCCTAGAGTAAATATAGATGCTAAAATACTTCTGAATGTCTTCCCATTGCTGTCATTGTTTGCCTCTAGGCCTGTTACTGCATTGCAGAACTCTGCAGTCAGTGTCCTTTTAAACCACCTAACTTGAGGGTGAAGGTCTGTACCGGGCACTCCAAGGGCCAAAGTGATCGCTAAAGCTACATCATCTATGCCATCATAAAAATTTTAATAGGTACCGTTTGACAAGAAGAAGAACCTTGGTTCTGCATATAGTGAGCCTATTCCTTGGTAATTTACTGACATATATGTAGTCCTTGTTGTTATATTATCTATAGTTGTTCGTAGTTCAGAGCGCTTATGTAACGTTCCTGACCAGTTGTACAACAAATAAGTGGTATTTATTGTTAGTATCGGATAAGAAGTTAGATATTCCTCTGTTTTCTTGGTTACTCTTGTCAGACCACTTTATACCCCTGTTAAAGTCACATTTTATTTATACCAATATATAGAATTGCAACATCTATCATGTTCACAGGCTGGATATCCCTGTCCCTGTGGTATATGGTTGTAAATCTCACTTACTGCTGTGCTGTTGGCCGTCAAGATACCATGGCCGTGGTGGAAATCCGCTACAGGTATTACGACCCACATCTAGAAATCCGCCACAATATGGACACCCACACTAGTCCACCACACCAAAGGTCAGTGATAAACTGGCTATAGCAAAACCAACACTGTCACGCCAACAGAACTACGCCCGCACTATCACGACCCACAAATCAACGCAGCGGTTATTCAACCGCAGTAATCCATTGGCGGTACACACCGCTGTGCTCAAAATACACACACACTTACAAAACACAACCACATTGGACAATTCAAAATACACACACCTGATACACATACACACACCACACCCACACACCCAAAACACTATAAAACACACACCCACATTACCCACAACCCCTTACAATGACCTGTTTGGAAGAAGCCCAGAGAGAGAGAATAGCGAACACAACACCAGCATCCACAGGCACACAACACCATCAGTCATACAACATCCACGCACCTCAAACAACACACCCCAACACATCCCCCGACACATCACAACAGGCAGCACCTCACATATCACCCACACCACATCATGGCACCTCAAAGACACCCCAGGTAGAGCCACAGCTTTTCGGATCACAGGTGCAGCAGACATCCGTTGCAAGGCAGATGGAGCTATGGCAGAGAATTGTCTACAGGGTCAACTCATTGGGACACCACACAAGAACACGGGATGACATCAGGAAGAGGTGGAACGACCTACTAGGGAAGGTGAATTCTGTGGTATCCAGACACCAGGTAGCAGTACAGAGGGCTGGCGGTGGACCCCCACCTCCTCCCCTACAACTAACAACATGGGAGGAGCAAGTCTTGGCAATCATGCATCCTGAGGGCCTCACAGGAGTAGCAGGACTACTGGACTCTAGTATGTCATATCTTTACCTCTATATCCCCCCATCCCTACCTACATGCCATCACAAACTCCAACCCCTACCCTCATTCCCATCACCCTAACATCCCACAAATACTCCACTATCACAACCCACACATCCCAGTCCCAAGGCCTGCATGTCACACCAATGCATGGACACCCATCACCAAAGGGTCAGTGGCAGTGGGCACACGGTTCAGGGGACAGAGGCACAGGACAACAGGGAAGCTGGGAGGACTGCTGTGCCACAGGGGGAGGACAGGCCCAGGGAACCCACTCTCCAGGAGGCACTCTCCAACATCATGGGAGCATACCATCATTCCCAGGAGACCATGGGCACGGTACTGGCCAAGTTTCAGGAGACCCAGCGGCTGCAGGAGGAACACTGCCTGGGGATCAGGGAGGACTTGAAGTCCACTAACAACACCCTGGTCACCATTGCAGGGGTGCTGGCAGACATGGCCAACACCAAGAGGGACACAGTGGCACACCAACGGGCCCCTGACACTAGCCTGAACGATGAACAGCCCTCCAACTCCGCCGGCGCTAGTGGACAGGAGGTCCCGCCACAGGACCAACATGCCACCAGCACCCCACCCCCTGCAGAAGGAGAACCACCCCGCAAATGGTCCCTGCGATCCAGGCACAAGCCAGAAAACATTGCCAAGACCCCCGCCAGGAAATAGGACTCTCCTGATAGTCACCCTTCTGTCCCACTCTGTTACCCTGTCCACTTTCAATTGCCATTACTCCACTTCATATGCCCCCTTAGACAATGCACCTGTGACGCCAGTAGACTGGACTCTACCATGGACATTCCTCCACCATCACCCCAGCCCATTGCACAGCCCCATCCACTTAATAGAACTGAAATAAACACCCTTGAATCACAAATCAATCTGTAGTCAGTCTGTACTTTCACAAATGTGTTATTGCACACTTTCAGAAAAATAGCAATGTCAATGTTCATTTTCACATACCAATGTTAGGCACCACTACTGTTGAGGGGTAGAGCTTGAACTATGTCACCATGACTTGTGCTGCAACAGCAACTTGACACAGCAGCAGGAGTCTTCTTTATTCTGGGATACAGAACACTGATAGAAGAACAAGGAGATACTGCAACGGAGACAGAGACATATTTAATAGTATGGTGGACACAGTATTGTGGGAGAGGAAATATGATACCTATGAAAAGGGTATACATATACAAACACTGGGCCAAAACTCAATAACCAGAAGACAAATAAGGCATATTTACTAGGACAGATGAACTCTTACAAGGAGACAGGAAATACGCGGACTCTAGGACAGTGAAGCCTCTGGGATAGTCAGGCTCTTGGACCGGCACACCCTGCTGTTGGATTGGAAACTCTCATATAGTGAATGAAGACACAAGGCTGTGATCACGCTGATAGCACAAACATTGGCATAGAGTGACACTAGTGCCTGGCCATGAAGACTTTCACGCTACGTCAGATACCAGGATGTGGGAATATATATCAATACTGGAAGAGAGAACACGTTCCTGCAATAGTTGGGGTGAGGGGCAGAAACACGCTGTCAGGTTTTTACCAACACACTGGGGTTAAAATTGGATGTGGAAAGACGTACCTGGAGTACTGAGAGCCTTACATCGATGTTGGGATTACATAACACTTGGTATCAGTAGTGCATATACACTGAAAAGTTGCTGGTATCCAAACTTGAAGCAGTCTGACATGGGAACACACGTGTCTCTGGGACATAGAGGAATGTGCTAATGGACAAGACTGACTTAAAGATATACACATGATAACAAGGAAATCTCTCACTGTTCATGAGATTCATAGGTAAGGGGCACGAAAACAATTAATACTGAAATTTATTAACAGTGGGTCCAGAAAAGCATGGATATGTTTAACTAAAAAAGATTTACATGTATGGTTACATAGAAGGCTTTGTCATGGCTTTCAGGTCAATTAGTCTTTAATGAAGGTAGACATTTGCAGTTGAAGACGGATACCTTTTCCTACAACCATGATATTCTTCCTCCCCACCCCAAAAAGAAATAAGCAGAATGTGTCATTAGAACTGACAAAAGTGCAGTTGTTATGCAGGTGTATTTCATATTTTTCACGTTAACCAGTTTTCAGCTTGAATAATGCCAACTCCTACTATGCTATTAAGCATATGCATAATGTACAACATGCCGTTTTAGCACATTCACAATAGCTATTATTGCCAATTAGTTCAGTGCCAGTTGAGATCATGATCAATTTACTTATTCCCCATTCTAGTTAGCAAATTCCAGTTTCTTTTATGTCTAGTTAGCACAGTCTCAGCAACCCAATCTCTTTTGTTGTTTTATTACATTATTTTCCCTCCTCTTTTTTAACCCTTTTCTTTTAAATTTGTTTCTCCTTCTGTCCCGCATCAGTGTCTTCCTCTTTCCTAACTGGGACACGCTAGTCATAAAACACCGACTACTGTGACTTGATTTTGTTTTCCAGTGTTTCATTTTTTTCTTAACTAATAGTGCTATAAGTAAAATTTGAGTTTTTTTTTTTTTTCTTTTAATCAATTTACCGGGAAATGGATTCCTAATCCCAAGGGGTAACATTTGTCGCTCCATAAGTTATTTAGTATACTTAAACAATTAGAGATATTCATGAAATGTCAAGTAAAGCATTGGCCAATATATAGTGCACAAACGAGTATTGTTTAAATTCTGACTTTAATCTGAATGGCAGAGATCCATTTTTTTTATTTACATCCTTAAACTCTAGAACTGTTTGGCTCAGCTGTTTGGGCAATACCTGCGGACTGACAAATCTACACAGCTGACAATGAAATCCATTATCAGATACACAACCAACCAGACAACACAAGCAATATTGGTAAATCCCTGAAATATATGCTCCTTTAAAAGGAGATTTTCTTAATTCAGAATACAAAACTGGCATGCTACGTATGAAAGGAACTAAATGCCTATTTTGTCTGGCCTCCAAGCCTTAGAACATCTCTTTCAATCTCTATGAAAGTAAGGAACCTAAGGTATCAAATCACAGCCCTTCCAAACCTGGATATGGCTTCCCGTCCATAGTGGATCTGGTAATAGCTTAAGACTTGACACAGATTGATTACAGCGACATGATTTAAACCAAGTGTCAGGGCTGTAACACAGGCCCCTGCAGCCCATGCAGTGCTCACAACCCCCAACCCTCTTATTCAGCCTATTGTGAAGGGATATCTGTTTGAGGTACAGGAACCCCTCATCACATTCTGCAGGGGGCCTTTCCATTTTGTGTGACACCATTGCTGGGTGACTCAAAATCCTTGTCGTAACAAGGCATCAAAACCAGGCAGCCAGAGTGTTCCTTTATCTCCAGAAGTCCAGCGGCATGTCAGGTCTCGTGAACACTGTATTGACGCTGCCTGGACCTCAATATCAAATTCATAGTGCACTACATCATCCTCAAAGCATGCTTGGGTAAATGCCCAGCGTATTACTGCACTTGGCACCTCATTATGCACCAACCAGTAACCTCTGATTAGTATCAACCCATCTGGTCAACATATAATAATTCAAGAGGATGAAACGTTGTGTAGTTAAGGATCGCCTTAACTAAATCACAAGAGGTTCAGGAAACCAAAGAAACTTTTTCTTCTTACCTTCAGCTAATCCATAGATTTATCAAATAGGCTGTGCTTGAAGGAAAGTTAAGTAAACATCCAACCTTTGGTTCTTTAATAAAAAAAGACCAAATATCCTTCTCATAAGAAAATTCGTGTAATGTGCTCCCAATGCTCCAGTAGGGAAGAACGCAGTAACACAAGCATAGGTTGTAATCTTCTAGGTGCTGTCCATATTGTCAATAATTGTTGAATGTTAAGAGAGCCTTCACACCAGGGTTTCAAATTGACATTTGGGCTGGTTGTTATAGCTGAGAGGCAGTAATGACGTCTACATATTATACAATATAGACTTCTACTCATTATGCATATTGTGCTCATAACAGGTAGCCTTAGTTTGAAAATAATACTTTTACAAAATCGAAATGCAGGATTTAAGTCACAGCATTATGCAGGGCTTAAAGTACTCACCCACACACCCTAGCTGATTTGGACAGCAATGGGCAGTGATGATTGGCTGGGTGATCTATAATCCCATAACGTGGACATCACAATTGGGTGTCCCGTGTGATTATGTGGTACTGACACTCGTACTAATAAACAGCGAAGAAAGTCCCCCAAGTGCTTGGAATTCCATCTGTATAATGAGTACCTCCAGGTAACTTTTCTCTTGTGTTGTCTTCAAAACAGTCTAACTGATTTATATGTGATCTGTTACAGGGCTTAAGACATATATGAAAATATAGCCCAGTTGCTTTTATGCAAAACAAAGACCACCAGGATTAGCATTATTTTCCTAAAACCAGCATGGGACATGCCCCATTCAACAATCCACTCTAGATCAGGCCTCAAAAAATCATAAAAATGTTACCAGATCTGCAGGTCTAGTGACTTAAATAATCTACTCGACCTAAAGCTCCTGAGCCATAAACTTGATTCAAACTATGTAATCCTAGGCAAATATTTTAATTCACTGAGCCACCATTTTTTTTTCATTATCGCATATGATAGCACCTTACATGTTAGTGCAGCATGTCTGCTGTACAAAAAACCTTGTTTAATAGACTAGGGTGGTCATTCCAACCCTGGTGGTCGGTGTTAAAGCAGCGGCCAACCCGCCAACAGGCAGGTGGTAAAAAAAATGGAATTCTGACCCTGGTGGGAACCACCAACACAGCCCGCCACTTTAACACTCCGACCGCCACGGCGGGACAAACAAACAGCGCGGCGGTCACCGCCAACAGACAGGCGGCAGACAATGTACCGCCCACCCTATCACAACTCACCAATCCGCCACCTTTTCCGGGGCGGGACCCCCGCCGATAAAAACACGGCGGAAACAGACTACGAACGGGAAAACGCTCACCTCTATACATTCCACGAGGAATCTGGACAGCATGGAACCCGAATTAAACATCCTACCAGCTATTGTCTACCTGCTCCTCTACCAGGAGCACGAACGCCGGTGCAGATGACAACGGTGAGTACTGCACCTATGACACAGGGGAGGGGGGAGGAGAAAAGGTTACGGGCACACACATACGCGACACACCCACCCCCCCACCCCCACCCCCAAATCCCTACATACCAATGCAGAGCAACAAGTCAGAGTGACACCCCCCAAACCCCACGGAAGAATGCAAAGACAAAATAAAATGATAATTAAAATTGAAGTATATTATAGCACATTTGAAGTTATGTGAAATATGATATATATAAATAAAATAAATAACATCATGAACAATATATACATAGGCCAAAAGTTCGGCACATTTTGGCAACCTTCCATTGTTCGTGGGCCAATGTGCATAAACACATGGGCAAAGCCCACACACGAGACCCGATTCCATTGGAGAGAACACTGCTGGGGCATCAGATAATAAAACTACAGGCACCTAAGGGGGAAGGGAAGGGGGGGCACCTCAGCCACATGAGTCCACGACGCCAGATCCACGAGGGGCCTCCATGCCCACTGTACCATCCTGGGGAGTGCAAAGCCACAGTCTCTCAAGTCTCTACAGTGGGTGGATTGCCCACTGTGCCATCCTGGGGAGTGCAAAGCCACAGTCTCACAAGTCTCTGCAGTGGGTGGGTTGCCCACTGTGCCATCCTGGGGAGTGCAAAGCCACAGTCTCACAAGTCTCTACAGTGAGTGGATTGCCCTCTGTGCCATCCTGGGGAGTGCAAAGCCACAGTCTCACAAGTCTCTGCAGGGGGTGGGTTGCCCACTGTGCCATCCTGGGGAGTGCAAAGCCACAGTCTCACAAGTCTCTACAGTGGGTGGATTGCCCACTGTTCCATCCTGGGGAGTGCAAAGCCACAGTCTCACAAGTCTCTGCAGTGGGTGGGTTGCCCACTGTGCCATCCTGGGGAGTGCAAAGCCACAGGGGGTCATTCTGACCTCGGCGGTAAAAGGCGCTTACCGCCGGTCAGAAGACTGCCATAACACCGCCGCGGGTGCGGTAAACCGCCACGGTCATTCTGACCCGCAACTGGCAAACCGCCAAAAACCCGACATCAACAAAAGTCCGCCACACCAAAGGTCAGCGAAAAACTGGCGATGACCAAATCTCCACCGTCACGCCAACAGAAAAACGCCCCTGCCATTACGACCCACGAATCCACGCGGCGGTCTTTCAACCGCGGTATTCCATTGGCGGTACACACCGCCGCGCTCAAAATACACACACCCTTACAAAACACAACCACATTGGACAATTTGAAACACACACACCTGATACACATACAAACAACACACCCACACACCCAATACAATATAAAACACACACCCACATCACCCACAAACCCCTTCGAAAAAAAAATTCGACAGGAAGCCAGAGATAGACAGCACTGCTTAGACAACACCATCACACAGAGGCAAACCACACCATCACCCACACAATATCCACGCATAAAACACCACACATCACCACACTCACCACACTCTACAACACATACACCACCCCACACCCCATCCACATCACCCTATGGCACCCCAAAGACACCCCCGGTTCTCAGACGCCGAACTCCGGGTCATGGTGGAGAAAATCGTTCGGGTAGAGCCCCAGCTCTTCGGGACACAGGTGCAGCACACCACCATTGCCAGGAAGATGGAGCTATGGCAAAGGATAGTCGACAGGGTCAACGCTCTGGGACAGCATCCACGAAATCGGGATGACATCAGGAAGCGCTGGAACGACCTACGGGGGAAGGTGCGTTCCATGGTATCAAGGCACAACATTGCGGTGCAGAAGACTGGCGGCGGACCCCAACCTACTCCCCCAGAATTTACATCATGGGAGGAGGAAGTCTTGCACATCCTGCATCCTGAGGGCCTCGCAGGAGCAGGCGGAGGAATGGACTCTGGTAAGTCAAATCTTAACTACTTCTTCCCACCCCCACCCCCACCCCACCTGCATCCCAAATCATACAAACCCACCCTCACCCCCACCCCCATCACACCTACTCCCTGCAAATGGCTCAACTTCACAACCCACCCATCCCAACACCAAGACCTGCATGCGTCCACAAAGCATGGACACCCATCACCAAAGCATGCCCACTGCACATACACATCTCCCCCACAAGCCACCCTCACAAACGCCCACACACAGGAATGCCAGCCCTGGGGTACACGGGCACCCACCCATTGACCGATATGGCACATACTGAAGTAATAACCATACCTCTATACCCCTGCAGGACCCGAACGCCACCACACCGCCCAGAAATGTCCATCCCAACCCCAGAAGAGGCCACCAGTGATGACAGCAGCTCTGTCTCCCTGGACCCAGATGACCAGCCCGGACCATCGGGGACCTCGGGACAGTCGGTTCCCCTCACACAGGCACAGGCCACAGCAGACCCAACCCCCTCTGGGAACACCAGCACATCTCCCACCCAGCGGGCCCATGCCTCTGTCTCCAGGACACGTCAATCAGCGGTGTGTCCACCACTACAGGGCACCCAGGTTAACCCACCACCCCAACAACAACAGGGACCTTGGGGCAGTCGTAGTGGGCACACGGTCCAGGGGACAGAGGCACCTGGAAACAGGGGAACTGGGAGGGCTGCTGTGCGACAGGGGGGGGACAGGCCCAGGGAACCCACTCTCCACGAGGCCCTCTCCTCCATCATGGGAGCATACCACCACTCCCAGGAGACAATGGCGACGGTACTGGCCAGGTTCCAGGAGATCCAGGTCATGCAGGAGCAACAGTACATGGGGTTCAGGGAAGAACTTAGAAGCATCAGTTCCGCAATGGGCACCATCGTAGGGGCACTCAACCTGATTGTCACCACATTGCGGGACCATGTGGCACCACAAAGGGCCCCTGTCACTAGCATGGACCAAGAACAGGCAACCACCTCCACCGGCGCTAGTGGACAGGAGGCCCCCACACAACAACAGACCACCAGAACCCCACCTCCTGCAGAAGAAGAACCACCCCGCAAGCGGGGCCTGAGATCTCGTAAGAAGACAGAGTAGGATGTCAAGACCCCCACCAGCTAAGGATACCCCCTGATGTCATCCCTCTGTCCCACATTGTCACCCTGTCCAACCTGAAACTGCACCTGCTCCATCCTTCCACAGGCATATGGACAATGCACCTGTGAGACTGAAAAGCTGGACTCTGCCATGGACATTCCTCCACCATCACCCATCACCGATTTCCCACCATGTCCCTAAATTCAGCATTTTAATAAAAACACTTATTGCACAAAAACAAACTGGAGTCTGCCTGTATTGTGAACAAATGTATTGAACATAATGCTGCCAAAATGTCCAGTTACACAGTGAAGAAAACATACCAATGTCATACAGCTGTAGTCCATGGAGAAACAAAGCAGAGGTCACGCAGTGGGGGCCACATCGCTGAAATTGGAAGGGAAAGTCACAACTCAGTTAACATACATTGGGGGAATAGGCCAGACAGTAGAGAGGCAGGAGACTGTAAGTAATTGTAAAATGCCGGTGTTGAATCTTGCCTGTGTGTTATTGAAAATACTGTAGTATCACTCTGTCCCTGTTGTCTGTGTCGTCCCCATCATCTTCCTCCTCTTCACTCTCCACAGGTTCCACCGCTGCCACAACACCACCATCTGGACAATCCTCCTGCAGGAAAGGCACCTGGCGTTGCAAAGCCAGGTTATGAAGCATACAGCAGGCCACGATGATCTGACACACCTTCTTTGGTGAGTACATTAGGGATCCACCTGTCATATGCAGGCACCTAAACCTGGCCTTCAGGAGGCCGAAGGTCCGCTCGATCACCCTCCTAGGGAGTGCAAAGCCACAGCCTCACAAGTCTCTGCAGTGGGTGGGTTGCCCACTGTGCCGTCCTGGGGAGTGCAAAGCCACAGTCTCACAAGTCTCTGCAGTGGGTGGGTTGCCCACTGTGCCATCCTGGGGAGTGCAAAGCCACAGTCTCACAAGTCTCTGCAGTGGGTGGGTTGCCCACTGTGCCATCCTGGGGAGTGCAAAGCCACAGTCCATCAGGTGGATTACAGACTCCACTGGTTATGGAGGAGGCATGTTGGCCAGAGTGCTTCGTGAAGCCCTGCCCGACACAGATCCGGCCCTGCCAATGGGCCAGCGGTGCTTGACAAGAAGGGACCCAGCGGAGCGGTGCTTGACAGGAAGGGCCCAGCGGAGCGGTTCTTGAGATGAAGGGCCCAGCGGAGCGGTGCTTGAGATGAAGGGCCCAGCGGAGCGGTGCTTGAGATGAAGGGCCCAGCGGAGCGGTGCTTGAGATGAAGGGCCCAGCGGAGCGGTGCTTGAGATGAAGGGCCTAGCAGAGCGGTGCTTGAGATGAAGGACCCAGCGGAGCGGTGCTTGAGATGAAGGGCCCAGCGGAGCGGTGCTTGACAGGAAGGGCCCAGCAGAGCGGTGCTTGTCTTGGCGGGGCCCTGTTCAGCGGTGCTTGTCATGGCGGGGCCTGTTCAGCGGTACTTGTCACGGCGGGGCCTGTTCAGCGGTGCTTCTCACGGCGGGGCCCTGTTCAGCGGTGCTTCTCACGGCGGGACCTGTTCAGCTGTGCTTGTCACGGCGGGGCCCTGTTCAGCGGTGCTTCTCACGGCGGGACCTGTTCAGCGGTGCTTGTCACGGCGGGGCCCTGTTCAGCGGTGCTTGTCACGGCGGGACCTGTTCAGCGGTGCTTGTCACGGCGGGCCCTGTTCAGCGGTGCTTGTCACGGCGGGCCCTGTTCAGCGGTGCTTGTCACGGCGGGGCCCTGTTCAGCGGTGCTTGTCTAGGCGGGGCCCTGTTCAGCGGTGCTTGTCACGGCGGGCCCTGTTCAGCGGTGCTTGTCACGGCGGGCCCTGTTCAGCGGTGCTTGTCACGGCGGGGCCCTGTTCAGCGGTGCTTCTCACGGCGGGCCCTGTTCAGCGGTGCCTGTCACGGCGGGCCCTGTTCAGCGGTGCTTGTCTTGTGTTCCTAGGGAACCAGATCTGGCCAATATTTCCCGCTCAGTCGCCATCCGACCTTTCGCTTGCGGGTCCTTCCTGTGCTGGAGTCCTGGGCCCGTGGGTGTCCTCCGTCACACCCGGAATGGGGCTGGTGGGGCCCTCCTGGGCAGCTCGCCTGCTGCCGGACTTGTCCGCCCTGCTGCCCTTGCCCTCCTTCGCCGAATCTCTGGGGCCCTTGCCTCCCTTTGTGGATGTGCCAGGTGACGGGGCAAGGGTAGTGTCCTTGGGGGCAGCCGTCTCAGGCCTGTCGCGCTGGCCCTTCACTTTTTTGCTTCTCTTCTTAGGGGGTGGGCTGGCTGTCCCTTTGCTGCTGGCCGATGTTCCTGCCCAAGGAGCTGGTGGACTCCAATAGCCCTGAACTATGGTCCTAGTAGATGTAGGGCTTGTGGTGGCTGAGGTGCTGTTTGGACTCTTACGAGATGGAGGGGGTGGGTCAGGTGATGCAAAGAGGTTAATTTTGGAGAGGAAAAGTTTTTTAGGAGCAATGGGAAGGGTTGGTGCAGTGGGTATGGGAGTGGAGGAAGAGGATGTGGTTGTAGGAGAGTCAAGTGTGCTGTCTTTGGGTGCAGGTGCTTGCGACGGAGGCTGTCGTGAGGTGGATGGCTGTTGGGTGGGTGGCTGCCTGCGTTTGTGTGGTTTGGAAGAGGGGGTGACAGACACAGTGGGAGAGGACACAGGGGACATGTAAATGGCAGTGGGGGTTGTGTCTGCACGTGTGCAGAGTGTTCTGGAGGGTGTGCTGGTGATGGACGTACTGGCTGATGGTGGTGTGCATGCAGGTGTGGAGGAAGAGGATGTGGTTGTAGGAGAGTCAAGTGTGCTGTCTTTGGGTGCAGGTGCTTGCGACGGAGGCTGTCGTGAGGTGGATGGCTGTTGGGTGGGTGGCTGCCTGCGTTTGTGTGGTTTGGAAGAGGGGGTGACAGACACAGTGGGAGAGGACACAGGGGACATGTAAATGGCAGTGGGGGTTGTGTCTGCACGTGTGCAGAGTGTTCTGGAGGGTGTGCTGGTGATGGACGTACTGGCTGATGGTGGTGTGCATGCAGGTGTGAGTGGAGACGTCACAGGGAGGGAGGAGGGAGACGAGGAGGAGGGGGACACAGAGGAGGCAGTGGCTGTTGGCATGTCTGCATGTGGATGTTGCTTGGGTGAATGCTTGTGTGATCTGTGGTGCTTATGTCTGGATGAGCTGCCCTTGGGTGTTGAGGTGTGTGCAGGCTGGTCTGTAGGTGTAGATGGGATAGGCAGAGGAACAGGGGAGTGGGACTGGGTGGAGGGAGTTGGAGGATGGAGGCTGGAGACAGGAACAATGGCTGCCGTCAGTGCTGAGGCCAGAGCGTTGAATGATCGCTGATGGGCAGCCTGACCCGAATGAATGCCCTCCAGGTATGCATTGCTCCGATGCACCTCCCTTTCTACCCCCTGGATGGCATTCAAAAGGGTAGACTGCCCAACAATGAGCGTCTGGAGGAGGTCAATGATCTCCGCACTGAGGGCAGCAGGGGTAACTGGGGCAGGGCCTGAGGAGCCTAGGGCGAAGGAGATGCCCGGCTTCCTGGCCGAGCGGGCACGGGGCGAACGCTGAGGGGCTGCTGGGAGGGCGGAGCTGGTGCGCTGGGTGTCAGCTGTACCTGTTGTAGCGGTGGGCACGGATGTTGCCGCCACCACAAGGGAGCTCCCTTCCGAGGACGTGTCGGTGTCGCTGACGTCTCCACGGGTCCCCGTTGTGGAGCTCCCCTCGCCCTCCGTCTCACTGGTGAACTCGGAGTCGGTTGCATGGCCCTCCGGGGCCATGTGAGATTCAGCTCCCTCGTGCGCCGATGCCAGTTCTCCTCCGCCTGATGATGCTAATGCAAACATGAACAGGAATACCAAAAAAAAGGGGGGGAGAACAAATAAAGACATGTTGAGTGCATGCATTGGCGACACTGTTGGCGGAGAGGACAGACACAGAAGCGCCCACTGCACTACGCCGCGCACTTGTGGTACACTACTCAATCTGTGGGACATGGCCTACAAGCCTATGGATGACAACTGCACACATAGATGACACAGGGCCATGAATAGCTGTACTAGGCACCCTACAGAGGTGGGGGGCGGGGGCACAGGGCCATGCCTCATGGAGGGGCCTAGCCTACAGAAATCGCCCTGGCCTAGGGATACCCACAGCCCTCCTCCCCCACCCAGGCACCTCCACTGCGCGCAAAGATAGCAGAATGAGAGTGTACTCACCCCCTTGTGTCTGCTGTGATGTCCTCACGCGCCCATCCAATTCGGGGTAGGCCACCGCCAGGATCCGGGACATCAGGGGGGTCAATTGCCGTGTGGCACCCCTCCTAGGTTGGGAGGCCATCCCCAGCAGAGCCTCGGCGGTCTTTCTGCTCCCGCAGCGGATGTCCTCCCACCTCTTGCGGCAGTGGGTGCCCCGTCTGTTGTGGACCCCCAGGGCCCGGACGTCCTTGGCGATGGCACGCTAAATGTCGATCTTCTGATGGGCGCTGACCTATGTGACATGTACAGGGTGGGAAAAGAAACATCATCACTTTTCTGCATGGTCGATGTGAGTGGCCCCCCCTCCCCAACCTTGCCATGTGGCACATGCTCTCATCTGTCGTGCGATGCATTCCTCATTCACTCCCCTCCCCACCATCGTTCATTCACCCCACTCAACCCAGCCATTGGCCTCTAAGCATGGTCCCAGTGTACTCACCTGTTGGTCTGGAGGACCGTAGAGTAGCGCATACTGGGGGAGGACCCCATCCACAAGTGTCTCCAACTCTTCTGAAGTGAAGGCAGGGGCCCTTTCCCCAGTCGCAGCAGCCATTGTCACTTCCAGACCGAGGTCACAGCAGCATTTGCAGTATAGGTCCTCTCCTGTGGATGATCAGGTCTCGAGTGATTAATCAGATAGAAAATGGCGGACACTGCCGCGGCGGTGCGTACCGCGGCGGTGCGTACCGCGACCGCCGGCGCACATCCTCATTGGCTCCTGAAACCCATAGGGTTCAATGTTAACCAATGCGGCTTTGCACCGCGGTCTACGACCGCCTACCGCCATTCAATGCATAGACAATCGTGTACAGTGCAAGCTGTGTGAACGTACCTGTGGGTTGATTGACTCTGTGCTCCATGTTGTCCTTCCTAGGCACTGTCCACAGGGACTTGTGAGGAGATGGAGGGCTGTTCCCGTGTACAGACCACTGGTGGACCTGTAGACAATGGAAGAATGACATGTCATACTCACCTACAGACTTGACCGTGCCACTATACAGGAACTGTGTGCCCAGCTGGAGCCAGACCTGATGTCACCCATCCGCCAACCCACAGGGATTTCCCCTCTAGTGCAGGTTCTGTCAGTACTCCATTTTTTGGCTAGTGGATCATTCCAAACAACAGTGGCCATTTCATCTGGGATGTCTCAGCCTATGTTTTCTAAGGTTTTATCCAGAGTGTTGTCTGCCCTGATGAAATACATGCAGAGCTACATTGTTTTCCCTGAGGTGGTCGATTTGGCTACAGTGAAGGGTGATTTCTATGCCCTTGGCCATATTCCCAACATCATTGGTGCCATTGATGGGACCCATGTGGCTTTGGTACCCCCCAGAGGAAGTGAACAGGTGTACAGGAACAGAAAAAGTTATCATTCGATGAATGTCCAGGTGGTCTGTTTGGCTGACCAGTACATCTCCCATGTAAATGCCAAGTTCCCTGGGTCAGTGCATGACGCCTACATCATGCGAAATAGCAGCATCCCTTATGTGATGGACCAGCTACAGAGACACCGTGTGGGCTAATAGGTGACTCTGGTTACCCCAACCTGTCATGGCTACTGACCCCAGTGAGGAATCCCAGGACCAGGGCAGAGGAACGGTACAATGAGACCCATGGGCGTACTAGGCGTGTGATTGAGCGGACCTTCGGCCTCCTGAAGGCCAGGTTTAGGTGCCTGCATATGACAGGTGGATCCCTAATGTACTCACCAAAGAAGGTGTGTCATATCATCGTGGCCTGCTGTATGCTTCACAACCTGGCTTTGCGACGCCAGGTGCCTTTCCTGCAGGAGGATGGTCCAGATGGTGGTGTTGTGGCAGCGGTGGAACCTGTGGAGAGTGAAGAGGAGGAAGACGACTGGGACGACACAGACAACAGGGACACAGTGATACTACAGTATTTTCAATAACACACTGGTAAGAATCAACATCAGCATTTTACAGTTACTTACAGTCTCCTGCCTCCCTACTGTCTGTCCCATTCCCCCAGTGTATGTTGACTGAGTTGTGACTTTCCCTTCCAATTTCAGAGATGTGGCCCCCACTGCGGGAACTCTGCTTTGTTTCCCCATGGACTACAGCTGTATGACAGTGGTATGTTTTCATCACTGTGTAACTGGACATTTTTGCAGAATTATGTTTAATACATTTGTTCACCTATAGTGTATCAACCCCCCCCCCAATGTGCCCGTCACCTACCTAAGGCTTTGTTGATAGGACTTTCCAATGGCATCCACTGGAGGGTTTAGTTAGTAGGTTGGACAACAATTCATATGACAAACAGCACAATACTACAGCACTAAAATCAGGGACAATGGACAGAGACAAATGCGACAAACATAGCACAATATTGCAACATTAAAATCAGAGACAATTGACAAAAAGAGTTACCTGACAATGCCTGGGTGCTAGCGCCACAACATAATGAGATCAAACACTTATTAGTATTTGGTTAGTACTGTTTTAGAGTTAATGCATACTAGTAACACAGTAAGATTAGATTTTTAAAGATGCATGTACATCTTTTACTAGCAAATATCAGAGGTATGTGCGTTTCATTTTACATATTGTGCTTAGTGGCATAACTCTGCCATTCAATTGTTCACCATGGATCTCAAGACCTAAAATCACTCTTTTAGCAGGAAATGCGCTCGAGCACCTCTGAGAAATATCAACACACACTAGAGTATACAGATCAAAAAATAATGCGGACTAGAATAGTTTTTAGTCAGAATTGGTGCTTCCAAAGGACAAGGAACAAATGCTACCAAGATATTCATTCAGATAAGTATGAGTGTTCATAGTCTGTGTGCACTGCAAGTATGGGAAGCCGTTCATGTCAAAATTACAGCTCCCTTTATAGGATACCTCCTGAAATGCAGAGCGTGCTACAAAATAAATATGACACAAACCAGAATGAATGTACTATTTGTTAAAATAAATATGTTACCTGGCAGAGCGTATCTGACTTGAACCAAAACAAATATGAAACCAGGCAAAGTGAATATGCTACTTAGTGATTATTATGAATAACTCACACTCAGAAATGAATAAGAGATACACTGAAATATATATCAATCGTACTGAAATAAATATGGCCCTCACTGTAAATAATAAAGCAATCACTGAAACACATATAATATTCATAAAAAAGAATGAGACATTTCTTGAAATGACTGACACATGCCAAAAGGAACATGACACACATTGGAATGAAAATGACAGATTGAAATGAATATAAGGTACTGAAATAAAAATGCATTATTCTGAAAGGAATATAATGTGCAATGAACATTACATTTAGAAAAAAATGAATATGGGTTTCATTGAAAGTAATATGATAAACATTGTCATGATTATGGTATGTGTTGCAATTAGTGTGAGTCATGTTAAAATCAATATCGTGTGTTAATATGAATGAGACATCTATTGAAAGGAATATGACACATGCTAAGATGAATATGACATGCATTGAAATGAATATGAGCCCCTTTGAAATTAATTCAACATGCCTTAAACTGAATATGACCAATGCTGAAATTAAAATTAAACTTGTCAAAATGAACGTTGTGCTTTGAAATCAATATGATACACATCGACACGAAAATTGCATATATTGAAATGAATCTGACCTATGTTGAAATGGATATGACCCATGTTAAAATTATATGTCAGGTGTTAAGCTGAATATGACATCCATTGACATGAATATGCTATTCATTAAAAGCAATATGACACATGTTAAGATTAATATGAACCACTCTCAAATGAATGACATCTGATGAACTTGATATGACCCATATCAAAATTAATATGAAATTCATTAAAAAAAATTAATATGACACTTCTTGAAATGGATATGAAACTATGGGGAATACATATAGCATGCTTTGAAATGAATAAAGCACACATCGAAATGAACACAAGCCCTGTGTAAATTAAAATGACCACTGTTTAAATAAATATGGCTTGCCTTGAATCAATGTTGATTTGCTTTAAAATGTACATTACACATTGAAATTAATATTACATATTCTCAAAGGATATGATATGAAGAAAAATTAATTAACTAAAATAAATATATGTTTTTGACTAAGTGCTACATTTAGTTTTTGCCGGCTTCTGAGCACTTTACCATTGCTGACCAGTGCTAAAGTGCAAGTATTCTCTGTCTAAATTGTACTGATGATTGGTTTATCCATGATTGGCATATTTGTTTTACCAGTAAGTCCCTAGTATAGTGCAACATGTGTGCCCAGGACCTGTAAATCAAATGCTACTATTGGGCCTGCAGCACTGATTGTGCCACCCACATGAGTAGCGCTGTAAACATGTTTCAGACTTGCTACTGCAGTGTTTGTGTGGACAGTTTTAAACTGCCATTTCAACCTGGCCAGTGTACCCACTTGCCAGGCCAAAATCTTCCCTTTTACTACATGTAAGCCAGCCCAAAGGTAGGCCCAAGGCAGCCCCATGTGGATGGTGCAGTGTAATAAAAAGGTCGGACATATACTTGGGTATTCTACATATCCTGATAATGAAATACTGCTAAAATTGTTTTTCACTATTGCAAGGCCTATCTCTCCCATAGGGTAACATGGGGATTGCCTTGAAATATATTTTAACTGTAATTTCCCCTTTGGAGCAGATAGAGATTGGAGTTTGGGGTCTCTGAACTCACAATTTAAAAAATACATATTTCGGTGGAGTCGTTTTTCAAACTGTAGTTTTTAAAATGCCACTTTTAGAAAGTGAGCATTTTGGGCCATATGTATGAACACATTTTCCCATAGGCACAGAGAGGGTAAAACCCTTTGATACATCTGGCCCTTTATTACTTTACCATTCTTTGTCTCTGACTGGCTGTGGAATACATGTCTGGGCCAGGATGAGAGTTGGGCTGTTTGTGAATTCACCCTAAACAGCCACATAAAGGGATCAGAGGTGTGCCATGCATATCCTGATGGGACTTCCTCAGCTAGAGTGGTGGGAGGAGCTGACACATGCACCTGAATAGGGCTGTGCCTGTCCTCAAAAAAAGCAGTCTCCAGCCCCCTGAAGAGTGTCTGGAGCAAGGGCAAGAAAGGCAGGGTCTTGTGCACTACAAACACTTCTCTCTAAAGTTTTCGTACTTCAAAGGAAGAAATGGGTAAGAGGACTGGACCTCTGACCCCACAAATTCTTCTGGACTGAGAACATTCTGCCAGGAAGAAGAGCTGGATACTGTAGCAAGCACTGCCACTCTACCTGGTGCTTTGCTGTGCTGGCCCACTGCTTTCTGATTCTGTCCTGGGAGTGAAAGAACTGGACTTTGCTTTCTACATCCTGCTTCCAAAGCTTCTCTAGGGGCTTGGACTGAGCTCCCCTCCTATTAGGAAGTCTCAGGTATATAAAAGACTTCATCTGCCTGCTCCTGGGCTCTCTTGCTGAGAGTCATGACTTGCTAAGTGGTGCCAAATCCAGTTCCTGGACCCTTGGGAGTGAGTTCTGATGCAATCAAGATGAAACTGTGTACATTGACTCTAGAGCGACTTTGGAACAGGTGCCTCTGTCTGACTCTGCTCAGCTGCAGAGACCCGAGCTGTGGTCCCCACTGAGGGCAACGATGAGTCCCGAGTGCAGTGTCACAGACACCTGTAACACCCAACCCCGATTCCACCGCAGTACCATTGGCCTCATGGTGTGATTGCAACACCATGAAGTTGACGCCTCGTCTTTTGACCTGCTGGATTCATTGACCCCACCTTGTCGAAAGGAAGCTATGCCTTGCCACTGATGCCACGTCACCTCCCCTGCAATCGTAAGGAATCGATGCCTCACCTCCCCTGCCTAGCAGTAAGGAACCAATGCCCCCCTTCCACGGTAGCAGTAGGAACCAACACTGCACTGACTCCAGTGACGCCTCACTCACCTCTGTGACTCTATGCAAAGTCTTTGGCCCATATTTATGCTTTTTGACGCAAAACTGCGCCGGCACAGTTTTGCGTCAAAAATATTACCGCTTGCTAACGCCATTTTGTGCGCCATGCGGGTGTCAAATTGATATTTTGACGCCCGACGGCACAAACCACAGGTGTAAGGCATTTTTTTTGTCGCACACTGCAGCGTCAAGTCGTAAAGCAAAACAGCGTTAACGCGGCGGAATTGACTGTGGGTCAATTTATGACCCCGCACACCGGATATGTGGCGTTTTTTGACGCAGTAGGGCCAAATTCCCCTCAAACACAGCCATTTGAGCAGACGAGAGCCAAAATGGATCCCAGATGCCTGTACAGACCCCAGGAAGATGACAACAGACCAGGAACCAGCCAGAAGGACCTACACAAGAACCAGGACAGTTTTAAGAAGAATAGAAAGTGTTGCTCCAGTGCAGAGGAACAGGAAATTCTGGTTAAAGAGGTGACGGAACACCAGCACCAACTGTTTGTCACCTCAAAGTTGCCAATCAGTAGGAGAGAGGCAATATGGCAACAAATTGTTGACAAGATTAAAAGTGTGGGAGAAGTACGCAGAACAGTCATCGAGTGCAAGAAACGCTGGCATGACTGCAAGCGCAGGACAAAGGGAAAAATGGCCAGGAACAGAAAGGCAGCACTGCAGACTGGAGGTGGGAGTCCAGCACACCAGGAGGCCCTGGACCACATGGAGGAGATGGTTGCAGCCGTCATCCCTGAGGAGATCGTCACAGGGATTCAAGGACAGGACAGCGCAGACTACCAGGAGACAATGCACATGCAGGGTAAGTCGCCTGGGGAACTAAAATGCACTAATGTCAACAGTAAGCGGGGGGATACCGACCACAAAATGCATGGATGTCATCATATACATGGCATGGGTAAAGGGGTATGGCATGTGGGCATGGACTGTAAGAGAGAAGCTGGGGCACATCATAACACTACACCAACAACAGTCCCATGGGGGCACGCTGTCATGCCAACGATGGAGCAAAGGTAAAGCCATGCCAGGAGGGAAGGGCACAATGTCAAACTGACATCCCGGCACACATCAGCCACTATACCCCCTACATTAACTATGGCCCAATTAACAACCTCTAGCCATACCGACAACTGGAATGTAACAGTGACAACAGTTGCCACTACCACCTCCACTCTGTGTGCAGCTCAAGTTGCCAATGGCAGTAATGTCCCCATGGATCATACACCCCTAAAATTAGTGGGTTGAGGATGACAACTTTAACAATCCCCTGAAACAAGACAAAGACTCCAGTCCTGTCAAATGTCAATGCCCATAGTTGCCGCAAACATCAGCCAATGTCATCAACAGTAGGAGTTACACAGCACTAAGGGGACACCCATGCTGCATATGCCACGGTCCATCCTGTGCCTGGGTCACAATGCAACATCCCAAATGTCATACTGCTTAGACAACAGCATTGAGGAGGAGGACACATGTAACTGGTCACTGACATACACCTGCACAGTCAGAGGAGGAAATAGGACACTGCTACGACTATGAGGGCAATCAAATGTACCACACATTCACCAACATCAGCTGTACACATTACCAATGCTAACATCCATATCGTGCCATAACAATGCTATGCATAGGATATGCTACATGTCAACTACATATAAGTGGATGTGAAAGATCAGAGACTGGTGCAGGTCCAGATTGTTAAGTGTGCTGCTAGTGCCATCAGAACATATACAGCCAGTGAAAGGCCTCACCATTAGAATGGATGTAGACGGAGGGTTGAGTAGGACAAGAAGGTGGCAATCCACTATTTGGCCTAAAACAACACTACAGGAGATGATGCCAACAAGTCAAATAACTTAATACAATACATTTGACATGCAGGTGGGCCATAGGCCTGGGAGAATGCCCATCTGAAAGACTGGAGCAATGAACAGGAAACAATATCACAATGTGAAAACATCACAAGGCAGGCATGTCACATCACTAATGCCACAACACAGACACACTAATTGTACCCTATTTCATTGCAGAGGATGATGGATGTCCTGCGGATATGCCTGTCCAGGAATACCCTGATGACATGGATGACATGGATGACAAGCTGACAAACATCAGCCACCATACCCTCCAAGATGTCCTTGGAACCCTCCAGACAACACCTTCTGTCACAAGGAGGAGCTCAGAACAAGTAGCCATCACAATAGACCCACCCACAACACCAATTGTAAGACCTGCCGGCTCCAATACAGCTGAGGACTCTGACGACACCGGCACCAGCTTTGAGAGAACTGTAGTCGGAGTACAGCGGGAGCTGGCCAAGGAGGTGCGGTGGGGATGCAAACTATGGCAGCCAGCCTAGAGGGGGTGCATTTGTGCATGATGTCATCTGCAGATCAGGCAGCAGCCATGCAAGCCCTAACATCCATCCTGCAAGGACTACAACAAGCTGTCAAGGAATTCACCACTGCAGTAAGGGAGTTGCCACAACACCTCACACCCCAAACCTTCCACTGCATGCATGAATGCAGTCATGACCCCCTCAGGGCCGACCTGGCTGCCTACCATTGTGATGTGGCTGCTATGCTTAAGAATCAGCAGATCCTCCTTGCAGCAGTACTGCCCTTAAGACCTTCACAGGTAGCAGCGACCGGGATGTCTGACTCCACGTCTTCTAACACTGAGGTGTGTGTTGCCCCTTCACAACCACCACCACCAAGGACAGAGGAGGCAACACACACATCAGAAGAAGAAGACATGAAACAGATCACCTTCACACAGAAAAGTACCCAGAAGCACTAGTCCCTGCCACATGGCCAACTATTACCAAGGTGCAGCGCTTTGTAACATGCCAGTCTTAAAACAACTGTACTCAATGACTGTTCTGCAAACCACTGTTTATCTTGTCATCCTGCCCAGTGATTGTCTCTCACTTATTCATTGGCAAATCCTGTCCCTCTGCACTGTCTTACACATCACTCCAGCATGTCAAATGCATTTTCCTTTACCACTTGTGTAGGATCACAAGGGAAGATGTCACTATAATGGACTCACAATCATGGACAATGTACATATACCACTACAGCACTTTTCAATAAATAGCACTTACACAACCACTTTGTCTCTGTGTAATGTGACACATCAACTGTGCAGTAGATAACTAAAATGTGCCTCCTGTCAAATTACGTAGCTTGTCAATACAACTGTCCTGAAATTATGTAGTCTGATAACTATGCACAGTGGCCTGGATTGCACCATACTCTGCCCTTCCTGAGGGTAATATCTAATGAAAAGAGAAACCATACACCATCATTGCCTGGAACAGCATAGAAGTTTCCATTTTGTCAAATACACTGTTATGCATTGCTAGTAATTAAGCCATGTAACACAGCCCTTGGGTTTATGTGTCACCTTCAACAACACAGGACAAACACATTTTTCCATGTCAACTGTCTTGTTCTTCCTCCGAACGGTCTTAGTCAGACCACTGAGTATGTACCTTGTGAAATTGCTGGATCCAGATTGACCCTGCATCCTGTCAGCCTGACTGGCACCTGTCTGTGCATTACCCTAAAGGTTCCTTGTGGCCCTTGTGGCTAGATATGTACCACACTAGCGTTACCAAATCTCTCATTCCTCAGAGGGTATTTTGTCATGTTCTTCCTCAATGCATACCCAAATACATTGTATAGCATCATCTGCTTTTTAATTGTACCATATTAGTAAAATTGTCTTTGAATGCCAAAATCATGGCCCATCCCTTGTCTGGGTCTCATATATGCATGAACGACAAAGTGTGACAGTGTACCATGGCAGTATGCAGGGATTGGGTATGGTGCCTCTAGCAGAACCAGCTACCTCTGATAATGTGCATGAAAAGTCCACACATATTAGGACCCTGATAGTTCACACGCTGAATCACATTGCTCACATCATATTGATGGGCTGTGCATGGTGAATAGCTGCTACATTAATCAACATAGAGGCTATGATGGTCCCAGATGCAGTGGGAACTTCACAGGCCAACCTGTGTACAAATGTTGTAATGACACCTGCCGGAACATGACACCTGAGGCATTAGCTCACTCAGCACAGCAAGGTTGCCCTGTTGACAGTCTCATTACACGTCTGCAGTGACAGGGTGGGACCATCCCCATGTAGGATCTCATGTCCTCATCGACTTTGCTCACATTGATCTCCGAAGGTTACTCAGTAGATTCAGGAATAGCTGCCACTGACTCATGATGAGACCTGGACGTAACTGTGACAACATAGACCCCTAAAAATATACAGGATCAACATTGGACCACACACATGAACCATACACCTCTGTGCAATTGATCACTGGAAATATGTGGCCATGTGCTGCCTCGTCTGCTGGTCCACCACTGCCACTGGAGAGTTGTGGCTCAGTCATATGACCACAACTGTGGAGTCATATTACATTTGTGGTTCACCTTTGGCTGTCTGTGCCAATAACATGGTACCCACTTAGTCTATGCATGTGAATGACTCACGGTGGGTTCACCAACAAGTGCCTAGGAAGCAGTTATCAAATTTCTAGGACATGGGATGGCCAACTTGCGGACCATTGACATGAACAAGCGGCTGCCATCTATTCAGTGAATGCTTTCTCATTTGTAGTGTCTACGTTACCCAAAATCTTGGAAGTGCACACAACAGATGTTGCTACATGTATGACTAGCACATGTCCTCTCTCATTTCCACAATGACTTGCATTTAAGGTTTGGACACATTGGCTTCACATTCATACAAGCATATTTGCAATGATGCAGCTTGTGATGTGCACACACTGGGTCGACAACTACATTAGTAGCCAATGCACACACATTGAGCCATTGGCACTGAGGTATTGTACTTATGTGTGTCACCTTGCTATCCTCTCCTGATGCCAAACATGCCCAAATTGAGCAATACATATATGTAGGCCACACATATGGCCATCTATTGCGTCAGCCAAGTGTGAGAATCCTGTTAGGGAAGTAGCGGATCATAGTCCGCAGCAGTATGATGTCTCACATGTGACCATACACCATCAACACAAAAGTGGGTGCAATCAGCCTATCTCAGTTGTGTCACAAATGTAACATTACATTAAAATGGCAAAAATACCCAAAACCAGCTACTGCCCTGAAATGTTGACGCATACGCATCAAAAAATGACGCACAAGTGACAAAAAATGACACTTATGCCCGAAAAACTATGCATAGTGCCCTGAAAATTGGTTAAGTGTTAAGACTATTTCCAAATATATGGATGCGGCCTAATTTTTACTCCTGTTCGTCAAAAGAAATTATGCACATACTGTATGCGTGAAAATTTATGACGCATAACGATAAAAACGCCTGCCATTTTCTGCAGAAAGTGATGTAATAGGATATCCTGTTTACAGATTATGTACAGTGGTGGTACCTTCACTTTCACTTTGCAGTCTGTGATTCTTCTAGACTGTGTGGCTGTGTTCTGAGTTTTGTCCAGTGAAATTGTGCTTTTGTCTCCTGTGTGCTCCATTACTTGTCAGTTTGTGAAATAAATATTGTTGTTGTATACTGTCTGAGTGTTGTGTGTGCACTATTGTCCAGTATTGTATTGTCTTTGTCGTTAGTGGGAGTCTGTTGTGGGTAGTGCTAGTTTGGGGATAGTTGGGCTCTTTTAGTTGTTAAGTTTACTTTTTTGTCATTCTACTTTCCCCCTTTTCTCCTTTGTTCTACTTTCTCCCCTATTTCCTTTATTCGGTGCTAAGATGTTGGGTAGGCCATGTCTTGGTAAGATGGGTGAGGAGGAGCTTGGGGGGGTTATATGGCTGGTGTGCCATTTCCTCCCACTGATGATTGAGACAGGGGGGCAGGTGATACAGGGGTATCACACCGAGGCCCGTCGAATCCGGTGGGGAAAGGTCCTGCATCACTTGCAGTGCGTGTATGGGAGCCACAGGAATAACCACCAGCTGAAGCACTGCTGGGCTGACCTCATCTCCAGGGAGCAAGATCTGCTGTGATTGGTGGCCCAGTTGGTGAGTACAATTCATGTAAATGTGCACGATTAAAAGCTCTGTAGTGACATCAGATGATTTGTTCAATATCTGCCGGCTATGTTGTTAAGTGTGTGAAATGCTTTGGAAACATACAGTCAGTGATGGACTATGTGAAGGACCACAATTGCTAGCTGTCAGGAAGCAAGTGCTCTGCAAACTTACTGAATACTTTTGCTTAATGTAAGTTGGTGCCGCCTTTGTGTCAGACAGCAACACAAATTAGGAGCCAATCATGTCTATATAGGTCACATTTGCCTGTGAAGTATAGATTTTCCAAAATATTACCGACCTTTGTTGACACAACAGCTAGACTGACTTTAGAAACACTACATGGTGCAGAAAATGAGTGCAGGCTTCATGTCAATTGGTGATAGCAATGTGGCACAGACATATGTCTCATGTTTTTGGACACATGTCAGATCTGGATTTGGAAACATAGGGAAAAAGTGCAAGGTGCCCTCAGCTAACATCTTACACTGGTATTTGGTGTTTGATGTTCCACCTTTCGTTTAGGGATGGCAGGCCAAAGGTATGCACATGGGTTCACATATCTATGGTTGGTGCAACTCATCATAGCTGGGCCACATCAAATGAAGAAACTGTAACAACATGAGGGCTTATAAATGTCCCTGCCCCTCTGTACATTGTACCTATGTGTCATAAACTTGTCATGGCCACAATGGCTGTTTGACTGGTAATGCACTCCTCAAGTAAACAGGCTTTGGATGTCTCTTTTGGATGCACATGATGAGGCAAATACACGCCATTATTATGGCTGCTCACTAATGAAGGAGCATGTTTGCCACCAGATGATAGTTAGGACCACTGCTCATCATTTGTCTTGTTACATGAGTGGGATTTAATTATCTCAGCGTTTTGGAGTTTGCCACTGCGTATCCTATTGTCTTATCCAGGGATTCTAGGTAATTCCGGTAGGACCCGCAATGTGAATTGTGGTGAGTCATGTGGATAGCGCTTGTATCAACAAGAGTCGCACTGGACCTAATCTCAGTTTTAGTCTGCCTGTCAGACCCACTTTCTCCCAGAATGGGGCTGCAAAATGCTTACCCACAGACTTCTGCTTCCCTATTCACTTAAGTACTTATGAAACTGTAGGTTGAACTTCCTAACAGCATGTAGCTCCACATGTAGTGCTACAAGTATGTGGCACTTGAGTGCAATGGCGTAGGTGTGCATGCAAATCATGGCCAGGGTTGTTCTTGCAACTCTGTGTCTGTTGTAAGTCATGCCTTACTGGAAGTATATGATGTGGTGAAAGGTCTGCATTTCCAGACATGTGTGGCGCTGGGATTGGTCAAGGGTTTGCTGTCTCCTATTTGTAGATACACCTTACCTGTGGTGTGTGTGTAGAGCCAAACACATGTCCAGCTTTCCTAAGCTTCCTGGGTGTCCATGTTGTTTGAAATTGTTAGTTGTTTCTCCACCCCCCCACCCTCAAATACAGGCATGGGTTTGTGAATAGTGTACCTAGGACTGATGTTACACAATCATGTAAATCAGGGAATCTTTGGTCGGAACCTAGTATACACGCTCAGGTATAGCACATGAGTACTATACTAGCAAGTCCATTTACAACATGCAGATCATGTGGCCCTAGATTTCCATCCCGTACACTGGCATTTGTAGCCCTGGCATTGGCAGAGGATGTGCTGCATGATTGTTAGCTGACAACTGTCAGAACTCTGATGCCAAATTATTGCCAGTTGTTAACCACCTTGTGAGGTTTGGATGTGCTATGTGTGATACGACCTTTGTAGGCTGGCCTGCCATGAACTTCCTCAGGGACATTCAATGATCTGTATGATGATATGAGCTGTTACAAGTACAGTAGATGCGCTGTCTGATTTACTTCTTGTGCCATTTCACACAATGCAGTTCATAATGTAATTTTTTGCCTTTGTCTTCACAGCTGCTAGCATGACACCCATCCAGGTCCGTGAGTTCCAGAGGTGGGCAATGCGTTACCAGCATATCCTGCTGGTAGAGTCGGGGTAAGAGATGGATGGCCCGAAGATACAGGACCGAACGTGCCTCCAGAGCCTGGAGGGCTTTCCCACAGGGTGGCCCTACTTTGCCCACCACAGCCACCACCAGCACGACCACCACTTCCACCCAGGTGGCACCACACACAGCTGGACTGTTGTCCCAACAACGTCTGCAAGAGCTCCAGGCCCTAGCAGTGGACCACCTTCAGGGCAGCCCACAGGCATTGACAATACATGCCCACACACGTCCTCAGCTGGTACCCAGACCGCCCTAGCTGCTACAATTGACCCTGCAGCTTTTCAGGACATGCAGCGCAAAATGGACTGTGTCCTCTGTAAAATTAGTTACCTGAGCCGGGATGTTCGCCATATGAACAGGCGTGTGCGGTCCATTAAGCGGACCTTCCGGAGGGCCAACCTCTAGACTATGTTAATGGACATGATTCCATCCCCTCCCTCCTCTTTCCTTGTTCTTATACTTAGTGGGCTTAGGGGGCTTAGTGTTAGGTTAGTATAGGCTGTTAGTTTAGTTAGTGTTAGTGGGTGGGGGGTCCTGATTATTTCTATTTTTTCTTTTTGAGTGTGTGGGTGGGGGGCTATGTTGGGGTTCTTGTGTGTTGGAAAAAAGAAAAAAACGAACAAAAAAAAAATATATATTTGTTTAGTATAGGATAGTATGTGTTTAGGTTAGTATCTGTTGTCCTCCATGTGTCCTGTCTCATAAGGGGGGTGGGGGGCTGATGTTTAGAACATTTCGTTACATGTGATAAGTAAGTTTAGCTTAGGTTAGTTAGGGACAGTTGTGGGTAATGAGTAGTTAGGGTAGATTAGGGTAGGTAAGACTTTTCACCGAGTTTCCTCTTATGTTATTAACGTTTAATAAATATGTAGTGAACCCTTTACAGTATGTGTTAAATGCTTCTTGATCAGGGCCTTGGCATAAGTCTACATGAATTTTATTCTATTACATTTGTGTCCTATGCTACAAAGAAATCTCAACTAAGCTGTAAGATTGGCAGCTACCCCAGAGCTACCTTAATCACATGCCCATGGGGTACAAGGCCTAAGCCCGATTGCTGCACACATGGAAGTCACAGGAGACTGACTAGGTGTTGATGGCTCTAACCACTAGTGGGGTTGGGGGTGCCACATAGCCTGCCTCACAAGGGATCTTACCTACCAAGATCGCCCTGGCCTAGGGGAACACACTGCCCACCTCCCCCACCGTTGACCCTGTCGACAATTCTCTGCCATAGATCCATCTTCCTTGCAATGGAGGTGTGCTGCACCTGTGATCCGAATAGCTGTGGCTCTACCCGGACGATTTCCTCCACCATGACCCTGAGCTCCTCCTCAGAGAACCTGGGGTGTCGTTGAGGTGCCAGAATGTGGTGTCAGTGATGTGTGTGGTGGTGTGTGTTGTGATGTGTGAGGGGATGTGTTGGTGAGTGTTGTTTGAGGTGTGTGGTGTTGTGTGTCTGTGGATGCTGGTGTTGTTTATGGTGGTGTCTCTCTCTGGTGTGGTTTCAGAATTCTGGTAGTAAGGGTTTGTGGGTGATGTGGATGTGTGTTTTATATTGGATTGGGTGTGTGGGTGTGGTGTGTGTATGTGTATCAGGTGTGTGTATTTCGATTTGTCCAATGTGGTTGTGTTTTGTAAGTGTGTGTGTATTTTGAGCGCGTCGGTGTGTACCTCCAATGGAATACAGCAGTTGAAAGACCGCCGTGTTGATTCGTGGGTCGTGATAGTGTGGGCGTATTCCTGTTGGTGTGACATGTCGGTTTTGTTATCGCCATTTTATCACTGACCTTTGGTGTGGCGAACTTGTGTGTGTGTCTGTATTATGGCGGATTCTGAGCTGTGGGCCGTAATACCTGTAGCGGAATTCCGTGGCAGCAGCAGTATGTTGGCGGTCTTCTGCTCGGTGGTAAGTGGCATTTACCGCCAGGATTGTAATGAGGGCCTTGGTCTGTTTGGATATGAGTGCTTTGCCAGCCTCAGCTGTTGTTTCAAGCAAAGAGCTTCCACCCCACCAGGGACCATCCGACTCGAGGGACTGCTGTTCACAGAGGCCCTCCCCTTACCCGGCAGAATGAAGGCCAAGCAGCCTGGCAGCTTGTGCCTCTCCAGTGGTCTGACCAGAGTGGAAGGGATTGGGTGGTGCCATGTCCTGCAAGCTGCCTGGCAGTCCAGGCACCTGTGTGGTATCATCCCCCTCCACCCTGCACATTTCCGCAGCAGCTCGGAATTACCATTCCTTGGGGTGCCTCTGCTGCCCCAGGCCGGCAGGCACCACTGTCTCTTGCTCAGGCTGTGCCTTTGCCTGGCTGTCTCTCTCCTGTGGACATGACTGGTGCCTGCCGGTGCCTGTGTGACCACCCTGTCCTCCCTAGCAAGCCCCAGGCAGGGGCTTCTTCACAGCAGGCTTCCCCCTGTGGGGTGTGAAGATTGGTTCAAGACAGGCATGCAGCTCCCCCCCATCCAGAAGGTGCGGCTACCTGGTTGATCCTGCCAGTAGCATATGCGTGTCTCAAAGAATAAGCCATGCACGTGTAAGTACACACGGCCGGTACAGTGATCAGTTATGGTTCCTTTGATTGCTCCACCTGTTACTTGGATAACAGTGATAATCCTAGAGCTAATACATCCCGATGAACGCTGACCTCCCATGATGCATGTATTTATCAGACCAATACCAATCTGGGCTTCCCTTGCCACTTTGGTGACTCTAGATAACTTTGGGCCGATCGCATGTCCCCGTGGCAGGGATGATACATTTGGATGTCTGCCCTATCAACTTTTGATGGTGCTTTCTGTTCCTACCAGGGTGACCACGGGTAACGGGGACTCAGGGTTCGATTCCAGAGAGGGAGCCTGAGAAACGGCTACCACATCCAAGGAAGGCAGAGGGCACATAAATTACCCACTCCCTACTCGGGGAGGTAGTGAAGAAAAACAACAATACAGGACTCATTTAAGGCCCTGTAATTGGAATGCCTTTACTAAATCCTTTAACGAGGATCCATTGGAGGGCAAGTCTGGTGCCAGCAGCTGTGGTAATTCCAGCTCCAATAGCGTATGTTAAAATTGCTGCAGTTAAAAAGCTCGTAGTTGGATCTTGGGATCGAGCTGGCGCTCTACTGTTAGGTTAGCTAAAGCCTGTCCCAGCCCCTTACTTAAAAAAATTTGAGTGTTCAAAGCAGGCCAGTCGCCTGAATACTTCAGCTCGGAATAATGGAGTAGGACTCCGGTTCTATTTTGTTGGTTTTCGGAACTGGGGCTGTGATTAAGATGCTGGGGGCATTCTTATTGTGCCGCTAGAGGTGAAATTCTTGGCACGGTGCAAGACGAACCAAAGCAAAAGCATTTGCCAAGAATGTTTTCATTAATCAAGAACGAAAGTTGAAGGTTCGAAGACGATCAGATACCATCGTAGTTCCGACCATAAAGGATCCCGACTAGTGATCCAGTGGTGTTATTCCCATGACCTGCCGAGCAGTTTCTGGGAAACCAAAGTCTTTGGTTCCGGGGGGAGTATGGTTGCAAAGCTGAAACTTAAAGGAATTGATGGAAGGGCACCACCAGGAGTGGAGTCAGTGGCTTAATTTGACTCAACACAGGAAACCTCACCTGGCCCAGGCACGGAAAGGATTGACAGATTGATAGCTCTTTCTTGAATCTGTGGGTGGTGGTGCATGGCCATTCTTAGTTGGTGGAACGATTTGTCTGGATAATTCTGATAATGAGCGAGGCTCCTCCATGCTAACTAGTTATGTGACCCCCAAAGGTCGGCGTCCAACTTCTTAGAGGGACAAGTGGCTTTCAGCCACACTAAATCAAGCAATAACAGGTCTGTGATGCCCTTAGATGCCCGGGCTGCATTTGTGCTACACTGAACGGATCAGCATGTGTTTACCCTTTGCTGACAGGTGCAGGTAACCCGCTGAACCCCGTTCGTCATAGGGATTGGAGATTGCAATTATTTGCCATGAACAAGGAATTCCCGCTAAGTGTGGGTCATAAGCTTGCGTTGATCAAGTTCCAGCCCTTTGTACACACCGCCCGTCGCTACTACTGATTGGATGGTTTAGTGAGGTCCTTGGATCGGCCCTGCCGGCAACAGCCCTGGTGGAGCACCGAGAAGATGATCAAACTTGACCATCTAGAGGAAGTAAAAGTCATAACAAGGTTTCTCTAGGTGAACCTGCGGAAGGATCATTAATGGCAGAGCGGCCAGAGAGACCGACGGTGCCAGCCTGAAGCATCTTGGCCGCCTCCGAGAATGCAACACCTGTAGGTACAGGGCCTGGCCCTCCCCTTGTGCTTCCTGGATAACTGAGTGGTCCGTGGCCACTGGGGTGCTTGGGAAAGGTCTGGGCGTGGGGCGGTCTCCTCCACCCGGGAGGACTTCACCCCTTATGCCAGGAGTGGCAAGACAGAAAGTCCCTCCTGAGATGGAACCCACGCTTACCCAGCATGACTCTGGGAGGGAAACCGAATTGAAGTGCCTCTCCGGGCTGGGACTACCCCCTGAAAGCTCTGCTGCCTGGGCTCTCCCGTGCCTGATTCCCGGCCTGCCTGGGCTTTGAGTGACTGGAGAGTGTCCCTTCTGGGGTGGCAGGGCGGCCTGGATGAGGAAGAGCTGGGGCTGTGAGGGAACCCTGTCTCCCCTCGGCAGGGGTGTGTTTCATGGGGCTCTTCCCTTCTGGCGCCTCCGTCCAGGGCAGTGGGAGTGGGCTATCCCTCGGCCCGCTGGTACGGCTCGGGGCTGCTGCCTTAAACTGGTGACTCTTGACATGCAGGGGTCAAGGTCTGGTGGAGGATAGCTGGTGTGCAGGTGGGGCAACCCTCCCTTGTTGCCAGGTACCTGGCTTGCCCTGGTCCCGGGTGGCTGGGGTAAGGTGTTGAAGACTCATGTGGTCCTTCCTGGTTCTCTGGGAGGGACCGGCGGTGGTAGGGCTGCCTGGGCCCTGTGCTGCTCTGGGAGCCCCCCTTCCCGTGGGGAGGCTCCTGGGCCGAGCGCCTGATGATGTTCTTTGAATTGTGGAGATTGACTTCCAGAGGGGAAGCCTTACGGGGTGCCCGTCTTGCTGTGTGCTTGGTGAATGGGTGGTGTTGCCTTCCTCCCACCTCTGCTGCACATGCAGGGCACTGATCACTGACACTTTGAATGTACCTTGTGGCCCTGGGCGCGGCTGGGGCTGTCGCAGGGTAGCACTGCTGCCTCTGTCCCCGCCTCCAAGGTCTGACCCCCTGATTGCCTGCAACAGGTTCCCACCCTTGGTCCTGCCATGAAGGTATGCTGCCGGTGCGCCTAGCCTTGCCACTCCGCCTTGGCGGAGTGTGGGCAGGGGACCGGTCTGCCCTGGGTACGTCCTGGGGCTTCTGGCTGCATGCTGCGTGTGGTTGTCTGGGGTGTTCCAAGGCTGCCTATGCACACAGCCTTAGTTGCACACCTCTGCAGCTGGTCCCCCAGGGGTGGGGTGGGCCAACTGCTGGCCTCGGGCTTCAATCCAGGAAAAAGGGTATGTTGCCATGTCCCCCCATCCCCTACAGCCCAGTGGATGGTGGTCCTGGCTTCCCCGACTGCTTTGGCATCTGACTACGACCTCAGATCACGCGTGGCAACCTGCTGAATGTACGCGGATGCAGACAGAAGGGGGCCCCCTCCATCACACTTCCTGCACCGCATGTTCATTCGTCACCCTGCGCTAAATCAATTGTAAATGACGTGAATCCAGTTCAGGGTTTCTTAAGTAGCAGAGCAGCTTCCTGCTTTTGTCTCCATCTGTGGGTGCCCGTGTCCCCCCACTACACCTACAGGGATGGTGGTCCCTCTGCCACCAGGCCTGTGAGGAGGGAGGGGGCTGCGGGCCCGTGGGAGGCTGCCTCGACCACATGCCACCCGGCACGGGGGCCTTCCCCTCCCCACCCCACGCCACCGGGTGCAGAGATGGGGGCCACAATCCCTTGCAAGTCAGCAGGGCGGCCAGATGGTCAGGGTGGGAATCCCTGGTCTGCACAAGTCACCAGGAGGCAAGCTGCCCTGGGAAGGAGCCTTTCAGAGTGCACGGCCGCTCTTGTCTTTGCCATGGTGACTTCTATGGTGCCTGGGTCACTCTGGCTGCTGGGTCATCCAAGCCATCTGGTCACGAGTCATCCTGGGCCATCTGATCACTGAGCTAGCCAACCAGATATCCCGCTGGCTGGGCGGGCCGGGCCGTCGGGCTAACTCAGACTTTTGTCTCCACCTGGGGTTCTGTAAGCCCCCACTTTGTGGGGGCCTAATAGTCTAGGAAAATGGGCAGGTCAGTGGGGAGAGGGTGTGGGGCAGTCCAGGCTTAAGCCTCCTGGTCTCCCCGTGCCCAGGCTCCAGGAAGGTGGAAGGCACCCACCCAAAGGCAGAACCCTGAGCCCACGGTACAGTGAAGGCAGTCGCTACACAGGGCATGGTGGCTGCAGAATGGAGAGGACTCTTGTGTTCCCCCACCAGGTTCGTGCCTAGAGCAGTGTCTAGCCCTGCAAGAAGGCCTCTGGCCCATTTCCAGCACCTGTTTTAGTGATATTATCATCATTTTGAGTTTTTCTGGTTCAAGGGGGCAAAGTCACTCCTTCTAACCAGGGCTATGGAGCTCAAAGTCAGGTAACATTCCAGGTTTTTCCCTTGGATGGAAGTGAACAATACAAACACACCACATGGTCCAAAACGTATACAAACTTCTTCCCAATGTCATTTTTGAGCCTTCAGTGCCTTTCCAGCCTCCCACCACCTGTTTTAGTGATGTTTTTGTCATTTTTAGTTTTTCTCGTTCAAGGGGGCAAAGTCACGCCTTCTACCCAGGGCTTTGGATCTCCAAGTCATGGAAGATTTCAGGTTTTTCTCTTATATGAAAGTGAACGAAAAAAACATGCCACATGGTCCAAAAGGTATACAAACTCCTTCCCAATGTCAGTCCTGAGCCTTCAGTGCCTCTGGCCCCCTGCTAGGCTCCCACACGGTTTAGTGTTATTTTCGGTCATGTTGAGTTTTTCTGGTTCAAGGTGGCAAAGGCACTCCTTCTACCCAGGGCCATGGAGCTCTAAGTTGGGTAAGATTTCAGATTTTTCCCTCAGATAGAAGTGAACAAAAGAAACACGCAACATGGTCCAAAACGTATACAAACTCCTTCCCAATGTCAGTTCTGAGAACTGAGTGCCTTTAGAACCCTTTCTAGGCTCCAAAACCAGTTTTGGTGATATTTTCGTCATTTTGAGTTTTTCTGGTTCAAGGGGGCAAAGTCACTCCTTCCCAGTACTATGGAGCTCCAAGTCGGGTAAGATTTCAGGTTTTTCCCTTAGATGGAGGTGAACAAAAAAACACACTCCACATGGTTGAAGGTATACAAACTCCTTCCCAGTGTCAGTTCTGAGCCTTCAGCGCCTCTGGCCGCTTTCTACCCTCTCAGCACCAGTTTTAGTTATATTTTTGACATTTTGAGTGTTTCAGGTTCAAGGGGGAAAATTCACTCCTTCTACCCAGGGTTATGGAGCTCAGAGTATGGTACAGTTTCCATTTTTTCCCTTGGATGGAGGTGAACAAGAAAAAAATAACACACACACTTCAAGTAGTCCAAAAGGTACACAAACTCCTTCCCAGTATCAGTTCTGAGTCTTCAGTGCCTCTGGCTGGGTCTACCGTGGCTGGGTCTAGAAGCCATGACTGGGCCTGGCTGGGTGGGGAAGCTATGACCGGGCACCGGTTGGTAGCTCCAGCTGGTCGTGGGAGGAAGCCCCGCTACAGTCTGCCAATCCGCAAATATAAATAAACCATTTACAAGTGTTTCTAGTAAGTAAACCTTGTGGGATCCACACAAAACACACCACATATTATTCCCCCAGTGACTAGTTTCCAAAAAGATGTGACTGCAAGGTGTTCGCTACAAAGAGAGTATGTATGGAAGGTAAAAAGCAAAGATAAACACCAAAACATTATTGCACACCCACCCACTAGTCCATCTCAGGCATACTGGTTGGATTTGGAATAAGGGTAAGTAAATGGTTAAAAAAAAAAACTTTATTCACCAATGACTTTATGAAATAAAATCCCTAAATATCATTGATAAATCAACAATTTACAAGTGATTTTAGGTAGTTACACCTTGTGGGAGCCACGTAAAACACACCACATAATATTTCCTGCTCTGATGACGTGGGCGTGCTGTGCGTGTATCAACATCATCAGATCGCCAAGTGGGAGGTGGTGTCAGGGGTGGCGGCGGAAGGTATTCCACTGCCATCCACGGTGGGGGCCTGTGGGTGGGTGGCCCACGGGGGAAGCACCAGCGGTTTTCACGTGGGTCGGTCCCAGGATGTAACGTCCTTGGCACAGCAGCACTGCAGCCAAGGACGTAACCATTATGCCCTGGGCACTGAAGGAGTTAACCCCTTCTCTGCCAGGCCTTTTCCCCTCCTGTGCAGAGCCTTTTTTTGGCTATTTGGGGCAGTTCGCACTTAGGCACTCATAACTTTTTGTCCACATAAGCTACCCATGCCAAATTTACGTCCTTTTTTCCAACATCCTAGGGATTCTAGAGGTACCCAGAGTTTGTGGGTTCCCCAGTTGGAGACCAAGAAATTAGCCAAATTACAGTTAAGGTTTAATTCTTTTTTTTTTTCATTGGGAAAAAAGGGCTGCAGAAGAAAGCATGTTTTTTTCCCCCTTAAAATGGCATCAACAGTGGGTATGCGGTGTTAAAATCACAATCTTCCCAGCTTTCAGGAACATGCAGACTTGAATCAGAAAACCACATTTTTCAACACAATGTTGGCATTTTACTGGGACATACCCAATTTTTACTATTTTGTGTGCTTTCAGCCTCCTTCCAGGTAGTGACAGAAATGGGTGTGAAACCCATGCTGGATGCTGGACAGCTAAACATTTATGAAAAGTAGACAACACTCTGAATACAGCAAGGGGTCATTTGTGTAGCTCCTTCAAGGTTTTCCTACAGAAAGTAACAGCTAAAATAAAACAATATTGAAATTCAGGTGAAAAAAGAGCCATTTCTGTCCACATTTTCTTCTATAACTTTTTCCAGCTATGGCAGATTTTTGACAGCAATACACTGTTATGTCTGCTGGACTCTTCTGGGTGTGGGGATATTTAAAGATTGTAGATTCATCAAGAACACCAGGTATCCAGTGTCAATAAATTAGCTGCACCTTGCAATGGTTTTTCATTGTATACTGGGTATCCAGCAATTCATTTGGTGAAATATAAAGAGTGAAAAATTGCTATCAATCAAACCTTTGTATTTCCAAAATAAGCACAAGATAAGGTGTTGATAAGCAGTGATTATCTCTCAATTCTGGGGTCCCCATACTAGCATGTGAATTACAGGGCATTTCTCAAATAGACTTCTTTTTTACACACTGTCTTACATTTGGAATGACAAAATGTAGATAAAGACAACGGGCAATGACACTTGTTCTTCTATTCAGTGTTTCCCCAAGTCTCCCAATAAAAATGGTACCTCACTTGTGTGGGAAAGCGTAGTACCTGCGACAGGAAATGCAACATCAACACATCAGATTTTTACATTGAAATCTGACATGTTTTTTGGAAAGTGCCTTGCTGTAGATTTTGGCCTCTAGCCCAGCGGGCACCTATGGAAACCTACCAACCCTGTGCAGTTTTTTGAAACTAGACATCTAGGGGAAGCCAGAATGGGGTGACTTGTGGGGCTCTCACCAGGTTCTGTTACCCAGAAGCCTTTGCAAACCTCAAAGTCTGGCAAAAAAACACTTTTCCCTCAAATTTCGGTGCTGCAAAGTTGTGGAATCTGAGAGGAGCCACAAACTTCCTTCCTCCTAGCATTCCCCCAAGGCTCTTGTGTGGGTAGGCCTAGTGCCCACAACAGGAAATACCCCAAAACACAACATGGAAACATCACATTTTTACATTGAAATCTGACCTGTTTTCTGCAAAGTGCCTAGCTGTGGATTTTGGTCTGTAGCTCGGCCAGCACCTAGGAAAACCTACCAAACCTGTGCATTTTTAAACTAGACACTTATGGGAACCCAGGATGGTGTAACTTGTGGCGCCCTCACCAGGTTCTGTTACCCAGAATCCTTTGCAAACCTCAAAATTCGCAAAAAAAACACTTTTTCCTCCCATTTCAAGGATGGAAAGTTATGGAATCTGACAATCTTACTTCCACCCAGCATTCCCCAAGCCTCCCAATACAAATGGTACCTCACTTGTGTGGGTAGGCCTAGTGCCCACAACAGAAGCTACCTCAAAACACAACATGGACACATCACATTTTTACATTTAAATCTGACCTATTTTTGCAAAGTGCCTAGCTGTGGATTTTGGCCTCTAACTCAGCCGGCACCTAGGGAAACCTATCAAACCTTACATTTTTGAAAAACAGACACCTATGGGGATTTAGAATGGGGTTACTTGTGGGGCTCTCATCAGGTTCTATTACTCAGAATCCTTTGTGAACATCAAAATGTGGCAATAAAGCACTTTTTCCTCATATTTTGGTGATAGAAAGTTCTAGAATCTGAGAGGAGCCACAAAGTTCCTTCCACTCAGTATTCCCCAAGTCTACCGATAAAAATGGTACCTCACTTGTTTTGCTAGGCCTAGTGCCCGAGACAGGAAATGCCCCCAAACACTACATGGACACATCAAAATTATCAATTACAAAACAACTTGTTTTTGCGGGGGGACAACTGCGTTTTTGGTCCTGGGCTCAGGTAGGGAAACCTACCAAACCCAGACATTTCTGAAAACTAGACACCCGGGAGAGTCCAGGGAGGTGTGACTTCCATGGATCCCTCAGTGTTTTCTTACCCAGAATCCTCAGCAAACCTCAAATTAAGCTTAAAAAAACCCACATTTTCCCCACATTTCTGTATGGGATCATCACACCGGCACAAATTTCCTAGCACCCAATGTTCCCCTCAGTCTCCCGATACAATTATACCTCACATGTGTAGGTGGGCCAAGTGCCTGTGACAGGGAAGAGCCAAAAACATGTCAAAATTGAGGGGGAACCAAAGCGGGTCCAAAAGGGCAGTTTGAAAAAAACGTTTTTAGGTTGACAAGGGGGGCAGAATTTTTATCGGTATAGATTCGACAATGCTGGGTAGTAGGAGTTTTGTGGATTTCTGCAGATTCCGGAAGGTTCCATCACCAAAATATGGGGAAAATGTATGATTTCAAGCAAAGTTGGAGGTTTGCAGGGCATTGCGGGTAAGAAAATAAATGGTGCGGGTGCATGTGAAGCAAACCACCTGGATTCACCCAGATGTTTAGTTTTCAGATGGGTATAGGTCTCGTAGATTTTTCCACATGGCAGCGTCTCAAAGCCAAAAAGTTCAGCCCTCACCATCCCAAGTGGGACGATTCCCTGGCATGTAGTAGGCTTTCTGCCCCCCCTGGGGAGTGGATCGGGGGTAAGTGCTCTGACCACCGGTGAGCAAAACAACTATGCCCCTATTTATTTGGGGTGGGGTATGGCCATACCCCACGCTCTTTTTCAAAACCTTTTTTTTTCCCTGGTGTCTAGTGGGCTTTCTGCCCCTCTTGGGAGCAGATGGGCCTTACAAAAATAGGCTGATCTGCCCCAAGGGGGACAGAAATGGCCAATAGTAATGTGCCCCCATGGGGAGCGACCCTTGCCCAAGGGGCTGCTGTCCCAAACAAAACACACACACCAATCCCTGGTCTCTAGTGGTTTCTGCCACCCTTGGGGGCAGATTGGCCTAATAGAAATAAGCCAATCTTGCCCCCAAGGTGGGCAGGAGTGGCCTAAAATAAAATTGCCCGCCTTGGGAGCAACCCTTGCCTAAGGGGTAGCTCCCCATCTGTAAAAGTAAAAAAATAGAAATCCCTGGTGCCTTGTGGTTTCTGCCCCCTTGGAGGCTAACCGGCCTAATTGAAATAGGCCGATCCAGGGCAGAAATAGCCCCTTGCCAAAGGGGTCACTCCCCTCATGTCAATAAACAAGTACAGAAAAATCCCTGGTGTCTAGTGATTTCTGCCCCCTTTTGGGGAAGATTGGCCTAACAAAAATAGGTTGATGGGCAGAAATGGCCTAAAATAAATTTGCCCCCTTGGGGAGCGACCCTTGCCTAATGGGTCGCTCCCCGTGCATGAAATTGGCGTTTAAATAAAAAAAATCCCTGGTTTCCAGTGGTGTCTGCTCCCCTTTGGGGGCAGATTGGCATGATAAAAACAGGCCAATGTGCCCCCGGGAGGGGTAGAAATGGCCTCAATTAAATGTGGTCCCCAGGGGAGCAACTCTTGCCTAAGTGGTCACTCCCCTCCTGTGAAAAAACAAAAAAAATTAGCCCTGGTGTCTATATTTTCTGCTCCCCGTGGTGGAAGATTGGCCTAATTAAAATAGGCCAATCTGCCCCCTGGGGGGGCATAAATGGCCTAAAAATTGTAGGGGTGCTGACGGACATTCAAAAGACCTTGAGGGACACCGTGGCACTCCAAGGGGCCCCTGACACTAGCCAGGGCGATGAAATGCCCACCACCTCCGCAGGCGCTAGTGGACAGGAGGCACCGCCACAGGACCAACACACCAGCACTCCATCCCCTGCAGACGGACAACCACCACGCAAGCGGGCCCTGAGATCCAGGAACAGGACAGAGCAAGATGGCAAGACCCCCGCCAGGAAATAAGACCAGCCTGATCGTCCTCCCACTGTCCCACTTTGTTACCCTGTCCAAATCGGAACTGCCCCAGCTCCACTTCCAATGGCCAGATGTGCAATGTACCTGTGGGACTAATAGACTGGACTCTGCCATGGACATTCCTCCACCATCAACCATCCCCATTTCACAACCCCCCTTCATTGTTATGGACTTAAATAAACACCCTTGAAACACTAATAAAACTGGAGTCAGTCAATGATTGTGAACTTTGTATTGTCAATTACAGTGTTAAAAAAGGTTACCCATTGGAAGGCCAACATACCAATGTCACACATCACAAGCCTTTCAAGGGTGCAAGCTGTTGACACGTAGGTTACCACATTAGTGAAACTGAAATGGAAGGGGACAACTCAGTTAACAAATAGGGAGTGAAATGTAGGTACAGGATAGAGGTAGACGTGTGAAAGTTAATATTATGTGAAACATGAAAATGGACTCACCTGTGTCTCACTGAAAATATTGCTGTATGACTGACTCCCTGTTGTCGTTTTCATCTTCATCAGCTTCATCCTCATCACTGTCCACAGGCTCCACAGGCTCCCCCGCTGCAACAACACCGTCATCTGGATCATCCGCCTGCAGAAAAGGCACCTGGCGTCGCAATGCCAAGTTATGGAGCATGGAGCAGGCGATGATGATGTCGCACACCTTCTTCGGTGAGTAGAATAGGGATCCACCAGTCATATGGAGGCACCTGAACCTGGCCTTCAGGAGGCCAAAGGTCCACTCGATCACCCTCATAGTCCGCCCATGGGCCTCATTGTACCGTTCCTGTACACCTGTTCATTCCTGCGGGGGGACCAGAGCTACATGGGTGCCATCAATGGCACCTATGACGTTGGGGATATGTCCAAGGGCATAGAAGTCACCTTTCACTGTAGGCAAATCCTCCACCTTAGGGAAAATGATGTATCTCCTTACGTGTTTCAGCAGTGCAGACAACACTCTGGACAAGACGTTGGAAAACATAGGCTGGGACATCCCTGATGCCATGGCCACTGTTGTCTGAAAAGACCCACTTGCAAGGAAATGGAGCACTGACAGCACCTGCACGTCAGGGGGGATTCCAGTCGGATGGCGGATTGGTGACATCAGGTCTGGCTCCAACTGGGTACATAGTTCCTGGATTGTGGCACGGTCAAACCGGTAGGTCACGATGACGTGTCGCTCTTCCATTGTCAACAGGTCCACCAGCAGTCCGTACACCGGCGGATTCCGCCATTTTCCAATATGTCCCAACTGACGGTGCCTAAGAAGGACAACAGCGAAGAAACTGTCAGCATTCCTCCAGGTATGTACCACAGTCACACACCAGACTACAACAGACAATTAACCCATCCGGGAAATGTTTTGAGTGTAGGCCTCGGTATGTGTGACGCAGAAGTAAATGAAGCCATGTGGGCCCCTGAAATGGCGGCTGCCTGACCTCTAAACTGGGACAATGGAATTGTGGGGTAACTGCGCTGGCGTTGGACACCGTCGCGGAAGGCGGTCGTAGAGCGCAGCGCAATGCTGGCTTGGTTAACATTGGACCCTATGGGTCCCAGGAGCCAATGAACAGGTGCGCTGGCGGTGATGATGCTCGCCGTCGCGGGCGTCACTGCCGCGGACGTCACCACCATTTTCTATCTCTTCAAGCACTAGATACCTGACCTTCGACAGGAGAGGACCTACACTGCTAGTGCTGCTGTGACCTCCGTCTGGAAGCGACAATGGCTGCTGCATCTGGGGAAAGGGCCCCTGCCTTCACTGCACAGGAGTTGGAGAAACTTGTGGATGGGGTCCTCCCCCAGTACACGCTACTCTACGGTCCTCCAGACCAACAGGTTAGTACACAGGGAGCACGTTGTATGGGCTATGCTTGGGTGGAGAGGGCTGGGTGGATGAGGGAAGGGGGCAGAGTACATAGAACAGTTATGCATGGGGATGAATGGGCCACAGGGATTGAGTTGGGAGGGGGCCAATCACAATGACGGTGCAGTAGGTAATGACTGTCCTCTTTCCTTGTGCATGTCATGTAGGTCAGCGCCCACCAGAAGAGGGACATTTGGCGTGCCATCGCCAAGGAAGTCCGGACCCTGGGGGCCCACCAGAAACGGGGCACCCACTGCCGTAAGAGATGGGAGGACATTCGCCGCTGCAGCAAGAAGACGGCGGAGGGTCAGCTGGGGATGGCCTCCCAACGTGGGAGGGGTGCCCGTCGCACCATGACCCCCTGATGTTCCGGATCCTGGCGGTGGCCTACCCGGAGTTGGATGGGTGCTTAAGGACATCACAGCAGACACAAGGGGGTGAGTACTACCTCATCATATGTACTTTACGTGCAGTGGAGGTGTCTGGGTGGGGGTGGTGGGTTGTGGGTGTCCCTAGGCCAGGGCGAGTTAGGTAGGCAAGGCCCCTCCGTTTTGTAGGCCATGTGGCACTCTACCCCAGCTCAAAACAGAGGGAAGTTGATGTATAGTTGCCCCTTTGCCCTCCATGTGGGCAGATTACTACCAATGCCATGTAGGCCATATCCCAGAAATAGCATGTGCAGAGGTCAGGAGCACGGCGTAATGCATGGGGATGCTGCGTCTGTCTTGCCAGATTTAAGTTCCAGGATACTGGCTTTGATCTCCTCAAGGTCGAGGGGTGCCTCAAGTATTTCAATCTGGTCATTTTCTAGATTTGGGAGCTTCACTTTAGTAAGAAATTCCACACTGGAGTCCTCCCCAGGGGTTGTCTTTGAGGTGTAGAGCGCCGTATAATTTCTTATAAGTTCAGTTTGTATCTCCACAGGCGTGTACTAATTCCCCTGTTTGTGAGTGAATTTCCATTATCGGTTTCCTCCCACAGTCCTGCCATATTAGCCAGGCCAGCAGTTTACCTGCTTTATCCGCTGATGCATGAGTTCTCGTGCAATGTGCGGTGTAGTTTAGACATCTCAGACGCTCTAGTAGCGCCTGATGTTCTGCACTTATTGTTGATAGTCCCGCCTTTTCAGTTTGGTTATTAGTGATTTCGTCTTCTGACTGTGGTAGGATCTGCTCTATTCGGGTCAGGTCACGTTCAATAGTTCGGCGCATGTTCAATAGTTCGGCGCATGTTACATTGAGCTCCTCAGGTGAAGACTTTGAATGCATCCCATTCCATCAGCCCCGAGGAGGCCGCGCCTTTGTTTTGTTCAAAATATTCTAGGATTGCAGCACTTAATGATGCTCTGAAATCAGCGCCTTCTAGAAGTTCTGGCCTCAACTTCCACGTGGGGATGGGCGAGCGAGGGGATCCCCAGTACAACCCCGCTATCAAGGGGTTATGGTCTGAGTGTGTGCATCCCATGTATTCCGAGTTCTCCACCACTGGGGCAAGGCTCATAGTGCAAAATATGCGGTCTAGGCGCACGTGTAAGGAATGCGTGGCGGAGTAGAAGGAGTAGACTTTGTCCTCTCTGTGTCTCTGCCGCCATACATCCACCAGTTGCCATTGCTGAGTCCAGTTCATCAGACCGCGCGAGGCAGCTACCACTGGGGATGTAGGCAGCAGAGGGAAGGAGCGATCTAGTTCAATGTCTAGCACGCTGTTGAAGTTTCCCCCCCAGTATCCAGGGAATATACTCCAGTTTGCCAGATGGTGTGATAGATTATGTAGAAAGGTAGTTTGGTCTGTGTTTGGGGCATATATAGAGCCTAATACAACTGTGCGCCCTGCCAGCTTCCCCTTGACGAATACGAATCTACCCTGCGGCTCTATAATCTGCTCTTCCGCCGCGAAGGGAGTGCCTGCCCTAATCCAGATAAGCGTGCCCCTGACAAGGGCTGAGTAGCCTGTCGTGTATAATTGTCCTCTTCAGCGCTGGCGCAGTCGAGGAATTTCCTGGTTTGTTAGGTGTGTCTCCTGTAGGAACGCCAGTTGAACTGAGTGTCTTTTAAGGTAGGAGTAGATAGCATAGCGTCACCTGGGGGTATGTATGCCTCTTACATTCCAGGTAATTGTTGTGTATGTAGCCATGTCTTGAGCGTTGGGTCTTTTTTCTGCTTCGCCCGCCCATGCCCTCTACACTGTGCTATTTTGTTTGTTTTCCGTTCCCAGCTAGAATTCGGAGATATTGTGTGTGACCATCGGCAAAAACAAAGCATAACTAATGTCATCAGAGCAGTTAAACAACGGGTCACCGCCCAAACACTACAACAAAAACAATAACGTGCAGACGCGTATCTATACATTTTGTGGCTCCACTGATAGGAGTATGGGGGTAGCCCAAATATACCAGGAGATGGTGTATTCTTAGGCCTTGTAGTCCGGCTACGACGGATAATTAAGATAATAGGTGGGAGCACGGGGGATCCTCATTGCGTTTGTTCGCCAAAAAGAGGGGGGAGGGGGGTGTAGTATGCAGCACCAGCCTCTGCATCCGCCTGCGCGCTCCTAGCTCCGCACGGGCCGACACAGGTGTTTCTTATTTATGTTGGCTGTTTGCTCGTCTTTTAGGGCAATTCGCGTGGGTGTCTCTAGTTGGGCGTTTCCTGCAGAGTGGTATTTCTTTGCATTGTTCAAGAGTCTTTTAGAAAAGTTCATCTGCAGTGGCTAATGTCACAGGGGGTCCTTCTGATAAGCAGTCCGGTGTGAGGGGACGGTCGCTGGTCAATTGTGAGAGTTCAGTGTCTGATCCAGAGCCCGGGGGGATGCGCCCATCGCTGTTGCGGTGTGTATCGCCTCTCTTCTCTCCCGAATTAGTTGTTCCAGGTCTGGAGCGCATTTTGATGGTCCTGCATGAGTTGTGTTTCTTCTACGATCTTGTCTGTTTCGACTGCGCTTGGCTCGGGCGCCTGTTCGGCTCACTCCAGCACGCCACCAGTGGACAGTCCTGTCGACTCAAGCCATTCCCAAGCTGCCTCAGGTGGTGGGAAGAAGTGTGTTTTGTCCTCCACCACGGCACGTAGTCTGGCCGGGAAAAGCAGAGAATAGGTTAGGCCCAGTGATCGTATCTTACGTTTCAGGGAGAGGTAAGAGGCCCGATCTCTTTGCACTGCCAAGGTGTAATCTGGGAATAGTAATATTTCCATGTCGTCTATCCAGGGTGGCGGTGCAGCTCTTACCGTCCACAGTATGATATCTCTGTCCACGTAGTGAAGGAGACGAATGATGAATGGATGTGGAGAAAAAAGGGGTGAGCGCTCCATCTGGTACCAGCCCTCGCAGCCAGCCCTCCGAGTAAGTTGTCGGGTCTCGGCCCTCCGTGCCTTCCGGCAGGTTCACCACGCGTATGTTGTTTCTTCTGGAGCGGCCCTCCACATCCTCCACCCGGCACCCCAGCTCCACTACTCTGGCTTGTATGTCTTCAATTCCTGTTTTCAGCTGTGTGGTCGCAGGCGTTAGTTCCTGTACTGTGGCTTCAATCTCCTTGGTCTTGTCTGATAGTTTGAGGTGATCCGCGTGTAGGAGGAGAAGGTCACTCGCCACCCTGTCTATCTTGGCTTCCAAAGATATGCAGGCACGCTCCATCGAGTCCCCAATGTGCTCTACCGCAGCAAGCACCGCATCTAGCTTTTGGTTATCTTGAGTTGGGAGGTCTTGTTCTTTCCCGGATCCAGCTCCAGATCGAAGTCGTCCGGTTTCGACCATAGTCTGAGTTGTTGAGGAGTTCTGCTTGGTTTCTCCAGCCCGCACAAAAGTCCACCTGTGCTGTCCGGGCTCACCTTTGTGTGTGGCGCAGTGTCTGAATGGGTCACGCCCCCACTTCGCTTCTCCGCCGTCGCTAGCGACCCAGTCTCTGCCTCAAGGGTGCAGCTGTGTCTCGGGCAAGGTGGCCACAGAGCCCAGGGGGGGCGCCCCAGCTCCAGTGCTCAGCCCTGGTTGCAGCAGTCGTTTCCGTTCCTGTAGTAAGGCCTCCTTGTAGGTGGCCGGCAGGTCCAGTTTTCAAGGCCCCATCGCCTCCCCCGTTGAGAATAAGGGGGGGAGGGAGGGAGGAAAGGGGGCTACAGGCACCCCCTGGTGCCCCCCGCAGCCCCGGCGTAGCTCCCTTGCGGGGCTTGTGTATGTTTCTTTATTTTAATGTCCAGAGGGGGCGCCCCAGCTCCGATGTATCGCTCCGGTGAGGCTTCTTTTCATCCACCCGGTTGTCCCGGTCCCCGAGGCTTCGCGGATTCCCCACAGATGCAGAGGAATAGAGGGGGGAGAAGGGGCTGTGGGCACCCCTCGGCCCTGCTCACAGCTCCGGCGCTTTCCCCCGGCGGGGGAGCGCGCACGTCTCGTTATTTTTATGCCGGGGGGAGGGGGCGTCATCTCTCACCAGTTTGTTCAGGGTAGCCGCGGTGGGGGAGTCAGGGGCGCCCCGGATTCAGCGTGCGGCTCCGGCCACGTTAGCTGCCTCTCCTCTCATGTATTCGCGGCCTCGCAGCCTGGTCTCTCAGTGCGGCCCGCGAGGAACGGCCTCAATCCAGGGGGCCACGGAGTGTTTCCTGTTACCGGGCAGCTAATGTGGGATGCTGTGCCCCGCCGCAACCCCACCTGGATAATGTTTAGGCCGGTTGCAGCGCAGAGCTTTACCAGCTCACGCCCGCCATGTTTGATGGCCTAGCTACGCCCCCAACCACTACAGTTATCTTACGCCTATTATAATCTCCTCATAATTGTTTGCAACACCATGATTTCTGCAGCAGGTGTTGTAGCCCTGTCAGACATTTTAAAATGCAGCCTCTTTGCAACCAATTAAATAATATCGAACAGATTTACTTTCACATGTGTCCTTGTTGTCAATTTCAATGCAGCAGATTAAAAAAAATATATATACATTGACTGTCAGACTCTGCTTTTCAAGCCTTGCACCTTGTGATTCACACCCTTCCTCTGCTTCACCTTGACCCAAATTTATGGGTTCCCTGGGAAATCTGTTTCCAATGTCAGCACTGTCTCAAGCATGGCCAGTCTTTGGGGCCAGCTAATGAGGGATGCTGCTCTAGCGAATGAAATTCAGAGCACAATGCCAGGTGTCCCTGTACTTGACATTCTCTTCCACACCCAGATGTATACAAAACCATCCCCTGAGAACAGACGCATGCTGGAAAATGCTCCATAAATTGAAAGCCCCCCATTATGAACAAGGATAGAAAACGGGGAGGCTCATGACTACCCAGCTCAGACAGAGAGAGGCCAGGTTAGCCATCCCATCCATCAGAGATGGAATGGGGAGTATGACCAACTCCTCACTGAATATCGCTTATGCCTTTGGGGACCTACTATGGGAAACCCTACAGCTTTGAGTCTGACGATAGCGAGGACAGAGTGAATACCTTTGTTGATAATCTGACTCCACCACACTTAAATGCTGAAGGCTGAGCGCTCCTAGAGGGAGATATTTCTAAGGAGAAAATCACGCAGGCCATCATGCACCTCCTATACAAGACACCAGGCGAGGACGAGAGAGGAGGTTTTCTGAGAGAATTTGACTAGTTGCTTAAGGAAGAGACCGTGGACTAGCTTCTTGTGTCTTTCCAGGAAGCAGATAGCATCTATAACACTCATGTCTGATAAAGCTGTGATCACTGTCCTTCCGAAGCTGGGTACGGGCCTTCTTCCATACAGTATCTACCAAGAAATCTTTCACCTCAGTTCTGATGCCAAGATACTTGCCAGTATCTCAGCGGCTCCCTTCACCTGAGTTATCCCCACCCTGATTCACCATTCTCAGGTAGGGTTTGTTCTGGGACAGTCGTCCCCTGACCACCTTCGATCCCTCGCCCAACTTTTATGATTGTCCAAGAACTCACAGGAGGCCTCCCTGGCACTTTCTCTGGATGCCAAAAAGATGTTTGACCACATTCAATGTAGCTATATGTTTTGCATCTTGAATGGTTTGGACTAGGAGAGGAAAATCTAATGGCTTTAATGTGAACCTACGGCACAGCTAAACTGTTGGAGCTTCTTATCGGATCCATCCCATATCCACAGACAAACTCATCAATTTGCCCCCTCTTGCTGTTACTGTTCCTTCTAGTGATAGAACCTCAGGTGGCAGACCTTCCAAGCTCTGCAAATTATGGGCATTTGCACCCAGTGGGATCATCCAAACTTTTTCTATAGGAGGATGATATCTTGCTTACACTCACCAATTTTGTTAGCTCCCTTGTAGCCCTCATGTCGCTTTATACAGACTCCTCGGACTAAAAAATCTATTGGAATAAGAGCATGGCCTTACCCATGTTGCGTGTCATGACCGGAACGGCTATAGCCAAATACCCATTCCGATGGCTAAAATATCTGGGCATCCTCGAACTCAGGGTCCCGAATGAGATGCCTTCTGTAACCTTTAACCACTCGTAGCTGAAAACACCATGGACTGTGCAAAGTGGAACAATCTTAATATATCAAAATGGGGGCACTTGTAATTGGTGAAAATGATAGTCTCTCCCCATTTCACCTATGTTCTAGACATGTTACTCTTCCTAGTTTGTACCTCTGTCCTTCGCTCCTTTGAAAAAGGCATATGAAGTTTTGTGTGGGACGCACAGCAACCTCGCCTGAAACCCTCCAAATTGATCACCAGCCGGTGGTGCGGGGTCTGTATGGAACACTGCTATATGGCCCTATACCTTACCCAGCTGTCCTCCATGTGGCCTAGGTCAACTGAGCTCCCCATTCTGGGTGAAATTCGAATGCAACACTGCCTACTGTGACCCTAGCCTGGATCTTCGTTGCCAATAAAGTACCCTCTCAACATCGACCTCCAACTCTATCATTCAGACATTGTGAAGACCTGGAATCAAGCCCACAAACTCCGGTAGTGTTACACATGGATCTCCCCCCAATGCCCCCTCCGGAACAACTCTGCTATCCAGGTGAATGGCAGACTGTCCTCTTGGGAAACGTGGCAAACTGCTGGTATCACGATACTGGACAATTGTTTTTCCTCTGGTGATGTGAAAACGTTTGAGGACTTCCAGGATGAATTTCAGCAACCCAGCCCCGAAGATTGAGCTACATGCAGCTACTCCATTGCTGTAATCGCATTTGGGACCCTGCCACGGAATCTCCTTGTCTCCCCATTACAAGCTCCGGGGATCCTACAAGAGGGTCATGTCTGGCTTCCACAAACTTATTTTCTGTATTTGCAGACGCTCCTGAATTTACTACCTACTAGATGGCAGAGAAGACTCCAAGTGGAGTGCAAAGATCAAGGTTGGCCGACATTGATAGAGGAAGTTGACAGGTGGACCCGCAAAACCATGATGATATTGTTGCTTTGAAATGATCCAGGACTGATACTTGACTCTACAGAAATTGGCGGCCTCAGGCCTTCTCCATCAGTCTCAGTGCTGGTGCTTTGCTAACCGTGATTACAACACTACACACATCCTTTTAGTTTGGCTGGACATACTCCGTCAGCGGTCCCAAATCAGCTCCACACTCAGTCGTTTCCCATAATTGCCCCTCACACTCCCACCAAACACTGATCATGTTACAGAACACAGGCTGGACTCACGAGTCACACACATGGATTACTGACCACTGTATTAACTACAGCCAAGCTCTGCATTTTTCGATACTGGAGATCGACCATGGTTGGCCACTTGCGACTAGTGGCTGACTGGGATGTTCAAGGTGATGTCATATGAACAAATCATATGTCAACTGTAAGATCGCATGGACCTTTTCACTGTCATGTGTGCTTCTTTCCTGGGAGCGGATGGCACCGCTCCTTAATGATCCTTAGACCCAGTGTCACGTGCAACCAACCCTCTCCCACTCTGCCCTCCTCTCACAGTCACCATGGGACTGCAACCACTCTCCTTCCCTGCATACCCCCCTCTTCCTGGGAAGCCTTCTTCCCTCCCCACCCATCCTCCACAAACGCATACACTTTTGGACCATCTCCCTTTTAGCCCCGGTCACCCTTCCAATATTCAATCCACCCTTTGTTATCAGCAGAATGGACTGGGTTTTGTTCTGTTAGCTGTGCACACAGGTGGGACCGGCGATTTGTGACTCCTGACTCATAATTTTCGATTTATGATTTTGATTTATGTCTCATGTATAGTACACATTTTGCAACCGTCTTTCATTGCGGGCGAGTTAATTATGTTCTGTGTTCTACATGTCACAGCTTCTCTGCCTTGTTCGGACCCTATCATTCATTTAGTGTTGTTTATTACCAAGTGGCTGTAGTGTTGCACGGATGTACTGCCGTTTAATAACAATAAAATCTTCACAAAGAAAGGAAAATGTTAACAGAGGTGATTATAAAAAGTTAGCCTTGTAGTTCAAAAAGCTTGACTTCTGGAGTTTACTTTTACATTTTATTTGCTTTGTCTTCACCTGAAGCGAAGTGGAATCTGTATAAATGGTGTTATGATTTTTATCACCAAAAAATAAATAAAAAGAACGGACCACCCTGTGTCAAATGATGTAATAAAATCCAATGGTTACAGTTCCAGCAAGTTTCCACTGCTAAATGCTAATTTCACTGAGATGAAAGTCACAGAAGTCAAATACCCAAAAAAGTCCTTCTCAATCAAGCCAGTTCATTAAAAAGAAACAGAAGGCATCAGATTCAAGCAATATTGTCAAATGGCTCACAAAGTTGAGCAACTGCTATTGACATAGGGGGTCATTACAACCCTGGCGGACGGTGTTAAAGGTGCGGCAATACCGCAAACAGGCCGGCGGACAAAAAAGGGAATTATGACCCTGGCGGAAACCGCCAACAAAGACAGCCACTTTAACACACCGCCTGCCACGGTGGTACAGACAAGCAGCGCGGCGGTCACCGCCAACAGACAGGTGGAAGACAATGTACCGCCCACAGTATTACAACAGGCCAATCCGCCACCTTTTCCGGGGCGGATTCACCGTGGATAAAAACACGGCGCAAACAGTTACTGCAATGGGAAAACGCTCACCTGAACACATCCCACGAGGAAGGAGGACTCCATGGAGCCAGAATTACACATTCTACCGGCCCTTGTATTCCTACTCATCTACGAAGACCAACGCCGGCGCGGCAGAAGACAACGGTGAGTACTGCACCTACGACATAGGAGAGGGGGGAGGCAAAAGTTAGGGGGACACACACGAAACACCCCCACCCCCACCCTCGCATATTACAACACACACACCAATGCATGTACAAAAATCACAGTAACAACCCACAACCTCCCCGGAAGAATGCAAAGACAAAACAAAATCAGTTCAAACATTGTAATGTATCAATATACATGTCTGTCAAAAATATACAGATATATAATAAAATCAGCCAGAAACATATACATTACGAGAAGTAGTGCAGATATGCACATATCAATGTCCATGCACCACTAGTCCAAAAATGCATGGGCGAGGCCCACAGTTGATACCTGTCCACAATCGGAGAGAACACTGCCGGGGCATCAGATAGAAATACTACAGGCACCTCAGGAGGAAGGGAAGGGGGGCACCTCAGCCAGATGACTGCAAAGCCAAATCCACGACGGGGCTCCATGCCCATTGATGTATCCTGGGGATTGCAAAGCCACATTCTCTCAAGTCTCTACAGTGGGTGGGTTGCCCACTGGACCATCCTGGGGAGTGCAAAGCCACTGTCTCTCAAGTCTCTACAGTGGGTGGGTTGCCCACTGTTCCATCCTGGGGAGTGCAACACCACAGTCTCTCAAGTCTCTACAGTGGGTGGGTTGCCCACTGTTCCACCCTGGGGAGTGCAAAGCCACTGTCTCTCAAGTCTCTACAGTGGGTGGGTTGCCCACTGGACCATCCTGGGGAGTGCTAAGCCACAGTCTCTCAAGTCTCTACAGTGGGTGGGTTGCCCACTGTTCCATCCGGGGAGTGCAAAGCCACAGTCTCTCAAGTCTCTACAGTGGGTGGGTTGCCCACTGTTCCATCCTGGGGAGTGCAAAGCCACAGTCTCTCAAGTCTCACAAGTGGGTGGGTTGCCCACTGTTCCATCCTGGGGAGTGCAAAGCCACAGTCTCTCGAGTCTCACAAGTGGGTGGGTTGCCCACTGTACCATCCTGGGGAGTGCAAAGCCACAATTTCGTAGATAACAGCCGCCACTGGCTCTGGCGGGGGGCGGGTGCCCAGACTGGATTAGTCTCCCCGTGAAAGTTCCTGTCCCATCACTGTCCCAGCTGCACATGGGATAACGATGCTTGATGTGACGGTCTTTTCATTCTTCCCCGGTGCATGCCCTGTTCAGCAGTGCTTTGCCATGGCGGTTCTGGACTGTTCAGCTGTGCATTGCCATGGCGGTCTCTGGACTGTTCAGCAGTGCTTTGCCATGGCGGTTCTGGACTGTTCAGCGGTGCTTTGCCATGGCGGTCTCTGGACTGTTCAGCGGTGCTTTGCCATCGCGGTCTCTGGACTGTTCAGCGGTGCTTTGCCATGGCGGTCTCTGGACTGTTCAGCGGTGCTTTGCCATGGTGTTCTCTGGACTGTTCAGCGGTGCTTTGCCATGGCGGTCTCTGGACTGTTCAGCGGTGCTTTGCCATGGCGGTCTCTGGACTGTTCAGTGGTGCTTTGCCATGACGGTCTCTGGACTGTTCAGCGGTGCTTTGCATTGGCGGTTCTGGAACAGGCATTGGTGTGTGGCATGACGTTCCCTGGACTGGGCATTGGTGTGTGTCATGAAGTTCTCTGGACTGGGCATTGGTGTGTGGCATGACGTTCCCTAGACTGGGCATTGGTGTGTGGCATGACGTTCCCTCATAGCCCACCGGGGCTGTGGCAGCCGGGGCCCTCCTTGGCACTGACTCCGGCGGTGGTCTTCTGACCAGTGACGATACTTAGGCCCTCCTGGGCACTGACTCCGGCAGTGGCAGTGGTCTCCTGACCAGTGACGATACTTGGGCCCTCCTGGGCACTGACTCCGTCGGTGGTCTCCTGACAAGTGACGATACTTGGGCCCTCCTGGGCAATGACTCCGGCGGTGGCGGTGGTCTCCTGACCAATGACGATACTTGGGCCCTCCTGGGCAATGACTCTGGCGGTGGTCTCCTGACCAGTGACGATACTTGGGCCCTCCTGGGCAATGACTCCGGTGGTGGCGGTGGTCTCCTGACCAGTGACGATACTTGGGCCCTCCTGGGCAATGACTCCGGCGGTGGTCTCCTGACCAGTGACGATACTTGGGCCCTCCTGGGCACTGACTCCGGCGGTGGCGGTGGTCTCCTGACCAGTGACGATATTTGGGCCCTCCTCGGCACTGACTCCGGCGGTGGTCTCCTGACCAGTGACGACACTTGGGCCCTCCTGGGCAATGACTCTGGCGGTGGTCTCCGGACCAGTGACGACGGTGCTGGCGGTGGCGTCTCGACCGCCGGGAAGGATGCCGCCCTTCTCTGCCGTGATACTCACAACAGGGTTTGCAGACTTCCTCTGGCCCTTCCCCACCTTTGGTGGAGTCACAGCTGACTCTGCAATCCCCTTGGGACCCCTGTGAGTTGTTTTCCCTCCAGGAGTCTTCACAGGGTCCCGTCGTCCACTTTCCAATTTCAGAGCCTTTACAGGGGGTGGGCTGCCAGTGCCTTGGCTCCTGGTCATACTGCCTGCCCTGGTGGCCGGTGCACTCCACATACCTTGAACAGGCACCACTGGTATTGGAGGCTTTTTGGCTGAGGCGCTACGACAGGACTGATGAATTGGAGGGGGGGTGGGGGCAAAAAGGTCAACTTTACAGAGGGACAGTTTCTGACGAACAATGGGATGGGTAGTTGGAGGGGGCCTGGGAGTGGAGGAAGAGGAGGTGGTTGTAGGAGGTGTCACTTTAGGTGTTTTGGGTGCAGGTGCAGGTACTGGAGACTGTCGTGAGGTGGATGGATGTTGGGTGTGTGGGTGCTTGCGTTTGTGTACTTTTGGAGGGGGCGTCACAGACACACTGGGAGAGGACACAGGGGACGTGTAACTGGGAGTGGAGGTGGTGAGTGCAGGTGAGCGGGGTGTGGTTCTGGGTGTTCTGTTGCGAGTCCTGGTGCCTGTAGATGTAGTGCATGCAGGTGAGAGTGTAGATGACACTGGGAGGGAGGAGGGAGAAGAGGAGGAGGGGGACACAGTGGAGGCAGTGGATGTTGCTGTGTCTGTATGTGTGTGATGCTTGCGTGAGTGCCTGTGGGTTGTGTGGTGCCTATGTTTGCTTGAGCTACTTGTGTGTGTTGACTTGTGTGCATGCTGGTCTGTAGGTGTGCTTGGGATGGGCTGGGGTACAGGTGATTGGGTCAGGGTGGAGGAGGTTGGAGGGGGGAGGCTAGACACAGGGACAATGGCTGCCATCAGTGCTGAGGCCAGAGATTGCAGGGTTTGCTGAAGGGCAGCCTGACCAGAATGAATGCCCTCCAGGAATGCATTACCGTGTTGCAACTCTCTTTCTACACCCTGGATGGCATTCACAACGGTAGACTGCCCAACAGTGAGTGACCTGAGGAGGTCAATGGCCTCCTCACTGAGGGCAGTAGGGGTGACTGGGGCAGGGCCTGAGGTGCCTGGGGCAAAGGTGATTCCCACCCTCCTGGGTGAGAGGGCACGGGGCGAACGCTGAGGGGCTGCTGGGAGGGCAGTGCTGGTAGGGGAGGTGGCGGCTGTACCTGTAGAAGTGGGGCGCACAGATGGTACCACCACCACAAGGGAGCTCCCATCGGCGGACGAGTCCATGTCGCTGCTTGGTGATTTGGTGGCCGACGTGAAGCTCCCCTCGCCCTCTGTCCCACTGGTGCATTCTGAGTCCATGGTGTGGCCCTCCATGGCCATGTGGGATGCAGCTCCCTCGTGCTCCGGTGCCACTGTACCTCCGCCTGATGATGCTGATGCACAAAAGAACAGCGAAAGCATAAAAAGGGGGCAGGGAAGACAGAAGAAGAACAGGTTGAGTGCATGGCATACTGCTACCGTTGGCGGACAAGACAGACACAGCAGCCCCCTGCACTACGCCGTGCTCCTGGCCTCTGCAGATGCAATTCCTGGGATCTGGCCTACATGGCTATGGTGGACATCTGCACACATGGATGCCACAGGGGCATATATACCTGTACTTGGCACTCTACTGCGGTGGTGTAGAGTGCCACATGGGCTGCATTACAGAGGGGCCTAGTCTACGTATTTCTGGCTGGCATAGGTACACCCACAGGCCTCCTCCCCCACCCAGACCCCTCCACTACGCGCAAAGTCCGCAGAATGAGGTTGTACTCACCCCCTTGTGTCTGCTGTGATGCCCTCAAGCGCCCATCCAACTCAGGGTAGGCCACCGCCAGGATCGGGAACATCAGGGGGGTCATGGTGCGACGGGCACCCCTCCCAAGTTGGGAGGCCATCCCCAGCTGAGCCTCCGCCGTCTTCTTGCTGCAGCAGCGAATGTCCTCCCATCTTTTCCGGCAGTGGGTGCCCCGTCTCTGGTGGGCCCCCAGGGTCCGGACGACCTTGGCGATGGCACGCCAAATGTCCCTCTTCTGCTGGGCGCTGACCTACATGACATGCACAAGGGAAAACGAAAAGTAATTACCAACTGCACCATCGATGTGAGTGGCCCCCCTCCCTCCTCTAGCCATGTGGCCCATTCATTCACATGCATTAATCTTCCCTGAACTCTGCCCCCTTCCCTCTTCCAACCAGCCCTCTCCACCCAGGCCTAGCCCATACAACGTGCTCCCTGTGTACTAACGTGTTGCTCTGGAGGACCGTAGAGTAGCGTATACTGGGGAGGACCCTGTATACCAGTTTCTCCAACTCCTGAGCAGTGAAGGCAGGGGCCCTTTCCCCAGACACAGCAGCCATCATCGCTTCCAGTCCGAGGTCACAGCAGCACTTGCAGTGTAGGTCCTCTCCTGTCGAAGATCAGGTATCTAGTGATTGAACAGATAGAAAATGGTGGTGACGTCCGCGGCGGTGCGTATCATCACCACCGGCGCACCTGTTCATTGGCTCCTGGGACCCATAGGGTCCTATTTTAACCAATGCAGCATTGCGCCGTGGTCTACGACCGCCTACCGCGACGTTGTGCAACGCCAGCGCAGTTACCCCACAATCCCATTGTCCCAGTTTAGAGGTCAGACAGCTGCCATTTCAGGGGCCCACATGGCTTCATTTACTTCTGCGTCACACACAGCTAGGCCTACACTCAACACACATACAGGAAGGGTTTTGTGTTTGGTGTAGTCTTCTGTGTAACTGTGGGTACATACCTGGAAGAAAATTTACTTTATCTCGCTGTTGTCCTTCGTAGGCGCCGTCAGCTGGGACATGTGAGAAGATGGCGGAATCCTCCGGTGTACCGACCGCTGGTGGACCTGTTGGCAATGGAAGAGCGACATGTAATCGTCACCTACAGGTTTGACCGTGCCACAATCCAGGAACTATGTACCCAGTTGGAGCCAGACCTGATGTCACCAATCCACCATCCCACTGGAATCCCCCCTGACGTGCAGGTGCTGTCACTGCTCCATTTCCTTGCAAGTGGGTCATTTCAGACAACAGTGGCCATGGCATCAGGGATGTCCCAGCCTATGTTTTCCAACGTGTTGTCCAGAGTGTTGTCTGCCCTGCTGAAACACGTAAGGAGATGCATCATTTTCCCTAAGGTGGAAGATTTGCCTGCAGTTAAAGGTGACTTCTATGCCCTTGGACATATCCCCAACGTCATAGGTGCCATTGATGGGACCCATGGAGCTCTGGTGCCCCCCAACAGGAGTGAACAGGTGTGCAGGAAGAGTTATCATTCCATGAATGTACAGATGGTCTGTTTGGCAGACCAGTACATCTCCCAGGTTAATGCTATGTTCCCTGGCTCAGTGCATGACGCTTACATCCTGCGGAATAGCATCATCCCTGATATGATGGGTCAACTCCAGAGGCACGTGTGTGGCTATTAGGGGACTATGGTTACCCCAACCTTTCCTGGCTATTGACCCCAGTGAGGAATCCCAGGACCAGGGCAGAGGAACGTTACAATGAGGCCCATGGGCAGACTAGGAGGGTGATCGAATGCACCTTCGGCCTCCTTAAGGCCAGGTTCAGGTGCCTCCATATGACAGGTGGTTCCCTATTCTACTCACCAAAGAAGTTGTGCCAGATCATCATCGCCTGCTCGATGCTTCATAATTTGGCTTTGCGACGCCAGGTGCCTTTTCTGCAGGAGGATGGTCCAGATGACGGTGTTGTGGCAGCTGTGAAGCATGTGGAGCCTGTGGACAGTGATGAGGAGGAAGCTGAGGAAGAAGACAACGCCAACAGGGAGTCAGTCATACAGCAATATTTACAGTGACACACAGGTGAGAACATTTTCATTTTTACCGTTACATTCACTGTCACACGTCCTCCTCTATCCTGTGTGTTAATTCATGGGATTATTTGGTAATTGAGTTGTTTCTTTCCATTACGGTTTCACAGGTGTGGTTACCAACGTGTGTCATCTACTTGCATCCTTCAAGGACTTGTGATGTGTGACATTGGTATGTTGCCTTTACATCTTACTACGCATTGTGACACTGTCATAGATATTACATTTTAACAAATCATAGACTGACTCCAGATTGTTTTGTGTTTCAAGGGTGTTTATTGAAGTGCTCAAAAATGGGAGGGGGTTGTAAAATAGTGATGGGTGATGGCGGAGGAATGTCCATGGCAGAGTCCAGTCTATTAGTCTCACAGGTGCACTGCCCATATGGGCATAGGAAGTGGAGCTGGGGTAGTTCAAGTATGGACAGGGTAACTAAGTGGGACAGTGGGTGGACAATCAGGGTGGTCTCATTTCCTGGCGGGGGTCTTGCCATCTTGCTCTGTCCTGTTCCTGGCTCTCAGGGACCGCTTGCGTGGTGTTCGTCCGTCTGCAGGGGGTGGGGTGCTGGTGTGGTGGTCCTGTGGCGGGGCGTCCTGTCCACTAGCGCCGGCGGAGGTGGTGGGCAGTTCATCGTCCTGGCTAGTGTCAGGGGCCCCTTGGAGTGCCACAGTGTCCCTCAGGGTCTGCTGTATGTCCTTCAGCACCCCTATGATGGTGCCCAATGCGGAGCTGATGGTCCTGAGCTCCTCCCTGAACCCCAAATTCTGGTCCTCCTGCAGGTGCTGGGTCTCCTGAAACTTGACCAGGACCGTCGCCATCGTCTCCTGGGAGTGGTGGTATGCTCCCATGATGGAGGATAGGGCCTCGTGGAGAGTGGGTTCCCTTGGCCTGTCCGCCCCCTGTCGCACAACAGCCCTCCCAGTTCCCCTGTGTTCCTGTGCCTCCGTCCCCTGGACCATGTGCCCACTACCACTGCCCTCAGGTCCCTGTTGTTGTTGGGGTGGTGGGTTACCCTGGGTTCCATGTAGTGGTGGACACACCGCTGATTGACCTGTCCTGGGTACGGAGGTTTGGGCCCGCTGGGTGGGTGCTGTGCTGGTGTTACCAGAGGGTGGAAGGTCAGTGTTGGGCTGTTCCTGTGCAAGGGGAACCGACTGTCCCGAGGCCCACAATGGTCCGGGCTGGTCATCAGGCTCCAGTAGGGCAGAGCTGCTATCGTCACTGTGGGCCTCTTCTGGGGGTGGAGTGGTGTTGTCTGGACCCTCTGGTGTGGTGACGGTCCTTCGTGTTCCTGCAGGGGCATGAGAGCATGATTATTGCATGTGTGTGTGTGATGGTGTGCAATGGGTGGGTGTCTGTGTACCCCTGTGCAAGCATTCCTGTGTGGGGGCTTGTGTGATGATGGTTAGGGGGTTGTTCTGGGTATGTGCAGTGGGCATGCTTAGGTGATGGGTGTCCATCCTTAGTTGTGTCATGCAGGGCTTGGTGTTGGGATGTGTAGTTTGTGTAATGAGTACATTAGTGAGGAGTTGAGGTGATAGGGGAGGGTGTGAGGGTGGGGGGGTGTGATAGCATGCAGGTAGGGTGGGGGATATGATAGTTAAGATTTGACTTACCAGTGTCCCATCCTCCACCGACTCCTCCGAGGCCCTCAGGATGCATGATGGTCAAGACTTGCTCCTCCCATGTTGTTAGTTGTGGGGGAGGAGGTGGGGGTCCGCCACCAGTCCGCTGAACCGCAATGTCCACCTGATTTCTTGGGTGCTGTCCCACAGCGTTGACCCTGTCCACTATTCTTCGCCATAGCTCCATCTTCATGGCTATGGATGTGTGCTGCACCTGTGAGCCAAATAGCTGTGGCTCTACCTGGACAATTTCCTCCACCATGGCCCTGAGCTCCTCCTCGGAAAAGCGGGGGTGTCTTTGGCGTGCCATGGGGTGGTGTGTGTGATGTGTGGGGCGGTGTGAGTGTTGATGTGTGTGGTGATGTGTAGTGGTGTGTGGTGTTTTGTGCTTGGATGTTGTGTGGGTGATGGTGTTGTGTGCCTCTGTATGGTGGGGTTGTCTTTGCTGTGCTGTCTATCTGGCCTTCGTCCGTGAATTGTGGTCGTAGGGGTTTGTGGGTGATGTGGGTGTGTGTTTTATATTGTGTTGGTGTGGGGGAGTGGTGTTTGTATGTGTATCAGGTGTGTGTATTTTGAATTGTCCAATGTGGCGGTGTTTTGGAGATGTGTGTGTATTTTGAGCGTGGCGGTGTGTACCGCCAATGGAATACCGCGGTTGAAAGACCGCCGCGTGGATTCGTGGGTCGTAATAGCATGGGAATGTTTCTGTTGGCGTGGAGAATTTGTTTTCGCCAGTTTATCACTGACCTTTGGTGTGGCGGAGTTCTGTGGGTGTCTGAATTTCGGCGGATTCCGAGATGTGTGTCATAATAGCTGTTGCGGAATTCCGCGGCCACGGCGGTGTATCGGCGGTCTTCTGCACGGCGGTAAGCAGCTTTTACCGCCAATGTTGTAATGACCCCCATAGTCTCATTACATTATTTGGATAGTATTTGGCAGAGATCATATCTAAACCCCAGACAACACATTTGCTGACAACATAATATACCCAAACAGAGAAAGGAAGCTACATAAATATATGTGGAACTTTTAAGTGTGTATTTGTGGAGAAAATACATTTCAGGAATAGGATCAGTATTTAGTCAGTCGCATATTTTCATTCAGACCATCACTGGCACTGCCAACATACACAAGCAGCTCCTTCAATAGGTGGAGTCTCACCACCTCTCAAGTTGTGTTAGTTCCTGCCACCATTTCCGAGCGTCAACACCATGGTTCAGCTCCACAAAGTGTTTGACTAGGAGCGCATTCACTTTCTTGGTCCTAATGACAGACTTGTGTTAAGCATGATACACATCAGTTAGTTTCCCAAACATATGGTACAATACATGAGTAGGGAAAGAGATGCATCATGTTGGTGGGTAGACAGTTGGGACAAGTGGAAGACTTATGCACTATGTCTTTGTCCTTGACTTGTCAGAACATAGATAATGCAGTTGCCAGAGCTATAGTTGTCAGTAATTGGCCAAAGCCCTAAAGAGAGGTGATTTTCAAAGGTCTCTAAAGTCTTTGATAAATATGTTCACCTCATAGAGGGAAAAGATCATTTCACTCCTGACCTCCTTTGTCAATTCCACACTGCCCCTCTCACCTCTAGCCGAGGCCTTTGAACTAAAACAAAATTAGCCAATAGCTGTAATTTCCTGTCCTGGACAACTCCTAATTCTACCCCTCTCAATGTCAGCCCTGAGATGATTGAGTCTTGCATACTGCAGTTTAACTCTGCCTGGGAGAGCAGAGTCTTTGCCTGCTTTGTTCATCAGGGAACTCTGCTCCTGTGCCACACAGGTATATTGTAGGAAAAATTAGACTATGGGGGTCATTGCAACCCTGGCGGATGGCGGAGAACTGGCGGTAAGACCGCCAACAGGCTGGCGGTCTTACCTTGGTGAATTATGACCATGGCGGTTACCGCCATGGTCATCCGCCGGTTCTCCGTCCCGCCCGCCGGGCTGGAGACCTGGGTCTCCAGCCCGGCGGCCGTCACTATACCGCCTGCGGTATTTGGACTGGGCTTACCGCTGTGGATTTCCAGCGGTTTCAACCGCCATGAAATCCATGGCGGTAAGCACTATTAGTGCCAGGGAATTCCTTCCCTGGCACTGATGGAGGTCTCCCCCACCCCCCACCCCCACCGACTCCCTCCCCTACACCCCCCACCACCCCTGCCGCCCCCCAAAGGTGGCAGGGCCCCCCTCCCCACCCCGACCCCCAACATAACATTACTCACACACACCCGACACGCATGCAGGCACCACCAACACACACACGCACACACCCCGACATACATGCCTACATCCACACACACATTCAGACGCACACCCACATTCAAACATACATGCACACATCCATACAGACATATCCACAGCCATACACGCACTCATTCCCATACACACAACACCCCTGCAAGCATACATGCACCCACACACCCCCTCTACATACACAGACGCACCCCCCCATGCATGCACAAAACACACAACACCCTCCCACCCCCCTCCCCTAACGGACGATCGACTTATCTGGTTCCTCGATCCTCCGGGAGGGGACGGGAGCCATGGGGGCAGCTCTGCCGACACCACACCGCCAACAGAACACCGCCACGGTGAATCACAGGACGTGATTCGCTGGGCGGTGTTCTGTTGGCGTTGCGGTGGAGGTGGAACAACCTACACTTCCCCGCCACCCGCAAGTATGGCTGTTGGCGGCTCTCCATTGGAATAACGACGGAGATCAGCCAACAGTCATAATACGCCGAGTGGCAAACCGCGTGCACAGGCGGTGTTCCACACGGCGGTCCCTCGCGGTCTTGCAAAAAGACCGCCGAGATCGTAATGACCCCCTATGTCTTACTGCTTTATGAGTAGTTGATATGTCTTGGGCTAGCCTCACTGGTCCCTGATCACGTGGCCAAATTCTGCTGACCTTTCGCATTGTGAAGATACGACCCGCAATCTGCCTTTATCAGTATTAGAAGATGCAAATACACAGCCCTGTCTGCCAGGAAAACTCAAACTACCCCTTACCACATTAAGGCTATATATATATAATTTTACTCCTAATCTGTAGCAGTAATAGTAATTCAGTTTCTCAATTATGCTTTAAGCTGGGAAATTTTATAAAAAACGTCATGCTCTGTTGTATCTAGTAAATATATATAATAATTCACCAACCAAACCAAAGAATCCTTCATGGGAAGAACCCAAAGGGTCAGGCTGCCACCTATCACGTCAAAGACCAAGAAATTGATATGTGGAGTCCCATAGGGATCGTCCCTTTGCCTCAGCCTTTTTAACATATACATGACATGCTGGTCAGCGTCATCCCATCAGAAGGCACCATCATCTCCTTCAGTGAGGGCACCCAACTCATCCTCTTCCTGACGGACAATACAACCATCACCAGCACCAACTTCATCAACTGCATGATTGTGGTAGCAGACTGGATGTGAACCAACTGCCTGCAGCTCAACTCGGACAAAAAAGATATACTGGCAACAAGATCTCCCCATCGGACTCTACCTGGTGGCCATCGGAGCTAGGACCAACACCCACGGACCAAGCAAGACATCTAGGGATCCTTCTAGACAACAAGTTCAACATGATGGTTCAAGTGAACGCAGTGTGTGGCCCTGCTTCCACATACTATGCATGCTATGAAAGATCTTCAGATAGTTGCCTCAGAACGACAGATGGACCGTCACACAAGCACTCATCATCAGCAGGCTGGACTACGGCAACCCTCTCTATGCTTGAATCTCCAAACAAGTCCTACACAGACTTTAGACCATCCAGAACACTGCTGCTAGACTCATACTCAACCTCCCATGCCGCTCCCTCAACACACTCCACCTCAAAAATCTTCACTGGCTCCCCATCCATGAGTCCGTTGTGAACCCCCAGCCCCAGGGACCACCACCTCCCCGGGGAAAATTCTAATGTTTGAGGGGGGGTGCACAGCTCCCCTTGAGGAGCCAATATTGGCACTTGGTACCACCCCCGTAACCCCCCAGGGCCAGCTCCTGCTATATCCCAGGGTGCCTACCCCCGGGACATAGCTGTTTTCTCTGACTACTACCCCCCAAAAAATGTATATGGCCAGGCCCCAGGGATGTGGTCCCTGTGGCCGACTTCGGCACGGGGAAGCAGGGCTGCAAGGGCCCCTCTTCTGTTTATTGAAAACGGGGCCTGGGGGATGGGGTCCCTGGGGCTGAGATCGGCCTGGGGAGGAGAGCAGTGCAGCCCCCCATTGAGTTATAGTGGGCCACAGTAGATTGGGTCCCTGGTGCCGAAATCAGTTGGGGAGGGGGGCTGCATGAGCTCACCTCCCCCACACTGGCCATTCCCCCAATGAGGTAGCACTTACTAACCAGTAGAAAGTGCTTCCTCTTACACCCACTCTCACACCCACATAGACCCTCTCACACCCAGAGATACAGGCACTGCGGCCAGTTCCCCCCGCAGCACAGCCAAATGCTGTTTGCAGGTTGTGTGTTGGGTGGCTAGGAGGGGTTGGCCACAGGGACTGGGTGGAGGCCAGGCCCTTCGGCCAACCCCAGCTGGGCACGGCCAAAGGCTGTGTACGGCACAAGGTTGGTTCGTTATGGGGAGTTGGCTGCAGGGCCTCACCGTATGCCTTTGGCCATGAGTAGTGGGAGTTGGATTGACATATAGTAATGAAAATTACTTTACATTTAAAAAAAAATTATCATCCTTAGAGGGCCCGCAGTTCCCAAGGACCAAAGGCCAGTTTTGGCCTGCGCATCCAGCAGTACACTACTGCTCCCGCTAAGGGAGCAACAGCAGAGCTGGTGCCATTGAGAAGGAGCAAAAAACATAGATGATGGCACCTGCATCTCTGGAGGATGGTGTGCTCTGAGTTGGCGGGGTCATAGGGTCCTTGCAGCTCCCACCATGGCCCTTCACACAGATAGAGCCATCTGGGTGTCCAAACTGGGCTTGGGGCAGCGTTTTGCAACTCCCATGGATTTTGATGCATCACGTCATAACCCTACACCACTCCAGGGGTGGCGTAGAAGGGAAGCAACAAGGAGATATACCTTTATTTCTCCCCGCTTTTTCCTCTTTCTGTGGGCTGCATTTTGCAGCACACACAGAAAGAGGTGTCGCGTAGGCTCTCATTATCCTAATGAGACGACTAGATTTTTGGGCAGCAAGATCGTTCGCAGTGTGGGGGACTAAGTCTGACCCACAGTGAAGGACCCTTGTCACCCCAAATCCGGGTTATGCTCCGGCTAACCAGCAGTGCCTCATCTCTCCCTAAGGGAAGAGACCATTGGGCTGCCGAGCGCATGACATCTTAGTGCTTCCCAGGGAGTCGTGGTCGCTCAGGTCACAACCAGTTCTCTTGTACAAAGTGCGGTCTCATATATAAATGACAAAGGCAGTTTGAGTTTTAAAGATTGGTTTAATAAAACAACTGCATTTTAGATAACAAGGCGTGAGCCGCAATAACCAGAACCATACAACACAGTAGAATTGAAATAGTAACGAGGAGAGTGAAACATAAGAATAAGGCTATCATATTGCAACTAAATTATGTTCTCTCTAAGTTATATTTTGAGCACAGCATCTGAAGCTCTAAGCCTGCCTTTCAGGTTCCCCCAGGAGGACATCAACCCTCATACCTGAGCAAAAGCCTGTGATCTGGATCAGCATCTGCAACAGGGCAGTCAGCATCTAGTTGTGGGTTCCTGGTCGGAATCTCCCTCTTACGTGTACCCGGACTAGAAAGTGTTTTTATAACTAACACACCGTTGTACTAGGAAACGTCCCTACGTAAGGATGTGTACTTTCTTCGAACCATAAAGACTAAACTTCTACCACGTCTATCGGCAATGTACCAGACTGTATCCTTGACTGAAGCACAGAGCGAGCAAGAATGTATTGTTTGAAAACACAGTGCTGAAGTAAGCTAAACAGTGTGATAGAAGGAAATAAAACCAGACCGTGAAACTGGTTATTGTAAAATAACAGTACGAGGCTAAATAAAATGCATCTAGGGAAAAAAGTGCACAGAGGCCTAATATGTTAAGCAAACGCGCAGAAAGCTACATTAAAAATGGCTACACTACAGAGGAAAACTCCTCTTGGGACTGTTTTTTGTGCTAGAAGGTGCCCCTTCCTGCACAAAAACAATCATATCCGCACCCTTACACCATGCACCCTTGCACCAAGCCCTGGCGCACAGCAGCCATTTGTGCACCAGTTCATGGGAAAAGGACAGGAATGTGCCTCATAGATATGGCACATTCCTTCAGTTTTTGTTTTGACGCAGTGCCGCAAGATGGCTTGCAGTGCTGCCCTGCGCCAAAACATTGTAACTCTGGCCCTAAATGTTTGCTCCATGTATAATAAGAATCTAGCCTACATATAGGGTACACATGACTTGCCTTAGGTGCTAATAGCATTGCCTTCAGGGCAGAAGAATTTCCCAGTTTATCTTTAAACATGCACTTTCAATAAATATTTTACTTAAAGTATGATGTGGTGGCTTACTGTCATTTACGGACAGTAAATTTCCAAGAAATGTTCACAAACCTTCCCAGTAACTTGCAGCATTACTGATAGAACTATGTAGTGTATTAATAATCTATGAAAACTGGGTTTCATGGAAAATATTTATCATTTGCACATCACCAAGTAAAGTGTTCCTATTTGTATTCATCCTATTAAAAATTTTTTTTCAACACACTGATGAACAAAAAATGGTCTTTCATAGCTACTGACATGTATTTTGAAATGTGTGTGCCGTTGACTTAGTTATTTAAATGTTGTGTGTTGGGAACAACCCACCTAGCCTTTCATTTCCCAGTTTTTACAGCAGGTCAGACAGGTCACCCTAGACAATCCTGGAATTCTGCAGTCAGAATGAAAAAGTGACTTTTGACCTCTGAACACAGAGCAAATGTTACAAGAACGATTTAAAGGCGTCTTTTTCACTTTCGGACTGAACAACATCTCTTCTTTGTCAACTCATCAGAAGGGGCGAGTAGGTCCTAAAAATAGCTCGACCTGATAAAAAATGACTCGCCATATCGAGTGGTCGAGTAGATTTTTCAATCCCTGCGTTAACTCTCAAGGCAATATTTCTATCAATCTTTTCAGCACAATAAGATTGTTGCGTAATTTGCATGTTTCCTTTAATTCATAGTTCATTAGAGATGCAGATTGGTGTCCTCTGTGCTCGCTGATGGATTAGTGAGCAGAAGGATTCATTCTAAACTAACTGATATTTGATGCTCACCCCGAGGTAATGACTGTTGCAACTTGCTGTATTCTTAAAAGGAACAGATACAACTTCACCAGAAGAATCAGGATTCGTAAATATAGTGATTACCCTGAGACTGACCGGGATTGGATGCTTGTCATGAAGAAGTGGCTATTTTAACTCCATGTATTCTAATTTGGATGTGATACATATTCACCAAATGATTGGTGCTACCTACAAATATACCTTGTCCTGATGATTGAATCTTTATGATTGGTTGAAACGTCAACATAATTTTTGATGTGGACTGTTCTTTATAAATGATAAGTGGCTTCCAGACACTTGGATTGAAGGGGTCATTTTGAAGACCACTTTTAGTTTTAGCCACACCTTTTGTACCTATTATATATAACACTGGTGCACTTTAATTTTTCACTTTAATCACTTTCACTGTGCTGTCGTTTTAGGAGCACCTCAATGGAATGAATGTAACGCATTCTGATTTTTAACCAATATTGAACTGTGCATTAAAGGAAATATGCAAATTACACAACAATCATATTGTTTTGAAAGATTGATAGAAATATTGCAGTGGGACTTAAGGCCTACACTTCCCCCTTGAGGACCAAGATTTTTTGCAATATAGGTATACACCCAGGTCTGAAGGTTACTGGGTTTGCTCCTGAATTTTACTGGCCTAGGAGGAAACCCTTATTACTTTGCGAGAGAGCTAATTTGAATAATATGTTTCCTTCTGTGGTGCTCCAAAATAGGCAGGGGCACCACCAAAGATCAAATCAAGGATTGTGTGGGCTGTAGGGAGTTCAGCATCTCCCTCCCCCACCCTCCAGGATGATTTAGTAAAAATGCCCTAAGTTTCAGGTTATATTAAATTGATGACTCCCAGGCAAGGCTGCATTTATTTTCAAGCACTCCTTGAGCTGGAGCTGTTGCTCTCCAGCTGGATACTGCAGGGACCCCTAGTGGTTGATTCTATGGCTGCAATTTAGGTGGCCTGATGAGTGTCAATAAAGACTTTGACCTACGTAATTTTGATTCATGATGTTTTATTTAGAATGGTTTAGTGACTAAGGGCCAGATGTAAAAAGGGTTTTGCGACTCGCAAACGGTGAAAAATGCTGTTTGTGAGGCGCAAAAGCCTCTCCGGTATGCAGAAATGCATTTTGCAAGTCGGATCCGACTTGCAAAATGCATTTCCAACTCGCAAATAGGAAGGGGTGTTCCCTTCCTATTTGCGACTCGCAATGCTATGCAATTTCATTTGCGACCGCGAAAGCGGTTGCAAATGAAATCTCAGTTACCATCCACTTGAAGTGGATGGTAACCCAGTCGCAAACAGGAAGGGGTCCCCATGGGACCCCTTCCCCTTTGTGAATGGAACCAATAATAATTTTTCAGAGCAGGTAGTGGTCCTGTGGACCACTGCCTGCTCTGAAAAATACCGAAACAAAAGGTTTCGTTTTTTTTTCTAAGTGCAGCTCGTTTTCCTTTAAGGAAAACGGGCTGCAGATGGAAAAAAAAAAACTGCTTTATTAAAAAGCAGTCACGGACATGGTGGTCTGCTGTCTCCAGCAGGCCACCATCCCCGTGAGTGCCCATACTCGCAATGGGGTCGCAAACTGCGACCCATCTCATTAATATTAATGAAGTGGGTCTTTGCGACCCCATTGCGAGTTGCAGAAGGTGTCTGAGACACCTTTCTGCATAGCAAATTGCGACTTGCAATTTGGGAGTCACACGGACTCGCAAATTGCAAGTCGCAATTTGCCTTTTTGCTACATCTGGCCCCAAATATTTTTGAATATTGCAATGGTTATATTTGTGATGAATGCTTTGTAACATGGTTATTGCTGCATTGATCTAAAGAGAGTGTCTTAATCTGTGCTCACTGGTTTAATAATGAGGCAACTCTTTGACGAAAGTTAAGGCTAGCTTTATATATTGATGTGGTGATCCCTTTACAGAGTCCATAGACTTGTCTTTTATACTGCTGTGATGATCCCTTAGCAAAGCTAGGCTTTCCTTATTTATTGATGTGGCGACCCTATGACAAAGCCAATAGGCCTGTTTTATTTAAAATGACCCCCCCATACATTGTGATGTTGCGTCTAGTATAGGTGTCTTGATTCAATATGGGTCAAATGTAATTCAAGAATATTTTCATCTACATGCTGTTTCTACTATAATGCATAGTATTTGGTTCTGTGTGTGTGTGTGTGTGTGTGTGTGTGTGTAATGTACATTTAATTTTTCAAAGAAATAACACTGACTGTACAATCATTTATTGGGTGTTGTTATTCCTTGCCGGTGGATGGAGATTACTAGGCCACACCACCACCCCTGAGTATTCCTGGAACACCTCGGTTTCGCTGCTGTGAGAGGGTCAAGTGCTAAAATGGGATAATTGATTACCCGTAATGAGACATTTGTAGACCTATTATTTGTGCATGACTCACATCCTGAGCAACTAATAACCCAATTTCTTACACTGTCTTATACAAAAGAAGCTCTGTGTTCACAGCCTTGGGTGTCTTCTGGGATTGGCTGCTCCCACCCAAAGCTAGTTGACCACTAATGCTGCTTGCAGTTCCCTTTTTGAGATGTGTTTTCACTGGAACAAAAACAAACTTCTGCGTCTACAGGGTTCTGGGTCATGCAGTCCTGAGTCTGGTTCCTAGTCATCCCAAAGCCTATTAAGAAGTCAAGCAGCTCCACCATTATGCAAAAGGCCAGTGACTGTCAAATTAGTACTTGTTAGAGGTGTAACTGAAATGGAAAAAGGGAGGTATGGGGCGGTTAAGCATATTTGCTGTTTTGGGGGGCTCCGTGCAGAGAACTAGCAATTCACTTTATGCACTTCAAGGACTCATTGACTTGTCTTCTGTACTTCTACTATTTTCTTGCCTTCTTTACTTCCACTACTTTTCATATAGTGATTTTGGGTGGTGCAGTTTCCATGTTATGAGCATGAGAATTTGCAGTATGCAGAATGTATAGGGTATGATTGTTCATTAGGGCAGGACAGTAGCTTGGTTATGTCATGAGAACGTTCTTACCAAGGAATGATAACTTACTGCAGCATTTTATAGGGTATGCTGGCTGGAGCGTCAGTGAGTTACAAAGTGGAACTACTGATTACCTGACTGTTGCAGTCAGTATTGAAAACAATGCAGCATTACAATTCTGATTGTATTGTATTGCAGTGTCAAACATATCTAATAAAAACAGTGCATTTATTAATTATAGTGTCTCATTTTATTTAACAGAGTCAAGACTCGGTCTTGAAGGAAGTCAGACAGATTATGAAAACCAGGTTAAAAGGTTGGTACTACAGGAAAAAGTGGCAGGAGAATCCAAAGAGAACAGTTTTGAGAGCTTAACACCAGAAACTTCCTTTGAAAACTGTCAGAGGCAAGAAAGCCCTATGGGAGCACGCCTATGTCAATGCAGTAAAGTGGAAAGTGGTGTTGGTAATGCAGGTAAAATCACTGAACAAAATTAGGAACATGTGGAAAACAGGACAGACATACATAATGACTGTGTTCCGAAATTGAGTGAGAACTCAAATCAAATGACCCATCTAGAAACACCGAGGGAAGAAGAATTGCTAATAAGTAGTGAATGTAGAGAGAGCTTTAACAAGTCTATTTCTCAAATTGATCATCGGCAGATACATACAGCACAGCAGAACATACACACGTACTCAATGTGGGAGCACTTTCAATTGGATAGCAAGGCTGTTAAGCCATCAATGCTTACACTCTAGAGAAAAGGCATATACATGTAGAGAGTGTTGTAAAAGCCTCAGCGATTCTTCATCATGTTTAACAAGACATTTGCAAATACATACAGGAGAGAAGCCCTATAAATGCAGTCAGTGTTACAGGATTCTTAGTGACTCCTCCACTTTAATAAAGCACCAGAGAATACATACTGGAGAAAAACCATATACCTCTGGTGACTGTGGCAAAAGCTTTTGCCGATGATCAAACTTGATTACCCACCAGCGAATAATCAGAGGTGGAAAAACCATATACATGCGATGTGTGTGGAAAAAGTTTTAATCGGTCCACAAACCTAGTTGTACATAGACAAAATTCATACTGGAGAGCGGCCATATACATTTAATGAATATGGAAAAGGTTTCAGCGGTTCATCATACCTGGTCGCTCACCTACGAATACACATGGTAAATAAATTATACAAATTTTGTGATTGTGGCATGAGTTTCAACTATTTAAGCCACTTGATAGCACATCAGAAAATACACAGAGGGGATAAGCCCTACACATGTCGTGAATGTGAGAAAAGCTCTAGTGAACTAGCAAATCTGATTGCTCATCAATGAATACATGTTGTAGGAAAGTTCTATAGTTTTTGTCGGTGCGCAAGGAGTTTCAGTGACTCACCAGCTCAGGCTGCTTATCAGTTATTATACATAGAAAAGAAAGAGAAAACACATAAATGTAATGAATGTGGGAAGAGTTTCAGCCGCTCCTCAAACTTGATCACACACAAGAAAAATGCATAAAGGTGTGAAACTTTTCACCTGTTCTATTTGTGGACAAAGTTTAAATCAGTCTGCAACTCTTATTACCCATCAACGAATACAAACTGTTGAGAAGCCATATTTGTGTACCGAATGCGGTTGGAGTTTTCAACAGTCTACCAACCTCACCAAGCATCAACGGATACATCCCGGAGAAAAACCTTGTTTGTGTGTTGAATGTGGAAAGACTTTCAGTGATTCCTCTACTCTCATCACACACACCAGCGAACACACACAGGAGAGAAGTCTTATGCTTGTAGTTCTTGTGGGAAGTGTTTTACCTGGTCATCAAACTTTTTCTCACTTCAGCGAATACATACAGTGGATAGACCATATCCGTGTGATGATTGTAGGAAAACCGTTGTATACTCATCAGCCCTGAGAAAACACCAACAAATACACACAGAATTTAAAATGTATTTCCTAAGGCCTGATGAGCCAAGTTGATCTCCATATTTGCTGCATATAAAGTGGGTGTAAGTTAATAAACATCTGTTATGGGACAATGGCTTGTAAGCATCATATCCTTCATAGTGTAAAGCAATGTTCATAATTTTGTTTCCTTATGATAGGCATTACTTCATGTAGCTGTTTCCTGGTCTTTGGAACAGTTAAATAATTGTTATAAGTTAGAAAATTTAAACGTTCACACTTTTAACAAACAATGAATATCCCACTTAAATATCAACACCCGTTCATTTGTATAGTTTCAAATCAGTAGCAATAAAGAACTCAGGCAATCACGCTGTAGTGTTGCAAGATTTCACTTACTGATTAACAGACATTCCTGAAAGAACATATCTGATTTATCTTGGGAAAGTAATCTAATTGCTATCTTTATGTCCTGCCTCTAATGTTGTTATCTTTTAGCCATACTCCATTTAAAAATCTCTCCCGATATTCACAGATGGTCTTTGCTGAATGCACTAAAAGATGGAATTAAATTGTATAATAGTGAAAACATGATCTCAGTTGTCCTGGCCAAAGTCACTCAACAATAAGCCACACCTGTTGTGGTCGAATGCTAAAGGTATAGCCAAAAATTCCTGCATTCAGCTAAAAAATCTGAGAGGTAACTGGAAATAATATCCCTCCCTGACATGTAACAGAGAAAGCTGTTTTATGAGAAGGACTAACAGAAACAAACACTATAAACAGGCCTGTTAGAGTTTAAATGTGTGTAAAAAAAATACAGATCAATGGAGCTATCCGATGACAGGGGGTCGCCTGTGAGCAGGACGACCCCCTGTGGGGGCATTAATTTTTTTAATAGTTGTATGGTTTCCCTGGGGGCCATGGCCCCCAAGGAAACTATCCAGCTATTAAATAAAAAAATAAAATAAAAAAATACAAATATTTATATTTATATATATATATATATATATATATACATGTATATATATATATATAATCCTTGTGTTTCCTCCCAAACGGAAAAAACTCCCAGTCACTCGATGTCTCCTTTTCAAATTTGTTTGATCGGCAAAAACAAAATCACCCAACGCGTTTAGGGAGTCACAGTTCCCTTGTTCACGAGTAATGTAAGTCCATCTATCTATTTCTACATATTCCCTTCACCAAATCAATACCATTGATAACAGACAAAGAATTTTCATATTTATACGGCGGCCATCTTTAAACATGCTTTTTGCAATTGAGCAATCTTATTGCTAAACTTATTAATTGATTGATTGACTGCTGACATTGGCTGGAGTACTGGTGGGGATGTAAATGATGTGTTATGGTTTCTGTGTCTGACATATTGTGCGTCTGTGGCTTGCCCTCTTTGGTTGTATTTGCCCTGGCAGCTTTCACTTGTGTACGTTGGTGTATGGTGGGATGATTAGTTCTCTATAGTGTGCATGCTTTAGTGATGAGTGTCCATGCAGGGCTGTGAGGGGTGTCCATGCATTGTTACAGCATGCAGGGCTTGGCATTGGGATTGAAGAGATGTGATGGGGGAGTGTGTGGGATGTAGTGGAGTGATGGGAGTGAGCGTGAGGGTATGTGATGGCATGCAGGTAGGGGGGTGATAGAAGTAGAGGGTTGACTTATCAAAGTCCAGTCCTCCTCCAACTCTAGCCAGGCCCTCAGGATGCAGGATTGCCAAGACTTGCTCCTCCCATGCTGTTAGTTGTGGGGGAGGAGTTGGAGGTCCACCACAGTCCTCTGTATTGGGAGCTGGTGTCTTGCTCAAATGAAACGTACCTTCCCCTGTAGGTCATTCCACCTCTTCCTGATGTCATCCCTAGTTCTTGAGTGCTGTCCCAAGGCGTTGACCCTGTCCTTGTTTCTCCGCCATAGCTCCATCTTCCTAGCTATCGATATCTGCTGCATCTGTGCTCCAAACAGCTGTGGCTCTACCCTGATAATTTCCTCCACCATGACCCTTAGCTCCTCCTTTGTGAAACGGGGGTGTCTTTGTGGTGTCATGGGTGTTGTGTGAGGTGTGTAGGTGAGGGTGTGTTGGGTAATGTGTTGGGGTGTGTGATGTGGGGTGAGTGAGTGGTGTATAGGTGTGTATAGTGTGTGGCTCTGGTTGTGTCTGTGGTCTTGATGTCTCTGCTGGCAGTGGTTTGGAATGGTAAACGGTTGTGGGTAATGTGGGTGTGTGTTGTATAGTGGTGTCGGTGTGTGGGTATGGTGTGTGTATGGGTGTCAGGTGTGAGTTTGAATTATCCAATGTGGCTTTGTTTTGTTTGTGTGTGTCCATTTTGAGCACGGCAGTATGTACAGCAAATGGTTTACTGCCGTTGAATGTCCGCCGTGGTGATTCGTGGGTCATAATGTGATGGGCGTAGTTCTGTTGGCGTAACGGTGTGGGATTTTGATTCTGCCAGTTTATCACTGACCTTTGCAGTGGCGGATTTGTGTCTGTGGCTGAATACTGACAGATTGGTGTGTGTATCATAAGATGGTGAACGGATATCCGCGGTGGTAAGTTGGCGGCAGTCAGCGTGGCGGTAAGTGGGATTTTCCTGCCAATGTCATAATAAGGGCCTATGCTTGTGCTACAAAAGGATCTGACTTTTGTCTAGTGGCAGTTTTGATGCCATAAAGTAGCGCAGAAATGTTTATATCCCTACTGCAAAGATCAAATCTGTACTTTATGTAAATAGCTGAGTAGATTAGTAAAGTCAGCCATTACCTGCGCTATAATACAAATAAAATGTATGTGCGGGGCTATGGAGAGATAAAGAGCACTTTTGCTGGGTGGTAGTGGGGGAGTCCGAAGAGGAGGTCATGGGAGTGGGAGCACCAATAATGATTGTTGGACTAGGCGCTAGAGGCGCTAAAGAATGTGAGGATTGGTATGTGACAAGGTGAAGTAATAGTGAGTCTTTTTTTGTGTCTTTAAAGAACGTGCTGATTGAGGGAAGAAGCGAAGGTAAGGTGACCACTACTGTTGCATGTATCACACACACACACAGCATCAATTTTATGACTATCTATATAGGCTAGTGTTTTAGAGTGACAGTTTAGCCAGTAGCAGAGATGGCATCTTGTTGGATGACTGCTGCTCAAGCCCTCACTCGGGTTATAGAGGACAGCTCTGATAGAGGATCCGAGACTGAGACACCAGATACTGAGACAGCATCTGAGGGATAGGACAATAGCGCAGACGCCGGGAGTGATTTTTTAGTCGGAGTAGTCCCATTCGATAACCCCTCTTCCATTGATTATAAGGGAGGTGATGAGGACAGTCCTGGTGTCCCTTCGCAAGCACAGTCTGTGCAGCAGGACAATAGCGGGTTGGCCCAACCCAGAGAGCAGGGGCATGCGGCAGCAAGCACAGAGAGAGTGCTCTCTTGGGAGCTCCCCAATTTAGTTCAGCCCCAAATTCTACCACCCACATTGTATTGTGGAGACATCAAAATTATCTATCACAAAACAACCTGGTTTTGTAAGGCAGGCACCTGCGTTTTTGGTCCTGGGCTCGGCGGCCATATAGGGAAACCTACCAAAACCAGACATTTATGGAAACTAGACATCCGGGGGAGTCCACAGAGGTGTGACTTGTGTGGATTCCCCAAACTTTTCTTACCAAGAATACCCTGCAAAGGTGAAATGTTGAATAAAACTAAATTTTTGCTTGCATTTCTGTCATTCAAACTATAGGAATATGCTGGGATCCACAAAATTCCTACCACCCAGTGTTATCCCCCCCTTTCCTGATAAAAACGGTACCCCACTTGAGTGCCTGTACCTGGTGCCTGAGTCAGGATTGGATCACCCCAGGGTCAACACTTGCCCTCATATAAGGGCCAACATTGATCGTTGTGTGATCTATTCCTGTCACGGGCAATAGGCCTACTCACACAAGTGAGGTACCATTTTTATCGGGAGACTTGGGGAAATGCTGGGTGGAAGGAAATTTGTGGCTCCTCTCAGATTCCAGAACTTCAATCACCGAAATGTGGGGTTAAAGTGTTTTTTTGCCAAATATTGAGGTTTGTAAAGGATTCTGGGTAACAGAACCTGGTGAGAGCGCCACAAGCCACTCCATTTTGAATTTCCCTAGGTGTCTAGTTTCCAAAAATATATGGGTTTGCTAGATGCCCCTAGGTGCCGGAAGCTAGAGGCCAAAATCCACAGTTAGGCACTTTGCAAAAACACATGCGTTTTCATTGGAAAAATGTGATGTGTGCACGTTGTGTTTTGGGAATGTCCTGTCACGGGCACTAGGCTTACCCACACAAGTGAGGTATAATTTTTATCTGGAGTCTTGGGTGAATGCTGGGTGGAGGAAAGTTTGCAGCTCCTCTCAGATTCCAGAACTTTGCAGCACAGAAATCTGAGGGAAAACTGTTTTTCAAAGGATTCTAGGTAACATAACCTGGTGAGAGTCCCACAAGTCACCCCATCCTGGATTCCCCTAGGTGTCTAGTTTTAACACATGCATATGTTTGGAAGGGTTTCTAGGTGCGGGCTGTGCTAGAGGCCAAAATCCACAGCTAGGCACTTTCCAAAAAGGACGTTAGATTTCAATGTCAAAATGAGATGTGTCCATGTTGCATTTCCTGTTGCGGGCAGGGTTGCCTACCCACGCAAGTGAGGTACCATTTTTATCGGGAGACGTAGGGAAAACACACAATAGCAGAACAACTGTTATTGCCCCTTGTCTTTCTCTATGTTTTTTCCTTCCAAATGTAAGTGTGTTAAATAGACGTTTATTTTTTTAAATGCCCTGTAATTCACATGCTAGTATGGGTACCCCGGAATTCAGAGATGTGCAAATAACCACTGCTTCTCAACACCTTATCCTGTGCCCATTTTGGAAATATGAAGGTTTCCTGGATACCTATTTTTCACTCTTTATATTTCACCAAATGAATTGCTGTATAACCGGTATACAGTGAAAACCCATTGCAAGGTGCAGCTCTTTATTGGCTCTGGGTACCTAGGGTTCTTGGTGAACCTACAAGCCCTATATATCCCTGCAACCAGAAGAGTCCAGCAGACGTAACGAAACATTACTTTTGAAAATATGACATGGCGGGAAAAAGTTACTGAGTAAAACGTGGAGAAAAATGGGAGTTTTTTCACCTCAATTTCAACATGTTTTTATTTCAGATGTTATCTTCTGTAGGAAAACCTTGTAGGATCTACACAAATGACCCCTTGCTGAATTTAGAATGTTGTCTACTTTTCAGAAATGTTTAGCTGTCCAGGATCCGGCATTGGTTTCATACCTATTTCTGTCAGTAACTGGAAGGAGGCTAAAAGCAAAAAAAATTGTAAAAACGGGGTATGTTCCAGTAAAATGCCACAATTGTGTTGAAAAATTTGGTTTTCTGATTCAAGTCTGCCTGTTCCTGAAAGCTGGGAAGATGGTGATTTTAGCACCGCAAACCCTTTGTTGATGTCATTTTCAGGGGAAAAAACACATGCTTTCTTCTTCAGCCCTTTTCCCCATTTTTCTGAAGAAAAAAAACATTTAGCTGTATTTAGGCTAATTTATTGGTCTCCTCTAGGGGAACCCACAAACTCTGGGTATTTTTAGAATCCCAAGGATGTTGGAAAAAAAGGACGCAAATTTGGTGTGGATAGCTTATGTGGACAAAAAGTTAAGTTATGAAAGCCTAAGTGCAAACTACCCCAAATAGCCAAAAAAGGGCTCAGCACGGTGGGCCAGCAGCTAAGGGGTTAAATGCATTCTATACCATATATCAGATCATGTATCATCCTGTTGAGAATTGCGCATCACAACTGAAATACCTGAAGTAATGCACTAATCTTTTAATAAAAAAAATCAAACCAGCAAAAGGCCTTTAATTTGTAGGCGGCATTTGTTTACCCACCTAGTCATTAGAGACAACAATATTGTTTCTGAAGTTAAGGGTTCTTTGTGAAGTGGCACATGCTGTGTCTCTGGCAAGATCCATCTGTGAGACCTAAGTCTCAGAATGTGTAATGCTAGAAAGGAAGTTTTAAAAACCTGTTTTTGATCATTTTATTGCATTTATTTGTATATGAAATACATCTATAATAAATAAAGGCCTACCAAGAAGCCCTTGAAGAAGCGAACAAATAAACATTGATTGCAATCCCTTGTACTAAGTAAGCATAATGATTACAATAACCAGTAGTATAATTGAAATAACCCACACACAGCATCACAAAGACTCTTCCACTGAATGGTGAAAAGAAAGGAGGAAAACAAGCAGATGAGTTGCAAGTGCTAATGTGTTTTACAGTGATTTACTGAATAGACATCCAATAGTTTGAAAAACAAAGCATTTGATTGGCAGTCTTTACCTAGGAATTACCCCTGATTTCACTGAAAATTGAACATTTGCTCTCTTTAAGATTGAATTTCTACATTTTTTCAAACATGAGCATATGTTGAATCCAGTCTTCTTGTTTGAAGATAAGTCCACTACACCGGTCATGCAAGGCAATTTAATTGCCATTCCCCTGGACAACAGATTGGCATCTGTGTCTATGAATTACGTAATTCTTAGGCAATCTGTTATCTAAAACGTGGGAGGGATACAAAATCTGGCCCACAATCAAAGCCAAAGTCACAATGTTGTCTTACCACATCTCAATGTAGAGCATTCTAGCAAAATGTCCAGATAGTATATTTTATGATGTGCACCTTAAACACTTAGCCGACTCCAGCAAGCCTGTATAAGCCATTGTAAAGGGTGTACAGTAGAAGTACCATATAGGTTTTTGCTTTAAGGACCCTTACTTTAAATTTGAACTCATCATAATTACCATAAGTAACATAGGGGGTTATTACAACTTTGGAGGAGGTGTTAATCCGTCCCAAATGTGACGGATATACCACCAGCCGTATTACGAGTTCCATAGGATATAATGGACTCGTAATACTGCTGGTGGTATATCCGTCACTTTACCGTCACTTTTGGGACGGATTACCACCTCCTCCAAAGTTGTAATAACCCCCATAGTTCCTTAACTATTGATGTTTTTGAAGATCCCATTCCAGGTCGAGTTTGATTTATCTATACACAATGCCTAGTATGCAGGAAAGCATGACATTTGAAAGATATGTCCTTATAACTATTCCAGGATCTCTTCAGATTTATGAATTTAAATTAATTTGTTCAAGGACTAACTCTGTCCTTTTTAAGCTTCAAAATCATTTGGAACATGAACGAGTCATTGATGCAACTGGTTGCACAGCTAAATCAAAGATATCAACTCTCCTATACATTCAGTTGGAGAAAACCAGCTGATTATTGCAGGAGTATAATAATCTTATCCCGAGGATCCCCAAATTTGTACTTGCTGCATTACTAACTACCATTAGTTAATAGCACTCTTTTTAGTATCTCATTCTAAAAAAACATATGTAGGAATTCATCAATAGCATTCAACAAATGTGCCTTTTTGAACCAAGGCTGCAAAAGAGAATCAAAAACAAGCGGCGGGGAATCCCTATTACCCTGCTGGATTAGGGACAATATCGATACAGAAAACAAGAATATCCAACAGGGATAAATATGTGACCAATTTTTCACTGAAACGTAATTTCTTTATTACAATACCTTCCACTTATGATAGGTGGTCTATACTATATGATTTTAGGGAAAGATGGGAGTTAGATTGCAATGTAAAATAGTTGTTTCATTTGTTTGTGTTTTCTTTACAAAGTGCCCGAGATATGTGTATTGATTGATATGTCTTCTTCTGTGCTTCACCCTTCGGTCTGGGGTATTGGGCTGTGATCTGGAATTGAATCGTTGGCTGAACTGCAATACAATTAAGAATAATTAGATTTTTCTTTCTCTTTAGTGCTTTAAAGGAGCAGCCTCATAATTAGGTTCACAGCGATCAAACCATAGAAAGAGTAGAGCTGTTATGCCCCAGCCTAAAAGAATATCCGTAGTCTTTTTAGGTTTGTCTTTTTGCCTTTGATAGGCTAGTGGACGAGATGACTTGGAATAGTTTCATTAAATTGTTATTCACAATATCATTAGCTCTAAATTAATTAATTTACAGGGGCTCAGTTGTCACGGCTTTCTTTTTAGCCTATGATTTGTCGGCACCTCATACTTGTCCAGTTCAGGAACAGTATTTGCTGGACTCAGACAGACCACATTTTGTAATGTGATCTAATTAGAAAACATCTTTTATCCTACATATCCCAAATTACAGTTTCTCACTTTTCATTACAGAGAGGTTGGGACCCTGAGAATATTGGTTAGTATGTGTATGAACTTATGGAGCATTTCAGGTATGCTCTAAACGAGGTCACCAAATCTTTTCATCCTAAGCAGGAGGTAGGAGCGGTTAACATCACAATCAGTCAACATCTAATTTATAGTATTACCAACGTTGGCCACACAATGAAAACCCAAATCAGAAGTAAAGTTAAAGGATTTTATTTCAAATATATACTCAGGTTAATGTAAACATTTCCCAAAACCAAATTATGAAGATACAGTATCGCCATCAGGTGACCAAGCATTGTAAGACTCTAAGGTGGTCATTATGAACATGACGGTTTGGACCGCTACGCCGGCGGTGGCGGTCATTACCGCCAACCGCATGGCGGTCCAGACCGCCATATTCTGAACACAGTAGTGAACTGGCTGCAAAGCAGGCAGTTCACTACCACCCACCGCCAGGCCAGAATCGACCGCCGGGCCGACTGTAGGCACATTCGACCCAGCGGTGGAGGCCGGACCAGCGGTGGGAATATCATCCGATTTAAACCAGGGATTTCCTGGCGGGATACCCCACCAGGTAATCCCTGGTGGAAAGCATACGGGAGACAGGAATACTCATTACTGTCACCAGTATGTGACATGCCAGGCCCCCCGTTGCCACTACAAAAAGCCCCTAGATCCACCCCCACCCCTGAACCCTGAAAACTGACCCCCCAACCCTCCACCCCCAAAATCCCATGTAGGCCTCCCAGCTCGACCGACACCATCCCCCACCCCCCACCCACACATACAGGTCCCCCCCGAACCCCAACCCCCCACCTCCTCATGCACCCATTCACCTACATGCACACATGCATAGATACACTCAGACACACATCCCCCTCACACATACATTCACGTTCACCCCCATACACTCGCACACTCACACAAACACCCCCCTCCCTCCTTCCCTCTCGGACAGCACTTACCTCTTCCGTTGCACTGCTCCAGGAAGGAACGGGCTCCCTGGATGCTGCTCCACCACCATCGCCGCCTCTCTATACACCACCACACCTATGAATGCATCTTCATAGGCGTGGCGGTGTCTGGACTGACGTGACGGTGAGGGTGGAGCAACAATCACCCACACCACCGACCGCCAGCATGGTGCCTGGCGAGGCTCCAGGCGTCATTATTTGGCGGGATGCCGACCATCGCCATGGGCGGTCTTCCATTGACCGCCGGCACGGTTGGCGGCGGGGCATCCCACCATGATTTTAATGAGGGCCTAAGTCTGAGCAACATAAGACAAAGTATACACTCAATTAATGCAATGCAAAACAATTAAAGCAAAATCTGGTGCTCTGAAAATAAACGCTTACCAACTGTATTAAAATTTTTAGCAATTTAGGAATCATCTAAATTAGCTAGCTCTGCAATGAGAAATCCTTCAAAGATTACGTTACTTATTGGCATGTGCTGGGCTACAAATATGGGGACAAAAGGTAACAAGCATTTGCAATGCAATGGGTCTCGTGTTTGCTCGAGTTAGAGCTATTAGTGTTGTCAATTCCTAACTGGACTTTTCTTGCCACATAAATTGAAAATGAAATGTAAAACATTTGACAGAAGCAGACCGATTCAAAGTGCCACGGCAGCCATGAGCGCAAGAGTTATTGGCTCCCTTTGTGAATGTGTAGAAGGGGTAGCGGCTGGGATGAAAGACAAACAGAAACCAGGCGAGGGGCTATCACACACCGTAACAGGAGGAAGCGTGATTTATTGTGATGGCCAACAGAAATGTTCACTTAGTTAAAACGCCTGGGGAGGGAATTTAGCACACAAAGAAAGGGGATTACACAAAATGCACCAATAAAAATTAAGCATTTAAGACACAACAAAGAATGAATAGCAAGAGTGGGCGTGGTTAAAAGCCCACAGAGAAATTACAACAGGCTAGGGCGCTTGCTCGATCCTAACAAGCATGCAGATGCTCTTAGACAAAGATGGCCAGGGTCACAAAGCCATTTGAACTTGAAAGTTCAAATAACACATTCAAGGAGCTTGATTTACGTGTGGAATTCACAAAAGGTGAACTGCACTCATAAATCCATCTACACATGTGTAATATTCTGACAGAATGGTTTTTAGGCATGAGTCAATCCTATTCCATTGCCAGAGAATGGAATTACGAGGTGGGGATACTACTGGAAAGTTTGTAAATATCCACGATGTCTGAAGTTTGAGGGCATTCAGGAACATTTTCCCTGGAAATGTGTAAATTCACTCATGTCAAGGGCATGAGTAAGTCCTTTTCCAGAGTGCCACTCGGGAGAGGACACCTTCAAAATGGGTAGATGGATGGGCAGAGGCTTCTCCGCAGAGATGGAGTAGAAGCATAGAGGAAAACATTTACCATGGAGAAAAATCAAATAAAAAAAGTTTATCTTCACAAACGCAACGCCATTTTCCCATTCCCAATTGTGCACAATATTCTATTATGCATGCAGAAAGCTCTTCACGTGGTCCTAATTGGCATTCACAAAACGTTCAAAGAGTATTCCTTAAACGTTTGGCTGTTGCAGGTTTTTAGGAGTTTTGAATTCTTTCTGTTTGAAAATATGCATCCACGCAAGGTCGTGATACGGAGTGCAGATTTAACATCATCTTTTAAAATCAGAGCTCTAGTCACTCATTAAGTGTAAACCACAGTGAGATCGCACTGTGTAGGAAAGAAAAACTAGCCCAGAAACCATGCAGAAAACAAGGAACCTCGTATGTTTTCAGTAGTTGGCAGGTGCACTCCAGGAGGGTTAAACACTGGAAAAGGCATGACGTATGCATGCCTTTCACAAATGAAATCAAGTGAATTTTAAAAAGCAAGGCCACAAACCAATGAAAATGATGGGCGTGGTTAAAAGCCCACAGAGAAATTACAACAGGTTAGAGCGTTTGGGTGCTCGACCCTAAGAGGAAACAAAGGACATAAAATAAATTGGAAGAATGGCATCTGGGGCAAAATTAAGTTAACTAAGGTTGGCAAAAAGTAAGTAAAAAGGGAAGATATCAGCATCTCAGAACCACAGTCAATGGTCTTCTCATGGGTCAAAGAAAATTCAAGTCTTCTCAGCAAGCATTTGGAAAGTGTGGGCAAGGGCAAAGAGATCTATACTTCTCAAAGTCCAAAGAGTCTCTCTTACTGCAGCTAACTGAAAACGATAATCTAGTCCAAGGTGAATGATGATTTGTCCATTGATAACGCCATATGGATCAAAAGATTTTAATTGACCAATCAAGGCACATCATATGTCAGACATCTGCAGCATCCAGGCAAGTTCCCAGCACAGTGATAGGAAGGTATCCATCTTTGCTCTTCTGTACAACTTTGCAGCAATTGTGAATGAATCCAATCTTCATGTTCTCTGTGTACTGTCCTCTGGGTTACTTTCTCAGGCCCTTTGTGAATAAGACAATAGCACATTGATTTCCAAAGTAGCATTTCATGTTTAAGGCAATCACAATGTTAACCTATGGGAGAGATAGACCTTGCAGTAGTGAAACACAAATTCAAGAGTTTGTAACAACCTGGACGTGTAAAACTTAAAAATACATGTCCAACATTTTAAACACACTGCACCCTGCCCTTGAGGCTATATAGGGCCTACCTTAGTGGTGAGTTTTATGTATTAAAACGAAAGGTTGGGGCCTGCAAGAGATTTAACTTGCCAGGTTGACATGACAGTTTAAAACTGCACACACAGACTCTGCAATGGCAGGCCTGCGCCATGTTTAAAGGCTACTGAAGTGGGTTACACAATCACCTCTGCAGCCCCACCAGTAGAATTTAATTTGCAAGCCTGGGGCACAGGTAGTGAACTTTACTAGGGACTTACAGATATAGCAAATATGCCAATTGTGATTAAGCCAATGGTACCATGTTTTAAACAGTGAGCAACTGTACCTTAGCAGTGGTAAAGTGCCCAGAGTGCTAAAGCCAGGAAAAATAAAGTCAGAAAACAGGAGGTCAAAAGGCAAAAAGTCAGGGGAGACCATGCCAAGGATGCCAGGTCTAGCAAATTGTAATGAAGAACCCTCTTTAATGGTAAAGCCAGAATTTAAATCACAATTTTGAAAATACCACTTTTAGAAAGTTGGCGTTTTCCTGCCTTAGCTATTTAGGCTCTCATTACAACTTTGGCGGTAAATACCGCCTACCGTTGTGGTGACGGCCACCAAAAGACCGTCGCCGTGGCTACCAGCTGTCCACCAAATTATGACCATAGCCGGAATTCTGCCAGATGGATGGCAGAAATCCGGCTACGGCCATGGCTGCGGATTGCGGTAAGGTGGCGCTGATGCCAACAGCAGCGCCACGCCAGTAGACCGCTGCCGACTGTATCATGACACATGATACAGCCTGGCGGTGTTCTGCTGGTGGACGCTGCTGCTGGCAAGCAGCGCCTCGTCCCGTCTCCTGCCGGAGGACCTCCTGCAATCAGGTAAGTTTGGTGCTCCGACAGGGGAGGGGGTGGGGGTGTTGTGTGTGTGTGTGTGTGTATGTCTGTTCGTGCGTGTATGCCGGGTGTGAGATGCATGTTGTCCGTGTGTACGTGTATGAATGTGTGAGTGCGTGTATGTTGTGTTGTGTGCATGCATGTGTGCATGTATGTATGTCAGTGTGTTTGGATATGTGTGTGTATGGATGTATGCATGCGTGGATGAATGTGGGTATGTGTGTGTATATGCGTGTGTTCGATGGTGCGTGAAGGTGCGTGAATGTCATGGGGGTCGGTCTGAAGTGGGACAGGGGTAGGGGGGAAACCAGGGGAGGAGGAGGGGGCGGGGACGACCCCTATCAGTGACAGGGAAGGAATTGCACCTTGACCTCTGTGCCCATTCATTGCTACACAAGTATTCACAAGACTTAGTAGCTTCCTCCACAATGACACAGGACCTTGCGTCTCAAGCTCCTGTTGACGTTCACTGACTTCACTGCATGCTGCATCTTGGCGAAGGACCTCACATTGCAAGCTCCACGTCAACAGTTTGTTGACTGGGGCCAGCGCAACTCAATGCAATGACTTTGCAGCTCCCTGCAACCAGAATTTGAGTAATTTTTGTTCAGTGCGCCTAACTGGGTCCCAGTAGCTGGCAGCGCTCCATCGTGGTTGGCTTGAACTTGTGACTTTGTCCCGGTCTGGCTCAACCAGATAGCCACAGTTGGCACTTTGTGCTTTTAAAACTGCATATCTTTCGTTCCACTAATTGGAGTTATTGGAGTTATGTTGTTTCGGTCTTGTTTTATTTATTAAAATGTACTGAATTAATTAATAGTGTTTTTTCGATCAAATAAATAGATCATAAAAGAGTCACATACAATACCAAGTATAAAAACATATAAAATATACAAAACATTATCCATAAAAATGACCGAAGCCCCCCCAAAAACAAATCATCACATATTGTTATCATAAAAAATTTAAACTGCATCTTCTTACGCCAGGCCACCGCTCTTTTCAGGAAGTGGCCCACTGAGCAGAATACATCATAATCGTTTAACTGGCGAAAGAAGAGGAAGACGGCCCTACAGTTGGGGAAGTTTTGTTTTCATAACAGCAGTATCAAGTAAAAAAATGTAAAGGGCTCATAATACTTACAAAAAACACAAAGTGCAACAGCGTTTGTGGTGAGTACTCATCACAGGGACAGATGCAAATAACACTAGAGGAAAACTGTCTTTGGGGAAAGGACAGCATCCAATGAAGAGACCCCATTCTAAAGCGGTTAAGAGCATTCGCTCATATGCATTATGGACAAACAATAAATAATACGCCGGGTCCGGGGCATTTGAGCCATACTATAATCCTTAACAGTTGCCTTACCCACTTTGTTTGTCTCTCGGGCTGCCCATCTTAGTTCAAGAAAGCGGTCACAAACCCACAATTTATCTTTTTTGGTAATAAGATGCGTATTCTCGAACAGATGTGGGTACCCCACATCAGTCAGAGAGCCCTTATTGTATTTCAACCACGGGATTGAGCAGGCAAGATCACTAGCGAGACAGTCCTTAATAAACAGCTGATTGAGGATTGCTTCCTTATTAAGCCAGATTGTGCACCATAGCTCCAGTGCAGCGACACTAATCTTGCAAGTATTCAAGACCCAATTCCTGGTTAGCAGAAACCTATTGTATTTTAATAATTTGGTGTGGGATTCTTCTTATACTGTGATTTCACTTTATTAGTGTTTGAAGTGCCTCTAAGTTAGGCATGTCTGCTCTGTGCCAGGCTAACTGAGGGTTGAGCACAAGTTAATTCGGGGTTTGCTTGTGACCACACCCTGACAAGGATTGTGGTTGCAGCTTGAATGAGATTTCAACCCCCTCAACCAGCAACCACATTTTTTACACTCACATTAAACAAACAATGGCCCTCAGGTGTAATATGCAGGTATACAGTGATGTTTCTATTAGTGGTTAGCACAATCTGACTAGTTTGACACCACGGTCACAGTAAAGAGATTCTTCCTCCGGTGCCACCAACTGGCAGTAGAGTGGCTAGGAGAGGAGGAACTTATGTTTTTAGATTACCTCAAGTTGTGCTTCAGCCCTGATCGAAATCTAGACATACAGGGTTTGGCTAAAGAGGGACTATTCAGAGATATTAACATATAAATAACAAGCTCCACGGTTCTGAATTTTTCTCCTGTCCAACTCAACCTCTCTCCCTGCTTCCACAAGCAGAAAAGCTGCAGAGCAGAGGTCTGTTGATATTTTTCTTGCTCTTCTACCCATGACAGCGAGTGGGCCATGACTTTATCTGTGAGCCACCATGTATCACACCTTATGTTAGAGATGACAAAAAAAGTCATTTTTAATATAATCTGTAAACACTGCAAAAACACAGTCATCATCAGAATTCAGTGGTACCAAAATGTATAAAATCTAATAACCACTGATGTTCTGAAGATTAAACAACCCACTGTGTTAAAAAAAATAAACAGTGAAAACAGGAAATTGTAACTATAGTAATGATAATAAGGCTGTGGGTTCTTGGCATGCAAACTAGAAACCACAGTGATATGATTACATGGGTCAAATGTCTGAGACTTTCGGATGAGGGCAAAGATGGTTAGAACAACCAGTTCTGTAGGGTAAATGTTACTACTCCATTAAATAGTCCAGGTCTGAATGACTTTCCCTATACTTAATACTCTTCAGAATCCTAGTTTGCCCCTCACCCTCACGTTTCTTTCTCAGATAAACACAATCCTTCTGGACCTATTTTAGATTAAGATGTGAAATATACTGACCATGGAAAAGATCATTTGCCCAAAACCAACGTCTGGTTTTTGATGTGGTAACACATGGCTGAACTAATGACTTTGCCTATCGAAGCTGGTGCGAGTATGGATGGCCATCTTTAAATGGTTTTGGCATTCATTCATTATCGATATACAGTTCTAGGATGGCCGATGTGTTTAGTAGCAACACCTCTGCTATTTTGATTCAGTAAAATATGGCTAAACCGCTCAAAAATGGCACCCCGTCTTTCAATAGTTTTGGCATACATTTTCATCAGTTTTCCATTCCAAGATAGGCAATATCTTTAGAAGGAAAGTGGTTATGTTGTGGGTCCATTTTAGTTTGCCTGGGTACATGAGTTTAGTTTAGCTTTGGCTTGCAAGCCTGTGCCCTTTTACCTAGAAAGCATGCTCTGTTTTTATTATTCATTCTTATTCTTATTCATTTTAGCAGTGCTAGCATTTTAGAAGAAATGTATTTATTTTATAATCAGTTGCCATTTCGTTAGAGTGAGTAACAGTAATGTACGTATTAGATTGTCATCATGTTCTTTTGCTTTGTGTTGACAAAGAACAGAATGTGAAAACGTCAGCCATTTTGTTATGATATTGCTGATACAGGTTTGCACACACAATCTAACGTTTAGGTAGATACACACGTCAGGATGTCTGCACAAACAATAACCTGTGCCTTATAAAAACACCTTGTGAGACTAAGGTCATTAGAGGGGGTTCCACCCAGGATATTCCATCTATACTGCACGTCACTTTGCAGCAGACCTCAGCTTTTGCTTTTCTATGAAGCCTGTTTTGGAGACTGGAGGCCAACTTTGCACTAAGGTAACAGGGGTTGGGGCGCTTCTCATGGACATGGCATGGGCAGATTAAGTTTGTCACTCCTTGCTCTCTTTAGCGTACAAAATATTCTTTAGAGAGGAATTTGCATATTCATGTTTTATGCAGTATGTTGGGGTTGCTCATATTTACATTGCTTATTTCACACATCTGATTTTGTTACTTGTCATAATCCTAATCTTTGCAGGTCATGCATTTTATCATAGATTTCAGTATACATAATAAATGTAATGAAAACTATCCTTCTTTCTTGCCTGTGTGTGTAAGAGACTTATTGCTAACAAGAGAAAAGGGTAAGACTTATTGCACCACGATTTCCCTTAGACGCTTTCAGAGTCCATGCTCTAGGCTGCCAGAAATCACCTTTACTATTTGGGTTTGGGTGAGGTGCTGCTAGAGAGCCAGAAGGACTGGGCCAACATCTGACACCTGGGGTAAGAGTGACTCAGTTGCCTACAAGCAGAGGTGCTGCTGCCCCTAATCCAGCAGTCTCATAGAGATACAAGAGTTCTTACGACAGTTACCACTTTGGAACAGTGAATAATGTCTCAATCATTCAATGATGGGTGCTCACTTTTTGAATGGTTTTGGCATAATTGTTCTTTGGTGTACTATCCCAAGATGGCCCACATCTTTAAAAGCAACATGTTGACCAATATGAAATAGTAAACCAATAACTATGTACAAATACATTATTTAAAGATTGCCCCCTTATATTAGTGAGCAGCTGCTGTCCCCTCACCTTACTTTGCATTACTTTGTAGATGTATGTGCACTTATGCACAGGCAAAATACCATCACTCACAGCGAGGAGAACCAATGGGTGAAATGGCCTGGCCATTGCTCCTTGCTGTAATAGGCAGAAGCACGGAGTGAATGGCAAGTTAACAAACAAACAAATCAAGACCACTGATTCAGAGCTTCCTTTCATGTATTTTTAGTTTATGTGTTTTTTTTAAAGGTATTTGTATAGTGAGAGCTAGATCTAATATGTTGGGGTGTGGTCTCCTTCATTAAAGATGTTAACAGATGCCAAATCAACACAGGCTCAAAAGGTTTTGCAGCATCTCGACTCAAGGATTTGTTACAGTAAGTCCCTGCACGTTGCTGTTCTACATTTTTGTTTCTGCTCACGTATGTACAATGATTTTCTTTTCTGAATTTTCGAGTCCCGTTTCAGATGTTTATGTGATGCATCGGGCAACATCACTTCCATAGCTCACTTTGTTGTTTTAATGCTTTGTTTGTGGGGACCTGTATTGTAACCACTGACACTTTATAGAAATATCTGAAAAATATGTAGTACATGAAAGGATATGGCTGGACTTGAGGGCTTTGCATCAAGCACAATGATTGTAATGGTCATCAAAAAACTATTAGAGACTGCTAAACACCTTTATTTTTAACTATCAAATAAGGGCTCTTTTCAAAAGAAAACACAGCCTGGTTTGGAGTGGAATTGGATGACAAGGTCAAGGGTCCTGAGAAAAATCAAATTCATTGAAAAAGGAATGTCCAAAGGCAAATTTGCAAAATATGGGTGTCTTATTGGGAGAACAATTCATTTCCATCTATTCATAAATTTAGAGATAAGAAATGCAGAGGTGAAGGTTTCACTTCACAGAAGTGGAGGATGGGCTAATAGAGCACACATTTGAACACATTTCAGTATTTATGATAAAATGAAAGGTAATGGGGACGCAAACAAAATCAACAAAAATACATTGTAGAGAGGTACATCCCAATTCATTTATTCAATTCTTTGGAAAAGGGCTGCTGTAGAAAGAAATTGTAAAGAATGATAGCATGACCAGATGTGCAATTCAATATTTTAACAATCATGAGAGAAGCCAATTGGTCTCACTTTCTCAAGGCTGGTATTAGCTTTGCCAGTGCTTCTGCTGGACAAGCACTGATGGAGCCAAACTTATTGGGTGACCTTCTTGGAATTCTATTTTTGTATTGATGCTAGATGGTCATCATATTGTGTCTAAAAATAATGTAGTAGGTGTCTTGGGATTCTGTTTTTTGCATTGTTTATTATAGAATTTCAAGATGACCCTCAGGTTGTGTCAGGCGCAATGTAAACACTATCTGATGGCTGCCTGACGGCTTTTGCTTTGCCTGTGCTTGCACCACAGTAATGGAATCATTGACAAAAGCTGATAGTGGTGGCAAAGGGGTGGTGGGCAGACCCATCATGGATGAAAAAGCCTGGGGAAATATGGGGAAGACATAGTGAGAGGGGGCTAGGAACGAGACAGGAGTACAATTGAGCACTGGGGAGCTCTCACAAGCTTGGGAGAGAGAACAAAAGCCTATGTTGTGGGGAGAGAGGGAAGGAGCTATCTTTTTGCGATGAGTGGTAGGAGCAAGGGTCTCCTCCATAGACTTCTAAATGTCAAGAGCTATTGAAAAAGGAAAAGGAACAAATACCTTGATATCAGCAGTGGAAGGATGTAACTCATTCCATCAAAAACCATAGTAAAGCAGCAATGCCTCAGGAGCTAGACAACTACAATAATAGGGAGGAGTGATATTGAATCAGGGAATTTAAATGGGCAAAAACACCACCCAGTCATGAATGATGTTCTAACCCAAAGCACACTCTTAGTATTTTAAAGTTTCGGATGCCCTGCGGTCTGCAAAGAGTAATTAGAGAAAGTTTAGCCTGAGGCCATGGGTCAAATGTACAAAGCATTCTGCGAATCGTGTTGGTTGCGATGGAAAAATGCTTTTTTAAATGTACAAAATGCAAAATGTGATTTGGTAACTTGTTACCGAATCACATTTTGCATTTGAGATTTGGTAGGGGTGTGTTTAAGCCATCCCTTCCAAATACCGAATCAGTATGGTATGTATTACTGTTTTGCAATCAAATTACGGGCACAAAACAGTAATTCTTACCACCAGTTTAAAACTGGTGGTAACCCATTCGAAAAGGGGGGGTCCCCATGAGTCCCCTTCCCGCTTGAAAAATGTAAATAAAAATATTTTTTAAGAGCAGACAGTGGTCCCACGGGCCACTAACTACTCTAATGAAATGAAACTTCAGAGTTTCATTTTTATCTTTTTAAACAATACAGCTCGTTTTCCTTTATGCAAAATGGTCTTAATTTTTTTTTTTTAAAGATTGCTTTGTTAAGAAGCAATCACAGTCATGGTGGTCTGCTGACCTCAGCAGGCCGCCATCACTGTGATGGCTGCAAATCCTAATGTGTTGCAAACTGCTACCTACATCATTAATATTCTTGAGGTGGTCGATTTGCGACCCACAAGGAATCCCTAAATGAAACTTAATGAGTTTTATACATTAGGAATACCAATTTCCTAATTACGATTCAGAGAGAATCACAATTAGAAAATCTAATGTTTGTACATCTGGCTCTAAGTTCCGTAATTCCCAACTGCAAACTGGAGAAGCTCGAAGGTGCCCCTTCTGAATTCCATGCTAAATGTTACATCATCTGCAAAGACTGTCCATAACCCAATCAGAGATTGGTGCAATTTATGCATGGGCACTGTAATTTCCCTCTGTAAAGTCCTCTAAACATCATCAGGAGGAATTTATGTAAGGAAAGCAGGCCAGAGAGGGGAAGTGTTCACTTTTATTGATCACTTAAACCAAAACATTATGCTATTCCCCATTCCGAACTGTGAAGCTCATAGTGCTCTGGTAAAACAACCCAATACTACTTTGCAACTATACAATAACAGGGTTTCCCAGCAGCTGTTTTTACTGGATTATTTGTTCAGCCTCATTTAGCATCTTATCCCCTCAACTGTGGGTTGAGGGGCTGAGATGCTAAATGAGAACCAGTGTATACTCACACTCTGGGGAGGGGAAATAATTCCTCTATCAGGAAAGAATCCAACCTCCTAATTAAAAAACACAAATACTTCTGAAAACTGAACCTTTAAAGATGGCTTAACCTAAGCCTGTGGTTCCCAACCTGTAGGCCTAGGGACCCCTGGGGGTCCCCGAAACCTCCTCAGGGGGGCATGCGTGCTTAAACTTAAAGAATTAAATGATATTAACCAATTTGGTCCTCCACTTTCAATAATGACTAAGTGGGGGGTGGTTCCCCGGATTCGAATAATGATTCAGTGGGGGCCCCCAGCTTCCAGTAATGATAAAGTAGTGGTCCACAGAAGTCAAAAGGTTGGGAACCACTGATCTAAGCTCAGTCATTAAAGTTAGCAAATTAAGAATACCAAATATGTATGGTACTCATCCATTTATCTAATTACCCTCATCTAGACCAACCTCATATGCTGTTCTAATTGTTCCTGATCTTGTTTCCTGCAATCCAAAGTAATCGCAAAGTGTCGCTAAAGCACTTTATTAAACTTCACAAGTAAATAACCAAATTAAAATGTTGCTTGTGTGTTCGTTAGTGTTGTGTTTTTTTTATTTTTGTGCAACATTAATAAAAAAAAAGTAGCCTGAAGCTCAAGTCTGCATTACAATCATGTAAATCGTTTCCTGTAGCACAATATAATACTGTTAAACAGCTGGATATGGTTGTGACACACAGATCTCTTGGACATTCTAATAAAAAAATCCCGACCATGAAGTCTTTATTGATTTTTACAATTTGTAAATACAGCCTATACAACATGGTTTATGCATATAAGTATTTAAGAAATCAATGAAGGAGTAATCCGAAAACTATGGTTTCTAATATTTGTGACCGAATGGGATGAGATATTTATTTTCATCCTCGGAGAATATTTTATCTTGTCAAAAAGTATCACTGAGTCGGCAGGGAACGTTATTCCATAACGACTTTAGGTCCTATACATCGAAAACAGCAAAGGGAATCACATTTTTTAAAGTATATTACAGCCCCTTAAGATTTACTGCACCATATTGAAGCAATTTGCAATCAGGTATTTAACTATGGAGGTTTGATAACATATTTTTTCATGGTTGTGTCACACACATGTCTGCAAATGGAAACCACAGTTTCAAAAACTCATTCAGCTCGCATTCCAAATGGAGGTGAATCCCCGATATAGGTGCTGATTTAGATATTGTCGGATGGGTTACTACGTCACAACAGTGACGGAAACCCTGTCCGCTGAAATTTAAATCCCATAGATTTAAGCAGACGGGATATCCATCACTGTTGTGATGGAGTAACCCATCTGCCCGTATATAAATCAGGCCCATAATCAGTAACAGCACTAGATTTTAATTGAGATGTGCTGTATCACTGCATCCAGTTTTTCGATGAGTCATTTCAGCACGTCAAACATGGTTGAATTTGTCACTGGAAAAGGGCCCCGACTACTGGATTATTTTGCAGTAAAGTTGATTTCCAATTTCCATGTTACGTAGGGATGTTATAATATTATGGTGTTTTTTACATAGTTTTGTACAGATCCCTACGGGGTTAGCAATGCAGGGTGTAAAAATTCCAGATTCGAATTCGCAATAAATTTAGAATGAGGGATTTTGAAGTAATGTTGGAAATTGGCAGCAATTTGTTTATTACATATCTCTAAGATTCCTGCAGAGCAGCAACACCGCCATGAAAACAGAAATGTTACGTGCATCCAAAGGGGCTGGCTATAGCAGAGTATAAAAAACAGTAAAGCATATGTGTACAAATATTATTTTCATTTTGGAGCTGTAACATTAAATCCTTCTGCAGTGCTCGCAGTACGCTTACTGCCTCTTCTAGGAATTACCTCATTACCATGACTATGAAGCACAAGTCTAAGACATCATAAAAATGTTATGCTACTCTGTTTGGTGATCCTCAGTGCAGGTGTTGTGGTGTGACATGTTCTAAATGAAAATGCTTTGTATTGTTATTGTTATTCTTTCCCACATGCATATGAGTGAAAGGGGTAACACGCAAGCCTGGACTATTTGTCAACTTGGGAGAGGGCACAAAATGGGCGTACTAGAACCTGGCTACAACGGTATATTATTGAGAAAGGAAGCACTTGGAGGTCATGTGTCACATAGTGATTTTACAGTCTTTCGATTTCTCCTCAAATTCTTATGAATCTGTTATTCATGGCTCGAGTTAATCATGCACCGGCGTCTTCCACTAACGAGACAGCCTTTGGCTCTGGCCTTTCACAAGCACCCTTTTAGCACAGAAGTGAAGTGCTAGGACTCCTGCATTGAATGACTGAGGCTTTCCTGGCTCAGCAGTTTTGTTTAGAAATTGTATCATGTCCAGAGAGCGAGTGGGCCAATCACAGGTCATTTCAAACGCCTAGCTACTCTGATTATTCAATCTTGACTTTGCTCATGACGGGACTATGTTATCATTCAGAAATGAGGTGGCAAGCTTTAACCAGAATCTCAACTCGATCATACCCAGTGGCAGTGTACACCCCTTGGATAGTGGTGCTTCGTATTTGCCCATCAAGGTAGGTGCGACACAGCGTTTCTTGATAGGGAATGCTTGCAGTAATTTTCCTTGCCTGTAAGACCAACTTACATACATGATTGGGTGGGACGGATACCTCTATTTTTTCATCAAACATGTTTGCTTGTGTTGTCTTCAGGCTCAACCTCTCTAACCCTTGAAACGACTCATCGAATACAATGTCTCTCTTTTCACTGGCTGTTTTGAGTGGAAATTGTGCACTGAAATGTAAGGACACCCCAGCTTTAACACCTCGGTCGGTATCCCAGTGGTGCTGGTAGGTGATCTGCTTTCGAAAGGTGGCTGTTCTCTTCACTTCCTGGCCACTCCTGTTTTCCATAATGGATTCACCCAAGATTGTAAATGGCTGATATTCAACTGTACCCTTCTTCATCTGGTATTGCACATTTGATATGCTTTCAGTGTTGTAATCCCTACAGACAGTGAGAACCTCATACAATTTATAACAGTATTCTTTTCCATCACAGGGTAGGAAAAATGCCTTAAAATTTGAGACAACTTTTCCTAAACCATACTTATTCCTCCCGACAAAAGTATCGACTGCAGGATTGCTTCTGATAGCATTATTAGGAACAGAACCCCAAGAGTCTGCTTTCCATTCTAACCGCTCAAAATCATTCTCATTTACCAATATTTTAAAGACGGGGGTCTGGTGTTCCTTATCAGACATGGAATAGAAACAATACGGGCCTTTACTTGGAGTGTAGTAGCCTATAGTGACACCTACACTAACATAATCTCTACGAGAGAACGCCTTATTTTGAATTGACACAGCCCAATCAGGAATCTTCCCATCCCAGTCCACCCACTTCAGGTTTCTGCAATCATTAAAAAGGATTTGCCCTTCAGTGGATTCTGCAGTTATTGCAGGCTGACTGGAGCTATGTTCTCCTGAGGCAACGTCTGGTGAAGTGTTGAGCACATCATGTAACTCAGCAGCCAGACGCGTCTGGATTTCCGAGGAATCATATGCGGAAAAGAAATGGGTAAATGTTAGCAGAATGAAGAAAACAATTGTTGAATGTGCAAAATAAAAACACGTTTGTTAAAATTATTAAGATTAATGCAGGTTAGCCACAGTGGAATAAGTAGAAAACTGAATAGCAATATTTCTTCACAGTTTTCATGCATGTGTTTGTATGATCAAATGGTTAGTTTTCTAGGTATAGAAAAGAACCAACATGGTAAGGTTTGTCTCAAAATGCTGAGGCTGGTCAGATTCTGATTCCGCTCTGTGCGTGTTAATGTAGTGGGAAGCAGATGCAACAGGTCCTGTAGTCCACAAATAAGCAAATATCTCCTAAAACTAACTAGTACTCTGATCTGTGAAGTAGCTGATAGTTACTTTGTGCCAAATCATAAGCAGACGTCCTGGTCATCGAGGAGGGAGGGGGTTAGACTTTCTGTAACTGACTCACAAAGGTTCTCTGCACTTGTGGCGAAGGTACGACAATCATGCAGGAGTTTCCGCACTCGGGGTGGCATCTCCACAATGAGAATGAAATTCCACCTGAGTGCAGAGACTCCCCCACGACTGCGGGGCCTCTGCCACGAGTGCAGAGGTCCTTTGTGAATCAGGCCCCATAACTTCTTCAGTTTTCAATATGCAATATATCAGGGATGCTTAATACAAAGGCACAGTGGTGGGCGACACAATTTAAAGGTAGTGGGGCAGGTGGAGGAGATACGGGGAGAGCACGCGTTGGAGGGCCACAGGAGGTTTAAATAATAAATAAATAAAAAACACTTACCTGGTGCTGCTGGCTGTCTAACGCTCCTCTGCTTTCTGATCCCAGCAGTCCATGGGACAGGTTCAAAGACTCCCTGTGCAATCCTGCACTGCTCTCATGCTATTACCAAGCATGAGAGCAGTGTGGGGATTTTCCTGAGTGGGCTGGTTTACCGCTTGCTGAGGTCAGAGAGTCTGTGCTTTTTCTCCAACCCGGCTGTCAAATACAGCTGGGTTGGAGAAACCTAAGTGTGCATGTCAGTTTGGCCGGCCTAAGACGGCTGGCTTAACAGACATGCTCACTTAAGTGCACTTCACTCCACTCCTCCTCCTCCCTCCCATGGCCCTGCCCCACCCCTACCTGCACAGGCTGGTTCAGCCAGCAGCTGAAAAATTAAATGATAATTAAATATTGTTTTAGTTTTCAGCTGCTGGTCTGAGCCAGTGGGGTGAAGCTCCTCCGCTATTGTGAGAAGCCACGGCTGAAGAGGCAACAGAAAATTGAAAAGTTCGAGCTAAACTTTTTGATCACCTCATCTACTAAGATTCCATTTCATAGCATTTCGCGTCTGTGTGCTTTTGCAAAAGAGCACTTCTACAGTGTGTGTGCCCATTTTGGGTCCTGACAACGCTCCTCCTAGAGTCTTAACCTGTATCCCACTGATGATGCCAAATCCATCTTGTGTTGCTTGTGCTCCAATGGAAAGTACGGCCTGGCAGGTTGGCTGAAGTTCACACCGCTGTTCCCATGGTGATACCACAGAGAGGCTAAAATGGTGGAATTGCTCAAGCATGGCTTTCTATGATGTGTTTTGGTGCCTTGTGGGAATCCAACACAATTTTTATGCTTGTGGAAATAATTGCATCCAAACTTTAACATAGCAACTTCTGGAGACAGGTTTTCCTGGAATACATTTCAGTAGTTTCACTACGCAAATATGGCACATGAAATATAAATAGAAATATGTCAATGGCTAACCTAAAGCTTTCTTCCTTAGTAATTGTGGTAAATGGATTAAACAGAGAGCTGAGCAGAGGCATCATACAGGGGCATATCTAGCGATGAAATTGGCAATCTCTATTATACTGTTTGCCTTACAAATATTGTGGATTGCTTCGTAATGAGTGCATATATGTTGGTGCGTGCATGATTGCTTTAGCTGTGTTTAAATTGAATATCTGGTGATTTTTTTTCCCATTATCGGTGAAAACATACCTATCTTTAATGTTTAAATAAACAAACAAGCCTTCAATAGAGGGTCATTGGAGGTCAACGTTTGAACAATACCACTTTAAATGATATTGCCAGGGTTAAGAGTTTATGTGATGTCACTTCTACACAACTGGAGAGGGCATAGAAACTATACCTGAATATATAATTCATTGTATCAGCTACAAAAAAATCTGGTGTATAAATGCGTCCGTGTTGTAGTGTTATGGAATTTATTTCTAGCTATTTACTTTTTCTGCCTATTTTTTATTCGTAATGATGCTTTCTTATTAAAGCCACTAAAGCACTATCTTCATATGTACATTACTTGACACCCCATTACTGTGTTTTCGGCAATAACAATTTTATTATTCTTCACAATCTTTTACTGCATTGTGCATTTCCTTTTTACTTACATTAGTGAATATCATTTATACTTATCTATTACATACTTGCTTCATCTCTTTTAAATATTTGTGGTCAATGTTCATTGTAATGGGACTGAGAGCTGATCGCTTCCGTAGATGAGGCTGATGCACTTGGTGGGGGTTGTTTGAGTGAAGGTCTTAAAACGTATCTTTTTTAAAGTATTTCTCTTTAAGAGTGGTGTGAAACACAACCCTCTGTGGTCCTGAGCATGCCCCACACCACTACTGAGTGTTGTTGGTCATTAAGGCATCTGCAGACGGCCTCGCTTTATAAAGGATGCATGGTATTTCTCTGAAACAGAGTGTCTCAGAGCAGATAAGGGTGTTCCTAAATGCACATTACGCATACGGGCAACATCAAGCGTAACTGAGAGGTGATGGTAGTATGATGGAACCATGCATACTAGAACAACATATGCCTTACCAACGCGGTCGGAACCACGACCGTGTTGTTTCCACACATGCCTTTACCACTCTACCTTCACAATGAATTTCGTTGTAAAAGCTTAGTAAAGGCATGTGTGGAAACGGCATGAGAAACGGCATGTGTGTTTTTTTAATGCAACCCCCCACCTACCATGAGGCCCAAAACTAGCCCCACTCCTCATACATAAACTACCCCAACTCCCCCACCCACCCTGAGCCCTAAAAAATCCATCCCAATGGCCCACCCCGCCCCTAAAACCTAAGGTACCCCGACCCCCTCACTCACCCAGAACACTAAGGAAGAACTATCCCGACCCCTAGCCCTGCCTCATAAAACGAAACTACCCTGACACTCCCACCCGCCCTGAGCCCTAAAAAAGAACCTACCCTTACCCCTCACCCCTGCCCCTAAAAACTAACCTACCCGACACCCCCACCCATCCTAAGCCATAAATCCACCCCACCGCTAAAAACTACCCACTAACCCTGCCCCAACCCCACTTACCTCACCGCATCCTCTCCAGATCCTTCCTCCTCTTCTTTCCTCCCGCCCTTCCGTAAACCTTCCCCCCAACCCTTTAAAAATAAACTACCACACCGCAAGCCCTAAATAAAATAAATACCCGACCTCCTTCACTTCCACCCCTAAAAAGAAAAAGACCAATCCCCCCACCCTGAGCCCTAAAAAAAAAATACCCAAACCCCCCAACCCCGCCCCTTAAAAAATTAGCCCACCCCAATCCGAATCCCCATCCCTTAAGCCTCCTCCCACCCGTGCCCCAGCCCCACGTACCTCATCGTGTCCTCCACATCCTCTCCTGAACAACGCATGGCTTTTTCTGTGCCTTAACCACACTTATGTGTAGTTTAGCACGTGTGGTTAAGGCACAGAAAAAGCCATGCGTTGTTCCAGAGGTCATGCTTGCGTTGGAAATGTCCGCGTTGTTTACAACGCATGGTTAAGGACGTTTCCCACAGGTGATCATTTGGTGATAGCTGTAAGGTAGGCACTCTGTATTGCCCTCATAGATTTAGATAGAACTGGTGCTCTGCACTTTTCCTTTCTGAGTTACAAGGACGAGTATGCTAAAACTGTGACCATATCATACACTTTCCTGTATTGCATGTCAAAATACAGTCCAGTTTCTCTGGTAAGGCTGCTCCAATACTGAGTGTCACGCGGCAGGTGAACACGTGTGGTTTCCTTTATTTTCAGTTTTGCTACCACTGTCACAGACAGCAGTGCATACAATGGCATGTAGAGGTGGCTTTTGGTCAGCCCTTTGCTCATAATTAAATGACTGTTTTGCAAATCTCAGTTACCTGTTCATTGTCGGATGGCTCTTCGTCCTATTCCGGTGCTTGTTCTGCCACTGGAGCATTCATCTGTACGCTCGCTTGTGACTGGCTGAGCTAACCTCTTCTTTTGGTGAATCTCTTCTCTTGTAGCACTCCATGAAAGGGCATGCCCGCTCTTCCATTGGCTCTTTCCCAACATTTCCACTCCAGTATGACACCTGCCACCCACCCTCCCATTGAGTGACCAACACAATCACTGCAGCAGCTTGAAGTCACGCTCACTGTCTCCATTACAGTCCCCTACTTAAAATCTCTCTCCGATCCTCCCCACTTTCTTCCTTCTCCTGGTGCCCCTCTTGCACTGCCCCTTTCCTGTTGCCTATCTCCCAGTCCATCCTACCTGCCACTTTTGGATTTGCCTACGCAAATGTTTGAAGTGTGCCATACTTTTTAATACTTTCCAAATGGCTGATGTGCTGCATCACACCATGTTCCATCATGCAGCTTGGCATCTATCATGAAAGTATAAATAAATAGACTTTTAAGCTTGCTCGGTTCACGATTTTGGCTTTGCAAATGCCAGCGTGGCGACATAAACACATTGGCATTGTATGACCGATTGAATTTACCAATGCTTCTTCCCTATTGGGGCCACATTAAATAAAATAGATGAGAATTTGCAGGAAAGGAGATTGAGGAAGGGCTGTATGACCAGCACTCATTAATTAAAAAATATCTTGATAGAATGTTTGCGAGCAGATCATCTTAACAAAGTTAGGGAATTTTTTCCTTTAATAATATAAATTGCGTTGATCTACTCGTGATTTTGCACTTCACTCACTTAACGAATAGTATTTTTTTTTATGAGGATTATTGCTTGTATTTAATGCATCTTTTGAAATGTGTTCTTTTACAGTCATGTTTTGCAATAGGTAAGCCTTAATGAATTTCTCTCTGTTTTTGAGAGGAACCATTGTTTTTGCTGTATTGAAAAATGGGGGTGTGGGTAATACTGATACAGAAAACATTTTTTATTTTTTTCTAACTGGGTTATGGCTTGACTTCTGTGCATGTGCATTAGGGACTGGTATCGTTAAATTATTACCAGTTTCATATGATCCATAAAAACATAAATAATAGGCGCAGTATTTACCAGATCACACAAAATATCAGTTTTCTCTGGACCTTTGGTTTCTCTTGTGGAGCCTGTTCCTTGAGGCAAAATGGCAGACCATACTATACAAGAAAGAAGAGATAAAGAAATTATGATGAGATGGATGAAGTGTACAGCGGAACAAAATAACCATCTAACAAATGATTTCTGCAAAAGGAAACAGATAATAGGAAGCATTCAAAACGCTCTCTTGGATTCCATTTGCACATACCACTCCAGTAGGGTAAACGTCCTAAACAGCACGTCGTCAACAACGCAGACGTTTCCCACGCAAGCGAAACAACGCTGCCTTAATGTCGCATGTGCCAAACTTTGCATATGTGTGGTTAAGGCAGAGAAAAAGACTGAGAGCAATCTAATGGATCCGGAGAGGACGCTGTGAGATAAGTGGGGCTGGGGCAGGGTTGGGGGAGTTGTTTTTAGGGATGGGGTGGATTAAGGGATGAGGGTGGGTGAGGGTATTAGGGTAGTTTGTTTTTTAGGGGCGATGTGGGGTTGATTGGGGAAGTTTTTTTGGAAGGGATTAGGGTGGGTGGGGGGTCAGGGTAGGTTATTTTTTTAGGGGTGGGGGTGTGGGGCAGAGTAATTTATTTTTCATGGGTGGGGCAGTTTATTTTTTAGGGGTGGGAAAGGTTTAAGGAAGGGCGGGAGGAAAGGAGGAAGGATTGGGAGAGGACGTGGTGAGGTAAGTGGGGCTGGGGCAGGGTTTGGGGAGGTAGTTTTTAGGGGTAGATTGGATTTAGTGCTTAGGGTTGCAGTTTATTTTTTAGGGTTTATTGTTTAGGCCTTAGGGTGGGGGAGTCGAGGTAGTTTACTTATTAGAGGTGGGGGAAGGTGTTAGGGCTCAAGGGGGGTGTTGGTGTAGTTTATTTTTTAGGGACGGGGTGGGGTGTTTGGATTAGTTTTTTTAAGGGCTTTCGGGGTAGTTTAGTTATTAGGCTGGGGAAGATTTTAGAACTCAGGGCAGGTGAAGGGTGTCGGGTAGTTTCATTTTTAGGGGTGTGGGGGTTGGGATAGTTTTTTTTGTGCTTAGGGTGGGTGAGGGTCAAGGTAGTTTAGTTATTAGGGGTGGGGAAAGGTTTTAGGGCTCAGGGTGGGTGGGAGTGTATGGGTAGTTTAATTATAAGGGGTGTGGGTAATTTTGGGCCTCAGTATGGGTGGAAAGGTTGGGGTTCTTTTTTAGGTTAAGAGTGGGGTTGTATGACACAACCATGCATGCTGTTTCCACATTTGCCTTTACTAAACAGGCTTTTACAACAGCATGTGTGGTAAAAGCATGCTTGGAAAAGCTGCGGTTGTAGTTCTGACTGTGTTGTTAAGGCATGCGTGGTTCTGGCATGCATAGTTGTGTCATACAACCCTCCAGTAGAGTGCTGGTTGCAAATAGATCTGCTCAGTTGATGGGGACATGTGGTACACTATACGAAGAGAGATCTTTGAGGCCCTTTTTCTTGCTGCAGCATTATTCACAGAGGCACTGGAAGTAGAGGAGTAGGGATGTTTCATGATCCTTAGAATTGTCACATGGTCTTTCATTATCCTAATGAGGCTGCTGGATTTGGGAGACAGCATCCCCTGAATTATGGGGAACTGAGTCCAAGCCCAACCCATGTGACAGCTGTCAGCCTAATCTGTTTCCGGCTAGCTTGTAGCGCCTCATCTCTGACCAAGAGCTGGGATGACTTCTCAGGGAAATCGTGATAAATCAGATCTCATCCTTTTCTCTCATTTACATAAGTCTTACACATGTAAAGAAACAGAGGCAGAAAATGGTTCAATAAGATTTATTGAATCAGCTGTGTCTTAGATAAAATGGCATGAAATGAAATAATTAGAATGATGAAACATAATATAAGCAAAATGGTGACAAGAAAAGCGAAACACAGGAAAAGTCCCACCATACTGTCACTATGCGTAATATATGCCTATTCCTACCTAAGCTATGTTAGAGCACAGCATGATTAGCTCTAATCCGCCCTTTAGGATTCCCCTCAGAGAAGACATCATCCCCCATACCTGAGCAAGGAAGCCTGTTGTCTATAGAGACACCATTCCCATGTAGACCAAGGGAGCCGGTAGTCTAAGCAAGCAGCTGTGGCATGGTCAATCAGCATGTGATTGTGGCCATCTGGCTACAAGCTCCCTCTAACATGCTTGGGACAGAGAAGTGTTTTTATAAAGAAACAGCTGATGTTCTGAGAAAACGTAAGGATGTGTATGTTTCTGTGAGCATTGGAGACGCAATGTACCACCTGTGCCGGCAACCCTATCGCACTGCAGCCTTGAGGAAAGCAAAAAGTGAAAAGAATGCCTTGCTAAGAAGCACAATGCTTTCCTATGTGAAAGAACATCTAGTTAAAGAAAATAAAACAACACCACAAATGTGGCCTATGCTGAAATAATATAAATTAAGCAAAATAAAATGTAACTGGGCTAAAGGGTATAAGCGGCATGCTTATTTGCTAAAATATGTGCCCAGAGACATCACTAAAATGGCTATGCAACACCCTCCCTTTGCCAGTTCAGAAGTGGTTAAGAAGCCTAATATTGAAAATATAGAAGCAACTAAAATGCTATTCTCTAAAACATATATACATAAATATCAATAATGACAAGTTAAAACACACTTGAGCATGTGAAATATTTGAAGGGGTCAATTTAAAATGTTTAGCAGTGCCGTCAATAAAACAAAATTTAGAAGTCAAGGTCATTTTTAAAATCTGCAATTGCAGCCGTGACAATGGAAGCAAGGAGATGTTCCACTTCGGCAGGTGGTGATATGACCAAATTGGTGCCAATGAAAACCAAAGAACACTCATGTTCCAAAGCCTGAGCTCATGCTGAGGCAGCAGCATTCTATGTTGTGCCTGATCTTAAGTCAAGAGCTGCACGATCCACAAAGGGCAACTCATAGACGGATTCCAGCAGCAAACACACCCTCAATGTGCATGTCTGGTAATGAGCCCTCAACTCGAACATCAACAGATCAGCGTCCAATGAAAGTAGAAAGACAAACTTTCAGGGCACATTCCAAAAGGTACCAAAGGCATCGAAACACGGGCTGCACACAATCCAAAACTGGTCTGAATGGCAGAGACCAGTTGCACTACAGTTCTTCTAGGAGTGGGGCTCCAAAATACTGTATTGTGCTTTCACAACACAGTTGCACTGGTGGAAGTGTTTTCAGTCCTCCTTGTTTTGAAGAGACAGCCATTGTGAATAAGAAATAGCAACAGCAAGATGTCACCTATCATAGCCAAAGTAATCGGAAATCCCCCCAAAATGCTCAAAAATATAGTGTATGGCTGAAGGTATTAAGCCAAATATAGAGGAGAAGATGTGAATAAAAGTAGAACCAACAGCCTTAAAGAAATGTACAATCCCAGTAGTACTAGATGTGTTAAATATTAATCCCATGAGTTCACCAAAGTGTCTCAAAAAGTTTGTATTTAAAAAAGAGTATATTTCTGCAGATGACCTCGCCACTGGGAGCGAATAGGTCTGGAAGGCAGATGTCAGCGCCACATGTTTTTGAAACAATAAAGCCTTTAGTCTGCTCAACTCGTCAAAATTCACATTTGAAGTAACAATGTGAGGCCATATATCTGCTACTTTTGTCTGATGTGTAGGAGGAAAAAGAACATTCCCGCAACAGGAGCCAATTTGGGAGACCGAAACGACTTAAGCAATTCCGGCTCGCATTCCACAACAGCTCTCACTGTTAAGAAGCACACAGCTTACATTACAGAGCATCTGGTACACAGGTCTAATCAAGGGTACTGGAACTCCCTTCAGTTAGCATGCTAAGTTTGCTGCCGAAGCGTTACAAGCCCTGTGCAAGGACAGCTGCCTACAAACCCTCGAATGACTCACAGAAGTCTTGCTTTCACTGCCGCTAAGAAAGACTTCTTTAATGCCATTGAAACATTTGTGTGAAAAGAGTAGCTCCCGCACCTCACGGATATAACTATTTCCTAGCCTTTCATATATGCCTACTGGAAAGTGTTTCAAGCAGGATGTGAACTGCAATGTTGAAATAGGCAGATTAATAACCCCATGTATTAACACTTTAGCTGCTGGGCCTTCCCTCCTCCTCCCCCAGTGCTGAGCCCTTTTTTGGCTATTTGGGATAGTTTGCGCTTAGGCCTTCATAACTTTTTGCCCACATAAGATATCCATGCCAAATTTGCGTCCTTTTTTTCCAACATCCTAGGGATTCTAAAGGTACCCAGAGTTTGTGCGTTCCCCTGGAGGAGACCAAGAAAATTAGCCAAAAAACAGCAAAAAGTTTGTTTTTTTCATACAAATTGTAAAAAAGGGCTGCAGAAGAAAGTATGTGTTTTGTTCCATGAAAATGGCACCAACGAAGGGTTTGCAGTGCTAAAATCATCATCTTTCCAGCTTTCAGGAACAGGCAGACTTGAATCATAAAACCACATTTTCCAACACAATTTTGGCATTTTACTAGGACATACCCCATTTTCTAAATTTTGTTTGTGCTTTAGCCTCCTTCCAGTTAGTGACAGAAATGGGTGTAAAATCAATGCTGGATCCAGGACAGCTAAACATTTCAGAAAAGTAGACACAATTCTGGATTCAGCAAGGGGTCATTTGTGTAGATCCTACAAGGTTTTCTTACAGGAAATAACATCTGAAATAAAAAAATATTGAAATTGAGGTGAAAAAGATAGCAATTTCTCTCCACATTTTACTCTGTAACTTTTTCCTGCGATGTCATATTTTCAAATGTAATAAAGCGTTACATCTGCTGGACTCTTCTGGTTGCGGTGATATATAGGGCTTATACGTTCATCAAAAAACCTAGGTACTCAGAGCCAATAAAGGAGCTGCACCTTGCAATGGGTTTTCATTGTATACGGTGTGTACAGCAATTTATTTGGTGAAATATAAAGAGTGAAGAATAGGTATCAAGGAAACCTTTGTATTTCCAAAATGGGCACAAGATAAGGTGTTGAGAAGCAGTGGTTATTTGCACATCTCTGAATTCTGGGGTGCCCATACTAGCATGTGAATTACAGGGAATTTCTCAAATAGATGTCTTTTTTACACATTGTCTTACATTTGGAAGGAAAAATGTAGAGAAAGACAAGGGGTAATAACACTTGTTCTGCTATTCTGTGTTCCCTAAAGTCTTCCGATAAAAATGGTACCTCACTTGCGTGGGTTGGCCTAATGCCCGCAACAGGAAACGCAACAAGGACACATGAATTTTTTACATTGAAATCTGACGTGTTTTTTGGAAAGTGCCTAGCTGTGGATTTTTGCCCTAGCTCGAGGGAAACCTACCAAACCTGCGTATGTTTGGAAACTAGACACCTGGGGCAATCCAGGATGGGGTGACCGGTGGGGCTCTCACCAGGTTCTGTTACCCAGAATCCTTTGCAAACCTCAAAAACACTTTTCCCTCAGATTTCGGTGCTGCAAAGTTCTGGAATCTGAGAGGAGACACAAATGTCTTTCCACCCAGCATTCCCAATGTCTCCCGATAAAAATGGTACCCCACTTGTTTGGGTAGGCCTAGTGCCCGCAGCAGGAATAGATCACACAACGGTCAATGTTGTTCCTTACACAAGGGCAACTGTTGATCCTGATGCAGGCACTAGGTACAGGCACTCAAGGTGGGTAGCGTTTTTATCAGGACAGGTGGGGAAACACTGGGTGGTAGGAATTTTGTGGATCCCAGCATATCCCTGTAGTTCGTGTGACAAAAATGCAAGAAAAAATGAATTTTTATTCAACATTTCATCTTTGCAGGGTATTCTTGGTAAGAAAACTTTGGGGAATCCAGACAAGTCACACCTCTGTGGACTCCCCCGGATGTCTAGTTTCCAGAAATGTCTGGGTTTGGTAGGTTTCCTTATAAGGCAGTCGAGCCCAGGACCAAAAACGCAGGTGCCTGCCTTAAAAAACCTTGTTGTTTTGTGATGGATAATTTTGATGTCTCTAGAATACGATTTGAGCGGTGGAATTTGGGGATGAACTAAATTGGGGAGCTCCCAAGAGAGCACTCTCTCTGTGCTTGCCGCCACAAGCACCTGCTCTCTGGGTTGGGCTAACCCGCTATTGTCATGCTGCACAGACTGTGATTGCAAAGGGACAGCAGGACTGTCCTCACCAACTCCCTCATAATCAATGGAAGAGGAGTTATCAAATGGGACTCCTCCGACTGACAAATCACTCCCAGAGTCTGTGCCATTGTCCTATCCCTCAGATGCTGTCTCAGTATCTGATGTCTCAGTCTCTGATCCTACGTCAGAGCTGTCCTCTATAACCCGAGTGCAGGCAGCAGTCATCCATCAAGATGCCATCTCTGCTACTGGCTAAACTGTTGCTCTAAAACACTAGCCTACATAGACAGTCACAAAATTGCTGGGGTGTGTGATACGTTCAACAGTAGAGGTCACCTTACCTTCGCTTCTTCCCTCAATCAGCACATTCTTTCAAGACACTCAAAAAAAGATACACTAAAACTTCACCTTATCACATACCAATCGTCACAGTTTTTAGTGCTAATAGCGCCCAGTCCAACAATCATTATTGGTACTCCCACTCCCATGACCTCCTCCTCGGATTCCCTCACTACCACCCAGCAAAAGTGCCCTTCATCTCTCCATAGCCCCCCGCACATACATTACATTTGTATTATAGCGCAGGTAATGGCTGACTTTACTAATGTACTCAGCTATTTACTTAAAATACAGATTGGATCTTTGCAGTAGGCATATAAACCTTCTGCGCTACTTTATGGCATCAAAATTGCCACTAGACAAAAGTCTGATCCTTTTGTAGCAGAAACATAATCACAAGACTTACTTGACTTTTTTTATTGCTGCTTAAAGGCTACAGTTGAAACGCGTCAGTTGAAGTATGTACATTGCTTTGAAGACGCAAGCTACAACTGCAAGACTATTGGTCTCGAATATATATTTTTCAACCTCAACGCAGGAAGCAAAGCACTCTGGTTGCTGGTGCTGGTGTAAGGGTCAATGCCACGACCCTTAATATAGAATCACACAAGAGAAAAACACGCACTCCCGGGGAATTCTTTAGCAAGTTGATTTAATGACAGGCAAAGTTACTTAAGCAGCATAAATCAAGCTCCATTCTTTTTCCATGCTGGTTTAAAAAGCCTGTCTTTCTAGTGCACAGCGGCATTGTGGGATTTATACCTTCATATCCCACACCTGTGAACTTCATTATTCTGTGAGGAGTTGAAAATACAAGACAGGTGGCACGAATAATGTTGGTGCAGTGACAAGTAAGTAGTTTGTACCATTAATCTTCACAATATCTGTTCACATTTTCATTATTTCAATAATTCAACTCTCCACACTTCAACATTCGTGCATATGCTCCAATACCTGCAATGTTGTTTCACAGAAATCCATTTTGTGTCTTATTTAACCACTGTGCACGATAACTGTTGGTGTTCAAATGCGACCCTCTATGTAATTAAAAGGGTCGCATCGGTGCTGTGAATCATGAAATGAAGAGACATATGCTCACCATAATTTAGATAAGTCCATCTCTTCCACTAGAAAGACAGGCGTTTTAAACCAGCATGGAAAAAGAATGGAGCTTGATTTATGCTGCTTAAGTAACTCTGCCTGTCATTAAATCAACTTGCTAAAGAATTCCCCGGGAGTGCGGTGTTTTTCTCTTGTGTGATTATTATATATATATATATATATATATATATATATATATATATATACACACATATATATATATATATATATATATATATATATATACACACATATATATATATATATATATATATATATATATCACGTTTATATGTGAGTGTGGTTTTCCTGGGGGCCGATCGCAGCCCCCAGGGAAACCACACATGCGTTGACAAAAGTGAATGCTTGATGTATCTATCTACATAGATAGATATATCTATCTACATATATATATGTATGTGGATCTATATAGTGGCCCCAGGGAAACCATAAAACTATTTAAAACAATGATTGCCTCCACGGGCGACCCCCTGTAAATTTCCTTTCGTTTTTTTTTTTTTATTATTCATTTAAAGAAAAAAAATGTAACCCCCAGGGCTAATCCTACCTTTAAAAAAAATATATATGCCTGGGGGAGGGGCAGGGAGGGGGCATTTGCCGAGGGGTCCAACCCCCCAAGTGAAATCCCTGGTGTCTAGTGGGGGTGTCCTGGCCCTCCATCCCAGCTGCGCTGCGATCGAGGGCCAGGAAACCGGTTCAAGAAGTCTTTGTTTGAAATGGGAGAGTCTCCTCTTTAAAACGAGGCCTTCCTGAATGTTGGGAAGGCCGTTTGGGGCTGTTTTCCCAGTGGAGCAGGAAGCGGTCACAAGGCCGCTTCCTGCTCCGATGGAGAAAACAAACAGTGATGTCAGCGCGCCTCGGGGCATACTGACGTCACAAGGGGGCAGGTGGGGGGGTGAGGGGAGACACAGAAGATCTTACGTGTCTCCCAGGGTATTTTTAAATGTAAAAAAATCCTCGGGTGCAATGCCCCTGAGGATTTTTAACCCCTCCCTGGTGTCGGTCACTGGTCGTGACCTGCACCAGGGAGGTAGTGTGGGTGTCAGCCAGTGGTATAAAAGAGGTGAACCATTCAGCAGATGGTATTTCAGCCACAGTTAAAGGCAACTTTTTAAATTTCTCGATGTTTAGCATAACATAAGTTGCTTACTTCTTAGCCATTATTTGTTGTTGTCGCGTCAAATTAAATGCTGAAAATATATCCCTCGCGTTGACATATTGCCAGGGAATGCAATCTGATTTCAGTGTTCGTAGTGTCCAACACAACTGCATACTGGACCTTAGCTGACTCTGTCCATGTTGTAATACTGACATGTCACTTTGTACGATGTCTGTTGCAGAAGGTGTTAATCCCATTATCTACCTGCCAGGACCAGGCAGCAGCTTTTTGTTGGGAAAGTTTCCAAATTTCATTGTGAACTGAAATATAAGAAGCACTTTTTATGTTGTTTTCTGTGGCCTAACTGGAAATCCTGCAAGTCTGTGTTGTTAGACAGGAGACTGAGGTGTTCTTTGACATCATTTAGTGAGGGACTTTTTAACCATTGCTTGCATAACTTTTCTACACTGTATGTTGTTACTATACCAAAATATTCTGATGATACATAGCAAGGGTCTGGTCTATTCATTCTAAAACCCTCTGTGGAGTTAACAAAACGTGCATGACAACCATTTGTGTCCACTAGCCACAATAACTATCTGCCAGGACGTGAAGGTGATGTATTAAACGTTCCATTTTTAACCCATTCATCAAGCTGATCTTGAGTTGCATTAATGCATTTTTGACATTTGTAAAATTTATCAGGGGCAGAGATACTCTGCGCATTCAAGTCCTAAACATTTGCCGAGCCTAAACAACTTGTCTGCTGTACAGTTTCATTTAAAAATATCATTTGAACAGGTATCAGGCATGCTCTAAATAAAGCTTCCTTTCCCCTTATTTGCCAAGTTTTAATTCCCCATGCACTTCTCAAGTCAATTTACTTTCGCCGAAATTCGTAGACTTCTGTAGCCAACCAGGAAACAAAGGATATTAATAAGATATGTGCATTTCTATCACTGGCAATTTAAAATAATACCACTCAGCAATTTTTAACATTGTGCCCAGAAAAATATGCAAACTTTTCAGAGTATGTTTTTGAACCCATTGGCGGAGTTGGACAATGTTTCCATTGTGTGTAATTAAAAATAGTCTTTGGGGTACTTGCTCTATGAATGTAATGATGTCCATAATAATTATAACAGAACATATCTCCATAATTTTCTTATGATTGATAAACATCTTCACTTTCATATACAGTAAAATATTCGAATTCAGATAGCATAGAATCAACAGTTTTTTACACCCCAATCATCAGAAACAACTCCAGGTGTTATCACATAATTCATGGAATGTTTAAATACATATGGATTGAATAACATCGGTGTGACCATCAAAGGGTACTTTATCCCAGACAATCCCAAACGGAATTGGTATAGCTGAAATGTTCACTATGGACAAGTTTCTGTGGACCTTATGGGAGGAAAAATGTGGTTTTAGGAACTCATCCACCAGTTCAACTGTAGAGTGTTCAGGAAGGTAATGACTATATAATAATAAGAAAAAATTATGACAAACCCAATCCGAAGAAGGAAGGTAAGTACAGTTAATAAAAGCCACAGATAGTTCCATGGAAGAATTAAATAGTTAATTTTGAGACAATTTATCAGCTTATGTGCTTTTGACAGTCTTGTTGCAGAAGAGACAGATGAGTCGGTGAAAGTGTCGTTGATGTCGGCAAAGTATCCACAAGCAGTTCATGCAAAAACTGGAGCCATGTTAGGAAGAGGAGAGCTGGCAGAAGTCTCTCTTGGTGGTTCATATTATACTATGCCATCAGTTTGTGTTGAATTTGAGTAAAATCACTCAATAGTGTTGACATAGTTTGTCTCAGAAGAAATTAACAGGGTTAATGAAAGATCATTTTCCACCCTCCCCAAGCTCGGAGAGGTGTCAGCGTTGCTGCTCAAAACCTGTAGGGGGACATTCTGGTGTGAGAGGAATTCAGATACTACATGGAGTCCTCTAGGTCTGTTGTGCAGGATCGGCCATATGGTGTAGCTTGAAATTGTCAATGGAGACAAAGCGATTTTCTTTTGAACCAGGCAGCGGTGGTACAATAACAGTTCTGGTACTGTGTATTCCCAGGACTGGAACCAGTGCACGATAAGAAACACAAACCTCATTTTTCACAGCAATCTGTTCATGCACTAGATCCCCAATCTAGCCGGTTGGTGTTATTGGTGCATCTCCTATTCCCTGGCAGGGAGCAGTTGCAGATGTGTTGTCATCATGGAACTGTTGTAAGTCCTGCAAGACAGTGACACGTTAATTTATGTTGAAAGGTGTATCTGCCGCCTCTGCTCCAGGACCATCAAGATCTGGAACATACATTTGTGTTCCAAACAGGCATTCATATGGGGTATGCCCTCCCAGGGACCTTCTGGGCAGATTATTAAGTGCTCTCTAGACTCCATACAGGTGACTAAGCCAACTACGACCCGTGCCTAATACTTTAGCTCTTAAGGAATGCTTTAAATCCCAGTTTCTTCACTTCATAACACTATCTTCCTTGGGACGATATGGAGAGGAATAATACAGTTGGGCTGCTAATGAAGCCATGGTATCCCTGAATGCCTTTGAGGTGAAAGCGGGACCCTGGTCCGAGTGGAAAGCCGCAACTGCAGACATGCCGATAAAGACTTGCAAGTCTTTAATAACAGTTCAAGCATCAGGTGAGTATTGTGGCCATACCCACAGAAATCTGGAGCATGAATCAAAAGCGACTAAGACATATTTGTATGCACCATCTGCTGTCAGTGGACCACAATGGTACACACATTGTAAAGGTTTGGAAATTAAGAGGCGTATATGCGGTGGGCGTTTGGCAGTGGACCCCTTTATTTACTGACAGATGTCACAACAAAGAACATCATGCTTGGTCTGTTTGTATAGACCAGGCCACCAGTAGCATGCTTGTAGCAATGAAACAATAGCCGCCACACCAGCATGAGCAGAAGCAACTCCCTCAGGCGCTGCTTTGATCAACCCTGGTCTTTGATCTTGGTTGAGTATCACACGATCACTCACCCCTGGTATTGCCACTAAGGCAGTATTGAGAGTAGATATACAGTAGGCATATTTGGCAGGATATGCCTTTGGCATGAGATTGCCATCAGCCAAAACTTTCACAGCAGCCAGTGTTTCATCATCCAACCTCATCCATGAATAAGTTATTGCAGCAATAAAAACCATAGCTACTGCTGGCTTGGCAACTTTATCAGCCGAGGAATAGCCAGTAACATGTATTCCAACACATTGATGTCCCAACATATGAATGACATTGACACTGGGTAGCGTTTCTTTCAGATCCACTACTTTCCCCTACAGCAGTCTGTTTTAATGGTGTTACCTTTTGAGTCTCTAAACCCATTCTGGCACCAGTAATGCAGATATTAATTGAAGGACTGGACACAGTTGTACAAATCACAGATGATTAATGTTAACTGTGCTAGATCTGTGTGTTCCAGTGCCATCAACAGAGCCTTGAGCTCTGCTAGTTGCACAGTGCAGTCCCCTAAGGTCTGTGTGTAAGTATATTGTGGATGGAATTCACCAGCTTTCATGTAGCCTCTCACAACTGTGCAGGCGGCAGAGTATTAATATTTAATGCGTACTGCAAGCTGGCCTGAGCCATCAATGTACATAATTATTTGATAATCTTCAATAGGCAATGTGTTTGCTGGAACTGAGTATTCAAGTTCATACTGGAGGAATTCTTGCATTTGTAATGTTGGGTCAAAAGCATAGTCATCATCAGTGGCCATCAGAGACATTGCCTATTGAATCCAACTTGGATGTAGTGCCTTAGCATTAGGAATGTTGGCTTTTGTGACAGCCTCAATGGCTGGGCTCGGAGACTGGACAATGATGGCTTTCCCCTGGACCAGAGGTCTCTATTCAATGACAGCCATCTGAACAGCAGTCAGTATTTTCTCTGTGGGAGAAAAGCATTGTTCAGCTGTGGAATACAAATGTGATTTGTATGCAATATAAACAATATCACCCTCATTGAATGTTACACAGAGGAAAGCATTGGCACCAGCAATTATCCTGATGACCAAATGTGTTTTATTGTCTCTTGTGTGGAAGTGTTTTGCTGCAAGCATGCCTTGTTGTAATGCTCTGAGAATGCCTGTGTGTTCGACTGTCCAATATGTGCTTGAAAAGTCAGGACGTATTAAGTCATATAATGGTTTAATGCATTGTGCATAATCCGGAATGTAAGTTCTGCCAAAGTTTAAAAAGCTCAACAGTGACTGGAGCTTTTTGATAGTGTTTTTGGTGGCCGTAGTTGTGTGCATTTCTCTAAAAACTGGGACGCTAGGCTCTTGCATTCACCTGATAGTTCGTATACCAAAAACAGGACACTAAAAAAAGCTATTTTTTTAATAGAATTTGTAGCCTAATTCAACAAATCCCACAACAAGGCAGGCCACCTGTCTTACATGTTGAACAAGATTGTCATCCGTAAGGTAGATGTCATCAACATAGGACAATGCCTCAGGGTCAATGTCATGTAAAATTGAAGTAACACGAGCTGAAAACAATCCTTGACTGTTCTTATACCCTTGTGGGAGTCTGCACATTTTTTTCTAAAAGCCTAAAGAGCTCAAACTTGTTAAGTCCCTACTTTCAGGTGCTATATTTTGGCAGAAAAAAACATTGGGAATATTCAAAGTTGTTTTGTATTTTTTATGTACTATATTGTTAATAAGTTCTTTACTGTGTGCATTTTGAATGGTACATGTGCTCGTATGACTATTTCAATGTCTATAATCTAAGACTATTCTGTATGAATGGTCCAGTTTAGCTACGGGGAGCAATGGATTGTTCATTGGTGAGACACAGGATTCAATCACGCCCTGGTACTTTAGTTGTGTAAGGATTTCCCTCACGGGTGCTCTAGCTTCATGCTTTATTGGGTATTGGGGTTGAGGTTGGGTTTGGGATTTATTTGGTATTATATGGTAGGGAGAATCTTTATCCCATCCTACATTGTCACCATATACCGCGGGTGCTTGCGCCTTTGCCCAGTCAATGCCGTAAGCCTCCCTGAGCTCTCTGGGAACAAGGGGCATGAAGGAGGGTTCAATTAACTCTTCCCCATAGGAGAGATTACCGACAAATTCTGGTGTCAATCCTTTTCAGCCAGTAAAATATCATAAATGTTACCAATGCAATCCCAAAAGATGGCGTCCACTGTGCGCTCAATGTCTCCTTCTAGTTTTAATTTTAGTTTATACACCCTATCGGGTGTGGAGATGCACATGTCCACAGTCTCAACTTGTAAGAAGTCATCAGTTGCTTTCACTTCCAGATGCTCTTGAAGATTCGGCTAACTATTGTGACCTCTGCCTCGCTGTGTACCAGTGCAAGTGCCCACTTCCTGTTCTTCTGTAAAGCTTTCATTCTGAGTGACATTTCAGATAGAAATCACTGCCACTTTTTTCTTTTTGAATTGGGGTTTTTGATGGGGAAGTTTCTCTTCTTTCGTAACAGAAACTTGTGATGAGCATTGGGAGTCCTTTCTCAGTTTCACGTACCCTGTTTGCTGCTCTGACTGCCCACTTCTCTCACTGCATTTATATGCTGAGCCCTGAAGGGAACGAGATTGGTGTGTATCAATATATTGATATCTGTTAAGAGTTTTAATATTATCTCTATTTCTAAGATGCTAACAATTTGGCGGGGTCTCCAAATGCAGAGATTCTCCCCTTTCTTTTTTAAGTGTTTGATTTTGTTTATCCTAGCATTCTTTAGAACCGTCAGGTGCTTGCTTGGTAGAATCCTTATAGGATTTACCTTATAATTGTGGTTTAGTTGGTCTGGCTCTCAGACTATCTTGACCAATACTAGAGTAGGTCGCTGCGATAATCTTTGGCAGCTCGCTGTCTTGATCCTGTACAGGAACGTCCCGCAGCCTTATACGCACTTCTAGTGCAACTGCTTCCCCTTTAAGATTACTTAGTATTATTGAAGATGGTGTGGCAAAGTTGCCCATTAATTGCATCCCCAAATCCAAGGCAGCCCTGTATTCATCTTGCATTTGCTTTAACACCTCCAGAGGACTGGCAAGTGTTGGCATACCATTTGCTGTAGTGTAGTGTGTGGCTAATACCGTGCCTCAAGTATTAGAGTTATCTACTGTGGGAACCATCCTAAATGGCAAGCACATAGTGAGTATTCTATGTTTATCCTAAGATCCCATATGGGGCAAAACTGCTTTCAACGCATTTATTTTTTGAGCTAACCAAAACGGAATTTCATACCGTTTGATGGGTACTTTACCCATGATCGAATGTACAGTCGCAAGCTTAATGCCTGGTGTGACTGCATGTGGTTGTGCTCGGGCAGCTCGTACTGGGTTAGTATTAAATGTTTGCATTAGGAACTGTACTACCAGTCTATATATTGTTGTAAGCTCAAAGTACAAGTGGCGAACATCAGCTTTATGGTTTGTTCCTGTGTACATATATTCAAATACTTGGAATGGGTCTTTGCCAATACAGCACAAATGATCAAACACATAATTAGTCTGAACCCACTAACTGCATTGCTTGGTTATATCAAACTAATCCTTCCAACCAATAGGAGATACATGGCCCTATCCTTGTGCTTGCCAAATGCAGAATAGCTATACATTCGCGAGGAGACCCCATATCCACAGAAAAGAGAAACCATACTGGACACCCCATGGGGCCAGGACACATAACATAGTAAGGACTCCTCCAAGGACTGGCACACCTCAGTGACTGCGCCAGTAACTCTGGTTGGAATTTGGAATATTGAAATATATCATGTGAGAATTCCGCAATATAACATGATGAAATTGCTGTGCAGAGGGTCGTGTGGTGTCATCCTACAGATTACACGCTCTTCACAAAAAATTTCTCAAATTACTATAACCATGACCATTCTTAAGGGAAAGGTTGTGAAATTGTTGTTTCAATACTGACACTGAGGGAGAAATTGGTTTCAAACCATTTAATTATGAGAGGTTAATTGCAGATGGATCCATGCCCTAAACATCCCTTGTTTAAGATACGTGAAAGATACCTTTATGAAATTAGGTAGGATGGGTATCTTTCTTAACCCAGAGGTGATTGTAAAAGGGGACTTGCTGTAGATGAGACTCCTTTAGAGGGCTGTTATCCTTATACAGGGAGGAGGTGGAGCTGGTCAAGTCCTCCGTTTGTCATCGCATTATGATAACTACAACTTGGGAGATTGAACCTTATTTAATGATGGTGAAAAACAATAGGGATACGGGATTGTTAATTTGCTTTAGGATAACTTTATTACATCTGACCTAAGTTTTACCTCGTAGATGTTATGATTTTAAACTGCTGGGTCCTTGTAGATGTGATAATAAATCACCCAGGATACTTTGCACTTTATGCTGTGCTGAAAGTTTTTATCATGCCCCCAGTATTCTTCTTATAGACGCATTGCTTAAACGTCTTGGTTTTAGACAAATTCGACCAGCCCTTTTTTACTTGCAAATGTTGTCAGGTTATTGGGTAATTGTTAATGTGTGTACATTTGTAAATGCTGCTTTGATTATTTGGAGAACTTTGGACTAAGCTTTTTACTACTAATTGTTTTTAGTGATGTATTTTTTTATATTTGTATGTATTGATTGTATTCGTTTCTGCTGTTGTTTTTTGTGGTTTCAAAATGCAACCGAATAAAGAAAGAAATTATTATGAATATTGACATTGCTGTCTGTTTTGAAAAGAAGTGTTTTGACTGAGCTACTGTGATTGTTTTAAAAGAAGTAAAAGAATGAAAAGGTTTTTAGAAAACAAATAAGGGAGAAACAGAAATACAAGCATTGGAATGTTGGAACAAAAACGTATACCAGCCTTTTTTAGACCAGATCCACTTCACTGTCTTCAATGGAGCTCCCAACATTCTAATGTTCTAGTGCTACTTGATTGATCCTAGTCAGAAAAAGAGGACTTAATTTTCTGTTTCTTGTTTGAACACCTGTAACTCTCAGAGGGCTGCACAAAATCAGCAGTGGAGTACAAAGGTATTTGCCTTCTAAGTTTATCTGGGAATGTCTTGATTAAACAGACAGTAGCATGGATGAAAAGGTATGTGTATTTAAAGTATGATTTACTTTTAGGTGATAGAAACTGTTTACAAGAGTGGTTGTTTGTTGGGAAAATGTCTTGGATGTCACAGCAAGTATAGCCAAAGAACAAGATGTATTTGTAGTAAAAGGACCGATTCTCTGATGTTTAAGTTTGATTAAAGGTATAAAATGTGGTAGCATTTGAAAACATAGATGCCAAGCATATATTTTGCAAAAACATAGACTTCTAAATAGAGACTACAAAAAACTAAAATTACAAAAATGCTGACTTCTACCTAATCCCACTACTGAGTTCTTTTCCCAAATACTTTAGAACGTAGATTAGTAAATTAACCCAACCCCCTGTTATATAGTTATATATATATGTAGGTGTGTGTAATTGACTATTGGGCTATACAAAGTGAGTTCATATGTTACATATTATATTATATACATTGTTATGTACTACATATAGGTGTGCATAAATATAAATTCACTACAAAACCAAAGGTTACAGGGACGTTATACTTAGGTTCCGCATTTACACACACAAAACCATAGAAAATCTGCTCTCATAATTAGAGTTATTTCAAGTAACTATAACTTGTGCCCTAAGGAAACTATAACTCGCACCCTCGCCATGCACAGTTTTCTCTTCAATAATTTTACTGCAAATGCTTCAGTGATATTATCAATGATGTTATAGAAGTTGTCATGAGTGATCTAATATCTGGGGTAATTAGCAGTGCATAGCGAGGGCGCATGTTATAGTTATCTTAGGGCACAAGTTAGTGCATGGCCCTGTTCCTTCCTTATTGATTTCCATGGTCTGTTGTGCTGCACTGCCATCCCGTTTGCCCTGTGTGGTGTATTTTGCTGCTGCAACCCTTGACGTCTGCCCTGTAAGGCCAGTGTGGTGTCCTTACCCATCTCCTTTCTGCCCTTAGTTATCCAAGTCCATGTTTCTACCCCATTTCTCCTGCCCTCCATTGTCAAATGTACCACACTTGCCAACATTTTGAACTCGGTAAGAGGGGGATTTTGAAACAACACCCGCGGAATTAATTTTCCCCATTGACTGACATTGAAAAAGAGGAGATTTTAGGGAGGAGGCAGATAAAGTAAAGCCCTTTTGAGCTTAAAACATCAGGAGTCTCCTGCCTGAATGAGGTCTGTTGGCATGTATGCTTGTACTGCTGCAGCCTCTTCCTTCTGCTCTCAATGGTCTGTTATATTACACAGCCTCTCTTGCCTGTCCTACATAGTTGGTTTATTGCCCCTGCCCCCCCCCCCTTGCCCTCCATGGTCTGTTGTTGTTCCAACCTGCCCAGCATGGTCAACGTGTTGCCTTTACACTCTTCTCCCTGCCCTCAATTATCCGAGTCCGTGCCCCTGACCTCTGCCTCTCCACAATATTCTAATGAACAACTAACATTCTATATTTATTACAAAAGTGTGGCACGCCTGACATCATCTTGATGTAATCAAAACTGTAATACCTAAGCATTTCCTCAAGGAATTATAAAAATGAGACAGTCTTATTCCAATATAAATTATTGTTAGTGCTCTAAAAAACTAAAATGAGGACATATTTCTGAGTTCTCAAATAGCAACAAAGCAAAAATTATTTGCTATCTCAATATTTATTTTTTATCCAAGTGATCACTTTAGGGAAGGGGACGTGGCATTATGGCCAGAGCTGCAGACTTTGCAACTGGGGAACCAGGTTTGAGTTTTGGTGTCAGCTAGTCATCTTTCCTGATAGGTCAGCCTCTGACAGCCTGTGCCAGGCTGCCTTAATGAAGTGTCAAGTGACCTGGGCTGACACAAAGGAAGCATCTGGGGGGGCGGAGAACTGCTACAGCAGATGGCAGGGCAGGATGGGGGAAGAGTAGCTAAACTGGTCTTCAAAGGAGAGAGAGTCACTTGGGACAGAAACTGGACCTACCCCATTACATGCACCCCCAGACAGCTAGGAGCCCCACTGATTAGATTAAGAGAGGGGCAGGAGTAGGTGTGATAGGAAAACCTGACCACAGCAGTGGGTAGGCTCAGCCAGATGTAACATCCAAGGAGAGATTTCCTCCATGTTGGATTTTTAAAGAATATAGTTTCCTGGGATTAATTTTTGCAACACTTCACAGGAAGTGGTCTCCACAGGAGCACCCCCTGCTTTCCACCCCCAGGAGCAAGGATAGATATGGCAGAGCTACCCCACAATTCAGATCCCTGCTGGAAGAAGATACTGGAGAAGAAGGACTGCCCTGCTGGACCGCTGGCCTGCATCTGGATACTGCACTCACAAGGACTGCACCAGCTGCACACTTTGGGCTTCATCAAGAAAAGGACTTTGCCTTGCTTCTGCAAATCCAGGAGTCAACTCCCTGTAAGCTGCAGGTACAAAATAGCTGCCCAAAGTCCCCTGAATCAAGTTCTGCAACAGGAACCCAGCTTACAAGCGTCCAGTGGCCATTTGAGGATTCTGACAAGGTGCATTCTGAGAACTGTAGTCCTAACTCCCAAAGAGCAACTCAGAGGTCTGGAACCTTGGATGAAGTTTGTGGACACTTCAAGGAAGAACCCAAAAGGGCCCCTGGAAGAAGATTCAGAAGTTTGGAGAAGATTGGAGCAACTGTTTTAAAAGGCTTCATAGGTTAAAGAGGTGCATTGTGGGAGTTGTAGTCTCAGCACTCAAGAGGCAAACCACAGCCTCTGAACCCTTTGCTGGTGTTGTGGACCACTTTCCTGAATCAAGAAAGACTTCTGAAAGTAAGTGTAACAGTGTAACATCGTGTGGGGCCTGAACTTTGGGCTTTGTCCCTGTACAGTGCGACCTTTTTTAACCCTTGAGTGCTATTTGCTTCTAAGCACTAAATTTACTTTTAATCTTTAAAAATTCATATCTCTGGTTCCCTACATTGGATTTTTTTCAGGTTTGTGTCATTTTAAGGATAAACATATTTCCTATTTTAATAAATTGGTGTTGGGTTTTTATTGTGTATTGTGTTTTACTTATTTACTGTTTTGTTGATATTAAATGTTTTCCACACCTGTCTCCTAATTTAAGCCTAACTGCTTGTGGGCCAAGCTACGAAGGGTTGAGCAAGGAATGAGACCTTGATGGACCTAGTGGGGGTTTATGGCCTATTGCTAAGTATAGGTACCTACTGGCCCTTATCAATAATTCACTTTCCAACACATATATATTCACACATATGTTTTTTTCACTAAAACAACACAGTTTAAAGTAACTTTATAGTAATAGTTAGGTGAAAATTTCAGTGACAACATGACATTTTAAACTCTATAAAAATCACTGAAATTCACCAAAGTTATCTCTAGTACTTAAAACATGTCTCCTAAAGTAGTTATAACTAATTCTCCCACCATTCATACATTGCAATGTTTAATATTAGTGATTGTTATAAAAATGTTTAATAATTAAAAATTTCTATTATTCTTTCGGATCACACCGGCCGCCAGGGCCACCAACCACGGGAGCACCGCCAACAGGCTGGCGGTGCTCCCATGAGCATTCTGACCGCGGCGGTTCAGCCGCGGTCAGAAGCGGAAAGTCGGCGGTCTCCCGCCGACTTACCGCTGCTCGTTGGAATCCTCCATGGCGGCGGAGCGCGCTCCGCCGCCATGAGGATTCCGACCCCCCCTACCGCCATCAATGGCATGGGCACGGCAGGGGCCCCCGCAAAGTATTTCAGTGTCTGCCTTGCAGACACTGAAATACGCTTTGGGTGCAACAGCACCCGTCGCACCTTCCCACTCCGCCGGCTCTATTACGAGCCGGCATCCTCGTGGGAAGGGAGTTTTTCCCTGGGCTGGCGGGCGGTCTTTTGAAGACCGCCCGCCAGCCCAGGGAAAAACTCAGAATACCCTCTGCGGTCTTATGACCGCGTAGCGGTATACTGGAGGGCGGAATTCTGGCGGGCGGCCTCCGCCGCCCGTCAGAATCGTAATGACCCCCATAGTGTTTAATATTGCATTTTGTGGGCTGAAAAATGTAAAAAGAAAGACTCAGAGACAAGACCAACAACCAATATGTCTGAGTCTTTCTTTTCACATTTTTCAGCCCTTAATATTGCAATCATACAAACAACCACAAGAGGGATTTGTTCTCCAACTGAAGAGCCTAGCACACCTGCTAGAAGTACTTTAAAAAATATGATAAGGTCTCCTGGGATAACAGTTCTAATGGCCCTGGAGACTTAAGTTTTTTAATGTTGATGGGGGCTGCTACAATCCTTGCAGCCCCCCATAACTTTAAAAAGGGCTTGGTGATGCCCTTCCTTATTCTTAGAGCATCACCCAGCTCAAACACTTATAAACAAAAAAGCCCTTGCTCTGCATTTTGGGATGCTCCTTGAAAGAGTAATGACCCCATCTTCCTGGGGCCTATCCTTTTTTAATATGGGGAGGGGGAGAGTGGTCCCTCTCCCTAGTCCAATAGTGGCTCCAGGGAGTCCAATCTCTAGGGCCATAGGTGGGTGCCATGATGCCCATCGGGGCACCAAAGCATACATCTTTGAGTGCTGTAAGTGGAGCATCAAGAGCCCCTGCAGCCCGGCTTCTCCCTGCATGCAACCAGCCTGGGTACATCTGGCACCAGCTTTGCTCCTGCCAGGCACCAGGTAGGAGCAGCTGTTTTTTTAATGTTCCCGCCAAGCAGGAGCAATCTGAATTTCCCTGCCTGTAAGAGCGCAGGCAGGAAAACACATGTCTGCTTCCACCCATCTGAAGCATTTTTAAATCAACCAGCAGGATGAAGCAGACATCTCTTCTTTGCCTGTGCTCCTGTGGGTAGGGAAACGGTGTCCAGGGGGGTGGGAGTGCTCCCTGGACCACCATAGCGGAGCCAGCCTCAGGGATGGGGTCCCAGCCATTCGAGGCTCTCAGATGGATGCCATGTGCCACTTTCCCTACAATTAAACGTCAGCCCCAGAGGAAGGGATCCCAATGCCTTCACTCTGTGCCCCTGCCTTTTAATTATAAATCAGCTCCAGGGGATGAGGTGCCAGGGGGTGCACTAAAGGGGGAGGGTCTGCACCCCTACCTATTTAAATTGAGCTGAGCCCTAGGGCATGGGATCCCTGGGGCCCAGTAGAGATTTGGGAAGTGGGTCCCACTCACGCCCCATCTCCAAAAATGTTATTATAGTGAACACCAGGTCCTGGTCCTGCCAAAATTATTACATTTGAAATGCCAACTGGCACTTTTTTATGTAGCTGGATCCCAACATAAGCAAACAACTTTGTGACCCCATTCCCCCAAAGGGCTAGAGGGGCCCCTTATAACCTTTTTCGTTCTCAAACTCAGGACAGAGAACTAAGACCCCGTGTCCTGTAATAGCTACATTGAACATTTTTCTTATATTGTGGCCAACCAATCAGAGCCCTCTCAGGGGTAGTTCTAGTGCTGCATTTTATGTGGCCTGAAAATGTATAAAATACATGCAAGGTCCTTTTGTGGTTGTTCTTATGATTGTATTTTTGGGGTGGGAATGTTTAAAACAAAAATTCTGAAACATCTTTGTTTTTTTGTTATTTTTTTAAACAAAACAACAATGTGCCTTTTTACTTTTTTCACCCACAAAATGTAATAATAAAAGCTACCTAAAAGGAGTCACAGGCATGTTTTTAAAATAACTGTGATAGACATTGTTTAGTGATCATTAGTAATAAATATTGCATTGTGTGAATTATTGAAATATGCATTTGATTAAAAGTATTGGAGATTTTTGGGGAAAGGTGATAGATCTGCTTTTTATATAATTATATTTTCACCCTTGATAAAGCCAATAGGCTCACTTTTTATAATTTGGTGCAGCAGAAAGCCATGCTGCGCTGAGGAGTTTGGGTGCTTATGGGGGTTGGCTGACTGCAGGGGGGTGGCTGCCCACAGGAGGTTGAATTCAGGGCCTGGCCAGGCCATGCAGCCAACCCTCCGCAAGCCTGTGCGAGGTGGTGGGTCAGCTTTACATATGGTAACCAAATATCACTTTACATTCAAAAACCCTAAAGTCTCACTGAAAAAAAACAAAGGTTAATGTGATGCTATGATGTTGTAGGTATTTGAAAATGGCAGTTACAACATGCCATTTTAAACGTACAAAACCAATGAAATTCACCAGTTATATTTATCTCTGGTAAGAATAACTCGTGCCCCAAGGTAACTATAAATTGCAACCCCACCATGTACAGTTTTCTTATCAATAATTTAATTGCAAATGTTGCAGTGATATGATCAATGATGTCATAGAAGATGCCATGAGTAATGTAATATATGGAGTAATTAGCAGTGCATGGCGAGGACGGGAGTTATAGTTACCTTAGGGCTCAAGTTATAGTTACTGGTGAATAATATATATAATATCCCCCTGGACATTGGGATGGGGATTAGAAATGTATATCAGTTAAAGGTTGTCTGGCAAATGCAGTAGAGCAGTAGCACTACAAAATCACAACTCAGAGATAATGTGAGTTCTCCTAATGTAAGGAGGGGACAATGCATACTGGATGATCTAGCATGGCCTCTCCCCATCACATTGTGATTCCATGTAGGATAACCATGAGAGGAAATGGAGAGACTTACCAGTCTGAGATTCATTTCTAAGTTCTTCAGCTAGCTGCATTTGATTCATTTTCTTCAAGACATCAATGGCAACTTCCAGTGCTTTGCTTGGAGTGTAATGATGGACCATTTTGTCTGCAAGTTTGAAACTGTCTAGGCTTTCTGTTATCCCTCTTGGAAGCTTGTGAGGATCATCACTTAGGCGCATCTTAAAATGGTCAAACTCTCGTTCGTTCAGATTCTCAAGTTTGTGATAGTTAAGATCTCGGACCGCCATCTACAGGTTCTTGATATAGCCACTAATGTGTAGAAGAGAAATAGAGAGAGACAGAAGGTGGATTACATCTTTGCAAGTGAACTTCATTTTCAGTCAACTGAAAATTGAAACCATAATTTTCAAGCTTCCTTTTTGCCGCTATCCATGTGGTTGAATGAGAGGATAGAATTTCTATCCGTTCTTTCTATGAGGAAGAGAACTCATATCTCCTTCATCTGTATACTGGATACACTTGAATTCATATTTTAAACTAGTGTCTAACGAGATCACTGATTGTACACATATGGCACAAAATAAATACATCAATTGTGCCCTTGGAATCACATCTAGTCATTTGTAAATCTCTGTCATTCTTGGTCACAGAGCTCGTGGCAAATATTAACAAGGCTTACCTACACGTGGAGTGGATTTTTCATGCAGACCACTCTTGTGTTAAGAGCTATTTTCTCCTCTCTACTCAGCTAGAGAGCATAGTGTAGCATAGTCCTTTACAGAACACCAAAATATAAGCAATGTATTTTAATTCCCCTGGGATTGATTTGTAGGGGAATCCACAAACCATGGACTGGATTGTGGCTAAGGAGGGGGTAAAGGAGGCCTCATGATGGATGGAAGTGGATAACTGCAATGTGGCTTGCTCTATTATTATACAGGTCTGTGTATGGTTGGTCGCTGTAAACAACCTCAAGGGAAAACGGTAGTGATGTAATTTCTGACTTTCCGAGAAAGGATTTGACCTGTCACGATCTTGTACTGGTTTAAATGTACCTTCAGCTGAATGGTGAGAAGAGTCAGTGAAAAATGCACAGAGGGTACTTACATGTTACTTTCACAGCTGATAAATGTTATAAGACATCTGAGTTCAGGGAAGTCTGTATTAAGGTGAGGACCTAGTTTACAAGTTGACTGCTCCAGCTTCTCTAAGGCTTCTTTGAAGCTCAGTTGCAAACATTCATACACTTCATTTTACAATTTGTCGATTTTTAAGGCAGTGAATTGAAAACACAACATGTGAAACTACTAGAAGAGTCTATGCAATGGTGATCATCGCCTCCAACAAAAGCAATCAAATTGTTCCTGAACCAGTGCTCTTTACACCAACTCTAAGAGCACAAATATTAGCATTGTTGGCTTTGAAACAAGAGTCTCCTTCCTGCGATGCTGTTCTGACAGCTTTTGCATGTCGTGACTCTGCATAGGTCAATTAATTTCTCCCCCTCTTCTGGTTGTTAAAGATCTCAGTAGCCACCCCGCTACTGAGGAACGTAACAACTGGATCAGCACACTGTGGCGCTATTTTCAATTGACATTTCATTCAAATCTTTGGTTAAACGTTTTAGATGTCCATTTTTTGGAGTACATCGGTCTCACCCACCTACATATTTGTCTCTTTACAAAGACTTGGAGTCATGTTTAATTATAAAAGACTATTGTACATCATCACTCTGAATCAGTACCCCTTAGCACGTTTTAGCCATTAGGGAAAAACTAAAATGTGTTATTTATTTATTTATTTATAGAGTTATATGCTACATTGCCACTAAAAGTATAGATGTGCTTTGCTGGTAATAATAAAAACAACATAAGGTCTTGAATAAAATACTTGAGGAAGGAGAGTGCAGAAGTACCATGAATAGATCATAGAAAGTGTAACGTGAAGATAGAATGAAGGGATGGCGTTGAACAAAATGGGTAAAATGAAAAGAGCCAAAAGAGGATAGAGGGACTGCAAGAAAGACAGAGGAGAAAGGGGAGGCATAATGAACAAGAGGAGAGAAGAAGAGCAGGAGCAGAAATTAAGAGAGGGTGGTGGGGAGAATAAAGGAAGACATTGAAGTCAAGGTATGAGCACATTTTTTAAGAGATTACAGATTACAAGAGAGCAATTGTGTGATGCAAAGAGAGTTACATACAGAAGTACACTGCTACAGTAATTTTGTAGTGTTAAGTCAGGCGTTTTGATAACCCCATTAAAAATAGGAAGTGATTGTAAACCAGCCCACCCGCCTTGACATGGGCTTATGACATTGGAAACATTTCTGTTCACTGTGTGAACTCAATATTGATTGTCATCAAAACAGAAATGTGATTCTAACGTGTTTCGTGCATAGGCATTTCCAGAGCATCTTTGACTGTTATTGGGGCCAAAATAGATATAGCATCCACCTTATTATTTCCTGGTTATATCACAGCTGTGCATAACTGTGCTCGAATTTAAGGATTCTGATACAGAGGAAGCATATCTCAACAATAGAGGAAATTTTTTATTTTTTTTTCTAGTAATTTTGGGCATGCATAACCAACTATATTTGTCTGACGGAAACATTTAAAGTAATCATGTTCAGATACTTTTTTTTAGATTTTCTAGAACACAGCTTTTCTAGATGGCCTGGCACTATGGACTTTTCCAGTGTGCCAACTCAAAGGTAGAAAAAGCTGTTGGACTGCAGACATCCCAAGAGGGTTAAGCACAATGGTCGTTCTTATCTCATGCCTTCTAAGAGGTTCCTCTCTCGCTGCCAACACCCTGATTCTAACATGCAAACTGTAATGCAACTATTGTTAATTCATTTAGAATGAACAATTAGCAAAAAGGTGCCTGATGTGTTTTCGATTACTTTCATTCTGTCAACCTGTGACCTTTGAATGATAATAAGAGAAATTATTTCATGAAACCTTGTTCACAGCTCACCAGTTATTATTTCAGAATGCAGCTCTGCTTAAATTCTATGAATATATTTGAGCACACTTGATTATCACACTGCAAAGAACAGTGGCATTCTATATTTGTCACTTGCATCTAAATGATTAAGATTAACATAAGTAGTCTACAAAGAGGAATAGTTAAAAAAGAAGGCCATGATAATTATAACAGTTCCACAAGGCCTTTCTTTTAGACTCAACTTCCCTGCTGGCCATTCGAGTCTGACCCATTTCCTTTTCTTCTTTCTTCTGATTTCTCACCCTGAACCCAAAGGAGCTTGCACAGAGATCAGAATTTACACGTGTGATAATTGTCATGCCCTCACATTTTCCCTGATCAATTCTGGCAGATCAAACCTGCAGAAATGTATAACAGAAAAAGGCCTGTAATAAAAGAGAAGCATGGAGAGGTCAGTGTACTAAATACTGATTGTGCAAGGTAAGCCTCATTTCCAAGTTAAAAACTCAGCATAGGATGTTATTACTTCCACACCCGACAACTACCCTGGGCCTAAATAGAGGAAGAACAGTGTACCGAGAATTATGGAATTACTACCTGTTGGTTCACTGATAATCATCAGTGTGTTCTCATTGATCTTTACCATATAGTAGCCCTCCGTGCTACCCGCTCATGACCTAAAACAAGCTATGGATATATGCTATAGATCACAACAAGGTGTATGGTTGTTTTCTTTTTAGGGTTTATCACTAACCACATGTGAACCTTGTCCTAAACCCAACATTACAATATTACAATGTTCCTCTTTCTTTTATAACTGGAATGGTCACACAATAATAGCTCCGGGGGGAGAAATGCAGATTTTTCCAATTAGGAAGTGGAGGAAAGTCATAATTTTGTTAAAGATACAGAGGCAAATATGCCTGCTTTCCTTGCCGCTTAGTTCACAGTAGCCATAGACTTCAAAGCAAGCTACAATTCTGCTCATGCACCTATCATCACAGGAAAAGGAAATACTAAATTAGACCCTACTTAATCCATAGGTAGAGGCTCTTCTCATCATCCAGCCTCTTTTAATGACACTGAGAAGTTTATAGTCCATTGAATGAAATGAAAAATCTAAATAATAAGTGCAATCACTAAAAGAGTAGGACAGCCTTGAGTCTCACCTAGTTCCTTGATCCTTCAGGATCCATAGAGTGATCCTTGTATCCCATTACCACACCGGCTTGAACCATTGATTGCACTAGAGGCTTTTGATGTGGATGACACAATGACTAATAAAAAGAATCAGAGATATGAGATTACCACACATGGGTGAGATTCTAAGTAAGTAATGGGATAATGTTCACATCTGTGTCATTAATAAAATCAGAATTTTACTTCATTACCTACTTAGGAATATCTGCATTTTATTACAAGACCAGAGATGAGTATTATGCATGTAAGGACCCTAATTCACTCAGTAGTCCTGAGAATGTTCACCAACTAACTCCAGCCCTAAAGGCTTTGGAAGGCATTGCTCCCTTAGAAGAATGAGCCCCAAAAGAACGTATTCCTTATTCTTCCAACTAACCTATTTAAAATGGAAGAGGAAACTGAGGCACATTGGTCTGCAGAATGATATTAACATTTCAGTAGAGTATGTTCTCAAGCCTACTGTTTTTTCAACTGTTTAATACAATGCACTAAATACAATTTAGGATGTAAAGGGGAGGAAGGGCACTGCACTGCAGTAGAAGCATTGTTAGAAAGTCTTAAGATTGTGAAATGTACACATTAGGGAGAAAAATGCATCATAGTAGCATGAAGAGATCTGATGTCAGATACTCTTTTGAGTAATGCTGGACATAAAAGCGTTGTCAGCTTAGTAGATGACATTTTTAAAGAGGGAACATTATTACCAGGCCATGACTAAAATTGTTGAAGAACTAAATCCACATCTGACAAAAGATGAGTAGCATGGTTTTGGAGGGCTATAGTATTGAATCCCCTAAGTGATATGCACACTAATGAATATTTCCCTACAAGCTTATTACTTACCTTCTCATGACCCTTAAAGATGGCAGACCAATAACCTATGTTCTGTCTAAGGTGTGCTATCAGCTGACCATCTAGCCTCTCTCCTAACGCCGCACAGACAGACGCTGGGAGGGTATACAAACACGAAGGAATTGCATGTGCATGTAACTTTCAAACTTGATTGGAAACAAACCAGTTTTCTATGATATCTTGGGCTCACTGTGATGCACTGAGCAAGCCCCATACTGTAAAAACGATTTGTGCCAAGTGACTATGAGGGGAAACATTTATTTAAATCGAAGGGGGAGAAGGTGTGTTAGCTCCAGCACTGATGTTTAATGATTTCTGATGCTAATAAGGATAAGTGTGGCAGAGAAGGAAGATGCCATAAACTAGCGGGGAGCACAGGTATAGTCTTTTTGTGCAACATGTTGACATTCCAAAGGTAATGGTCAGTTTTCCCCTTCATCACTGTAAAAGGTATGTTTAAAATGTTTAGGGGGCAACAGCAGCCTGCCAAATAGCTTGCTTTTATAACGCTTCATACTGTACTTCTGCCTTTTGTAAGCGTTGTAAACAACAAGTGTTACTGTTATGGTAAAAACATAATCAGCCTCAGCACTATGGAAGGCTGAGACGTAATTGCTGAGATTTAAACTAATAACCTGCAGATCATTGCATGTCTCAATAGCTAGCTCTTAATGCATGTAGCTATCCTCCTCACGCTACTTCCTGAATAAAACTTGAAACACAAAGCCCTCTGCTGCACACAGGTGTCCTGTCATACCATCACAAGTGAGAAATAACAGGTAAACACTTAAAGGTGTGCTTGAGCATATTACACTAAAAAATGTTGTAAACGAGGTCAACAACCTTTTCACACATCTGGAGGTCAGAGATAGTTAGCATTCACAGGACTTGAAAACACCTCTCAATTTACAGTATCACACAAGGGAAACTAAGTCTGAATAAATATTCAAGGGTGTTTATTACAAGCTAATACACAAGTTAATGTAAACAATTCTCAAAAGCACACTATAAAGATACAAGACCACCATAGGGTGACCTAAACTTTGAAAGAAACAAAGCTTTATCAACATTAAGCATACTAAACACTTGATGCAGGAAACACAGAACGAAAGCAATACAACTTGTTGAATGCTCAATACATGTAAATCAGCTCAAATCAACATGGAAACAGATTATATGCATCAGGTTAGTTACGCATTAGGAAATCCCTACCGAAATGTCACTAGCTGACAATTGCTGGGCAATCAAATGTAAGGATAAAAACTAAAAAGCAAAAATAGGACAAACATAGTTTGGAAGAGTGACTTCTGGGCCAAATGAAAACTAATGAGGACTGGTAAAAAGGAAGTAAAATATAGAAAGTGTCAACATTTGCAGCTCTGTCAAGAGTCTTCTCATGGGGTCAGAAAAATCCTACATATAATCGTTCAGCGTAGACGATGGTTTAAGGAAAATCAAATAGCATTCAAGTCTATGCCTATGGAGTCCATAAGAAAAATAATACATGCAGAAAAGTCACCAGCAATAGTGATAAAGGGTAGAAGGGTAAGCAGAGTCTTTGGTCATCAGCATAAGGGAAAAATAACTAAGGTGGTCAATCCGACCCTGGCGGTCCGAAAACCACCAGGGCCACGGTGGCAGTCTCATCGCCAGCGGGCCAGCGGTAAAGACTGCCACATTACGAGTGTGACGGTTTGGCCTCTGCCAAGCTGCCACATCCCCACAGGTACCGCCAGGGTGGTAGGACAGCAGGGCTGGAGGACAGCACCTCTGGGCTGGCTGTCCACTGAAGACTGCCAGCGGTATTAGGAGTCGCCTGTTCCCCAGGGTTTCATGTCACAGGCAGACGACTCCCCTCACACCCCCTTCCAACACAGCACCACCCTCCCACCACCCCTCCTTCCAACACAGCACCCCCTCCCCCACTCCCCTTTCCAACACAGCACCACCCTCTCTGCATACATGCACACGCACACACCCACACGCACCCCACATACACGCATTCACCAACACACATACATACACACATTCACTTGCACTAATAGACATGCATTCACACAAACATACCAACACGCACTCATTTCAACAATCACACATGCATACACACTTACATTCACATACACACTTACATTCGCACACACATACACAAGACCCCCCACCCTCCCACCTCCCTCCCCTGTCAGATGATCGACTTACCTTGTCGGGCGAGAAGGTCATCTGCCAGGGCACTGGCTCTTTCACCCCCGGCAGCGCCCTGCCATCAGTACACTGCCACGCCGTATTGCTGTTCGTAATATGACGGGAGGAGTCCTTGTGGCGGTGATGGCTGTGAAACCGCCTGTGTGCTGCCGACCACCAGCACGACTGCTGAAGTATTTCCACCCAAATTGTGGCAGACATCCTTCAGTACTCGTGATATGGCGATCTTCTGGCACCCGTGGCTTCGGCGGTCTGTGTAAAATAGCGCCGAAGTCAGAATGACCATCTAAGCGTCCATGAGGTAGGAGCAATACTTAAAGGACTCTAACAGGGCAAAAGGAAAGGATTGCTCCCAAGCAGGGTCCGGAAAAGACTGCTGAAAGTTCATCTGGGAACAGTAAGTTGAAAGCCATAAATTGTTCTGCATCATTGACAAGGTCTCAATTTAGGATCAAACAATTCAATTATCCAATGATCCAATCAGGGGACATCACATGTTGGACATCTGCAACATCCACAGATTTTCATAGCACTCTGCAACAATTGTAAATAACTTTTCCTAAGTTTCTCCATGCTCCTTAGCCAAGAACAACTTCTCATGCTCTCTAGACATAAAACAATAGGACACTACTATGCGATGGGAACAAAATTTCTGAAACTAACTAACTAACACTTCATGTGAATGGAACCTGAAAGAAACATGTTAGCAATTGAAAGGGCATCTTCTCACGAATTCTGCAAAGTGATCGTCCTAACATATTGCAATGGCTAAGCTAAGCAATAGAAATAAATTCTATATTTTATTAACCAATCTAAATCGTTTAGCATCAAATTCATTTACTTATCATTAATAAACCATATTTGAGATTCATGTTACAATGCATTTACAAAGGAAAACAACTTTAAAATCACAGTCGTCAGTATGCCGTAGAACTGCATTGAGCCACAATACATAGGAGGCAGTAAAGGCTTAACAATAAAATTGAGATTTTCCTAGCCTTGGTGTCTGAAAGGCTAGATTTTATTAAAGACACGGAGGCGAGTATTATGCAGTCTTTTCTTGCTTTAATTACGAACAGCAGCCAAGCAAGAACTACAGTATCCAGAAACAAAAGAACTACAAAATGACCTCATAGTGTAGTAACCAATGGGATATCACAATGCACTACTAATATCTTAACTGCGAGCAACAAGTCCTCTTTTCTTGATGCGAACTAAAGAGGAGAAGTAACCAAAACAATCACATAGAACATAAAAACCAAAGTCATAAAGTCCATGCAACCATCTCGAAGATGACGGAGACCGAAGGACGACTGGAAGGTATAGTCGATGTCGCACAAATCCAAGCTTGGTAAGAGACGTTGGTGTGTATCACCCTGAGCCAACACCGGAAGAGGGAGTTGGTACTGAAAGAGAGAAACAGGGCGGGTTAAATCGTGGTGGGATAATACTCGCCTCCGTGTCTTTAATAAAATCTAGCCTTTCAGACACCAAGGCTAGGAAAATCTCAATTTTATTACAAGACCGGAGGCTCCTATTATGCATGTTCAAAGCATTGCAATCACAGAATCTGAGACATGAGAAATCGGTTTACAATAAAAAGTTCTAAACGTATTTTCATTCGACCAGTCTGCAGATCTGAGAATATCCTGTAAAGAGGAACCTGCCCAAAAAGCACGAGAGGCCATAGCCCCCCTGGCCGAATGGGCACCAAAGGCACTAATATCAATGCCAGCAAGGGACATAACCCATTTAACCCAACGAGCCAGGGTAGGGGAAGACACAGGAAGGTGAGGTTTCTGAAAGGAAATAAGTAGTTGGGATGAAGAGGATGATCTCAAATCTGCAGTACGGGTTACATAAGTTTTTAAGCAATTTGCAACACATATATTGGGTTGAGAGGGAAAATATGGATAATTAATACTAGACAAGTTAGTTTTCGTACGTTTTTTGATCTGAAACGAAACACCAAGGGGAGAAAAGAAAAAGGAAGTAACATCCAGTGCTCTAACATCTGAGATCCGCTTGATAGAAACTAAACATAAAAGGATGGTTAACTTAGCCGAAAGCTGTTTGAGAGATAATAATTCATTATCAGGCCACGAGGTAAGAAAACGCAACACCAGAGTAACATCCCACATAACATTATATTTAGGAGACGGTGTATTAACGTATCTTACTCCCTTTAACAATTGACAGACCAGGGGATGCTCTCCAACTGGCCTACCATCAACTCTTTGATGTTCCGCAGAAATGGCAGATCTATACAAATTAATAGTGCGATAAGCCTTACCTTGAGAAGCCAAAGAAGCCAAAAAATTTATAATTAATACTACATTCGCTGAAAAGGGATCTGAATTCCTGTCCAGGCACCAGCTGCACCAAAGGGACCAAGCTGACTTATAGGCCCTGGAAGTTCCCGGGGCTCTGGCCTGCTGGATAAATTTAACAGCGTCCTCCGAAATTCCTGGGACTCCCCAGGACGACCCGAAACTTTCCAAGCTATGAGGAACAGGGATCCGTCGAGAATCAACTGATGTTGATGGCCCTGAGGATTCAAGAGGAGATCGGGAAATTGGGGCAGCCAAAGAGGCGGAGCGATCGCCAGCTCTAATAGAGTCGGATACCACGGTTGGGTCTGCCAGAAAGGAGTTACAATCACCAGAATAGACCGTTGCCTGCGCACCTGAGCGAGGACTCTGGGGATGAGAAGGAAAGGGGGAAAAGCATATAGAAGGGAAGTCGGCCAAATCTGAAGAAAGGCATCTGTGGCCAGGGCTTGTGGATCTGGCCTCCAACTGAAATATGAAGGAAGGTGAGAATTGAGGCGAGAAGCAAACAGATCTATAGACATTTCTCCAAAGACAAAAGAAAGGTGACTGAACACTGAAGGGTGCAGTTGCCAATCGCTGGAATCGTGAAGGTGTCTGGAATACCAATCCGCTACTGTATTGAATCTGCCTGGCAGGAAAACCGCCTTGACTGAAATCCGACGAGGCAGACAATATTCCCAAAGATGTTTTGCCAGAGAGGAGAGTATCTTTGACCTGGTACCTCCTAGGTGATTGATGTATCTGACCGCGGACAAATTGTCCATCCTGAGAAGGATGGTGCAACTTACCCTGTTCTTTGCAAAAGTGCGGATGGCAAAGGAACCTGCAAGCATCTCTAAACTGTTGATGTGCAAGAAGGACTCCTTCAGAGACCATGCGCCCCCAGTCGAGAACTGACCACATCTCGCGCCCCAACCCGTCCGACTTGCATCGGATTCTAATACAAGATCTGGGGCGGCAGAGAAGATAGTTCTGCCGTTCCAGGCATCTAGATGGGTTAGCCACCACTGAAGCTCTTCTTTGGATTCGGCATCTAAGACCAAGGGATCCGAATAAGCGAGACCCTTGTGAAGATGACGTATTTTGAGCCGTTGCAGGGCTCGATAATGTAAAGGACCTGGGAAGATTGCCTGAATGGAAGAAGCTAACAGACCTACTAGGCGTGCCAGATTTCTGAGAGAGATCTGCGGAAGGGAAAGGGAGTGGCGAATCTCCTTCTTGATCAATGAAACCTTGTGTTGCGGGAGCTGCAACACCGATAGAGTGGTATTTATTCGAAAACCGAGAAACTCCAAAGATTGAGTCGGAACTAAAACCGACTTTTGCACATTGATGAGAAAACCTAAATCGCGAAGGAGGTTTAGACACAGTTGGAGATGATCTAGAAGTAGATTTTTGTCCTGTGCCATCAAAAGGAAGTCGTCCAAATAGAGAATTAAACGCACCCCGTGAGACCGGAGAAAGGCTGCGACGGGTTTGAGAATCTTGGGGAAACACCAAGGAGCGGAAGAAAGGCCGAAGGGAAGAACTCGAAAGCGGTAAAAAGAGTCCTGCCATTGGAATTGAAGAAACTTCCTGTGTGAATGATGAATTGGGACTGTGAGATAGGCATCTTGCAGATCCAGTCTGATTAGCCAATCTCGGTGAAGCAGAATGTCCCTGAGATGGAGAATAGTCTCCATCTTGAAGTGACGATAGATTATAAAATTGTTGAAAGCCTTGAGATTCAACACCAGACGAAATTTGTGATTCTTCTTCTGAACTAGAAAGATGGTGCTGAGGAAGCCCGAAGAGTCGAATTGAACAGGCTCTATTGCGCACTTGGCCAGGAGAGATTGGATTTCGACGCGCAAAAGCTCGTTTTGCTCTTGGGAAAAAACTAGGGGTATAGGGACGCGACTCTGAACTGGCATCTGATAGAATTCTAACTGGTACCCTTGAACAGATTGAATCACCCAGGGATCTGAGGTGAGAGAACGCCATGAATCGAGACACAGAGCTAATCTGCCCCCTACAGGAGGAAGGCCAGAAGCGGAAATACTTACCGGAGGTTTGGTCTCCCCTGCTGGAGTAACCTCTGGACCGGTAGCCTCTTGAACGACGGGGATAGAACTTCGGTTTGTATCCTGAATAGGATTCAGGTTGAGATTGCTGGTTGAAGGAGTCTCTGTTGGAATATTGATTCCTGATCGAGCGGCCGGCAAAGCGACTCCTGCCTTTGCCGTCCCTGGCAAAAACCCGAGACGAAAAAAATTTCTTCATCGAAAGCTGGGCCTTATCCAGAGAGGCAAAGGTGGACACATATTTGCCCAAATCTTTAATAAAAGAATCTCCAAATAACAGGCCTTTGGCCAAAGGACCCTCATCTTTTGAGGCCAGAGAAGTTAATTTGGGATCGATCTTTAAAAGCAGACTCTTCCTCCTTTCAATCGAAAGTTGAGTGTTGGCGTTCCCCAGCATACAAATAGCACGTTGCGCCCAGTTTGAAAGGACCTCCGGATCAATAGGGTTACTATCCATTTTTGCTTCTTCCGCCAAATCAAAAATTCTGGTGAGAGGGCCCACCAAATCAAGAAGCTTGTCCTGGCAACCCGACCAGGCTCTATCCACGCCCTTTTTGGGATCCTTGCCGAATTTTGAGAAGAACATCAGCATGTTAGGATCAATTACCGGAGTTGCTGTTATATTATCCGGAAGAGAGGGACGAGGACACTCTGACTTGAGTTTATTACGAGCGGCTTTATCCAGAGGGTGACGTAAAAAGAAAGAAACATAATCCGCCACATGCTCTGATGGGTACCACTCCTTTGAATTTGGATGGACCATGAAGGAGGGATCAAATAAGGGTTCACCAGCATGGTCGACTAAATCGTGAGACACTAGGTGTACGTCACCACCGTCAGGAGGAGAAATTCTACGCCTTTTCTCCAGAGGCCCATAAGAAACTGGATCTTCTGATCCGTCCACATCGCCCTCATGGCTGGAAACATTATCATCGTCATCCGTGTCTCTTAACTGCGAAATATATAAAGGAGAAGGAGGGGGACCCGATTTATAGACCTCTCGGGTGGAAGGACCAGAGGAAACGCCTTTGGACGTCATTGGGAGAGTGGTCGCACGTTTCCTGCTCTTATTACAAGGCAATTTGGAAGAAGACATCATCTTTGAAACCGAGGCTTCAAAATTTTTGGTAACCTCAGACATGGAAACTGAGACTGCCTGCTGTACAGAGTCCCTTATGAAGGACTTCAAACTCTCCTGAAACACCTGGGAATCCTCTTCCCCAGCCATAATGTAAAAACACACTGGTCACCGAAGGGTTAATTTTTTGAGGAAAAAGAAAAAGGAGTGTCTGAAGGGGCGGGACCGAGCCAAGGGAGGCGGTTCAATGCAGTCGAAGTCGACTGACAGACGAGGGCAGGAGTTGAGAATGCCAAACGAGGCAAAGTGAGCCAATTATGCTCAAATAGCAAGCAAACCCGGTCGGAAATAAAGACGCGACGCGAGTATCAGCTGACAAGGTATGCCGGCCCAAAGAATGTGAGGAATGCTACGCGTGCGCTGAAAGGAATGCGCTGCGCTCGAGCGCGCGTCCTCAACGGCCGAAGACGGCCGTTGAGAGACGCTGTGTCGGAAGGACAGAAAAAAGGACGCGCGTTCCCTTATAATAACCGCGCGCTAAACACACAAGTTTCAGAATGCAATAGTAATAACAGTAAGCACAATAAACAACCGAGCAAGTAATGTAGGTACTTATCTTGACTGCGAGCAGCAAGAAAAGAGGACTTGTTGCTCGCAGTTAAGATATTAGTAGTGCATTGTGATATCCCATTGGTTACTACACTATGAGGTCATTTTGTAGTTCTTTTGTTTCTGGATACTGTAGTTCTTGCTTGGCTGCTGTTCGTAATTAAAGCAAGAAAAGACTGCATAATAGGAGCCTCCGGTCTTGTAATAAAATCTTAATATCATTTCAATGCAAACTGTTAATTAACATGATAAGGAAATAAAAAATCTCCAAACAAATTTTTATACTGATACTTAAAGAGCTTTACTACCAGGCTTTTACTCGCTAACCTGCAGCGCATGCACTTCAAAATAAGTTTTCAGTGCAGCACTTTACACATAAACCGTTAAGCATTATTAGTGCACTTAAATGAATATATGATCAAGTTTAAATCTATAGTGTGACAAAAGATAGCAGCCATATATCTGCTGCACCGGGTGCATTTGAGTTCTCAGCTAAGCAACTGGAAATTGTCTTTGAGCTGAGATTACAAATCCTGTATGAGATGGTGTCACAGGAGAGTCTCCCTCTTCTATTGGGAAGAACAGAGCTGCTCCCTATTTAAGTCATCCCCATCTGTCACGGGCCGTATACAGATAACCTAACATAGCAAACCTTTCTTTACTTTTATACTAATTAAGCATTTGAAGGAGAGCCTACTCAGTGCTGCAACATGCATGAAGTGTTAATTTGGGAACCCACAAATTGCAGGAAAGGCATAAAGACAGAAAGGATGAAGTCATGAAGGGTGGAGTCAGAGTGGGTTATCTCAGAGCTAGTTCACTTATGGTCCGCTAGTACATATTAAAACTCTGCTCCTTCCGCAGGAAATAATACTTGTTTTATTTTAAATAGCTCTTAATTCCACACTGATGATGTTCCTAAACAGTGTAAATAACTGGTGGTAGCATTATTCAAACTTGCGACCTGTGCTCGCAGCAAATGTTGGGTGGCAAATATTTAACACACTGAGTTACCATGCGTAGAAAAACTGAGCAAACCTACTCTGTTATAAGATGACCATATTTTAGGACGGCTTAGAATGTAGAGACACCTGCTACAGAAATTGGTTCATTTATCACGTTTCAGTTTATAATACAGTAGTTAGTAATCTGCTAATTACAGGCTTGAATTGTCATAAAATACCTCAGAGTGTTTTGTGCCAGTTGTAGAGCAGTGAATGTAACATGCAAGTCATTGGTTTCTGTGGTACTAAAGTAGCTCAGTTACTGTATGCGTTCACTGCAGAAATCCTTATGTAACTAGCAGGTCACCTGTTCCACTTCTGGTTAAATTGATTTGTGGTTTATGCTGCAAACAGCTGAATGAATCTTGCAAAGAGATAGGTTTGGATTTTTTATTTGGCTAAGGCTGATAAAATGGGTATGGTTAATATGTGTAGTAACTAACACCAATAATTAAGGGGAAAACATGTATTTTTCTTTTTTATTACAGTAGTTACACACACACGCAAATAGACGCTTACTTTACAAACAGCTTATGAAAGTAAAAGTATTCGTGCGGCCAGTAGACAGAATCTTTGTCTTCCCTTCTCTGATAGACTACTGAGTCTAGAGACAAGGTTGAGCTGGGCCCAACTCTATCAAAAAATGCTTTAAACGAGGTGTCTCTCATTATGGAAATAAGAGCTCCCCAATGCCCTCAAGTATTCACCCAAAGCAGGCATCGATGTATGCAGCTGCCACCACGTGTAACAATCTGTGTAGATACTACATCTGGGCACACACACAGGAGGTTTAGCTGAAACGCTAACAGAAGGGTCTTATTGTGCCACTTCATGGGTCATTAACGCTAATGGAAAACAACCTGGTGTGTAGTGCTGCTTCTAGTCCAATGCATTTTATTCTTTGGAACCTACTTAAAGCGACTCTACTTATGGAACGGAATGCGTTTTCCACGTGTAACAATCTGTGTAGATACTACATCTGGGCACACACACAGGAGGTTTAGCTGAAACGCTAACAGAAGGGTTTTATTGTGCCACTTCATGGGTCATTAACGCTAATGGAAAACAACCTGGTGTGTAGTGCTGCTTCTAGTCAATGCATTTTATTCTTTGGAACCTACTTAAAGCGACTCTACTTATGGAACGGAATGCGTTTTCCGCACACTCCACATTTTTGAGGGTCGTGAACGTTTCTAAATATTCACCAGCGAATCTTTTATGATAGGCAAAACATATCAGATAAACCTGGGACATACGTATATAGAGTTGGAATAGGACAGAAGATAGGCTTAGGCACTGACATAAAAGTGATCCCCATTAGTGAATTAGATAGCTAAAAAAGTGACCAATGTTTACAAATTGGGACAGTATTGAACATAGGGCCATATGTACGAACACATTTTCCCATTGACACAGAATGGGAAAAACCCTTTGCTACATCTGGCCCTTACTGTATAAGTGTTTTGCACTGAACGGAAGATTGCATGGAGTTGCGCTTGCACTTGCTGTAGGCAATGTTTATTTTAACACCAGGGAATTTAACAGTAAAAATCGGCCCAGCAGGCCATAAAACCGTCCCACAAACACCCAAAGAACTGGCCAACACACACTGACCTGTCAGACCAGCTCATTCGGCACTTCTTGATTGCCCTATAAGCCAGTTCCACCCTGTACTTACAGAACCAAATAGAAAAGCATTCAAGAAAAATCCACTGTAAAGTAATACATTAAACATATTTATTCCTAGGCTACCTTGTAAGGTGCCAGGTCACTATACTGAGGTTACTGCTTAGGATTATTTTGTGTAGTTGGCCCCAAAGACTCAAACGAAGGTGAGCAAGAAGAGGCAAAATTATGGGGAAGTGTATAGCCAGCTCTGGTAGAGCAGGGTCTGAACTTTCAGCTCTCCAGAGAGGAGCTATTAATATCACCTGAGCCTTCTGCCTTTGGATTTGAGCAAGACATCTGAAAATCATCGCAAACATAGGAAAAAGTGAAAAGAGCCCTGAAAGGCATTATGGCAGAAAAATATCCAATGCTACAGTACAAGGATCTAGCCTCCAGCTGAAAAATGGATCCATATGACCTGTCAACCTGGATGCAGAGGTCTGTTAAGAAAGGGCCACAGCGATTGTTGTTGTGGAAAATCAGTAGGAGAAATGTTCAATCCGTGTGAACCACCTGACTCCTGGAAAACCGGTCTGCTACTACATTGCATGGTCCCAGAATATTCTCTCTCAGGAATCTCCCATTACTGAGGCAAGATTCTCAAATGGATTTTGCCAAGTCCTGAAGAGTGTTTTGCACTTGTACCCATCAAACAACTTATGTCCCTGACCTCAATTACATTTGTCATATGCATAAGGATCATGTATCTTAATATACCCTTTACAAAACTGCAGATTGCCAAGGAGTTGCTAGAAAGCCCACAACAATTAAAGGCAGCGACAACGCCATCTCTGACCATCTTCCTCAAGTTGAAAAATGGCCATAGTGAGTTTCCTATAAGTTTGTATCTGACTTTAATTGCAGATCTGGGGAAGTAAGAATGATCGCACAACTGTTCAATGTTTCTACTTGATCCAACCGCCAAGCTGCCTCTTCCTGTATGCTGAAATCTAAAGATATGATATCCGTATATCTTAGACCTCTTTGTATATGTCTCATCTTGAGGCTCTGCAGTGGAAATTATTAAACAACCTGAATAGAGGAGGCTAGAAGAGCCATTGATTTGGCCGCCTGCTGGCGGGAAACCACTAGAGGCTCTTTTCAAGCTTCAATTACTTCTTGATTACATTTAGCTTGGACTCTGGGACCTGCAACAGCTCTTTCTCTGAATCCAGAAAGAATTCTAAAAACTCTATCTGCTGTGAGGGACCTACATGTAACGTTTCCCACTTTAGCAGAAGTCCCAGGTTCTGACTCAACCTGATTGCCTTGTGATCTGCTTCACTAAAGTCTTGTGACTTAAGAAAATCATGTCTTCTAGATACACTACCATCTATGAAAGCTGGTGTCCTGACCATCGCCGCTAAAGGTTTTAGGAGTTCAGTGAAGCACATAGGCACGGAGGACTGACTAAAGTGGAGGGAGAAGAACCTGTGTATCTGGTCATGCACTGTAGTTTCAGGGTTGGAAGGCGGAGTACTGACTGGCGTTCTCTGCTCTACATGCAACCATGTGATACACGCAGGTGCTGGGTGGCTCACGGGAAAGACGCGATCTCATGACAGCCGCAGCAGGACGTGGCAGCAGCAGGACGCGAGCCGCCACCCCAGACAGCCGCGACAGGACGCCAGTGCGAGTGGCTGCAGCGGCAGCAGGCAACTGGTGGCAGGGAAGGAGGAAAGGAGCTGTTGGAGGAGCCGGTGAAGCGCCGGTAAGCGGGGTCAGGTGATAAGGAGTGAATGGGGGCAAGGGGGAGCATTGCCATCGCTCTCCCTGCCGTGTCTTCCCCCTGTGCTGCAAAATCTTTGCTGAGCACTTGGACCCAGGCCCGGCTTAGCCCCCCGCCCCTGCCCCCCCTGGCCTCCTGCTCTGCTGCTCCACTGCAACTATATACTGGTGCGGGGAAAGGCACCGGGCCAGAGAAGAGAGGGAAGAGCCTAGAGAGCCCCCTCAGACGTCACAGAGGTGTGCAAGGCAAGGCACATCCAGTTCCCAGGCTTCCAGGTACTCTCAGACTGCAAAGCTCAGAATCCCTGGGACAAAGAACATACAACGAACATAGTGAAACTCTGAGACTGTGTGGCAAACTGGCAAACTAGCGGCAAGCCACTGAACGAAAATCACCCAAAGCACTTGGCTGTACGCTGCCCTTCCAGCATTGAAGCATCCAGTAAATAGACCGTCGTGACTTGCACACGCACAAAAATTAAATTGACGACCAGCCGAAGTACTCAGATATTGCCTGTCCACCCAGGGGTGGCAGCAAGGAAGACACTAACACGTGGAAAGAAATTCACAGATGTTACCAAAATGATACTTTTTCCACTTTAAACCGCAGTAACTGGAACAACCGGGGTGAGAGTCTGTGCTGCACCCCTTTTTCCAAACAACGACACAGACTGCATCAAAAATTGAGGAATTTCCACTGATAGACCTTTCAGATACTTGCTCAGATATACCTCAAGGCAATCAGATTGCAAACAACAAAACAAAATTAAGATCCACCTGTAGCACAAGCTCGCCACGAAAAGATTGCCCATTTTGCATAATAATAACTACAACAACATCCAACACGCATGTAACCTCAGGTGTCATGGCAACAGAGCAACCAGAGCAACTAGAGGAACTTGAAGACCCATTAGACCACATAACGGGGGCCAAATCAAATGTAGAACGATCAACATCTGGAGACTCGTGGAAGGTCTTGCTAGCAACAATGGACACGATGACAGCAGCTATCCAATTTCAAGCAGATAAGCAAGACAGTAGATTTACTTAACATCCTGGCCATCCACATTGTGAGCATTGACAACAAGCTACAATCCTTGAACGATCTGATAAAGAGGGCTCAAACCCACTCATACACCTAGCAGGTGACATGTCAGTGCTCCATCACAGGCGACAACTCCCAAAGAACCCTGGAAATCCTAAGCGACATCTTGAAAGAGGTAAAATTCCAGACCCTGAGACCTTAAGAGCATTTTAGTAGAAGTGGGGAGAAGACTCCCAAAAATCTAGCGAATAAGGAAAACCCACAGAACATGAAGGAATTCCATCAAGAAAGCAATAATTTCAATGATATTCACTTATCTGGACAGGGAAGGTCTCAGAGCAACACAGAGGGCAGACCATGCCTTAGTACACAAGAAACAGGCTTCCCCATGGGCGGATCAAAGGACTTAATTCCCAACAATTCAATAGTGGAGGAATCCTCCCTCACGAGATGGGAAAAGAAACGAAAAAGGAAAGCACCGAAAAAATCTAAGGGGTCCAGCATGCAGTCTAAGGAATCAGGAAGTACGGAAAACAGCAACAAGACAACAAGCTGGGCCAAATCTACACAGATCAGGGTAGAACAGCCAGCTAGTGGGGACAATCCCACGGGCACACTTTAGGTAATCAATTAACATCACAGCAACAGTCTCTGAACCCCCCCCCCCGTTCCAGCAACAAGCAGCCTTTTGCACGGAGAGACGGCCTTAAGAGAATTACAGGGAAAAAGAACAATCATCAGGCAGTGCCCAGATCAGGGAAATCAGCAGGTTACTGACAGGCTGGAAATTGGCAAACTCCGGGAAAATAACCTTCAACGCGCAAGCTCCGCACATAACATGATCATAACAAATCAACCTGCAGGCAACAACAATCAGATTTTAGATCATGGTTACCATCCTTGTTCAGATGATTGCACAAACAGGACAGCACACAAAAGAATCCCAGGCCACCAGATATCGCAGGATAAGGTGGTCTCAGAGGATAATAAATTACTTTTCATCCCTTGCTATGATTCGAAGGAGGCTTTGACATTCTAAACAGAGGCACCATACTGAAGTAAATAATGCAATTTTGCCCCGGCTCACGTTTCAACAACAGAACTGATGGCCGTGGAGTTCACTCCACATCCAAACAATAAAGACAAAGAGGCAACGCTGACATCCTGGCCCGCGTCCATCATAATTGACCAAATTTTAGTACATCAAGACACTCACGGTCTAAAAAATCTGGTTACCGACAAGGCGTCTCAGAGTTTCCTACAGCAGTTTGAAATCGTCATGTTGCAGGAAACATGGTGCATGGAGCTGATACAAATTTCTGGATATTCTGGGATAGACTTCTCTGCAAAACAACCTCAAAGACATGACGCCCCAAGGGAGGCCTCACAACGTACTGCTCCACGAAAATCAACTGGGTGATCAAACAGATCGACCTGGGAATTGACTGGCTGCTACCAATAAAATTGGAACATCGGGCGCCATCAGACAACAACAGAACCTTACTATTTTTTCAATGTATACATACACACTAATAAAACGCAAAACAGTGAAAACATGGAAACATTGATCAGTATTCTAAAAGTGCAGCAGAAGCAAAACAAGGAGGCAATCCTCATTTTGTCTGGCGACTTCAACCTTGATTTGAGAAAGGGCATCCACAAAACACCCTAACGGAACATACGCGAATATAAAGTTTGAAATCCTGGGTTTGCGCTGCCTGACGCCTCTCCCCGAGGACATCTCATCCGCACAAGTAACCTTTTCAAGTGGCACAAAAAAATCCAACATTGACTTTACATTAATAAATGAATCCACATTGCCACTGGTCTCAGCATTTAGGATCCAACAACGCACAGAGAGCGACCACTTCCCACCACTCATCAAGATCCAGAATGAATGGAATCAGCTCCCCACCGCCAATATGATAATTTCAGCCCCAGTGACTTATGATACAAAAAAATTTAAATGGAAGGGGCCAGGCCTCGGCAAAGTAATGGAAGAAGTGTACCCCAGTGCAGGCGCAACCAAAGAGATCAAAGAAACACTAAGAACGCAGGAACAAGAAGACCACACCCCAGGAGAACGAGTGATCGATTGGAGGCACTTGTGTGATTCCTTAATAAATACATTTTCCATCAAAAAACGTCTCCCAATTTCGGTCATAGAGTCAAAAAACAAAGTTAAGAGTTGCAAAGGAGAAAAGCCATGGTTCAACAGAACACTGTATAATCAGAAAAATCAAGTCTCTAGAGAACTAAAAAAAGTCCTAAAGGACATACACTGGCGCAGGAAATCTGATGACACAAGGCTTTCTGAACTAAGAGCCAAATACATGAAAAACTGTTGGATGGCAAAACAGAGTTATCACGAGGATCTGTGGACCAAGCTGCTCATGTCCAACAAACAGAAAAATAACAAAAAGTTCTGGGAACTGATAAATGGACTAACTCAGGGAAAATATTGACACACAAATGCAGGTATTGATGCAGCCGCATGGGAAGCCCACGGACAAACAATGTTCTCACTCCAAGAGCACCATGTGAAGGAGGCGGCCACACAGATAGCCAATGACTTAAGTAAGATTAATTTTGGCTTCAGAGTGACAACACAAACAGACTTACCTCTAAACGAAAATGAAAGAAAGCACGCACTAATGACCATCGACATAGAAATGCTGAAAAGCCTTATCAAGTAACTAAAACTGGAAGGGGCAGCTGGTCAGAACGAAGTTCCGAACTCCTTGTTTAGAGGAGACCCTTCATTCTGGGCGCATTATCTGGCGCTGCTTTTGAACGATCGCCAAGGCACTACGGGTCTACCAGATGCATGGAAAGGCAGCATTATTCATCCTATATACAAAGCAGGCAACCCTGTAAACCCTTCAAAATACAGGCTAATAGCACTGATAGACGTGGAAGCAAAACTCAATGCAGCCTGTCTACTGCAACAACTAGCAGAATGGATTCATGCCAGACATCTAATTCAACAATGCCAGACAGGTTTTAGAGCTGGTATGGGTGCCTCCACTAACCTGGCAACCCTGGCCTTGCTAAGAAATAAAGCCAGGCTTAAGAAGAAAAGGCTATTTGTGTGCTTTATTGACCTAAAGGCACCTTTTGATTGCGTACCAAGAACCCGCCTATGGGAGAAACTGAAAGGTTGGGGCTTACCATGCAGCCTTCTTAGCACAATGATGGACTTGTACACAGGTACTTGGGTGCAAGTTAAAATCAGAGAGGGTAGCCACCCCACCAACAGAATATTAATAGCAAAAGGAATAAAGCAAGGGTGTGTATTATCTCCCACGCTGTTCAATTTATATCTTGCTGACCTAGCCGAAGATCTTGCTCCCGTAAATAGCCACCCGCCAGTATTGGCCAAGAAAGGAATTGCATGGCTACAGTACGCAGACAACATAGTTTTACAGCATAGCATTGATGCACTTTAAACATACATCACAATACAAGGTCTGGAATTGAATTTGAGTGAAATTTAGGTTGTCTGCCTAGTTGATAAGAAGTTTAAATCTGCTTCATGGTTCATAAATGGAACCCGGGTGGAGGTTGCACCCACATATACGTATTTGGGATTCACTATGGACCGCCTCTTGACTTTCAAACCACAGCTTGCTGTCACTCAAACAAAAGCCCTCTCATTGACTTACGGCTTCAAAGTTATAAAACAAAAACTGAGCTTCCCATCACACACTCACCTGCTTTCTGTCATGGCAGCGCGGCTAATCCCCACCGTCACTTATGGTGCCAAAATCATGCTGGGAAAGGAGGTAGTTTTTTCAATCAATTCCAGACGAAGGCCTACAAAACAGTTTTTCGGATACCACGACCATCATCTCCAGCCTAGGTGGGCCTAGAACTGGGTCTGAAAAACATGAATTTCAGATTAAATGTGCTTTCATTAAATTATGCTGGAGGATGCGTGCAGCTGAGATTGGTACTCTAAACAACCTATGTTGGATGGAAATCGAGGAGCAACAGCGTCACAATGATAAAGGCACCTTGGGTTATCATTTAAATAACTGCATTAAAGTTCTAGGTTTACTAGAAGCCTGGGAGCAGAACCCGGACAAAAACGATTTTTCTCGGAAGGCAAACGCTGTCAATAAGATGAAATCTTTAAATTCTGACAAACAAAAACTGGCAAGCAGACAGCATGCCTGGACTGTAATAACATCATAAAAAACTTTGCGGGCACAGGAATATCTAGCAGCAACCTTCAACCAGTCGCTTTTCCGATTTGGGTTGATGGAAACTAAAGATATGGTACCTTCATGGAGACAAATGTGACGGATATCCCGTTTGCCGTATTATGAGTCTCATAAGATATAGGGGGTTATTCCAACTTTGGAGGAGGTGGTAATCCGTCCCAAATGTGACGGATTTACCACCAGCCGTATTACGAGTTCCATAGGATATAATGGACTCGTAATACGGCTGGTGGTATATCCGTCACTTTACCGTCACTTTTGGGACGGATTACCACTTCCTCCAAAGTTGGAATAACCCCCATAATGGGATTGTAATATGGTGGAAGGGATATCCTTCATGTATGTGATGGAGTAACCCTAGCCGCCAAACTCTAAATCAAGTCCTAGGTCCTCTAATTAATTTGAAATGTAACTCCTCATCCTGTGAAAATGTAATACTGTTTGGAAATGAAGTTATTGGGGAGGTGAAGAACTTTATTTGGAGCCCTGGTTCCATTTGTAAGATGAAAAGATCTTTTGATATTCTATGAAATTGTGAATAAAGAGTGCTATTCTACCCTCTTCCACTGGAAGACACCTGGATGATTTACATAACCTGAATGGTTCCACTTCTTTCTTGTCCTTTTTCCAAGGGTGTGCAGCCTCTTCTTCTCTTTATGGAAATCATATTGGTTGGTATTACTGGAAGAATTGGCAATGCTGGAGCCTGTTATTTATTGTGAAGTGGCCGGCAAATAGACTACTATATCTGCTAACCCTGGGGAAAACTCATTTACCAAAGACATAGGCCAATGCAAAATATGGCTTATCAAAATAGGAAACAGTCTGAACATACTCTCCTATTTCCTCTATAAAATGGTCTCACAAGAACAATCCATGTGCAGCTGATCCAAAATCAGACACTGCTCAATCTCCCAAATTTGAAACAAACCTTATTAAATTATTAGCATTCCTCAAAAACCACCTAAACCTTTGAACCCAATAAGACAGAATCTTTGGGATCAGACTGATTCCTAATTCCTTGTAAACTGTGAAATAGACAACACAAAAAAACTGCATCAGAAAGCCTCTAGGTGTGCCTATAAATGGTACAATGCAATCCATGTCTTGGACATGATGATTTATGCATAACATGCATGAGCATTTGAGTCTGGGCACCGTGAATTGTTTAAAATTATGGTTACTTCCTGAGATGAGATATTGGCCTGGAATTTGTTTATAATATAATGTTTATGATAATATGAGGAGGTCGTAAGTTTCAATATGTTGGCGACAATATAAAAGCTCCATTTGGGCCCGATTTCTTAATTAAATCTCAGAAATTATTATGTGAGAGTATATAAGTAATGCTTTGTACATGGGACAATAATATATAGTAATGGATAAGCTGAGAAAGTGGTTGCTTACGCCATTGAATGCCTATAGGAGCTATGAGTTATGATGTAAACCTAAGTCATTGCCATGCCACATAGTGGTCAAATCTTTACATATGCCATTGTATTTCTCCCTTGTGGTGCCTGAACTCTCAATTTTATTTTTATTTTTTGTTTTGACATAATATTAATCCAATTACACTTTGTTTAACAGTTTAATATTTTTGTTTAAGTTCACGCACATTCAGGTAGTGGTATGGTAGATGTAATCAACAAACTACCAATCTGTTATAATAGGTTTTTTAGGTCTATGCTGACGTGTGCACTTTAAACGTGATATAACAGTATGACGCTCCTTTGTGTAGTCAAGGCTGCCTTAGCCTCTGAAACGCATTTCGGAAGAGTTTCATTAAAATAAATTGGAGCTGCAAATAACTTTGGAGTGTCAGCAGCATTTTTCCAAACAGAAGGAGGAGAGTTGTATGTGTATATGTTATATCCATGTGCGCCTGTGAGTGGAACAATACATGAAGGGTGGTGTGCTGCACAATGCATGTATGTTATATGCATGTGCTGGGTGTATGTGTGCCTGTGAATGAGCCAATACATGGCAGACATTGGGTTCCATTTTAGAGATGCTGGGTTGCATGCTGAAACATGAGGAGAGGTGGTAGAGGAATTCCCCCCAGCCAAATCTGTATATTGCTGCATTCATGTAAGCTGGGTGGGACACAATGGAGAAGGGAGAGCCAGGTTCCCCAGTACACTTCAACGGGTTTTCTTTGATTCCGAGAGAGGTCACAAGAAAGGGGCCTAGGCACATCTAGCTTATAGGACATTCAAGAAGAGTAGGGTTGAGACCCTAAGCCTTATCTTTTGATACATACATCATGTGGCTGACATCCAGGTGTGAACTTCTAGTCGTTCACATGGCTTGTGTTGTGGGTCTATCAGACTTGGATTTGTTCCTGCTGTAGCAGACTGCTTTCAGGAGGAAAAGAGAGCAGAGGAGTGCCCCCCAACATAAACCTCAAAGACTTAGGGCCCTATTCAGAGTTTGGCATTTGGGTTAATCCATCACTCCATCACAAACATGACGGATATCCCATCCGCTGTATTATGAATCCCATAGGATATAATAAGATCATAATACGGCAGATGGGATATCTGTCATGTTTGTGATGGAGTAACCCCATCTGCCAAACTCTAAATCAGGCCCTCAAACTCTAAATCACATTTGGTGTGTGGAAATAGATAGTCAACAATGAAGCAGTCAGGCTGTGCGAGGATAAGCTCTACATGAGCTTCTGCCTGTGACCAGCATTGGGGGGCCAAGGCCTGCTAGTCTCTCTGCTGAGAGAGGGGAAATCATCAAGGTAATCCAAGATCATGTGCCCTTGGAGCCTGGAGCACCTGCACCTACCTGCTTGCCAAAACCAGTGTGCCTTGTAAGGAACAGGAGAGCCTTGGAGGGAGTGAGGTCTACTGGGGAATCCTGGAGAATGGATCCCCTTAGTGAGGTGTGAGTAGATGGCTGTTGCATCGATTGGGTCATTGCACGATGGCAGAGAAAGTCTGCAACTTTTTTATGCCAGAGGATGGCCCCACTGAAGTTAGCCGTGATCGTTGCTGCACCAATCTGGTCATCATCTGTGTGCAATGATAGACCGGCACCCCTGCATGCCAGGAGAGTCTGCCGTGAAGCGACTGCTGTGCTGAGTGAACTTAGCCCATGCGCAGTGTTAAGGCAGCGACCCCGTATGCCATTTGCAGGCAACATGAAGAAATCTGATTTGCCGTTTGGGTCGAAGCCCTGTGCGGTGGACAGACAGTGCTCCTGAATGCCAAAGAGGGCCACTGGGGCCAAACAAGAAGTGTGACCTGGTTGAGATCATAATCGGAGGAGAGAGACCACCATGGTGACCCTAGGGGGCTTGCACCATGACTGAGGAATTTTGAATCCCTCACCCATTGCAGATTGAGCAAAGCAACATGCTCAACTTGGAGGAGCAACAAGGAACATCTGAATGCTACAGCTGCAGACCATGTATGAGGAATCCATGGACCACTGAGCACAGCCCACCTGGTCCACGTGCAAAGAACTTACTGGAGACAGCTGCTGCAGCCCCAGTGCCTACAGAGTGGGCACACTCAGGGGCTCTGGTCGCTCATAGCCTGCTGCTGTGGGTAAGACTGATTTGGACCAGTTGGCCTTGGGGGAACTTGCTTGCCAGATAGCACTTCGCCACTGGAACACTTTTGACTTTAACATACAGTCGAAGTGCGGCTCCTGAGACTCAGACTATTAATGGAGCATGACATTGAAATCCCCTGTAGTAAATGGGGAATAACTGCTACAGCTAGCACAGGGAGGAAGTGGGACTCTGGGAACTGCCTAAGATGCACTAGAGCCCTGATCTCAGGGAACTCTGTGGATTGTTTGCGAATGTCATATTCTACTTTGTGTTCATATATAACTACTCCTTTTTTCATAAAAGCTGGAACTTGACTGCTCAACCCCTGTATCTTCCCTCCCCACCCTCACCCCCCTGAGAAGGCTTGGAATACTCGACCCAAACTACTACTGACAGGCAGGTGCCGAAGGATTACTTGGCCCAGTTGCTCAGGACCCATAGTAGGCCGGGCCCTATGACCTCAACCCTTACTGATGGTCCCAGTAGCTCCTGCTTGCCCATTGGCCCTCATAACAGGGTTCTGACAAAATGCTTCCAAATGTGAGCTACACCCCATGGATTGGGGAATTACTGTGTAAGGACACATTTTCAAGTTGTAAAACCACACAGAACTCCCAATTCTTTGGGGCTTCATACATATATTTAACCCGTACTCTGATCAAGTGGTGAGCGTATGGGGGTGCCTCTGGGTCTGGTGGAAAGTGAAGTAGGGGAGTGTAGAAAGTAGAGGAAAGTTTAGCTTTGACAGGGGAAGCATTATATCCTCATTCTGCCAGATGGAGAAAGCGCTCTGGGTGATGGTGCAGTCAAAGCTTCATGCAATCTGTCTGAAAAAGGGGCTTGGCCTTTAAACAATCAGAAAAAACAAGTGCTCGAACACTAACCCAATCAGAATCAGACAGATTAGAATTCCATACAGTAATTCCTCTCCACCTGACTTCATAATCAGTGCCATGTTAATGAAATGTATTATGTAATGATTTTGTGTTTATGTGATCTATCTATCAATGCTAATAGAACCCCACTTTGTAACAATAAAAGGCTTTTCCTTAAGAATTGATTTTTTAACACCACTCAATGCCCATGGAGATTGTTGGCTGGCCCAATAAACATAATGAGTTGCGCTGCCCGAGTACTTGATCCATCCTACTTCTCTCATAAAGTGGAGGCAAAATTATTTGACAAGAAGCTCACTGACCAAAAATGTGGGTGATTCAGATCAGCTCAATGCTCTGAATTGTATAGAAATTCTAGCAATGGTCAGTGGGAGAGTAATATTGTGTGCTTTTCAGTATTGAAGGCCTGCAAGGGAGGGTATCCCTATTCAAGACAGTGTACATGTATTCCCAGCTCATCAGGAGGGGGTAGGCTGCGGTTGGCCAACAAATCTTTTCAGGCCTAGCTTGACAGCGGAGCTGTCTGCAAGATATGCTGTAATCAGTTTTTTAAAATATACACACAGAGAGTGTTGGCTCCAACCAGAGGAGTGTTCTGATGACTGCATAGTGCATCATTACACATGCTGTAGTGTTCTTGCATTGCCATGCATGAGGCAGTATTTTACATCTCAAATATACACTGAATCAATCTCAAATGCATACCAGACGAATCAGCTTTGCCAATGCTTGTTTATGCACTGCATTGGAAGGCAGTGTGGTAGTGTGGTCGTATGTAATATTATTTGTACTACCTTTTAGTATCTTCGGGCTCCATCTCCTACAATGTGGCATCTGAGTTATCTAGACATAGTAAAATGATTGAGGTTTTCTTCTATATCTGTATGGTCCTAATCAAAAAGAGTTCAGGGCCTTCAGGTGACGTGACCTCCCTTGCAGGGCATGGAAGAGAAAAGGTACCTTTGCCACATTCTATAAATTTGCAATATTTATGGAGCATTTGGAGCGCAGAATGACAAAAACATATTTGAGTGTCAGCTTTTGAGAAGTTTGCAGAAGCCTCTTTGCCACTTGCGTGCCATTTATATATTTCTGACTCTTTCGTAAGCAGTGACAAACATTGGCTCACTGCTTTCACACACAACTACCTCAAAAAAACTGAATTCAGGCGATTTTATTAAAAATAAACCAGTTTTAAATGCTTGACATTGTATTGCAGGGTACCGTATGGTTTGGAAAAATCTCTTAATTTCTGGCTCATGTGACATTTTAGACACTTGTCATGGTGTAGAAGTTGGGAGCTCATCTAGAGCTCAGGAGTTGCCTGCCATGTTTAAAGGACACTGGTGGTCATTACAACCCTGGCGGACGTTGTTAAAGTGGCGGTAAGACCACCAACAGGCCGGCAGTAAAAAATTAGCAATTACGACCGTGGCGGAAAACCGCCAACAAAGACAGCCACTTTAACACTCCTACCGCCACGGCAGTAAAAATAAACAGCGCAGCGGTCACCTCCAACAGAAAGGCGGGAGACAATGTACCGCCCACATTATTATGACAGGCCAATCCACCACTTTTTCCGGGGCGGATTCACAGCGGATAAAAACACAGCGGAAACAGGAATTCCGAAGGGAAAACGCTCACCTCTACACACCCCACGAGGATCGAGGACGCCATGGACCTGGAACTCCAAATTCTACCTGCGATAGTCTTCCTGCTCCTCTACCAGGAGCACGAATGCCAGCGGCGAAGACCACGGTGAGTACTGCACCTACGACACAGGGGAAGGGGAGGCAAAAAACAGACACACACACGCAACAAGCAACACCCCCACCCACTACAACACACACTAATGCATATTGATACATCACAGTTACAGCCCCCAGGCCCCCCGGAAGAATGCAAAGACAATAGAAAATGAGTGTAACCATTGTAATATAGTAAAATCAAGTAGGCAGAAATATATATATATATATATATATGTATATATATATATATATATATATACACACCATTTACAAAATATATACCAAGCATAGTAGTCCAGGTAGTGTTCCAATTAAGTCCATGGAACACTGGGCCCACACAAGATGCCCGACCATGACGGAGAGAACACTGCAGGGGTATCAGAGAACAACTAAACAGGCACCTCAGGGGGAGGGAAGGGGGGCATATCAGCCGCTTGAGTGCACAACGCCAAATCCACGAGGGGGCCACATGCCTACTGTTCCATCCTGGGGAGTGCAAAGCCACAGTCTCTCAAGTCTCTACAGTGGGTGGGTTGGCCACTGTTCCATCCTTGGGAGTGCAAAGCCACAGTCTCTCAAGTCTCTTTAGTGGGTGGCTTGCCCACTGTTCCATCCTGGGGAGTGCAAAGCCACAGTCTCTCAAGTCTCTACAGTGGGTGGGTTGCTCACTGTTCAATCCTGGGGAGTGCAAAGCCACAGTCTCTCAAGTCTCTACAGTGGGTGGCTTGCCCAATGCATTATCCTGGGGAGTGCAAAGCCACAGTCTCTCAAGCCTCTACAGTGGGTGGCTTGCCCACTGTTCCATCCTGGGGAGTGCAAAGCCACAGTCTCTCAAGTCTCTACAGTGGGTGGGTTGGCCACTGTTCCATCCTGGGGAGTGCAAAGCCACAGTCTCTCAAGTCTCTTTAGTGGGTGGCTTGCCCACTGTTCCATCCTGGGGAGTGCAAAGCCACAGTCTCTCAAGTCTCTACAGTGGGTGGGTTGGCCACTCTTCCATCCTTGGGAGTGCAAAGCCACAGTCTCTCAAGTCTCTTTAGTGGGTGGCGTGCCCACTGTTCCATCCTGGGGAGTGCAAAGCCACAGTCTCTCAAGTCTCTACAGTGGGTGGGTTGCTCACTGTTCAATCCTGGGGAGTGCAAAGCCACAGTCTCTCAAGTCTCTACAGTGGGTGGCTTGCCCAATGCATTATCCTGGGGATTGCAAAGCCACAGTCTCTCAAGCCTCTACAGTGGGTGGCTTGCCCACTGTTCCATCCTGGGGAGTGCAAAGCCACAGTCTCTCAAGTCTCTACAGTGGGTGGGTTGGCCACTGTTCCATCCTGGGGAGTGCAAAGCCACAGTCTCTCAAGTCTCTTTAGTGGGTGGCTTGCCCACTGTTCCATCCTGGGGAGTGCAAAGCCACAGTCTCTCAAGTCTCCACAGTGGGTGGGTTGCCCACTGTTCAATCCTGGGGAGTGCAAAGACACAGTCTCTCAAGTCTCTACAGTGGGTGGCTTGCCCACTGCATTATCCTGGGAGTGCAAAGCCACAGTCTCTCAAGTCTCTACAGTGGGTGGCTTGCCCGCTGTTCCATCCTGGGGAGTGCAAAGCCACAGTCTCTGAAGTCTCTACAGTGGGTGGCTTGCCCACTGCCTTATCCTGGGGAGTGCAAAGCCATAGTCTTTCAAGTCTCTACAGTGGGTGGCTTGCCCACTGCATTATCCTGGGGAGTGCAAAGCCACAGTCTTTCAAGTCTCTACAGTGGGTGGCTTGCCCACTGTTCCATCCTGGGGAGTGCAAAGCCACAGTATCTCAAGTCTCTACAGTGGGTGGGTTGCCCACTGTTCCATCCTGGGGAGTGCAAAGCCACAGTCTCTCAAGTGGATAACAGTCTCCACTGGTTCTGGAGGGGGCCTTGTACCCAGAGTGCTTCATCCTGCTAAGGACAGAGGTAGTGGATGTGAATCTCCACTGGTTCTGGAGGGGGCCTTGTGCCCAGAGTGCTTCATCCTGCTAAGGACAGAGGTAGTGGATGTGATACTCCACTGGTTCTGGAGGGGGCCTTGTGCCCAGAGTGCTTCATCCTGCTAAGGACAGAGGTAGTGGATGTGAAACTCCACTGGTTCTGGAGGGGGCCTTGTGCCCAGAGTGCTTCAACCTGCTAAGGACAGAGGTAGTGGATGTGAATCTCCACTGGTTCTGGAGGGGGCCTTGTGCCCAGAGTGTTTCATCCTGCTAAGGACAGAGGTAGTGGATGTGAATCTCCACTGGTTCTGGAGGGGGCCTTGTGCCCAGAGTGCTTCATCCTGCTAAGGACAGAGGTAGTGGATGTGAATCTCCACTGGTTCTGGAGGGGGCCTTGAGCCCAGAGTGCTTCATCCTGCTAAGGACTGAGGTAGTGGATGTGATACTCCACTGGTTCTGGAGGGGGCCTTGTGCCCAGAGTGCTTCATTCTCCCGTGACGGACTCAGTAGCATCAGTGCCCTTGGCGCTCATGCGCCAACGGTGCTTGAGACAGCGGTGCCCTGTTCAGCGGTGCTTGTGACGGCGGTGCCCTGTTCAGCAGTGCTTGAGACTGCGGGGCCCGGTTCAGCGGTGCTTGAGGCGGCGGGGCCCGGTTCAGCGGTGCTTGAGGCGGCGGGGCCCTGTTCAGCGGTGCTTGAGGCGGCGGTGCCCTGTTCAGCGGTGCTTGAGACGGCGGTGCCCTGTTCAGCGGTGCTTGAGACGGCGGTGCCCTGTTCAGCGGTGCTTGAGGGGGCGGCCTCCATTGCAGGGACTCAGCTGCTGGCGGTCCTTCATGGCCCAGCGGGGCTTTTGCTGGCGGTCCTTCATGACCCAGCGGGGCTTTTGCTGGTGGTCCTTCATGGCCCAGCGAGGCTGGTCCTGGCGGTGGCCTCCTGGGCAGCGGGGCTGGTGCTGGCGGTGGCCTCCTGGGCAGCTAGGCTGGTGCTGGCAGTGGCCTCCTGGGCAGCTAGGCTGGTGCTGGCGGTTCTGTCCTGGACAGCTGGGCTGGTGCTGGTGGTCCTGTCCTGGGCAGCTGGGCTGGTGCTGGCGGTCCTGTCCTGGGCAGCTCGGCTGGTGCTGGCGGTCCTGTCCTGGGCAGCTCGGCTGGTGCTGGTGGTCCTGTCCTGGGCAGCTCGGCTGGTGCTGGTGGTCCTGTCCTGGGCAGCTGGGCTGGTGCTGGCGGTCCTGTCCTGGGCAGCTGGGCTGGTGCTGGCGGTCCTGTCCTGGGCAGCTGGGCTGGTGCTGGCTGTGGCCTCCTGGGCAGTGGGGATGATGGCGGTCTTCTACGCCGTGCTGCTCTTCCCAGACTTGCCGAGTTTCTTGTGGCCCTTCCCCACCTTGGAAGGTGTTGCAGCTGACTCCACACTCCGGGACCCCTGGGAGTGGCTTTGGTGGCTGGAGTCTTCCCCATCTCCCGCCGGGCACTGACCAACTTCTGATGCTTCACAGGTGGGGGACTGTCTGTGCTGTGGCTCCGTGCCACACTGGCTGCCCTGGTGGCCGGTGCACTCCAGATTCCGGTGACTACAGGCAACACTGGTCCCGGAGATGTTGCGGCTGAGGTGCTAGTTCCAGACCTAGGAGAGGGACGGGGTGGGGGAGGTGTGGGAAAGAGGTCAAGATTGGACAGGAAAAGTTTTTTTGACACACTCGGACGGGTAGGTGGAGGGGGTTTGGGAGTGGAGGAAGAGGTTGTGGTTGTAGGAGGTGTTCGTTTGCTGACTTTGGGTGAAGGTGCATGCGCTGGAGGCTGTTATGAGGTGGATGGCTGTTGGGTGGGTGTGTGCCTGCGTTTGTGTATCTTCGGAGGGGGCATCACAGACACACTGGGAGAGGAAACAGGGGACGTGTGAATGGTAGTGGGGGTGGTGACTGCACGTGAGCGGGGTGTGCTGGTGGGTGTGCTGGAGAGGGACGTAGTGGCTGTAGAGGTAGTGCATGCAGGTGTGAGTGTAGACGAGACTGGGAGGGAGACGAGGAGGAGGGGGACACAGTGGAAGCAGTGGATGTTGGTATGACTGCATGTGTGTGATGCTTGCGTGAGTGCCTGTGGGATGTGTGGTGCTTATGTTTGCCTGAGCTTCCCTTGTGTGTTGAGGTGTGGGCATGCTCGTCTATAGGTGTGCTTGGAATAGGCTGAGGTACAGGGGATTGGGTTGGGTGGAGGAAGTTGGAGGGGGGAGGCTAGAGACAGGGACAATGGCTGCCATCAGTGTTGAGGCCAGAGTCTGAAAAGCACACTGAAGGGCCGCCTGACCAGAATGAATGCCCTCCAGGAATGCATTTGTTTGTTGCAACTGCCTTTCTACACCCTGGATGGCATTTAAAATGGTAGACTGCCCAACAATGAGGGACCTGAGGAGGTCAATGGCCTCCTCAGTGAGGGCAGCAGGGGCGACTGGGGCAGGGCCTGTGGAATGTGTGGTGCTTATGTTTGCCTGAGCTTCCCTTGTGTGTTGAGGTGTGTGCCTGGGACGAAGGTGATGCCCATCCTCCCGGGTGAGTGGGCACGGGCGAAGGCTGAGGGGCTGCTGGGAGGGCAGTGCTGGAAGGGGGGGTGGCGGCTGTACCTGTAGATGGGTGAGGCACAGATGTTGCCGCCACCACAAGGGAGCTCCCATCAGAGGACGAGTCTGTGTCACTGGTCTCAGCTCCTGTCCCCGCCATGGAGCTCCCCTCGCCCTCCGTCCCACTGGTGAAGTCTGATTCCGTAGTGTGGCCCTCCATGGCCATGTGGGATGCAGCCCCCTGGTGCTCCGGTGCCACTGCTCCTCCGCCTGATGGTGCTAATGCACACAAGAACAGGGAGACCACAAAAAGGGGGGGGGGCAGAAGAAAGACATGTTGAGTGCATGCATTACCGCTACCATTGGCGGACACGACAGACACAGAAGCCCCTGCACTACGCTGCACTCTGGGGCTCCACTGTTCAATTCTCACTGTCGTTTCATGCACGCCGCACTCTCCCCCCTTCCTTCTTACATCCACCCCTCTCCACACAGGCATAGCCCATCCATCATGCTCCCAGTGTACTTACCTGTTTGTCTGGAGGACCGTAGAGATGTGTGTACTGGGGGAGGACCCCGTCCACGAGTTTCTCCAACTCCTCTGATGTGAAGGCAGGGGCCCTTTCCCCAGACACTCGAGCCATTTTCTCTTCCAGACCGAGGTCACAGCAGCACTTGCAGTGTAGGTCCTCTCCTGTCGAAGATCAGGTATCGAGTGACTGAACAGATAGAAAATGGTGGTCATGTCCGCGGCGGTGCGTACCGTTACCGCCGGCGAACATCGTCATTGGCTCCTGGGACCCATAGGGTCCAATGTTAACCAATGCAGCATTGCGCCTTGGTGTTCGACCGCCTACAGCGACGGTGTACAATGCCAGCGTAGTTACATCACATCCCATTGTCCCACTTTAGAGGTCAGGCAGCCACCATTTCAGGGGCCCAAAGGCTTCATTTTCAACTGTGTCACACATACCTAGGCCTAGACTCAACACACATACAGGCCACTTTTTGAGTATGAATGGTGTTCTGTGTAAGCTGTGGGTACGTACCTCTGAGTTGTTTGACTCTGTGCTTGCTGTTGTCCTTCATAGGCACCGTCCACTGGGACATGTGAGGAGATGGCGGCATCCTTCGGTGTACCGACCGTTGGTGGACCTGTCAACAATGGAGGAAAGACATGTTATAATCACATACAGGCTTGACTGTGCCACAATCCAGGAACTGTGTACCCAGTTGGAGCCAGACCTGATGTCAGCTATCGGCCATCCCACAGGAATCCCCCCTCAAGTGCAGGTGCTGTCAGTGCTCCATTTCCTTGCAAGTGGTTCCTTTCAAACAACAGTGGCCATAGCATCAGGGATGTCCCAGCCTATGGTTTCCAACGTTTTGTCCAGAGTGTTGTCTGCCCTGCTGCAACACATGCGGAGCTACATCGTTTTCCCTCAGGTGGAGGATTTGCTTACAGTGAAAGGTAATTTCTATGCCCTTGGACATATCCCGAACATCATAGATGCCATTGATGGGACGCATGTGGCTTTGCCCCCCCCCCCACAGGAGTGAACAGGTGTACAGAAACCGGAAGAGTTATCATTTGATGAATGTACAGATGGTATGTTTGGCAGACCAGTACATCTCCCATGTGAATGCCATGTTCCCTGGCTCAGTGCATGACGCTTACATCCTGCGGAATAGCAGCGTCCCTTATGTTGATGGGTCAACTCCTGAGGCACCGTGTGTGGCTATTAGGTGAGCACCTGGAAGCAAATCAGTGGGAATGGTTATCTGGGTCTGGGAATATACCTCCAGGTTAATGTGTGTCTAACAGTTGTCCCTCGCCATTTGCAGATGACTCTGGTTACCCCAACCTGTCATGGCTACTGACCCCAGTGAGGAATCCCAGGGCAAGGGCAGAGGAACGCTACAGTGAGGCCCATGGGCGAACTAGGAGGGTGATCGAGCAGACCTTCGGCCTCCTGAAGGCAAGGTTCAGGTTCCTCCATATGACAGGTGGATCCCTATTCTACTCACCAAAGAAGGTGTGCCAGATCATCGTGGCCTGCTGTATGCTTCACAACTTGGCTTTTTGATGACAGGTGCCCTTTCTGCAGGAGGGGTGTCCAGATGGCGGTGTTGTTGCAGTTTTGGAGCCTGTGGTCAGTGAAGACGAGGAAGCTGAGGAAGAAGACATGGACAACAAGGACTCAGTGATCCAGCAATATTTCCAATGAAACACAGGTAAGGATTCAAACCTGCCTACTACATGTACTTAAACACTACTGCCTCTCTACTGTCTTTCTTTTTCACCCAGTGAATGGTCACTGAGTTGTCACTTTCCCTTACGATTTCACAAATCAGGGTCCCACAGTGTGACATCTGCTTTGATTCCTCATGGACTAGAGCTGTGCGACATAGGTATGTTGACATTACAAATGAAAGAGCTTTTTGCCACAGTTATTACTAATACAGTATTCCAAAATCACAGACCGACTCCAGATTGTTTTGTGCTTTAAGGGTGTTTATTTTAGTGCTCACAATTGGAGGGGGTAGCAAAATGGTGAGGGGTGATGGTGGAGGACTGTCCATGGCAGAGTCCAGTCTATTAGTCTCACAGGTGCATTGCCCAATTGGGCATAGGAAGTGGAGCTGGGGCAGTTTAAGTATGGACAGGGTGACAAAGTGGGACAGTAGGATGACAATTAGGGTGGTCTCATTTCTTGGTGGGGTCTTGGCATCGTTTTCAGTCTTGTTCCTGGATCTCAGGGACCGTTTGCGAGGTGGTTCTCCCTCTGCAGGGGGTGGGGTGCTGGTGTGGTGGCCCTGTGGCGGTGCCTCCTGTACACTAGCGCTGGCGGAGGTGGTGGGCAGTTCATCGTCCAGGCTAGTGTCAGGGGCCTCTTGCAGTGCCACAGTGTCCCTCGTGGTGTTGAGTACTTCCTTCAGCACCCCTACGATGGTGCCCATGGTGGAATTGATGGTTCTGAGTTCCTCCCTGAAGCCCATATACTGTTCCTCCTACAGGCGCTGTGTCTCCTGAAACTTGGCCAGTACCGTTGCCATTGTCTCCTGGGCTCCCATGATGGAGGAGAGGACCTTGTGGAGAGTGGGTTCTCTGGGCCTGTCTGCCCCCTGTCGCACAGCAGAACTCCCAGTTCCCCTGTGTTCCTGGGCCTCAGTCCCCTAGACCGTGTGCCCACTACCACTGCCCCCAGGTCCCTGTTGTTGTTCGGGTGGTGGGTTCCCTGTAAAGGTAGACACACTGCTGATTGATGTGTCCTGGGGACGGAGGTATGGGCCCGCTGGGTGGGTGCTGTGCTGGTGTTTCCAGAGGGGGGAAGCTCTGTAGTGGCCTGTGACTGGGTGTGGGGAACCGACTGTCCCGAGGTCCCCGATGGGCCGGGCTGGTCATCTAGATCCACTTGGACAGAGGTGCTGTCATCACTGTGGGCCTCTGCAGTTGGTGGTGTGGACATGTGTGGACCCTCCTGTCCGGTGACGTTGGGTAGGGGTCCTGCAGGAGTATAAAGGCATGATTATTGCATCTGTGTGTGTCAAGATGTGCAATGGGTGGGTGGCCGGGTACCCCAGTGCTAGCATTCCTGTGTGGGACCTTGTGTGATGATGGTTTAGGGGGGTGTATGGGTATGTGCAGTGAGCATGCTTTAGTGATGGGTGTCCATGCTTTGTTGTTGCATGCAGGGCTTGGTGTTGGGATGTGTGGTTTGTGATGTTGGGACATTTGTGAGGAGTAGGAGTGATGGGGGTGAGGGCGAGGGTGGGGGATTGTGATAACATGCAAGTAGGGTGGGGGATGAAATAGTAAAGCTTTGACTTACCAGAGTCCATTCCTCCACCCACTCCTGCGAGGCCCTCAGGATGCAGAATCGCCAAGACCTGCTACTCCCATGTTGGTTGTGGGGGAGGAGGTGGGGGTCCACCGCCAGTCCGCTGAACCGCCAGGTAGTGTCTGGAGACCATGGAACGCACCTTCCCACGTAGGTCGTTCCACCTCTTCCTGATGTCCTCCCGATTTCTTGGGTGCTGTCCCACTGCGTTGACCCTGTCCACTATTCTTTGCCATAGCTCCATCTTCCTTGCAATGGAGGTGTGCTGCACCTGTGATCCGAATAGCTGTGGCTCTACCCGGACGATTTCCTCCACCATGACCCTGAGCTCCTCCTCCGAGAGCCTGGGGTGTCTTTGCCGTGCCATGGGGTGGTGTGAGTGATGTGTGGTGTGATAAGTGTGCTGATATGTAGTGGGGTGTTGTGTGAGGTTCGTGGAAGTTATGTGGGTGATGGTGTTGTGTGCCTGTGGATGCTAGTGTTGTTGCTGGTGGTGTCTCTCTCTGGCTTTCATTCGTGATTTGTCGTCGTAAGGGTTTGTGGGTGATGTGGGGGGGTGTTTTATATTGTATTGAGTGTGTGGGAGTGGTGTGTGTATGTGTATCAGGTGTGTGTATTTGGAATTGTCCAATGTGACTGTGTTTTGTAAATGTGTGTGTATTTTGAGCGTGGCGGTGTGTACCGCCAATGGAATACTGCGGTTGAAAGACCGCCGCGTGGATTCTTGGGTCATGATAGTGTGGGCGTATTTCTGTTGGCGTGACGGTGGATGTTTTGTTATTGCCAGTTTATCACTGACCTTTGGTGTGGCGGACTTGTGTGGGTGTCTGAATTTTGGCAGATTCCGAGCTGTGGGTCATAATAGCTGTGGCGGAATTCCGCGGCCGCGGCGGTGTGGTGGCGGTCTTCTGCATGGCGGTAAGCGGCTTTTACCGCCAATGTCATAATGACCACCACTGTCTCATTGGTAGAGATCTCTGTGACAAATCGCACATCCTCCACTAGGCACCTAGAACGTTCACTGAACGACGAGCAGGTCTCCATGATCTATATTCTTAGGGAAGTGCAAGTTCTTGAAACACATAAACATGACTATAAATACAGGTCTGACTAGCAACATTTCTTGTAAACATCTAACATTAATAGACCCAATATTTCTCCATTTTCGTTCACCAACAGCTCTTCCAAGCTTGAGATACTTCAATTCAGTAAGTTCAATATTTGCATATAGATATCAGATATAGGCGGTCATTCCAACCCTGGCGGTCTATGACCGCCAGGGTGGAGGGCCGCGGGAGCACCGCCGACAGGCCGGCGGTGCTTCCAAGGGCATTCCGACCGCGGCGGTAAAGCCGCGGTCAGACCGGGAACACTGGCGGTCTCCCGCCAGTTTCCCGCGGCCCTTTGGAATCCTTACAAGGCGGCGCAGCTCGAGTGGTTCGCCCGCCGGGAACCGGATGGCGGTAGGGGGTGTCGCGGGGCCCCCGTAAGAGGGCCCCTAAAAGTATTTCACTGTCTGCATTGCAGACAGTGAAATACGCGACGGGTGCCACTGCACCCGTCGCACCTTCCCACTCCGCCGGCTCGATTACGAGCCGGCATCCTCGTGGGAAGGTCGTTTTTCCCTGGGCTGGCGGGCGGCCTTTCAGCGGCCGCCCCCCAGCCCAGGGGAAAACTCAAAATACCCGCCGCGGTCTTTTGACCGCGGCGCGGTATTTTGGAGTGGGGAATTCTGGCGGGCGGCCTCCGCCGCCCGCCAGGATTGGAATCAGGGCCTTAGCCCTTAATAGTTTACTCCTGCAGACAGCTTTAGTTGCCGGCCAGAGCTAATGCCATCACGTAACCCAAGTCACACAACACACATATACACATGCATAAAGGGCCGTAGTCACGGGGGTTGCATTTGAGGGCTCGGCTAACCAATATTAATGTTTGCCCTCCCTTTCCAAAAAACATGACCCAGGCACTTGGCAGAGTTTCTGAATAAAATATGTTTATTTAAACCAGGGGTCTCCAAACTTTTCTGTAATAAGAGCTACTTATGTTCAATGAATATCGTCCTGAGCTACTGTTATAACTATTGTAATAATGAGTATAGCAGAATTAGTAGGGTGGGCGGCACACAGAACAGCTCCTTACAGAAAACTGGAGAGCTACCAGTAGCTCACGAGCTACTTGTTGGAGAAGTATGATTTAAACAAACAACATTCACATTTAATGATGCAATGTACAGCAAAAATACAACACTTGCTCTTCACTAGTGGTTCTGCCTTTGATACTTTCTCACTAAACAGTAACTAAAATAATGCAATTGGTCTGATGTTTTAAATGAACAACTTTGCAATTGCCTTTTTTGGGCTGTTTTTTTCCCATGACCCAGAAAATATTTTTCTGCATGGAGGACTCCCTTTGCCTATGCCAGACGCATTTTGGCATTGTTCCAGGCCAATACCCACCTTTGAAATTAATTTCCAACTGTCCTTTATAGAAGTACATCTCCATTTCCAAAATGTAGTTTGGAAAAAAAAAAGCAAGTATTCACAAACTTGAGTTCATATTATTCCAAGGCATCGCAGCTCTAACATGCCTTTTGCCTGCCACATTGTAGGATTTTCACATCTACAATATTACCACCCTGCATTGATATTCCACATCAGTAAATGGATTTTACCAGTTAAAGAACATGTTTTGTAAAGATCTTTTGTAAAGACCTTGCACACGTAAATCAAACCATTTGAACATGGATTTTGAACTTAAATGCACCACTAACTTTGTGAAGTAGGCCCATTGAATGTTTTAAAACTAGCATAAAATGCTCCATCGATAACTGAAAATGTATATTATTTTTCAGCATCAGAGAAGCCAAAGATGATCCTCCGCTTTAGGTTCCTAAATAGGTATTATCACACTATTGGCCAGAGGGGGAAGCTAAATGCAATACTGTTATTATGTTTTAAGGCAAAATTACTAGTGTTTCCAAGTTGGGCTGGTTTAATCAAAGATGTAGTAGTACCAGTTCTAACAGATACAATTTTAATGAAAAAGAATGAGTACTTATCAGAAAGGATGACAATACTGTTTCTACACAAACTTGCAGTACTTCTTTACCAATTAGCAGGATGATTGCTTTACTTTTAATTATACAGTACCAGCACTAGTTAGCAGTCACAGATGAGAGGCCAAGAATTAAATGGACATATTTGAGCTCCCCTCTCATGTACATTATGACAAACAAAGGTTTGCAGTGATAAAAAAATTGAACAGCTGTGCACGTTGAGTAATGTTTTTCATTAGCCAGAAACTTTCTTCACCTTTCTCATTCTGTTAAATGCTGTCACTAAACAAATGCTACTAGTATTTCAGAAGCCAGGTCCAATCAGGAAATCTCCAGATTCCCACATGGCATAGTCCTTTGATTAGCCTTTTGAGATATGTCAAGATACTTCACAAGTCAGGAATTACCTCCATTTGACTCATACTGTTCCAGGCTACAGTCTGTTGTACTCTTGTGAAATAGGTGTCAATCTGTACCTGCAGCAGAGGATTGCACATACCCCAAATATCACATTAATATTATAATTGACTTATCCAGTCTCTGCAAACTACGGACTAACTTTTAGTGATTTTTCTATAACGTAAACTTAGATTTATGGCACAATATCACTGCCCTTTTTGAATATTAATTTTTTACTCCTTTAAACGTTATACTTAGATTTGCTATCTGTAACTGGTGAATTTCTGTGTTTTTTTTAGTTCAAAACTTTATGTTGCCACTGGCATATTCACCTAACTATAACGTCACTTTACCTTTTGTTTTTTTCAGTGAATTTCTAAGGTTTTCTTTAAATAAAATGAGAGCTTTGTATCACACCTAACTATAACGTCAGTTTAACCTGTATTTTTTTCAGTGAATTTCTAGAGTTTTGTTTTATATAAAGTAATATTTTATTACCAAATATAAAGCCAACCCCCAGTGCGCCGGCCTTGGCCATAAGCGGTACATGGGCCGATTGCACAACATGGCCTGCTGTCAAACTCTGCAGCCAAACTCTTGCAGTCAAGCAATGCCATGCTGAAGACCATGCACGGCCATGCCAGGCTCTGCCACTAATCCCTTACAGGAAGCCAACACCTGGCCAGGGTAAGAGGTCGCACAGCCCCCTCCTCAAGCCACTATTGGACCTGAGAACCCCATTCCCCAGGCTCAATTAATCTATTATTAGGGGAGTGAGATGCGTGGCCTCCCCTCCCCAAGCATTAATAGGCCCTTGGACCCCATCTCCTTGACATAAATACTTTTACATTAGCCTTAAGAGGCCGTAGGTTCCCATCCCCCAGGACCATAGTTTAATTGTAGAAGATGGGGGGCACATACCCTCTGCCTTGCCCATAGAGGACATTCGGTCCCCCTTCCTAAGTCTTATTATGCCCCATGAGCCCCATCCTCTAGGGAAAAAAGCAATAAAATAGGGGAAGGGTCCACACAGCCCCCCTGAGCCTCATAAAACCTTGGTGACCCCATCTCTCAGGGTCACAAGTGGGTGCCCAGTGCCCACTGAAGTCACCCACAAACCTCAAGTTGGTGGCCATGGATTGAGCCCCAGGGAGCCTGTGATTCCAGCTGGCTCCCTCCATATATGGGAACCAGCATTGCTCCTGCCAGGAGGAAGCAGCTGCCTTTGCTTTGTCCCTCGAGGTGAGAGCAATGTCTATTTTCCTGCCCACACTCCGGCAGGCAGGGAAACACAAGTCTGCTCCCACCTGGCCGGGAGCATATTCAAATCTCTCTGTACAGGAGCAGACTTACCTTTCCTGCCCACAGTCCTGCAGGTATGGAAGGCATGTTTCCTCCTGTTTGACGGAAGATTTAAAAATGCTCCCACCAGACGGGAGCAAACATATGTTTCCCTGCCTGCATCAGTGCAGGCAGGGAAATGACTCTGACCCAGTTATGGGCTCCCCGGGACAGAGTACTTCAGCCGGCCAGAGGGATGGGGTCCCTGGTGCCGTATAAGGCTCAGAGAGTGGGTGCCGCATGGCCTCCCTCCCCTTTTTTGTTGTTTGTGGCCCCGGGGTTGGGGGGGCTAGGGCCTATTGAGGCTTGAGGAGATGGGCCCCATGGCTCTGCTCCTTTTTTATAAGAAATGGGCCTCAGGGGGTGGGATCCTTGGAGACTACTACGGGGCAGGGAGGGGGATGTGTGGCCCCCTCCTCTTTTTCCACATTTCAGCCACTGGGAATGGAGCCCTTGGGGCTGCCTTCAGCCCAGACAGGTCCTAGGTTGCTTGAGTTCCGGTTCAGGGAGCACCTGGCCTGGCAGAGTGGGCTGGACTGTTCTCATGAGAAGCAGGATGAAGACTGAGGCCCATATTTATACTTTTTTGACGCACAACTGCGCCGGCGCAGTTTTGCATAAAAAATATTACAGCCGGCTAATGCCATTTCTGTGAGCCGTGCGGGTGTCAAATTTATACTTTGACGCCCGGCGGTGCAAACCATAGGTGTAAGTCATTTTTTTTTACGCACACCGCATCGTCAAGTCGAAAAAGCAAAATTACCTTAACGTGGCGGAAATGACTGTGGGTCGATTTACGACACCGCACACTGGATATGCGGCGTCTTTTTACGATTGTCCAGACCCCAGGAAGATAACAACAGGCCAGGAACTAGTCAGGAGGGGCCACACAAGAACCAAGACAGTATGAAGAAGAAAAGAAAGTGTCGCTTCAGTGCAGAGGAACAGGAAATTCTGGTTCAAGAGGTGATGGAACACCAGCACCAACTGTTTGTCACCTCAAAGTTGCCAATCAGTAGGAGAGAGGCAATATGGCAACAAATTGTTGACAAGATTAACAGCATTGAGGGGGAAACACATGTAACTGGTCACTGACATACACCTGCACAGTCAGAGGAGGAAATAGGACACTGCTACAACTATCAGGGCAATCCAATCTCCACACATTCCCCAACATCAGCTGTACACATTACCAATGCTAAGATCCATATCGTGCCATTACAATTAAATGGATAGGATACGCTACATGTCAACTACCTATAAGTGGATGTGAAAGATCAGACACTGGGGCAGGTCCAGAGTGTTAAGTGTGCTGCTAGTGCCATCAGAGCACCCACAGCCAGTGAAAGGCCTCACCATGAGAATGGAGGTAGACGGAGGCTTGAGTAGGACAAGAAGGTGGCAATTCACTATTTGGCCTAAAACAACACTAGAGGAGATGATGCCGACAAGTCTAATAACTTAATACATGTGACATGCAGGTGGGTCATAGGCCTGGGAGAATGCCCATCTGAAAGACTGGAGCAATGAACAGGAAACAAGATCACAGTGTGAAATCATCACAATGCAGGCATGTCACATCACCAATGCCATAACACAGACACACTAATTGTACCCTATTTCATTGCAGAGGATGATGGATCTCCTGCGGATATGCCTGTCCAGGAACACCCTGATGATATGGATGACAAGGTGACAAACATCAGCCACCAGACCATCCAAGATGTCCTTGGAACCCTCCAGACCCCACCTTCAGTCACAAGGAGGAGCTCAGAACAAGCAGCCATCATAGAGGACCCACCCACAACACCAATTGTAAGACCTGCCAGCTCCAATACAGCTGAGGACTCAGACGACAGGCACCAGCTTTGAGAGAACTGTAGTCGGAGTACAGCGGGAGCTGGCCAAGGAGGTGCGGGTGGGGATGCAAACTATGGCAGCCATCCTTGAGGGGGTGCGTTCGTGCATGATGTCAACTGAAGAACAGGCAGCAGCTATGCAAGGGCGAGCAACTATCTTGCAGTAAGTAGAAAAAAGGCTGAAGGAAATCAGCACAGCCTTAATACAGTTGACCCAACACCTACCACAGCAATCCTGTCAACGCGTGCACCAATGCAACATTGAACCCCTCAGGGCTGACCTGGCTGCCTACCATTGTGATGTGGCTGCTGTTCTTATGAACCAGCAGATTCTCCTTGCAGCAGTACTGCCCTTAAGACCTTCACAGGTAGCAGCGATCGGGATGTCTGACTCCACGTCTTCTAACACTGGGGAGTGTGTTGCCCCTTCACAACCACCTCCACCAAGAACAGAGGAGGCAACACACACATCAGAAGAAGAAGACATGGAACAGATCACCTTCACATGGAAAAATACCCGGAAGCACTAGTCCCTGCCACATGGCCAACTATTACCAAGGTATTACCTAAACATGCCAGTCTAACAACAATTGTACTCAATGACTGTTCTGCAAACCACTGTTAATCTTGTTATCCTGACCAGTGATCGTATCTCACTTACTCATTGGCAAATCCTGTCCCTCTGCACTGTCTGACACATCACCCCGCATTTCAAATGCATTTTCCTTTAGCACTTGTGTAGGATCACAATGGAAGATGTCACTATAATGGACTCACAATCATGGACAATGTACATATACCACTACAGCACTTTCCATAAATAGCACTTACACAACAAATTTGTCTCTGTGTAATGTGACACATCACCTGTGCAGTAGATAACTGAAACGTGCCTCCTGTCAAATTACGTAGCTTGTCAATACAACTGTCCTGAAATTATGTAGTCAGATAACTTTGCACAGTGGCCTGGATTGCATCATACTCTGCCCTTCCTGAGGGTAATATCTGATGAAAAGAGAAAATATACACCATCATGCTGTGTTGGACGGAATAATGCTTCCTCAAGGGATATCTAAGTCATCAAATAGTGGCAGCAAAATGTTGTCACCATGTAATACTAACACATATAACAGTGCCCACAAATCTAAGCAAACACTCCAAAAAATGCATGAATGAAGGTGTCTGAGTTTCCATCCAACTAAGTAATCATGCTGAACAGTGTCACAAATGATGTCTGTAAGTCATGAAGACGATACTACAAGAGTGCTTACGACCACTCACCTTATAAGGGTTTCCTTGAACATCACACTGCAGTCAGACATAAAACAGTTCCCCAATACCAAATCTGGAAGCACTGTTTGTGACATACTTATTGAAAAAAAACACGTTGGGATCCATATTAACTGTGATTGGGGGTTGCAATTAATGGTGGAATCTTTGCAAGGTAGCTCTGGGGTAGCTGCCAATCTTGCAGCTCAGTTGGGATTTGTTCATAGCATAGGACACAAATGTAATAGAACCAAATTCATGTACACGTATACCAAGGCCCTGACCAACAAGCATTTAACACATACTGTAAAGGGTTCACTATATATTTATTAAACTGCAATAACAGAAGAGGAAACTCGGGGAAAAGTCTTACCTACCCTAATCTATCCTAACTACTCATTACCCACAACTGTCCCTAACTAACCTAAGCTAAACTTACTTATCACATGTAACGAAACGTTCTAAACATCAACCCCTCACCCCCCTTATGAGACAGGACACATGGAGGACAAAAGATACTAACCTAAACACATACTATCCAATACTAAACAAATATATATATTTTTAGTTTGTGTTGATATTTTTTAATTTTTTAATTTCTTTTTTTTTTTTTTTTTTAATCACACAAGAACCCCAACGTAGCCCCCACCCATACACTCAAAAAGAAAAAATAGAAATAATCAGAACCCCCACCCACTAACACTAACTAAACTAACAGCCTATACTAACCTAACACTAAGCCCCCTAAGCCCACTAAGTATAAGAACAAGGAAAGAGGAGGGAGGGGAGGGAATCATGTCCATATAAATAGTCTAGAGGTTGGCCCTCCGGAGGGTCCGCTTTATGGACTTCACACGCCTGTTCATATGGCGAACATCCCGGCTCAGGTGACTAATTTTCCGTAGGACACAGTCCATTTTTCGTTGCATTTCCTGAAAAGCTGCAGGGTCAACTGTAGCAGCTGGGGCGGTCTGGGTACCAGCTGAGGATGTGTGTGGGTGTGTAGAGTCTATGCCTGTGGGCTGCCCTGAAGGTGTTCCACTGCTAGGGCCTGGAGCAACTGCAGACGTTGGGACAACAGTCCCAGCTGTGGGTGGTGCCAACTGGGTGGAAGTGGTGGTTGTGCTGGTGGTGGCTGTGGTGGGCAAAGTAGGGCCACCTTGTGGGAAAGCCCTCCATGCTCCAGAGGCCCGTTCATTCCTGTATCTTCGGGCCATCCGTCTTAACCCCGACTCTACCAGCAGGATATGCTGGCAACGCATTGCCCGCCTCTGGAACTCACGGACCTGGATGGGTGTCATGTTCGCAGCTGTGAAGACAAAGGCAAAAAAATTACATTAGGAGCTGTATTGTGTGAAATGGCACAAGGAGTAAATCAGACAGTACATCTACTGTACTTGTAACAGCTCATATCATCATACAGATCATTGAATGTCCCTGAGGAAGTACATGGCAGGTCAGCCTGCAAAGGTCGTATCACACATAGCACATCCAAACCCTACAAGATGGGTAACAACTGTCATTAATTTGGCATCAGAGTTCTGCCAGTTGTCAGCTAACAATCATGCAGCACATCCTGCGCCAATGCCAGGGCTACAAATGTCAGTGTACGGGATGGAAATCTAGGGCCACATGATCTGCAAGTTGTAAATGGACTTGCTAGTATAGTACTTATGTGCTATACCTGAGTGTGTATACTAGGTTCAGACCAAACATTCACTGATTTACATGTCTGTGTAACATACTGGTATCATCAGTCCTAGGTACACTATTCACAAACCCATGCCTGTGTTTGAGGGTGGGGGGGGGGTGGAGAAACAACTAACAATTTCAAACAACATGGACACCAGGAAGCTATAGAAAGCTGGACATGTGTTTGGATCTACACACACACCACAGGTAAGGTCTATCAACAAATAGGAGACAGCAAACCCGTGACCAATCCCAGCGCCACACATGTCTGGAAATGCAGACCTTTGTCCACATCATCTATTTCTAGTAAGGCATGACTTACAACAGACATGGTCATGATTTCCATGCACACCTAGGCCATTGCACTCAAGTGCCACATACTTGTAGCACTACATGTGGAGCTACATGCTGCTTGGAAGTTCAACCTACAGTTTAATACGTACTTTGGTGAATAGGGAAGCAGAAGTCTGTGGGTAAGCATTTTGCAGCCCCAATCTGGAAGAATGTGGGTCTGACAGGCAGACTAAATTTGAGATTAGTTCCAGTGCGACTCTTGTTGATGCAAGTGTTATCCACATGACTCACCCCAGTTCACATTGTGGGGCCTACAGGAATGACCTAGAATCCCTAGATATGACAATAGGATAAGCATTGGCCAACTCTAAAATGGTGAGTAAATGAAATCCCACTCATGGAACAAGACAAATGATGTGCCAGCGCATCATACCTTGCTATGTGTTCAACACACAGGAGTCCATCACACATCACCAGCAAACACAACATATAACAGACATATCAACACTTACTGGAGTTGTCGGGGTCCTCAAATGAATCCACCTCGCCCACAGTGCAGGGTGCCGGTCCAGCTGTAAGGCATGGAAGGAAAGAATTTGCTCAAAATCTGTGCACTGACCAACAATTCCAAAGACATAAACTATGTGTAAGATGACATAAGTAATTAAAGCCACTCAGACATGATGATACTGCATCCGATATAACACGGCTAACATGTACATAGCATGGGTCTCCTGTGACAATTACACACATATCTGCACACATGCAGTGGCCCTAACTATCATGTGGTGGCAAACATGCTCTGTCATAAGTGAGCAGACATAATAATGGCGTGTATTCGTCTCATCATGTGCATCCAAGAGAGACATCCAAAGCCTGGTTACTTGAGGAGTGCATTACCAGTCAAACAGCCTATGTGGCCATGACACATTTATGACACATAGGTACAATGTACAGAGGGGCAGGGACTTTTGTAAGCCCTCATGTTGTTACAGTTTCTTCATTTGATGTGGCCCAGCTATGGTGATTTGCACCAACCATAGAGATATGAACCCATGTGCATACCTTTGGCCTACCATCCCTAATCGAAATGTGGCACTACAAACTCCGAAAACCAGTCTAAGATGTTAGCTGAGGGAACCTTACACCTTTTCCCGATGTTTTCAGATCCAGATCTGACATGTATCCAAAATGATGAAGGACCACAATAATCTCTAACATTCATAGAACTTCCAAAAACGCTTTCCTTACACACTCACCAGACACACATGAGACATATGTCTGGAACACATTGCTATCATCAATTGACGTGAAGCCAGCACTCATTTTCTGCATCATGTAGTGTTTCTAAAGTTAGTCTAGCTATTGTGTCAACAAAGGTTGCCAATGTTTGAGAAAATCTATACTTCACTGCCAAATGTGACCTATATAGACATGATTGGCTCCTATTTTGTGTTGCTGTCTGACACAAAGGGGGCACCAAATTACATTAAGCAAAAGTATTCTGTAAGTTTGCAGAGCACATGCTTCCTCACAGCTAGCAATTGTGGTCCTTCACATAGTCCATCAGTGACCCTGTATGTTTCCGCAGCATTCCACACAGTTGGCAACTTAGCCGGCAGATATTGTACAAATCATCTGATGTCACTACAGAGCTTTTAATTGTGCAGATTTACATGATTTGTACTCACAAACAGGGCCACCAATCACTATTCCCAGGTGGTCCAGCAGATCTTGCTCCCTGGTCAGCCCAGTGGTGCTTCAGCTGGTGGTCATTCCTCTGGCTCCCATACACGCTCTGCAAGTGATGCAGCACCTTTCCCCACCGGATTCGTCGCGCCTCGGGGTGATACCCCTGTATCACCCTGCCTCGATCATGAGTGGGAGGAAATGGCACACCAGCCATATAAATCCCCCAAGCTCCTCCTCACTCATCTAGCCAAGACGTGGCCTACCCAACATCTTAGCACCGAAAAGGGAAATATGGGATAAAGAAGAAGAAAGGAGGAAAGGGGGAAAGTAGAAGTACAAAAAAAAGTAAACTTAACAACTAAAAGAGCCCAACTATCCCCAAACTAGCACTACCCACAACAGACTCCTACAAACAACAAATACAATACAATACTGGACAATTGTACAAAAAACACACTCAGACAGTATACAACAACAATATTTATTTCATAAAGTAACAAGTAATGTAGCACACAGGACACAAAAGCACAATTTCACTGGACAACAACCAGAACACAGCCACACAGTCTAGAAGAATCACAGACTGCAAAGTGAAAGTGAAAGTACACCCACTGTACATAATCTGTAAACAGGATATCCTATTACATCACTTCCTGCATAAAATGGCCACCGTTTTTATCGACATGCATCATATTTTTTCACGCATACAGTATGTGCGTCATTTTTTTCAATGCACAGGAGTAAAAATTAGGCCGCATCCAAATATTTGTAAATAGTCTTAACACTTAACCAATTTTCAGGGCTTTATGCGTTGTTTTTCGGGCATAAGCCTCATTTTTTTACGCTTGTGCGTCATCTTTTGACACATATGCGTCAAAATTTCAGGGTATGAACTGGTTTGGGGTATTTTTTCCATTTTAATATAATGTTACATTTGGGACACAACTGAGATAGGCTGATTGCACCCACTTTGGTGTTGATGGTGTTTGTTCACATGTGAGACATCATACTGCAGCGGACCATGACCTGCTACTTCCTTAATAGGATTTTGACGCTTGGTTGACGCACTAGATGGCCATATGTGTGGCCTACATATATGTATTGCACAACTTGGGCATGTTTGGCATCAGGAGAGGATAGCAAGGTGACGCACATGAGTACAATACCTCCATGCCTATGGCTCAATGTGTGTGCAGCGGCTACTAATGTATTAGTCGACCCAGTGTGTGTGCATCACAAGATGCATTATTGCAAATATGCTTGAATGAATGTGAAGTCAATGTGTCCATACCTTAGATGCAAGTCATTGTGGAAATAAGAGAGGACATGTGCTAATCAACATCTGTTGTGTGCACTTCCAAGATTCTGGGTAACGTAGACACCAAAAATGACAAAGCATGCACCAGATAGATGGCAGACGCTTGTTCATGTCAATGGTCCATAAGTTGCCCATCCCATGTCCTAAAATTTTGGTAACTGCTTCCTAGGCACTTGTTGGTGAACCCACAGTGAGTCAGGCACATGCATAGACGAAGTGGGTACCATGTCATTGGCCCAGACAGCCAAAGGTGAACCACAAATGTAATATGAAGCCACAGTTGTGGTCATATGACAGAGCCACAACTCTCCAGTGGCAGTGGTGGACCAGCAGACGAGGCAGCACATGGCCACATATTTCCAGTGATCAATTGCACAGAGGTGTCTTGTTCATGTGTGTGGTCCAATGTTGATCCTGTATACTTTTAGGGGTGTATGTTGTCACAGTTACGTCCAGGTCTCATCATGAGTCAGTGGCAGCTATTCCTGTATCTACTGAGTAACCTTCGGAGATCAATGTGAGAAAAGTCGATGAGGACATGAGAACCTACATGGGGATGGCCCCTCCCTGTCACTGAAGACGTGTAACGAGACTGTCAACCGGGCAACCTTGGTGTGCTGAGTGAGATAATGTCTCAGGTGTCATGTTCCGGCAGGTGTCATTACAACATTTGTACACAGGTTGGCCTGTGAAGTTCCCACTGCATCTGGGAACATCATAGCCTCCGTGTTGATTAACGTAGCAGCTATTCAGCATGCACAGCCCAGCAATATGTTGTGAGCAATGTGATTCAGCGTGTGAACTGTCAGGGTCCTAACATGTGTGAACTTTTCATGGACATTATCAGAGGTAGCTGGTTCTGCTGGAGGCACCATACACAACCCCTGTATACGGCCCTGATACACTGTCACACTTTGTCGTTCATGCATACATGAGACCCAGACAAGGGATGGGCCATGATTTTGGTAATAAAAGACAATGTTAATAATATGGTACAATTAAAAAGCAGATGATGCTATAAAAAGTATTTGGGTATGCATTGAGGAAGCTCATGACAAAATACCCTCTGATGAATGTGAGGTTTGGTAACGCAAGTGTGATACATATGTAGCCACAAGGAACCTTTAGGGTAACACACAGACAGGTGCCAGTCAGGCTGATAGGATGCAGAGTATATCTGGATCCAGCAATTTCACAAGTTACATAATCCGTTGTCTGACTGAGACTGGTTGGAGGAAGAACAAGACAGTTGACATGGAAAACTGTGTATGTCCTGTGTTTTTGAAGGTGACACATGAACCCAAGGGCTGTGTTACACGGCTTAATTACTAGCAATGCATAACGGTGTTTTTGACAAAATGGAAACTTCTATGCTGTTCCAGGCATCAGCAGGGGCAGTGCATGTTCAAATGGGTGGTGTGCATGGAGGTGCTCACAGGTGTGTGCTGCATCTGTTTCTCACAAGTCCTGTATGTGAGAATTGAATTCAAATCGCCAACAGTACCTTTCACATGGGAAGCAATCTACAGGTGATAACAGGGCTTAGAAACTACAAGCCAGTGTATTAATTGACCTGACGTCCATGCAGTCAGATGTACTATGACAATGGCATAACATAGGAAAGGGTGTAGCACACAGGATTACTATTGTTTGTCTGTGTGTGTAGAGGAGGGGATATCGGGGTAAACATATTACTATTCCAGGGACCTCTTCAGACAGGTGGGTTGTGAACAGGAGCATGGGTGTGTCAGGAGTTAGGAAATGGGCTGACATACATGGAATGTCATGTGTGCAATGCTTGTTGTAGGTGTGGCACTTGTGCTGTCTATGTTCTGCTTGTATGGAACTCTAGTCACAGATAGTCCTTGCAAAGATTGGATGCAGTTGGACTTACTGCTGTCAAGCGTCTGGTCATACATTCCTGTTACCAATGCAATAGCACATCAACTGCCTCATGTATGAGGCTTGTTTTCTCCTTATTGACTGATGGTGTCTTAGTTGTGTGCCATATGCTGCGATGAACCATGTTGCCAACATGTATGTGTGAAATAGGTGCGGTCCTCTGCTATTGCCCTTCAAAGGTGAAATGTACACGATATATGTCATTTACAGTGTGTGTGTATGTGACTGTTGTATGATACGCATCACAATTGCTCTGGGATTTTCTGTGTCCTGATCGGTATATCAGCTATGCTCCATGAGGGTACACTCTTATTCTGATAGTTAGAGATAAAGGTGAGCAAATATGATTAGACATACCATGATATGGTGATTATTATAGGTGTTTATTTACATTAGTTAATACAGTGGTGATGGTGATTAGTTTTAAAAGAAATTGTTCACGATATGTTGGCGTCTACGCAATCCAGCAGCTGTGTTTTGTTGGTCCCCCTCATGTTGCAGGCCACCATTCTCCTCTTCCTCCTCTTCAGGCATGTGTGGCTCTGGTTCTAAGAGGGGAATGTTCCTTTTTATGCAAATGTTGTGCAGGATGGCACATGTTAGAGTTATTTTACAGACTATTTCAGGGGAATATAGGAGGCTACCACCAGTGATGTCGAGGCACCTGAATATCGACTTGAGGATGCCGAAGGTCCTCTCGACTATGCTGTGTGTCCTCCTATGTGCATCATTGTAGGCACACTCTGCTGCAGTGCTTGGGTTGCCAAATGGTGTCATAATCCATGGCTGGCTCCCATACCCCTGATCAGCTGAATGATTGGGATCATATTGATGTAGCTTGCCCTATTAATATCACCTTGCATGGCAGTAGTTGTCTTGTGTTGTCCGTGACTCGTTTGTGTTGTTGTGTCGATTGCTAGACTTCTAGGATGTACCATCTTCATTGTGTTGTTTCCTTGGCTGAACAAGTGTTTGCCTGCTGACCAGTTGACAGCAGTATGTTTTGGGATTTGCAGTACAGTGTGCACTCCCTAGCATTGTGACTTGTGATACAGGTGTCCCTGTGTCTTCACTGGGGGTGAGATGATAGTTCCAAACACAGATTAATTTTGACAGTGTTGTTAACACATTCACATCTATGTACCCTGGACATCCCATACCTTTAGACTTACGCAATGGATTAATTTAAACATCATTGAGACGCTTACATTTTGCAAGGTGACAATTAGGCAAACCACTCCAAACGTTGTGATCATTGACGTCTTAACATTAGACTGTACACTAATTTCAGATGTGTGACAGGTTCAAAGCAGACCTAGGAAACATGGCTAGCGATGTCACGACCTCAGTGTGTTCCTGTCAACATGTTGCTGTTGTGGTGTATGTGTTGTGTGTCCTAGAGGGTTGCTGTGCAGTGTGTATATAAGTAGGTTTTTGTACTTACCAACAAGTAGTCCATTGCCATACCGTCCATCCTGGAAGTGCTGATTGATGGTGCTGTGATGGAAGATGAATGAGTCATGGACACTCCCAGGATATTTTGCCACGATGTTGGTGATCAATCCTTGGTGATCGACAATGGCCTGCACATTGATGGAATGTGTGTGCTTCCTGTTGCGGTAGAGGTGTTCTATTGCAGCAGGTGGCACAAGGCGTACATGTGTGCAGTCGATGGCACCAAGGACGTGTGGGAAGCCACTAATGAGGTAAAACCCCTGTTTTGTCTCCTGCTGCTTCTGCAGTGTGTTTGGGAAGCAGATGTGGCGGGTGTGAGTCCAATGATGGCATTCAGTCCTTTGGGCAAAAAGGCAGAAAATGATGGCTGTGATATTCCGGCAACCAGGGCACCAGTTGTTTGAAAAGAGCCACTTGCCAGCATGTGAAGTACAGCTAGCAGCTTGGTTTCTGTTGGGATGGTGCGGGGTGTCAGCAAGGTGGGTATCAACTGTGGCTCTATGTTTTGCAGCAGCTGCTGAATGGCCTGCCAGTTCAACCTGTACCTCTGGATGATGTCATGTTCCCTGAGGCCATGAAGGGTTGTTCTGGTGAGGAATATTCTCTCCTGCCTTCTGCGCTGCCTTTGGGGTCCCTGCTAGTGTTGTGGTAGCTGCTGTTGTTGTTGCTGGGCTCGGCGTCTGCGTGCATGCTGGATGAGAATCACCTCCATGTCTCCCTTTTGCTGCTCTGCTGTTTCTTCGGTGTGTTCTGATTAAATACAGGTGTGTTTGTCCCATTTTAACGCCTGCCCTGACCCAGGCGTTATTTTTTTATGCAAATTGGGCTGTGCGTCATTTTCCGGCTACGCCTCCCGGCCGTGCAGCATTTTTGCCCAGAAGCATAAATACGACACATGGGCGTTTAAGTCATTTTTTGGATGGGACCGCCTACCTTGCATATGATCAACGCACGGCGGGTTGCCGCATCCAAAAAATGACGCACACAGCAGGATTTTGATGTCCGCGGCCTTGGGCGTCAAAGTTTAAATATGGGGCAAGGTTTGCGCTGAATGTGCATCAACATTTTTGACGCACATTCGGCGCAGACAGAGTATAAATATGGCCCAGAATTTCATATGGCTGGGTCCAAACTGAGGTGGCATAGTGGGCAAAAAAAATGATGGATTTGGATGCAACCCGAGCGATTGCCAGTAGCTGTGATTAATTCAAGTACTCCATCCATCAGCTTGTTCTTTTTACATCAGCTGGTCTAAGTATATGCCCAGACGTGGGCCCCAGGCTCACCGAACCACTGGAACCAAGCTACACCTGGTTGAAGCGCCCAAACTAGGGTAAAAACCGTCCTAGGTTGCTTGTATTCCAGTTCAAGGGGGACCTGGCTTAGCAAGTTCAGGCTGGACTGTTCTCATGAGCAGCAGGGTCAAGACTGATTTGCATATGGCTGGGTCCAAACAAAGGTGGCACGGTGGGCTACAAAAACAATGGATTAGGATGCAGTCCCAAGCAATTGCCAATGGTTGAGATTAATTCAAGCATTCCATCCATCACCTTGTTGTTTTCTCATCACAGAGCATGATTCATAGCTGCCAGGTTTCCCATGTCCTTCTGTGATGTTCTGCTCCAGCCCAGATTTTTCCCTTTAGATGTTGGGACCTGTAGCTCTGTTTTATAATCGAATAAACAAGACTACCAGCCCCGCAACTCAAAGCCAAAACCTGGACTGGAGCAACACATCAGGCATGGAGCTGGGAAACTTGGCAGGGCTGATGATCCAATATGCAAATTGTTAATTCATAACTCACTGGCAAACCCTATGGACAAGGCTGCTGCCTGGCCAACTATAGCTCCTGTGACTGGAGCTGGAAGTAGTGTTCTCAGCAATTGGCCCATCCAAGCTTCCCTCAAACATCTAACCCCTACCATGGCCACCTACCTTGCTGGTGTCTGTCTGAAGAAAGTCCCCTTTTGTAAAGCATCTTAACCTGCTCATAACTATGATGGTTGCATGCTAATGCCTGTGCCTACCTTTTTACTGGTGCTTTTGATCTTATGTAACTGAACCATCCGACTGTTGCAACACCCCAACTTCAAATCCATCTAGTCAATGGGATTTAAAGTTGAGGTGTGGAAGCACGATTGGTGAGCTTTAACACATGCCTCTTTTTGTTAATCAAACCCAATTATTCCTTCAAATGAGTAGCACTGATAAATGCAAAATCATCTTGCATACTGCACCATTTTCCCTACAAATATCAGTGAGAGAATGGACCCCAAGCGCCCTTCTTTAATATTGGCCATTATTGGGGGTCATGCCCCCCACCTAAAAATATACTTCTATCTACAGGCTTGTTGGTAAGAGTGCTACCTTTTGTGTGCACTCAAAATCTATCCCCAGAATTGGTTCAATTAATATAAACAATTTGTGCAGAATCAAGAAAGCAAAACATTTACCTTTTAAGTGGACTCTTCTTTCTGAAGGCTGTTGTGTGAGTGTTATGTGCTTGTGAGGGACCTTTCTCTGTCCAATACGGGCCCCAGTGCCAGTATCCATCTCTATTGAACTATCCATATTTCCTGATCTGTATCCAACAGTTTGTGTATGAGTTCTATTGTCTGTGTCCCTGTTCTAGTGTTAATAAATTAGAGTCCATGTTTCTGAGACTATGCACACATAATGGTTTACCAGTATCTGTGTCCTAGTGTATTTGACCCAGTGACTGCATACATGTGACCATGTACCTATGTCTACTTCCTAGTGTTAACGTCCTTTCCATTGTCCATGCCATAGTATCCTGCCCCAATGTCCATATCAAAGTGTCAAAGCCACAGTGTTAGTATTCCAGTGTTATTGTTTCAGTGTTAGTGCCCATCAGTTTCACGTCTAAGGGATTGTGTCATAGTGTCAGAGCAGGGCCAGCTTTAGCGCTGGTGGCACCTGTCGCGACAATCTTTTTTGCCCCCCTTGACTCTTCCTTGGATTACTTCACTACCACCTGGCATAAGTGCCCCTAATCTCTCCATAGCTCCTCTCTTAAATACATTTCATTTGTTTAAAGCACTGAAAAAGTTGGCTTTACTAATCCACTCAGCTGTCACATAAAATACAGATCTGTTCTTTACAACAGGCATACTAACCCTCTTTTCCACTTTATGGTGAGTCAAACTGCCACTAGATAAAAGATCTCTCTTTATAGCAGGAACATTGATCACAAGAGTTATCTCGACAACTTTTAATTGCTTACTGAAAGCTGTATGCAGGAAGAACTCAGAAGCAGATGCTTTTAAATCTTAAGTTATTGCGAACACAGCACTCCATCTCCCAGATCAGTGACCCCCCCCCCACCCAGGTCAGCGCCCAGTGCATCGGAAATGGTTGCACCGCGTTAAAGCTGGCCCTGTGTCGGAGTGTCTTCTTTTCAGTGCCAGAACTTCAAGTGTTAGAGCTTTAAAGCTGTCCCCATGGGCTTGTGTCTGTTTCCCTAGGTATTTTTCACAGATTTCACATTTCAATGTTCATGTCTGGGTGTTTGATAAATGCTACAGAGGAGTAGATGCAGTCAGAAGTACAGACAGTAAAAACGTCCTTGGCATTAGTCAGGGTCGGTGTCTGGGAACACAGATGTAAGGGTCACTGAGCTCTCCATGAAAAAAACTGAGGGTCGTTGCCAGCCAGTGCACCAAACACCAGGGGTGACTAGTGTTAATGGGTAAAAGGGGCGTTGACCTGCTACCCTTGAGGGTAGAGGCAAGAACAGGGAAATAAACACAGAGCAGCTAAATATTCATCACTGCTCTGAGGCAGTGTGCTGAATCTCTTGGGTGAATTCTAGTGAAGTTTGCAGATGCCCCACTGCGCAAGTGGCAGCTGGGTGAGATTTTTTCCAACCTGCAAGCAGTTGCTACAGCTGTGACATCATCGGAGAGGGAGTTTTCAATTAGAAAGCAATTGATTCTGTTGCTTTTGGGGCACAAAAACAGTGGCCCAGGGAGGAGTTAGAAAATTCACTTCAATGGCAAGGGGTGGAGTAGGCCAATGAGACAAGGAGAGAGTGGGTTGGCAACAATATGTTGGTCATCACAGAGGGGTAGGGTGCAGGGGGCTGCTCTCCTGGCAGCAATACATGTTTAGAACTGAATTTAGTTTCACCTAAAACAATGTTATGGAGCTGAGCTGGTCAGAGATAGAGTGTTCCTTATCTTGACCGTACAGCCCCAAAGGAGAGAATTAACCAGATGCCGACAATAATTTCACTAGAGGTAAATGTTCAGTTAAGCTTCTGCCTGCATCAGGGGCATCGTCAACACCCCTCCCCACGCTACAGTGGGGTGGGGTGCTAGAAGGGGTGTATGAGTGAAAGGGATGGATGGATGGATAGGATGATAGGAGAAATGATGGATGGATGGTAGAATGAGTGAAAACATGGATGGGTGAGTGAAAGGGTAAATAGATGGATGGATAGAGTGAAAGCGTGGATGAGTGAAAGGATGCATGTAAAGATAGATCAGTAAAACAGTGGGTGGATGACTGAAAGGTAGGGTTGATGGATGTCTGGATGAAATGGATGGATGAGTGAAAGAGTGAATTGATGGATGAATAGATGGATAGAGGGACGAGTGAGTGAAAAGATGGATGGCTATGTGAAAAGGTAACTGGATGGATGGATGGATGGATGGATAAATGGGACGAAGGATGGATGGATAGGTGTAAGGATGGATGGCTAAGTGAAAGGGTGAATAGATGGATGAGCCAAAGGGAGGAGGATGGATGGATGGAGTGAAAGGAAGGATAGAGGGAGCGAGAGGGTGGATGGATGAGTAAAATGATGGATGGCTGATTGAATTGATGGATGAATGGATGGATGAAAGGGGGTGGATAAGTGAAAGGATGGATGATTGAGTGGATGGCTTGGTTTGATGGATAGGTGTCCCTGGACCAATGGAGTTTCTCCTTTATGGGCTCCACAGCTACACTAGACCCTCTGTGTTTTGTGGTCCGTTCACTCTTGATATAATAAAAATAAAATTCAGACGTGCTTTGGGTCAAACAACAAACTGAGGCAGCTAGTGACACTGTTTGATTGCTGCCACAGGTACATGAAGGTGCCGGTGCCAGCCATTGGAGATACGGTCCAGGCATGGTGAAATCCCAGCACTGTGATCATGTCTGTGTGACTATGTGTGTGGGTTGAAGTGAGAGAGAGTCAGTGAAGGAATGTGTCCGAGTGAGTGATAATGAGCGACAGTAAGGATGAGTGCATGTGAGAATCAATGTAAGCGTGAAGGGGGAGAATGACAGTGAGCGTAACTGAGTGTTACTGTGTGTGAGACTGAGCCACAGTAAGACTGAGTAATTCAGAATGAGTGACAATGAGTGGCACTGAGTGAGACAGTGTGGGCCAGAGAAGAATGAGTGAGACTGCATGAATTAGTGAGACCAAGTCAGACTGAATCAGAGTGATACAATAAACGTGGTGCAAGAAAGTGTGACAGAACCCTTCAAGGAAAAACTCTTTGAAATTTGAGCCAAGGATTGTGCCCCCACTATATTTAAATGTCACCAGCCGCCAGTGCCAAACACCAGAAATGCATAAGAATGTTGACATCAGTAAGGCTTCTTGGATCTCTCTCTATATGTGGACGAGCAGTCAAGACCTAGCTCAGGGACGGTGATGTAGAATGAATCTAGGCCCAGTAACTAAATAAAGTTTCCTCAGTTGCTGACGACTAGCTAGAGTTGTGTGATAACCCAACCCTTTAATAATATTTTAGTCTACACTAATATAGTGTATAAATGCTAGGATATAAAAAATTTAATTGCAAGAAGTCTATGTAAAACAATATTCAATTATACAGCAATGCAGTAATGAAAACCAGGGCCCGGCTATAAAATCTAGACAAGGTTAGAGAAATACTGATGTTGCTAAAGCTTGGAACAGAGTTCTAATGTTTGTGACGATCAAAACACAACTGAAGCACACCACTCCTGAAAAAGTAAAACACAAAGACAATGTAATGTAGTATGGAAATGGCAATATGATGAGGCAGGCTCTGCAAATGGTTACAGTTTGTAAACCGTGATTGGCAACAACTGCCTGTAAAAAGGACTACTGCAATCCCCCTTCAAAATGGGTACCTTGTAGCAAGTCACCCAATATGTTCATGATCATATAAATACCACAAAGAACATAAAGAAGCAATAGCAATTCAAGTGACAGAATACTTGCTACCTGTGTGGTAGGAGGACAGTGTCTCGGAGATCATGGATGTGTTATAGATATTAGTGAAGTACAGAGACCTGGGAATAGGGAAGAACAAAATGGTACAAGGTCAAGTACACACAGCAGTCACAACAGACCACATCAGTGACTCAGTCTAGCTAGCTATCTGCATGCTAGATGAATTTACATGGATCAAAGTAGAACCAAAAGAAGAAAAGCCTCTACAGTAAAGATGAGGAGTGTTCTTACTAGACAGAATCTCGCTTAATCGTTGTAGTAGTCAATCTTTCAGCATTGCACCTCAGTCTTTGTAATGGGCTTGAGAGGATTCAGCAGATGTTTGCAAAACTCTACTGTCGTTAAGGTTTCCAGTTTTGTGCTAAGGGTAGCACAGACTTAGAGATTCTGGGCAGCATCTGGGATCTCATTAGGCTGGCTAGGGGCCAATCTGTGTAAGGCTGTCAGCACCATCAGTGCAAGCCAGGAGAGATGTGAGGACTTTAGGATAAGCCTTCTAGTGTGCTGCTCCACTGTGGCCTATGTGTAGTCACATCCAGACAGTCCCTAAAAAAAGACTTGCACTCCATTTATTAAACAAATATATAAATAAATCTCCATCAAGTCTCTGTCACTTCAATTTACGTGAAGAGACTGGTAAACAGCTCCCACAAGAGCTCCTATGCTTCCCTAAAACCACAATTATCTCCCACCAACCACATATTCTACAAAGGTGGTCAATGGAGGTTACCAACTTTTCCATTTTTGGGGCTTATTATTAGTGTTCCTGAGAAGTACTAAGTATGCAATGTGAGGGGTCCCAAGGGATTATGTGCCCCACAAACACTGCCAAAAATGTTAAAGCTACGGAAGCAAGTATGGACGTACGAAAATGGCATGGTTGGCAAGACCCATAGCTGAAGTGCTCGTCTTAGACCTTTGTCTCTCCAGTGCTTATATGCTACTAGTGGTCACCTGCTAAGATGATGCAGTGATGATGGTAGAACTTGAAGTAAACAAACACAGAACTCAAGGTATACAGTGAAAGAACAGTAAAATCCTCTTAATAGAGCCGAAAGTCCTTCAAGGAACTCTAACCCTTTCTTCATTCTCAAAGGTTCTGACTGATGACCAGTGTTGGAACTCCAGTCACAGACGTAATACTAGAAGAAGACCAAGTCTCTCACCAGTCTCCAGGTAAAGATATATATCCCAATAATGTAAATACAAAAGGAAACCAGTCACACAGCCTATTAACTGGAGCCAGCATGGAGAGGCCCATCTTGGTCATTACCAACAGGCACTTCACCACTGGCAGCAATTAGAGGCACGAGCACAGACACTGTCAAAGTCCAAGGCTGGCTTGGTTGAGGTAGGAGAAGGAAGGCTTAAGTCTCTGCATTTCAGCCGTGAAGAAATCTATGCTTCGCTGTTGGTGCAGTGAGTAACACCCAATACAAAATTAGGAGAATGGAGAACCCGGCAGATACTAGGAAGCAATTGACCACTCATATAAATGTCCCCTGGGCCTGGTTGGGATGTAGGTTAAGATTGTTCAATGCAGGAGAAATGGCAATAAAAATCAGCCCATTGAGTCACACAGTTGAAAACCCACTCACCCTTCTGTGTGGGAACTTCAACTCCCCAGTTACTGTAAACATGCTACTTTCCTAGTTTTTTTTTTTCTGGGACGGATCAGTTTTCCTCCAACCCCTTAAAGGTGGTTATACGCTTTACTCACTTAGTAAGAAATAACATGATTTCTATTACTCCCTTACCGACCTGTCCAATGATAAGACATTTGTTGATGGTGTCTGTTGAAGGTAACTCTTCCATGCAGGGAAAGTACCTTCAACCACTAATGTACTAATAAAACTGAGTCACTTAAATGTCTTGGTGCCACATATGCAAAGCATTTTTCTAGTCACAAACGGGCCGATTCACAGAATCGGCCAGTTTGTGACTCAAAAAATGTGTTGGGGGATGTACAAAGGCAAAATTGCAATTGAGTAACTTGTTACCAGGGTTTTAGGTAATAGGAAGGGGCATGTTCAGGGCGTCCCACCCAAATAACGAATGTGAATGGTATGTATGATTGTTTTGTGACCGTGAAACAATCACAGTTAACACCAATTTAAAATTGGTGCTAACCCATTCGCGAACTGGAAGGGGTCCCTAAGGTACCCCTTCCCCTTTGTGAATAGTAGCAAATATATTTTTTCAGAGCAACACTGCCTACTTTGAAAAAATGAAAAGAAAACTTTTCATTTTTCTTTTTGAAATCTATACAGTTTTCCTTTAAAAAAAACGAACTGCATTTAAAAAAAATGCTTCATTTGAAAAGCAGTCACAAACATGGTGGTCTGCTGTCCCCAGCAGGCCACCATACCTGTGAGTGCGGCCATTCCCAATAGGGTCGCAACTTTTGACCTACCTCATGAATATTTATGAGGTATGTCATTTACGATCCAATGAGGACCCCTTCCCTTTTTGCGAATGGGTTAGCACCAATTTGAGACTGGTGCTAACAGAGGTTGTTTTGTGACCGCATTTGCAGTCACAAAACAATCATACATCGGACTGCGACTCACAATTAGGGAGGAAGCGCCCCTTGCTAATTGCGACTTGCAAACCTTTTATGCCAGTCAGCAAATAGATTACCGAATCGCAAAAATGGGTCTGTACATACCACAATGCTTTTTTCCCGTTGCAAACAGCCCGATTCTGTGAGAAAAAAGGTACGTACATGTGGACCTAAGTTTTGCAAGTTTTGAGTCGCAAAACCTGATCTTCGTACATGTGGCTCCAAGTTTGCTACAGTCAGAAAGGGAGAAAAGATAAAGGACCAGGGGCCACATGTTTGTACCTTTTTTCTTGTCACAAACTGCCTGATTCGCAGAATAGGGCCGTTTGCGACGAGAAAAAAGCATTTTGGTATGTACAGACCCATTTTTGCGATTCAGTAATCTATTTACCGAATCATAAAAAGGGTTTGAGAGTCACAATTTGGAAGGGGCGTTCCCTTCCTAATTGCGAGTCGCAGGCCGATGCATGATTGTTTTGTGACTGCAAATGCGGTCACAAAACAATCGCAGTTAGCACCAGTCTCAAATTGGTGCTAACCCATTCGCAAAAGGGAAGGGGTCCACGAGGGACCCCTTTTCCTTTGTGAATGCATGCAAAAACATTTTTTCAGAGCAGGCAATGGTCCCACGGACCGCTGCCTGCTCTTAAAAAATGAAAAGAAAACTTTTCATTTTTGTTTTTGAAATGCATTCTGTTTTCCTTTAAGGAACACGGGCTACATTTAAAAAAAAATACTGCTTTATTTAAAAACATGGTGGTCTGCAGACCCCACCAGGCCACCATCCCTGTGAGTGCCGCCATTCCCAATGGGGTCGCAAATTGCGACCTACCTCATGAATACTCATGAGGGAGGTCATTTGCAACCCCACTGCGAATCGCAAGTCGCAAAACCTGATCTTTGTACATGTGGCCCCAGATGTACAACCTTTTGTTTTGCGACGCGAAAAAAGCTTTTAGGTATGCACAGACCTATTTTTGCGATTCAGTACCCTATTTATCGGATCGCAAAAAGGGTTTGCGAGTCACAATTAGGAAGGGGCCCATCTATCCCCCTTTGCGAGTCACAACCCTGATGTACAACAGTGTCAATGACACTGTTTGTGATTCGCAATGTGGTCGCGAATGACATACTTCAGTGGTTCCCAACCTGTCGTCCTGGGACCCCTGGGGGTCCGCAAAGCCTTCTCAGGGGGTCCACGACTGCTTAGAAAATAAACAAATATTAATAAATATTGACAATTTAGGTCCCAAGCATCCAGTAATGACTCAGTGGGGGGTCCCGGGATTCCAATGATGATTCGGTGGGGGGCCCTGGGTTCCATTAATGATAAAGTGGGGGTCCACAGAAGTCAAAAGGTTGGGAACCACTGACATACCTCATGAATATTCAAGAGGAAGGTTGCAATTTGCGACCCCATTGGGAATGGCGGCACTCACAGGGATGGTGGCCTCCTGGAGTCAGCAGACCATCATGTCTGGGACTGCTTTTAAATAAAGCAGTATTTTTTTTTTTAGGCAGCCCATTTTGCTTAAAGGAAAACGGAATGCATTTCAAAAACAAAATTGAAGAGTTTTCTTTTCATTTTTTCAGGACCACTGCCTGCTCTGAAAAAATGTTTTTGCATGCATTCTCAATGGGGAAGGGGTCCCATGGGGACCCCTTCCATTTTTGCGAATGGGTTAGGACCAATTTGAGACTGGTGATAACTGCGATTGTTTTGTGACCGTATTCGTGGTCACAAAACAATCATACATCGGCCTGCGACTCGCATTTAGGAAGGGAATGCCCTTTTCTAATTGCGACTCCCAATCCCTTTTTTCTATTCGGTAAATAGATTACCGAATCGCAATAATGTGTCTGTTCTGCAAATTGGGCCGTTTGCAACGAGAAAAAAGGTACGTACATGGCCCTTGGTAGCTTCCTCCTGCGCCCTATCCTGTACACACAGCTGTTAGGAAAGGTGGATTTCAGAACTGAAAACAATATGAAAATCCAGACGGAGTACCGGAAACATTCATTCAGTGTCAGCTCACCTGCTGTTTCTTGTTTTTATTATCTCTCTTGTTCCATAATTAAGCCGCTTTACAGAACTCATCGGAGTTACGCTGCAATACCAAGATACCAAATGGAGCAAGCATTGGCTATAAACATAAGGTAATAGTTACCGTTACCGAATCCATTTATTTATCGAGCGCTGCAAAATATGAACTTTTTTGGAGCTGTTTAAATGCTGGACGAAAATGTAAGAATTTAGGTCAAGAGTTCGTTCGGAGCTAAACAATCTTTCCTCTATTAATTGAGCCCTCCACCCGTCAGAAGCGGAAATCTCTCCTGTTACCTCTACGTGCGATGTTTCCTTGTGTCTGCAGGAAAGAAGATTCAACAGCAGGGCCTTCCAGAGCTACAGTTTCGACATCCAGATGACTGTAGCTCTGCTGTTACCGCAGTGTAGGCGACCCTTCCTTCCTGCGCATAAAACAAAAGAATAGTTCTCCTCTCAAGGGTAGTCTGAAAGTGAAACTGACAAGTGTGGCAGGTTGAACTTTTCGCCCATCTATCCCCCTGCAGTTTACCTCGCCTTTCACGATACAGATAACATCACTTAATTCACAGCGAATGATCGGATGCTTGTGCGTTAATACTAGTGTGTTAATTAGCAAAGAGAATGGATGTATTGTGTCTTTTTTGGAATTTTTTTTATGGTCTAGCTTAACAGCGCAGCTTTCGCCAAACAACGATAGGGGCTTTGGCTCCACTTACAAGACGAGAGGTATGAGTAAACGTTTTGATTGGGAAGAAGTTGTCTGTTTCCACACAAAAAAGTGCTTTCCTTTGGCAAAGCAGGGATTATGGTATTTATTTATCCAGCTGCCTGAGGTAGAACTTTCAGGGGCATACACATGACATTGTAATGCTATTAAAGTGCCTTCGATAATTAGGCAATGTATGATGTTTTTCCCTAGCAGCAGCACAGTTGGGAGTAGGGCAGTCATTAACCTACATGGAGTCAGATTTATTGGCATTGCCAATGCTTGTTATATATTGTTTGTATGGCTGAAAATGGTCTTCACCATGTCACAGCAAGTGTAAGTCAGCAAGCGATGTGTGAAATTATACACTGTCATGCAATCATTTAGAAACCTCCCATATTAGAGTTAAATGAAGTATGGAGTTGAAACCACATTGAGTGTCAACTGACTGTTAGCGGTGCGTTCTTTCACTGACTATAATAAGGTAATTGTAATATCCCACGAGCAGCGGAGCATAAGCTGATGTGCTGTTAGGGGTGTGTCCTTCTACTGACTATAATAAGGTCACTGTGATATCCCATGAGCAATGGTGTATTATCCCTTGTGAATACACATTAAATATCTGGTCTTAGTATATGCTCTTTAGAGCTCAGCAAAGAAAGGCAACTTTATTATACCATCTGGGTTTGGCCTAAGAGTGGCAGAACAGTCATCCAAGTGAATGTATATTGTACAATCAGCCAGAATATATGATCTTGGTGCTCAAACCTCAGGTTTCAAAGGAGGAACCTCCTTAACCCCTTCGCTGCCAGGCCTTTTCCCCCTCCTGTGCCAGGGCTTTTTTTGCCTATTTGGGGCAGTTCGCGCTTAGGCCCTCATAACTTTTTGTCCACATAAGCTAACCAAGCCAAATTTGTGTCCTTTTTTTCCAACATCCTAGGGATTCTAGAGGTACCCAGACTTTGTGGGTTCCCCTGAAGGAGGCCAAGAAATTGGCCAAAATACAGTGAAAATTTCGTTTTTTTTCAAAAAAATTGGAAAAAGTGGCTGCAGAAGAAGGCTTGTGGTTTTTCCCCTGAATATGGCATCAACAAAGGGTTTGCGGTGCTAAAGTCAGCAGCTTCCCAGCTTTCAGGAACAGGCAGACTTGAATCAGAAAACCCAATTTTTCAACACAATTTTGGCATTTTACTGGGGCATACCCCATTTGTGCAATTTTTTGTGCTTTCAGCCTCCTTCCAGTCAGTGACAGGAATGGTCATGAAACCAATGCTGGATCCCAGAAACCTAAACATTTCTGAAAAGTAGACAAAATTCTGAATTCAGCAAGGGGTCATTTGTGTAGATCCTACAAGGGTTTCCTACAGAAAATAACAGCTGAAAAAGAAAAATATTGAAATTGAGGTGAAAAAACCATCAATTTTTCTCTACGTTTTACTCTGTAACTTTTCCCTGCAATGTCAGATTATCGAAAGCAATATACCGTTACGTCTGCTGGACTCCTCTGGTTGCGGGGATATATAGGGTTTGTAGGTTCATCAAGAACCCGAGGAACCCAGAGCCAATGAATGAGCTGCACCCTGCAGTGCGTTTTCATTTCATACCGGGTATACAGCAATTCATTTGCTGAAATATAAGGAGTAAAAAATTGCTATCAAGAAAACCTTTGCATTTCCAAAAAGGGCACAAGATAAGGTGTTGAGTAGTAGTGGTTATTTGCACATCTCTGAATTCCAGGGTGACCATAGTAGCACGTGAATTACAGGGAATTTCTCAAATAGATGTCTTTTTTACACACACTCCTATATTTGGAAGGAAAAATGTAGAGAAAGACAAGGGGCAATAGTACTTGTTTTGCTAATCTATGTTCCCCCAAGTCTCCCGATAAAAATGGTACCTCACTTGTGTGGGTAGGCCTAGCGCCCGCGACAGGAAACGCCCCAAAGCGCAATGTGGACACATCCAAAATTTTGGAAGAAAACAGAGGTGTTTTTTGCGAAGTGACTACCTGTAGATTTTGGCCTCTAGCTCAGCCGGCACCTAGGGAAACCTACCAAACCTGTACATTTCTGAAAACTAGAGACCTAGGGGAATCCAAGGAGGGGTGACTTGCGGGTCTCGGACCAGATTCTTTTACCCAGAATCCTTTGCAAACCTCAAAATGTGGCTAAAAAAACACATGTTCCTCACATTTCTGTGGCAGAAAGTTCTGGAATCTGAGAGGAGCCACAAATTTCCTTCCACCCAGCGTTCCCCCAAGTCTCCCGATAAAAATGATACCTCACTTGAGTGGGTAGGCCTAGCGCCCGCGACAGGAAATGCCCCAAAGACGCAACGTGGACACATCCAAAATTTTGGAAGAAAACAGAGGTGTTTTTTGCGAAGTGCCTACCTGTAGATTTTGGCCTCTAGCTCAGCTGGCACCTAGGGAAACCTACCAAACCTGTGCATTTCTGAAAACTAGAGACCTAGGGGAATCCAAGGAGGGGTGACTTGCGGGGCTCGGACCAGGTTCTGTTACCCAGAATCCTTTGCAAACCTCAAAATTTGGCTAAAAAAACACATGTTCCTCACATTTCTGTGGCAGAAAGTTCTGGAATCTGAGAGGAGCCACAAATTTCCTTCCACCCAGCGTTCCCCCAAGTCTCCCGATAAAAATGATACCTCACTTGCGTGGGTAGGCCTAGCGCCCGCGACAGGAAATGCCCCAAAGCGCAACGTGGACACAACCAAAATTTTGGAAGAAAACAGAGGTGTTTTTTGCGAAGTGACTACCTGTAGATTTTGGCCTCTAGCTCAGCCGGCACCTAGGGAAACCTACCAAACCTGTACATTTCTGAAAACTAGAGACCTAGGGGAATCCAAGGAGGGGTGACTGGCGGGGCTCGGACCAGGTTCTGTTACCCAGAATCCTTTGCAAACCTCAAAAATTGGCTAAAAAAACCACATGTTCCTCACATTTCTGTGGCAGAAAGTTCTGGAATCTGAGAGGAGCCACAAATGTCCTTCCACCCAGCGTTCCCCCAAGTCTCCCGATAAAAATGATACCTCACTTGCGTGGGTAGGCCTAGCGCCCGCGACAGGAAACACCCCAAAACGCAACGTGGACACAACCAAAATTTTTGAAGAAAACAGAGGTGTTTTTTGTGAAGTGACTACCTGTAGATTTTGGCCTCTAGCTCAGCCGGCACCTAGGGAAACCTACCAAACCTGTGCATTTCTGAAAACTAGAGACCTAGGGGAATCCAAGGAGGGGTGACTTGCGGGGCTCGGCCCAGGTTCTGTTACCCAGAATCCTTTGCAAACCTCAAAATTTGGCTAAAAAAAGACATGTTCCTCATATTTCTGTGGCAGAAAGTTCTGGAATCTGAGAGGAGGCACAAATTTCCTTCCACCCAGCGTTCCCCCAAGTCTCCCAATAAAAATGATACCTCACTTGCGTGGGTAGGACTAGCGCCCACGAAAGGAAAGGGCCCAAAACACAACGTGGACACATCACATTTTTTTATAAAAAGCAGTGCCTACCTGTGGATTTTGGCCTGTAGCTCAGCCGGCACCTGGGGAAACCTAGCAAAACAGCGCATTTTTGAAAACTAGAAACCCAGGGGAATCCAAGATGGGGTGACTTGCGGGGCTCTGACCAGGTTATGTTACCCAGAATCCTTTGCAAACATCAAAAGGTGGCCCAAAAAACACTTTTTCCTCTCATTTCGGTGACAGAAAGTTCTGGAATCTGAGAGGAGCCACAAATTTCCTTCCACCCAGCGTTCCCCTAAGTCTCTCAATAAAAATGGTACCTCACTTCTGTGGGTAGGCCTAGCGCCCACGAAAGGAAATGGCCCAAAACACAACGTGGACACAACATATTTTTTCACAGAAAACAGAGGTGTTTTTTGCAAAGTGCCTACCTGTGGAGTTTGGCCTGTAGCTCAGCCGGCCCCAGGGGGGGGCAGAAATGGCCTAAAATAAATTTCTTCCCCCCAACCCCACCCCCCCCGGGAGCGACCCTTGCCTACGGGGTCGCTCCCTCTGCGTGACATTAGCGCCAAAAAACAAATCCCAGGTGCCTAGTGGTTTCTGCCCCCTTGGGGGCAGATTGACCTATAATCGGCCAATCTGCCCCCAAGGGGGGCAGAAATGGCCTAAATACAATTTGCCCCCCAGGGGAGCGACCCTTTCCTGATGGGTCGCTCCCCATCTCGAAAAAAAAAAAACAAACAAAAAAAAATACACAACCAAAAAATTTGCCCTGGTGCCCTGAGGGTTCTGCCCCACCCTGGGGGCAGTTCGGCCTGATAATAGGCCGATCTGCCCCCAGGGGGGGCAGAAATGGCCTAAAATAAATTTCCCCCCCCCCAACCCCCACCCCCCCCTGGGAGCGACCCTTGCCTACGGCGTCGCTCCCCCTGCGTGACATTGGCGACAAAAAACAAATCCCAGGTGCCTAGTGGTTTCTGCCCCCTTGGGGGCAGATTGACCTAAAATCAGCCAATCTGCCCCCAAGGGGGGCAGAAATGGCCTAAATACAATTTGCCCCCCCAGGGGAGCGACCCTTGCCTGATGGGTCGCTCCCCATCTCGAAAAAAACAAACAAACAAAAAAAAACACAAAAAAAAAATTGCCCTGGTGCCTAGAGGGTTCTGCGCCCCCCCCTGGGGGCAGAAATGGCCTAAAATAAATTTGCCCCCCCCAAGCCCCCACCCCTTCCCTGGAGCGACCCTTGCCTACGGGGTCGCTCCCCCTGCGTGACATTGGCGCCAAAAAACAAATCCCCGGTGCCTAGTGGTTTCTGCCCCCTTGGGGGCAGATTGACCTAAAATCGGCCAATCTGCCCCTAGGGGGGCAGAAATGGTCTAAATACAATTTGCCCCCCCCCCCAGGGGAGCGACCCTTGCCTGATGGGTCGCTCCCCATCTCGAAAAAAACAAACAAAAAAAAAACAAAAAAATAATTTGCACTGGCGCCTAGAAGTTTCTGCCCCCTCGGGGGCAGAAATGGCCTAAAATAAATTGCCCTCCCCCCCAGGGAGCGACCCTTGCCTAAGGGGTCGCTCCCTTTGCGTGAAATTCACGCAAAGAAAAAACTCCCTGGTGTCTAGTGGTTTCTACCCCCCTTGTGGGCAGATTGGCCTCATCAAAATAGGCCAATCTGCCCCCAAGGGGGGCAGAAATGGCCAAAATATAATTTTCCCCCAAGGGGAGCGACCCTTGCCTAAGGGGTCGCTCCCCACCCAAAAAAATAAAATGAAACATAAAAAATAAAAAAAAATAAAAAATGGTCCCTGGTGCCTAGAGGTTTCTGCCCCCCCTGGGGGCAGATCGGCCTAATAATAGGCCGATCTGCCCCCAAGGGGGGCAGAAAAGGCCTTCCCGAAAATATGCCCCCCCTGGGAGCGACCCTTGCCCAAGGGGTCGCTTCCTTTTGTCAATATCAATAAAAAAAAAAATAATCCCTGGTGTCTAGTGGGGTTTCAAAAGCCGGATTGCAAGCAATCCGGCTTTTGAAACCCTCAGAGAGACTTCAAAGGGAAGGAAATACTTTTCCTTCCCTTTGAAGCCCCTCCGGGCCTCCCCAGTGATTGAAAGAGAAATGCTTTTGCATTTCTCTTTCAATCGCGCTGGAAGCAGAGCTTCCAGCGCGACGAGGGAGGCCCCTGTGACAAATCAGCGCGCGCTCGCGCGCTGACATCACAGGGGGGGGCGGGGGTGGAAGGGGAAGGTCTTCCCCTTCCATCCCCGCCTTGGGGGGGGGGGGGAGGGTGCACGGGGGCGCGCTAGCGCGCCCCCAATTTCCCTGTCCCATGGACGAGATGATCTCGTCCAAGGCACAGGGGAACTGTAGCCTTGGACGAGATCATCTCGTCCAAGGCACAGAAGCGGTTAAGGGTTGTATGTTTTTGAAATGCATGCCATTATCACACATGCTTTTACCGTACATGATAAAAAAAATGTTGACCTTTTCACTGCATTACACATTGCATTACATCATGGACCATTACCACACATATTGTGGTATTTACTACCCAGTGGCGGTTGCCTCTGGGTAGTTATAGTTAGGACCACATTGCCATAGGAAACATTTTTTTGGTTTGCTTATAATTTTGGCACTGCTTGACAAATCTTCACATAATTTTCCAAAAAATGTTTCACCCACTTCAGCCCCTCCCTAAAAAGTTTTGAGGTGATCCATCAAGCCAGGACCAAGAAAAAGGGGATGTTACAAAATGCATTTTTCCATAGCAAAATTAGAGGCAGCTACAGGGAAAATAGCTGAAAGCAATTGCACCAAATTTGGCAGAAAGGTACATTTTCTTCTAGAAAGCAGGCTATTAATTATCTGTTTTAAACCCGCTCAGTAGTTTTACAGAAATTAAAGCTCAAACTTTATGTTTATTTCACATCTCACAGGGTCCACAGAGCCAACAGATCTTGAGCTAAGATCTGATTGGCTGACACCACATCAGCAAAAATGTGATGGCAGCCATGTTAGAACTTGAGGACTCAGTGCCCTGTCCTGAATAAAACATTTTTTTATTTTTTGTTGGGCTGGGTAAGGATACTCTTCCCCGTAGGTCTGAGAGGGATCATACTGCACCAAATACTTAATGGGGGTCATTCCAAGTTTGGCGGGCGGCGGTTGCCGCCCGCCAAACTTCCCCCATCGAAAGACCGCTCCGCGGTCAAAAGACCGCAGGGGCCATTTTGACTTTCCCGCTGAGCCGGCGGGCGAACGCCAAAAGAGCGCCCGCCGGCCCAGCGGGAAAGGCCCTGCAACATTGAAGCCGGCTCCGAATGGAGTCGGCGGTGTTGCAAGAGTGCGACGGGTGCAGTTGCAGTTGCACCCGTCGCGATTTTCACTGTCTGCAAAGCAGACAGTGAAAATCCTGCTGGGGGCCTGTTAGGGGGCCCCTGCACTGCCCATGCCAGTGGCATGGGCAGTGCAGGGGCCCCCAGGGGCCCCACGACAACCGTTCCCGCCATCCTGTTTCTGGCGGTGAAAACCGCCAGAAACAGGCTGGCGGGAAGGGGGTCGGAATCCCCATGGCGGCGCTGCAAGCATGCCGCCATGGAGGATTCTCCCAGCCGGGGGAAATCCGGCGGGAAACCGCCGGACCCGGCTGGCAGACCGCAGCTTTACAGCTGCGGTCGGAAAAGCAAAGGAAGCACCGCCAGCCTGTTGGCGGTGCTTCCGTGGTCGTCGACCCTGGCGGTCGATGACCGCCACGGTCAGAATGACCCCCAATGGTTTTTATCGGCTTCAATGGTCAACAGATGATCTGCAGTTCTTATCAAAATAAAGTGGGCTCCCACCTCTGTTCATACAGAGCCACCTAGGGTGGGCCAGAGTCTGAGGGAGGTTGGCGATTTATGTTAATTGGGGAGCGGGTGTGTGGCCACCCCCTCCTCAAGCCTTTTTCAGGCCCTGAGGGCTCCATCCCCGAGGGCCATATTTTATTAAAAGGGGAGAGATGTTCATAAGCCTACTCCCTGATCTTTAATGGGGTCCTGAGGACCTCATTCCCAGGGCCTACAATTATAATAAAAGGGGTAGGGGCACATGACCAAACTGTCAGAGCCTTAACTAGGCCCATCCCCACATCCTAATACAGCTCCAGTGTCCTGGAGACTAGTCTTCCATACCTGGGAGAGTGCAGGCAGGGAATAGAAACGGTATTCCCTGCCCTCATTCTCTCCGGTAGGGAACACAACTTTGCTTCCACCCAGGCTTGAGCGAAGAAAAATGCTGCTCCTGCCTAAGCAGCAGCAAAGTTATTGAGCTGGTAAGGGCCTTGGGGACCAACCTACAATCCCCAACAAATCCAGGACATCTGGGTGCCCTGGGTGCATACTGGGGCACCCACTTTAAATTCTTTAATAAGCGGCTCCCGCCGGCACCAGGTATCAGTTCTGCTTGGGATCCTGAAGGGCCTGCTGGGCCTTGGGGCTCCCCCCATGACCTCCAACTATTTCGCCTGATGTGGGTGCCCATGGTGGGCACAGGGGCACTCACTTTTAATACAAAATATTGGTTCTTGTAGTCAGCTGGTATAGATGTTGGTGTGGAGCTGGCTTGGGCTGGGAGGGCTTTGAGACTACTCTTCAGCCCCTAAATTATTAAAAATAAATGTGTGGTTGCCCTTGGTGAGTACTGGGGTACCCAAAAATGACAACAACAAAAATAAAAAAAATGATAAATGAACATCAGGAGCAGCCCATTAATTACTCACTGCTATTGCAAGGTGAGTTTTAAATTATTTTTTTTTCTTCCTGGTGGTGCCCCTGGAAAAGTCAGTAACAACACCAATCATTTTTTTAAAATGCTGTAGGGTCTACAGGGAGAGCAGCAGGCCCACAGCAGCATTAAAAGAAAAACACAGGTAGTGTCCCAGGTCATTGAATCCATGGCTCTAGGAGAGATACCATATTTTTTAAAGCACTTCGAGCTGGAGCTATATGCTCTTCAGCTTCAGTGCAAGGACCCCTTGTGGTTGGTTCTATGGATGCACTTTGTGGCCTGAAAGATGCTAAAAGATACCTCAAAGGCATTACATGTTTTTTTCAAAAAAATACTTTAGAAAAAATAGCCTGAGACATTGACTATTTTGAAATATTGCAATGTGAATTTTTTTTAAATATACTTTTGATTACACTTATTTATGACTTTTCGATAAAGCCAGTAAGTCTTCTGGGTATATGTGATGGGCTGACCTCTTGATAAAACGAATTTGCCATGACACTTTTATCTTGGTATTTTGAGCTTTTGACAAAGCCAGTTGATCTATCTGTTTTAAAATGATACATTTTATATTGTTACATGATATAGCCAGCCATGCGTGTTGGGGGTGGGTTGTGCATGTTCCTGGGTGTTGGGTGCCCTAGCCATGCACTGCAAAATACCTCAAATATTACATCCCCTATGACATATTCAATGACCTCATGGATAACATCAAGGCAACATCTGAAATTACATATTTGATAACAACACTGTGCATTTCATTTGACATGTTATCACTGATGTTGTCAATGAGGTCAATTAACACGTCATGAGTGATGCAATATATGAGGTCATAAGAATCACATGGTGAAGGCGCAAATTAAAGTAGTAGGTTTATATTATTGAAATCAAATTACATTGCAAGATTAAGTAAAAGAGTCAAAAGTCGAAGTGTTTACTTTTCTTGGGCTATATTTTGGCTCTTCAGACTAGTCACAGAGATCTAAAATGCCTGGCCAACACTGCCCTGTGGTTCTCAACTTCCAGTTCCGCGCACCGCAATAGCTCCACAAATGTGGCATGGTTTCTTGAAAAATTGTGCTGCTTATATAGGAGTCTATATTACTGGGTGGAGAGGCCAATGGTTTAGTGTTAGGCACTTAAAACAACACTATCATATGTTTACTATTGGTTTTAATCATGTTTTCTCACTGTTTTTTGGATTCACGGATCCTATAGTGATGCCACTGCGAAGTAGTTCTGAGTTCTAAAACACACTCAAAGAAGACTTCTGATTGGTTGAAAGACCTGTTCACCTTCTTTTTCAGGAAGTTCACACACTCCATGTCTCATTTGGGTGTGTCACCAACCTCACCACACTGCTCTCTTTAGGCCTGAAATAGTCTCACTCTATCTCTAATATGCTTAAGCACCTAAGACCCATAGACCCCAGGCAGCTCGCAAGAGCTGAATTTGAGAGAGATGCTGCAGAGGCCTCCACTTCTTTAACACAACCACCTCGGGATGCAGCAGACCCTGTACCAAGTAGCATTGCTGTCAGTCTACCAACTGCCTTTCCCCAGTTATAGAAGATAGCTACATTCTGCACAGTGTGGAAAAAATCATTAATATTAGAGAGCAGTTGATGGTTGTATGAAAGGTGTAGCTTATCATATGTGTTAATTTTGTTTTATTTATGTTTCTGTATAGATCTTCCAAGTTAAAAATCATTTTTTTCATAATTTAATGTTTTGTTTTTAAAACAAAAGAACACCAAAAAATAAACAATTACCCAAAAAGGTCCTTTTTAGAACCACCTATTTTGGTTAAAAGATAGAAAAACATATGTTATTTGTTAGTGTGCTAAAGTCTGGAAGTGTGTATGACATAGGGTGTGGTTGGTTATGTGTGTATGTGTGTGAGTAAGTGTTTTGAGTGCATGAGAGTGTTGTGTGTGGGTCAAGTTGTGCCTGTGTGTGTTTGCATGTAAGGGTTTGTCTGTGGATGTGTGAGTATGTGCATACACAGGTGTGTGTGATATAATGTGTGGCTGTGCATATGGGTATGAATGACTGAGGGGGTTATTCCAACTTTGGAGGAGGTGTTAATCCGTTCCAAAAGTGACGGAAAAGTGACGGATTTACCACCAGTCGTATTACGAGTCCATTATATCCTATGGAACTCGTAATATGGCTGGTGGTATATCCGTCACTTTTGGGACAGATTAACACCTCCTCCAAAGTTGGAATAACCCCCTGAGTGTCTAAGGGATTTGAGTGTATGTGCCTGACTGAGTATGTGATCGTGTGTATGTCTTGGTCCAGTTGCCTCTGTGTGTGTGTGTGTGTGTGTGTGTGTGTGTGTGTGTAAGTATGAGTGAATGTCTGTGAACATGTGAGTTTGTGAGTGTCTGGGTGTGTGTGTGTTAGTATATATGTGTGACTGAGTGTCTGGGGTGTGTATATGTGTCTGACTAAGTGTGTAAGGGTGTGTGGGTCTAGTTTTGTGTGTGACTGCAACTAAATGTTTGTATTCAACTAGCTATATGTATATCTAGGTGTGTGTGTGTGAGGCGAAGTGCATCATTGTATGTGTGTGTAAGTTTCTGACTGAGAGGGTGGGGGTGTGTGTATGTGTCTGAGTGTATGAGAACTGTGTGTGTGGAGCCAGTTGTGTGTGTATGGTGTGTGAGTGTGACTAGATGTCTATGGACATGTGAGTAAATGTGTAGGTGTGTGTTTTTGTATGTGTGTATATGATTCAGTGAGTATGTGGGAGTGGGAGTCTATGGGGGTCATTCTGACTCCCGCTGGGCGCGGTCACCGCGTGCCCGGCGGGAGCCGCCAAAATACCGTACCGCGGTCGGAAGACCGCGGCGGGTATTTTGAGTTTTCCCCTGGGCTGGCGGGCGGCCTCCAAAAGGCCGCTGGCCAGCCCAGGGGAAAACGACCTTCCCACCATGAAGCCGGCTCGTAATCGAGCCGGCGGAGTGGGAAGGTGCGACGGGTGCTACTGCACCCGTCGCGTATTTCACTGTCTGCTATGCAGACAGTGAAATACAAGCGGGGCCCTCTTACGGGGGCCCCTGCAGTGCCCATGCCATTGGCATGGGCACTGCAGGGGCCCCCAGGGGCCCCGCGACACCCCCTACCGCCATCCTGTTCCTGGCGGGCGAACCGCCAGGAACAAGATGGCGGTAGGGGGTGTCAGAATCCCCAAGGCGGCGCAGCATGCTGCGCCGCCTTGGAGGATTCTGACGGGCAGCGGAAAACCGGCGGGAGACCGCCGGTTTTCCTGCACTGACCGCGGCCAAAGCGCCGCGGTCAGAATGCCCTGCGGGGCACCGCCGGTCTGTCGCCGGTGCTCCCGCCGACCCTGGCCCCGGCGGTCTGAGACCGCCGGGGTCAGAATGACCCCCTATATGTCTGACTGAGTGTTTGAGGACCAGTTTATATAGGTCTTGTTGTGTAGGCGTGAGCATGATGGAATGTCTGTGGACATATGAGTGCCTGTGTCTGTGGCAGAGTGTGTAATTGTCTATTGTGTATATGTGTGACTGAGTGTGTGGGTTTGTGTGTGTGTTCCTGCAACACAATGTCAGGAGAGGTATATGTAGTGTGCAAGTTTAGTGTGTCTGTGACTGAATGTATGTAGGTGTATGTGTGTCTGCAACTGAGTGTCTGATAGTGTGAGAGTAGTTTTAGATTATTGTGTGAGATGTAATGTGCATTGAGCTGTCTCTGTAACTATTTGTATGCAGTTCTTCTATGTCTGTTAGTCTGAGACTGAGTATATGATACAGCTATATACTGAGTACATAGGCCTGTATCTTCTAAAATAAAGTGTATCTTCTGTAGCATGTGTATGAACTATATTTAGTGCTCCAATAAGTACATGTAAAATAAAGTGAGAATTAGAGACAAGAAAACCTACATAGCATAGTAGAAACACCCTCACTTAATTTCCCTTCTTATACCATGAGTTACTGAACATTTTGTAAAGTGGTTCAAACGTATCACACGATACACATGCTACCTATTTATTTATATCATACAGATATAACATCTGAAAGACAATTGGCCTGCCACTACATGATAACTGTGGCAGGGGACCGGAATCTTCAGGCTCATCTTTCCTCAGACAGAAAGCTAAATGAACAAGGGGCTCGGCCTAGTAACAGTTGGTCTGTGTAGCAGGGGACTGATCTCTTGATGCAGAAAGTTGTTTAGGGGGACAGCTGTATATAGGTCAACAATCAAAATATGGATGTCATTAAAGATGTCATCAGTGATGTAATTGACTATGTCATAAGTGATGTAATATGTGAGGCCATAAGCAGTACATTTCAGGGGTGTACGTTATAGTTAGCTCAGCTAACTATAACTTGAATTTGTATGGTTTTGTGTGTGTGAAATCTGATCCTAACTATAACATCCCTGTAACCTTTGTTTTTTTTAGTGAATTTATACGTTTAAAAAAAAAATCTATTTCCCAGCTATAACTTCCTTGAAACCTTTGGTATTTTCAATGAATTTCTATGGGTTTTTAATGCTATTTCCTAACTGTAACATCTCTGTGACCTTTGTGGATATATATATCCAAAACAAAGCGGACAAAGCGGTCCAAGAAAAATGACGCGCTCAGTAGCTGGTGCGAGGCAGGGGGCTGGCCGAACCCTCAATAATCCTTTTCCGACAAAAACTGATAGCCAAGCACTCCGTTCAGATTACAAAAAGCAATTTCAAATTGCTTTTTGTAATCTGAACGGAGTGCGTGGCTATCAGTTTTTGTCAGAAAAAAATAAAATAAATAAATATACACATATATATATATATATATATATATATATATATATATATATATGTATGTATGCGCTTTTTCTGCAGAAACTAGGTCCTAACTATAACAACTTAGTGGCGACTGCCACTAGGCAATACATATATATATATGTTTATATATACATATACACACATGTATATATATATATATATATATATATATATATATATATATATATATATATATATATATATAGCAGTGGACGCCACTAGGTAGTTATAGGTAGGACCTAGGGCCACATGTACAAAGCATTTTTGTAGTCGCAAACGGGCTGAGTTGCAGAATCTAACTAATTGCAGAAAACTACAAAAATGCATTTTGGGAGATACAAAGCCCAAATTGTGTTTTGGTAACTGCGATTTTGGGTTTTGCGATTCGGTATTAGGAAGGGGCGTGTTCAGGGCATCCTTCCCTAATATCAAACCTGAACGGTATGTATGATTGTGAACTCGGTCGCAAAACAATTACAGTTAGCACAAATTTTCAAATCGGTGTTAACCCATTCGCAAAGGGGAAGGGGTTCCCACGGGACCCCTTCACCCTTTGTGAATGCATGAAAAAATGTTTTTTAAGAGCAGGCAGTAGTCCCACGGACCACTGTCTTCTCTTAAAAAATGAAAATTAAGCGTTTAATTTTTTTCTTTTTAAACGCATACCGTTTCACTTTAAGGAAAATGGCCTGCGTTAAAAAAAATACAAAGGTTGCTTTATTTAAAAGCAATCACAGACATGGTTGTCTGCTGACCCCAGCAGGTCACCATCCCTGTGATTTTTGAGATTCCCAGGGGATCGCACATTGCGACCTACCTCATTAATATTAATGAGGTAGGTCTACTGTAGGTAGGAATCACAAAAGAAAGTCAGTGGAGTTTCTTACACTTGGAATTGTGATTTCATTATTGCGATTCGCATGGAATGGAAATTAGGAAATCGCAATTCCGAGTGATCGTACATGTGGCCCCCAGTTTCTATAGAAAAAGCATTGTTTGATTTGCTAAAAAGTTGGTGCCGTTTGATGAATCTTCACAAAATGTCCCCAAAAAATACAATACTCACTTCAGCTGCTGTCTGGAAAGTTTTGAGGTGAACTGTTAAGTGGGGCAGAGAAAAAAGGGGGATCCAAAAACGCATTTTTTCCACAGAAATAGCAGCCAAACTACTGGATGGATTTACGCCCAATTTGGCATAAAGGTAGCAACAGGTGGTCCAAAAAGTAACCTTTTTGTTATTTAGGGGGTCATGCTGGCGGTCTTTCCATAGATCGCCAGCCCCTTTGAGACCCTGCGGCCGTATTATGAATATTCTGCTGGGCTGGCGGGTGGAAACATTGTTTCTGCCCGGCGGCCGAACAGAATGCAGGGCTAGGACATTGCAGACGGCTCCACAGTGCATAGGCAGTGCAGGGGCCGCCAGAGGGGCCCGGAGCACCCCTTCTGCCAGCCTCTCCCTGGCTGGGAAGCCCACCAGGGAAAGGCTGGGGGACACAGGGTACATTATCCGGAAGGCACAGACTGCCTGTTGGCGGTAGCTTGGCGGTGGGGGAGGGCCGCCACAGACAGCCCTCCCAGTGTTAATTATATAGCGGTTCAGACCGCCATGCCGGTGGCGGTCTTTTCTGCCGCCACCGGTATGGCGGTCAGAACCGCCGGGTTCTTAATTAAATTTGTATATATAGGAACGTGAAGGGTCCGCAAACCCTCCCAATCTCATGGCAAGATCTGATTGGCTGCAAACACTTCAACAAGGAAGTGTTGGCAACAATCTTGGGCCTCGGCTTCAGTTGAGTCCCAGAAAAAAAGGTGAGAAATAAGAAAATGGGAAGGGTAGGGACACCCTGACCCCTTAACTCAGGTGCTTAAGTCCCCAGAGCAAAAAAGCATTTTATTTTGTTTTGCCATGATTCATGGCGGATCCGGTAAAAAAAAAAAAAAAACAAGCGTAGTGTTCCGTGATTGTTTTGCAAACAGCTCTGGATTGGGCCAGGTCCTGGGGGCATTGTTAAAGGAGGGGGGCGCACAGGCCCCACCTCCTAAGGCTTAGATTAGCTCAGGGGACCACTACCTCCCCGGGCTAAATCATTAATTGAATGGGGCCAAATGCCCCCTTCGTTGAACTAATAATGGCCCTGGGTACTGCCACCCCCAGGGATGTGCCTGCTATGTCCCAGACTGCCCACCCCTGGGACATAGCTGTTTGCTCTCTTTGACAGCTCCTGCCAAGTCAGAGAAAACACTCTACTTGCAGTAAGTGAGAGCTGTCAAACAGCTCTCACCTGCTGCAAGCAGACGTTTCCTGAAACAGAGGAAACAATTGCTCTCACAGAGAGGGGCCTGCATTTGTAGCAGCTCCCAGTCTGTGACAGCAATGCCAGCTCCTGCAGGAGGTGGGGAGCTGTCTGGGACCACAGGGACCTTCAGGTCATCTATAACTATAACTTGAGGCCTAAGGTAACTATAACTCTTGCCCTCGCCATGGACTAATTACCCCGGAGATTACAGGACTCATTACAACTTTTATAGTGTCAATAAAAATATCAATGGAACATTAGAAATCAAATGATTGAAGTAAAAGCTGTGCTTAGTGGGTGTACAACTTATAGTTACCTTAGGCCGCAAGTGATAGTTACTTGAAATAATTCTAACTATAACTGCTGAATTGCTATCGTTTTCTGTGAGTAAATTCAGAACCTAACTATAATGTCCCTGTATCCTTTAGTTTTTAAGTGAATTTCTAAGGTTTTTTAAAATTCTATTTCAGAACTGTCACATCCTTATAGCCTTTGTTTTTTCAGTGAATATATATATATACCCTGTCTCTTGCAAAACCACCGATCAGTGGCACCACCATGAACTCCTTTAATGGCAAAATGTTGATTTTCAGCAGCACACCTTCATTAACAATACAGCACAACAAACATAAAACCTTCACAGCCAATGTATATGTATATATATGTTCATGTATATAAATATATGTGTATATATATATATATATATATATATATATATATATATATATATATATATTACCTAATCAAGGACCGGGGTATAGAAATATAAAGTATAAGCACAAGTGTGTGATTTGTGCATTAACTGATTTATTTGAATTGCACCTTTAATGATTTAATTGAATAGAGGATCCTAGGTCTTCATCTTGTTGACATGTTGCATAATTGTAAACAAATAAGTATTGTCTTTGATTGTGAAAGAAAATACTTACACAGTACTACATAGGATTCATGTGGGAATGTGCTTATGGTATAAAGATTGGTTTCAGATACATGAATGCCTTCCAGAATGGCGCTCATTGTTGGACGTTATGTAACGTTTCTCGGTCCAGTGATTGACTGGGTATCGAAATGGAAGAAGGACAGTATAAAGTAGAATGCTATACGCCATGTTATTGACATAGGCCCAGTAGAAGGCATCAAGCCAAAACTCATCGGTCTGAATTATACAGATTTTATTGCTTTTCCCCGGCACTCTTTTGCACTCAATAAAATTAAACATAATTTTTGCACAAGAAAATTGGCCTTGGGATGTCCTTTGAGAGCTGTGCCACTGTATTGAGTACCTGTGAGTGTAATGCTGTGTGAGAAGTGGGTATATATATACATACGTGAAAACTCCATAAGATTCTCTGCACACGGGCGGAAATAGGCACACCATGCTGTTCGCTCTGATTCTTAGCACTGGGGGCTCGTTCTGCACTGAAATATCAGCATGAATGGCACCATGCGTGCATAAGAGGGTGCTGCTTTTCAAGTTGATTTTGGTGGCACTCAAATAGATTTTCTAATCAGATGGCAGGTTCCTTAATGCAAATGGTCACGGCCGCCGGTTTTTGGAAAATCTCGCTGGGTGTCCTCCTAGCAACCGAAAATCGCCCCAGGGAATGCCAAATCTTGCCTGTGCTCTCCAGCTTACTGTTAGTGAGCTGCACATGAGAAAAATGTCCGCCACATGGCTGTTTGCGGAATTCGGTCAGAACTCTGCATTACAAACCTAACACAGAGTAGTCAAAATTCTGCCATCTCCACCAGCGAAGCAGAATTTATAGCCCACCTCTAGTTTTCTCTAGACTTCCAGAAAGACTACACTTTTGTTGGACCTGCACCATAAGATTGGGAAAAACAATTATTGAGAAATGCAGCTTCACTTCCACTTTATGAGGCTTACAGAATTGTGTCTTAGTCCAAATAGTTCAAGATTCTGACAATTCTCAGGGGCCCCAGTGAAGGCTTCCAGTTCAAGGACCTATGTGCCTCAAGAACCTTGAAACATTATGGCAGATTCTACGGTGAAATCCAGGATCTCAAACAGTTAATAAGAAAATTGGTCCGGGCATGTGCCTTTCTTTCCCCCTGATATCACAGTGAAGCTAAGGTTGTTCCTGTCTGACCTGCCTTCTGCATATTCTTCTCTCTTTTCCAGTCTGAATGAAATTTCATACAGACAGGCCATTTCATTCTGAAGAGACTTCAGCTTATCTTCCACGGTTGGGCTTTGGACTTCTACTTCAGTTAGCTGATCTGCCAAATTTTGTAAGTCCTGATAGAACAGCAAGACTTCTATTCACAATCTTCAGATGCAGTCTTTCAATACAGACTGAGTATTGTTGGAAATGGCCCTTCTGCAGGGTCACCCCCAAACTTTTTCCTTCCTCCTTCTCTTTTTCTGACCTCATTTTTGCTGGCTTTAGTACTCTGCGCACTTTACCACTGCTAATCAGTGCTAAAATGCATATGTGCTCTCCTTAAAACATGGTGACATTGGCTCATACCCAACTGGCTTATTTAATTTAATTGTAAGTCCCTAGTTAAGTGCACTACATGCTTCCAGGGCCTGTAAATTAAATGCTACTAGTGGGTCTGCAGCACTGGTTGTGCCACCCACATATGTAGCCCCCTAACCATGTCTCAGGCCTGCATCTGCAGTACCTGTGTGTGCAGTTTCACTGCCACTTCGATTTGGCATTTAAAAGTACTTGCCAAGCCTTAAACCTCCCTTTTTCTACTTAAAAGTCACCCCTAAGGCCACCTCTAGGTAACCCGTAGGGCAGGGTGCTATGTAGGTAAAAGGCAGGACATGAACATGTGTGTTCTATATGTCCTGGTAGTGTAAAACTCCTTAATTCGTTTTTACAGTGCTGTGAGGCCTGCTCCTTTCATATGATAGAATTGGGGCTACCCTCATATACTGTTTGAGTGGTAGATCTTGATCTGAAAGCCAGGTCATATTTCGTATGACCAGAATGGTGATACAAAATCCTGCTTAATGGTGAAGTTGGATTTTATATTACTATTTTAGAAAATGCTTCTTTTAGAAAGGGAGCATTTCTCTACACTTAAAGCCTTCTGTGCCTTCCAATCCACGTCTGGCTAGGTTTAGTTGACAGCTCCCTTGTGCATTCACTCAGTCAGACCCCAAACACAGGTTACTCAGCCTCACTTGCATACATCGGCATTTTGAATGGGTCTTCCTGGGCTGGGAGGTTGGAGGGCTTGACACTTACATGTCAAAGGACAGTAGCCTGCCCTCACACAAAGGACTGCCACACCCCCTACTGGGACCCTGGCAGACAGGATGGAACTGAAAGGGGATCTTGTGCACCTCTAAGCCACTCTTTGAAGTCTCTCCCACTTCAAAGGCACATTTGGGTATTTAAGCAGGGTCTCTGACCCTACCAACACAGACACTTTTTGACAAGACACTCTTGTCACTGACACGTCCTGGAGAAGAGAACCTGAACCAGAACTTGCAACCTGCCAAGAAGAACTGCCTGGCATCCCAAAGGACTCACCTGACTGCTTTCTGTGAAGGACTGCTGCCTTGCTGTTGCCCTGCTGCCTTGCTGCTCTCTGGCTGTGCTGAGAACTGCTCTCCAAGGGATTGGATAGAGCTTGCCTCCTGCTCCCTGGAGTCTCAGGATCAAAAAGACTTCCTTCCTGCAAGAAGAACTCCCTGTGCGGTGAAAATCGATGCACAGCCTGCAACAAACTACGCACAGCCTGCAACGCAGTGAATAATTCACTGCACGCCAAACCGGAATGACGCAGCCCAACTTCGCAAGGAGAAGATCGACATAGCGTCAGTGAAGCGACCGGAATTTAGATGCACAGCCCACTGAATTGATGCACAGCCGAGCTGGAATGACGCAGCCCGACTTCCAGAGAGGAATCGACGCAGCGCCTGCCGTGCAGTAGAAATTTCCATGTAATGCCCACCGGATCGACGCAGCCCCTGTGACTTCGTCCTGTCAGCGCTGGATTTCATCACATCGTCCCCGGGGCGTCCGAAAACCCTGCAACCCGAAGAGGATCCACGATCGAGCTCTGGAAATCGACGCACAGCTCCCTGTTTTCCACGCATCTCCTCTGCGGTTCTTTGCGGAGATTGTGAACGCAAATCAGGTACTTTGATCTTGCAAGAAACACTTGCTGCTTTTTAAAGACTAAAGACACTTTATATCATTTTTAAAGTGATATCTCAACGTATACTATTATAGGTTTTTCTTAACACTGTGTGGTGTATTTTTGTGGTGTTCTACTGTGTTTTTGCATGATTTAGTGCACACATACTTTACACATTGCCTTCTAAGTTAAGCCTGACTGCTCAGGGCCAAGCTACCAGAGGGTGGGCACAGGATAATTTGGATTGTGTGTGACTTACCCTGACTAGAGAGGGGGTCCTTGCTTGGACAGGGAGGTAACCTGACTGTAAACCGAAGACCCCATTTCAAACAACTATGATAATGGTCTAGGGGATTGTTGCTGCAGACAGTGCCTGCGGCCTACCTCCATCACATTCTGCACATGGGCCTGAGACTGGGCAGAGGCGGCTGCCACATGTTTCGATGTCAGGATGTTATGCTGATGCTGTACTCGATCCTTGTTCCGAAGTTATGAAGGTGGCAGCTCTGGTTGCATCCTTTACTCATCCCCACATTCCGCACTTTTGGTTGTTTTTAAAAGAAAGGACTTATTGGCTGCTTTTCCCAAGAAATTATTATTTTTTAAATGTCGTCATTACATTTCGCAAGTATGAACCATGGTGTGTTTATCCTGTCATTGTCTATTTCCTTCCTATTAATTAAACACAAATCAAATATCCAAAATAGGCACATTCAATATATCTAATTAATCGCTCTAGCTGGTCATGTGGCTCTCTTGTCCCCACCATCTCTTCGTTTCTGCACTTCCTTCCTGTACTCTGTCTCTTAGGCCTGCTATCTTCCCTGGCCCTATTTAATTTGCGTATCCCGCTCTCACCCAAACCCTTTTTCTCTCTCACTCCACCCACACCCTGTCCCATATCTGTCTCCCAGACCATGCCCAGTTTGTTTGCTTCATGCTACCTTCCTACCCAGCAGTCCCTTCGGCACTGTTCACAAGTCCTGCCTCTTAGAAAGTGTTTATCTGCATGGGCAGAGTTCAGAGATAGAACTGTTCCAGTGGATAGGGAGGGGTTGGGGACTGTCTGTGGCAAAGCTTTTTTATTTTCACTGATATGCACTCCACTGAAAACAGAATATGCAATGGCCTACGTCTACTGGGATGTTGTTCACTGGACTGATTTCATTGTGCATGAAAAATAAATTTACTGTTAGTACTTATGGTAGTCCACTCTATGACATTCTACTCTTTGACACTCCACAGCACTTCACTCTATGGCACTTACTCTACTTTATGACACTCTACTCCACTTTACACCATGCCTCTGCACTCTATTCCACTCTATGACACAATAATTTACTCCACTGTGGCCTATGAAATTCTACTCCACTCTACGACACACTACTGCATACTGCTCCATGCTATTACACTCTACTCCAATCTACACCACTCTATGCTACTTTATGGCACTGCACTTTTCACCAGTCCACTCTATGGCACTTTACTACACACCACTTTGCTCTACTGTAGTCTATGACATTCTACACCACTCTACTGCATGCCGTTCCATGCTATGACACTCTACTCCAATCTACACCACTCTATGTTACTTTATGGCACTGCACTTTTCACCAGTCCACTCTATGGCACTTTACTTCATACCACTTTGCTCTACTGTAGTCTATGACATTCTACACCACTCTACTGCATGCCGTTCCACGCTATGACACTCTACTCCAATCTACGCCACTCTATGTTACTTTATGCCACTGCACTTTTCACCAGTCCACTCCATGGCACTCCACTCTATGGCACTCTATTCCACTCTATGAAAATCTACTCCACTCTACAGCACTCCCCTCCACTCCACTCCACTATTTGCTGATCCACTCACAACACTTCACTCCACACCACCACCCTCTACTACCTGTTACTTCACTGTACACCACTCTAGTCCACTCTACGACACTCTACATTGATACTCCATTCTACTCAATGCCACTTTCCTCTATGCCACTAACTTTTTACCATGCTGAAAAGCAGCCACACTGGTGTACAACATGAATAAAACACATTGCCAAAGCTAATAGCTCTCACATAGACGAGGCCTATTAGTTTTATCAATGCTTGTTTTAAAAACAGTGCATGCCAGGGGATTGGCTAGGTTTATTTTTCAGGGGAAGGGTAGAGAGGGAGTAGAGATAATGGCACAAAAATGAAAGAGAGGAAAAGGGTGAAAGAAAAGTAAATGGTGAAAGAAGGGAAGGACAGGAAAAGATGACAGAATGGAAGAATAAATAAGGTTGAGCTAGAAAAATAAGCATTGAAAAGGCCAATAGATCTCACCTGTGAAAGAGCTATAGGCTTTGCCAATTGCAGCATCAACACTGTTCAGCATGCATAAACATTAGTAGCATAAAGGAAAGTGGAGTGGAGTGGAGTAGAGTGGAGTGTTGTGGAATGGCATAGAGCATGGATACTCAAAGTACGGCCCGCGGGCCTCATGCAGCCCCTCAGAGTCAGAGAGTGACAGAGAGTGGCATAGAGTGAAGTGATCTAGAGTGTCAGAGAGTGGAGTGATGTACAGCAAAGTGTAGTGGCAGAGAGTGTAGTAAAGTAACGTAGAGGGACTTGTGTAGAGTGGGGTAGAGTACTGTAGATTCGAGTGGCATAGACTGGAGTAGATTGTATAGAGTGGCAAAGAATGATGTAGTGCAGTACAGTGGAATGACAGAGTGGAGAAGAGTGTTGTAGAGTGTTGTAGAATGGTGTAGCATAGAGTGGAGTAGAGTGTTGTAGAATGGAGTGGCATAGAGAGTTGTGAAGTGGCATAGAGTGGCTTGGAGTAGAGTGGCATTGAGTGGCATAAAGGGACTTGCATAGCCTGTTGTAGAGGAGAGCAGAGTGGCATATAGTGGAGTAGAGTTGTGTAGAGTAGATTAGAGTGGCACACCATGTCATAGAGTGACATACAGTTGAGTAAAGCGTCAGAGTGGAGGGGTGTACAGTGAAGTGGCCTAGAGTAAAGTGTCATAGAGTGGAGTGGCATAGAGTGGAGTGAAGGGACGTAGAGTGGAGAGTCATAGAGTGGAGAGGCATAGAGTAAAGGGGCATAGAATGGAGAGGCACAGAATGGATGGGAAAAAGTGGAATGGAGTAGAGTGCCATAGAATGGAGTAGAGGTTAATGGAGTAGAGTGTCAGGGTGGAGTATTGTGGAGTTTGGTTTCCTAGAGTGGAGTGCTAAATTATGAGGTACAGTGTCCTAGAGTGAAGTGGTGTAGAGTTAATTGTCATAGAGTGCAGTAACATAGAGTAGAGTGGCATAGACTGTAGTGGTGCAGAGTAGAGTACAGTGGGGTAGAGTGGAGTGACGCAGCATAGATTGCAGTGGCTTAGAGTGCAGTGGCATAGTATTGAGTGGCATAGTGTGGAGGGAGTGACATAGAGTGGAGTGCTGCAGAGTGGAGTAGCATGGTGTAGACTGCTGTGGCATAGAGTAGATTGTTTCAGAGTAAAGTGAAGTGGCATAAGTGGTGCAGGGTAGAGTGGAGTGGAGCAGAGTAGTATGGCATAGAGTGCAGTGGCATAGGATGCAGGAGTGCAGAGTTGATTAGCGTGGTGGAAAGTGGATTGACGTATAGTGAAATGGTGTGGAGTGCAGTAGTGAAGAGTGAATTGATGTAGAGTGCAGGAGAAGGGTGTACAGTAGAGTGGTGCAGAGTAGAGTGTATGAGTGTGATGGTTCAGAGTACAGTGGCATAGAGTTCAGTAGCGGAGAGTGCAGTGATGTAGAGTAGAGTGTTGTAGAGTGTAGAGATGTAGAGTAGATTGCTGTGGAGTGCATTTGTGTAGGGTAGAGAGGCAAAGAGAGTTAGAGCGTAGTACCATAGAGTACAGTGGTGTAGAGCATAATACAGAGATGTAGAGTGCATGTAGGAGGCTGGACTGGCTTGTGGTGAGTACGAAGGGGTACTTACACCTTGCACCAGGCCCAGGTATCCCTTATTAGTGTATAGGGTGTCTAGCAGCTTAGGCTGCTAGATAATGGTAGCTTAGCAGAGCAGCTTAGGCAGAACTAGGAGACGTGTGAAGCTACTACAGTACCACTAGTGTCATATGCACAATATCATAAGAAAACACAATACACAGATATACTAAAAATAAAGGTACTTTATTTTTATGACAATATGCCAAAAGTATCTCAGTGAGTACCCTCAGTATGAGGATAGCAAATATACACAAGATATATGTACACAATACCAAAAATATGCAGTATAGTCTTAGAAAACAGTGCAAACAATGTATAGTTACAATAGGATGCAATGGAAACACATAGGGATAGGGGCAACACAAACCATATACTCCAAAAGTGGAATGCGAACCACAAATGGACCCCAAACCTATGTGACCTTGTAGAGGGTCGCTAGGACTATTAGAAAATAGTAAGGGTTAGAAAAATACCCCACCCCAAGACCCTGAAAAGTGAGTGCAAAGTGCACTAAAGTTCCCCAAAGGACATAGAAGTCGTGATAAGGGAATTCTGCAGGAAAGACACAAACCAGCAATGCAACAACGATGGATTTCCAGTCGAGGGTACCTGTGGAATAAGGGGACCAAGTCCAAAAGTCACAAGCAAGTCGGAGATGGGCAGATGCCCAGGAAATGCCAGCTGTGGGTGCAAAGAAGCTTCTACTGGACAGAAGAAGCTGAGGATTCTGCAGGAACGACAAGGGCTAGAGACTTCCCCTTTGGAGGATGGATCCCCCACGCCGTGGAGAGTCGTGCAGAAGTATTTTCCTGCCGAAAGGATGCCAACAAGCCTTGCTAGCTGCAAGTCATGCGGTTAGGGTTTTTGGATGCTGCTGTGGCCCAGGATGGACCAGGATGACGCCAATTGCGTCTGGGGACAGAAGGGGCGTCGAGCAAGACAAGGAGCCCTCTCAGGAGCAGGCAGCACCAGCAGAAGTGCCAGAACAGGCACTACAAAGAAGAGTGAAACTGTGCTCACCCGAAGTTGCACAAAGGAGTCCCACGTCGCCGGAGACCAACTTAGAAAGTCGTGCAATGCAGGTTAGAGTGCCGTGGACCCAGGCTTGGCTGTGCACGAAGGATTTCCGCCGGAAGTGTACAGAGGCCGGAGTAGCTGCAAAAGTTGCGGTTCCCAGCAATGCAGTCTGGCGTGGGGAGGCAAGGACTTACCTCCACCAAACTTGGACTGAAGAGTCACTGGACTGTGGGGGTCACTTGGACACAGTTGCTGGATTCAAGGGACCTCGCTCGTCGTGCTGAGAGGAGACCCAAGGGACCGGTGATGCAGCTTTTTGGTGCCTGCGGTTGCAGGGAGAAGATTCCGTCGACCCACGGGAGATTTCTTCGCAGCTTCTGATGCAGAGAGGAGGCAGACTACCCCCACAGGATGCACCACCAGGAAAACAGTCGAGAAGGCGGCAGGATCAGCGTTACAAGGTCGCAGTAGTCGTCTTTGCTACTTTGTTGCAGTTTTGCAGGCTTCCAGCGCGGTCAGCAGTCGATTCCTTGGCAGAAGGTGAAGAGAGAGATGCAGAGGAACTCTGATGAGCTCTTGCATTCGTTATCTAAGGAATTCCCAAAGACAGAGACCCTAAATAGCCAGAAAAGAAGGTTTGGCTACTTAGGAGAGAGGATAGGCTAGCAACACCTGAAGGAGCCTATCAGAAGGAGTCTCTGACGTCACCTGCTGGCACTGGCCACTCAGAGCAGTCCAGTGTGCCAGCAGCACCTCTGTTTCCAAGATGGCAGAGGTCTGGAGCACACTGGAGGAGCTCTGGGCACCTCCCAGGGGAGGTGCAGGTCAGGGGAGTGGTCACTCCCCTTTCCTTTGTCCAGTTTCGCACCTAAGCAGGGCTGAGGGGTCCCTGAACCGGTGTAGACTGGCTTATGCAGAATTGGGCACATCTGTGCCCAAGAAAGCATTTCCAGAGGCTGGGGGGGGCTACTCCTCCCCTGCCTTCACACCATTTTCCAAAGGGAGAGGGTGTAACACCCCCTCTCTGAGGAAGTCCTTTGTTCTGCCATCCTGGGCCAGGCCTGGCTGGACCCCAGGAGGGCAGAAACCTGTCTGAGGGGTTGGCAGCAGCTGCAGTGAAACCCCTGAAAAGGCAGTTTGGCAGTACCAGGGTCTGTGCTACAGACCACTGGGATCATGGGATTGTGCCAACTATGCCAGGATGGCATAGAGGGGGCAATTCCATGATCATAGACATGTTACATGGCCATATTCGGAGTTACCATTGTGAAGCTACACATAGGTAGTGACCTATGTGTAGTGCACACATGTAATGGTGTCCCCGCACTCACAAAGTCGGGGAATTTGCCCTGAACAATGTGGGGGCACCTTGGCTAGTGCCAGGGTGCCCACACACTAAGTAACTTTGCACCTAACCTTTACCAGGTAAAGGATAGACATATGGGTGACTTATAAGTTACTTAAGTGCAGTGAAAATGGCTGTGAAAGAATGTGTGCATTATTTCACTCAGGCTGCAGTGGCAGGCCTGTGTAAGAATTGTCAGAGCTCTCTATGGGTGGCAAAAGAAATGCTGCAGCCCATAGGGATCTCCTGGAACCCCAATACCCTGAGTACCTCAGTACCATATACTAGGGAATTATAAGGGTGTTCCAGTAAGCCAATGTAAATTGGTAAAATTGGTCACTAGCCTGTTAGTGACAATTTGAAAGAAATGAGAGAGCACAACCACTGAGGTTCTGGATAGCAGAGCCTCAGTGAGACAGTTAGTCACTACACAGGTAACACAGTCAGGCACACTTATGAGCACTGGGGCCCTGGCTGGCAGGGTCCCAGTGACACATACAACTAAAACAACATATATACAGTGAAAAATGGGGGTAACATGCCAGGCAAGATGGTACTTTCCTACACAACCCCCCCCCCAAACGAAGGACAATAAGACTAGTCATTACCTGATGGGTCTTCATTGTCTAAGTGGAAATATCTGGAGAGTCCATGTGCATTGGAGTGGGTACTCCCAGGTCTATGTTCTACTGTATAGTCCATTCCCTGTAGAGATATGGACCACCTCAACAATTTAGGATTTTCACCTTTCATTTGTTTTAGCCAAAGTAGAGGTTTGTGGTCTGTCTGAACAATGAAGTGAGTGCCAAACAGGTATGGCCTCAACTTCTTCAGTGCCCAGACCACAGCAAAGGCCTCCCTCTCAATGGCAGACCAACGCTTTTCTCTAGGGGTCAACCTCCTACTAATAAAAGCAACAGGTTGATCCTGGCCCTCAGAATTAAGTTGTGATAGGACTGCCCCTACTCCTAATTCAGATGCATCAGTTTGGACGTAGAATTTTTTAGAGCAACAAGGGCTTTTCAGGACAGGTGCAGAGCACATGGCCTGCTTCAGCTCCTCAAAAGCTTTCTGACAGCTTGCTGTCCACAATACCTTTTTAGGCATCTTCTTTGAAGTGAGGTCATTAAGAGGGGCTGCAATGGAGCCATAGTTCTTTATGAACCTCCTATAGTACCCAGTGAGGCCTAAAAAGGCTCTCACCTGAGTCTGAGTAGTAGGGGGAACCCAATCAATAATTGTTTGGATTTTCCCCTGCAGTGGTGCAATCTGTTCTCCACCAACCAGGTGTCCCAGATAAACCACCTTCCCCTGCCCTATCTGGCACTTTGAAGCCTTGATAGTGAGGCCTGCCTTCTGCAGGGCCTCCAAAACATTCCATAGGTGGACCAGGTGATCATCCCAGCTGGAGCTAAAGACAGCTATATCGTCCAGATATGCTGCACTGAAGGCTTCCAGCCCTTGCAGGACTGTATTCACCAACCTCTGAAAAGTGGCAGGTGCATTTTTCAATCCAAAAGGCATTATTGTGAATTGGTAATGTCCTCCAATGGTTGAAAATGCAGTTTTAGCTTTAGCATCTTCTGATAATTTGATCTGCCAATACCCTGCAGTCAAGTCAAAAGTGCTTAGATACTTGGCAGATGCCAGTGTATCTATGAGCTCATCTGCCCTGGGTATAGGGTGAGCATCAGTTTTGGTTACCTGGTTGAGACCTCTGTAATCAACACAAAACCTCATTTCTTTCTATCCATCTTTGGAATGAGGTTTTGGCACAAGTACCACAGGAGAGGCCCATGGACTTTCAGAGTGCTCAACCACTCCTAGTTCTAACATTTTCTGGACCTCTTGCTTTATGCAGTCTCTGACATGGTCAGGCTGCCTATAGATTTTACTTTTGACAGGCAAGCTGTCTCCAGTATCTATAGTGTGCTCACACCAAGAAGTGGTACCTGGCACAGTAGAGAAGAGTTCAGAAAACTGACCCAGGAGATGTATGCAGTGGTCTTTCTGCTCAGCAGTAAGACAATCTCCTAATACAACACCTTCCACTAGAGCATCTTGTTCTGTGGAAGAGAAGAGATCAGGTAGAGGATCACTGTCTTGTTCCTGTCCCTCATCAGTTGCCATGAGCAGGGTGAGATCAGCCCTGTCATAGTAGGGTTTCAGGCGGTTTACATGGAGCACCCTAAGGGGACTCCTGGCAGTGCCTAAGTCAACCAAGTAGGTGACTTCACCCTTTTTCTCAACAATTGTGTGGGGTCCACTCCATTTATCTTGGAGTGCTCTTGGGGCCACAGGCTCCAAGACCCACACTTTCTGCCCTGGTTGGTACTGAACCAAAACAGCCTTCTGGTCATGCCATTGCTTCTGGAGCTCTTGGCTGGCCTGAAGGTTTGTACTGGCCTTTTTCATATACTCAGCCATCCTTGATCTGAGGCCTAGTACACAATCCACAATATCTTGTTTTGGAGCTTTTAAAGGTTGTTCCCAACCCTCATTGACAAGTGTGAGTGGACCCCTAACAGGGTGTCCAAAGAGGAGTTCAAAGGGGCTGAAGCCCACTCCTTTCTGGGGTACCTCCCTGTAGGCAAAAAGGAGGCATGGTAAAAGAATATCCCATCTCCTGCGGAGTTTGTCTGGGAGTCCCATAATCATGCCTTTGAGAGTTTTATTAAATCTCTCCACCAGTCCATTTGTTTGTGGATGATAGGGTGTGGTGAACTTGTATGTCACCCCACACTCTTTCCACATGGCCTTCAAGTAAGCAGACATGAAATTGCTTCCTCTGTCTGAAACTACCTCTTTTGGGAAGCCCACCCTGGAAAAGATTCCCAGGAGGGCCCTTGCCACTGCAGGAGCTGTAGTGGTCCTTAGAGGAATTGCTTCAGGATATCTTGTGGCATGGTCCACTACCACCAAGATAAACCTATTGCCTGAAGCAGTAGGAGGGTCAAGGGGGCCAACTATGTCAACCCCTACCCTTTCAAAGGGAACCCCAACCACAGGCAGTGGAATAAGGGGTGCCTTTGGGGTGCCACCTGTCTTGCCACTGGCTTGACAGGTTTCACAGGACTTACAAAAATCTTTTGTGTCCTCAGACATTCTAGGCCAATGAAACAGGGGAACAAGCCTGTCCCAAGTTTTCATTTGCCCCAAATGTCCAGCAAGGGGAATATCATGAGCAAGAGTTAGGAGGAACTTTCTGTACTCCTGAGGAATCACTAATCTCCTGGCAGCTCCAGGTTTAGGATCCCTTGCTTCAGTGTACAAGATGTTGTCCTCCCAGTAAACTCTGTGAGAGTCACTGATATCCCCATTTGCTTGTTTGACAGCTTGCTGTCTTAGACCCTCTAGTGTGGGACAGGTCGGCTGTGCCACACTCAGCTCCTCCCTGTCAGGCCCCCCTTCACCCAAAAGCTCAGCAGTGTCTCCTTCCAGCTCCTCTGGTGTAGGTTCTGCACAGGGTGGAAACTCTTATTCCTCAGAAGAAGAATCCACTGTAGAGGGAGGGATAGTAGGAAGTGCTTTACTTCTACTAGCCCTAGCTTTAGGGAGCACTTGGTCCATTGTTCCAGGATCCAAGCTTCCCTGTCCTTTTTGCTTTTTGGCCTGAGCCCTGGTCAAAGCAAAAATATGCCCTGGGATGCCCAGCATTGCTGCATGGGCCTCCAACTCCACATCTGACCAAGCTGATGTCTCCAAATCATTCCCTAGTAGACAGTCTACAGGCAAATCTGAGGCTACCACAACTTTCTTTGGACCAGTAACCCCCCCCCAGTTGAGATTTACAACAGCCATGGGGTGGCTAAGTGTGTTGTTGTGAGCATCGGTTACTTGGTACTGGTGACCAAGTAGGTGTTGTTCAGGGTGTACCAGTTTCTCAATCACCATTGTGACACTGGCATCTGTGTCCCTGTAGGCCTGGACCTCAACACCATTTATTAGGGGTAGTTGCTTGTACTTATCCATGTTAAGGGGACAAGCAACCAAGGTGGCTAAATCAATAGCCCCCTCAGAGACTAACACAGCCTCTGTGGTCTCCCTAATCAGACCAACCCCAACTAAGTTACCAATAGTGAGCCCAGCTACTCCCTTGGATTGGCTATTAGTAGGTTTGCTCCCACCACCACTGCTATTAGTAGGGACACTAGGTGTAGCAGTAGGGGTTGTAGTGGTAGGAGGCTTGGTGCTTTTCTTTGGACAACTGGGATCTGTTGTCCAATGGCCTTTTATTTTACATAAATAGCACCATGGTTTATTTTCTTTATTTTGATTAGAAGAGGATTTAGGCCCACCACCCCCACCAGAGTGTTTTTGTGGACCTGATGAAGACTCATTTTTAGATTTGTCCCCACCTTTGTCTGAAGGCTTACCATCCTTCTTCTTGCCATCTTTGTCACCCCCTGTATTAACTTTTATGTTCACCCTTGTTCTGACCCATTTGTCTGCCTTCTTTCCCAATTCTTGGGGAGAGGTCAGATCAGAGTCTACCAGGTACTGGTGCAACAAATCAGACACACAATTATTAAGAATATGCTCTCTCATGATTAAGTTGTACAGGCTTTCATAGTCAGTCACTTTACTGCCATGTAACCACCCCTCCAAGGCCTTCACTGAATGGTCAGTGAAATCAACCCAGTCTTGTGAAGACTCCTTTTTGGTCTCTCTGAACTTTATCCTGTATTGTTCAGTGGTTAAGCCATAACCATCAAGGAGTGCATTCTTAAGAATAGTGAAATTGTTGGCATCACTTTCTTTCACAGTAAGGAGTCTATCCCTACCCTTACCACTAAATGATAGCCATAGGATAGCAGCCCACTGCCTTTGAGGGACATCTTGAACAACACAGGCCCTCTCAAGTGCAGCAAACCACTTGTTAATGTCATCCTCCTCCTTATAAGGGGGAACTATCTTGTGCAGATTCCTGGAATCATGCTCTTTTACAGGATGACTATGGGGAATACTGCTGCTGCCACCATGGGTTTCTAAACCCAGTTTCTGTCTTTCTCTTTCTACTTCTAGAGACTGCCTATCTAAATCCAGCTGTTGCCTTTTGAGCTTCAGTCTGGATTCCTCCACTCTCAATCTATTGAGCTCCCTTTCTAACACTCTGTCATCAGGGTGGGTGGGAGGGACATACCTAGAAACAGAAGTGTGATGAGAATGGACAGAAGGAGACCTGTCCCTAACAGATGGCACCCTAACAGCTTGGCTAACAGTGTAATGTGAGAGCTCACCATCTGTATGATGAGACTCAACATTAGAACCAACTATGCTAGGTTGTCTGCTAATGGGCAGGCTAGGAAGTTTCCCTCCCACATCTTTTGCCAGGGGTGCCCCAGAATCAGAGTGGGAACCATCAGCTAACTTTTCAACAGTTGTGCCAGCTTTGGCCTTATCCTGTTCAATAAGCATATTCACTAACAGTTCTCTAGAGGGGTTCTTCCCTACACTTAAACCTCTTTCTATGCAGAGACTCCTTGCTCCTTTCCAGCTAAGGTGATCATATGCAATTTTGGACAGATCAACAGTTTGACCTGTACCAGACATTTTTAGAAGAGTTTAAGTGATAGAAAAAGTGAAGAAAAAGTTTTTCAGAACTTTTGGAAAGACAGAAAAAAAAAAACTTTTGAAACTTTTTAGAAACTTTTTAGAAAGTTTAGATGTACTTTTCAGCACTTAGAAAGGAGTGAAAAGAGGAAATGCAAAACTTTTGGATTAGGTGTACATACACTGAACTTGTTTTGTATATTTTTCTCTTATGAAAAGTACAATGTCAAGAGTGGTAAGCAGTCTCAAAGCACTTATCCCGTCGCTGCTTCCAATGTAGGAGGCTGGACTGGCTTGTGGTGAGTACGAAGGGGTACTTACACCTTGCACCAGGCCCAGGTATCCCTTATTAGTGTATAGGGTGTCTAGCAGCTTAGGCTGATAGATAATGGTAGCTTAGCAGAGCAGCTTAGGCTGAACTAGGAGACGTGTGAAGCTACTACAGTACCACTAGTGTCATATGCACAATATCATAAGAAAACACAATACACAGATATACTAAAAATAAAGGTACTTTATTTTTATGACAATATGCCAAAAGTATCTCAGTGAGTACCCTCAGTATGAGGATAGCAAATATACACAAGATATATGTACACAATACCAAAAATATGCAGTATAGTCTTAGAAAACAGTGCAAACAATGTATAGTTACAATAGGATGCAATGGAAACACATAGGGATAGGGGCAACACAAACCATATACTCCAAAAGTGGAATGCGAACCACAAATGGACCCCAAACCTATGTGACCTTGTAGAGGGTCGCTGGGACTATTAGAAAATAGTAAGGGTTAGAAAAATACCCCACCCCAAGACCCTGAAAAGTGAGTGCAAAGTGCACTAAAGTTCCCCAAACGACATAGAAGTCGTGATAGGGGAATTCTGCAGGAAAGACACAAACCAGTAATGCAACAACGATGGATTTCCAGTCGAGGGTACCTGTGGAACAAGGGGACCAAGTCCAAAAGTCACAAGCAAGTCGGAGATGGGCAGATGCCCAGGAAATGCCAGCTGTGGGTGCAAAGAAGCTTCTACTGGACAGAAGAAGCTGAGGATTCTGCAGGAACGACAAGGGCTAGAGACTTCCCCTTTGGAGGATGGATCCCACACGCCGTGGAAAGTTGTGCAGAAGTGTTTTCCCGCCAAAAGAACGCCAACAAGCCTTGCTAGCTGCAAGTCGTGCGGTTAGCGTTTTTGGATGCTGCTGTAGCCCAGGATGGACGAGGATGTCGCTAATTGCGTCTGGGGACAGAGGGGGCGTCGAGCAAGACAAAGAGCCCTCTCAGGAGCAGGCAGCACCCGCAGAAGTGCCAGAACAGGCACTACGAAGAAGAGTGAAACGGTGCTCACCCAAAGTTGCACAAAGGAGTCCCACGTCGCCGGAGACCAACTTAGAAAGTCGTGCAATGCAGGTTAGAGTGCCGTGGACCCAGGCTTGGCTGTGCACTAAGTATTTCCGCCGGAAGTGCACAGAGGCCGGAGTAGCTGCAAAAGACGCGGTTCCCAGCAATGCAGTCTGGCGTGGGGAGGCAAGGACTTACCTCCACCAAACTTGGACTGAAGAGTCACTGGACTGTGGGGGTCACTTGGACACAATTGCTGGATTCGAGGGACCTCGCTCATCGTGCTGAGAGGAGACCCAAGGGACCGGTGATGCAGCTATTTGGTGCCTGCGGTTGCAGGGGGAAGATTCCGTCGACCCACAGGAGATTTCTTTGCAGCTTCTGATGCAGAGAGGAGGCAGACTACCCCCACAGGATGCACCACCAGGAAAACAGTCGAGAAGGCGGCAGGATCAGCGTTACAAGGTCGCAGTAGTCGTCTTTGCTACTTTGTTGCAGTTTTGCAGGCTTCCAGCGCGGTCAGCAGTCGATTCCTTGGCAGAAGGTGAAGAGAGAGATGCAGAGGAACTCTGATGAGCTCTTGCATTCGTTATCTAAGGAATTCCCAAAGACAGAGACCCTAAATAGCCAGAAAAGAGGGTTTGGCTACTTAGGAGAGAGGATAGGCTAGCAACACCTGAAGGAGCCTATCAGAAGGAGTCTCTGACGTCACCTGCTGGCACTGGCCACTCAGAGCAGTCCAGTGTGCCAGCAGCACCTCTGTTTCCAAGATGGCAGAGGTCTGGAGCACACTGGAGGAGCTCTGGGCACCTCCCAGGGGAGGTGCAGGTCAGGGGAGTGGTCACTCCCCTTTCCTTTGTCCAGTTTCGCGCCTAAGCAGGGCTGAGGGGTCCCTGAACCGGTGTAGACTGGCTTATGCAGAATTGGGCACATCTGTGCCCAAGAAAGCATTTCCAGAGGCTGGGGGAGGCTACTCCTCCCCTGCCTTCACACCATTGTCCAAAGGGAGAGGGTGTAACACCCCCTCTCTGAGGAAGTCCTTTGTTCTGCCATCCTGGGCCAGGCCTGGCTGGACCCCAGGAGGGCAGAAACCTGTCTGAGGGGTTGGCAGCAGCAGCAGCTGCAGTGAAACCCCTGAAAAGGCAGTTTGGCAGTACCAGTGTCTGTGCTACAGACCACTGGGATCATGGGATTGTGCCAACTATGCCAGGATGGCATAGAGAGGGCAATTCCATGATCATAGACATGTTACATGGCCATATTCGGAGTTACCATTGTGAAGCTACACATAGGTAGTGACCTATGTGTAGCGCACACATGTAATGGTGTCCCCGCACTCACAAAGTCGGGGAATTTGCCCTGAACAATGTGGGGGCACCTTGGCTAGTGCCAGGGTGCCCACACACTAAGTAACTTTGCACCTAACCTTTACCAGGTAAAGGATAGACATATAGGTGACTTATAAGTTACTTAAGTGCAGTGAAAATGGCTGTGAAATAATGTGTGCATTATTTCACTCAGGCTGCAGTGGCAGGCCTGTGTAAGAATTGTCAGAGCTCCCTATGGGTGGCAAAAGAAATGCTGCAGCCCATAGGGATCTCCTGGAACCCCAATACCCTGCGTACCTCAGTACCATATACTAGGGAATTATAAGGGTGTTCCAGTAAGCCAATGTAAATTGGTAAAATTGGTCACTAGCCTGTTAGTGACAATTTGAAAGAAATGAGAGAGCATAACCACTGAGGTTCTGGATAGCAGAGCCTCAGTAAGACAGTTAGTCACTACACAGGTAACACAGTCAGGCACACTTATGAGCACTGGGGCCCTGGCTGGCAGGGTCCCAGTGATACATACAACTAAAACAACATATATACAGTGAAAAATGGGGGTAACATGCCAGGCAAGATGGTACTTTCCTACAGTGCAGTTATGTAAAGTGCAATTGTGTAGAGCAGTGTGCAGTGCAGTGGAATGGAGTGCATTGGTTCTGAGTAAAGTGGTGTGGAGTGCAGTGGTGTAGAGTGCAGTGGCACAGAGTGGAGTGGTTCAAAGTAGAGCTATATAGAGTGGAGTGGTGCAACATGGATTGCAGTGGCTTAGAGTGCAGTGGCACAGAGTGGAGTGCCACAGATTGGAATGGCAAAGAGTGCAGTGGTGCGGAGTACAGTAGTGTAGAGTAGTTTGCTTTAGAGTAGTGTTAAGTGGTGTAGAGTGGAGTGGCACAGGGTAGATTAGGTTAGCATAGAGTGTGGTGTCAGAGACTGCAGTGGTGCAGAGTATATTAGATTGGCATAGAGTCCAGTAGGGGAAGTGGAATAATGAAGAGTGCATTGATGTAAAGTGCAGGAGAATGGTGTTGAGTAGAGTGGTGCAGAGTAGAGTGCATAGAGTGCATTGGCATACAGTGCAGCAGACTGGCGTGGAGTAGAGTGATGCAGAGCAGAGTGCAGTGGCATAAAGTGCTGTAGAGCAGAGTAGAGAGGTGGAGAGTTCAGTGGTGAAAAGAGCAGTGTTGCTGAGTTGAGCATTGTAGAGTGCTCCTCTGTAGAGTAGAGCTGTGCAGAGTGCATTGGCATAGAGTGCAGTGGTGTAGATGGAATGATGTAGAGTGGAGCACAGTAGAACAAATTGGTGTAGGGTACAGTGGCGTAGAGTGCAATGGTGTAAAGTAGAGTGGCCAAGAGTGCAGTGAGGTAGAGAGCAGTGAAATAGAGTGTTGCAGAGTAGAGTATAGTGATGTAGAGTGTAGGGGTGCAGAGTAGATTGCCATAGAGTGCAGTGATATAGAGTGCATTGTTTTTTAGAAAGTGGTGTAGAGTGCATTGACATAGGATGTAGTGGCATACAGTGAAGTGGCGCAGCATAGATTACAATGACATGGACAAGTTGTGCAGAATAGAGTAGGGTGGCATAGAGTGCAGCGTTGTCGAGTGCACTGACATAGAGTTGATTGTTTCAGAGTAGAGTAAAGAGGCGTAGAGTGGAGTTGTGCAGGGTAGAGAACAGTAGTGTAGAGAAGAGTGGTGTAGAGTGTAGTGGCATAGAGTAGAGTGACAAAGTGCAGTGTGATAGGATGCAGTGGTGAAGAGTAGCTTAAAGTAGTTTAGAGTGGATTGGCCTAGAGTGCAGTGGTGTAAAGTGGAGTAGCTTAGAGTGGAGTGATGCAGAGTCGAGTGGTTTGGAGTGTAGTGGCAAATAATGCATTGGCATAGAGTGCAGGAGAGTGGCATAGAGTTGTGCAGAGTAGAGTACAATGGCATATAATGCAGTGGTGCTGAGTAGAGTGGTGCAGAGGTCAGTGGCATGGAGTGCAGTGGTGTAGAGTAGAATGGCACAGAGTTGAGGATAGTGGCATAGAGAGGAGTGGTGTAGAGTACAGTGGTGCAGATGTAGAATAGAGTGGCATAGAGTGCAGTTACTGAGTGCAATTCTGTAGATTAGGGTGGCATGGAGTACAATGGAATAGAGTAGAATATTACAGAGTAGAGTATAGTGGCATGAGGTGCAGTGGTTCAGAGTAGAATGGCATAGTGTATTGATTTTGAGTAAAGAGGTATAAAGTGCATTGGCTTAGAGTTCAGTGGTTAGAGTAGAGTGGTGTAGAGTACAGTGGTGTAGAGCCATGCATAGTAGAGTGGCATAGAGTAGAGTAGTGCACAGTTGATTGCAGTGGTACAGAGTGCATTACCGTAGAGTGTAGTGGTGCCACGTTGAGTAGTAGAGTGGCGTAGAAAGAGTTAGCATAGAGCGCAGTCACATAGAATAGAGTTTTTCTGAGTAAAGTGAAGTGGCATAGAGTGGGGTGGTGCAGGGTATAGTGCAGTGGCATAGGGTAGAATGACAGAGTGCAATGGCGTACAGTGCAGTGATGCTTAGTAGATTAGAGTGACATGGAGTGTATTGACATAGAGTACATTGGCATAGAGTGGAAAGATACAGAGTAAAGTGCATTGGCATAAAGTACAGTGGCATAGCAGTGTTGCCGAGGAGAGTGGCATAAAGTGGAGTGGCGTGGAGTGCTCAAAGTAGAGTGGAGTGCCCTAACTAGAATGGAGAAGAGTAGAGGAGAGTGGCGTATACTGCATTGGTATAAAGTGGTGTAGAGAGGCAAAGATTCCAGTAGCGTGGAGTGGTGAAGAGTAGAGTGGAGTGATATGGAGTGGTGTAAAATGTAGTGTTTCGGAGTAAAGTGCAGTGCGGTGGATTGGTGCAGAGTAGAGTGGAGTGACGTAAAGTGGAGTATAGCTGGTGTGTAAATGACCATTACAATTTCACAGACATACAGTTTAACTGATAAAACTATGCAGCAGACAGACAACGATGTGTATAGATTTATTGTCATTGTATTCAAATATTTGTTTCAACTGCACTCCACAATTGTCAAAAAATGTGCTTCATTTGTGTTTTCCTAATGCAGCTATATTCTGAAATATCTGCACAGTTAATTTAGAGCCATTTAAAAGTTGCTGTTTGCTAGAAGAAAATACCATTGTGCACCCTTCCTGGAGCACACCTGCAATGCCCATCAAGGTTGTCCCATAAATCCTTTCAATTTGAAGTCAGAGAAAGAAAGGTAAACAGCAAGTTCCCTCGGACGGGAGAGCCTGACATTTGACCTGTCTCTATATGCGCAACAAATGTGACCAGATATGTACAAGGTTTAAAGCCCTGTTTACAGAATGACACCCTAGTGCAAGAATAGAAGGTGGCCTGTCATGTGGTACTGTACTGTTCGACATCAAACCGGTGCTGTCTGCATGTTTGCTATACAACAGATATTACTATTCTGCTTGTGAAAAGCCGGGTACTGCCTTGAACTGGGTCTGGCGTACAGTGGACTAAAACATCTACTGCAGGACTAGTTTTCATCCTGCGGTGGTCACTAAAAGGAGTACTCTTGAATTTGGCGGTGAAACTGGTTGAAACTTTATTCGGTATAAAAAAATGTCATCCATTACAGCACATAATCATCAAAACAGTATAAAAATACCAGTAAAAACCATGTATAATAAAAGCACCCATCATAAAAACATGTACATATAAATATATATAAAAGAGATAAAAAACCCTCATTCATAAAAACTGAAGCAAGAATAAATAAGATCATTCTAAACATTCTACATTTTTGCGCCAAGTAATAGCTCCCTTCAGAAATGATCCCAGGCCCTTCCATACCAATACATCTGAGGCCATTTGCAGCCACATAAAAGCCGGACGGTATTGCACAAAACCCTTGGGCCTAAGCAGCGGTAGTAAAAATCGAGTTCTAAATGGAGCATAAAAGACACAAAACAGTGTAAAATGGATCAAAGTCTGAGGGGACACCCCATCACAAGGGCAGGGTCTAATACCTTTCTCCCCAAACTGGCCTAGGGGGAAGCACAGATTACTTCTAATAATCCCCAAGCGGAATCGAGTTATGAGAGACCTTTCCCTCACATCCTTAATTTCTAAAAGATATTGCTCAGGGCCCACCCACATCTTTAGCATACTGAATTCCCTGATCGATTTTTTCCTTAAGGCCTCCCCCTCCCTCTTGTCCTCCTGGATTCTCTGAAAATTCTCCTTAACCCATTTCTTATCGTAACTAGTTAGGCCATCGGGATAATCAAACAATTCAGGCCGCCCCAGGTCATATGCCATCTTCCTTATGTGCAACAACCAGGGAATATGTTTTACGTGGTTGCAGGCCAAGCAATCCATTAAAATATCCTTATTAAGAGAGGCATGTTCGTTGCACCAAACTGAAATCCATAACAAAAGGGGAGCCAACTGGGTAGTGTCCTGTACATACTCAAGGTCCAGTTCCAAGTGGAGACAGAATCCAGGAATATTTTGACCAACACCCAGAAGCCTTCTACAGAAATGATTTTCTTCCACCATAAGGGCTCGGGTATCCCTAAACCCCCAAAGTGCTGAGCCATACAGAAGGACAGGTAGGCATTTCCGCCTAAAGATTTCAAGCAGGGGTTTAATCGGTTTGCTACCTACCCTAGCCGCGAAGTCAAAGGTTGCACCAACTGTTGCATGAAAAAGCACAATCCTTCTGGCTATACAGGGTTTCCAAGATCCTTTCTCATCAAAGATGACCCCTAAGTATGGGAACTCGTGGACTCTGCTGATAATTTGATCCTCCACCCTTAGCTCCCCAACCCTGCTCATAGGTTTACCACAAACCATAAAGTGCGACTTCTTAAAATTAACCTCCAGCCCCAAGGCTGACATAAAAATAACATAAGCTCTGACTAGTTCTCGGAGACCATTCATCGTACGGGCCATAAGGACTGCGTCATCCGCGTACGTCAGGACAGGGATATCAATACCCTTCACCTTCGGGACATCCCTGCAGTGTTCCATCAAAAAATCTGTCAGTCCATTAGTATATAGAAGGAACAAGGTAGGGGCCAAGACACACCCCTGCCGCACACCCCTAGAAAGCTTGAATGCCTCCGAACATTCCCCATTTGGGCCCACTCTCACATTTGCTACTGTCCCTGAATGGAGATATCGGAGAAGCTCTACAATAATAGGTTCCAACCCTAGCTGAGTTAGCCTCTCCCATAATAGAGACCGATTCACTTTGTCAAAAGCACAGCTGAGGTCCATAAAAGCAAGATAAAGGGTACCTTTCTTGGCCTGCGTGTATTTGTTAATTATCATCAATAAATTGAGACACTGTTCTTGCGTACCGAGGCCTTCCCTAAAGCCATACTGTTCCCGACTTAAAATATTATTTCCTATCATCCAGGCCTTCAGACGCCCTAGGATAATCCGTCCCAAAATCTTCACCGAGGAGTCCAACAATGAAATAGGGCGATAAGACTTAGGATCATTACGATTACCCTTTTTGAACACTGGGACTATACATGCCAATCTCCAAGAGGGAGGGATGCCCACAGTTACGGCTGCATTAAGAACAGTTAGGAGAATGGGTGCCCATAGCTGAGGGTTAGCTTTATACAGATCCATCGGGATCGAGTCCGGACCCGGAGCTTTATTTTGCGCACCACTCTGTATCGCATCAATAACCTCCTGTAGTGAGAATCTGATTGCTAAGTTAGGAGCCACATCATACGCACTCTCCCATGTATTACTTAGAGGGGTACCCTCAAATATAATACAGAAATGAGTTACCCAGGCCTCCGGGGCTATATTACATCCAAAGCCCTCTGAGGTTTCTGTTTCAAGGAAACCTCTATTCACCACCTTCCAAAACAGGCCGGGGTCTCTCAAAACTGTGGCACGCTCTAACTCTTCCCAGGCTTTATTTTTATATTTTAGCTTACTATCCCTCAGGGTCCTTTTATACCTTATTCTCGCTTCTTTTACGAGAGCCCAATCTCTAGGGTGGGTCTTGGTAGCCATCTTTAAGTTTGCCCTTGCATCATAGCAGGCTTTATCGTACCAGCCACACTTGCGTTTATGAGGGTGGTTGCCTACTAAAAAAAGACAATCTCTGACTGCTGCATATACTACTGTTATCGCATCTATAACAGTCAAGGGATTTGGCGCTTCTGTCAGGAGTATTTCCATAAATAGATGTAGGTTATCCCCCACAACCCTTCCCACAACTTTTTGGGGGTCTACTTGCTTCCACCCAAGCCGCCTACCCTGGTCCTTTGTTACCACTGTTACCGGCCTGCCTCGTCCAAGTAAGCGAAACGCCCCCGGGAGTTTAAAGGACAGTATAAGGGGATTATGGTCGCTAAAGCACTCACCTAACACTTTACCTCCCATCACCAAATCTCTCATAGGAGGGGACACAAAGATATAGTCAATGGTGGATCCGGATCCTCTTCCGACATAGGTTGGGAGTTGGTGAGTGCCTACTACTTCAATATCATAGAAATTCAAGAGACACATCTCCCCAAGTTTCTTTACTAGATCTCTGCCTCTGGGGTCCTGCGGACCCAGCGCTGAATGGACCTCATAGTCACGAATAAAGGGATTAACCACAGTACTGGATCGGCCCAGCTTGGCATTAAAGTCCCCAGAAATAATGGCACGAAATTCCAATCCCACCTTCTCCATTCTATATTGCATAATCTTAAGAATGGAGAACAGGGCCCCAATTTGGCACCCCATATCCCACACAGCATTATAAAAGTTGACCAATAATACATTAAAATGATTGGAGAAGAGTATCCATACCAGCAATATACCTTGATGATTACAATTAATTTGGAAAGCACCCACTATCTTTGAGAGACGAATTAGGGTAACCAGGCCACCTTTCGAGCGACCTCCAAGAGACTGTGCGGCTGGTATTGCATATCTATCATACCCATCCCACACAGCCAATCCCCCCGACCAAGTTTCCTGTAGCATGATAACATCATAGTTAGCCACACACCCAACCCATGCTTGATCAGATAACTTAGTGTCATAGCCAGCAATATTCCATGAGATAAGATTACACTGTGGGGGTACCTCTTCTTGTATAGCTAATGCCTTAACGCATTGTCAATCCACCCCTTCCAGGGATAGGTTGCTATTAGTTTTTCTACTATGTACCCGCAGGCTGGACTGGCTCAGGGAGGGGTTCCTGCAGGATCCAAAAGAAACCCCAGTACAAGCTTGCATGTGATCATAGAAATAGCTCAAGGGAACCATATCTATAGAACCTGCACTAGGAACAGGAGAACGACGGCTAGTGAGTAGCCTTTCAATCAAGGCGGGATATCTGACATTTATAATAATACAGTCGTCCTTCCCCATCTTATTTTTAGGACCAACCCACCCAATTCTTCTAGCAAATAAGATATCCTTAAAGTCCTTACATGCAAAGTCACAATTTTTACTCAGCCAGTGTCCAGCCTTATTTATGAGTTGATTTGTAGACTCAGTTGCCCCATCAGCAAGAGCAGGCACATTCGTCAGCACTACTACATAGGGGGCACATGCAGGGGGGAGATCCAAGCAAACCGGGGAAGGTCTAGCTGTTGGCTGGTTCAAATTGTCATTTCCAGACAGCGGTTGACCACCCCCCCCCAGCTGCCACGCAGTCCATAACTGGCTGCCTACTGCAGCTAGACATATAGGTTGGCCTCTCTGGCCTTAGTGAAGGGGTTGGTACATTCGAGGCAGGTCCATCACAGGCACCCTGACCTTCATTATTGACAGGATTCACCAAAGGGTGAGATGAATTTTCCATGGGCCCCACGAGTCCTGCGACTACCTCTGGGGAAGGCAACTCCTTACTGGCACAGGAATGCCTCATCAAAGCCCCACTTCTGCCAACATCCTGGTTTCCTTGTCCACAAATCAAGGATACTGTTTTTTCTATGGCAGTCAGTTTCGCCACCACGGGAGACAAAAGCTCCTGAATAATCTCCCGAAATGTTGTCAGTATATTAACTGTGTCGTGCCCAAAGGGCTGACAAGGTGAAAAATCACTGCTCCCACCCCTAGGGGGTTCCAGAAGAGGTGTTTTAGTCTTTGGTATCAGTTTTTTTAAGGTTTTTCTTTTCCTCGGGGGAGGGCTACAATTTTCCACAGGGCAGACCGGGGGAGAAGTCAATAAGAGTCTTTTACTTCTTCTTGAGGGGCCATTGGACCCCAAATCTTCTCTTAACTCTGCTGGCTCATCCTCAACAGGCTCAGTATCCGACATATCAGCGCCTTGCCCTATCCCCAGAAAGTCCACCTCCACAACCACGGCCTCATCAGAGCCGTTATCTGTTGGGGCCTGGTGCCAATCTTCCAATTCCATGGATAGCCTCCTCTCTGCCAAATCAATTTCTTTTGTAACAACCCCAACCGCTCTTGCAAGAAAGAAGTCTAAAGTGGTCGTGCCATAGCCCTGTCTGCTACTGCCGCCCCCCCCCCCCGAGGCCCAGATAGGGTTCCCTTTTTCCTGCCCATATTCACAATACTAAGAACAATGCAACAGCGGGGCAACAAACAGGATGATACTAGATAGGTTTTTTTTTTTTAAACCAATAGCAGAGAAAGAGAGACAGCAAAATATAAATATCCAATAATTAAATTGAATTTGGGCAGTCACTCCTTACTGTACACGAAAGGGGGGTGGCCCAGCCCGGCCTCTTTCGGACGATGACGGGCGCAGGACGGGCCGCCCTTGGCCCGGCTTCGCCCGGGCGCCGCCCGTGCGCGTCCCGCGAGGCGGGAGCGCTCACAAAGTTTACAGGGCTCCTGCCCTGTGCTGGTTAGCTGCCTTCACTTTCCGCCTCCAGCCGCCCCCGAAATCGGCATACAGCGCGTCCCGCGAGGCGGGAGCGCTCACAAAGTTTAAAGGGCTCCTGCCCTGTGCTGGTTGGCTGCCTTCACTTTCCGCCTCCAGCCGCCCCCGAAATCGGCATACAGCGCGTCCCGCGGTGAAATAGAATGGTCCCTAAAAGTGACGGTGGTAAATACCTGTTATTCAGTGCCAGGCTGTCCTTCGTGGTGGACGTGAGCTGTACTAATAACTGATGTGATAAGTGCTTCTGGTCCATTTATCTACAGATTGTTTATTCCTTGTTGTCTGTCTTTCATAACTTGATACTTGATAACAGAACCTTTCTTTCAGCCATCAGATAAGGGCTGCATGTTATCAGGCATTTAACAAGCTGTCTTCCATCAGATAAACGCTGCAGTACAGTTTGTAAACGGACGCGCCAGTTGTCACCAGAGAAGTATTTGAATCCGTTTTCTACTTCGACTGTAAGGTGTGTGACATCGTGAAGACATGTCCACTCTTTTGATCACCCGACAAGAACCGCCATATTGTTTAACGGCAGAGCGGGTGTGATCACCCAGTTTGTCATCCAGCAGATGCCGCCATAAAATAGGTGCTGCTGAGATATTTTTAATCAGATGTGCAGCCATGTTTATCATTAGCTAGACACTGTGATGCTGTGTATCGCAGATGTGTGCTGAAAAGCTTAATCTTCTCAGACTTGTTCCATATACATCTTCATCACAGTTTCAGGTTTTCTGAAGCTTATTATGCTGCTGTTGTTGTCTTCGTAATCACACAGGCGAAGTCGGTCATCCTGTTTCCTCTGTTAGATAAATGATAGTTCGCAGTAGCCACACAACAGCCGTTATGGTGTTTGTCACAAAAGTCAAAGACTTGGGAAGCTGGTGATCGAAGAAGTCTATCAACACTTTGGGATTCACTATGGTGATTGTCTTAAGATGTTGACAGTGGTAATATTATTTTGTATTTGACTTTAATATGCTATTGCGTGCAAATATCTGGATTAAAGATGTGTGCACTTTACCACATTGAATCCAGATCTCTGGGCTTTGCCTACGCTTTATTTAGGGTTCAGTCTGCGAATGCATGCGCTAGCACATGTGCTCACTTGCGAGACACTATTGTGTTCAGTACAGGGCTTGCAGCTGCCAATTGCTTACCATATGTTGGATTTTGTTTCACTCTTCTCTGTTGCCTCCTAAGTGGCCAATGCAGGCCACAAGTTGCTTCCATTTGTCTCTGTGGAGCATGGACCAAGCACAGGTTGATCAATCTTAATAGCTGCCCGTCCTCTGCTCCCAATTAAATTGAGGTACTATTTTTTCTAAGCACCTCCCCATTTCCTCCTCCTTTCCAGCACTCCCTCCCTCGTTTTGTTTTGTTTAGGCTACACTTCCTACTGCTTTTTTACCCTATTGTACAGCAGCATGAACACAGTTTTATAAAACTAAAATAAAAAAATAGAAAGCGCTATGATTCATTCAATGACAGCCATGCCATAGCACTTTTTTTCGTTTGTTTTCTTTACATTAAGCAGTGTTGCTTGTTTTTCTTTCTCGGTGTCCTGGCACACACAGACCCATATTTATACTTTTTTAGTGCCACATTTAAGCCATTTTGTGATGCAAAAACAGCGCAAACTCACAAAATACAATTGTATTTTGCAGGTTTGCGCCGCTTTTGCATCAAAAAATGACGTGAATGCGTTGCTAAAAAAGTATAAATATGGGCCACAATGCGCTAGCCTCAATGTGTATGTGGTGTGGGTGTCACCATCACTTGATTACACTAAGTAATCATGCTCATTGAACTGCCTCGCCTGCCCACACATGGTGAGCAGGGCAGCAGCAGGAGCAGGGGATTGTGAGAAGGGAAGGGGAGAACCTTTGTGCTTCTCGTACTCAGACGTACCTACCAGAGGTTGCAAACTCATGCAAACATGGTCTCGGTGGATGGTGTCTGCCCCACTCCCAGTATGAATAAAGTAAACATTTGCTATTCGGTCATTGGGTGTTTGCAAAGCACAACGTTAGACGTTTAGCCTCATGGCACTGTATGCAGACGTTATTTAATATATAACACTTTATACTGGTGTGGAGTCAGAGGTCCACATTGGCTCATGTCAGACGGGAGTACTTTTTAGTGTGCGTTTTTTAACCATCTGATTTTATGCTGAAATAGCTCATTATAGTGTTCCGCTTTTTATAGACACTTTATTAAACCCAAAGGTACTGTACAAAAATCATGGGGTGTTGTGCATGAGTGTATTTTGAAGAGCACACCACAGTTATTTTTTATGTCTGGGACACATTAATATGTTTGTATGACTTTTGCGACACCTTTTTCAATTTGAGGTCCACAAAAATAAAAGTATCAGAGCAGGATCAGGCATGTTTTGATCAATTTATTGCTGGACAGTACATCCATATCAATCTACCCACCTGCATCAAAAAAGGCAGAGCTCATTATTACATTGTTTCAACAATATGTCTGCACAATGTGATTATATTACTAGCTCAAAATTCGTCTTCTTTCGTCCCATTTCATTTGATTTCATAGTAAGCGTTTTACAGTTCCAGTGCTAGCACTGACCTGGTTTGGTTGCACCATGTCTGCCTCATTAGTAGTGCCATGTTACACTAAGTTGTAGATTTCGAACAACCCAGTTTTGTCAGGATTTCTGAGATTCGGCGATACATGCAGTGTGTGGACAGGTTTAGATGCTGCTGCATATCATGCAGTGCTTTTTACCCTCATAAAGTCACATCAAAAGCCTGGAAGAAGTGGTGTTAAAATAAACACCCATTGACAAAGCCAAAAGGTCTCACCAACACAAGATTTATTGGCTTTCTTAATATTTTTTACCATGTTGCGTATCGCAGCAAGACGCTTTAGGGTTTAGAAAAGGGCTCGGAGCCCTGTCGACGTCACGTCAGTGTTTTTCATTGGTTCGTGGGCTTGCCTAATAAAATCTGCTTGCTTTCATTAGTCGAAGGCATGCATATGTCATGCCTTTTCTGGGGGCTAGCCCTCCTCGAGCCATTGACCAAGTACAGAAAACATGCGAGGCTCGCTGTTTTCTGTCCGGCTCGTGGACTACTTTTTCTCTAATTTACTAGCGCGATTTCGCTTGGCAGAAGTCGAGCGCTTTACATAGTTAATTGCACTTTTTCGGGTTACGTACATAAATGCACTTTTGCCAATAGGTGAACAGTCGGGTTAGGAGTTTACAACACTATCAGCTCTAACATGAGCAAACGCGAGAACCGTTGCATTGTAAATGCTTGTTTACCATTTGTCCTGGGTGTGCATTTTTCATGCCTTTTGCTTTCTTGAGCCCTCCATAGCGCACCGACCAACTACTGTATAAACACACTGGTCACCATTTATGTCCTCTGTTCAGGAACTACTTTAGATTTCCATCTGGAGCACTTAAGAGGAGTGCTGGTGGTTCACCAACTGTTATCTGGTCACATTTGCGGTGCATTGAAATTAAAAGATGGAGAGCGAGTGTCAGACGCTGTTTTCTGAGAGCGCATTTTTTCTTGTCTGACTTCAAACTGATTGCTTGAATGTTAGTGTGACTGGTGGTCCCCGGTGCATGACTGACTAATTTACACTCTTTCAGCAGCCCGGAAATATCCTCCAGCCTTACTACGCGTCTAAACTCGTCAATGTTTTCAAGAAGTCCTTTACTGCTGGATTAACTACTTCTAAACGATTTCAGTCTCTTTGCGCATTTGAAGATTTCTGTGCATTCGAAGCAGCATCAGTATTGTTATATCAACCCCACCCCTGCAAGTGTTTCTTCTGTGGATTTCTACAAAGGCGCGTTGTAAATACTGAAATCCGGAACTGAGGGACTTGGCGAGGCGGGCTAACTAATCCGGCCGTATTTATGGCACTATCTGTTCCTTCACAAAGGAGATATGCACATGATGCTGTTCAATAGATTCATTACATATTAAATGGCTTAGGTATGTTTTTTTTCGGTTGCTTTTCTAAACCACAGACTTAGAAACGGCCCAGAGAAAAGCCGCCTTACATATAAATAAACCTCTTAGCCACCAAGGCTCTCTGTCCTCGCAACAAAGAGCACCTTCTCTTCCTTTCCAAATAAGTTACATAATGCCCTCCGTTGTTTGCATCCCCTCCCCTCTTCTTTCGTAGTTTACCTCTCGTCCACCCCGTCTCCTGTCGCTGTTTCCTGCAGGCAGCTTCTTCCTCTCTCCCACACCAAGAAGTTACTGGGCCTATGCTGCTGTGCCCATTGTTCTGCTTGTTATCAGCTTGCAATCCTTGTTTGTTTAATTTAAACAGGATGCGCAGAGCCGAGGGCAGCTGTGTTTATGAGATGTAGCTGATAAGGTATCTCTGCTGGAGGATCGGTGTGAGGCAGGCTGTTTGCTGAATAACTGAGGTCACCATGTATAATGCTGTTATGGTTCATTGTCCAGAGCGAAAACACAAGCTGACCTCCGCTTTCTTTCTGGATTTGAAAAATGCGAGACAATGCTTCTTAATATTTAATTATTCATTGGGAGATTTAGTTGAGTGCCCAAAAACCTGAAGAGTGCTAGAAAGCTTTCAGAGAAACTACACCTTTGTGATGCATGGCAATTATTTGAGTCAATTAATTTTTTGATGTCAACTACAGTGTTTTGTTTCACAGTTGCTTGTGCTTCCCGGAATTTATGCTACTAAAGTTTGTTGATTTGCACTCAAATACTTTTTCACTGCACTGCATCTGCACACATTTTGCGCTTCTTAATGGCTAAGGGTGAGTGGTCATGTGGTGAATAATTTTGTACGGACCGCCTCCCTTATCGCTGCTTGCCCCCTCCATCATTACTTCTTTTCTTTGAAATGGATGCTTATTTGGACAACAGATCAAATCTGCTTCTAAATGTATTTTCTGATAGGGCACCTTAATGTGTGCAGCACAGCATGACCTGTCGCCTTCCTGCCCTGATGAAATCTGAGAGTGCCGATATTGTGACTTGTACTGATTCCTATTTCTGTAAAGGCACTTTTGCGCACATGCACACTTTTTGTTCTATATTTATAGCGCACACAACTGCACTCAATGCAAATGCACTCAATGCCACTGCACTTCACTCTATGCTGCACCACTCCAATCTATGCAATGCCACTCCGCCCTACGCAACCCCACTCTACACAACACCACTGCCCTCTATGCAACACCACTCCACACAACACCACTCTGCTCTATGCAACTCCACTCTACTCTAATGCCACTCTAGGCAGTGCCACTCTATGCAGCGCCTCTCGACTCACACAAGGCCACTATGGTCATGAAGCACCACTCTACGCATTGCAACTGCATGCTATGCAACACCACTCTACGCCACTCCATGCAACTGCACTCTGCTGTATGCAACACCACTCCACTCTATTCAACGCCACTCCAAGCAACTGCACTCCACTCTACATCACTGCACACACCACCTCTCCACTCTACACGACTCTACGCATTACCACTCTATGCCACGCCACTCTATGCCATGCCACTCTCTGCCATGCCTCTGCGCTGCATGCAACACCACTCTGCTCCATGCAGTGCCACTCCATTCTATGCAATGCCACTCCAGACAGCTGCACTCCACTCTATGCCACGCCACTCACCTCTGTTTCCGCCCGCCGGCCCTGAGGAATGTTCACTATTGGGCCGGAGGAGTCCTCAACAGGCTGACGGTCTGTGTTCAGACCGCCAGCATGAACACAGTAGGGATTCCCGCCGTGTTCATAATGAGGGCCTAAGTTTTTTATTATTTTATTTTATACATACAAATGGTGTATTGAATTTGTATATCAGCATTTTAGTGTCTAACACTTTCTTTAAAACGGTTCAGATTGGAGAGGAAAAGGCAAATGTTACCCCTTTCGTTTCCAACATCTTCCAGTTTAGATTGCAGTGGGAATAGTAAATGTTGCCTCTTCAGTGTCCAACACCTTCCCCAAAATGGTTTAGTTTAGAATTGGAATAGTAAATGCTGCCCTTTATTGTCCAACATCTTTCCCAAACTAGTTTAGATTGGCCAGGAATTAGTAAATGTAGCCCCTTTAGTGTCCAACACCATCCCAAACAAGGCTTAGATTGGAGTGAGAATAGTAAATGTTGCCCAATTAATGCCCAACACCTTCCCAAAAATGATACACATTGGAGTGGGGAAAATAATTGTCGTCCATTTAGTGCCCAAATCCTTCCCCAGAATGGTTTAGATTGGAGTGGGAATAATAAATGTTGCCCCTTTAGTGACCAACATGTTTTCCAGAATGGGTGATGTAATATATATATATATATTTTTGTGTTGTTTGATTTTAATTGGAATGTTTTTTGCAATGTAAGCAGTGTTTATTTTCATGTTTATTATTGATAATATCAATATTTTGGTGATATTATTGCTGTCAAGATTGAGTGAGGTGATATGTTGACTAATCATCATTTTTGTATAGGTAACAATATTTTTGTTTCCGAGATTTTTGTTTTCAATATATGTAAAAATAATAATTTTAACAGCGATATTTGTGTTCCTGCTATTTATGGTTTTATTAGTTAACCATAGGAAGGTGATATTTTTGTTAATGATATCTAATAACTGATACTTTAGTATATCAACATTATGAGCATTGTACCATTAGTAGGTGTCCCTCAAGTCAAGTGCAAACACATTGTTTTTTTTCATGTAAGTGTATTTCCACAAGTCATTACTAGGTGTCCCTAACAAGTCAAATGCTCTGAAATTCTTCCATCAAGCTTTGTTCCATTAGTCATCACTAGATGTCCCTCAAATGTTGAATGCAAAAGCATTGAAATTCTGTCATGAAGCTACAGTTCCACAAGTCATTACTAGGTGTCCCTTTCTAGTCAAATGCAAAAGCCTATTGAGTTAGATGCAAAACCATTGTTGCAGTCCCACTAGTCATTACTAAGGGCCTAATTATGAGTTTGGCGAACTTCAGATGGGGAATTTGCCGCCATACTGGCTACCCCCCCACCCCGGGGCCCATTATGACTTTACCGCTGGGTTGACAGGCAGAAACCAAGGTTTCCACCAATCAGCCCAGCGGAAATGTGGCGGCAGCGTTGTTGCCGGCAGCAATGATGTGGCACACAGGGTGCACAAGCACCCTCGCAATGCTCACTGTCTGCACAGCAGACAGTGAGCATTGCGAGAATTTTGGGCAGGAGGACTCCTGCACTGCCCATGCCAAGTGCATGGGCAGTGCAGTGTCACACCTGTGGCCCCCTGCACCTGTTCTCCACCAGCCTTTTCATGGCAGTGAAACTGCCATGAAAAGCTTGGTGGGAAACCAGGTCGTAATCAGCAGGGCGGTGCTGACTTCAGCGCTGCCCTGGCTGATTCGAAAGTCTGCCACCGTCAGCCCATCAGGATCGAAGATTGTTGGCAAGGCTGCCTGCCAACCTCGTAATGTGGCGACCGGACCACCAGAACCCCAATGATCCGACAGCCACCGCAAGTGTGGCGTTCCGAGGGCCGCAACACTTGTAATTAGGCCCTAAGTCTCCCTCACAAGTCAACTGCAAAAGCATTGAAATATTTTAATGAAGCTGCAGCTCCATTTGTTGGTAATAGAGGTCCAGCTCAAGTCACAAGCAACTGCTTCAAATGACCTGCACCAAGCTCAGGAGTTGTAGTTTTTGTATATCAATTTACATACACACATTTGCTAATTTAATAATTTGTACTTGTTTTCTACAGGGATAATTATTTGCCAAAGTTGGTTCATAATGATGAGTCAAAATTACAGATCTCAATATATGTGTGTAGGAAATGTTATTCACTAATAAGTACAAGTGCATTTAGGTAGGTTACTTTGTCTATTTTTCAGTGGGTGTTAGCTTTGTCTTTGAATTGAGAGGAGTGTTTTCTACATATTGACAGTGCTTGAGCAATGTTCCAATAGGGGCGATGCAGTTCCACAAGAAGTTACAAGAGGGCTCTCTTAAGTGGTTGAAACATCAATCACAAACCTGTGGGATTTATGGCTTCAACTGAAAATCGGCATATATGCTCTAGCTCATGTAAAGACTTGTGCTAATTTTCAGTTGGAAAAATAAATATATGAAAGCAGGTTTATAGTGAGGGATGAACACTGTAATTCCAATAAACGTCTTGATAGTTATGAAAATAGTTGCTGTAACCCTCCTATTCATAGGTACTGTAGTGCATTGGAAAATGTAAGGCCCTGATTTATACTTTTTTGGTGCCGCATTACAGTCATTTTTTGATGCAAAAGTCGCACAAACTTACAAAATACAATTGTATTTTGTAAGTTTGCACCACTTTTGCGTCAATAAATGACAGTAATGCGACGCAAAAAACATTTAAATCAAGGCCTAAGTGTCTAACAATGTCATTTTGGGGGAATTTTTTAGGTGATTGTGTGTGCACATGTGCCAGGGCAAAATGCAGTCACTCAAAGTAAAAGCTTTGAATGGCTGAATTGGTCTGGTTTGCTGATCTATAACTTCTGCTGGGGTTGGAGGGGTGTATAATATAGCCGTAGAGCGCGCTGTAGTGGGCTATACTGGCCATTAAGGCCCGCTCCAGCTTCAACAAGGGAGTAGGACTTTAATCGCTGTTATAGCCCAGCTACGAAGGGCTCTAAGGCTATTAGAACAATCTCGCACTAGAGGGCAGAATGTTCTAATAAATAAAACAATTTCCTCATGAAGCACAACGGATTTTAATCCATGAGGCCTTTGTTCACAGCTGTTGCTTTGGAATGTTGATGCTTCAGGCTTTTACCAGCCATTAAAAGCCCAGAGCACTCCATTGTATCCAATGGAGTTCACAACATTCCAATGTTCTAAATTGAGTTGCATGTCAACAGACCAATGATGAAGAGTGTCGACCCCTACACGTGTTTTTGTATGAATTGTATTTATAATAATGAGACTGAAAAGACAGCTTAAGCTTTAGTTATGTCAGATCTAATGAGAAAGTAAACCAACAGAGTACAAAAAATCACACACTTATAATGCACGAAACAACACAACATTTCACCCCCATTACAAAACACCACACATGCACCAACAGCACACCATGTGCTCATACGTCCTACCACACATTTCCACTTCCAGGATCCTCATTTTTCTCAATACTGTGGTACAGGGACTATTTTAATGTACCACAAACTACATGAAATTGTGCCGTGATAATTGCCACACCATTCTAGCGCCCTCGGTCATGCAGAATAATGATGCTAAACAGGAGCCTCCAGATTCAACCACAACAAACCTTTCTGTAGAAAACTACATATGCCAACCTCTTTGAAAAGACTAGATTTTGAAATACCTATTCCATTTAAAAAATGCCTTACTTGCTCTGCATCTCACCTTTTCATCTGCCATCTTCACTGCTGCAGGCCCATAAAGTCTCGATACACTTCAAGGGTGGCCCTTCTGCAAATCCCCTGGATCCACTGCCACAAATTAGGCAGCACAACCTTCTCAGTTCTTTGACTTACCCTAAGGAATTAATTGCATCCTATTCTTAGGTAGTACCTGATCTAATTTGTGTTCCGAAACCTTTGAAAATGTGTTTGTTTAAATTAATACAGTCTGTGTTCGGTCTTCAATAATGTATCTTGTTCTCTCCATCCTCTAGTGCCAAGAAGCTCTCACAGTTGTCTGACTTCTTTACAACAAATTAATGGCATGATGTTGGATAACACAACTTCAGTGTATCAGTTGTGTGTACGACTGGTGGCATTTTTGCCTGAACTTCAGTGCAACACGTGACTCAATGTGTAAGAAGGAACTGCCATTATTTGTGCTTGATTTCGAGGCTACACAACGGCAGGTAGATAAAGTGTATAAAGGGAAACGAGCAGAAAAGGCAGAAGAAACTAGCAGAAAAAACTAGCAGAAAATGAGCAGAAAGGGCAGAAAAATGAGCACGAAACAAGTAGAAAAATGCTAAATAGAGTGCAGAAGAGGCAGAAAAAGAAGCAGAAAAGGAGCAGAAAAGGCAGGAAATGAGTGGAAAAGGAGGAGAAAGTGAGCAGAAATGGAGCGGAAGAGGCAGAAAAAGCAGAAAATGAGTGGAAAACAAGCAGATCAGGCCAAATAGAACACAGCAGAGGATAGTGGACTGCAGGCAAGCTGGACAATAGAATTGTCACAGGTGAAGCTGGCACAAGGACTTGCTCCATTTTTGCACCCTATTGTGCCTTTTTCTGCTTGTTTCTTGTCCTTTCTGCTGGCTTTCAGCTCATTTTCAGCTCCTTTTCTGCACTAAAGTTTGCCTTTTTCTGCCCATTTTCTGCATTTTATTTTGTCTTTTTCAGCTTGTTTTTTTGTTTTGTTTTCTGATTTTTCTGCACTCTATTGTGTCTTTTTTCTGCTCATTTCCTGCTCGTTTTTCTGCATTTCTGGTCCTTTCATGACCATTTTCTCTGCCTTTTCTGCTCATTGTTCTTCCTTTCCTGCCCCTTTTATGCACTCCATCTTGCTTTTTCCTGCTCATTTTTCTGCCTTTTTCAGGTCCTTTTCTTCTTGCTTTCTTCCTTTTTTGTTCCTTGTCTGCTCCTTTCCTGCTCGTTTTTCTACCCTTTCTCCTCATTTTTCTGCCTGTTCTGCTCCTTTTCTTCTTGATTTTCTGCCCTTTCTGATTCTTTTCTGGTTGTTTTTCTGCCTTTTGTGCTCCTTTTGTGATAATTTTTTTGCCTTTTCTGCTCACTTTTTTCCTTTCTCGGCTTCTTTTCTGCACTCACATTTTGTTTTTTTCTGCTTTTTTTCTGCCTTTTCTTCTCCATTTCTCCTTGGTTTTCTCCAGTCTTGGTTTTCTCCAGTTTTTCCTGCTCCTTTCTTCCCTCTGTTTCTCTCCCAGCACTCCACTCCCCCAGGAACTACGTAATGGAGGCCACAGGGTGACCCCATTGAGCAGGTCCTCGCTCCAGCTCCCTCTGAGACAGTTTTCCTGTCCAGCTTGCCTTCAGTCCACTATCCTCTGCTGCCTTCTCTTTGTGCCCCTCTGCCCATTTTCTGCTCCTTTTTTGCCCCTTTTTCTGCCTTTTCTGCTGCTTCTCTACTCATTTTTCTACCTTTTTTGCTCTTTTTCTGCATTCTATTGCGTCTTTTTTCTGTTCATTTCCTGCTCACTTTTCAGCATTTTCTGCTCCTTTGTTGTTATTTTTTCTGCCTTTCCTGCTCCTTTTTTGCTCGTTGTTCAGCCTTTTCTGCACTCAATTTTGACTTTTTTTGCCTGTTTTTCTGCTTTTTCTGCTTCTTTTTTTCTTGTTTTTCTGCCTTTTGTGCTCGTTTTGTGCCCCTTTCCGGCTCATTTCCCGCTCCTTTTCTGCTCACTTTTCTTCTACTTTTCTACTCATTTTTCGGAGCTTTGTGTTTATTTTCTGCACTCTATTTTGCATTTTTCTGCTCCTTTCCTTCTCATTTTTCTGCCATTTTTTACTATTTTTCTATCTTTTCTGCTCTTTTTCTTCTCGCTTTTCAGCCTTTACTACTACTTTTCTGCTCATTTCCTGCTCCTTTCTGCTCACTTTTCTGCCTTTTCTTCTACTTTTCTGCTCATTTTTCTGAGTTTTGTGCTCATTTTCTGCACTCTATTTAGCATTATTGTGCTCATTTCCTGCTCATTTTTCTGCCCTTTCTTCTTGTTTTTTGCCTTTTCTACTCCCTTTCTGCTTGTTTCTCTATCTTTTCTGCACCTTTTTGTACTCTATTTTCCCCCTTTCTGCTCGTTTTTCTGCCTTTTCTGCTCCTTTTTTGTTCTTTCCGCATTCTATGTTGCCTTTTTTTCTGCTCGTTTTTCTGTGGTTTCTGCTCATTTTCTGCACTATTTTGCCCTTTTCTGCTAGTTTTCTGCTCATTTTACTGCTTGTCTTTTCTGCTCATCTGCTGCCTGTTTTTCTGCTACTCTTCTGCTCGTTTTTCTGTCTTTTCTGGTCCTTTTCTTCACAGGTTTTTGCTCCTTTTCTGCACTCCATTTTGCTCTTTTCTGCTCTTTTCTTTCCTTTTCCTGTTGTTTCCCTCCTGTCACCACCAGCGCCCCACCCTCTCCCCTAGGGCCCACTTAATGGAGGCCGCCGTGCAACCCCATTGAGCAGGACCTGCTGCTAGCTCCACCTGTGATAGTTCTCCTGCCTAGTGGAATGTGGGCAAGGTTTTCAATAGTGACGTTTTACTGCCACAGCGCCCAGATACCCTATGGGAGACAGTGTCGGGCTATACAAATGCGGATTGATTGATTGACCTTTGCTGCCCCTTAGCTGACTGGGGGAAGCTATCCACTGCAAATATTTTTTAGAGCTATTGAGTGACATGATTGAGCTCTTAGAGCTAGAAGCTGAGCAGCTGCTCCTTGAGTGGCAGATGTCTTGGGTTGGTTGGGGGGGATCCTGACCACAATTCGCTGGACATTTAGCATCGTCACTGCAGGCAGTTCTAACTATACTGAACTGATCAATTATTCTGCCATAGCCCACTAGGGAGATATATTGACAAACTATAGAACAGTTATCTGTGGGTACAGAAGGTGGCAGCATAACCAATGAGTACCAGGAAACATCCTTTCTTTGTTCACGGCACCAAGAGACACCTCTTGGTAATAGTGCGCTCCAAAAATAAGCCTTTTGTGATACGTTATGGTGTGTTATTTTTGAGGCAAAGATAAAAATAAAGCATTTATATCACTTTCCCTTACTTTCCCTGCAATCTCCGTGAGAGGCATACGACACAAGCGATGGCAGACAGACCTTGTGCTGCTACTTGAACCAAATTCACATTTATGTGCGAAAAGGGGCATCCTGCAATAGTTTTTTTATAGTTCACCCTTTAAAATTCATTAAAAAATAGAATTCAGCATATATAATTATATACCATAATATGTTAAAGCCCACATCAGACAAGATAACAGACAGCTGTTTGATTGATGCAGCACCTACAAACTGTATTTGCATACCAAGATCTTGGCCTGTCCCTTAGAACTGTTGTGAAATCACTGAACGGAAGAGGAGCTAAAAATCACCAGTGTATCTTCTCATCTAGATTGTGGTTTTGAAGAAAAGGGAACATTGCTGAAAATGCCTGCTATATGTTTTTATTGGCTATCACTTAATATGAAAAGCAACACACACCTTGGCTTAGCGGGATAGAGTGAAGGGCTTGTTGAATGTGCCCTTTGCATCTCCTTACTGCCTCTGTCCTTACTTGTTTATGTGGCAGGAAAGCTAATTACCTTTTTAAAATTTTTTAAAGCTGTATTTCTTAAAAATATGTTGTATGGTTAAAACATGCAAATTCAACTTACCAAGGAGACTACAACTTTAAATGGAAATGAAGAATACTACATTTAATTTAGCGATTGTGTACTGTTGCCGCGTCCTCGTGACTCCTGTTCTACGTCTCGAGCTCGTGATAGAGAGAGCTCGAGACACTTGGAGTCAAGAGGACGGTTGAGGCGGTAGCTGCGACATCGCAGCGGTCTTGATATTGATTAAAAGATCTTTACATTACCTTCGCTTGTAGTCATGATTACTACAAGCATTTCTGGCGACGAGTAGACCGCTGCATCGGACCCATTTTCCTCGTCAAAACAAAGCAGGAAGTACAGCTAAGAATAACGTCAATATGGGCTCATGATTGGTTACTCATTTTCTGTTTTCACAAAGAGCTGTAGCAGTTAGTTTGAATTTTTGGTCCAACGTTGCCATCTCATGGATTTAAGAGGTACTGCACTTTGGTTTTATGAAGGAAATTAATTTTGACAGTTCGTTTTTTTTGTTTGCTGCTTATATTACAAGGAAACTTCAGCGTTTTTTTTAACTGTGATCTGCTGTGGATCTTATACTAATACTGGCGTAAAAGTAAAGAAGGTTAAGTAAAAATTGTGACAGGGTTTCTTCAGCTTTCATTGTCTTCTGCGTCACACACTCTGTGATATTACTTACATTCTGCACTTGTGCTGTTTTAAGAATGCAGTCTGTGAATCCACCTCCATTTTTTTTGGAAACACCGGGTAACCCTCCAATTCCATGGAAAAATTGGCATGATGCATTTGAGATGTACTTAGGAGCAATTGGTGCAGCACGCTTCCGTCCTGAAAGAAAAAAAAATATTTTACTCCATTCCCTGGGATTTGAAGGGAGATCAGTTTTTAAATATCTTCCTGCCTTGGTATTGGAAGAAGGAGAAGAGGTTGATGAGTATGCCGAAACAGTAAAGAAATTGGAACTGAGGTTTGACATACAACCCAGTTTAGTCGTTATTAGGCACAAGTTTTTCAAAAGAGAACAAAATCCTGGTGAAGACGTGGATACCTTTGTATCAGCACTGAGAAAACTTGCAGCTGATTGCCAATTTCAGGCGTTTAGTGACCAGCTAGTCAGAGACCAATTTATTGCTAAATGCACGGACAAGACTATCCAACAAAAACTTCTGTCTTTGAGCAATCCGTCACTGGATGAGACATTACGATTGGCAAAGAGCATTGAGACGTCTAAAGTGTCTGTGAAGGAACTGGAATCCAGAACGACAGAAAATATAGGATTAGTGAATTCTCAGGATGGAAAAATGTTAAAATCAACTAAGACTTTTTCCAAACCATTTTTTAAGCAAAGCAACATCTGTTTTCGGTGTGGTAATCTGAACCATATTAAGAGTGGCAGAGGATGTCCTGCTAAGAATGCCACATGCAGGAAGTGCAACAAAGTTGGACACTTTGCCAAAGTGTGTCAGAGTGGCACAATGAGTGTTGGTTATCAACAGGGTTCAGGGAGGTTTTCAAATAGTTCAGGCGTGGCGTATGTTACAGAAGTAGATGATAATGATGTAGATAGAATCCATGAAGAATTCAGACACATGGTGATGATTGTCACAGAGGATCACATAGTAACTGGAGATCCTACTAGGTGTGTGGATCCTTATGTTGAAATTGGTGTTGGTGACAAAGTGATCAAACTTTTGGTGGATTCTGAAGCTCGGATCACAATGATTACTCAAGAGCTGTGCAAGGAGGTTTGGGGAGAGAGAACTCTCTGTGCACCTGACAGAGCACCTGTCTCTTATGAAGGGAGAAAGATTGAATTGGCTGGTTATTTCGAAGATGTACTTGAGTTCAAGGGAAGAAGAATTTTTGGCAAGGTTTATGTGGCGATAAAGGGACTAAACATTTTAGGTTGGTTCCATCAAGGTTTATTCCAAATGGTTTTGAGGCCAGGCACTAAGGAACAGGTATCTGTGGTAGAATCAGGCGATTATGCAGCCAGTCTGATAAAGGATTTTCCTTTGGTGTTTTCTGAAACGTTGTGCACCATTGAAGGATTTGCTCATGTGATAAAAGTGAAAGAGGGAGCCATTCCCGTGAAACACAAATTTAGGAGTGTACCATTCAGTGTGAGGGACAAATTGGAAAAGGAGTTGAAGGACTTGTGTATGAAAGGTATCATTGAACCTATAGATTCCTCTTTGTGGTTGTCTCTCTTGGTTATTGCAAGGAAGAAAAATGGCGATTTGAGGGTATGTGTGGATTTGCGCAGTTTGAATAAACATATTTGGGTAGACTCGCATCCTTTGCCTAATATTACGGAAATGTTGGCTACTATTGGTGAATCAAGATGGTTTTCCAAGTTGGATCTAGCTACAGCATATCATCAGATTGTTCTAGACCCGGCCTCAAGGCATCTTACTGCTTTTGTTTCACCTTTAGGCACATTTCAGTATTGCAGGATGCCTTTTGGGTTAGCCTCAGCAGCAGCTGTTTTTCAGCGAGTAATGTCTCAGATGTTAAAGGACATAAAAGGGGTAGCTGTATTTCAAGATGATGTGTTGATCCATGCAGCGTCCAAAGAGGAACATGATCACATTGTAAGGAAAGTGTTAAGAATCATGCAGGAGAAAGGAGTGGTTCTAAAAAGTGAAAAATGCAAATTTTTGCGTAATAGAGTCGAATATTTAGGACATGTTGTTTCTGAACAAGGGATTGAACCCAAACCAGGGTTGGTCAAAGCGATTATGAATGCTTCTCCACCATCAGACAAAACAGGATTGAAGTCTTTTATTGGTTTGTGTGAATTTTATTCACGGTTCATGAGTGATTACGCTACTAAAACTAAACCCTTAACGAATTTGTTAAAGAAAAATGTTGTTTTTGTTTGGAGTAAGGATTGTCAGGAAGCGTTTGAGTGGATTAAGTCACAACTAGTTGGGCCTAAAATCCTGAAACCTTTTGATCCAGACGTGCAGTGTATCATAACTGTTGATGCAAGCAGTTTCGGTGTGGGTGCTGTGTTGACTCAGGTGAAAGAAGGTACGGAAAAAACTTTGGGATATCCATCAAGAGTTTTGAGAGGGTCTGAATTAAACTTTTCTGTTATTGAGAAAGAATTGTTGGCATGTTGGTGGGCTATAAGGAAGTTTTGTCCGTATGTCTGGGGAAACAAGTTTGTGTTGTGCACAGATCATAGTCCTCTTATTCCTATTCTGACTGGAGACAAAATCAGAGAATCAACACCTCGCATTTGTAGATTGGTCACAAAATTATTGCAATAAGATTTTGAAGTCCGTTATGTTCCAGGTAACAAGAATGTTAGAGCGGATTTTCTATCCAGATTTCCTCTGGTTGAGGATGCGGGTGTTGGTGAGGATGAAGATGAAGATGATGTTGATAATTGTTTTATAGCAGCTGTTGATCTGGAAGATATGTGCGCAATAAGTGAATGTGAGTGGAAAACCGAATTGGCGAAAGACTTGGTGTTGGCTCAAATTGTGAAATTTATAAAAGAAGGGTGGCCCAGAGAAAGAAATGTACCTATTCAATTTCAAACTTTTGTCAAGGTGTCAGGTGAAATGTCAGTTGAGGATAGCGTTCTGATGAGGGGTGGGAGATTTGTTCCCCCGGAGAGCCTGAGGAAAAGAATAGTTGCTGCTGCGCATGAGGGACACTTGGGCAGGACACTTACCAAGCGCAGATTACGTGAAACGTTTTGGTGGCCTGGAATGGACCAATGTGTTGATGTCTGTGTGGATGAATGTGTGATTTGCAACAGTTGTGAAAAGGGGCTCAAGGTGAGGACTCCACCGTTACAACCTATTGAACTACCCGCTAGGCCGTGGGAAAAGCTGGGAATTGATCTTATTGGTCCTTTCTATGCTTTGCCTAGTCCATGTAGATTTGCTGTAGTCTTAATTGACTACTATTCTAAGTGGCCTGAAATCAAGTTTATAGGTGAACCTTCATCAAAAAATGTGATTGAATTCTTGAGAGATGTATTTCTACGGGAGGGGTTCCCTTCGGCCATTGTTTCTGACAATGGTGTGCAATTTGTTAGTCAGGAATTTAAAGAATTTTTACTAGAAGGTGATGTTAAACACATAAGGAGTTCACTATATCATCCTCAAACCAATGGCCTTGTAGAGCGCATGAATCGAGTGTTGGGGAATTGTGTACAATGGGCTATTAGTAACAAGTTAAATGTTCAAATTTCTGTACGTACTATGCTTTGGTTTTATCGCACAACCCCCCATTCTTCTACAGGTGTTTCTCCATTTGAACTGTTGCGTGGAAGGAAACCATCTTCAAGGATCTGTCCCGGTTGGATGTCTAAGTGGGTGAAACAAAGTGATTGGAGTGTAATTGATAATACTGTCAGAAATAATGTCCGGAGGGCACAAACAAAGCAGAAGGAATACTTTGATTTATCAAAGAGGGTCTACTCCCATGAATTTGAAATAGGGGACAAGATTAGAATCAAACTTCCTGTTCACAGGAAGAAAGGGGAAAAGAGATTTTCAGAACCCTTGATAATTGACAAAGTATGTGGTAATGCTGTTAGGGTTAATTTGCGGAATTGGTGGAATGTTGACAGGGTAGTTAAAGTTAAGGAAATTCCTAACAAAATGTGTACGTCTGATCTTTCTATGGAATGTTTGAACAAACCTTCTCACAGTGAACCAGTTACTGATGAAACGAATCCAACGGATGTTGATAAAGTTGTTTTTGAACATTATGTACGCAGGAGTGGCAGACAAAGAGTGAAACCTTTGAGATACCGTTAATTCCGAAACATGTATTTGAGTTATGATTTTGATTTCATCTTTCTTCATAATTTGTATCTTTAAATTTATTTTTATTTCTTTTGTTGTTATTGTTTTTCTGTAGACTGTTATCTTATTGAGTAATGGTTAAATTGTTATTTACTCGTTTGTAAGGGAAGAGGATAATGTAGTGTTGCCGCGTCCTCGTGACTCCTGTTCTACGTCTCGAGCTCGTGATAGAGAGAGCTCGAGACACTTGGAGTCAAGAGGACGGTTGAGGCGGTAGCTGCGACATCGCAGCGGTCTTGATATTGATTAAAAGATCTTTACATTACCTTCGCTTGTAGTCATGATTACTACAGATTGATGGTCATTCAGCTAAACGTGCACCTGACAGAGCTTTCGTGCAATCTCCAGCGCAAGCTGCACTCGAGGCTGATGGATCGTTTATTCCAGAAAGAGACATGCATCAATTATTGAAATTTAAAAAAAAACTTGTGAAGCACGTGGCTTTTCACTGATGACAGAGTATAGTAGATTTTAAACCATGAAAGTTACACCTTAAATGGTTCACATTAGTCATGAATCAATAATTAAGATAAAAAGATAAAAAACTGGTTAATATAATTCAAGCAAATCAAAATCAGGAAATGCAAAAATCGATCATAAAAATATTATCATACCCAAATGGAGTAACCTACGATTTCCTTTGAAGATAAGTTTCCTAAGAATTTGAAACTAAAGTTCAGGGGAAATTTAAGCAGCTGTTGTTAGCAAGTTAAGCTTCTACAAAAGAGCCAAATGAAGGTTTCACTAGATAGAGAAGAAATATGTTTGTTCATGAGATTAACTATGCAAAGCAATAAAAGAAGCGCAGCTGTCTCAAAGGAGGACAGGAGCAACTCTGACTGACTAAGTTAGCAATGCACAATTAAAACATAAGGTTCAACAAGTTGAAACTCATTCTCACAGTTCCCAAGAAACGGAAACCAATCAAAACTAGGGGCCCGGTTATGATCTTGTCAGACAGAATTACTCTGTCACAAACGTGATGGATATCGCGTACTGTATATTATGATCCCATTGTATCTTATGGAGAGTGTAATACGGCGGGCAGAATATCTGTCACGTTTGTGATGGAGTATTCCATACACCAAGACCATAACCAGCTCCTAAATATTTGCAAACTCCTGGTGTTGGATCTTTTCCCATGGATCTTACAATGGGATTTATTACAATGGAAGCTTTGTTGCCTTGCAAGGGAGGATACATCTCAGCCAGTCGGGCTCACGCACCTATGATAAGATTTACCCCTCAGCTCATTAAAAGATACATTCAATGACCTTCAAACAGAATTTGAAAATAACAACACAGTCCTAATGAACACACTGTTAGAAAAATAGATTCTGAAATGAGAAAAAGAATATGCGCAGCAAGTAGAAACATAACATTTCATTTAACATGAGTTTTTTAAATCAAAGCATATACCGACTATGGCTAATTTAACTTGAATACACACTATCTTTGATTAACCAATAATGTAAAATTCGCCAAATTAGGGTCCATCTTAATATAGAATCATACTTGAATTCCAGTTAATAATGAGTATATGTGATGTACATTAGGATGTTATCAAACAAAAATGAAAAATAGTGACAGCGCGTCATCAGTGGCAGGATAGGTGCTTCTGGTGTTGCAAGGATACTTGGACAGAAGACAATGAATGCTGTAGCTTTTCACAGCTCTATTTCTGTTAAACTTAACGCACGGTCTGGGGAGGTAATAAATAATTTCATAGCCCAACATTTTTCTTAAGAGCTCACTGCCTCCTTCTTCCACAACACTACAATTCCTGTCTCTTTATCTCACTCTACCAGGTCTCTTCTCTTTGCTACTTTCTCCCTTTGGGATTGCTTTCCTACCATTGTCTTCCTCCTTCATTTTCCCCTTTCCTTCTATTTCTTGCTCTGAGTCAACATCTGCTGAGGGAAAGATAAGTCCCAGTCCTCAAAAATCAGGGTCGAGTCCATCACCTGAAACTACCAGTACAAATTAAGTAATGGAACGTTTACAGGCAGATTGATGACAGATGGACCAGCTTTGCCTTTGCAAGACCCCCCCCCCCCGCCCCCCGCAGCTATGTTTCATTTTGTTATTGCAAGAATATGCCCATCTTGATTAGACAGCAGCATGTTTTCTTTTTCTACTTGTATTCTTTTAAGTTATCTTGCATATTTGTTGTGTTTGTGTGTGATGTATTGCAATTGTGTCAAAGGGTGAATGTAAGAATTAGTCAGTGGATGGATGAATGAATGGATGAGTGCAAAGATGAGTGCCAGAGTGCATGTAGGATGACCTATTGAGTGCCTAAACACACCGCCACAAAAGGCACTTTCATTCATAAGCCAGACATATTGGGCCTCATTGCAAGTTTGGCAGAGGGGATTACTCCATTACAAACATGACACATTTCGTCCACCGTATTACAAGTTCCATTATACCCTATGGAACTTGTAATACGGCAGACAGGATATTCGTCATGCTTGTGATGGAGTAATCCCCTCCGGCAAACTCGTAATGAGGCCCATTGTCATTTCTACTGCTTGTTAGAAGAGTGCTCACATCTGTAGATCTCCCCAATCCTGCTTGGCATTACATTCAGAATATATTTATTTTCTGTTGGAAATGTTTTCAGCTAGCCCTGAAATTTTTGCCATCAGCACATGTTTACAGTGCTACACAGCCAAACTACAAGTCCTAAAATGTAATTCACATTGTGATGCCTAAAAACCCCAATGCTGGCAGATGTTGCACAAGCTGGAATTCATGTTAGTGCTTGGTCCTTATCTACTTGGAAGAGGAAAGGCATCTGTAGCTCCAAATGTTTACTAACCAAAAAATGTTAAGTAAATGGAACATTTTTCATTATTTGATGTTCCATTTGAGAATTAGATAAATCAGTCAATGCCTGTTTATACTGTAAGTAAAGCCCAAGTCATATCTGCCAAGTGGTCATGTTTTCTATGACTGACAGCTTTCATCCCTAGCTTGTCAGACAATAGCATTTTGTATTCATGCAGAACTCTTTAGGGACAATGCAGTTGGTTAAAGATAAGTTTCAGGCTCGTACTGTAAAACATTTCTGCGTTATTCGCCTCTCGATCATGCATAATTCATTGAAATGTTACACATAAACACACTGAAAACATGCAAATGTCACATATAAGCAAACTTGGCAACTGTTTTCTAGGCATTCTCGAAACTGATTTCTTATAGGTTAGTGGCACTTGATGTATATTGTTAAAGAACAACTTAGTGAAGAGAAATTACGAAGTGCACAGTCACACTCACTGAATCGCGTCACAGAATGTATTGGCCGGCCCTATATTTTGTATTTTTGCTTTAATTACTGTATATTCAGTTTTATCTCTGATGGTCGACATGTAAAATGGCGATAACTCATCTCAATTTGACTTATGCCTTGGTATCCATTCATCTTCACATTGTACAGACTGACGGTGTCAATCCCTCCAGCTTCAGCAGGGAGAACTGTCCACCTCCCTCGATTTCCTAGTTTGCCAGAGGAAGTTCCATCACTGCAAATTATTTCTATATCCACCATACCACGGTTATTGAAATTGAATTTGACATTATGCACTTACACTTTTTTTGTCTCAATCTCATGTAGAAGTCCTCCACTGGGATTTCCAACAAATCTGTAGAAGAATTGAAGCCCGTCGATCAGATTCCACTCCCTCACATTTACCTGGGTGACCGGGTCCTCAGTGGGATTATCTTCATTTGGATATGAGACATGGCAGTTTTCGCCACAGTTTCCAACAATACTGTCAAATGAAAATGGCCCAAAGAAAGCTGTCATCATTGAAGGATCTGGTTTGGAGGGATTGTCTTCACTCCCTGGCATAAAGTCATCCAGGAAAAATGTGGGCAACAAGGTTTGCTGTATTGCACCATTAGCCCGATTCCACATCATTGTCTTGACTGTGTTGCAGATCGCTTTGTAGTAAGTGGGGTTGGACACAGTAAGATAGGGATATGCTTTAAAGTATCTGTCTTCCACAGAGACCTTGTCAATCACAGCCCCGGTGTAGACGTACCGGTATAAAGGTGGAATGGTTGTTACGGTCTTGTACTCTCCCAAAGTTACAACAATTCTGTCGCTTCGCCACTTTTGCCATTTAGCATAGACCTCCTGAAAATCTTTCTTGTAAGTTTCAATCTCTTCCTTCAGTTCTTTCCGCCAGGCTGGTGTGTTATCCTCATCGTAGATTCCTTTACCATGCATCAGTCTTTCCTTAAGGTTAGCCAGATGCATGTAAGACAATGTCACTGTCCGAGGAACAAGACTCACTGCATTATCTGAGTGTATAACTTAGCTGTGAATATCATTGCAAACAGTAATGATGGAGGACATCAGTTACCCTTTCTCACGTGGCTTTGCTGCCACATTCTGCTCCATGGTTCGGCGTAAGCCGTCGAGGCTATTTCTCAGCTGGGTTACCTCTGCAGCAAGGATCTTATTGTCAATCATGTACTCCACTTGATCCTTAACAAGCTCCCAGATATCCACAGCAGAGCTGGGGCAGAAGAAGCTGATGAGCACACTAACAAACTTCCCAACTGAGGTACCTTCCACGTTAATAAGACCAACCAAACCAGTAACCAACTGCTTCATTCGATCATTCCATGTGTCTGTCAGTTTATCAGTTAGAATGACAGACGGGTCATCCAGCATCAAACGAGGCTGCTCTGTAAAGAAAAGATACTAATGAGACACATGCTATGAAAAGACCAAAACCTAGGGACAAGGTTTAAATTATTAATAGTGGCACAAACATGATAATGGCGGTATAAGGGCACCCACACAGATTTTTAACCAGAAGTGGAAATGATGGTGACTCCTCAATAGTGGCTTGCTACAATTATGTTTTATTTGCTATTGTCAGCTGCTGTGTTTTGAGTGACCTTGTCCTTGTCAATGAGTTTAGATGGGTAGAGGCAACACGTTGCTGGACTGGCATTCTATGCTCATTGTATTGCAATGTATCACACTGATAATGATCCAAAAGACATAACTAGTAGGCATATCAGTAGACTTGAGCAAAGGCTTGGCCTAGTATGACTGTTTTACTCCACAGGAACACAAAACAGACATGCAGTCTGCAGTCTCTTTAAGACCTCAGAAGAAGGCAACTGTAGTGTAGTGTAGTACTCCTCAACAGGGCCCACCTGCTCTGTACAAATTTCCCGTTAAAGGTGATTGTGTCTGGCATAGAGCACCCTAGCTCCTTATGGACCTTGATCCAACTGGTACTGGGCAGACCTGGTTGAGGCGTACAGTGAAATTCAAATAGTGGTCACTATCATATTTGCAGCCGAGTCTGGCAGAGTGTTACTCTGAACAGAATAAAAGCTGAAAGAATAATCTGCCCATTGGTTCTCACTTTATCATTTTAATTCATGAATCCATTAATAAAAACCACCAGATGAAGAAAGACGAAATAAGGAGAAACCAGTATTTTTCTATGCAAACAGAAAATGAAGGAATAGTCGTGCCCTCATGATAGAGGTCTCTTAAGTAAAATTCCTGCTGACATAGCACTTATTACACACCGGTTCCCTTGCCACCACACCCAGCAATACACCTCTTCTCTCACCTTACCTTCTAACAGAGCATCTGCTCCCTATGCATTAATCACGGCCTACGCACCTGATCCGTCCTCATACTCACTCGCACTGCATATGCTCCTTCCCCAAGACAAACACTGCACCTGCATGCCTCACGTGACTATTGTCAGTACAACTCTTCCTTTCCTTTAACCATTAACAGAGATTCTGTTGCTCCTCCATATCCACAAACAGATCTCCGGAGGTGTGATCAATTTTTATTCCAGTGTTGTAAAATCTCAAAACACACAGATTCAGGTATCCAATAGAGGAATACATAGGTCCAAAGTGAGAAGATTTACCTTTCAGAAAAGAGGGCAGATTTACCTATCCTTTATGGCAGACGGAGACCCCTCCTCTTGCACGCAGGCTGTTTAGTGCTGCTTAGCAGCCATCTCACATCAGAGCCTCCACCACAGGGCATGTCCGCTCCTCTTATAATTCTCTGCTTAATTAGAATGCAGAGATCTTGTGTTGCGCACTCTTCTCCCCCTTATGCACTCTGTCCATAGAGCCCCAACTATGGCCTAGCCACTACCCAGTCCCTGATGCATCTTTCCATTTCCTCGCTACAGGACGTCCTGTTCTTAAAAGGCCGGACATCCGGCGCTAGAAACAGCCCAGTTGTACCTGATATCGGTCAGAAAATGTCAATTTGGTGAAGTGGGGCAGTGTTTTAAAACTTTGCCAATGTGAATGCTCTGATTGTGTAACTTTGCAGGCAAGGACTTTCACTTCACCTGCCCATAGTACTCAAATACATCTTCTTGTTTCGAATGGGGACATACCATGTAATTACATTTAATTGTCAAGCCATGTCGTGGACTACGATCGCATTATCCTTTAATTGAATGTAATAATATAGAGGTAATCTTTTTTATGGACTTAAGGTGAAGAGTTTAGGGGATAAGGCTTTAAGGGAAAAAGATGGAGTGTATATTGATGAAGAATTGATGGGTGAGGGGTTTAGGAATGAAGGGTTATGAGAAGCATTTTAAAGGGTGAAGGGTACATGGATGAAGGGCATAAAGGTGAAGGTTAAGGAAAGGTTTAGAACGGTAGAGTTTGAGAGTGAAGCATTTAAGGGTGAAAGGTATAAGTTTGATGGGTGAATGGTCGAGAGGTAAAGAGTTTAGAGTAGAAGATGTTTAAGTGTGTGTAGAGGTTAGGAGTGAAAATAGAAGGGTTTGGGGTGGAGAATTCAAGGGTGAAATATTGGTAAAATAAGTGAAGAAAAATAACTCCAAGATACTAGAGGAAAAGCAAGCATACATCCTATGGTATACCAAGGCTGTACATTGAATTAAAGGTCGTCAATCTTTATAAATGGCATGGCTTAGTTTTGGAATTATTTTTCACTCAGGAAACTCAGAACAGAACTTAAAAATTAATTCAGAAGTGTCAGAATACAAATCAAAATGCTTGCCAAGTCCTAATTTACTTTCCACATGATTCAGACGTTTGGTCACCTAGGCCTCCAGGAGATGTGTCATGCTAAGTACACCTTTTGCCTCAGAATCCTGCTGAGTCAGTGCACCATTAGGTCCACGTCCCTGCTCCATAAAAGCCTTTGTGTGTCAAAGCTTGTGCTTTCATGCAGTATATGGATTGCAGGAGCTAAAATAAAAAACAAATCTTAAAATCTGCTCTTCAGCTAAACCCCAGTAAAAATATCCTTGGGAAACAGAAGAAGAAAAAAAACAAAAAGACAAATACAGAAGAGGAAGAGGAAGATGAATCATCTCATAAGAAAAATGATAGCAGCAAAAAAAGCCTACTAATGGTGAGGAATGGGTAGTCTGTAAAGACCACTGTAATTTAACAAGAGGTCTTTCACAATCAGACAACTTGATGGCAACTAATTAGAGTGAGTAGCATTTTTCGACCCACCTCATTTATATTCATTAGGTAAGCTCAATTAAAGCCCACTCGAAACTGGAACATTATGGACTGACAAATGAATGCATGGGTTGGGTAGTAAAATTCTTTACTGGATTAAAAAAATATTGGTCACAAATTCAAACAAGTATTTTGTGACCCGGGCCATTATTCCTAGAGGTTCTCGTCTTTGTAGATTCCAGAAAGATGCTTTAAACCTGAACCATGTTGTTTTGATCTGCTTTCAAAATGTTTTAATTATTAGCACAGAGTAGCACATTGTGGAATTTTACCCTGAATCCTCACACTCTGAATGTCAGCTGCAGAACGACTTGATGGTTAATTGTTAGGAAGCTTCTACTTGCAAATAGAACCAATGATACATCGGAGGATGCCCAACTCTAGAATAACTTTAAATAACATTTCATAATTAGTGTTGAGGGGCACTACTAGCCGAAATGAGCCCCACTCATTTTCCACCATTCCTAACTTCTGAAAGCTGTTGATAACAGTCGGGGGTGTAACACAGGCCCTGCAGCCACTTATGTGGGGGTAGGTGTTGGGTAACCCTTCAGGGAGCCCCAACCCCTTCAGGCAGGCCATTTTCTGTCCAATACCAATGCATATCTGTGAGATAAGGGAGATTTAGAGGCCCCTCTTCATTTCTTCATAGTCTACAGGGGGGGTCCACTTTACCTTTCTCCACTGGCCACTTTATTTTGTACTGTTAACATTTTCAAACAGTTATACTGCTAATGTTTCACATAATGTGTAAAATTCAACCCCTGTCTCGTTTTACTTGGGAGTCTTATTGTTTTGCAGTTAATAAATAGCAGTGAGCGAATTTGTGAATTGTGAAACAGGTGAAATGTTCATTGTTTTCGGCTTTCAGAGCGGAATTGGGATTGTACCGCTGCCCCACTGGTGGACAAAAAGCACAACAGAATTACATTTAAAAGCAATGTGGGGTGCTGGGCAATGTATTTACCTTAATGATAATTTCAGTAAGGTATATACATTTCCAGGACCCCTGACAGTACTCTTTAAAGTTATTTCCCAAGCAGGAAAGCCTTTGTACAGCACCTGCCTGCAGGGTCCTTGCAGGCACTACATACAGGCTCTATTCCTTCCTTATATGGTGAAAGAAGAAATTCATGTGCTGCGGGGCCATTCTGTCTTTATTCCACCTTTTTGAATTTGGGGCAAGTGGATGCCTAGACAGCGGAAATGGGCGAAATTGCCCGACGTTTTGAGTCAACTTACCACTGATTAAAGAAAAATGTGCCCATTCCTTGGTAAATTGCCTGCTTCACTGCTTTTATAATGTAATCAGTTAGTAGGGCTTTGTCAACTCTCAATTAGAGAAATCACTGACTTCATCTACAAATCTTCATTACAGAGTTACTCATAAAGCTGCATGGTTATCCAGCTCGTCTCCACTGCCTTATTAATATACTCCCCCATAATGAGGTCTTTTATCATACATCCTGGCAGATCTCCCCACCATCTCTCCCACCAACCAAAGCTTGCTCAGGACCATCAACTTTAAACAACAAATTTCAGAATGGACATCCCAGTACAGTAACTTGGATAGTGGTCTGTGATAATGGGAAATACCACAAAGGGTCCCAAAGAGCAGTTCAAAGCTGCCAGGTTACTGGAAACTGCACACTGCGTACACTTCTTCATCCATCACACTGCTAAGCAATGTGTCCCATAACATGCTATCATCATGGACATTGAAACACCTTCCAAATAGGATCAAAACAAAGCACCCTTCCAACTACACACCCTACAGCGTTATTTAAATACAACCTTTTCTTGTGTTTCTAATATTTGCCTTCTGAATACTTATTTAAAAACTAGGCTATGATTACAAGATTTCTGTTTTTTGATGCTGGGATACCAAGGGATTGTACTCTCCAGTTCCGGCCAGTATCCCAACACCATAAACCAGCAGTAGCGAGTGTTGTTGCCGCAATGGGAAATAACCAGCGGGACATAGGAATACCTGGCCCTTTTTCACTGACTACACTTGAAGATAAATCCACAACATTTTTTCTCAATAAGAGGGCCAGAGGGGTAATGGAATGAAAAAAGGGTCACAGGATCAGGAAAGAACATGGTTAAAGGAGGCCGGGAATAGCACTGTCTGCTCCCCCTGTGGCACTGCAGGGGTTGGATTTGGGCTAGCTTAGTGTAAGAAATTGGGTTGTTGGTTGATTGGGATGTGAACCCTGGTCAAGTAGAAACCACAATCCTTGTCAGGATAAGACGCAACCACCCCAAATTAACCTGTGCTCAACATCTGGTAGCTTAGCACAGAGCAGTCAGGCTAAACTAAAGTGCAGGTGCTCTCTCACAGAAAAGTTAGTATGATTAGCTTACACTTGCTTGGCATATTTAATAACCATGGCCTGTAAATTACAATGTTACTAGTGGGTATGCAGTGCAGATTGTACAATCCACAGAAGTAGCCTTTCAAACCTGTCTCAGCCCTGCCACTGCAGTGGCTGCGTGTGCAATTTACTGCCACATTGACTTAGAATTTCAACTGCTTGCCAAGGCCTAAACTCCCCTGTCACTACACCTTAGTCACCCCTAAGGTAGCCCTAGATAGCCCTATGGGCAAGTTGCTGTGTATGTAGAAGGTAGGACATGCACTTTTATGTTTCACATGTCCTAGTAGTGACAAACAGCCTGTTCTGTTTTTCACTAATGTGAGGGCTGCTCCTCTCATAGGTTTGCATTGAGAATTCCCTTATAAACTTTGAAGTGGTATTTTCTGATCTGAAATGTTTGATATGTTTGGAATGGTAATGACAATTCCTGCTTACTGGTGTAGTTAGATTTTAAATTGCTATTTTAGAAATGCCACTTTTAGATAGTGGGAATTATCTGTGCTTATAACTCTATGTTGTTTGCAGCCTGACTCCAATCCACATCTAGGGCAGAGTGACAGTTACAGTTTGTGCATACTTTCCAGACAGCCACAACACGGGAGGGGTTGGGTGTGACAGGAGATACATCTTCATCCATCTGTATACTGATAGTTTTCCTGGGCTGGGAGAGGGAGAGGTCTTTCACACCCAACATGTCAATAGGGTGTGTCCGACCCTCACACAAAGGGTTGATCTACCCACTACTGATGTCCAAAATCCAGGGCTGCAGTGAAAGAGGTTTGTGTTGCACTTAAATGGATTCCTTTTGAAGTGAAACCTTACATTAAATACATTTTTGAATATTGGTACAGGGGCCCTGACCCCATGTATGTAGAGCATTTCTGGAACTGGGGCTGAACCGCTGTCAGAAGGACTACTGAGCTGCACAAAGGACTCATCTGGACTGCTCTTCTGTTGTTGCCCTGCTGCCTGCTACTCTGCTGGATGGCATAAAGGACTTACTGGATTGCTTTTCTGCATGGTGTCTTGCTGCCAGATACTCCCTGACTTTAGTTTTCCTAGGCTCTGCAGCTTCTTCCAGAAGGAACCATCATTGAGACTACTTTCTTTGTTGTGCCAACCTGTTTGTCTGCTGGAGCAACTGCCACTCTGCTCAAGGAAACTCATATGCTGGCTTACTGCATAGCTGCCCTGCTTTGTGCCCACGTGTTCTCCCAGGGGCCCCAGTACAGGGTGGGCACTGTTTTCTGCCCCTTGGCTGCCTAAACCAATGCATTGGGGAATGTTTTATATTTCCAATTCACTTTTTATCACTAGTGGATAGTGTGGGCTTTTACTTTCCCTCAGTGCCTGTTGAGCATTGTTTTACTGCTCTTTCTCTGGACCGAAGAGAGCAGTGTGTGCCGTGTATGTTCACCGGCCCTGCATGCCGATTTCGGGACCACACATTTCCTGGGACATCAAGGGAGACTACTACCGACAGTTGCACAATGCTGTGTGTGCGTCCCCAGTGAGGCTGGTGCTTCCCCCAGAGGCGTATGACAGCGCCAAAGTGTGAGGAATCGATCACTCTCCCTGCACATCAAGATCTGGAGCACAACATTGTTATGATGCCCTCACTAGAACCATGCAGCAGCAGTAGAGTTCAGAGACTTAAGTGCACTCCCCGCATGTTGCCAAGGGGCTTGCCCGTATTTAACTCGCAAACCTCTGAAGCTCTGGCAGATACTCTGTGTGTTCATGGGCAGCTTCCCTTGGAATTTCAGCATGTGGGGAGTCGCAGGGTGTGTGCATCCCATAGTGTTAAAGCCATATCGCAGGTACTTACTCTGTGGCCTTTTGTTGTAGGTGAGGTCTGCAATGGAGGCCCCGTTCACCACCAGAGAGTGGTTCATGTTGCACTTAGGTACTGATTACCATAGTCTAGGTACTAGGTGCACAGGAGCTGTCTTAAGAGCATTTGCTCTAAAACAAATTCTAATTATTACCATATTCCTGCTTATAGGAGTGCAGAGCTCACTGTGCCTGTGTGGGCTTACCATCTACTTATGGGATGGTGGATGATTCATGCATTTGTGGCAATTATAATGTGTCATAGGTCTGACCTCTGAAATCCAGTAACATTACTTGCTCTAATGAAACAATTTATGTACATGCTCTTTTTAGATAGCCTGATGTGCCTTAGTAATTACTGATCTAATGATGTGTAACGTATACAGTTTTAGTCCTTGAATTGCCAGGATAAAGCGTATTGACAGAGTATTTATGAATCATGCATAACATGGTCTCACAATATGTACAATAGAGAAACCTAATTTTATATAATCCTATGTGAAGTCTCATTTGTGATGCGTTTACTGTGTCACTGGTGAGAGTGTTTTGTGCAAACGCTTTAACATTGCCTCTGGGGATAAGCCTGACTGCTCTATGCCAATCTACCAGTGAGTGAGCACAGGTTATCTTTGGTGTATAACTTACTTGCCCTAACTAGAGGGGTGAGTTCTTCCTGGCCTTAGTGCATACTCTAGCCAACCATAATCCCCATTTCTAACAGGGGTACACATTCCAACTTCCCTCATTATTTTGGGTAAGGAAGGCCAATTGTGTCTATGCACCCTGCAGGAATGAGCACCCCACTGCGTGGATGATGGGTAGAAGAACAAAGGGGCTCATCTACCTTCTCCTCATTAAAAAATTTATTTTATTTATTGGATGGATCAGAGCTATTAATTCCTGCATGCTGCTTAAGTACAGCGACCAAGAGGCCCTTAAAATGTGTTAGATTGGCTTATGCGCAGTTGGCATATTTAATGTACTTGTAAGGACCTAGTAAAATGCCACCACCTATGCCTAGGGCCTGTAAATTAAATGCTACTACTTTGCCAGCAGCACTGGCTCTGCCACTCACTTATGTAGCACTTTAAACATGTCTCGGGATTGCCACTGCAGTGTTGTGCTGTGTGTGTGCAGTTTTAAACTACCAATTCAACCTGGCAAAGTATACAAAGTAAACATTTTGCCAGGAACAAGCCTTAATTTTTAATACATATAAGACACCCCTAAGATAGGCCCTCGACAGCCCAGAGGGCAAGATGCAATGTATTTAAAAGTGGACAATGTACTGTCTTGTTTTACATGTCCTGGTAGTGATAAAACTCTTACAGTTGTTTTCACTTCTGCAAGGCCTGTCTCTTCCATGGGATAACATTGGAGTTGCCTTATTACAAGTATTATTAAAAGTGTAATTTTCAAATGGGAAGAGATAATTCCTTCAAGTTTGGTGTCTCTGGAACCACAAGTTAAAATACTAACTTAGGGTAGAGTTGGATTTTAAATCGCAATTTTGAAACTACCACTTTTAGAAAGTTGGCGTTTTCCTTTCTTAACCCTGTCGTGCCTGCAGCCTGTCTCTCATCACATGACTGAATGTAGTGGGCAGTTGGGTTTTGTGTATTCCTTCGAGGCAGTCACACACAGTGGGAGCTTAGGTGTGACTTGATGGGCCATCCTGGGCAGGATGGGAAGGAGGAACTGGACACAGCCTCACCCCTTGTAATTAGTCTGGAGGCAAGGCCAAGGAGGTAGGACACCTGTGCATTTCAAAAGCACGCCTCTAGAAGCTTTCCCCAGTTCAAAGGCACAACTGGGTATAAATGCTGGACCTCAGACACCACAGTCTTCAGTAGTTTTCTGAACCTGTGAAAACTCTGCCAGGATGAAGGATGGCTGTGTTGCTGAAAGGACTGCCATTCTGCTGGACTGCTGATCTGAATGAACTGCTACCCTGCTGTGCTGACTAGCTCCTTGCTACCCTCTTGGCTGGGTGAGAAAGAGTGGACGTGCATCTCTTGAACCCAGAACACAGAGTGACTCCAAGGGCTAGCTGGCTGGCCTACTGATCTGAAACCTCAGGGACACAACAGGCTTCCAACCACCTTGCACCTGTACCTGAACTCTGCCATTTGTGAGTCTACGCTGCCAAGTGTTGCCACCCCAATCTTGGACTCTTGGAAATGTTCTTAAGGTGCTCTACCAGCCTCTGTGGATCCAGAGGAACCAACACATCTCTTCTGCTTTGTGGCTCAAACCCGAGCAGAATCAATGCCTTGCCCCTGATGCATGGATTGGACCCATCACAAAGACACACATTGCATCACCTCTCTTCACAACAGATGCAATGCTCAACTGTGTGATGCATTCTCACTACAGTCCCTTACATCCCTCATTGACAGCACCCTCAACGATGATGAGGGACTGCGCATGACAGCCCTTTGATACCAAAGCATTACCCCGACTGCTCACCATATACCTACTGCAGGCCTTCACATTACAGGCCTCATTAAAGGGCTCCACGCCACAGGTCCTTGACTTGCAGCCTTGTTAAAATCTCGGGACTGATGCATCGCTTTGGCTGTGTGATGCATCTTCAATGCTGATCCTCACAATGCTGTGTAAACCATGATTTAAGGTACTCTGTTCAGCTGGCCTATCTAGGTCTCTGTAATCAGCCCATGCTCCATCGCGGTCGGCCTGAACTTCTGACTTTGTCCCAGCCTGGCGCAACCAGATAGCCACAGTTTGCACTTTGGGATTTTTGGCACTTTTTAAAATAAAATCTTTCAAACTTCATATCTATGGTTCCAACTGATTGGATTGTTATGTTCTGTTTTTCTAAGTTTGTATGAGATCTTTTTGTGTGGTGCTTTCACTTTATAACCATTTGAAGTGTTGCACAAATACCTTATACAAGCCTGACTACTCTGTGCCAAGTTGCCAAAGTGTTGAGCACAGGTTAATCTGAGGTCGCTTGTGCCTTACCCTGTGAAGGATTTTGGTTACTACTTGACCATGGCTCAAACTCCAGCCAACCATCAACCGTGAGGTATAAAAGTATTTGTTATTCTTCACTTCTTTCTAGTTACGTTCCAAGATACTTATGGATGGAGTTAATAATAATAAATACATCCCTTAAAATGTTGTTTCTTGCTCAATGTAGTGAACGCTGTATTAATATAGGTTGATACTGTTGATCACATATAGTGCCATACATTTTGTTTTCTTCCTTTACAGCTCCAGTGATATGTGAAATGCTATTTACTGTGGCAGACAACTTTCCTTCCACCTGATGGTGTATCATTTCCTGAACCCACCTCATGAGTTTAAAGAGTGGCAAACCCCACAGAATCAAACACAGAGATAGTATTTTCAAATGCTTGATTGGCCTGCATTGGTCTCATGTAGCTAAGAGGGCCCTGTATAAAATCATCTGCATTTGTAATCCAGCTGTCTACAAATCAGGTTCATTTCTAGTCATTCCTGTTTCAGTCTGTGCACATTTTCTTGCTCTCCTCTATCTTTTTATGACATCACAGATTAGGTATGATCTTTTCCTGTCTCAACTTCAGCTCATAGAACAATTCAAGGCATTCTCTTCACAGAAAATGCCAGAGAATAAGGGCAATGCTGTATGAAGCAAAACTAGATGGCATGACCAGGCACTTCTCCATGTTGTCACTAGTTTTGATCCGGTGGTGATGCAATAACATTACCTCCGCTTTGGAGACCATTACTGGAGACTGGTTGTTTCATGGTGACAAACACAATGGCATCCCTGTGAAATGATTGCCATCAGCAGTTCTAGCAGCCACTAAAGTTTACAGGTCTCACCAGGAAAGGCATTTTTTTATTTTCTTAATACCTTTAGAGTCACTTGAGGAATCTCCCACTTTCAGTCTTTCATGGCAAGGTTAATGCAGATCCATTGAAGAAAGGGGCAAGGAAAAAGAGATTGGCAGCAGTGACAAGTCTTGGCTAGCCCTGTGCCCTATTGTCAGTGGGCGGACAACCCCCTCACAATACAGCCTTTGAGGCTTTACAGCAGGAATTGTCCAAAGGGCCTTGTTTTAATCATGCCTTGTACCCCACTCTCTGCAGATGTCCAAGCCTATTGCACATGTCCTTTGGCCGTGCACAATGAATGTTTGTTGCAGGAGCATCACGCCCCCGAGGAGGCCAACCTCAGACTGCACACGATCTGCAGCCTACTGTGGAGAGCAAACCCCAACTGCACACAACCTGCAGTTGTGGATAGCAGGGGTTGGCAAGTCATGGCCTCTGGCCAGGCCCTTTGCCTTCCCCTCTGTGGGAATCCAACCCCCTCTGCACACAGCCTTCTTGCTAATGATGCTCATGGCCCTGGCATATAAAGTTGGGTGCGGTGGCAGGGCCTTGACACCGGCCAGGCCCTGTGCCCCATCCTCCACTGGCAGCCAAACCCCACTGCACACAGCCTTTGGTTGAGTGCAGCTGTAGATGGTCTCAGGAGTGTAACCTCCTCGATGAGCACCCAACTTCTACCAGGCCTTGTAGCCAACCCCTGCTGTGCAACACTGCAGACCATAAGCATTAATAGCAAGAAGGCCATGTGCAGCAAATGTTGGCCAAATGCATGCATCAATGTGCAGGACCTGACTAAGGATGGGCTCAGTGGGGTTTGGCTGCTTAGCCAAGAAACTGGCCATGCTCAGGGCTCCAATCTCTGAGGATGGACAACTCCCACTTCACACATCCATCATCCTTGCCTTGAATGTGTTGGCCAAAAGAGGGCTCATCTTCTGTGGGAAATCAACCCATGCTATAAAGGTATTGTGATATTCTGTTTCATGAGGACAGACTATTATAAAAATGACAATACATTATAATAAAGTTCATTACCACTTTACAAGGCTATATTAACCATTAAAAGCCTTCTACAGCATAATTGGTGTGGTCCTGTGGCATATCCCTATAACAAGTGAGCTGACCCTTAATGGTCAGTATGCATGGTATGGTCCACAATTATTAACGCTTTCATTAGGTTTGTGTTTCTATCTTAATGCAAGCCTAATGTAAAATGTTATTGTGAGATTTAATAGTCAATGCAAATTATGATTAGCGTTGGATAGTTTCTTAAACTAAAAGAAAGTGATGTTATTTGCTACTTTGTATTATTTTATGTGAAGTGGTTATTTTATAGTTGGTGCATGGCCTTTTACATGGAACCATCAGGTATTGTGGTAGAATCACAATCTTCTATCATTGTGAGATAGAGATGTGTATCAAAATCCTGTGCCTCCTCAAGTCAGGCACAATAAGGAGACATTTCTTCATGTATCCTAATATATCCTCCTTGGTATGTCTGCTCTTTTTTAGAGGACTGAAAAGAAGGAAAAGTGTCAATAACTGAGAAGATCCCTTTCCAGTAGAACACCTAGGGCCTTATTTAGAACTCAGTGGACAGGTTACTCCATCACAATGGTGACGGATTTCCTGCCTGCCAAAAGCTAAATCCCATAGGATAGAATGGGATTTAGATTACCGCGGATGGGATATCCATCACCATTGTGATGGAATTAATCTGTCCGCCGAGTTCTAAATCAGGCCCCTAATCTTTACAGAACACATACACCTTTGCACTTAAACTATCAATGAACGTGTAAATCAACACCAGATATGTTTCAGAAGAGAACAGCTATCTAGTTCTGAGCAGCAGGGCCTGCCACCCACCTCATTTTCTTCAAGATATGTGGATGTTCATTGCAAAGAGCAATTACCATCCACATACGTTATTTTTTAAATTAAATAAGGGCTTTAAGCCATAGGTTGCTGCTTAAGTGCCTAGCTGCCTCACGCATTTGCTGCATGACAGTCAGGCAGCCAGGCACTTCCGTGTGGGACACATAATCTAGTGAGCATATGTCCCTCAGCATTTTCCCTAAAAAAACACAGCTAGGCAATGTTTGAGGGGCTGAAGAGACCTCCCATTCATGATGCCAGCAGTGTCATATTCACAGGAAGTCCCGGGCGTCTAAGGAATAAGCCCTGCATTTCTCTGACTGCCTGTAAATTACTTTTGCAGGCTATATGCAACACCCTTTCCAAACTCGTCACCTGTGATGTGTTGGGAAAGAGTGTTCCTTGAAGCCTGTGAAAGCTTGCAGTCATGTGAGTCATAACTCTGTGACCTCGAGCCACATGCATGCTTTTGCATCAGAGGCCGAGAGGGGACGCTTGGCACCCTCCAGTCTCCCATCCTGTACTGGAACAGCAGCAGCACACCCTGTTGCGGGCTGCCCTGCTTTTTTCTAGAGCAAGATTTGCCAGGAAACTGGGATGGGGAATGGAAGCCTTCTATCATGCCTGCTTGCGGTTTATATTTTTTACTGTTTTAGAAACAATAAAACAATAAAAACAAACCGCAGGCTGGCTGAGTCCGGAACTGATGTGTTTATAAGTGTTTCTTTTGTGTGCTATTATCATGTATTACTTTAAGCCATTAGTTTATGTCACTATATTGTAAAGCATTTATTAAAACTGTTAATTAATGCCACTCAATATAGTGATATATATTAATGTACTAAAGTCAAATGTTCCTGCATGTTAAAAGCATACAAGAGAACACTTTTAAAATGTGAGCTCAGTGTGTGTGTGCATCCTGAAGTGACATATTTAATAGTGCTCTAGTCTCTTTTATGATTTTAACTTGCAGGAGCATGTCACCTTAGTAAATCAGTTAATATCACTATACTGAAAGGCATTTATTAACAGTTATAATAAATGCCTCTGAATATAGTGGCAAGTCTAAGTACTAACGTGAAACGCTCCTGCATGTTAAAGGCATACAAGAGGGCACTTCTAAATATGTGAATTCAGGATGCAGGTATCCTGAACAAAAGAGCTTTAGGGCCAGATGTACCAAGAATACCTTTTGCGATTCGGAAATAGCGATTTTTAAGAAATCACTATTTCTGATTCGCAAAATGCAATGTATCACATTAGCGATTCGGTAATAGCTATTTCTTAAAAATCGTAAATGCTATTACTGAATCGCAAATTGCAATACCGGCCCCATTTGCACCTATAGGCCTGTAGGCCCATATTTGCGAATGTTTTGCATTTCCAAAATTGCGAATTCCTAACTGGAATTCACAATTTTTAGAAATGCAAAGTCCAGGGGGCTGGGGGCCTTGGGCCCCCTTTGCTGCACCCCAAAATGTTTTTTTACAACATGTAAGGTACGCACATGCCAAAAGGGTATGTGTGCTTTACGTGTACATTTTAAAAATGCATTTTAATTGCATTTTTAAAATGTGCACATGGTTACCCCAGGTTCAACTTGGTGGTAAATAGCGATTCCTAAATGCCCAATTCGCATTTAGGAATTGCTTTTTACATGTGCTTTAGAAATCGCTAATAAGGAATCCTTATTTTCGATTTCTTATTTAGAGAGTCGCAATTTGAAACTCTCTAAACAGGGTCGCAATTTTAAGGAATTGCTATTTTATCAATTCCTTAAAATTGCTTTCAGAATGCATTTGATACATTCTGAAATGGCTTTTTGCATTTGCAAACGGGCATTTGCACTGTTTGCGAATGCAAAAAGCTTTGAACCATCTGGCCCTTAGGGCCAGATGTAGGAAGCCATTTGCATGGTGCAAACGGCGAAAATCGCAGTTTGCGCCATGCAAACAGCCTTCTGCGATGCACATTCACAATTTGCGAGTCGGTACCGACTCGCAAATTGTGAATGCAACTCGCAAATAGGAAGGGGTGTTCCCTTCCTATTTGCGACTTGCATCGCAATGCAGAATTGCTTTGTGACTGCGAATGCGGTCGCAAAGCCATTCGCAGTTACCACCAGTGTCACACTGGTGGTAACTCATTCGCAAAATGGAAGGGGTCCCCATGGGACCCCTTCCCCTTTGTGAATGTAGGCAAAAAGTTTTTTTCAGAGCAAATGGTTTCGTTATTTTTTTTATTTTGCAACTCGTTTTCCTTTAAGGAAAACGGGCTGCAAAAAAAAAAAACCAAAAAACTGCTTTATTGAAAAAGCTGTCACAGACATGGAGGTCTGCTGACTTCAGCAGGCCACCATCCCTGAGAGTGCAGGGACTCGCTATGGGATCGCAAAATGCGACCCACCTCATTAATATTAATGAGGTGGGTCATTGTGACCCCATAGGGAGTCGCAGATGGTGTCTGAGACACCGTTCTGCATCCGAATTTGCGATTCGGAAATTGCGAGTCACACCAACTCGCAATTTCCGAATCGCAAATTCGGACCTTGCTACATCTGGCCCTTAGTGTCTTGTAAGCTTTTAACATGCAGGAGCATTGCACTTCAGTGCATCAGTTAGTATCACTATAGTGAGAAGCATTTATTAACAGTTTAATAACTGCCTCTCACTATAGTGATATAAACTTATGTACTAAAGTGAAAATTTGTGTAGTGCATCTGGATTGTATTTATTAACTGTTTACCCACTTTCCATGTATTGAGTATTATACACCACACGTTCAAAGTGAAAAACTTTTGAAGTTATACTTAATTTGGTATTTTCTAATGGAGGGGTACTCTTCCAGGAGGAAACCTACAATAAACATAATGCTCACTCCTTTTCACTATAGTAGAACCTGTGTGCATAGTACTAGTTAGTATGAATGTACACCACAACTAGTGAGAGAGGACAGCAGTGCTATAAATTAAGAGAAGATAAAACAAATTCCTTCTCTGTGACTCTTATTCAATGCTATATTTTTATAAATAGTTCTGCTTCTGTTTGGGATGCCTTGTACACTAAAGACAAGATGTTTGACATCATAAACTTAAAAAGAGTTCAGCATTTGATGAAGGCCAAGTGTAGTAGAGTTTGGGTCAAATAAGGGGGTTTGGGCCTTTGGAAAGTGTGGGTTGTAAGTTAGCTGCCCACAGGGGGTTGGGTGTGTACAAAGAGTTTAGAACTGGGAAAAAGCCGTGCGCCAAAGTGGTTTGGCCATCTAAGTGGGATTGAGTGTCTGGAGGGAGTGAGCTCTTCTTCAGGGGTTGTGCTCAGACCAAAAACCATACACAGCAGGGGCTTGCTCATCTGTGTTTAGTAAGTAGTCCACAAGTGGTTGGCAGTTGGCAAAGAGTTCTGAACTGGGCAAAAAAAACATGTATACTAGGTGTTTGGTCACCTACGTTTGACCAAACACCGAAGGGTGTCTTGGATGTTTAGAGGCAGTGAGCTCTCTGTGAGGAGTTGTGCACAGGTTCAAGACCATGTGCAGCAGGTGCTTGCCCACCCATATGTGGTTAGTTGTCCACAGAGGGTTGGGTGTCCACAAAGAGTTGAGCACAAGGTCAAGGCTGAGCGTAGTAAGGGTTTGGTCACCTAGTGGGCTTGGGCATCTGGAGTTAGTGAGCAATTCATTAGTGGCACTCCTCGGGGCAAAGACTCTGCACAGCAGAGACCTGCCCACTGATATGCAGTTAATTTCTACAGGGGCTTGGGTTTCTGCAAATAGTTTGAAACTGGGCAAAAGCCATGTATAATAGGGATTTTGCCACCTATGAGAGCTTGGGTGTCTGGAGAGAGTGATCGCTCCATGAATGGTTGTGCACAGGGCAGGGCTATGTGCCACAGAGGTTTGCCCACCCACATGCACTTTGCTGTCCACAGGGGATTGGCTGTCAGCAAACGATTCGCATTAGGGTAAAAGTGGTGTGTAGTAGAGGCTTGTTCATCTAGGGAGATTGACTTTGAAGAGAGTGGGCTCTCCTGGAGTGGTTCTAAAATTGGCAAAGACTGTCTGCAACAGGAGCTCACCTATCCATCTACAGTTGCTTGTCATGGGGGTTTGGCTGTCTTCAAAGGATTTGATATAGGGTGAAGGCCATGCATAGTAGGGCTTAGTAGGGTTTTGCCCACCCATATGCAATTAGTTGCCGAAAGAGGATTGGGGCTCTACAAAGGGTTTGGAACTCGGTAAAAGGCATAGACAGAAGTGTTTCTATCTCCAAAAAGGGCTTGGGTGTCTGGAGTGAGTGGCTCTCTGTGAGGGTTGTGTACATGGCAAAGACTGTGCACAGCGGAGGCTTGCCCACCCATATGCAGTTAGTTGCCTTCAGAGGGTTGGCTCTCTACAAAGGGTTTGGAACTGGGTGAAAGCCCCACGTAATAGAGTTATGGCCTCCAAAGGGATCTTGCATGTCTAGCGGGATTGGGTTGTCAGTTGCCCATAGGGGGTAGGGTGTCCGCAAATGGTTTACACAGCACAAAGGCCCATTGTAGTGGGTGTTTGGCTATCTAAGAGGGATAGGATGGCTGAAGTGATTGGAATATCTGTGAGTGACGCTGCATATCATAAAGGTCATGAACATCAGGGGCTTGCCCATCCATATGCGGTTAGTTGCCCACAAGCAGCTGGCTGTCCGCAAATGGTTCAGCAATGGGCAAAAGATGTATAGAGAAGAGGTTTGGCCACTAAGGGGTGTGGGTGTCTGGAAGGAATGGGCTGTCCCAGAGGAGTTCTACACAGGGCAAAGACAGTCTTCAGCAGCAAAGTGACCAACCTTATTTGGTTGCTTGCTCATGGGGGTTGGATGACAACAAAGGATTGTGCACGTTCGGGCTTGGATAGCTGGAGGGAGGTGGTTCTATGTAGCAAGCTGTACTCAAGGTGGTGGAGACCATGTGCAGCAGGGGCTTCTCCACCCATATAACCTAGCTTGTCCACAGGGGATGGATGTGATCAATGGGTTTAGCACCGGCCAAAGACAGAGCGTAGTAGGCTTTTGGCCACCTAAAGCAGCTTGAGGATCTTGAGTGAGTGGGACCCCCCATTAGTGTAGCTCCACAGGGCACAGACTGTGTATAGATGCTTGCTTACCCATATGCAGTTAGTACCTACAGGAGGTTGGACCCCCAGAAAGGGGTCAGAACTCAGTGAAAGTCATGCATAGTATGGGTTTTGCCACCTAAGGGTGCTGGGATGCCTGGAGGAGTGGGCTGTCTGTGAGGAGTTGTGCACAGGGAGAAAACTGTGCAGCAGCGACTTACCACACATATGCTATTGATTGCCCACAGGGGGTTGGATGTCAGCAAAGGGTTTAAAACAGAGCAAAAGCTACATAGTGGGGATTCAGCACTGTAAGGGGACTTGAGAGTCTGAAGGCAGTAGACTGTCAATGAGCGGATATCCAAAGGGCGAAGACGGTGCACAGCAGGAGCCTGTCTATCAGTATGCAGAAGGTCACCCACAAAGGGTTGGCTGTCTTCAAACGTTTCAATGCAGGCTGCAAGCAATTCACAATAGGGGTTTGGCCACCTATGGGGAGCTTGAATGTCAGTCAAGTTTAAGTTTATTGGATGAATAATTAAAATCTTTACAATATTGTGCTCACATAAGTTAACAAATACATTAAAATATTATTTAAAAAATCACTCTACACAATAATCTAGTGGAATGTGAGGAAATTTGTCCATAGAGGGCTAAAAAATGCTTGGGTGTAATTGAGGACCTAGACTTAGATGTGCTACTGGCTGGTGAAGGATTGACTGGCTGGGATAATGTCTGCTGAGGGAAAGTGAGCGATCTGTTCTGGTGGTTTTATAGGGAGAGCGTGAACATTTCCTGACAGTTAGCCCACTACTGAATGAGGAAGTGTGAGTGTACTGAGGGAGTGGGCTTTCTGTGTGGGGCCGTGCACAAGATAAAGACTGTGTGCAATGGGAGCTTGCCTACCCGTCTTCAGCTGGTTGTCCACAGAGGTTTGGCTGTCCCCAAAGAGTCTGGAACAGAACAAAATCTGTGCTTAGTAGTAGGAGAAACTGTAACTCACGCCCAGCTATGTGGTAATTTACGAGGTAATTTCATTTGTCATCAGTGATGTTAACAAGGAAGCCATAGAACATGTAATGAGTGTTGTAATATGTGAGTTCATAAGCAGTGCATGGTGAGAGTGTGAGTTACAGTTTCGTGAGTTAAATACAACTGGTAAATTTCAGTTTTTTTTACTTTATAATGTTACGCTTAAACTAATATTATAACCTAACTATAACTCACTTTAACCTTTGTTTTTTCTGTGAATTTCTAAGGATTATTTTATTGTAAAGTAAGTTGTTATTACCACACCCAAAAATAACGTCACTTTAACCTTTGCCTTTTTCAGTTAATTTATACTGTTTATTAATGCAAAATAAAATGTTATTACCATATGTAACTATGGCCATCTCCCACAGCTCCTGGCGTTCGGCCGTGTACGGCATGAAATTAACACCACAGCGTGGCCTATGGCCAGGCCTTGCTCTGAACACCTCCCTGGAGGCCAACTCAACACCTTGCAGGTTCACTATTTGCCAGGCGTTTACATATGTTATTTTGTGTTGGCATATGGTCTGTGCAGGGATCAAAGGTTTCATGTGGATCTTCTAAAGATGGGCAAGCTTGTTGTGTGCAAAACATCTGAAGTACTTGCGTAACTGAAGCTAAGCCAAGACTTGTAATTAAATGTAAGTATCTTAATAACAGGTTCCTTGATGAAAAGCTAGCAAATCAGTAGATCAATTGGTGAAATCAATGATAATGTCCTAGGTGATGTTATAAGTAAAGGCAATTCAAGGAACAGTATTGCAGCTTTAGCTTGCTAAAGTAATATCCAAGCCCACCTGGAATAAGTAAAAGCAGCTACATATACACACACACATTATGTCAGTGAAGATAAATATAAACGTGGTCCCATCAATAACATGTTATAAACATCAATTATACAAACATTAACAATTACATAATCCCCCATTCATTACAACAGCATGAAAGTCATATTTCATGTCATTTACACAATACACTGAAGGAGAGAGGAGGTAAAAATCTGTTCACTGTCTAACAGGGACGCAACCCTGCTCATAATCAACGGCCCTCTTCAGTGTGATTTTATCTCATTCTATAATCTTTTTATCCTATTTTCGGATATGTATGGCATATACCATATATGTAGATGTACAGAGTGCGCTATGCTATGTATTACTATTATTGATGGAGAAGAGGGGCATCATGACCCACTCGAAGCTTTGCCTCTCATGCATTGTGCAGCCTCCCCACCCTTCAAAAACATAAAAGGAAGAATGCTTGCAGGACCTCTAACCACCAGCAATTGCTCAGGGTAGCATTCAAACCCACTGTTCTTTTGCCCACCATGCCACCTCAGTTTGGAATATGCAACAAATCAGTCTTGACCCTCCCCACACTTAGGGGCTCATTATGAATCCCCGCGGTTCAGACCACCATGCCAGCGGTGGTGGAAAAGACCGCCACTGGCATGGCGGTCTGAACCACCATATAATAAACACAGACACAAACACAATACCGCCGACAGACAGCCTGACGATGGCAGATTACATTATCCGACAGGGCAGCGCTACAAGCAGCGCTGCCCCCCGGATAATGTACCCTGTTTTCCCCAGCCTTTCCCTGGTGGGAAAGGCTGGCGAAAGGGATGCAGGGGCCTCACTTGGCATGGGCAGTGCAGGGGCCACCGCGCTGTGCCCCGTTGCGCAGGTCACTGCCCGGTTTACGGGCAGTTATCTGCGAGACGGGTGCTGCTGCACCAACCGCACTGAGGGATTGACGATGGCTCAATGTGGATCCGTCAGCAATGTCCCAGCCCTGCATTCTGCTGAGCCTGCAGGCGGAAACCCAGGGGTCTCAAGGGGTGCTGGCAGTCTATGGAAAGACTACAAGCATGAACATGGCGGTGTTTACCACAGTGTTCATAATGACCCCCTTAATAAAGAAAATAAGTAGAATATTGAGGTCATCCCTTTTCGCCTAAACTCTTCCATTGCACCAGGGAATAGACTGGTGGTAAGCTTATTAGAAGTCGCTGAGGCATACTGCACATGAGCCGAGACATTTCTTCAATAATTCTTACATCTAGGCACTTTGAATAAATGTAAATCTCTAAGTAATTTTCACTTAGATCACTGTCCATTGGGAAGCAGCCTTTATCACTCAGCCTTTATCATGCAGGACATTTATTAGGCAGTCTTTACCATGCAGATAAGTACCAGGAAGGTAAGAAATTGTTATAGGTTTTAACATTCAACACGTATCTTTTACTAGACTATACTTCACCAAGCAGGTAAGTATTTTTTCAGTAACATACTTTTTATGTTATTTATTTAAAAAAAGGGTAAAAGTGCAGGTAGAGGTAAAAGGAAGTATAGGTGTTTTTAAGGTTTAAGGATGAGAAGAGTTAAAGGGGTAAGTGGAATTTTATGGCTTGGAGAGGGACCAGGTAAAGGGAGGTTAGAAGTAATAAGGTAAAATAAAATAAAAAGTATATATATATATATATATATATACCCATATATATGTGTGTGTGTACACATACATAGTCACATATAAACGTATACATATATACATAGTAAATACCATAAAAATGTTCCATGCAATGCGTTGCTGCAAAGGTGTAAAGGTCAACGAATTGTAGTACATGTTTGGTGAAATCATGCCTGGTAACTCTTATATTCTGGAATTGGATTGTCTCATCTAAGTATTGAGGACTGGTTTAGGACTTTGTTGAATGTGCAATTGGAAAATAGCTTTACAGAAGCTGGGTTTTGGTATTCTGATGTGGGACATTCATTGGGAGAATAAACAGAAATGTTATAGTATGAGATCCAAGAAACTGGGACTGAGTGAATTATTAAATAACTTAAAGTAAAGTGGAAACCCTACAGGCCGTCCTACGACCACTACCCTTGTATCTGCCTTACCTTAGATTTTGCATAGCCTTAGCTTGTGAAGCCTTTTGCATAAACTTATAGTCTTCTAAAACACATTGAATCTTTTCGAACACTCAACTTTAGTTCACTTAGTCATTTTCGAAAGAACGGGGGCATATTTTGGTATGTGGTGTTTTTTTGTGTTCATCAATGAAACAGAGATTTCTGCGAGCTAAAGCAGGATCTGTGCTTTACGGTGGGGTGGGTTATGGAGGGTTTATTACTTACTCAGTAGGTGGAACAATGACGTATGTTGTTTTGGTTCTCCATCACCTAGGAAAACACAACGTTTAAGATTAACAAATATAGATAGCAAATTTAGTCATAATAGAGGCAAAGCTTGTAGAGTTTGCACCTGACATAAGATAACTGTTCTGAAAAATAGCCAAGCACTTAAGTTATAAAACATCTAAAGAATGACACCTGCTGGAAATGCAGTTACCCTCTCCGATTAAATCCTACATTTACAGCAAATGTGCAGTGGAATGCTGCATGCAAATCTAATGTGTTCAGTTGCGCATACGGGAAAAAAGTGCAGGCACCATATTTACTATGTGTCGAGTATCAATGCTGTGATTACCCGTGCTAAAAGGCTGTGTGTGCAAGGCAGTGCTTGAAATGGAAAAATACAAGTGCAGGTACTCTGTATCGGAGTACCTGCTTCTGATGAGTGCCGGTACTCTCCAATTAAAAGTATGACGTTTTTCCTGAGAAGTGCAGGTACTCTCCCTCTCAAAACAAAAAAAGTGCCGGTACTCAGTGCCGGACAGTTCCGGCCCATTTAAAGCACTGGTGCAAGGTTAACAACAATTTAGCATGACACTACATCTTACAGGTGAACGAAAGGTGGCTTGTGTGACTTCTGTACTTGGGGCACACGCTCCAGTACAGATCTCCGCGCACAGGTAAATCTGCAAGAGCAAGCTGTGGAATGCGTGTCCTTTCGCAGAAACAGCTTATGTTATGCATAGACATACGCGATATTCCTCTTGCCCACAGTTTGTACGGGTTTTCATTTGAAGCTAGAATTCCCCGTTAAGCCTGGCCATGAACTTTTGTATGACTTTAGTAGATCTTTCTACCCAGGGAATTCTGGAGTTCTTTATGCTGCTCCAGGAAGATTACGCCCCTCAATGCATAGATTATGAGGAGCTTGGTGCCACTTAACATTACAGTGTCAGGTGCTGCACTTGCATCAGCTTTCGATGCAAAGGTTCCTTTTGCACATGAAAGATCCTTGGTGCTAATGTTTGCCATGACTGTCGCATTTGCATTGCCACTGAATGTTAGGACATCTTTGCCCATGAATGCATGTGTCTAGAATGAGGCTAACATGACGAAGGGGTATTTCAAACACAAGTCGGAATCCTCAGCTGTGTTCAAATTCCTATCTGAGCACCGATGGAGGCCTTTGTCTTAAAATGTGTAGAAATATAGATGGATAACAGTGAATTACACAGATGTAGTTCACAGAGGGGTTCTGGGTGATATGAAATAGACAATGGGATCGAGTTGTCTATGATGACCCTCAGTACCCTGGGGTGAAAAACATCCCCTTAATTAACTTTTTACCAATCTATAATGTTATGCTATGTATGGCACCGAAAATCATCTGGCCCTGCTTTCACCTGCTACACACTGGCAGAGTAATAATGGGAGAGCCATACATAACATGACCTCTGCTATGTATGCATGTCCAAAATGTTAAAAAATAAATTAAAACATGCCTTACTAGACATCATTGAGGAACGCCCTCCTGCAGCTCAAAGCAGAGAGCAGGGAGCAGAGCTGCTCTGAAAAGCTCTTCGAGAGCCCTGTCAGCCTGGGCTTGAAGGGCTTTATGATGTAGCAACAAGGGGTAAAGATTTTTCTATTAACCGCTTTTAAGTCATAACAGTAAATTATCAAAATAGGAAACTTATTTAAATGATAGTGGCTCGCTATCAGAGCCAAACACGTCAGTATTTTGACTGTTGAATCTTCTGCAGTTAAGCTTTCCTAAATATTTCAACAGGGAGGGTGGTGATTCATAATTGAAGTTTGGGTAATCATTTCCTTCTGCCAGGGGCATAGCTCAGTCAGTAAGATAAGGTGGGTGAACCCCTTAAGTCACATGAGAGAGGCTTAAGGGGCATTGGAAAGGGAGAGGAGTGCATATTGTTAGGAATACTAAGTGAGAGAAACACAATATTTTGTAAAATAACCAACATTTTTTAATACTTTCAAAAAAGAGATGAGGGAGAACAGTGCTTAATTTGAGCAGGTGGTTTGCGATGAAGGGCACCGGCATGTATTGTTGAGGGCCAGCACTTCTGCCTCAAGCATTTACTGTGAGCAAAAGACACATATAAGAAAGACAGACGAAGTGAAAAACACAAAGATCTCACAAAGGGTGAAAACAGACAGCTGCAACAGAGAGCTGAAGGGGCAGGTAATAGCTGTAATTGGATTATGGAGGCATGAGATGGCTTTAGGATTATGCTGCCTCAGTATTCCATGCTTGCACATGTAATTGCAGCAGTTGCGTGTTTCAGAGGAGAGCTTTGGGCACCGCCATGTTTTTATTTACAAATTTAGCACTGAGGGAGACTATGGGGGTCATTCCAACTCTGCCGCCCGCCAGACGGGAACCGACATTTGGCCGCCATACAGCCAAAATACCGCTGCCCCCATTCCAACATTCCCGCTGGGCCGGCGGGCGCTAACCATGTTAGCGCCCGCCGGCCCAGCGGGAATGAGGCCTGCAACACAGGAGCCGGCTCCGAATGGAGCCGGCGGTGTTGCGGCCGTGCGACGGGTGCATTTGCACCCGTCGCGCTTTTCACTGTCTGCTAGGCAGACAGTGAAAAGCTGGCCGGGGCCCTGTTAGGGGACCCCTGCACTGCCCATGCCATTGGCATGGGCAGTGCAGGGGCCCCCAGGGGCCCCAGGACACCCCTTACCGCCAGCCTCTTCCTGGCAGTGAAAACCGCCAGAAACAGGCTGGCGGTACGGGGGTCAGAATCCCCAGGGCAGCGCTGCCCTGGCGGATTCACCCAACCGGGGCAGAAACGGCGGAAACGGCGGGGCGACCGCGGCTTTACCGCCGCGGTCAGAATTGCTTGGGAAGCACTGCCAGCCTGTTGGCGGTGCTTCCGTCATTCGCGACCCTGGCGGTGTGTGCTACTTACATCGCCGCTGTGACAGTCAGTAAAAGCCGAAGCTTAGAAGCCCAATTTTAGTGGAGAACATCTGTTTACTACTTCATATTTTTCTTGTGGATGCGTATAGTACAAACAAAATGCTACAAAGTTAAACATACCTCTTATAATGGTCACTTTCAAACATACAAGCAGGAGAAAGACGATGTTTGTGCAGAAAGAAGCTTTCATCCCGGTAATATGATAAAATATAAAGACAGTAATGCCAGTCTGAATGACAAACAGGACAGGTATAACGTCACATAACCGCTTATACAAGGGAAAACTTCCTCTGCATGCAAGTGTGATTCAATGACTCATAACTGCAGAGCAGGACAGTCCCCTGTGGTATCATGTCCACGCTCTTATTATGTTGCATAAACTAACACTAAACCAATATTCTAACTGCATATGTTCAGGAACCATCACTATAAATTAATACTACATGCTGCAAGATGATCTAGTCAATGCCCTTGTTGAAATACACAAAATCCTGTTGTTGTTAAAAAAAAAACAATGGATCATCAGGTCGAGTCCTCTGGCAGAGGTACATGAATCATTGTCTTATATATGATGTAAGGCACCCAGGAGCAAACATTATAATCCACAACTGTGGGGCAACTATCATTTTTTTGAGAATGTGCAGGTGCCACTCCGTCAATGTGTCCAGTAAGTTACTAGTTGGCAAGTGAGGGGATTGTCTACAGGTTTATCATTCTTTACTGGAGTCCTCAGAAAGCCCCAATGTTGTTTTTGATGAAAAGGGGAAAAAAGGCTTGTCAGAAGAGCTCCTTAAAGTGTCACTTGTCTACGAGGGAATGGGTGAAGGTTCAGAAATCTGTCAGCAAAAGTGAATCTCACCAAAGACACTTAAGGTCTAGAAAAGGACTTGTGTGCAAAGCTTCACCAGAAGATACTAAAACATTAGACAATGACTCTATGTCCAAAATAAAACTTTACCATTGTACTTTAAAATCACTGGGAAGTGCCTATAATATAGAACCATCGAGAGGACTATTAAAGTCTTTGTGGATGGTCAGTTTTAATAATGAGTGAATCCCAATGTCACACTGTCTGCTAAAGAAGAGGGTCTTAGGAATTTAGTGACGTTGTTCATTGTTTCACTGTGGGGGTGTGGTGTGCAAGTGTGTACTTTGGTGCAGGTCTTTGTTGCCTTGTGTTGGGTAAGTACATCTTGTTCTGGTGTGTATGGTGCTGCCGGCGGTCTTGTGTTATATTATTTGGTGGGCGGGCACGTCCTTTCCGCCGGCCTGTGGGCAGCTGCCTCCATCCTCGTTGGGACTACAAAGATGGCGGTGTGAGGATGGACAGCTACTTCTTTCTCAGGTGCTTCATTATTTAGCGGTCCAGACCGCCAGCATGCTAGCGGTAGTTACCACCACCACCAGCGGGGTAGCATTTACCACCATGTTCATAATGACCGCCTATTTCTTTTGCAAATGTTTGAGTGTGAGAATTGGCATCATGGTGTGCTGCCTGAGGCACATGATTACATCTTACCTTGTAAGTTTCAGTGGAGCAGCAAAGACCCTTTCTGACCCCAACAGGCAAAAACAGATGATGCCCTTGTCTGTGTCCACCCAGATAATGCACACCCTAGAAGGTGATTGAAGAAGGAAGAACACAGGAAATTACTTCCAGTTGAGTTGGACAATAGATATTCCAGGCCTGATGTAGCGTCAAATATTACATTCACGTTATTACAAGCGCCACAGGATAAGATTAATTTGTAATAATGCAGACATGATCTGTTTCATTTGTGAGAGACTAACCCTTCACTTTCTGTGCAGATGGATGACTGAGAATGGAGTCATTTTCCCTGGCTTCTATCTTTGAAGATGGCTTTGGGCGTAAACTTGTGCCATCAATTTTTGTGTACTATCTATGTATTTGAATGACTGGGAATAAAGTCTTTTTGCCTCGCTTCTTCTTTGAAAGATGTTTTTGCTGGGAAGCCAGGAAATGAAATCCTCTTGGCTGGCTTCTTCTTTTTTAAAAATGAATTTGGCGGGAAACCAGTGATGTCACTTTCTGTGCATATGGACGATGGTGACTGCAGTGGTGCTATTTTCTGTGCAGATAAATGACACGAAATGCAACTAAGTCATTTTTTCTACAGATAAATGAGGCATAATGAAGACCTCTCCTTCCTCTCTTCCAACCTCTTACTTTTCCCCAGTATGCTTTCTTCATTCACCCCATACATCACTCCTTTTGTTTCTCCCTCTTTTTTCCCCCGTGTGTTTCTTGGCAAACCCACACTCTGCCCCTATGATTACTCACTCTAGCACCTCACTTTTTATGCTCCTCATTCACCCACCAGCCACCCGCTTTCCTACTTCCTACTACCCCACTCTTTTTACTCTGTGTGTTGTCCTCCTTCCCTCACCTGAGCTACTCTCCTATCCACGGCTCATTAGAGCCTCTCAGCTTGTTAGAAACAAGACTTTCTATATCAAAGGCTCACTTGCTTTTAATACAGTCCTGTTTTTGGTTCTTTGTGAATTTATGGTTAGCTGGTAAATAAGCCTGTGTTATAGCACTTTCTCCTTTTCTACTTCACAGTATCTGAAACTGGAACAAAGGGCCTGATTACAACTTTGGAGGAGGTGTTAATCCGTCCCAAATGTGACGGATATACCACCAGCCGTATTACGAGTTCCATAGGATATAGGGGGTCATTCCAACCTCGGCGGTAAAAGGCGCTTACCGCCAGACAGAAGACCGCCATAACACCGCCGCGGTCGCGGTAAACCGCCACGGTCACTCTGACCCACAACAGGCAAACCGCCAAAATCCCGACATCCACAAAAGACCGCCACACCAAAGGTCAGCGAGAAACTGGCGATGACCAAACCTCTACCGTCACGCCAACAGAAATACGCCCACACTATCACGACACACGAATCCACGTGGCGGTCTTTCAACCGCGGTATTTCATTGGCGGTACACACCGCCGCGCTCGAAATACACATACTTGTACAAAACACTACCACATTGGACAATTCAAAATACACACACCTGATACACATACACACACCACTCTCACACACCCAACACAATATAAAACACACACCCACATCACCCACAAACTTCCACTCCTAGAGATTCGTGAACACGCACCGAGAAAAGACAGCCGAGCACCCAGACGCCCAATTCACTGTCACCCAGCAATATTAGCACGCACTTCACACAACACAGCAATACACATCACCACACTTAGCACCACACAATCCACCCTACACATCACCCACACCACCCCATGGCACCTCAAAGACACCCCAGGTTCTCAGATGATGAACTCAGGGTCATGGTGGAGGAAATTGTACGAGTAGAGCCACAGCTGTTCGGGACACAGGTGCAGCACACCACCATTGCCAGGAAGATGGAGCTATGGAGCAGAATAGTGGACAGGGTCACCGCTGTGGGACAGCACCCAAGAAATCGGGACGACATCAGGAAGAGGTGGAACAACCTACGGGGGAAGGTGCGTTCCATGGTATGCAGGCACAACATCGCGGTGCAGCGGACTGGCTGCGGACCCCCACCTCCTCCCCCAGAATTTACAGCATGGGAGGAGCAGGTCTTGAACATCCTGCATCCTGAGGGCCTCGCAGGAGTAGCTGGAGGAATGGACTCTGGTAAGTCTCATCTTCACTACTTCATCCCCCCACCCCACCAGCATGCCAAATCATACCCCCACCCTCACCCCCACCCCCATCACACCTACTCCTTGCAAATGTCTCACCATCACAACCCACCCATCCCAACACCTAGCCCTGCATGCAACCACAAAGCATGGACACCCATCACCAAAGCATGCCCACTGCACATTCCCATCCCCCCCCAAACCACTGTCACAACAGCCCCCACAAAGGAATGCCAGCACTGGGGTACACGGGCACCCACCCATTGCACGCCATTGGCACACACAGAAGCAATAACCATACTTTTGTACCCCTGCAGGACCCAAACGCCAGGACACTGCGCAGGAGGGTCCACAAATGTCCACTCCACCCCCAGAAGAGGCCCACAGTGATGACAGCAGCTCTGTCTCCCTGGATCTAGATGACCAGCCCGGTCCATCGGGGACCTCAGGACAGTCGGTTCCCCTCAGACAGCCACAGGCCACAGCAGACCTTCCCCCCTCTGGGAACACCAGCACAGCACCCACCCAGCGGGCCCATACCTCTGTCCCCAGGACACGTCAATCAGTGGTGTGTCCACCACTACAGGGAACCCAGGCTAACCCAATACCCCAACAACAACAGGGACCTGGGGGCAGTGGTAGTGGGCACACAGTCCAGGGGACAGAGGCCCAGGGAAACAGGGGAACTGGAAGGGCTGCTGTGCGACAGGTGGGGGACAGGCCAAGGGAACCCACTCTCCACGAGGCCCTCTCCTCCATCATGGGAGCATACCACCACTCCCAGGAGACGATGGCGATGGTCCTGGCCAGGTTTCAGGAGATCCAGCTTCTGCAGGAGCAACAGTATATGGGGTTCAGGGAGGAACTAAGAAACATCAGTTCTGCAATGGGTACCATCGTAGTGGCCCTGAATCAGGTAGTCACCACATTGCGGGACACTGTGGCACCTCAAAGGGCCCCTGTCACTAGCATGGACCAAGAACTGCCTACCACCTCCGCCGGCGCTAGTGGACAGGAGGCCCCGACACAAGACCAACAGGCCACCAGAGCCCCACCCCCTGCAGAAGGAGAACCACCCGGCAAGCGGGCCCTGAGATCCAGGAAGAAGACAGAGTAAGATGTCAAGACCCCTGCCAGCAAAGGATACCGCCCTGATTGTCATCCCACTGTCCCACATTGTGACCCTGTCCAACTTTAAACTGCCCCTGCTCATTTTTCCACAGGCATTTGGACAATGCACCTGTGATACTGATAGTCTGGACTCTGCCATGGACAATCCTCCACCATCACCCCTCACCGATTTGCAAACACCCATCCCATTTAGAGCACTTGAATAAACACACTTATTGCACATGAACAATCTGGAGTCTGGCTGTGATTTAGAACAAATGTATTAGACATGACCGTGCCAAAATGTCCATTCACATTGTGATGCCAACAAACCACTGTCACACAGCTGTAGTCCATGGGGAAACAAAGCAGATGTCACACTGTGGGGCCCACATCTCTGAAAACGGAAGGGAAAGTCACAACACAGTTACCATACACTGGGGGAAAATAGTCAGACAGTAGAGAGGTAGAAGTCTTTAAGTATATGTAATATGCCGGTGTGTACTCTTACCTGTGTGTCATTGAAAATACTGCTGTATTACTGTGTTCCTGTTCTCTATGTCGTCCTCTTCGCCTTCCTCCTCTTCACTCTCCACAGGCTCCACAGCTGCTACAACACCACCATCTGGATCATCCTCCTGCAGAAAAGGCACCTGGCGTCGCAAAGCCAGGTTGTGAAGCATACAGCAGGCCACGATGATCTAGCACACCTTCTTTGGTGAGTACATCAGGGAACCACCAGTCATATGGAGGCACCTGAACCTGGCCTTCAGGAGGCCAAAGGTTCACTCAATCACCCTCCTAGTCCGTCCATGGGCCTCATTGTACCGTTCCTCTGCCCTGGTCCTGGGATTCCTCACTGGGGTCAGTAGCCATGACAGGTTGGGGTAACCAGAGTCCCCTAATAGCCACACAAGGTGCCTCTGGAGTTGGCCCATCACATACGGGATGCTGCTATTCCGCAGGATGTAGGCGTCATGCACTGACCCAGGGAACTTAGCATTAACATGGGAGATGTACTGGTCTGCCAAACACACCATTTGGACATTCATGGAATGATAACTCTTCCTGTTCCTGTACACCTGTTCACTCCTGCTGGGGGGGACCAAAGCAACATGTGTCCCATCAATGGCACCAATGATGTTGGGAATATGTCCAAGGGCATAGAAATCACCCTTCACTGTAACCAAATCCCCCACCTCAGGGAAAATGATGTAGCTCCGCATGTGTTTGAGCAGGGCAGACAACACTCTGGACAACACCTTGGAAAACATGGGCTGGGACATCCCTGATGAAATGGCCACTGTTGTTTGAAATGACCCACTTGCAAAGAAATGGAGTACTGACAGCACCTGCACTAGAGGGGGGATCCCTGTGGGTTGGCGGATGGGTGACATCAGGTCTGGCTCCAGCTGGGCTCACAGTTCCTGTATAGTGGCTCGGTCAAGCCTGTATGTCAGTATGACATGTCGTTCCTCCATTGTCGACAGGTCCACCAGCGGTCTGTACACGGGAAGATTCCTCCATCTCCTCGCATGTCCCAGCGGACGGTGCCTATGAAGATCAACAACGAGCACAGAGTCAATCAACCCACAGGTACGTTCCCACAGCTTGCACATAACACGATTCACTATGCCTTGAATGGCTTGTATGAGTGTTGATGCAAGGCCTAGGTATGTGTGGTGCAGTAGTAATTAAGCCATGTGGGCCCTTGAAATGGCGGCTGCCTGACCTGTGAAGTGCGACAGTGGGAGGTCAATGCGCTGGCGTGGCACACCGTGGCGGTAGGCGGTCGAAGACCGCGGCGCAAAGCTGCATTGGTTAACATTGAACTCTATGGGTTTCAGGAGCCAATGACGATGTGCGCCGGCGGTCGCGGTACGCACCGCCGCGGTACGCACCGCTGCGGGCGTGACCGCCATTTTCTATCTGCTTAATCACTCGATACCTGATCTTCCATAGGAGAGGACCTATACTGCAAGTGCTGCTGTGACCTCGGTCTGGAAGAGACAATGGCTCATGCGACTGGGGAAAGGGCCCCTGCCTTCACTTCTGAAGAATTGGAGAAACTCGTGGATGGGGTCCTCCCCCAGTATGCGCTACTCTACGGTCCTCCAGACCAACAGGTAAGTACACTGGGACCATGCTTTGTGGCCAATGCCTGTGTTGAGTCGGGTGGATGAAAGATGGTGGGGAGGGGAGCGATTGAGGCATGTATCAAACGACAGATGAGAGCATGTGCCACATGGCAAGGGTGGGGATGGGGGGGCCACTCACATCGAGCATGCAGAAGGTGATGATTTTTTTTCTCCCCCTGTACATGTCACATAGGTCGGCGCCCACCAGAAAGTTGCTATTTGGCGTGCCATCGCCAAGGACGTCTAGGCCCTGGGGGTCCACAACAGACTGGGCACCCACTCCCACTGCCGTAAGAGGTGGGAGGACATCCGACGCTGGAGCAGGAAAACGGCGGAGGCTCAGCTGGGGATGGCCTCCCAACGTAGAAGGGGTGCCAGTCGTACTTTGACCCCCCTGATGTCCCGGATCCTGGTGGTGGCCTACCCCGATTTGGATGGGCGCGTGAGGACATCACAGCAGACACAAGGGGCTGAGTACATACACATTCTGCTGACTTTTCGCGCAGTGGAGGTGTCTGGGTGGGGGAGGAGGGCTGTGGGTATCCCTAGGCCAGGGCGATTTCTGTACGCTAGGCCCCTCCGTAAGGCATGGCCCTGTGCCCCCGCCCCCCACCTCTGTAGGGTGCCAAGTACAGGTATCCATGGCCCTGTGTCATCTCTGTGTGCAGTTGTCGTCCATAGGCTTGTAGGCCATGTCCCACTGATTGAGTAGTGGACCCCAAGTGCGCGGCGTAGTGCAGGGGCCTTCTGTGTCTGTCCTCTCCACCAACGGTGTCGCCTATGCATGCACTCAACATGTCTTTATTTCTCCTCCCCACCCTTTTTTGTGGTCTTCCTGTTCATGTGTGCATTAGCATCATCAGGCGGAGGAGAAGTGGCATCGGAGCACGAGGGAGCTGCATCCCACATGGCCCTGGAGGGCCATGCAACGGACTCTGAGTACACCAGTGGGACGGAGGGCGAGGGGAGCTCCACAGCGGGGACTCGTGCTGATGTCAGTGACAGCGACTCATCCTCTGAAGGGAGCTTCCTTGTGGTGGCGGCAACATCCGTGCCCCCCGCAACAACAGGTACATCCGCCACCCAGCACACCAGCACCGCCCTCCCAGCAGCCCCTCAGCGTTTTCCCCATGCCCGCTCACCCAGGAAGGTGGGCATCTCCTTCGCCCCAGGCACCTCAGGCCCTGCCCCTGTCACCCCTGCTGCCCTCAGTGAGGAGGTCATTGACCTCCTGAGGACCATCATTGTTGGGCAGTCTACCCTTTTGAATGCCATCCAGGGTGTAGAAAGGGAGGTGCACCGGAGTAATGCATACCTGGAGGGCATTCATTCTGGTCAATCTGCCCATCAGCGATCGTTCAACGCTCTGGCCTCAGCACTGACGGCAGCCATTGTGACTGTCTCTAGCCTCCCCCCTCCAACTTCCTCCACCCAGACCCAATCCCCTGTACCTCTGCCTATCCCAGACACACCATCAGACCAGACTGCACACACCTCAACACCCAAGGGAAGCTCATCCAGACATAAGCACCACACATCACACAAGCATTCACACAAGCAACATCCACATGCAGACATACCAACAGCCACTGCCTCCACTGTGTCCCCCTCCTCCTCGTCACCCTCCTCCCTCCCTGTGACGTCTCCACTCACACTTGCATGCACAACATCTTCAGCCACTACGTCCATCACCAGCACACCCACCAGAACACTCCGCACATGTGCAGTCACCACCCCCACTACCATTTACACGTCCCCTGTGTCCTCTCCCAGTGTGTCTGTCACCCCCTCTTCCAAACCACACAAACGCAGGCAGCCACCCACCCAACAGCCATCCACCTCACGACAGCCTCCAGCCCAAGCACCTGCACCCAAAGACACCAGACTTCACACTCCTACAACCACATCCTCTTCCTCCACTCCCATACCCACTACACCTACCCGTCCCTCTCTTTCTAAAATTGATTTTCCTTTCCAAACTTGACCTCTTTCCAACAACTCCCCCACCCCGTCCATCTCATAAGACTCCAATCAGCACCTCAGCCACCACAAAACCAGGACCTATCAAGACTATTTGCCAAGGACTGTGGAGTCCCCCACCCTCAAGGACAGCTAGTTCTGCTAGGAGTCAAGGCACGGCCAGCCCACCCCCGGAAAAGCACCCAAAGATTGCCAGTGCCCGGCACGAGAGGCCAAAGACACCAGAGACCAAAATCCCCACCCTGGCTCCTGCAGGAAGTGGGGTGCCACCTGGCACACCGCCAAAGGTGGGAAAGGGCCACAGACGACCAGGGAAGGGTGGGAAGGGCAGCACGCCCGACAAGTCTGGCAGCAGGCCAGCTGGCCAGGAGGGCCCCACCAGCCCCATCCCAGGTGTGCAGGAGGACACCCACAGGCCCGGTACTGCAGCCCAGGAGGGCCCCGCAAGCCAACAGACAGATGGGCAGGAGGGCCCCGCCAGCCACATGTCAGGTGGCGAGTGACATCCATGCCATGGCCGGATCCGCTGAACTGGGCCCTTCCTCTCAAGCACCGCTGCACTGGGCCCTTCCTCTCAAGCACCGCTGAACAGGGCACCGTCGTCTCAAGCACCGCTGAACAGGGCACTGCCGTCTAAAGCACCGCTGAACAGGCCACCGCCGTCTTAAGCACCGCTGAACAGGGCACCGCCGTCTTAAGCACCGCTGAACAGGGCACCGCCGTCTTAAGCACCGCTGAACAGGGCACCGCCGTCTCAAGCACCGCTGAACAGGGCACCGCCGTCTCAAGCACCGTTGAACAGGGCACCGCCGTCTCAAGCACCGCTGCACTGGGCCCTTCCTCTCAAGCACCGCTGAACAGGGCACCGCCGTCTCAAGCACCGCTGAACAGGGCACCGCCGTCTCAAGCACCGCTGCACTGGGCCCTTCCTCTCAAGCACCGCTGAACAGGGCACCGCCGTCTCAAGCACCGCTGAACAGGGCACCGCCGTCTCAAGCACCTCTGCACTGGGCCCTTCCTCTCAAGCACCGCTGAACAGGGCACTGCCGTCTCAAGCACCGCTGAACAGGGCACCGCCGCCTCAAGCACCGCTGAACAGGGCACCGCCGTCTCAAGCACCGCTGAACAGGGCACCGCCGTCTCAAGCACCGCTGCACTGGGCCCTTCCTCTCAAGCACCGCTGAACAGGGCACCGCCGTCTCAAGCACCGCTGAACATGGCACCGCCGTCTCAAGCACCGCTGCACTGGGCCCTTCCTCTCAAGCACCGCTGGCCCATTGGCAGAAGGGGCAGGCCCTCATCTGTGTCGGGCAGGGCTGCACGAAGCACTCTGGGCACCAGTCCCCCTCCAGAACCAGTGGAGACTGTCATCCACTTGAGAGACTGTGGCTTTGCACTCCCCAGGATGTAACAGTGGGCAGCCCACCCACTTGTTAGACTTGAGAGACTGTGGCTTTGCACTCCCCAGGATGGTACAGTGGGCAACCCACCCACTGTATGGACTTGAGAGACTGTGGCTTTGCACTCCCCAGGATGTGACAGTGGGCAGCCCACCCACTTGTTAGACTTGAGAGACTGTGGCTTTGCACTCCCCAGGATGGTACAGTGGGCAACCCACCCACTGTATGGACTTGAGAGACTGTGGCTTTGCACTCCCCAGGATGTGACAGTGGGCAACCCACCCACTGTATGGACTTGAGAGACTGTGGCTTTGCACTCCCCAGGATGTGACAGTGGGCAACCCACCCACTGTAGTGAGTTGAGAGACTGTGGCTTTGCACTCCCCAGGATGTAACAGTGGGCAGCCCACCCACTGTATGGACTTGAGAGACTGTGGCTTTGCACTCCCCAGGATGCAGCAGTGGGCAATCCACCCACTGTATGGACTTGAGAGACTGTGGCTTTGCACTCCCCAGGATGGCACAGTGGGCAGCCCACCCACTGTATGGACTTGAGAGACTGTGGCTTTGCACTCCCCAGGATGGCACAGTGGCCATGGAGGCCCCTCGTGGATCTGGCGTTGTGTACTCATGCCCCCCTTCCCTTCCCCCTGAGGTGCCTGTAGTTTTGCTATCTGATGCCCCTGCAGTGTTCTCTCCGTTGGTGTCAGGTATCCTGTGTGGGCTTTGCCCATGTGATTTGGGCCCAGTGGTCCACAGACAATGCCTGCAAAAATAATCGGACTTTTAATATTTCTGTATATAATAGTTTTAAATGTGTGATATTTTTATAAGCCAGTAATACAATATATTAAACAGTTTATGATCATTTCCTTTTGTCTTTGCATTCTTCTGGGGGGTTTGGGGGTTGTAACTGTGATGTATTGCTATGCATTGATGTGTGTGTTGTAGTGGGTGAGGGTGGGGGTGAGTGTGTCGCGTATGTGTGTGCCCGTAATATTTTCTCCTCCCCCCTCCCCTGTGTCGTAGGTGCAGTACTCACCGTTGTCTTCTGCGCCGGCGTTCGTGCTCCTGGTAGAGGAGCAGGAATACAATAGCTGGGAGGATGTGTACTTCGGGTTCCATGCTGTCCAGATTCCTCATGGGGTGTATGGAGGTGAGCGTTTTCCATTTGAAATGGCTGTTTCCGCCGTGTTTTTATCGGCGGGGCTACCCCCCGGAAAAGGTGCCGGATTGGTGGGTTGTGATAGGGTGGGCGGTACATTGTCTCCCGCCTGTCTGTTGGCGGTGACCGCCGCGCTGTTTGTTTGTCCCGCCGTGGCGGTCGGAGTGTTAAAGTGGCGGTCTCTGTTGGCGGTTTCTGCCAGGGTCAGAATTCCATTTTTTTAACCGCCAGCATGTTGGCGGGTTAGCTGCCGCTTTAACACTGACCGCCAGGGTTGGAATGACCCCCTTAATGGACTCGTAATACGGCTGGTGGTATATCTGTCACTTTACCGTCACTTTTGGGACGGATTAACACCTCCTCCAAAGTTGTAATCAGGCCCAAAGTCTCCTTTAACATCCAATGTTAATTTGATGTAGAAACAAAAAAGACTGCATTTAAAGCAAGATAGCCTTCTACAGCTTCAACCTTTCTTTTCTTAAAATTGTATGACCTTATGAACTTACGCTGCATGTGTTAGCACATTCTACCCAGACCTAATAGCTATGTCAATGCTAGTTTAGTCTTGTACTCAGTGAAGAGCTGTATTGTCAAAACTGAAGTTGTCCACATTATAAATATTCATAATTGGAAAAAAGAATGCATATATGTTCTTTCAAGATTTACAACACCTAGATACCCAACCCACTGTGGTCAGTTTCTTGAAAACAAGCATAATGATGGTTTATTCCTACCATTAGTCAGAATATTTGCCCCAAAATTATAATGGTTACCTCAGTAGTGTAATGAAATTTGAGGGGGCACACTACATGGAGGGCCCCCCTCCGGACTCACTTAGAAGCTCTGGGGCCAAAGTACTGTGCTGAAGGGGGCCCCTGGAGCTCGGGGACCCCCCACGCAGCAGGGGCTGTGGGAGCCTTTGTTATGCAACTGGGTTACATTTATTATTGTTATTGTCATTAGTAGGTAGTGTTTCTAAAGCACACTTTCTACCATTTGCATGGCCCTTTTGCAATAAATTCTCTAACTGGGATGTTGTGCTTATTTGGGAGTGTACCATGCTTTTGTCTATGTGCAAGCATCTATGTCCCATGGTCAATACCATGATGCTATTGCCTGATGACTGTTTATTAGTACATGCAGCACTGCATTCGCACTACAATGATTGCATATAAGTGCATTGTTCAGAATAAGGCGGGTGGCCCATCAGCCCACCAATGTGGAAGAGGACCGCTCGCCATATTACAAAATCTATACTAGTATGGTTGGGATTGGTTTTGCATAAACTTCTCCTGCAAATGCAGCAGCAGAACTTTGAGGAAAATGTAGTGCTAATTAGCCACCATTTTATAGAGGTCTGTCATCATTCTTTGGTAAGAACTGACCTCCAAATTGGGGGAATATTTATGCAAAACAAAAACCAATGCCCATGACATGTAAAGGAGAATACCCCCTCTGCATGAGCACCATTAATGTTTTTGGAGCAGAGATCTGCCATCATTCATATGGAACAATCGATCATGAAAAATATACTTCAGAAGGCCCCCCATAAATTAGGTGAGGTTTCAAATGTAATGACCTTGTGGTTCAGAGTCAGATGGCCCTCAGGATTATAGGATTCCACTGGCAAAGCAAGCTGAGGCTCTGATATTGGAATCCTATTTGTTCCTCTAACTCTAAATGAGGAGAGGGAACAGTGAGTTTGGCAGCCCAGGAGGTCCATTGGTTAACAGCAACGCTGCCCCTCAGGCAAGCCTTAAATGAGCTCTCAAGCTGCCTCCAATCTTGTGCAGGAAGTTAGTACCTCTCCTCACCTTGTAATTACTGATTAATATTACAATTGTCACACAACATAGATAACATTGTATCTCTGGGAATCAATCAATTAATCAGTGATTTATAAAGTATGGGAAATCACCCGTAGGGTCTCAAGGTGCTGTTTGTGGTCGTGCTGCTCAATCGAGGAGCCAGGTCTTGAGGTCCTTCCTGAACTGCCTCAGTGATGTGGTGTGCCTGAGCTTGAGAGGTAGCGTGTTCCATGTCCAGGCTGCGAGGTAGGAGAAGGATCTTCCTCCTGCTCTGCTTTTCTGGATCTTGGGAATGGCTTCAAGGGTGAGCTGGGAAGAACGGCGATGTCTGTTGGGTACGTAGAAAGCGAGGCAGTGGTTGAGGTATGCCGTTCTTATGTTGTGCAGTGCCTTGTAGGTGTGGATCAGGAGTTTGTATGTGATGTGCTTGTTGACTGGGAGCCAGTGTAGGTCTCTGAGGTGGGAGGAGATGTGGCTGTGTTAGGGGATGTCCAGGATGAGTATGGCTGCTGAATTCTGGATTCTTTGTAGTCTTGATTGTAGTTTCTTGTGATGCCGGCATAGAGTGCATTGCCGTAGTCCAGTTTGCCAGTGACGAGTGTGTGGATGACTGTCTTCCTCGTGTAGGAGGGTATCCACTTGAAAATCTTGAAAATATGTCACAGGAGTCAGAGGGTGTGGAAGCATGACGATGAGGCAGCGTTGACTTGGCGGGTCATGGATGAAGGGGAGTCCAGGATGATACCCAGATTGTGTGCGGGGTCCTTGGGAGTGGGAGCATTTCCCACTGCAGTGGGCCACCAGGAGTTCTTCCAGACGGAAGGGGTGGGGCTGATTACAAGTTACGTTTGAGGCAGCTGGCTTCCATCCAGGCAGCAACTGCTCTCATCCTGTTGTGGAAATTTCTTTTGGCCTTTGCAGAGTCTTCGGACAGGGAGTCATGTAGTCTGGTGCAGAGGGTGGAGTGGGAGACAATGTCAAATGCAGCAGAGAGGTCAAGGAGGATAAGTGAGGCATTGCCTCCGTGGTCTAGTATGATGCGTATGTCGTCGGTGGCTTCTAGGAGTGCTGTTTCAGTGCTGTGGTTGCTTCTGAATCCGGATTGGGATGGGTCTAGGATTTGGTGTCTCAAGGAATTCAGTCAATTGCTGGTTGATGACTTTTTCCGTTACTTTGACTAGGAAAGGGAGCAGAGAGATGGGTCTATAGTTTTTCCGCTCCCTTGGGTCGCAGTGGGTTTCTTGAGCAGCGGGTTGATCTCTGCATGCTTCCAGTTTGAGGGAAGGCGGCAGCTCAAAGGATCAGTTGATAGTTCGGCAGAGCTCAGGTGCTAAGGTGGTGCTGGCCAGGTTGAAGATATGATGAGGGCACTGATCCGAGGGTACTCCAGAGTGGATGGAGTTCATGAGTCTTTGGGTGTCATCTTTGGTGATGGGCGTTCAAGAGTTCAGGATCTGGTGAGGTGTTGGGTCTGTGGTGGTGTTTGTGGGTGGTGCAGGAGGGTTTTGGTTCCTGAAGCCTTCGTAAATGTCCTGGATTTTTGGTGAAAAAAGGTGACAAGGTTGTTGCAGAGGTCTCGGGAGGGAGGGATAGATGAGGTGTCTGTCCAGGGGTTTGTGAACTCTTTGACAATAGCAAAGACCTCTTTGCTGTTGTGAGCGCTGGGCTGAGGCATTTTTGAATGGCGGCTTTTGTGGCAGCTATGATGTTATGGTGGTGAGTGGTGACTGCATTCTTGTAGGCTGTGTGGTCTTTGGTTGATTTGCTGTTCCTATATTTCCGTTCCAGTCATCTGCAGGTGCGTTTGGATTCTTGTAGGTCTGCTGTAAACCATTTATGTATTTTCTATGTCAGTTTCCTATTGGTTCCCTTAGGTGGGGGCTACATTGTTGGCACATTCTGATGACCAGAGGTGTAGATTGAATGTGGCTTCATTAGTGTCTGCTGCATCTGGTGGGGAGAGTGGTTGACAGCATTGATCAGTTGTCCTTCTGTAACTTTGCCCCAGCATCTGCTGAGGGGACAGGGGGCATAGTGGCATGCAGTGTTCTTTGTGAAGGTAAAGTGGACCCATTTGTTGTCAGTTCAATGGTGTTCAGAGGTGTGAGAGATGGTGGTGTTGTTCCCTGCTGAGAAGACTGGGTCGAGAATGTGTCCGGCTCTGTGGGTGGGGATGTTGATGAGTTGTTTGAGGCCGAGTGTTGTGAGGTTGTCTAAAAGGTGTGTGGTGTTGGGATCATTGTGAGTACTGTTCCACAAAAAGAGAGTACTGGGAGTATATCAACACCACAAAATCTCCTTATACATGAAACTATAACACAATGCGTATGGTGGATACTAGGAACGGGTCGCTCTGGTCTGTTCCATAGGTGAGTAGGGTGTAGTAGGTGAATAGGTGTAGTGACGTTTGAGTGTTCAGGGACGAGTTGGGGAGTTCCCTTTATGGACTAGGTGGTCTCACACACATTATAGTGTCATGCTTCATCATTTGACCACCCAGCCCCACCCAGGTAAGATGATACCACCTGAGTGCATGCAAACCACTGGAGATGCCGTCTTTTCTTGATTTTCTATTGTGGACTTAGTGAGAGAAGAAGCCCTCATTCTACGATGACCTATGTCTAGCTTGCGGACGAGAAACCCCTACACCCTACTTACACACTGGCGCAATGCTGGGCCACGTTATGTGAAGGAGTTTGTTACTTGTGTGCCAAGTAACCACTCTTCTGCAAACACCACTGCAATACTTTGCCCCTATTGGCACTCTTTTCTGGCCACATAGACGCATACCTAAATCCAGAATGGCTCTAAAGATCGTTTGTCATATTCCAGTTTAAAAAGAGAAACTGTGGATTCATCTAAAATTCTCAAAGACTTTTTGAAGTGATTCTAAAGGAGTTTTAAGAGTCTGCCGAGCTAGAACCCACTGCCAGCACGGTAAAGTGCTCTGAGCACATTTCCATTGTCACACTGAGAAAATGAATGTACTGCCTCACTAGACATTTTGGCTGAGCCAGCATTTCCAAAAACAACTTCAGAATAGTACTGGAAAGTATAAACATTGCATGTAAAGGGTGATTATAGAGTCACACCTCCAGAGCCATGAAACAGAAGGACCCATGGAAAAGAGGCAATGTGTGCTCAGCAAACACAAAATAAAGACATCTGGTTTATTAATGAACTTTAACAGTTAATTTGAAAATAAATAGATATTTCCCATATGTGCACAAAGAGCAAAAGGTCTCTGGCGAAGTGGACTCATATTTTTGGCCTTTGTGGAACATTATTGGCAGAGTACATTTTGGGATTCCCTTGACCAGAGGTAGAAGCAGTGGCATGGTGCTTAGGAAAGAGTCCAGGCTAATGTTGCCTAAAATGTCAAGATTTTGTAGACAAAATTTGACAGCGACTGGTTGGTAACAATCCTCAATAGGGAAACCTGAGACGTCAAAAAGCTGGACCACTATGTCGTGCAGTATTACATAGTGAAACATGTGAATGCACTACAAGTGATGGCAGTGATACATAACTAAGGGCCATATGTACGAACACATTTTCCCATAGACACAGAATGGGTAAAACCCTTTGCTACATCTGGCCTAAGAGCGATGGAGGCGTAGAACAGTGCAGGGATTTTCGCCTCGGCTGAGTGACATTTGAACTCTGTCCTACTCTGACACCAGCAAAGGTAACGTTGCTGTCTGTAAGGACAACCCAGTGCCCCACAACCTCTGACTCTTGACACCTTAGACAGTCACATGAGCTATTGTATTGAGTGACCTTGTTCTAGGACTAGTATGGGAAGCCGTTCATGTCAAAATTACAGCTCCCCATATTGGACACCTCCTGTAATGCATAGCGTGCTGCAAAATTAATATGACATACACCAGACTGAGGGGGTCATTCTGACCTCAGCGGTAAAAAGGCGCTTACCGCCGGTCAGAAGACCGCCATAACACCGCCGCGGCCGCGGGAAACCGCCACGGTCATTCTGACCCGCAACTGGCAAACCGCCAAAAACCCAACATCCACAAAAATCCGCCACACCAAAGGCCAGCGTAAAACTGGCGATGACCAAACCTCCACCGTCACGCCAACAGAAATACGCCCATTCCATTCCGACCCATGAATCCACGCGGCGGTCTTTCAACCGCGGTATTCCATTGGCGGTACACACCGCCGCGGTCAAAATACACACACAATTAAAAAACACATCCACATTGGACAATTTAAAATACACACACCTGATACACATACACACAACACTCCCACACAACCAATACAATATAAAACACACACCCACATCACCTTCAAACCCTTACGACCAAAAAAACCGACAGAAGGCCAGAGAGAGACAGCACAGAATAGAGAACACCATCACACAGAGGCAAACCACACCATCACCCACACAATATCCACGCACAAAACACACACATCACCACACTCACCACACTCTACAACACATACACCACCCCACACCTCATCCACACCACCCCATGGCACCCCAAAGACACCCCCGGTTTTCAGACGCTGAACTCCGGGTCATGGTGGAGGAAATAGTTCGGGTAGAGCCCCAGCTATTCGGGACACAGGTGCAGCACACCAGCATTGCCAGGAAGATGGAGCTATGGCAAAGAATAGTCGACAGGGTCAACACTGTGGGACAGCATCCACGAAATCGGGACGACATCAGGAAGCGGTGGAACGACCTATGGGGGAAGGTGCGTTCCATGGTATCAAGGCACAACATCGCGGTGCAGAAGACTGGCGGCGGACCCCCACCTACTCCCCCAGAATTTACAGCATGGGAGGAGGAAGTCTTGCACATCCTGCATCCTGAAGGCCTCGCTGGAGTATCTGGAGGAATGGACTCTGGTAAGTCAAATCTTAACTACTTCATCCCCCCACCCCACCTGCATCCCAAATCATACCCCCACCCCCATCACCCCAAATCCTTGCAAATGGCTCACCATCACAACCCACCCATCCCAACACCTAGCCCTGCATGCGTCCATAAAGCATGGACACCCATCACCAAAGCATGCCCACTGCACATACACATCTACCCCACAAGCCACCCTCACAAAAGCCCCCACACAGGAATGCCAGCCCTGGGGTACACGGGCACCCACCCATTGCACGATATGGCACACACAGAAGCAATAACCATACTTCTATACCCCGGCAGGACCCGAACGCCACCACACCGCCCAGGAGGGTCCAGAAATGTCGATCCCACACCCAGAAGAGGCCACCAGTGATGACAGCAGCTCTGTCTCCCTGGACCCAGATGACCAGCCCGGACCATCGGGGACCTCGGGACAGTCGGTTCCTCTCACACAGGCACAGGCCACAGCAGACCTAACCCCTTTTGGGAACACCAGCACAGCTTCCACCCAGCGGGCCCATGCCTCTGTCACCAGGACACGTCAATCAGCGGTGTGTCCACCACTACAGGGCACCCAGGTTAACCCACCACCCCAACAACAACAGGGACCTGGGGGCAGTGGTAGTGGGCACACGGTCCAGGGGACAGAGGCCCAGGGAAACAGGGGAACTGGGAGGGCAACTGTGCGACAGGGGGGGGACAGGCCCAGGGAACCCACTCTCCATGAGGCCCTATCCTCCATCATGGGAGCATACCACCACTCCCAGGAGACGATGGCCACGGTACTGGCCAGGTTCCAGGAGATCCAGGTCATGCAGGAGCAACAGTACATGGGGTTCAGGGAAGAACTCCGAAGCATCAGTTCCGCAATGGGCACCATCGTCGGGGCACTCAACCAGATTGTCACCACATTGCGGGACCATGTGGCACCACAAAGGGCCCCTGTCACTAGCATGGACCAAGAACAGGCTACCACCTCCGCCAGTGCTAGTGGACAGGAGGCCCCCACACAACAACAGGCCACCAGAACCCCACCCCCTGCAGAAGAAGAACCTCCCCGCAAGCGGGGCCTGAGATCTCGGAAGAAGACAGAGTAGGATGCCAAGACCCCTACGCCAGCAAAGGATACCCCCTGATGTCATCCCACTGTCCCACATTGTCACCCTGTCCACCCTTAAACTGCCCCTGCTCTATCCTTCCACACGCATATGGACAATGAACCTGTGAGACTGAAAATCTGGACTCTGCCATGGACATTCCTCCACCATCACCCATCACCGAATTTCAACCATGTCCCTAAATTCAGCACTTTAATAAAAACACTTATTGCACAAAAATAATCAGGAGTCTGGCTGTATTGTGAACAAATGTATTAGACATAACGCTGCCAAAATGTCCAGTTACATTGTGATGATAACATACCACTGTCACACAGCTGTAGTCCATGGGGAAACAAAGCACAGGTCACGCAGTGGGGTCCACATCTCTGAAATTTGAAGGGAAAGTCACAACTCAGTTAACATACACTGGGGGAATAGGACAGACAGTAGAGAGGCAGGAGACTGTAAGTAAATGTAAAAATGCCGGTGTTGGTTCTTACCTGTGTGTTATTGAAAATACTGTAGTATCACTGTGTCCCTGTTGTCTGTGTACGTCCCCGTCGTCTTCCTCCTCTTCACTCTCCACAGGCTCCACAGCTGCTACAACACCACCATCTGGACCTTCCTCCTGCAGGAAAGGCACCTGGCGTCGCAATGCCAGGTTGTGAAGCATACAGCAGGCCTCGATGATATGACACACCTTCTTTGGTGAGTACATTAGGGATCCACCTGTTATATGCAGGCACCTAAACCTGGCCTTCAGGAGGCCGAAGGTCCGCTCGATCACCCTCCTAGTACGCCCATGGGCCTCATTGTACCGTTCCTCTGCCCTGGTCCGGGGATTCCTTACTGGGGTCAGTAGCCAGGACAGGTTGGGGTAACCAGAGTCACCTATTAGCCACACACGGTGTCTCTGTAGCTGTTCCATCAGATAAGGGATGCTGCTATTTCGCATGATGTACGCGTCATGCACTGACCCAGGGAACTTGGCATTTACATGGGAGATGTACTGGTCAGCCAAACAGACCATTTGGACATTCATCGAATGATAACTTTTTCGGTTCCTGTACACCTGTTCACTTTCTCTGGGGGGAACCAAAGCCACATGGGTCCCATCAATGGCACCAATGACGTTGTGTATATGTCCAAGGGCATAGAAATCACCCTTCACTGTAGCCAATTCGCCCACCTCAGGGAAAACAATGTAGCTCCGCATGTATTTCATCAGGGCAGACAACACTCTGGACAACACCTTGAAAACATAGGCTGAGACATCCCTGATGAAATGGCCACTGTAGATTGAAATGACCCACTTGCCAAAAAATGGAGTACTGACAGAACCTGCACTAGAGGGGGGATCCCTGTGGGCTGGCGGATGGGTGACATCAGGTCTGGCTCCAACTGGGCACACAGTTCCTGTATAGGTGCTCGGTCAAGTCTGTATGTCAGTATGACATGTCTTTCTTCCATTGTCGACAGGTCTACCAGTGGTCTGTACACGGGAACATTCCTCCATCTCCTCCCAAGTCCCAGCGGACGGTGCCTAGGAAGGGCAACATGGAGCACAGAGTCAAGCAACCCACAGGTACGTTCCCACAGCTTGCACAGTACACGATTCTCTATGCATTGAATGGCTTGTATGAGTGGCAATGCAAGGCCTAGGCCTGTGTGACGCAGTAGAAATTAAGCCATGTGGGCCCTTGAAATGGCGGATGCCTGACCTGTGAAGTGTGACAATGGGATGTGAGGTCAATGCGCTGGCTTGGCACACCGTGGCGGTAGGCGGTCGAAGACCGCGGTGCAAAGCCGCATTGGTTAATATTGAACCCTATGGGTTTCAGGAGCCAATGAGGAAGTGCGCCGGCGGCCACGGTACGCACCGCCGCGGGCGTGACCGCCATTTTCTATCTGCTTAATCACTCGAGACCTGATCACCCACAGGAGAGGACCTATACTGCAAGTGCTGCTGTGACCTCAGTCTGGAAGAGACAATGGCTGCTGCGACTGGGGAAAGGGCACCTGCCTTCACTTCTGAAGAATTGGATAAACTCGTGGATGGGGTCCTCCCCCAGTATGCGCTACTGTACGGTCCTCCAGACCAACAGGTTAGTACACTGGGACCATGCTTTGTGGCCAATGCCTGGGTTGAGTGGGGTGAATGAACGATGGTGCGGAGGGGAGCGAATGAGGCATGCATCAAACAACAGATGAGAGCATGTGCCACATGGCAAGGGTGGGGAGGGGGGCCACTCACATCGAGCATGCAGAAAATGATGATATTTTATTTTCTCTCCCTGTGCGTGTCACATAGGTCAGCGCCCATCAGAAAATAGACATTTGGCGTGCTATCGCCAAGGACGTCCGGACCCTGGGGGTCCACAACAGACGGGGAACCCACTGCCGCAAGAGGTGGGAGGACATCCGCCGCGGGAGCAGAAAGACCGCGGAGGCCCTGCTGGGGTGGCCTCCCAACGTAGGAGGGGTGCCAGTCGACAATTGACCCCCCTGATGTCCCGGATCCTGACGTTGGCCTACCCAGATTTGGATGGGCACGTGAGGACATCACAGCAGACACAAGGGGGTGAGTACAAGCACATTCTGCTATCTTAGCGCTCAGTGGAGGTGTCTGGGTGGGGGAAGAGGGATGTGGGTATCCGTAGGCCACGGCGCTTTCTCTGGGCATGGCCCTGTGTCCCCGCCCTCCACCTCTGTAGGGTGCCAAGTACAGCTATCCATGGCCCTGTGTCACCTATGTATGCAGTTGTCGTCCATTGCCTTGTAGGCCAGGTCTCACTGATTGAGTAGTTGTAGTGCTTTCCTCTTATCTAGTTTCTAAGCACTAACATAACACAACAGAAATGCACTTCTGAGGTCAAAGAAGACTTTTATTGTTGTTAATTCTTCCCCAACCACAATATTTATGAATGACGAATTAGTAGCTTTCAAGTCCGCATTAATCAAACAAAATATATCAGTTTGCAATATACACAGCAGGTTATATTTATAAGATATTGAATGCAAAGCAAAACAAATACTTCACCGTGTGGGAACTATTCACAGCTTCATCTTTCTAAGGTCTGCAAGCTGATGACCCCTGTCAGCCGCGAGAAAGAGAGATTCATCTACCCACACGGGATTGCTGGCAGCCTGCGCCAAGCTCCAGCACGAGGTCCGGCAGATTCGAATCTGACTCTCTGCAGCCTGTTACATTCGTTACAAAGGTGTGCCCCCTCCTCTCAGACCTGGGAAACTGAGAAAGCCTTTTGGAGACTGGCCAGGTCTCCAAGACTACTCCTGTTCCCAAGCTCAAGCGAAGAAAACAACACCCATGTACCCTCTCTTATCATGTCTAGTCTACTGTGAGAGCAAAACATCTTGGTTCATCTGGTGCAAAAACACAGCTTGGAAAAATACAGCTTGGATTCTCAACTGCAAGATCTAACTCCACGTTAAAGGCAATGGGCAGCTAACCTAAATATCAAATGCAATGTCATGTTAAAGGCAATAGGCAGCTAACCTAAATATCAAATGCAATGTCTAGTGTCATGTCAAAGCCAATAGGCATCTAAGCTGAATACAAAATGCAATGTCTTATATCATGTCAAAGCCCATAGGCAGCTGAGCTGAATACAAAATGCAATGTATAATATCATGTCAAAGCCAATAGGCAGCGGAGCTGAATACAAAATGTGATATATGATATCATGTCAAAGCCAATAGGCAGAATATCTAATAGCATGTCAAAGTCATGCAATGTCAAAGCCAATAGGCAGAATACAAAATGTAATGACTAATGCAATGTCAAAGCCCATAGGCGGCTCAACTGAATACAGAAAGTAATGGCTAATGCCATGTCAAAGCCAATAGGCAGAATACAGAATGTAATGACTAATGCAATGTCAAAGCCCATAGGCGGCTAAACTGAACAAAACATACCATGTGCTACTGGTGAACATTGAGCAACTAATATGCGCAGTGGTGAAACACAAAGTCATTGGTCAAAACAAAATTTAACAAATGGCAGTACATTCCGCCCTTTGACCAATGAATTTTTGTTTCACATATCTCCTGTTTCAAACAAAAACAAAAAACATCAGCACAAACAAAAAAAACATTATGATCAAAGCAATCCCTGTAAAGCAATAGAAGTGAATTAACACATTGATTTCATAACCTTTCACATCAGATACATCTACATAGAGAAGACTGGGCAATTTTTATACTCTGAATGAGTCTCTAATTCAACAGTGTTAGCAATTTGATGTGGCATGAGTTCTGCTCATGTAAAGGTGCACGGTCCACCTGAAAGGTTTGCTGGAAGGTAAGCAAAAGTCAGAGTTCCATACGAGAAGGAAAAAAAAAAAAAAAAAAAACACAGCTTAGTTCCGGTGGAAGAATGCAATCAAACAAGTTGAACTTGAACTGAAGGCGCAGTTTGCGCAAAATGGATCCATGGTGCTGGCACTTTACTCAGCCAGGTTCAGGTTGGGGATTCGGTCCCTTCCCCGACCCCACACGCACACACCGGAAGGGGGACCACACAGCACACTCAGGGACAGTGGCGAAACGTGGTAGGATCTGCAAAAGAAACAAGTATGACTTTTCTTGCAAATAACATTTTTCATTTAAACTGCACCCTTCCTCTTTCTTTCCCTGTTTTATAATCAGCAGGACGTTTTTGGGGCCCTTTGTTATATTCTCTTCAGGTTCTGGAGGGTCACTTGGGGCTTCAGCCCACACATCAGCACTGAGGTTTTTATCTGCTGCGCCACAGCTTCCCTTTTCTTGCACTGTCAGAAGGGCTGGGGCAGACTCCTTCTTTACCAAACCTCCATTCACTGCATTTTTGCCAATTTGGGCCATTCTGTCTCCAATTTGTATGAATGAATCAGATTCTTTTCTAGGTATCAGCATAATTTCGATTTTTCCTTGGTAATTTGCAGCAATCACTTTCCCTAAAACCTGATCACTTTGCCATTCCTGTCCTGGTAACGTTCCTCTCCCCAACTGCTCTGTGACTGCTTGCATGACAGATTGCTTTTGTGCATGCTGCACAGTTTTTATCAAATCTAGGGGAATGTGCATCTCTCTCATCTCTGCCCACCTGTAAGTGGCTTTTTCTCTCAGCTGTTCACATTTCTGGGGCACCCACTTAGCCATCCCCACTAAGGCAGAATTCTGGGTGAACACTTCTCTCTCTGAATTTTTCTGATTAACATCTGCAAGGTAATTGAACCAGTTAGGTGCTAAAACATTAGCAATGAACCAAAAATCAGCGTAAAAATGACACATCTCACGTAGCTCTTGCTTTAAAATCTGACACACATTATACAACGCTGTTCCTTCTACTGTGCCAGAAAGCAACATTTCAGTCAATGAATCATTAGTAAAACAAACATGCTTTTTATCTTCAGTGGACACGAATTCAAATGGTGCACACAATTTCATTGGTAACTCTTTTACCTGTGGTACTCTAGCCCTGTCTTGCAAGTACCAGATCCATTGTATGATTCTAGCTAGGGGCACTATTTTCTTCCCTTGTTCTTGAATTACATGTACATAAGTATTTCCTTCTTGCACTGCGCAGAAACTTAAAGTCTGCATTATTTCATTTGCCAAATCACAAGCGCGCAGCTGCATATAATTTTTCACAGTGACCATATACAAAAGTGTTAGGATTTCACTCAAATGAGAGCTATTCTTTTTCCAAAAATCAAACAAGCTAATGAAAGTCGTCTCTTTCTCTAAAATCTTTCGTTTTACTTGTGCATTTTGCAACGGTAACTCGTAAATCACATTCTGGTCTCTCTCGTCCCGAAAGCTCAGTGCAGCTCGGAGCTGTCTTAACCCCCTCATTACTGGAATGGTACAAGAAAGATTCTTCAAAAACAGCCCTTTTATAACTTTCAGTCTTATTTTGAATTATTGTATCCTGGCTAATTTGCTCACGTAAATTCCTATTTTCATGTTCCAACTTCCTACATTTCTCCTGCATTTCTCTGTAAGCAGATAAAGGTATCCAGACCTTTCTGTCATCATTACTTCCAAAACACACGTTTTCTACACATGCATTTTCTTCTGTAATTCCCCAAACAGAAAACAATTCACAGTTTTTCTTAGCACCATCAGGCAGTTTAACAACACATGACATGGTCTGCCGTGCTACTGTGATTCTCCAAACAACAAACAATTCACAGTTTTTCGTAGCACCATCAGGCAGTTTAACAACACATGACATGGTCTGCCGTGCTACTGTGATTCTCCAAACAACAAAAAACAATTTCTGTAACTTTCCAAACAACAAAAAAACAATTACACTTTTAAAGTGTGCACTTAGAAATCTACTAACTCGTCAAACCCCCTTAATCACCTCTTAATGACCGACACCCCACGACTCCTGGTACCAATTGTAGTGCTTTCCTCTTATCTAGTTTCTAAGCACTAACATAACACAACAGAAATGCACTTCTGAGGTCAAAGAAGACTTTTATTGTTGTTAATTCTTCCCCAACCACAATATTTATGAATGACGAATTAGTAGCTTTCAAGTCCGCGTTAATCAAACAAAATATATCAGTTTGCAATATACACAGCAGGTTATATTTATAAGATATTGAATGCAAAGCAAAACAAATACTTCACCGTGTGGGAACTATTCACAGCTTCATCTTTCTAAGGTCTGCAAGCTGATGACCCCTGTCAGCCGCGAGAAAGAGAGATTCATCTACCCACACGGGATTGCTGGCAGCCTGCGCCAAGCTCCAGCACGAGGTCCGGCAGATTCGAATCTGACTCTCTGCAGCCTGTTACATTCGTTACAAAGGTGTGCCCCCTCCTCTCAGACATGGGAAACTGAGCAAGCCTTTTGGAGACTGGCCAGGTCTCCAAGACTACTCCTGTTCCCGAGCTCAAGCGAAGAAAACAACACCCATGTACCCTCTCTTATCATGTCTAGTCTACTGTGAGAGCAAAACATCTTGGTTCATCTGGTGCAAAAACACAGCTTGGAAAAATACAGCTTGGATTCTCAACTGCAAGATTTAACTCCACGTTAAAGGCAATGGGCAGCTAACCTAAATATCAAATGCAATGTCATGTTAAAGGCAATAGGCAGCTAACCTAAATATCAAATGCAATGTCTAGTGTCATGTCAAAGCCAATAGGCATCTAAGCTGAATACAAAATGCAATGTCTTATATCATGTCAAAGCCCATAGGCAGCTGAGCTGAATACAAAATGCAATGTATAATATCATGTCAAAGCCAATAGGCAGCGGAGCTGAATACAAAATGTGATATATGATATCATGTCAAAGCCAATAGGCAGAATATCTAATAGCATGTCAAAGTCATGCAATGTCAAAGCCAATAGGCAGAATACAAAATGTAATGACTAATGCAATGTCAAAGCCCATAGGCGGCTCAACTGAATACAGAAAGTAATGGCTAATGCCATGTCAAAGCCAATAGGCAGAATACAGAATGTAATGACTAATGCAATGTCAAAGCTCATAGGCGGCTAAACTGAACAAAACATACCATGTGCTACTGGTGAACATTGAGCAACTAATATGCGCAGTGGTGAAACACAAAGTCATTGGTCAAAACAAAATTTAACAAATGGCAGTACAGTAGTGTACCCCAAGTGCGCGGCGTAGTGCAGGGTGCTTCTGTGTCTGTCCTCTCCGCCAACTGTGTTGCCAATGCATGCACTCAACATGTCTTTATGTCCCCCCCCTTTTTTTTGTCTGCTCTTCCTGTTCATGTGTGCATTAGCATCATCTGGTGGAGGAGAAGTGGCATTGGAGCACGAGGGAGCTGCATCTCACATGGTCCCGGAGGGCCATGCAATGGACTCTGATTTCACCAGTGAGACGGAGGGCGAGGGGGGCTCCACAACGGGGACACGTGGAGACATCAGCGACACCGACACGTCCTTGGAAGGGAGCTCCCTTGTGGTGGCGGCAACATTCGTGCCCACTGCAACAACAGGTACAGCCGCCACCCAGCGCACCAGCTCCGCCCTCCAAGCAGCCCCTCAGCGTTCGCCCCGTGCCCGCTCGCACACCAAGGCGGGCATCTCCTTCACCCCAGGCACCTCAGGCCCTGCCCCAGTTACCCCTGCTGCCCTCAGTGAGGAGGTCATTGACCTCCTCCGGACGCTCATTGTTGGGCAGTCTACCCTTTTGAATGCCATCCAGGGGGTAGAAAGGGAGGTGCATCGGAGCAATGCATACCTGGAGGGCATTCATTCGGGTCAGGCTGCCCATCAGCGATCGTTCAACGCTCTGGCCTCAGCACTGACGGCAGCCATTGTCCCTGTCTCCAGCCTCCCTCCTCCAACTCCCTCCACCCAGTCCCACTCCCCTGTTCCTCTGCCTATCCCAGACACACCTACAGACCAGCCTGCACACACCTCAACACCCAAGGTCAGCTCATCCAGACATAAGCACCACACATCCCACAAGCATTCACCCAAACAACATCCACATGCAGACATGCCAACAGCCACTGCCTCCTCTGTGTCCCCCTCCTCCTCGTCTCCCTCCTCCCTCCCTGTGATGTCTCCACTCACACTTGCATGCACAACATCATCATCCACTACGTCCATCACCAGCACACCCACCAGAACACTCCGCACACGTGCAGTCACCACCCCCACTGCCATTTACACGTCCCCTGTGTCCTCTCCCACTGTGTCTGTCACCCCCTCATCCAAACAACACAAACGCAGGCAGCCACCCACCCAACAGCCATCCACCTCACGACAGCCTCCGTCACAAGCACCTGCACCCAAACACAGCACACTTGACTCTCCTACGACCACATCCTCTTCCTCCACTCCCATACCCACTCCACCTAACCTTCCCATTGCTCCTAAAAAGTTTTTCCTCTCCAAAATTAACCTCTTTCCATCACCTGACCCACCCCCTCCATCTCGTAAAAGTCCAATCAGCACCTCAGCCACCACAACCCCTGGACCTACAAGGACCATAGTCCAGGGATATTGGAGTCCACCACCTTCGAGGGCAGCTACATCGGCCAGCAGCAAAGGGACAGCCAGCCCACCCCCTGGGAAGAAATCTAAAAAAGGGAAGGCCCGGCGCGAGAGGACAGAGACGGCAGCCTCCACAGCCACCACCCTGGCACCGTCAGGAAGTGGGGTGCCACCTGGCACATCTACAAAGGGAGGCAAGGGCCACAGAGACTCACGCAAGGATGGCAAGGGCAGCACGGCAGACAAGTCCGGCAGCAGGCGAGCAGCCCAGGAGGGCCCAACCAGCCCCATTCCTGTGTGAAGGAGGACACCCACGGGCACGGGACACCAGCACAGGAGCCCCGCAAGCGAAAAGTCGGATGGCGAGTGAACACCATCTATTGGCCGGATCTGGTGCCCTGGAGACACATGTGAAGAACCGCTGAACAGGGCACCGCCGTCTCAAGAACCGCTGAACAGGGCCCTTCAAGACCTGCACCGCTGAACAGGGCCCTTCAAGACCTGCACCGCTGAACAGGGCCCTTCAAGACAAGCACCGCTGAACAGTTGACCTCCCCAACTTGTTAATGGACCCTCATAGTCCAAAGTGTTATGCTGCAACCCAGGATCTAGGATTGAGGGGGGCACAAGATGCTGAAAACTGTGCTAGCTACACATGTTTGTTGGGGGGGGGGAGACAAATGATTTCCTGTGATGTTGAAGGAACAGGGCTAGGAGGTGACGTTGTGGGCACAGTGAGACTCACTGTTGCTGTCTGACCAGGTTGCCCGGATGGGCCAGAACCGTCCCCCACGTCCACAAGTCCAGGAGTGTTGACATCACTCAGGGCTTCATCTAGGGGAGGTATTAGTCTGCTCTATGGCCTCTGTATGCCTACCGGCAGATGCACCTGTTGATGAAAAACATACCTTGTTACTTGTTGAATTATGACATTTACCTCCAAAGGTTTATGTTACAGTAAGCAGAGATCTTGGACAAAGTTAAGTTGTAGGTAATCCAATCCTGCCAAGTAAACATGGTATTGGGTGATTTGGCATGACATGTATGAAGCATGGCAACGCAATATGACTCAAGCAGCTGATGTGATGTGCAGATCACTTGCACTTTGGAAGATGGCCTGAAAATGACATTTTCCCTCCAGTGCAGCCAACACAGTGGAGAGGCAAGATATGCCTTTGACCATTTTGAGGCCTAGTTGAGTGAGATGCAAGCACACCCAGGACTTTGTTGTATATGTGACTGGAGTCATTGTGTACACAGTGCTTTGAAAATGTGTCTTCTGCCAATACCAATCTGGCGATGCATCTTGAGGCCTTAAGAATACTTGTTGTACACACTGGGTAAAGTGTCATTCCTGCCCTCAATAGTTTCATCTTGGGTTAGCACGTCAAGATGGAGCTAGGTAGACAAACACTTCTTTGATTTGAGCATGATCTGTTGATAACTCCTAGGTGAGTACACTTCAATTGAGAGTTCATAAATGAGCGTATTTGGACAAGTGACCACCGGACTGGTGTTTGGAGTTACTGGAACAGGGCCTATTGTGCTTTTGAGTCAGATCACTCTTGTTACTGAAATAGTGACTCCTGGGAGTTGCAATCAGGTCACTCCCTCTACAACACACATTTGACACATGGTATCCTCCCAGGTGAGTACACTTCAATTGAGAGTTCACTAACAGGGGTAATTGGACAAGTGACCACTGGGCTGGTGTTTGGAGTTAATGGAACAGGACCGTCTGGAAGTTGTAGTGCGGTCACTTCCTCTACTACACATACTTATACAGACTGACAGTGTAACAACTCAGATACTCTGGGCATTGAATTGTGTTGAGGTATATTAACAAGACAGTGGCAACAGGTCAGCTGTGAGCATGCATGGCATTGCAGTTTTGTGACATTATTTGTGTGTGACTTACCAGACTCCCCTCCCCCAGTTATTCATGTCAAGCCCTGAGGATGCAGGATGGCCTCACAGGGAAAGAGTCTTAACAGGGCAATGGGAGGGCCACTAGTAGTCTTCTTGGCCTCTACCTGCTGCCTGGAGACCATGGAACTGACCTTGCCCCTGAGGTCATTCCACCTCTTCCTAATCTCCTCCTTTGTGCGCAGGGTGGTGTCTACAGCATTCACTCTGTCAACTATCCTGTCCCATATTTTCATTTCCTTACTGACAAGAGTGTGCTGCACTTGAGCTCCTAACATTTGTGGCTCTACTATAATGATTTCATCCACCATGACTCTCAACTCATCCTCTGAAAATCATGGGTTTTTGGCCCGTGACATGCCTGGAAGTTAAAGAGAGTGACAGTGACTAACTGCACAAGACAAGTGAATATGGGGGGGAAAAAGACAATATGCGTGAAAGGTGTAAAATGGGATGGGGGAAAAAGAGCTGCATTATGACAAAAAATGGACGAAATGATGTGTGGTCTCTCTTGCTATGCTGCAGTGGAAATGCAAAAGATTGTGGTCTGTGAAGGGGTGTGTTTTATAGCGTCCTTTCCAGGTGCATACACTTAGCCAATGTGCATCAGCTGTGTTGTTTCTGAATTCATCCAGGGTGCACTTGTCTGTTACTTTGCTGAAGCCAGACCGCGGTGGTCGACCACCGCTGGCTGACTGCTGCGGGAACTGTGTGTTTGTAATAGGCTTGGTTTTTGCTGCTGCACTGATTGCACTGGAGGTCAGACCACCTAAATCCAAGCCGCCGCGCTGCTGGTGGTCCTGCCTGTATGAATCATAATATGGTGGTCTGGGAACCGCAACAGTGGTGATCTTTTTGGGACCGCCAACATGGCGGTCTGGTGGCCTGACTCCAAACTTGTAATCAGGCCCTAAGTCTTAGTATAGCAGTTAGAAACACAATAGCTCCAACTGGGGCTACCACGACATCTTGACAGAGTCATTCGCAACAGTCCGACGCCACTTGCGTGGGAGTGTGGCTGGTCACGGAGTCGCATGGACCCGAGATACAGTACCTTGGAAAATGAGGAAACAAAGACTTTGCATAGAGTCACAGAGGTGAGCCGTCACTGGAGTCAGTGCGGTGTTGGTTCCTTACTGCTACCGTGGAAGGGAGGCATTGGTTCCTTACTGCTTGGCAGGAGAGGTGAGGCATCGGTTCCTTACGATTGCAGGGGAGGTGACGTGGCATCAGTGGCAAGGCATAGCTTCCTTTCGACAAGGTGGGATCTATGAATCCAGCAGGTCAAGACACGAGGCGTCGACTTCATGGTGTTGCAATCACACCATCAGGCCAATGGTACTGCGGTGGAATCGGGGTTGGGTGTTACAGGTGTCAGTGACACTGCACTCGGGACTCATCATTGCCCTCAGTGGGGACCACAGCTCGGGTCTCGGCAGCTGAGCGGAGTCAGACAGAGGCACCTGTTCCAAAGTCGCTCTAGAGTCAATGTACATGGTTTCATCTTGGTTGCATCAGAACTCACTCCCAAGGGTCCAGGAACTGGATTTGGCACCACTTAGCAAGTCATGACTCTCAGCAAGAGAGCCCAGGAGCTGGCAGATGAAGTCTTTGATATCCCTGAGACTTCCTAACAGGAAGAGAGCTCAGTCCAATCCCCTAGAGAACCTTTGGAAGCAGGATGTAGAAAGCAAAGTCCAGTTCTTTCAATCCCAGGACAGAAGCAGAAAGCAGTGGGCCACCACAGCAAAGCAACAGGTAGAGTGGCAGTGCCTGCTACAGCATCCAGGTCTTCTTCCTGGCAGAATGTTCTCAGTCCAGAAGGATTCTAAATTTGTGGGGTCAGAGGTCCAGTCCTCTTACCCATTTCTGCTTTTGAAGTAGGAAAGCTTCAGAGAGAAGTGTTTGTAGTGCACAAGACCCTGCCTTTCTTGCCCTTGCTCCAGACACACTTCAGGGGGCTGGAGACTGCTTTGTTTAAGGACAGGCACAGCCCTATTCAGGTGCATGTGTCATCTCCTCCCACCACTCTAGCTGAGGAAGTCCCATCAGGATATGCCTGGCACACCTCTGATCCCTTTATGTGGCTGTTTAGGGTGAATTCACAAACAGCCCAACTGTCATCCTGGCCCAGACATGTATTCCACAGCCAGTCAGAGACAAAGAATGGTAAAGTAATAAAGGCCAGATGTATCAAAGGGTTTTACCCACTCTGTGCCTATGGGAAAATGTGTTCATACATCTGGCCCAAAACGCTCACTTTCTAAAAGTGGCATTTTAAAAACTACAGTTTGAAAACCGACTCCACCAAAATATGTATTTTTTAAATTGTGAGTTCAGAGACCCCAAACTCCACATCTCTATCTGCTCCAAAGGGGAAATGACAGTTAAAAGATATTTCAAGGCAATCCCCATATTACCCTATAGGAGAGATAGGCCTTGTAATAGTGAAAAACAATTTTAGCAGTATTTCATTATCAGGACATGTAAAATACCCTAGTATTTGTCCTACATTTTAAATACACTGCACCATGCCCATGGGGCTGCCTTGTGCCTACCTTTGGGATGCCTTACATGTAGTAAAAGGGAAGGTTTGGGCCTGGCAAGTGGGTGCACTGGCCAGGTTGAAATGGCAGTTTAAAACTGCCCACACAGACACTGCAGTAGCAGGTCTGAAACATGTTTACAGCGCTACACATGTGGGTGGCACAATCAGTGCTGCAGGCCCAATAGTAGCATTTGATTTACAGGTCCTGTGCACACATGTTGCACTATACTAGGGACTTACTAGTAAAACAAATATGCCAATCATGGATAAACCAATCATCAGTACAATTTAGACAGAGAATACTTGCACTTTAGCACTGGTCAGCAGTGGTAAAGTGCTCAGAGTCCGAAAGCCGGCAAAAACAAAATGTAGCACTTAGTCGAAAACATATATTTATTTTAGTTAATTAATTTTTCTTCATATCATATCCTTTGAGAATATGTAATATTAATTTCAATGAGTAATGTAAATTTTAAAGCAAATCAACATTGATTCAAGGCAAGCCATATTTATTTCAACAGTGGTCATTTTAATTTACACAAGGCTTGTGTTCATTTCGATGTGTGCTTTATTAATTTCAAAGCATGCTATATTTATTTCCCATAGTTTCATATCCATTTCAAGAAGTGTCATATTAATTTTAATTAATTTCATATTAATTTTGATATGGGTCATATCAAGTTCATCAGATGTCATTCATTTGAGAGTGGTTCATATTAATCTTAACATGTGTCATACTGCTTTTAATGAATAGCATATTCATGTCAATGGATGTCATATTCACCTTAACACCTAACATATAATTTTAACATGGGTCATATCCATTTCTTCATAGGTCAAATTCATTTTAATATATGAAATGTTCATGTCGATGTGTATCATATTGATTTCAAAGCATAACATTTATTTTTAAAAGTTTCAGTTTAATTTCAGCATTGGTCATATCCAGTTTAAGGCATGTTGAATTAATTTCAAAGGGGCTCATATTCATTTCAATGCATGTCATATTCATCTTAGCTGTGTCATATTCCTCTCAATAGATGTCTCAATCATATTAACACATGATATTGATTTTAACATGACTCACACCAATTGCAACACATACTATAATCATGTCAATGTTTATCATATTGCTTTCAATGAAAACCATATTCATTTTTTTCTAAATGTAATATTCATTGCACATTATGTTCCTTTCAGAATAATGCATTTTCATTTCAGTACCTTATATTCATTTCAATCCGTCATATTCATTACAATTTGTGTCATATTCCTTTTTGCATATGTCAGTCATTTCAAGAAATGTCTCATTCTTTTTTATGAATATTATATGTGTTTCAGTGATTGCTTTATTATTTACAGTGAGGGACATATTTATTTCAGTATGATTGATATATATTTCAGTGTATCTCTTATTCAATTCTGAGTGTGAGTTATTCATAATAATCACTAAGTAGCATATTCACTTTGCCTGATTTCATATTTGTTTTGGTTCAAGTCAGATTCACTCTGCCAGGTAACATATTTATTTTGACACATAGTACATTCATTCTGGTGTGTGTCATATTCATTTTGCAGCATGCTCTGCATTTCAGGATGTATCCTATATAGGGAGCTGTCATTTTTACATGAAGGGCTTCCCATAGTGGAGCCCTAGTCTATGGGAAGCCCTTCATGTCAAATGCCTGTGTGCTGCTTGTGTGTATTGAGGTTGTGAGGTTGGTGCATGCAGATGTGTCTGTATGCTTAGGACAAGTAGGGGAATAGGGAATTTGGATAGGGAAGAGAGAGGTGGTGGGAGGGAGTAATGGGGATGGATTGCTGTCATCATTGAGGAGGCCAGAGCCTGAAAAGATCGGACATGGCCAGACATGTCACTATGACTGTCTTCCGGGAAAGCATTTGTCTGAAGTTGGCTTACAAACCCCTGGATGGCATTCACAATGGCAGTCTGCCCCACAGAAGGCTATTGACCTCCTGATACTCCTCAGGAGGTCAATAGCCTTCTCACTCAGAGCAGCAGGAGTAACAGGGGCTGGCACTGAGGCATCTAGGGCAAAGGAGACACCCACCCTCTTAGGTGAGTGGGCATGGCCAACTGGGTGGGGAGCAACAGGAAGGGTGGTGCTAGTACTGGGGGTGGTGGACAAGGATTGTACAGGAATAGGTCCTGATGGTTCCCCCACTACTAGGGAGTGGCCACTGGAGGTAGAATCTAAAGATGACAAGGTTGATCCTGTGTCCTCGGTGGCACTCCCCTCACCTTCCGGGCCACTGGGTCCTTTTGTGTCGTGGTGTCGTGCCTGGAGGTACCGTGGTCAGATGCTTCCCCACTTGGTTTCGCCCTGTCTCCTTCGCTTGCCTGCGATGATGTGGCAAATACAAAGGGGGAAAAGGGTCTCCACATGTTCCTGATCACACTTGAACAAAAGCTGTGATTTACAAACAGTACCATGATGTCAAGTAGGCCCCAGCAACAAACTATTTCAATGTGGCTCAACATGAACCATATCATATGCATGCATGCTACATGAACGGTCAACAGTTGCGCACAGGAAAATCAGGTCTCAGATCTCCAATTGCATGGGTGAAGTTGTGCAATCACATCCATCACACCCACCATACACCTAGACAACAGCTCACAACCCACAGCCCCACACACCCCAGACACCATACCCCCAGACACCACCACAACTCCCACAGACACATCCACCACATCTGCTGTTGTTTCCAATATCTGACTTTGTGGGAAGTGTTGATTACCCAAGACAAGGGTAGATGTTCACTGTATGGATATGTGGGTGTTGATCTAATTGGGGTGTTATTGCATTGTGTTATGCTTGCTAGGGTAAATATTTCATCTTGTGTTGGCCAGTGTCAGCATGTATGGTGTAGACTCGACCCCTGATATGGATTGTACTTTCGTCTCATGTACTAGAGCTAGAGTGTTGTTTGTCCACATATGGAGGGTGTTCAACTGTGGTAGCTTCCCTTGCACTTGACTGACCATGTGTCCATTTTGATGTGTGTAACTTACAGCAACATCATCTAGATGTCTGGACCATGCTGTTGCCGTTGTATGTGTTTTTTTGACTTGCACTTACACATTTGGCAGCTAGGCATAACATTTGGCTCAAATATTGTTTGTCGCTGAGATACATGAAGGGACAGTTCCTATGCAAATACTGTTTTAGGGGCATGTGCAAAGTGAAATGTGTCCATGAATGCTCCTGATGCCACCATCACTATTGTGCAGGTTTTGTTTGCATTGTGACCTTTGGATATGTGTTTCACAACCTATTGTGTATCCCATTGGCCTTACATTGTGTTGCAATGTGGGTCCATCAATGAGCAGCACCTGCGGCAGAACGTGAGTGTGATGGACTCCATGGCACGACAGGTTATGTAACAGTGCCTGCAGGCGAGTTGATTCCTTTATGCTTTCCTTTTCCAACTGCTGGGATGTGGTGGTTGGACTACCAAGGTCACGCTGGCGGTAGGCAACATCATAATGTTGCATCCGAAAAACTGGCTCCGTGTGCCAGTTTGGCCTGCCTCACTACCGCAGTGGTCTGCGCTGCCTGGTGGCGCTGGCGGGACTGCGGCAGTCTTTCCCTATGGGACTGCCAACGTCGTAATACTGTGGTCCGACCGCAAAGCAGATGGCGGTCAGGCTGCCGCCATGGTGGTGCACAAATGACCAAACTCGTAATGCGCCTCTTTGAGAATATGTAACATTAACTTCAATATGTATTATTAATTTTAAAGCAAATCAACATAAATTAAGAGCAAGCCATATTCATTTAAACACGGCTTGTGTTCATTTTGATATTTGCTTAATTCATTTCAAAGCATGCGAACTGTATCTCATAGTTTCATATTCATTTTAAAAAGTGTCATTTTCATGTTACAGAACGTGATATTACTTTTGATAAAGGCCATATTCATTTCACCAGGTGTCATATTAATTTTTAAGTGGCTCATATTCATCTTAACGTGTCATATTCTTTTCTATGAATGTCATTCATTTCAATTGATGTCATATTCACCTTAACAACTGTCATAATCATTTTAACACGGGTAATATCCATTTCAACATAGGTCATATTAATTACAATATATGCAGTATTTATTTTGATGTGTATCACACCAATTTCAAAGCATAACATATTCTTTTTGACAAGTTTCATTTTAATTTCAGCATTGGTCATATTCAGTTAAAGACATGTTGACTTCATTTCAGTGGAACTCATATTTGTTTCAATGCATGTCATATTCATCTTAGCATGTGTCATATTCCTTTCAATGAATGCTTCATTCATATTAACACATCTTAATTTTAACATGAATTATATCCATTGTAACATATATCATAATCACGTCAATGTAAATCATATCACTTTCAATGCAAGCCATATTCATTGTGATTAATGTCATGATCATTTTAACGTTACTCATATTAATTTTAAAACATGTCAAATTCATTTCAAAGAAGGTCATATTCATTTCAACTCATGTCATGTTCATTTTGACATGTGTTATATTCTTTTCAATCAAGGTTACATTTATATCAATGGATGTCATATTCATATTAACACTTATATTAATTTTAAGATGCAACTTATCAATTTTAGCATATATCATATTAATTTGAATATGAGTCATATTAATTTCAAGCCGTGCCATATTCATTTTAACAAATGTCATGTGAATTTCAGATGTGTTCATACTCATTTGAAGGCATGTCCACTTCAATTCAATGGGATTACATTAATTTCAACACAAGCCATATTAATTTTCAATCATCTCCTATTCATTTCGTAGCGTCTCATATTCATTCCCATCTCGGTAATATTGATTTCAACACAATTCAAATTTATTGCAATGTTCATTCAGAGTACATCGTATTAGTTTCAATGTGCATTGTTTTCTTTTCAGAATATAATATATTAATTTAAGTTCTTTATATTATTTGCAATCTGCCATATTAATTTCAATGTATGTCATATTTCTCTTGGCATAAGTCAATCATTTCAAGAAATGTCCCATTCTTTTTGGTGAAGATTGTATTCGTTTCAGTGATTGCTTTATTGTTTACAGTAGGGCCATATTAATTTCAGTATGATTTATTTATATTTCAGTATCTTTATTATTCAATTTGGTGTGTGTTATTCATATTAATCGCTAAGTAACATATTCACTCTGTCAGGTTTCATATTTGTTTTGGATCAATTCCGATTCACTCTGCCAGGTATCATAATTATTTTGACACATAGTACATTCAGTCTGGTGTATGTCATATTCATTTTGCAGCACGCTATGCATTACAGGAGGTGTCCAATATGGGGAGCTGTAATTTTGACATGAACGGCTTCCCATATCTCTCTCTCTATATATATATATGCCTGGGTTACAGCGATGATTGGTTCAGAAAAGTGTGCTGGTGAAGCTGCACTTCCGATGCACTATGAGCAGAGACAGCACGAGTACTGACGGAAAACCTTCCAAGCGAATGCTGCCTCTGTCGCAGAGCTATTATGGTCGATGTGCTGCAAGCCTGCCGGGTCTGCAGGGGCCGACCACAGGATGTTTTTTATCAGAACCCACCAGTGCTGGCATTGGAAAAAACTTTACTCCAGGAACCCATACATAGGAAGTGAAGGTGTGGCAACAAAAACGGGGCGGAGTCATGAAATGCCACCTGATAGTGAGCATATATATATGTAAAAAAAAACAAAAAAAATATGTATATATATATATATATATATATTTATATATATATATATATATAACCTAGTCCGGTCGCCACTAGGTAGTTATAGTTAGGACCTAGTTTCCTTAGACAGAGCATTTTTTGTTTTGCCTATAACTTTGGCACTGCTTGATGAATCTTCACGAAATTTTCAAAACCTACAGGGAGTGCAGAATTATTAGGCAAGTTGTATTTTTTAGGATTAATTTTATTATTGAACAACAACCATGTTCTCAATTAACCCAAAAAACTCATTAATATCAAAGCTGAATATTTTTGGAAGTAGTTTTTAGTTTGTTTTTAGTTTTAGCTATGTTAGGGGGATATCTGTGTGTGCAGGTGACTATTACTGTGCATAATTATTAGTCAACTCAACAAAAAAAAATATATACCCATTTCAATTATTTATTATTACCAGTGAAACCAATATAACATCTCAACATTCACAAATATACATTTCTGACATTCAAAAACAAAACAAAAAAAAATCAGTGACCAATATAGCCACCTTTCTTTGCAAGGACACTCAAAAGCCTGCCATCCATGGATTCTGTCAGTGTTTTGATCTGTTCACCATCAACATTGCGTGCAGCAGCAACCACAGCCTCCCAGACACTGTTCAGAGAGGTGTACTGTTTTCCCTCCTTGTAAATCTCACATTTGATGATGGACCACAGGTTCTCAATGGGGTTCAGATCAGGTGAACAAGGAGGCCATGTCATTAGATTTCCTTCTTTTATACCCTTTCTTGCCAGCCACGCTGTGGAGTACTTGGACGCGTGTGATGGAGCATTGTCCTGCATGAAAATCATGTTTTTCTTGAAGGATGCAGACTTCTTCCTGTACCACTGCTTGAAGAAGGTGTCTTCCAGGAACTGGCAGTAGGACTGGGAGTTGAGCTTGACTCCATCCTCAACCCGAAAAGGCCCCACAAGCTCATCTTTGATGATACCAGCCCAAACCAGTACTCCACCTCCACCTTGCTGGCGTCTGAGTCGGACTGGAGCTCTCTGCCCTTTACCAATCCAGCCACGGGCCCATCCATCTGGCCCATCAAGACTCACTCTCATTTCATCAGTCCATAAAACCTTAGAAAAATCAGTCTTTAAATATTTCTTGGCCCAGTCTTGACGTTTCAGCTTGTGTGTCTTGTTCAGTGGTGGTCGTCTTTCAGCCTTTCTTACCTTGGCCATGTCTCTGAGTATTGCACACCTTGTGCTTTTGGGCACTCCAGTGATGTTGCAGCTCTGAAATATGGCCAAACTGGTGGCAAGTGGCATCGTGGCAGCTGCACGCTTGACTTTTCTCAGTTCATGGGCAGTTATTTTGCGCCTTGGTTTTTCCACACACTTCTTGCGACCCTGTTTACTATTTTGAATGAAACGCTTGATTGTTCGATGATCACGATTCAGAAGCTTTGCAATTTTAAGAGTGCTGCATCCCTCTGCAAGATATCTCACTATTTTTGACTTTTCTGAGCCTGTCAAGTCCTTCTTTTGACCCATTTTGCCAAAGGAAAGGAAGTTGCCTAATAATTATGCACACCTGATATAGGGTGTTGATGTCATTAGACCACACCCCTTCTCATTACAGAGATGCACATCACCTAATATGCTTAATTGGTAGTAGGCTTTCGAGCCTATACAGCTTGGAGTAAGACAACATGCATAAAGAGGATGATGTGGTCAAAATACTCATTTGCCTAATAATTCTGCACTCCCTGTATACTTTGGTCAGTGCAGCTGCTGTATGAAAAGTTTCAGGGTGATCTGTCAAGCAGGGGCTGAGAAAAAGGGAGCAGTCCCAAAACATTTTTTCCTCTTTCATTTTTCCATAGGTCCGTTAGACACGCGTACAGCCCAGACCACTGACCGGAATTACACCAAATTTAACAGGAAGCTTGCTATGCTGCGCAGATCACACTTTTGGTGTTTTTGCAGAATTCCATTCAGTAGTTTTGGAGAAATTTAAGGCCAGAAAGTATAAATATATAGGGATGCTGATTCTCAACGGATCCAACTATCTCCGTGCTGATATGTGATTTGCTGGCAAAACTTCTACAAAGAAGTGTAGGCAGTGATCTTGGGACTCAGGTTCAGCCGAGTCCCTGAAAAAAAAGTGAAAAAAAGGGCCACTGTAGATTCATCCTGACCCTTAGCTCTAGTGCTCGGTTCCCTGAGGGACCCCGCCAGAGATTAAAAGCATTAAAAAAAAAATCTAAAAGATACCAGATATTTCCATTAGTTTATTAAAAAAGGGGGGATCTCCTGCCCTTTTCTTTTAATTAGCCCCCGGGTGGGCCAGTTACCAGGGGCATTGGGGTCTTTAATGAGGAGGGGGCACACAAGGCCCGGGTCCTAGGGCTTCTTTTAGCCCCAGGGCCGCCACCTACCCGAGGTGATGAGTGAAATAGGTGCAGGGGGCCTTGCAGCCCCTGCACGCCGGGGACTGCCACCTCCCCGGGGCTATGTACAGTGGAAGGGGGCCCCCTCAAGGAGCCACTGATGGCCCTGAGCTGGCTTGCACTATGTCGAGGGGTGCCCACCCCGGACATAGCTGTTTGCTGTGACTTGGTAGCAGTTTTGAAACTGCCGTCAAGTCACAACAAACACTGTGGTTCGATGAAGGGAGAGCTGTAAATCAGCTCTCCCTTCATCAGAACTCAGGTTTCCTCCTTCTGCATGCCTGTGGAGATGCAGGCAGGCAGACAGATGAAACTGCTCTTACAGAGAGGGAGATGCTGTAGCAGCTGCTCTCGCCATGCACTGCTAATTACCCCCGATATTTAAACACTCATGACAACTTCAACAACATCATTAAAAATATAAATTACATTTTACCACTCAAATTAGTTACCTTAGGGCACAAGTTATAATTACTTGAAATAACTGTAACTGCTGAATTTCCACGGTTTTGTATGAGTATATTCAAATCTTACCTATAACATCCCTGTAACCTTTGTTTTTTTTGTGAATTTCTATGTTTTAAAAAAATTATATTTCCTAACTATAATGTCCCTGTAACCTTTGTTTTTTTTAGTGACTATATATATATGTAAATATATATATATATATATATATATATATATATATATATATATATATATATATATTCATCAGCACGATCATGCTGCACTAGAGGAGATTCAATAACAAAATGTAATGATTATAAGAGTATGCAAAGCCACCGCTGATGCTTTTCAACTGAAAAACTCTTGATCACAGTAAATTAATGCATTTTGTATGTCATCTATTTCTACTGCCCCATTCTTAGCCATTAGGAAGCATTCTGGGACATGTAGTCATACTCATTAAACAATAAAAGTGATATGTACAAACACCTCATTTACCCAGTGTAACATCATCTATATAGAAGGACATTTCAATACCCTCTCACCTGCGTCACTTTGTCATTATCATATTGAGCAGAACTTTTCACACATAGCGGAACTATGTTGGCAGTTAAAACTGCTGTGTCAAACACATCACATCTCTCATTCAAATATTTCTCAATGTTTCTACAAAACGATTGTAAAGGGTATCTAACACCTTATCACTATACTGAACTCATTAGTTAATGTGACAATGGTTAATTCATTCCAGTGTCTCTGCATTGCAACATTTAGAAGTGACAATGGGCATTGTGGGATTTGTAGTTGGTTGTTTCACTCCACCACCACAAACCCATCCAAATCTGTGATTTAAACAATGCACTAATGTCTTTGCTAAGGAGATGTAGTATTGTATACTTTTTCATTTTATCCTAGAACCATATATCTTATTGGGTCATGAAACAATGAGCATTGCAGGTCCCGTAACTTATATGTTCCCTTAACACATTCTCATCGTATGCCAAAGGATGTAATCTCCATGCAAGCTCTATTCATTTTATTGGATAAATATGTATGTTGCTATGATCAAGGGTATGGTACCCCTATCTATTTGTATCACTCCAACAAGGAGATGTGTCTGTAACTCTGACCACATACTAGTACTCGTGTACATTATCACTAGGAAATTACCTTCATATTAAAAATCCCTATGACATCCCTCTCTGGCATGTCAAAATGATACATTATTGATACACTATTCATTACTATAGGGGAGTGCTGTACCCATATCACTTATAAAGGGATATGTGTGTGCACCTTTTGGACCTGGCACTTTTTGCAGGGACATCCCCAAACGTTTTGCCTCCTTCCTCCTATGTTTTTTGTCCAGTTTTTGATGGCTTTAGGACTCTGGGCACCTTACCACTGCTAACCACTGCTAAAGTGGTGCACATGCTCTCTAAATTGTATTGGTGATTGGTTTATCCCTGATTGGCATATTTGATTTACTGGTAAGTCCCTATTAAAGTGCAATAGAGGTGCCCAGAGCCTGTAAATCAAATGCTACTAGCGGGCCTGCAGCACTGATTGTGCCACCCACATGAGTAGCCCTGTAAACATGTCTCAGACCTGCCACTGCAATGTCTGTGTGCGCAGTTTTGAACTGCCAATTCTACCTGGAAAGTGTACCCACTTGCCAGGCCCAAACCTTCCCTTTTTGTATAAGTAACGCACCCCTAAGGTAGGCCCTAGGGAGTCCCAATTGCAGGGTGTGGTATATGCTAAAGTTAGGACATGTACTGATGTGTTTTACATGTCTTGATAGTGAAATACTGCCAAATTCGGTTTTTACTGTTGCAAGGTGCATCTCTCTCATAGGTTACCATGGGGACTGCCTTAAAGTATCTTTAAGGGTCAGTTTCCCATTGGGAGCAGATAGAGAAATGCAGTTTGGGGTCTCTAAACTCACAATTTGAAAATACACTTTTTGGTAAAGTTGGTTTTTAGATTGTCAGTTTGAAAATGCCACTTTTAGAAAGTGGGCATTTTCCTGCTTAGCCTTTCTGTGCCTCTTCCTGCTTGCGGAATCTGCTCCTGGCTCAGGCTGACAGTTGGGCTGTTTGTGAATTTCCTCTTGACAGTGACACAAAGGGAGCTGGGGTGTAGCCTGCATATCCTGATGCGTCTCCTAGGCTAGAGTGGGGAGGGAGGAGCTGACACTCCCACCTGAAAGGGCAGTGCCTGTCCTCACACAATGCAATCTCCAACCCCCTGGTGTGTGTCTGGGGCCAGGCCTGGGCAAGGCAGGATCTTGTGAACAACAGAGACTTACCTTTGGGGTTTGCCTACTTCAAGGGCAGAAAGGGGTATAAGTAGGTGTCCCAAAACCCCAGATTTTTAGATTACTTCTGGATCAAGAGAAACCTCTGCCAAGAAGAAGGGCTGAAGAGCTGAAGGAAGAGTACTGCCCCTTTGTCTGTGAGTGTGCTTTGATGGGTTGGCCTGAAGTCGCTGCTTCTGCCCTTAAGATAACAAAGACTGGACTTTGCTGTGTTTTCCTGCTTGTGAACTGTCTCCAAGGGCTTGGACTGAGCTTGTCCCTGTTCTGAAGTCTCAGGGCCATCAAAGACTTCCTCTTCAAGCACCTTGTCTCGCTTTCTGAGACTCCTACCCTGCCAAGTGGTGCCTAATCCAGTCTCTGCACCCTTGATAGGAGAAGCTGGTGGAACAAAGACTAAAATCCACGCACAGGAGCTGAGCTGGAGAAAAGTTGACTCAGCACCTGCGTTGTGGCTGAAAGATCAACGCACCACCTGCATCGCAGCTGGGAAATCGACGCAACCCTTGTGTGCAGCTGACAAAATCAACGCATCACCCATGCAGCGTGGCTGTTCACCACCGTGCACAGGAATTTTGCACGTATCGCCGCTGGGTGTCTAAACCACAGTGAACCTTCATGGACCCGAGGTTGCCCTTCCGGAAATTGACACATTGTTCTTCTGCGGGTGAGAAAAAAGACACATTGCCTAGCGGACCAGCAAAGAAACGATGCACGGCCTCACTTGTGACTAAGTAATCAACACATTGCTGACTTTTCCGATGCACACTCGCCCGTGGGGCTTTATTTTTTACGAGAACCAGGTACTTCGTGTAAAACAATGAATCAATTGATTTCTATGGATCAAGACTCCTTTTTCTTACAAAATATCATAACTTTGCTTGTGTATGTTGGATTTTTGTTGTTTTGGTCTTGTTTGATTTAGAGAAATATTGGCTATTGTTCTAAACTTGTGTTGTGTCCCTTTTTTAGTGTTTTCACTGTCTTACTGTGTGTGTTGGTACAAATACTTTACACATTGCCTTTGACATTAGTCTGACTGCTTGGGTCAAACTACCAAGGGGGTGAGCAAAGGTTGTCATAGGAGTGTAACTCCCTTACCCTGGCTAGAGTGAGGGTCCCTGCTTGGGCAGAGTGCAAACTGACTGCCAACCAGAGGCCCCATTTCTAACAGCACCTGTCTTCAAGGGTATAATACCTATGTCTGCCCTTCACACCGAATCAGGAAGATGTATATGCAAGTCTGACCATGGCTCTTGTCTTAAATTTAAATTTCATATACACTTTCTCTAGAGAATTTGTGTCTACTTCCACCCATTATATCTACTGCCTCAATATCTTCATAAGTGGCAATATATTCAGCCAATGTTATTATTCCTCAATCACCATCACCCAAATCGAATGTGTATTACATATATATAGATTTTTTCCAGTCATCAAATTCATAATTTCTGGGGTATACAAAATGACCATCTATGTACAACAATCTTATCTAACAAACTGATTCAGAATTCTCCTTTCCGCTATAGATGACTGTACAGTTCTTCATCCCCATTTAGTCCATTCAGTATTTTTGTTTTAAGCCGTTTAATGAAACTTGACTACAAGAGTCTCAATTTCAACAATCTATCACCACCCCTGTCATGTTTATTCACACAAGCAATACTATAGTGCCGTATATGCAGCCAGTCTGCTCCCTTGTGAATCTGGAGGTGTTTAGTCATGGCATAGTTCATGTCTTGCTTTTGTTTGGCTCTCACTTGTTCAAGTATACGTTTCTTTAGTGAACATATTGTGCTCCCCTCATACCTAAGTCCACTGAGACATTCAATAATGTAGACCACATACGACGTGTCACATTATCCTCTCCTTTTTAAAGATCGTATTACCTTTAAAATCTCTGAATTCTCTAGTATCGGTGCCTATACGACATGCCTTCCATTTATTGCAGCAAATGAAACCTTTGTTCAATTCTCGCAGCCAAATTGACAGTTTCATTAACTCAAAATGGCTCTTGACCAAATGATCTTCTAGTGAGGGTGCTTTTCTATACGTGATGTCAGGTCTTGCGCCCAATAGTTTGCCAATATCTGCATCTTTCTTAATTATACTCCAATACTTATTCAAAATGTTTAGGATCAAATGATTTTCGTTGTTGTATGTAAAAATGTATCTTATAGTGGTCTGTTCTTTCTCCTCTTTGGAACTCCGTTTGGGTTTGTTGACAAGTGTTTGAGCAGGTGTTAAAGATCTTGCCCGCTCTTCCTCTTGTTTACTGCCCCTGTACTTGTATCCTCTCTTCAGGAATCTCTGTTTAGTTTCTTTAAACTTAGCTTCCATTTCATTCATATTTGAACAATTTCTCCTCCTCCTCAAGAAATCACCATATGGAATGTTTTTCTTGAGTGACCTGGGATGAAAACTCGAGCCGTGTAAGAATCTATTTGCCACTGTTGTTTTGCGATGGAGTCTCATCTGTATTTTGATTCTCCTTAATATAGACTGTAACATCAAGGAATTCATCCCGACTCCGGCTCATATTATATGTAAACTGTAAGCCCAAGTTGCTGTTTAGTATTTAAAAGGACTCCTTAAATTCCAATTCTGTACCATTCCAGATTAGTAACAGATCGTCTATATAACGTAGCCAAAACACTGTCTTTTCCATGTATACGTCATTCCTCTCTCTCCAAGCTACATGGTTCTCCTACCATCCCATCGTCAGGTTGGTGTAGCTTGGAAAGAAGGAAACTCTCATTGCAGTTCCACAAATTTGAGAGTAGATTTGATGATTTAAAATGAATATGTTGTTCCTTAGGCTAAGTTCAACCATCTCCAATAACATCTCTGAGTGTTTCAGTTCCAGTATATTCCTCTGTTTAAGGAAATGCCTCACTGATCTCAGGCCCAACATCTATGGTGACTAATTGATATCCATCTTGCCACCCTATGTTTTCCAATAATCTCAAAAACTCACCTGCGTCTTTTATATATGAATTTAAGGTGACCACGTTGGGTTATAGAAAATGATCCACATAGATAGACATGTTTTCATATAATGACCCACAGCTGGATATAATGGGTCTGCCAAGGGGTTTGGTCAGTGTTTTGTGCACCTTAGGTAAAAAATATATCATCATTCAATAAACCCTCAGAATGCCATCATTTAAGTTTGTTTTGCAAATCTAGCGTCAACTCATTGAGAGGATTGTCAGTCAATTTGCAATAAATAGAAGTCACAGTCAGTTGATGGAGTGCCTCCGCTAAATAGTCAAAATTTTCCATAATAACTATATTTCCTTCTTTGTCTGCTGGTTTGATTTCCAGCCTCTGATTGTCCTTCCTAAGTGCTTCACTTTCACCAACACTGAAATTTTCCATTCAATTATTATGGGCCTCATTATGAGTTTCGCCGGCGGCCCCTGTGCGGCCTGAACCCCGCCATCCCTATTATGATTTCACCACAGGGCCTTAACATTGCAGCCGGCTCCTAATGGAGCCAGCTGCAATGTGGCGGTGCTGTGAGTGCAGCAGCACCAGTCGCGCATTCCACTGCCTGTAATTCGGGCAGTGGAATTTGCGATGTGGCTGTGCATGGGGGGCCCTGCACAGCCCATGCAAAGTGCATTAGCATTGCAGGGGCCCTCAGGGGACCTCCTGATTGACCCATTCAGCCAGCCTTTCCATGGTGGTGTAAACCTCCATGGACATGCTGGCACTGCTTGCAGCACTGCGCTTGCGGATTATAACCACTGGGACCGCCAGGCTGCAGGCTGGCAGCAGCCTGGCTGTGTCGGCGGTTGGACTGTGGTGGCCCAGCTACTGTCATAATGTCGCGGTCAGACCGTCACTTTGGTGTCGGTCAGATGTGACCCTGGTGGTCTGGTGACTGCCAGGGTCATAATGAGACCCTATGATTAACATTCCCCACCTTTTCCAAATCTGCCATGACAGGTTCATGAAATATATTTAAAAAAAATTCCAGGGGTCAGGTTGGGACAGAATTTAGATCTCGGTTTGAATTTAGTGTGCCTATAGACATCTGTGTTAATATCAAGTTCCTCTAATATTTGTATCTCTGTTAACTCATCCCTTTGTAAATTGTACATGAGGTAAAATGCATGCTTCAAACCCAATTTTTGTTCAATTATTAAATCAGATACAGAGCATATAAGATTGTCCTCTGAGTGTGGTTTCGGTTCGATTTTGGAAAAAACTTTGCAAATATTAACTTACAGACATACTTATACAGGGCTATTCTCATTTCCACATAAAGAAAATGTTTTTCTGGGCAGAATGTGAGGCCTTTTTTAAGCAACCTCAGTTTTTATTCTGTGAGCTTGTGACTGGATAAAGTTATTATAAGATTATCATCCTCTTTCTCAATAGATGGTGGTGCCAGTATTTCTTTTGTCTGTTTATAGCGGGTAACCTCTTATCTTTTCTGGACCCTCTTCTCGTCGTTCTCCCTTTCTTCCTTCTAGTGTCTTTCCTCTTCCACAGCCCTGTTCTCATCCCCCTCCCCCTGCCTCTTTGTGTTATCTGGTTCATGTTTAGTAGCTTCATCTTGTCTAAAAAAGTAGTTTTCCTTATTCAGATGATGTTCCCTCACCTTCACTTAGATCTGTATCCGATCCACTGTTTATCGTGTCTATTGACTCTTCAAATGTAATCTGCCTTGTATGTAACTGCTGCTTGAGAAAATCAAATCTTTTAGCAAAAGTCATAATCCTGCCCTTGTTGTAGTCCTCTTTGTCCCTCATGAACTTCCTGTGTTTGCGTTCCTCAACTTGCTTTTCATGTTTATCTAAGTTTGCTTCCATTGCTTGTTTCAATTTCTTACTTTCTTCCTCCTGTTTTAATGATTGAATTTTGGCCCCTAAATCTCTTACATTTCTCTTTATTTCCTCAATGTCCTGTTTAGCATATTTGATCATTTACACCATGTGCTTAGAGCATTCAGTGCTGTTTACCCCCCCCCAACATCTCAGGGCTGGTGTCTGTATGATTTGTTAAAGTAAATATTCTTAAACCTCTTGTAAAGATTGGAGAGTTGATCATTTTGAGTCATATTCATGTGGAGAGGTCCGTCCCAGATGCTGGCACCAGCTGTGGAGTGCACTGCACTGCGAGAGGACCACGTTGTGTGTGTTATGGGTGTGTGTATATATATATATATATATATATATATATATATATATATATATATATATATATATATGTATTATACTGCCACAATAAATTGGCAACAAGGATAAACGTCACAGTAAATCGTTTCTGGGTTAATTTGTTGCAAAGGCTGCATTTTAAAATATTGTATGGAGTTAAGGCATCTGCTGCAGTGAGCTTTGTGTGCCCAGTAAATCTCTTTGAATAATAATAATGGTAAGATAACTCTTATAGTTAATGCACTTGCTGCGGGTTTTTGTGTTAATTCCTAGACACATTTTAGATTAATAATGTAGCATGAAGGTTTAATGTGTCTCCTCCAAAGCACATTGAGTAACATTCAGTTAACAGATTTGTATTTTATTTTATGTAGATAGGTAAGTAGGTTACTCCTTTTAACATGGAGATAATTTTATTACTTGTAGCTCATACGTTGCAATTCTTCTAATATACCAAGGGAGCAATGAAAAGGCATCAAGGGGTCTGTATGCAAACTGCAATACAGGGTTAGGAAACGTATTGTTTTTTTCTCAAACTGTTGTTATTATAAGGCTGCTGAAACAGTTTCTTTGGGTATTAGTGCAGCCAACACCAAGCACTGTGTTACGTTTTAAATCCTGATTTTGTGTTTCTCCCAGCCTTACACTCCTAACATATAATCCCTGCTACTAAAGATGATATGTGATTCCTACACCTTAAAACCCTCATTATCTTATGTAATATCCCGCACACTGATTTACATACTTGTCACTGTATAATGTGAATGATGTAAAGCCTTGTGATACCCTACTTTGGGATGAGTAGCTCTGTAAAAGAGTTAAATTAAAACATTGTAATCAATTATCAGTGAAAATTATTTTACCAACCAATAGATGTGACATTGTTATAGTGCATACATATCTTTTATATACCGTCACTGAACAACGCTAAAAGCTTGCCTGCAAATGGAAGTTTCTTTTATGTACTTGTCAAACGATAACACGTTACCTCCTAGCTCAGTGTTGGAGTTGGTCCTTTCTCCATTGTCACCCCTAAACATTTTGCCTTCATTCTTCCTGTTTTTTGCAGAATTTGTTTTTGTTGGCCACAGGACTCTTTTCACTTTACCACAGCTAACCAGTGCTAAAGTGCTTGTGGTCTCTCCTATAAACTTCTTACATTGGCTCATATTAAATTGGCATATTGTATTTACTTATAAGTCCCTAGTAAAGTAGTAGTACATGTGCCCTGGGCCTGTAAGTGAAATACTACTAGTGGATCTGCAACACTGATTGTTCCACAAATTATGTCTCAGGCCTGACATTGCAACCGGTTTGTGCGTTTTAAGTGATTTGTCCCATTCCGTTACATGGAAGTTGAGACAGCCACCTACAGGGTGATGAATTTCCCCCACCACATAGTCATGACTTTGCTGAAGACTTTTGTTTTGCTTTACTGCTGACTGAGCCAAAATACACACACTGAGAGGAACTGAAAAGATTCTCTGGAATGCACCTCTTAATCTGAAGAAAATATTTATTATATCTTTCTGCAAGGATCATGAAGGAAGGCCTGTATAACCAAAAGTGTACCTTTAAAATGTGCAACAATGAAGTAAGACCATGTACACAGAGGCCCTCATTCTGACCTTGGCGGGCGGCGGAGGCCGCCCGCCAAAGTCCCGCCGTCAGATTACCGTTCCGCGGTCGAAAGACCGCGGCGGTAATTCTGACTTTCCCGCTGGGCTGGCGGGCGGTCTCCTTCAGACCGCCAGCCAGCCCAGCGGGAAAGAGGCTTCCACGATGAAGCCGGCTCGGAATCGAGCCGGCGGAGTGGAAGCTGTGCGACGGGTGCAGTTGCACCCGTCGCGTATTTCACTGTCTGCGCAGCAGACAGTGAAATACATGTAGGGGCCCTCTTACGGGGGCCCCTGCAATGCCCATGCCAGTGGCATGGGCACTGCAGGGGCCCCCAGGGGCCCCGCGACCCCCCCTACCGCCATCCGGATCTCGGCGGTCCGACCGCCGGGATCTGGATGGCGGTAGGGGGGGTCAGAATCCCCGCGGCGGTGCAGCAAGCTGCGCCGCCGCGGAGGATTCAATGGGGCGGCGGTACACTGGCGGGACCCCGCCAGTGGTGCCGGTCCGACCGCGGCTTTACCGCCGCGGTCGGAATCCCCATTGGAGCACCGCCGGCTTGTCGGCGGTGCTCCCGCGGTCCTCCGCCCTGGCGGTCAAAGACCGCCAGGGTCAGAATGAGGGCCAGAATCTTCAATCTATAAACAGCATATATATACATGCAAGGATACAAACACCTATATATATATATATATATTCATACACAATGCAAAGCAAATAATTAATAAAAATGAATCATCGTAGGGCCTGTCTAGTGCTTCATCTTTCTCCTGCCAGCAATTTGTTGATCCTGGTTCGACCGCAACGAGAAAGAGAGATAACCCTCACAGGAAATATATCAGTCATTCAATGTCTAAATCCTGATTGAGGTCTCTGAATTTCCCACTGTTGACCTGGGTCTCTTATATACCTTAAACGAGGAAGGAGCTTTATGGAAGAACCCCTCCCGCTCGGTAAGAAGTATTTAAAAATGCTGGCTATTTTAGGTGAGCATTGAAAGAAACACGTTGGAACTTGGCCAAAATCCCAAGGTGTCTTTCCCAAAACTAAACCGTTCCCTGCTGTGCCATAAACATCAGTCTAGTACATCCTTATCTTGTTGACTCCTCCACGTTATGTCGTAGCCCTTCTGAGAGAAAAGAACACGCAGAATAGAAAACATGTTGCATAACATGTTTTGTACGGAAAACTACTCACACTTTTAACGTGGCAGTGAAGCTAGGGCTAAGCTGAATACAAAATGGAGTCTGTAACTGGTGACCACTAATGTGATTTGGACAGCTAAGCCAAGTGCATAGTGGTGCAACACGAAGTCAGTGGTCAAAACACAAATATCACTACATTCTGCCCTTTGAAATCGGTTTAAAATCAACTTTTGTCGTTCTAAACATTGCAAGCAAATTAGGAATACATTGTACACAGCAACATAATGATTTAATAAGAGCTAATACCACAACAATTCCACCCAAACCTTTGCGTAATTGTCCAAAATCAGGTAACCACTGAAACAACCAGTCCACCATCCCTGATCCATATCCTGTTTTACACCTTTAACTAATGTATATAGTGTATCAATGTGGGTCTGGAGAGATTTAGTGTGGTCAGAAAGGTTAAAACAACACGTGCCTTCAAAGTCATTGCAGCCATGATTATGTTTTAGCAAAAGGTAGCCTATAGCAGCCCTGTTTTGTAATGCAGCTTTTCTAGTACCACACACATCACCTAAAAATTCAGATAAAGCAATAGAAGTACGGATAATATTTTTAACTATTAGACAAGCTAACTTGTTTATCACCCTAGTATTGTATACATCTAAACCAGGCACGCCTACAATGGAAAGACTTAAGCTTACGTACTCTGATTGGGATAATAATTGAATATCTGAATCACAATTTTCATCTATTTGTATAGTGTCTCTAGGATAACAAGTATGTATAGAGTTAGGTGGAAACATTATAAGTCCCAAGCGTGTGAAAGTACACTGCCCGCCTGTTATGTTAGCTGTAATGTAGCTAAAATTAAGGTTTCCACACGACAACAGCCAGCAAACTGACAACTTGACATGTTTAATGTGACTGGCAGCAGTCACTAGATGATGACAAGCCATGTGATTTGTCATGTTGCTACAATGTCTGTCCATTCGATAAAAGCACAAAACTCCTTGTTCCCATGGTATGTTTTGAGAAGTTGATGTTTTCTTTCCTAGACGCAATCAAATGCATTTTCCAACATCACGAGAATTGCAGGACATGTAGTAACACACGTCACCGGTAGTAATGTTGTATGTAATTATCTGAGTGAGATTTTCACACTTCTCATCGATTGTTTCCTGACAGTCCCTGCACTACTCATAGGGACTGAAGTGGGTTTCCACGTCATGTTCTTGCACATCTTTATCCTGGTTAGTGGTATTGAAAATTTCTAACAAAATGCTTGTTGGTGTTGGTATGGCAATCAAACACGCTGACAAAACATCCTCAGTGCTTTTCATGGCGCATGCAGAAGTCGGATCTGTTGAGCACGGTCTGCGCCAAATTAATCCAAATGTTGTCATTCAGATGCAGTAAAGGTGTTGCACAACGTGGTCAATCAATCAAGTTGAGGTTGGGGGTGTTAGGTCTTTCCCAACCCCACACGCACATGCCTAAATGGAGACCACATGGCACACTCACGGCAAAGACAAGCTGTAGTATGATCTGTAAAAGAAACAAGTATGATCATTCTCGCAAATAACATTTATCAGCTGGAATATGCTCCCATTTTTCCTTTCCTGGTTTCATGAGTAGCAGGGCATTATCGGGGCCCTTTGCTATAATTTCTGCAGGTTCTGGAGGGCCATTTGGGGATTCCACCCACACTTTAGCACCAGGGTTTTTGACAGTTGAACCAAAACCTTCCTCCCCACGTACAGTAAAAAGGGCTGGGGCAGTTCCCTTCCTCACCAATCCTCCATACACTGGAATTATGAGAAGTTGGGCAATTCTGTCTCCGATTTGTATGACTAAATCAGCTTTGATTTCTCCTTGGTAAGCTGAATCAATCACCCCCCACTAAGATCTGAATACCTTTGAGGGCCAACCCAGATCTACGAGCAATCAATCCAAAATGCTCTGGGGGAATCTGTACCCCAACACCTGTTTCACACAGAGCTATGTCTCGTGGTTTCAGTCTGTAAGCTTGTAAAGTATGTAAGTCAAGACCTGCAGATTCGGGTGTGGCTCTGTAAGGAGCTAAAGCTCTAGGTTTTATTTCCCAGTACATGATGTTATTGGTGGTCAAATGTGGTTGTATTTGCAAAGCTAGAGTTAGCATTCTCATCAGGGGCGTTTCAGCATTTGTTAATGGTCTGTTATTCAGAATCAGGAGGGCTTCATTTAAGTGCTCTCTCCAGTTTTTCAAATTTCCATCAGATAATTTTCGCAGCTGGGCTTTCAGTAAGCCTTTCATTCTCCCAATCAGTCCTGAGGCTTGTGAATAATAAGGGATATGATATATCCACTCAATATTGTGCTGCTAGCAGTAGTCCTGCACCAGTTGGCCTTAGAAGTGTGACCCATTGTCACTCTGGACCTCGAGTGGTACTCCATAGTATAACATTAACAAGTCAAAAGTTCTGATAGCATTGTGCGGAGTAGCACGTTTGCAAGGGACAGCAATCAGGTACCCAGAGTAAGTGTCCACTATGGTGCAGGCGTATTGACACCTGCGACTAATCGGTAGTGGTCCAATGTAATCAATTTGCCATATCTGTCCTGGTAACTTTCCTCTCTTCAATTGACCTTTGACTGTTTGCGGGACAGATCTGTGTTGTGTGTGCTGACAAATAGGACATTGCTAAATCACAGTTTTTATCAAATCTATGGGAATGTGCACCCCTCTAATCTCTGTCCACCTGTAAGTGCCTTTTTCTCTCAGGTGTCTACATTTTTGGTGCGCCCATTTAGCTATCCCCACCAAGTCAGAATTCACTGTTGCTACTTCTGCCTCTGAAATTTTGGCTTTGTCGTCTGCGAGGGAATTGAACCAGTGTTCTAGTGAGTCAATGGGACAATGAGCATCCACGTGATATACAATAATGGTGCTTTGTCCTAACATTTCCTAAATTTCCTGCCCCACACCTCCTTTGAGTGGATATACCGGTTATGTGCATGCCATGTGGGAAGCCAAGTGGCTAGCCTTTTGGCAGTGGACCAAGAATCAGTGTAAATATGACAAGTCACGGGCAGCTCTTGCTTCAGGGCCTGATACACAGGGTACCCTTCTGCATATTGGCTATTTTTTCCTTCTCCTGTGGTGGTCAACAACTTTTTGGTAACTGGATTGTATGACACTGCTTTCCAATGTCTTTTGGTACCCACGTATTTGGATGAACCATCAGTAAACCATACATGCTTTCTATCCTTAGAGGACAAGGATTCAAATGGTGCACCCCATCTCACTGGTGACTCTTTTACCTGTGGGACCTTCTGCACCCTCTCCTCATCCTGTACAGGGGCTGCAGTGTCTGCAGGTCCTGCACAAGCCCTGTCTTGTATGTACTATTTCCAGTGTATGATACTAGCCTCCTGTGCATGTCCTATACGGTGAGATTTAGGTGAACTCATTACCCACTGCATGATTGGTATTTCAGGTCTCAGAATTACATAATGACCTTGTGTTATTTGCTTACTATCCACTAGAGCCCAATAACAGGCCAAAGCTGTTTTTCAAAAGGAGTATAGCGCTCCCGAGAGTCAGGTAGTTTTCTAGTCCAAAACCCCAGGGGGCACCCTTGTCCTTCCTTGTTTTTGCCACAGCCTCCAATTTGCATATTGTCCCTGAACAGTTTCATGTAACTCAGTGTCTCCCTCCTGCACTGGCCACTAGCCTATTGAATTGCTTCCTTTGCCAAATCAAAAGCACACTGCTGCTCTTTACCCCATTGAAACCCATGTTTCTTCCTTGTTACTTTGTACAGAGGGGCCAAGATCTGACTCAAATGAGGGATGTGCTGTCTCCAAAAAAAAAACAGTCCAATAAATCTCTGTGTCTCCTGCTTAGTGCGGGGTGTGGCAAACTCAAGAACCGTTTGCTTTGCTTGCAGTAACACCTCCCTGTGTCCCTGATTCCACTGAATGCCTATAAACTTCACATTTTGAGATGGTCCTTCTGTCTTATCTGTGTTAATCATCCACCCTTTGCTCTGCAAGAGTTCCACCACTCTCTCCCACTGAATCTGCACCTGTTTTTCTGTCTCTCCCTGAAGCATCACATCATCAATGTAACGGGTCAAATGCACACCTGGAATGACAGATACTTTATCCAGGTGCTTTGCCACCAGCCGGTGACACGTAGTGGGACTTTGGCTGTACCTTTGAGGCAAAGATAACATTCAGAACTGTCTTCTGCAGTGGGAAAATGAGAATTGTTCTTGACATTTGGGCGCCAAGGGTATAGAGAAGAATGCATTGTCAATATTGATGGTGGCATACCATGTCCCTGTCTGTTTCTGTATTCGTTCCATCCAAGTGATGGTGTCCGGGACCACAGCTTTCAAAGGGGATTTACGTTTATTCATCTCACTGTAATCAACTGTCATTCTTTACCACCCACCAGGTTGTTTAACCGGCCACAGGGGATTGTTCCATTCAGTAGTAGTTAGAGCTATTACACCAGCCTCAATCATGTCTTTTGTAGTTTCACTTATTTCATCATGGCCTTCAGGAATGCTGTACTGTTCCAAATGAATTACTTTAGTTGCCAGCTGCACCTTCACTGGGGGGATTTTTTAAACAGTCCTCTCTCATGGCTGCCACTGAAATGTATCTTTTTAACAACCATCATATGGATACAAAGTAATTCCTTTCAAAATGTCAATGCACAGTATGTATTCCAAAAGAGGCACAATCAGCACAGTATATTCTCTTTTTGCTGTTCTCCCTATTTTCATTTGTACTGTGGTTTACACAGTGGGGGTCTGCCTTCCCCCCAATCCTATGATGGTGTAATGCGGTCTGTTAAACTTCGTAGGGTTTCCGTAAATCAAAGAGGCCTCCGCCCCGGTGTCAACTAAGGCTTGAACATTTTGCACATTTTTGTGTTTCCAATGTATTTCTAAATCAGCATGAGGTCTATTATCTCGACGAGCCCAACTTTGTACCGGAGCTTGGCCAGTTTCCTAATCTGATTTATACCTGTCAACTTTTGCCAAACTGAGGTCTGACTATATGCTTTCATATTTGTGAGGAGGCTTGCCCCGTCCCTGTTCTCAAAAGTTAACCAGTCACTGTCCAGGTTTTCCTCTTTCTCTCATGAGGAAACATTTCTCTCCCTTTCTTTCCCTTCCCCTGATAACTGTGACTGGTTCTGCGTTTCACACTTGTTATCATCCTTGTTTACCTTTTTACTGCCTTCCTTTAGATCCAAATCTCTTTTATGGTACATTTCCCACAGGCTTTTGGTATCCATCCCATCAATCTGTTCTTTCTTGACACCATATTTTAGTAGTGCCGTAAACATGTCTTTCCTGAACACTCTGTTGTTATCCGTGCGACCCCCAGACCTTGAAGATCTCTCTGGTTTACTCCAAATTCCTAATTCACCTAACTCTCTGACCGCCTCTAGTACATCTTTCAAAGCCTGCCCTGTTTGATTAATTAATAAAGTCATAATTACTTGCTTATAGGCAGGTGGAGCAAGACAAATAATTTTGTTTCTTATTGGCAAAATAAGCGGTCCATCTAACAATTAGTCTGCATTGCCCAAGAAAATGTCAGATTTAATTGCCTTCTCCTTAATTCTTTGCATTGCATCTCGTAAGGTATACCAGGGTTTCACATTGGGAGGCCACTCTGAATCAGTGGGGTACTTCAGATTACACCCATCAACAACTATTTGTAACAAAGTGGTCTGGTGTTGTCCTTGAAAACCCCTAGATTGTTCCTGTATTACTGGGTCAGAACTTAGAGTACAAAACTTGCAAGAGTCCATAATATCTAACATTACACCAAATGCGCCGGTTACAAACAACCTCACGACCCAAGAAGTAGGGACTCCCCTGTTCTGTTTAAAGCGATCCATAATATCATTTATTTCTTGCTGAGTGTAATCTTCTAGAGCATGTAGTGCAACTCCTGCTGGATCTTGTGATATGTGCTGCAATTTTCATCTAAATATTGGCTGTGCACACACTACATTTTGCTTTTCGAAGTTCCCCTTTTCCCCACCTTTTTTACTCTCCTCATCACTAGAGTTTGATGGATCACTGCTGGTCCAAATGGCACTATCCCAAGACGAATCTGGGCACAAGTCCAAACCAGCATTAGCAATGACTAAATGAACATTTTTCTGATTTATCCTTCCTCTACGTTTACGATATTTGTTTTGAGCTACTTTGATTGCAGCACGTTCTGCAATGGTTTGATACGTGTCAGCCTTATCTTGTAATAATTTATTCTGACAAGATAACATGGTGACATTATTCTTTGAATCCACAAGCTGCTTTTCCAATTGTTCATTCATCCTTTCTAACTGTTTACATTTTTCGTGCCTTTTTCTGTAGGCAGACAAAAGTATCCACCCCTGTCTGCCAAGAACTGAAAGATCATTCTCTTCCATCGGTACTTTTCTTAAGCAAGACAAAACGTCTACTGGATCTGCTTCATTCAAACATTCATCCCAACTCTCCGATAAACCAGTCAATTGTGAAAATGAATTAGCTAATACATCATAGAGTGCCCTGCACCATCCAGGAATTTGAGAAACACTCTGTTCACACACATTTTTAGTAGCAGATTTTTTTTTTCCTAGTGACCATATTTTCACTTTTAAATGTACACTTTCAACCTATAAACCCTTCCCTCTGCCCACATAAGCTAAAGTGTTTTGCTTTACTGCTGACTGAGCCAAAATACACACACTGAGAGGAGTCGAAAAGATTCTCTGGAATGCACCTCTTAATCTGAAGAAGACATTTATTATATCTTTTTGCAAGGCTCGTGAAGGAAGTCCTTCATAGCCAAAAGTGTAACTTTAAAATATGCAACAATGAAGTAAGACCATGTACAAAGAATCAAACAGCAAATATATACATGCAAGGATGCAAACACCTATATTGATATATGTACATGTATTCATACACAATGCAAAGCAAATAATTAATAAAATTGCATCACCGCAACAGGAAAGAGAGATCTCTACCCTCAAGGAGCTTTCTGGAAAAAACCCTCCGCTCAGTAAAAAGTATTAAAAAATGCTGGCTATTTTAGGTGAGCTTTGAAAGAAACAAATAGGAACTTGGCCAAAATCCCATAGTGTCTTTCCTAAAACTAAACAGTTCCGTGCTGTACAATAAACATCAGCCTAGTACATCCTTATCTTGCTAACTGACTCCTCCAAGTTATGTCGTAGCCCTTGGGTGAGAAAAGAACACGCAGAATAGAAAACACATTGCATAACCTGTTTTGTACGGAAAACTACTCGCACTTTTAACGTGGCAGTGAAGCTAAGGCTAAGCTGAATACAAAATGGAGTCTGTAACTGGTGGCCACTAATGTGACGGTGGACAGCTAAGCCAAGTGCAAAGTGGGCGACACGAAGTCAGTGGGCAAAATACAAATATCGCTACAACTGTGCTGTTCCATTTTTCTGCTGTGACTGGGCCTTTTCCAAAGGAGGGACTCCACATCCATGTCCCCTTCCTTGAATGGTCTCATTCATTGTCTTTGCCTGAAATGCTGAACCAAACACTTTGTTGTTTCCAAATAATTTGCCCCTTGGTAGGCTCAACGGCACCAACAGCTTTTTCTTCTCAGCTTATTTATTTCACCTATTTCGAAGTTGACTTCCGAAAAACCTTCCCTCCCATGAAAGCAATCTTCATTAGTAGACTCTTTTGGGCTGCATCAGCCTTCCAAGATCTGGGCCTTCTAGCTGCTATAGAAAACCCACTGAGCCATCCGAAGAATTATCAGAGATGTCTGATAAAATGCACCCTGAAGACAGACTGAAGTTCATGTAGTTAAAATGATTGCTAAGGCACTCGAAGAATCATAAAGATGTCTGCAAATGGGCACCTATCCACCGATAGGCTGGTGCCCCTCTTGTAAGATTATTGTGCCTTGAGTAGCCAGATACGCCATTAAGGAATCAGACTTAATGATGAAAGGGAATTAATCTGCAAAAATCTGAAAGAGATGTGTCTTTGACAAGAAACAAGTTCTTGTTAATTTTTTTTACTTGGAGTCCATAAGCTGTTTTAACAACAGAATGCAATGACAGTGTTTGTTTACTTTTTGATACTGAAAAAGTAATCCTCATTCTACTCTGTGTTGGCTTGTTCTGGGATAGACTTAGGGCCTCATTACAAGGTTGGCGTATTTTGGTAAGACCGCAGTCGTGGCGGCTGCCAAAAGACCACCGTGTTGGAGGTGATCCGACTGCCATATTAAGAGTCACAAAGCTAACTCTGCCAAAATATAGCCAAATTTCTGAAACCACCAGGACATTGGAAGACAGAAAAAGGTGGTCCCACCACCATCATCGCCAACCTGCCAAAAAACTTCATATCACATTACGATCCACAAATCACAAGAGTAGTTCTTCCATGGTGGAAAACCATTGGTGGTGCAAACCGCAGCGATCTGAATTCACATCAGTGATACACCACACCACATCAGATAGTTTGAATACCCCAATCCTAAAACACAATCACACACCCGACACATCTACGAACAGCACTATATAACACGCCTTCACATCCCACAATCCTTTGCAACCAGAACGTAACACACAAGTAAAAAATATAAATAATACCAAAGCCCATAATAGGCACCCCTGCACATTTCATGCACCACTCATCCCACACCTGCACTATACACAATTTAGTACCCCACACTATACCCAACAACCACCACTCACTCACATCACAGCACCCACAACTCATCACACATTTTTTCCCCCCATTTTTTACTACCTCACTGTCTCATCCACTACTACCATATCCCTACAAAAACATCCACGTTTCACTGATGATGAGTTGAGGGTCATGGTGGACGAAATTATCAGAGTAGAGCCATACCTTTTTGGAGCACAGGTCCAGCAGACATCAATAGCCAGGAAAATAGAAGTGTGGAAAAGAATAGTCAACAGGGTGAATTCTGTAGGCAGTTACAGACACACAAGGTAGGACATCAGGAAGAGGTGGGGGGAAGGTATATTCAATGGCCGCCATGCACCAGCTGATTGTCAGCAAGACTGGCGGTGGACCTCCACCTCCTCCCCTTACTTTCACATCTTGGGAGGAGAAGGTCTCAGACATCCTGCTTGCTGAGGGCCTGACGGGAATACCTCAGGGCTTGGAGTCTGGTAAGACACTACACCATTCATGTCACCAAAAAGATTTGTCTTGCATGTTCACTGATCACCTTTCTCTACCTACCTCAGTGACCAAACCACCCACCACCCCTGTGTTCAAATGTTTAAAAAAACATATAAACTAAATTCACCTGGGCCCACAGTGTCTGTATATGGCATGTGAAGTACAGGGACTGACAGCACTACAACTCCCAGTAGGCACTGTGCCACCTGGAAGAAAACCAGAACAGTGTACTATAAGTGAAATTGCCTTGCATGTTAAACTTAACAGTCCATGGCAATGACAGCAATGTGATGGCGCACCACCAGTATTATCACAAGCAAAACACAGCCACAGCTGTGTTCCCTACTAAAGTGGCCTTTGAGATAACCTTCCAAACAATGTCATTTACTTACCTGGGGGGACTATATGGGAAACTAGATGTATTTGCAGTACACCCATACAGAGACCTAGGCCAAATGGTCATTCCTAAACTGTTGGCCAGCTCTGTCATCATTGTGCATTGTCCAGCTGTTAGTTGAATCTATGATGCCATACACCTTACTAGGAGATAAATGTACATTGTCATGTCTTTACATAAGATAAGAAATGAGGGAATCAACAGTCAGCTAACCACCAGCATACTCCAAGAGCTTGGAACAGGGTGTATGCAATTGCAAATCTCTCTGTTCCTCTCTGTCCCTCATTGCTCTAACCCAGATTTGGAAGCCGCTGTCATTGTCATATCAGGTCAATCATGTAAAGGCAATATGTGCATGTCACATAGGATGTCTAGTGGTCAAAGTTAAACATCACATGTTGCATTACTTAAAATAACTGTGTGTCCCACTTCTTCAACAGGTAACCTTGCCATTGTCACCATGGAGAAGCCACCAGACACTGACATCACCCCTCTGGATGAAGGCCCCAGTGAGGAAAACACACCTGGATGTTTGGACACTGAGGACCAAGCTGGCCCATCAGGGACACCTGGTCAGTCAACAAGTGTCAGCCTCACCCTGCCCACATCAACTCCTCACAGTCCTGTTGCATCCACATCACAGGCAACCATTTGCCCCAAACCTGTGTCCAAAGGACACTGTCTTCCATTGTGTGCCCCCCAATACAGGTCCCTGAATCTGCTCTTGTCACCCCTGACAGTGATGGACCTGCCACCAGTGGGAGTGGGCCCACTGTGCCAGGGGCACTGGCATGTGAGGGGAAGGTGCGTGGGAGGGATGGTGTGGGCCAGAGGTTGGGGGCTCCATGGGACACAACTGGCCAGAACACTATCTCCCAAATCTTGGGAGCCTACAAACATTCCCAAGGCATGATGGGCCAGGTACTGACCATGATGGGGAGATCCAACAGATGCAGAGGGACAACCACCAAGAAGTTATACAGCAATGTCATGGTAAAATGCCAACCTGGCTTCAATTGCTGGGGTGCTGAGAGATATTAATACCACCCTGAATAGGTTTTGTACTCAACATCAGACCTCTCCCACTAGCAACAAAACAACAGGCCCTTCTACATCTGTAGCAGCTAGTGGAATGGAGGTCCTGCAAGGGGAAAGCAATGCTTCAGGCATCCCACTCTCTGTAGCTGAAGAACGTCTCTGCAAATCCACCCAGACATCCAGAAGGAGCAGATGCCAAGACCAAAACTACTGTCAGGAAGTGAACCTCTACTGATTGCTTCCCTTTGTGTGGCACAGATACACCCTGTTGGCTGTTCTCGATTTTCCTATGGCACAAGGATACTGGACTTGTGTTTCCAAATGGTATAGAAGCGACCTTGATGATTTTATATACCATGACTGAACCCTTCACTGTTTTCTTTGTGCTATTTTTGTTTCTAATCACTCATTTTTCTGTGCACTCCCCAATAAATACCACTGAACCACAGATCAACCATATACAACATGATCAACATGTATAACAACTCTTATACTAAAATATTTCTCTCTAGTGTAAAACAGACAGAGATCAGTACTAATGTCCCCAGTCATGGAGCCTTTCACTTACCATGGTCAGGTATCAGGCTTGCCATTCACCTATGTCAGTCTTCAGACACATGCACATTGGTCTACAAAGTGGAAACACACTGACAGCTGCATACAAGTTAGTTCTCATTCAACACAGACCATTATGATGTTAGAGGGTCTGGATACCACATTATGGCATGTGTCAGTGACAAATGAAGACACATATGGTACCATTGGCCGCACCTCCAATGCCAAACAGGTCTTTGATGTGGAAAAGGACACTACCATACCAATGTCCTGAGAGTCTGGGCATAGAATTCGCACACCACAAATCACATGCCAGACAGTACCTGGTTTAATCCATGTTCACTTCATGTCAGTCTGCAAACCCCATCTGCCTATGACACTGTCTGATATTGCCTAACGAGGATGAGCCAAATAGTCAATCTGTAATTGAGAATCATAAGGTATACGCCACATTGATACATGTACATTACATAGCCAATTCATATGTACAAATGTGACTTTGATTGTTCATTGTGATAACATTAGACTATGTTAATAACATGTCTGTACACAACCCCATGTACCAATCTACATGGATATCAGAGTAATGGGCTTTGTAACCAATTCCCAAGCCGTCTGATGGTCAAAATAAGATCCTTATCTGGCATTCTTAACCTCACCAATACCCCAATGAATCACTTTAATTACTTCACATCACATACTTAAGTCATGTGAAACACTGATTGATGAGATCAGTCCTGATGTCTCCAGCTTCATCCTTATCATGCTCATCCTCACTTGGCAAATCTGGATTTCCTCCCACAGGATCTGCTGACTCCCCCTCATCTGGTATGAATGGTATCTGACGTCTCAGGGCGAAGTTGTGGAGCATGCAGCAACCAACAATAATTTGACAAGCGTTGTTGAATGAGTAGAGGAGGGTTCCTCCAGATTTATCAGTGGTGTGAAATCTTGCCTTCAGGAGCCCAAATGCCTGCTCCATGACATGCCTTATCCCTCCCTTGGCCTTATTGAAGGCTACTTCCCCTAGCGTGGTTGGGTACCTCACTGGTGTCAAGAACCAAGGATGGTTTGGGTTGCCAGAGTCCCTTGTAGGGAATAGTTACAACAAGCCAAGCTTTAATGTTGCACATCCACATATCTGGTAGGAGATAAAAGTTACAGACGCACATGACATATATGACTCACCAACCAGCCAGGCCCTCTCTGTGTATTGTTGTGTCATTAGCAGTGGGATATTGCTGTTCTGCATGATGAAGGATTCATGGACTCACCCAGGATACTTTGCACAAACCTGTGATATGTAGAAGTCAGCCAAACAGACCACTTGGACATTGATGGAGTGTATGTTTTTCCTGTTCCTATACACTTGTTCATTGGCATTTGGGGGATCCAAGGCTACATGGGTGCTATCTATGGCTTCAATCACATGTGGAATGTGTCCCAAAGCATAAAAATCAACCTTTACATGTGCCAAATATTCATGTTGTGGAAATCGGATGTAGCAGTCCAGGTGTTTCAACAATGCAGCCAACACAGCCTTCAAGACCAGACTGAACATAGGCTAAGACATCCCTGCAGTTGGGGCCAATGTATTTTCGAAGGACCCAGTGGCCAGGAAGTGTAGCACTGACATGACTTGTACAATGGGAAGTATGCTATTGGGATTACGAATGGCAGGCATCAAATCTGGCTCCAACTGACGACAGAGATCTATGATTGGCTGACTTTCCCAGCAGTATATTTGTATGATATGTCGCTCCTCAATGGTCTGCAGGTCTGCTAGTTGACGGTACACTGAAGGTTGTCTTGCTCTTCTCATGCCAGGGTAGCTATGTGGAACAAAACCAGAATGTATGTGTATGACTCAATCTCTACATCATAAGTATGATCACACCAATGTCACAGATAAAGCTACATTTTTTCTCATGAAACAGTGAGTGTTGTACACAGCACATAACTAGGCAACATTTCGCTAATAACTGCATTCAGATCCCCTGACCCCTAGCATGTTCTTTAAATGGAGACACATGCCACTGACAGTAAAAGTCACATCAACTTACTTAGCAAGTTTGACATATTTGGTACACTTATACTATTTTTAGATTGTCATTACTCTGCTGACAATACTATTTCATGTACATAACTAAGGATACATCAATTTAATATCCTCTACATATTACATGCACATTCCTACATGTTTGCATAAAGCCAGCAGTTAACACAATGTCATAAATATTTCATTGTCAGTGACATGCCTTTCATAACCTCAACGTCCATATATGAGCTTTAAAATGGCTGCTGCCTGACCTATTGTATAGGACATCAGGAAGTGACCTAACTCCGCCAGCAGATGTCGTCATGGCGTTAGGCAGGCACAACCGTGGTGGGCATTGCCTTTGGAACACTTTGCTGCCTTTGGTGGACCTGGGCCAACGATGGCATCCGCCAGTGGTGACGGTCTCTTACGTGGTGGACATGACCTCCATTTCTTCATCCCTGACAAGACCTTCACGACCTGAGCTACTCTGTACTGTCTCTGGGAGCAATCATACCATATCCTGCAGGTGAAAGGGCCCCTGCCTTCTCAGCTGATGAGCTGGACAAGCTTGTGGAGGAGGTCCTACCCCTGTATTGTCAGCTCTCTGGTGCACCAGGGGAGCAGATGAGTGCAATGCAATACAAATGTTTGAAATGTTGAGTGTATGATGATGTTCAGGAAATGTGTTTGAATGATATTTCGGGATCCTATGTGTGGTTAGGTGGATGTGTGCACATCTGCTTAAATAGATTTTGAGTGTGTGATATATGTACCCTGAACCAGCTACAAACTGCATAACTTGAAAATTGAAGGTGGTGTGAAAAAATACTTGAACACATATAACATGTTTTAAGACATGCTTGTGGTCTGGTCATATGTTTCTAGCCATCACCTGTTGCTAGATAAGCATGTTGTATGCCTGACTCAGACCTCACACATGGCCTGACTGCAGATTGCCATTCCACATAGACGGGGATGTTGGAGGAAGTGTGTGTATGGCTACTTGTACTAAGTTTTTTTCACCCTTCTTGTTTTGATATGGTGCATGTGGACATGAATTTCTCCTCTTGTCTGTGTCATCCATGCAGGTCAACGCCCATCAGAAGAAGGGAATCTGTTGTGTCATCACCAAGAAAGTGCAGACCCTGGGGGTCCACAGCCAGTGGAGCACCCTTTGTAGGAAGCGGTGGAAGGACCTGAGATGTTAGGACCGATAGACCGCAGAGACCCAGCTGTGGATGTCCTCCCAAGGAGGAAGGGGTGCCCATTGGACCTTGACCCCCCTAATGGCCCGTATATTGGGGGTGTCCTACCCCAAGTTGGATGGGCGTTTGAGGGCAGCACAGCAGCCACAAGGCGGTAAGTACTGACTTAACACATTTTCATTCCTTTGCCAGGTCAGTGTATGGAGTGATAGAATCTAAGCTGTGACAATGTGGTAAGTGCAAAAGGTCAAAGTTCTCCGAGGAACACATAGATGTACAGTCTTCAACATAATTATACAGGTGTGCACATTCCAATGTGTATAGGGACATATTGCTCTCATATGTTATCCTCTCTGTGCAGAAGAATATGATGATACACTTGTGACTGTGTCATATGTGTACCACTGTATAGCTGTTCATACCCTACTGGTTGTTCCTTCCCACCTACAGATCCATACTATCAATAATATGATAGTAAGTTGTCCAGGTCTTTGCCCTCTGTCCATTTCATTATCTCTTGATCCTTGTGTATGCGCAACATAGAGTCTGACAATTTAAAGTCATTCCTACTTTTCAAAAGGTTTCTGATGAGTGCCAGTTTCATATGAGGCTGTGATGTCCATCTGACATTTCATATGCCATACTTGCTAAACTTACTCAGAGCTGTTAGAGGGCGAACCCTTTTGGTAAGTGAGGGCTGTACAATGCCCTCTGTAATGTGTCATCAGAGTGGACATCCTGCATGTAGGTAACCATAGAGGTATTGCCTGTCTCCTATTCGGACACATACATTGATGTCAGAGCTATGAATGTTAGTACCATGTTCACATTTTGTAGGTGGTAAGTGGCTGCACAGCTAATTCCATAACCATTGAGTAGTATACATGATAAATCACCCCCAACATCTTCTTAACAGTTACACTCTTAACTGTTTTTTGCCAACATCATGTGTACATTGTAAGGTTCTGTCATAATTTAACATTGTTATGTGTCTTACACATGCTTTCTATTGCTATTTTTGATATGTTTTAATGGTTTTTGTATGGAAACCTATTGTTTGCACTGACTCCCATTGTGGTGCAGGTGTGGTAGTTCACATGCACATGTGGGTGGAATGGTATGTGTAGTCAGTCAATTGGCTTGCATCAAGGTGTATGTGTCTATCATGGTAGCATCAGGTGTGCTTTGTGTCATGTCTGATTTGTGGATAGTGATGTTACCACTCATCCTAATACTTTGAACTGTATATGGTATTCATGTACATGGCAGGTGTTCATGGTATTTAAAGAGTAGTTATGCTACCTGTGGTTGTCTGTGTGTACATAGTCTTGGCTAAATATGATCTAATAAGTGTGCAAAGCTTTGTTTACAGGTGGACAATGACTACAATGAGTAGGTCCACATAGTATGTATCATCCTTTCCTACTTCACTATTGGTACATGTGTTGGTGACATGTTTAGACTCTAGCATACTCCAAAATTGGATATGCCAAATAAAATAGTTGCATGTTTGCAAATTTCATTTCTGAAAGTTGTGAACTCTGTGACATGAAATGGTTTTGGCTTGTATGCAACATGCTGTCTTGTATATAGCATATCATGAGGTTCCTTTCCTGGTACATGACATCTGGTCAAATTGTAAGGGTGTAGATTTTGAGTATGTGATATATGGAAATCAATGTTACCTCTATTTCCCTTAGCTTGGTTGTTGGTTGACTATGTTGCTGTGGATAGGGACCCGGTTGTTGCCAAGTCAGCTTGATATGGAATGGTTAGTGTCATTTCTCCACTGATATGATGGCATTGTAGGTGTGAGAGAGGTGGCTTAGCTGATGTGTGACATTATTTTTATATAGGGGTGTAGATTGTATCTTTTTGTGACAGGATGTTGCCACTAACATGGTTCTACCTGGGGGAGTGGTACTACTAGATATAGGGGGTTATTCCAACTTTGGAGGAGGTGGTAATCCGTCCCAATAGTGACGGTAAAGTGACGGATTTACCACCAGCCGTATTACGAGTCCATTATATCCTATGGAACTTGTAATACGCTGGTGGTATAACCGTCACTTTACCGTCACTTTTGGGACGGATTACCACCTCCTCCAAAGTTGGAATAACCCCCATAATGTTAAAGATTTAAAGATGTGTAGTGTGATGTTAGTGTAATAAAAGAATGTGATGACCATATCTCTCTTTCTGTTTTCCAGCATCAGCAAGCAAAGGAGATGGGGCACAGCCAAGTGGGGAAGCTGCTGGCCACGGGACCTCAAGACATCATACCACCAACTCTGAGGGACCCAGTGGCCCAGAGGGTGAGGGGAGTGCCATGGGGGGACAGGATCCACCTCATCATCCTCGGAATCCTCCTCCGGTGGACACTCCCTGCTGGTGGTGGACCTATTTGGGACCACTCCAGCACCATCTCTGTCCGCCACCGCCCTCTCTATTGCTTCCCTCCCTGTAGCTCCACACCCAGTTGGCCATGCCTGCTTACCCAAGAGGGTGGGCGTCTCCTTTGCCACTGACACCTCTGCCCCAGCCCCTGTTAGCCCTGCTGCTCTCAGTGAGGAGGCTGTTGACCTTCTGAGGTCAATCTCTGTGGGTCAGTCTACCATCGTGAATGCCATGCAGGGATTGGCAACTCAGATACAGCAGAGTAAGGCATTCCTGGAGGGCATTCACAGTGCACTGTCTGACCCACAGAGATCCTTTCAGGCTCTGGCCTCCGCACTGACGACAGACAGTCAATTCCATTTCCCCCTTCCCTGATCCAGCCAAATCACACAAACAGACAGCCATGTATCCACTTCAAAATCCAAGGGTAGCACAGACAAACCAAAGCACCTTAGGCCACAGCACCGGCCTATACACAAGCAACATGCAGATGCACCCACAGCAACAGTCACAATCTGCCCTGACACCCCCACCACCCCCAGAATCACAGACAGAACACCGGACACATCTGCAGACACCACACCAACATTCACAGATTCAGCCACTACAGATTCAGCCACTACAGCACCCCAGCAGCCGCTCAGACATCCACCCATCACCACAACCAGACACCACAACCACTGACATTCCTATGTACAGCACATCTACCATACCTGCAGTCATCACCCCAACAGACAGCCACGCACCTACTATGGCATCCCCTACAACCTCCAATCCCCCTCAGCCCAAAACACATAAACGCCCTTACTCACCCACCCAACAGAAACCCACCACACACAAGCATACCTCCCACAAACAAGCACCCAAGACATCCACACCAACATCTCATACAACCACTACTCTCCCTTCACACCCAAACCCTTTTGCTATGACCGTCCCCTTGTGTGTAAAAAAGCTTTCCTCTCTGAGTTTGCCCTTTTCCCAACTCCTCTCCCCTGTGAAACCTCTAAACGTGCTGTTTCCCTCCCCAAGGCCTCCCCTACTCCTCCTGCAAGTACCTATGCCCTCCGCTACCAAGAAGTCTACCCCTCCCAAGAAGACCCAACCCTCCCCAAGCCTAAACCTAAACCCCACTAACTCAAATCCAAAACCACTCCCTCCCCAGCCTAGGCCTAAAACCCCCTCAACTACCACCTCCAGATCATCCCTAGGTGCCTGCCTGCCCCCTTGATGCCCCTACCTTTAGAGGTTACATGGCAGTCAGGAGTCAATTTAGGGGCACCGATATGTGTCTTTGGTGCGCAATCCATGGACTACGGACTGGTCTATGGCCATTGACTTAAATCTAATTTCGTGAAAAATATATTAAGAACAACCACTTGTTGGTTTCCTGGTTACATCTTTGTCCTGCGTTTCCTTTCGTAGGTTAGAGTTGTCCCTGGCTGACATTGGTTGTGTGTGAGTATTTGTTTGTCTGTGGTGCTTGTGCTTCCTGTATTGTGTGGGCAGTATGTGAGGGTGTTTGCAGTGCTTTTCTCCCCCAGGGATAGGGTGTGTATTGTGTGATGGGCATTTGTATGTAGCAGACATGTTGCCATGGTATTGTGTGGTGTTTGTGTTGACATGTGTTAATTGTTGTGGTGTGTGGCTTTGTGTGCTTTGATTATGTGCGTGTATTGTGCATGTTATGATAGGTATGATGTGGTGTGTGAGTTGTAATGTATGTGTCGATTGGTAAGTGGTATGGTTGTATAATTGTGTGTGTTTGCTCCCTGTTGGTTGTGCCTTCCGTGGTATGTGTGATGTGTCCTTGGGTGGTGTCTATTGTGAGTGCTTGACAATGTGTTTATGATTGTGCAGTTGTGGCGCTGGTGTGACTTGTTGTGTTCTATGGTATTTTGTGATACTGGGCTGTGCTGTGTTTCTGTGCATAAGTGTGTGTTTTTGATGTGTGGTGTGTGTGGTGGCTGTAATGTGTATGTTGTGTATGTGCGGGTGTCTGTGTGGCTGTATGTGAGTGCGCGTGTCAGTGTACAATAAAGTGTGAGTGTAGCCCTCGTCCCTATGGTATGTTATCCAAGTGTACAACATTTAACAATATACAACTGTAACAGGTGTGTGCATGTACTTACGGTTGCTGTCATTGGTGAAGATTCCATAGTCTTTCAGCAAGCAGGAGCAGAGGGTGTAGTTGTGGCTCCATGTCGGCTCTGGACTAGTATGGCTCCTCGAGGTGAGTGTCTTCTTTTATGCAGTTTGTTTCTGCCTGGGTTTCCATGGTGATGTGACTGTGGCAGAAATCTTGGAGGTGTGCAGCCTCGTAATATGTCCGGTGGAATCATGGTCTCTGCCGGCCTGCTGGTGCCTTCAGTCGTCTGTGGCAGTCTGACCGCAGTGGCGGTACCGGCGGTGCTTTGACTTTATTCCATAAGGAATACAGCCAAAGTCATAATTTGGTGGCCTTCTTCACCAGCCTGTTGGCAGTATAATCGCCAACATGGCGGTCATGGGACTGCCAAACTTGTAATTACCCCAATAATGTCTCTAAAATATTGGATTACTTCTCCCAAGTCAGGCCCCTGAACGAATCTACCTTTCACATCTTCCTTTCAATGTACACAAATGTTGATTTACCAATTTCTATTGCATTTCAACAAATAACAAAAAATCTGAAAAATGCTCTTAATGTTTCTTTTCAATCATAGTGGTATGGTGTTTGTTACAATCATAGACTAGTCAGAGCAAACACTATCCCAATGTCCCTTACTATCAAAAGAAACAATCTTTGGTCACCTATAACAATCTTCTTAGATTCCTCTGCTTTAATCATGACCTTACATCAACCCTTAACTGAAGAACTATCTAAACCCTTTAAATTCACTACTTCTTTAACTGATTTTTATAAAAGTGGTAATAAGTCACGTCATGTAGCTGTTTTCTTGTGAAATATAATCTACAATGTTGTGATTTTGACATTTTTAGATCAAATTTCTCTTTCAATATTCTCTTTTTTTTCTCTTCTTTCTTGTGTTCATACATAAGTAAAGATATTATACTATTCAATAATTTCTCAGTTGTAAATTGTTAATTTATCATATTGTGGACTATTTTTACTATTTTCTCTTTCTGATCAATGAACCTTACCTTTAAACTGAAAGAGCCAGACCCCTGAATGAATCCATCTCTCACATCCTACTGATCTTCCATCACAGTAAACAGCATCCATGATCTCTTGGGAGATGGGGGATTATCCCTTTGAATATAGGCTACAGACACTGCCTGAGAATCATTTCCTGAATGACCAACATCAAGGGTCTCTCCAAAGCCAATGGCCTCTGAATTGTCCTCCATATTTTGAGCCTTTTGGGAACTTTTCTTACGCTGATTCTCCATTTTAGCAGGCAAACAGTAAATCCCTGCGTTAGTCTCTACTGCTCAAAACAAAATGAAAAATGGGACCTGCAGTCTTCTTACAGTTCCCAGGCAACAAGCTGTGATGAATCACCAGACATTCACACGTTATCTAACAAGTTTAAAGAGCGGGTTTGCCTTTGTATTTGTGGTCACCTCTGGTGCACTGAGGACAGACTTAAGTTCATGTAGGTAATATAATAATTCTGCACTGGTCAGCTAAAGAAGGACTAAATAGACCAGTTTCATTGGTCTGCTTGAGAAAGCCCTCAGATTAGAAAATTCTCTTGATCTGCTACACCAGGACCTGTGGGCAACTGCTGCTGAATCCATTTACCAAACTCACTTGTCAGCTTCTGAATCAAGATGCTTATTCTTGTTGGCTGTGGTCTAGAAACTTGACATAACTTATAAAAATAAAAATATTTTCTTACCTGGAAGTGGGATGGGCTGAATTTCTCTTTATAACAATGCTGAGGAAACAGGATGTCAGTTTTGCTGGAGGAATGGGAAGCTGGTGTGAAAAAACCATTGCTTGGAGATGTTCTGTTAGTAGGAGCTAGCGCTTATTAAAGTAATAACTGGGTTAAAGAAGACGTATGAGGAGGTGATGTGTGTCTGTATGTACTCTCTTTGTAGTGAAGGATTGTCATAACATTGGTCAGAATGTTGAAATAGAGACTCCTCTGAAAATTTCAGAAAAAATAAATGAGGAAGAATTGTTGGTCAAAACAAGGTCACAATGCCTTTACGAAAAAATCAACCTGGACATTTAAAAAAAACAAAATATTATGATCATAAAAAAATGAAACCCTCTAATGCTGTAAGTCCTGAAAACCAGAGCAGAACCATCGTTCAGTCTCAGTGGGAGGCTTATTGCAGGGGCCCTTTAGTGCCTGGGTTGTCCGCCCCTTTTCTAGCTAGTTTAATGAGTTGTGTATTTTACACCCTTGCACATTTCCTTCACATTTATTCATATTTTTAGCAAACCTGCTTTTAGTAATTGTATTATCTGTTTGATCAGATCATCGGTGGCAGAAGCACCTTTTGACAAAAAGAAAATGTCACTGCCTTGCAGAAAGTACAACAGTTTTGAGATAAACATTCCACCACACATGCCGCCACTTTGGGAATGAGGGATTCAACAACATCCACAGGCTGCATTCCAAAAATTGAGGATCTAGTTCAAGAAAAGATACCTGTGAAGAAGGAGTTGGGTCCATCCTACTGGGTGCTGGTGCCAGTTCTTGGAATACAAGGTACAAGAACTGCTATTCTACCGCCACTGCCTGGCTCCAAAGACAACCACTTTGCCTCCATTGATCACATAAAGTTGCATTCCATTGATCACATAAAGTGGCATCATGTGGTCAATTTTGCATAGTAGACTGCGAGGATTCCTGGGTAGTTCCCTTGCCTCTCTCACTAGCAGTGACAACCAATACAGGAGATACCTCTACAAGCACTACACATTAAACAATGCAGAGACTGTGCCACTGATGTTGGGGAGGTTTGAGAATGAACTTTTGGTGATTCTTGTAACCACTACAAGCACAAGAGATGTCCAAAATATTGATCTGGAATTTACTAATGCAACACAATTTGATGGGATTCCCTACGACAAACCTTCTTTGGATAAATCTACTAGTTCACTTTCACCTGCGCTGGCAACAGTTTTCGCTTAGACTGCTTCTGGATATTTTGCCAACATAGATGATTTTTCTTCAACTTTTTCAGCATTGACTATTGCATCAGCACATGGTATACATAAGCTTTTTTACTGGCTTAAACACACTTAGTTGAATTGTCCATGGTATTACCTGTGGATTATGTTGGCTTTGCTTGCTTTCCTTCTATGGACTGGATTTGTTATTGGCTTCTTTTTGCTTATACATAGGCATTACTTTCCTGAACGCTCTGCTGTTAAACTGGTGAATGAGGTTCTCAAGATTTATTTATCTTCCCACAAAGTGCAAAGAGACTTGTCCCTTGTGAACATTTATGCAATTCCAGTTCCTGGCTGGATTGTTTGGGATAAAGTTCCATGTGACATATTTGGCCATACTGAAATAATCAGATACCATATGTTTTTAAAATTTCCATGCATGGCATTATTACACCTAGGGTTGCTTCTGATCTCTGGGATGTTAAAGCAGTTGATTCCATGCTTTCTGAGCTTCAATAGTACACAGTGTTTGAAACTGAGAATATGTACATGAACACCGCAAATTATGGGGAAATGTTCTGTTACCATTATTATGGATATCATTATTTACATAGAGCTGGTACTCCAAGAATAGTTTTTCATTTCATACAATAGGAACATTGTCTGATTCCACCAGTGGGGATTTCCAAAACATATATAGAAAAGTTCACCTATTTTTACTGGGCATGATGCTACAAATCCTGAGTCATATTGTTTCAAATTACTCACAGAAAAAGCAAGGAAAACATCACTAAACAGCACTAAAATAATTTATTGGGATTTATTTGTTTCCCAGTTGGCCATATAAGGCTATGATTATTGTAAAGAGACAGTTGATTAAAAAATGGTTTGGGGAACGAAAGATTGGCAAAATCAAGCCGTGGAAACTTTATTTAAGGCATGTTTCATTCCCTTACAAATTATTATCTTGAACAACACTATCCAGCGAACAACTTGCCTTGGGTTAGCAAAAGTGAAAGAAATGAATGTGCCCAGTATTCCCTGAATAGCTACATTTGACAATTGGTAAAAGGTTGTGAGTTTTTCAGAAGGGCAGCTCAGTGGTATGATTCGAAACTGTATTTTTAATGCATCACTTTCAGGTTCCAATGGTTATTGTGGCTAGTGGACACAAATGGTTGTCATGTGTGTTTTATTAGCTCCACACAGGGTTTTTAGTGCGAGCAAACCGGACCCTTGTTGTGTCACCATATATCATTCAGGTTATAGCGCAGGTAAAAGATGTCAGCAATGGTTGCAACACTCCATGTTAAGAGCTGTAAAAGAACCTCTCTCACTCCAATTCGAAGATGTAGAATGTCAAGATATCTTGTTTGGTCCCAGAAAACCACTCTCAAAGAGATTTCTATATGCAATATATTACAAAATATAAAATGTTTAACAAACGGAAGCTGCTGCTGGTTTAAGGCAAATGGATTAAGAGAACTTAGAAAAAGCTTTATCCATTGCTGATAACAGCATGAACACTCTGTGCACTCATATCTACACATTAAACAATATTGCGTCTTCTACATTTGACATTATTCAAAATGACATGTCATTTTTACAACATGGGCAGAGTCAGAGTAGGTCATTATACAATTGAGTTGGAGGGCCACGTGCCTTAGATGTACGTGAACTCTAAAGAGTTATTTGCCACATTTAACCTTACACAAAAACAGTCAATGCTAAAAAAGGAAGCTAGTTGCACCATGCTTAGTATCAAGCAGCTAGAAATGTTGCCTTTTCACACCATGATCATTATGGTTAATAGATAGGGTGATATCCTTGCCGATATCCACATTTCAGTTCGCTTTCTGCTTGAAACATTTTCCTATTTACAGTTCTGTTTATTCTGTTAACAATGTATAATATCCAATACAAAAACGAAACCTATCACATCAGGTAATATTAGCAAAAGTATTTACTCGATTTCAACTAATTGCACACACTTTGGTGTTTCTGATGTTGAGAGTGTCACTGATTGGTGCATGTGGGTCTATTTACAAGCATAAAAATAATAATTTAATCACTACTGGTATATAGGACAACACACTATGTAATAGATTTCCACCACATATAAGGTTATTATATATTATTGGGTGCATGTTAAAAATAAGAAAATTAAGTATGTTTTGGATTCATTAATATTTCAAATACTACATTGATTGGATATTATACATTGATAACAGCTGAGAGAAGCCTTGATGAAGTCTATGGGGAGATATGTACCTGGACGAAACACATGTTGGCTTGGACGTGGTTGCTAAAAAGAAAGATTAAAGAAGAAGAAGAATTTATCAAATGGATTAATGGACTTTCTGGTTTTGATTTTGATATGTATCGTATTTTTTAAGGGCTTGAGTGCTTCCATTGAACAATTTAGAATAGCAAGTTGCATTCCATTTCATGGTTGAGTATCCTTTCGTTCATTGTATTGGCCCATCAAGATCACATGAATCTAGGACACATGGTACAAACTTGTGTTATAGAATGATTGCAGAGCCCCACTTGAATGTACAAACAAATGGCCAAATGATCCATTTGTGACTTGGAAACATTTAGTTTAGCGACACCTGAGGTGACATCAGAAAGGCATTACTCTTGAGCATCCTTCTGGGAAAAGGAAGTCAGCTTTAGTTGGTCATTTTAAGCTGTGCTATCTAAAAGTCACTTACGTGCACCACTACTGTGAGGGGCAGAGCTTGAACTATGTCACCATGACTTGTGCCTGCAACAGCAACTTGACACAGCAGCAGGAGTCTTATTTATTCTGGGACACAGAACACTGATATAAGAACAAGGAGATACTGCAACAGGGACAGAGACATATTTAATAGTATGGTGGACACAGTATTGTGGGAGAAGAAATACACTACCCATGAAAAGGGTATACATATACAAACACTGGGCCGAAACTCAATAACCAGAAGACAAATGCAGCATATTTGCTAGGACAGATGAACTTTTATAAGGAGACAGGAAATACGCAGACTCTGGGACAGTGAGGACTCTGGGACATTCAGCCTCTTGGACCGGCACACCCTGCTGTTGGAATGGAAACTGTCATATAGTGAACGAAGACACCAGGACAGTGACCACGCTGATAGCACAAACATTGGCAGAGAGTGACACTAGTGCCTGGTCATGAAGACTTTCACTCTACGTCAGATACCAGGATGTGGGAATATATTAATACTGGGAGAGAGAACACATTCCTGCAATAGTGAATATGGAGATCTTGGGGTGAGGGACCAAAACACGCTGTCGGGTTTTTACCAACACACTGGGGTAAAAACGGATGTGGAAAGACTTATATGTACTACTGAGAGCCTTACATCGAGGTTGGGAGTACATTACACTTGGTATCAGGAGTGCATATACACTGAAAAGTTGCTGGTATCCAAACTTCAAGCAGTCTGACATGGGAAAACATGTGTCTCTGGGACATAGAGTAATGTGCTAGTGGATATTACTGGCTTATATACATACACATGATAACAAGGAAATCTCTCACTGTTCATGAGATTCATATGTAAGAAGCAAGAAAACAATTAATATTGAAATATATTAACAGTGGGTCCAGAAAAGCATGGATATGTTTAACTGAAAAAGATTTACATGTGTGGTTACATTGAAGGCTTTGTCATGGCTTTCAGGTCAATTAGACTTTAATGAAGGTAGACATTTGCAGTTGAAGGCGGATACCCTTTCCTACAACCATACTATTCTTCTGGCCCACCCCCCCAAAAAAAAGCAGAGTGTGCCATTAGAAATTACAAAAGTGCAGTTGTTATGCAGGTGTATTTCATATTTTTCACGTTTACCAGTTTTCAACTTGTATAATGCCAACTCCTACTATGCTATTAAGCATATGCATAATGCACAACATGCTGTGTTAGCACATTCACAATTGCTTTCATTGCCAGTTAGTTCAGTGCCAGTTGACATCATGACCAATTTACTTATTACCCATTCTAGTTAGCAAATTCTAGTTTCTTTTATGTCTAGTTCGCATAGTCTCAACAACCTATCTCTTTTGTTGTTTTCTTACATTATTTTCCCTCCTCTTTTTAACCTCTTTCCTTTAAATTTGTTTCTCCTTCTGTTCCGCATTAGTGTCTTCCCCTTTCCTAACTGGGACATGCTCGTCATAGAAGACTGACTACTGTGACCTGATTTTGCTTCCAGTGTTTCATTTTTTTCTTAACTAATTGTGCTCTAAGTAAAATTAAGTATTGTTTAAATTCTGACCTTAATCAGAATGGCAGAGATCCATTTTTTTATTTACATCCTTAAAGTCTAAAACTGTTTGGCTCAGTTGTTTGGGCGATACCTGCGGACTGACAAATCTACACAGCTGACAACCAAATCCATTATCAGATACACAACCAACCAGAAAACACAAGTAATAGTGGTAAATGCCTGAATTATTTGCTCCTTTAGTTGAAGGAGAGTTTCTTAATTCAGAATACAATTAAAACTGCCATGCTACGTATGAAAGTAACTAAATGCCTATTTTGTCTGGCCTCCAAGCCTTAGAACATCTCTTTCAATCTCTATGAAAGTAAGGAACCAAAGGTATCAACTTCCAGCCCTTCCAAACCTGGATATGGCTTACCATTCATACTGGATCTGGTAATAGCTTAAGACTTTACACAGCTTGATTACAGCGACATGATTTAAACCAAGTGTCAGGGCTGTAACACAGGCCCCTGCAGCCCATGAGGTGCTCACGACCCCCAACCCTTTTGGGGGGGGGGAATAATCCTTCAAGGGGGCTCAATTAGCCTATTGTGAAGGAATATCGGTTTGAGACACAGGGGCACCTCATCACATTCTGCAGGGGGCCTCTTCATTTTGTGTGACACCATTGCTGAGTGTTCCTTTATCTCCAGAAGTGCAGCGGCATGTCAGGTCTTGTGAACACTGTATTGACTCTGCCTGGACCTCAATCTCAAATTCATGGTGCGCTACACCATCCTCAAAGTATGCTTGGATAAATGCCCAGCGTATTACTGCATTTGGCACCTCGTTATGCACCAACCAGTAACCTCTGATTAGTATCAAACCATCTGGTCAACATATGATAATTCAAGAGGATGGACCGTTGTGTAGTTAAGGACCGCCTTAACTAAATCACAAGAGGTTCAGGAAACCTTTGGAAAACAAAGACACTTTTTCTTCTTACCTTCAGCTAAGCTGCATTTTTAACAAAAAGGCTGTGCTTGAAAGAAAGTTAAGTAAACATCCAACCTTTGGTTCTTTAATAAAAAAGACCAAATATCCTTCTCATAAGAAAATTGGTTTAATGTGCTCCCAATGCTCCAGTAGGGAAGAACGCAACAACACAAGCATAGGATAGGTTGCAATGTTCTAGGTGCTGTCCACATTGTCAATAATTGTTGAATGTTGAGAGAGCCTTCACACCAGGGTTCTAACCATTTGTGCTGTTTGTTATAGCTGAGAGGCAGTAATGACGTCTACATATTATACTATATAGACTTCTACTCATTATGCATATTGTGTTCACAACAGGTAGCCTTAGTTTGAAAATAATACTTTTAAAAAATCAAAATGCAGGATTTAAGTCACAGCATTATGCTGGGCTTAAGTACTCACCCACACACCCTGCCTGATGTGGACAGCAATGGGCAGTAATGATTGGTTGGGTGATCTATTATCCCATAAAGTGGACATCACAATTGGATGTTCCGTGTGATTATGTGGTACTGACACTCGTACTAATAAACAGCGAAGAAATCCCCTAAGTGCTTTTAATTCCATCTGTATAATAAGTACCTCCAGATAACTTTGCTCTTGTGTTGTCCTCAAACCAGTCTGATTTATATGTGATCTGTTACAAGGTTTAAGACCTCTGTGAAAATATAGCCCAGTTGCTTTTATGCAAAACAAAGACCACCAGGATTAGCATTCTTTTCTTAAAACCAGCTTGGGACCCACCCCATTCAACAATCCACTACACCCACATTTTCAATACATCCCATTTATACCTACAGAAATACTTTCTTTGCATCTTCCTTAAATAACAGATCATACACTTAGCCTCATTCCACCTTAGATTATCAACAATTGAACACAGCTGCCAAACAACACTACTTTCAAGAATGCAAACATTAACATTTGGTGCAGTTTTTATTGATAATGCTCCAATGGGCAATTACAAGTTGAAGCAGGAGTTTTATAGTCACATGAGGAAACTGTAACCTCGGTCAGGGTTTAACAGACATTGAAACACCAGGTATGTTACTTCTAGATCAGGCCTCAAAAAATCATAAAAAGTTTACCAGATCTGCGTGTCTAGTGACTTAAATAATCTAATCGACCTAAAGCTCCTGAGCCATAAACCTGTTTCAAATGCTGTAATCCTAGACAAATATTTTAATTCACTGAGCCACCATTTTTTTCATCATCACATATGATAGCACCTTTAAATATGTTAGTGCAGCATGTCTGCTGTACAAAAAAAACCTTGTTTAATAGACTAAGGCCCTCATTACAACCTTCAACCGCCTAAAGGCCGCAAACCTGCCAGCCGCCCACCGGCCCAGCGGGGATGTGGGCCGTAACATGGAGCCAGAGGCAATGTTGCGATGTGGTGGGTGCAGCAGCACCCGTCGCGTTTTCCACTGTCTGCCAAGCAGACAGTGGAAATCGCAATAGGGCTGTGTCTGGGGGCCCCTGCACTGCCCATGCTCTTGGCATGGGCAGTGCAGGGGCCCCCAGGGGCCCTCGAGTCCACTTACCGCCAGCCTTTCCATGGCGGTGTCTACTGCCATGGACAGGCTAGCGGTAAGGGGAGTCAAAATCCCCAGGACAGCGCTGCAAGCAGCGCTGCCCTGGCAGATTCTGACCTCCGGGACATCCATGGCAGTAAACAGCCGTGTGGTCATAATATGGCATTTCATACCGCCAGCCTGTTGGCAGTTCAAACGCCAGGGTTGAAATGAGGCCCTAAATGTTTGCTCCATATCTATTTCAAATCTACCCACATATAGGATACACATGACCCCTGATTTGCCCCTTTGTCAGGGACACTGGAATTATGAGATTATGCTGCAGCAGATATTTTCACATACTTATAGATTTGATGCATTTTGTCGCATGATCCATGATCTGTTGCATAATCTGCAGACTTTAACGGAAAAATGTGTTCCTAGTTTAAATGGTTCAAAAGTTACTAAATGTGACATGACACGTGTTGGTGCGCAGTGAAAGGCCCTTTGCACAGCTGGACCGGTCATCTTTCTGTAGCTTGTAGCTAGCTATATTGGGGTGTTAAATTGATACTAATGAGGTGTACCTAAAGCCCAGAGAGAGTTACCAAGTTTTAAAATGACAAATTACTGAAATAATATTATTGTGAAATGTGCCAAATTATGCTGCATAATTTGCCTTTTCTTTCTGCATAATTTACTTAACCCTGTGGCATATTTTGGACCCTCTCTTACTGTATAATTACAGTGACCCTGCTCTTAGTTCCTTAAGAGCATTGTCATCGGGATGGGCAAGAACGTTTCTCTAATCATAGTTCAAAACTAGCACTTTTGATGAATCTGTAACTAAAGCATGAATTGGTAGCATACTGTCATTTCCATTCAGCACATCTTACATTGCAATAGCCACAATGTCCCACAGACCACTGTATACTCTTAAAAAAATGAAAAGAAAACTAAATTTTTCTTTTTTAAACGCACAGCGTTTTCGTTTAAGGAAAATGGGCTGCATTAAAAAAAAAACAATTGCTTTATTTAAAAGAAATCACAGACATGGTGGTCTGCTGAGCCCTGCAGGCCACCAACCCTATGATTCTAGGCATTCACAATGGGTCGCAAATTGCGGCCTACCTCATGAATATTAATGAGGTAGGTCGATATCCGAGCCATTGAGAATCGCTAAATTAAACTCCTGGAGTTTCATACATTCAAATAGCGATTAACTAATTGCGATTCACAGAAAATCACAATTAGGTAATCGCTATTCAGATAAATGATGCATCTGGCCCAAAATCTATAGCATATCTATTCTGTTCTTAATATGTTTGCATACTTTCCAATTCTATGGTGATACTTTGAAGGGCTGATATGGTGGAGTTGGACAGTTTTTGTAATTTACACCCAAAATAGCCACTCTCTTTTCACCTCCAGCTCTAGCAACTCCCCCTAGAGTAAATATAGATGCTAAAATACATCTGAATGCCTTCCTATTGCTGTCATTGTTTACCTCTAGGTCTGTTACTGCATTGCAGAACTCTGCAGTCAGTGTCCTTTTAAACCACCTAACTTGAAGGTGAAGGTCTGTATCAGGCACCCCAAGGACCAAAGTGATCCCTAAAGTACATCATCTCTGCCATTATAAAAATTTGAGTAGGTACCGTTTGACAAGAAGAAGAACCTTGGTTCTGCATATAGTGAGCCTATTCCTTGGTAATTTACTGACATATATGCAGTACTTGTTGTTATATTATCTATCGTTGTTCTTAGTACAGAGCGCTTATGTAACGTTCCTGAACAATTGTACATCAAGTATGTGGTATCCATTGTTACTATTGGATAAGAAGTTAGATATTCCTCTGCTTTCTTGGTTACTCTTGTCAGCCCACTATATACCCCTGTTAAAGTCACATTTCCTTTATACAAATATATAGAATTGCAATATCTATCATGTTCACAGGCTGGATATCCCTGTCCCTGTGGTATATGGTTGTAAAGACAGGGACCAGTATAGGCAAAACCAAATTCACCTTCTATTTTTGAAATTTGGGGGTTTAACACATGTCCAGATTACTGTAGACATGTGGTGGGTAGTCCACAGTGTCTTTGTCGAATGGATGGGATAGCAGGCTATTCCTTTCTTAAATAAACACTCTTGTTCTATTTGAAAGATTATTTGTCTTTCCTCCTGGGATGCTACACTGCAAGAGCAGAGCCGCTGGCACCATTAGCACCATTAGCACCATTAAGGACATTTCTTTCATCTGTTTCAGAAGGCTGTGAGAGGCCACTAGTATGTTGCAGCTCTGAGTCCGATAGAAAATCTGTTGTTGGTTGGGTACTGAAGATGGACTTATCATTTCCTAGGGCAGAAGTTGTAGCAAGGCTCTTCTTCCTTGAGAGGCTATGGAAGGGGCAGTGAAAGATCCTCCTTTTCAGCATCATTGTTGCTGGGATTGCTGGGCGGTACTGGAGGTGGCGCCCTCTTCACATGTGAGCCATGAATCCAGTTCTTGTAGTCGGTGCACTTTACTCCAGTGGTCATTGTCAAAAGAACCCTTACTGGGCCTTTCCACTGTTGCTGCAGGCAGTTGTTTCACAGGAAGTTCTTCACCATTACCCACTTCCCCAGCTGCAGGTCATGTCAAGTACCTTGTTAGGGCTCAGGTAGTGCGATCTTCCCCTGTGCATGGAAGGCAGAGACTGTGTTCATCAGCTGTATGTAATAGTCTATAAACAAACAGTGAAATCTGTTGGTAATGTCATTGGTAGCACCCACAGCTTGCCATTTGCCTGCTTGTGACAGTTTCATTGGGACTCAGTCTTGTGATGGAATCAGGTTTCATGCGCATCCTTATAAGGGCGATTTTGTTATTTAGATCCACGTTTCATATCTCAATGGCACCTGCGGATTGGGGGTGGTATACAAAGGGATGTGGAATTTAATAAAATATCTACTTGTCCTTGGGACAGGTTGTTTCATAAATCTCCCTGTCCTGCAAAAAATCCCCTTGTCCTTTTCGTGCCATGTAGTACAGTGATAAATTATGGCAGCAATCTCTTTATTTAAGAACTCTGATAATAGCCTCTCTGGTTATGCCCGGGTTCATACTATAGTAGTGTTAGAATTCTAGCAGTTCCCACATTTTGCCACCTTTCCACAGATCTACATACTGGGGCTGGTGGTAGAGTTAAGCAATAGTTCCAGGGTTAGAATGCACCTACTAACCTGCATGTTTTAGGAGTTTTCACCAGCTCTTCTCTAATCTTTTCCTATACTGAGAAAGGTTGTAAATTTACTCCTGACAGGAGCAGAAATAACATTTCTTCCATGGTTGGGAAAATAGTGGTTGGAGGGAAAGTGAACTTGTAAACGCTCAACACATTTTCGCATGAGAAAATCTACACATGCATATTTGCTCATGCTAAAATGCAGTTCCCAAATATTTTCGGGGAGTACGATTTCCTGGCCTACTTCTGTAAATTAATTATGATTTTATTAAAGAAATCTGTACTAATTCAAAGGCATATATCATGGGTGCACTTTTGTGATTTTATTTAAGGATTGGGCACATAATTAAGTCTTGAGTTAACCAAGACCTATCTAAAGACTGCCTTCACCATGAGTGACAGCATTCTGTTCGTTCACAAGAAGCATAACAGCACACAAAGTGTTTTTGTTCAGGGCCAGAGACTACTGTGGAAGTGCATACATTTGGAGACCAAAAAATATTGTTGCTTTTTGCCAATGTTTGTTAAAATGGTGAGCACCTGGCATCTCCCTAATCAATAAAGTTTTACAAAAAACTTGCCAAAAAATGGCATGCATTGATAAAAACCAAAAGGCTTCCCACCAGTGTCATACCTATTGGCTTTGCCAATGATAGTTTATTTTCATGTTTCCTATAACCTCTTGAAGCTGGTTGCACTGATTATTCCATTGTGAATAGTTTTGGAAATACTAGCCTGCATCTAGAATTTCATATTAGTTAAGCAAAACATTTATTTTTAGTAGCATTTTTTGTGAACATTTAATTTGGCAGCAAAGACTCATCAATCTTGCTTTTAAGCTTTTGCAGATATTTGCATGTAATAAGAGAGCATTCAAGGAGCATTATACGTAGCCTCATAATGTTAGACTTGGCAAACGTGGGTACACATTTTTATACTTGGACCGCAGTCATCGCTGCAGTCCGAGCTTACAACGTTTCCATACCTACTCCCCCTAACAATAAAGGCTTTGCATTAATGAACCCTAAATACAAGTTCAAACAGCATTATCATATGTACACAAATATTATCTCAACTACAGACAGTGCCCTTCCCTGATCCAAAATGCTGTACTGTAAAGTGGCAGCCAGAGCATTTGTGATGTAGGAGGTTGGGAGTCCCAACGACAAAATAAAATAGGAACTTGTTGCCCTTGACCCTAAACATTCTGTCCTGGGAGTCAGGCTATAGGAATTCCACACCCTTGAATACACAATGGAACTTCTGGGACACCCCCAGAGCTTTTGTGACCCACTTCATTGTCTTCTTCAGCAAATGGACCCCATTGTCACTGGGCAGTAAATTAGGCAGGCCAAATCGTGGTAACAGTTCCTTCAGCGGACATTTGGCAGTGGTGAGGGCTTCATTCTTTTTCATGGGATACCCTTTTACGCACTTGCTGAAAAGGCAGACCACTGTAAGGATGTATTGGTATTTATTGGAAGGAGGCATCTCAACAAAATCCATCTGGAGATGCTCAAACGGTATTTCAGCAGGTGCAAAATGTCCGGAAGGGATGGGGTGCCTTTAGCCACATTGTTTTGCACACAGGTCATACCGTTCTTGCACACTTGTTCATTTACCTTCCTCAGTTTACCATTCTTCAAGTGTTTACTCGCTGTGTTTACAATTGCATCCTATCGCACATGGGCAGGCCTGTGTACCATCAATACTATAGGACGCAGCACGGCATCAGGAAGATGTATTGCATGCCCTGCCCATTCTTCCAACAGCCATTCAATAAAATGCCAGTCTGGTGCCATATGGCCCACTCTTCCTCTATAGCCTGTTGTTGAAGTTCCTCAAGGCCTTTCTCAGTGAAATCTAGCCTCTCAGTTTCCTTGTTCTGTGATACATAGGTCAAATTAAATTGCCCTTGAGCAGTCTCTTCAGCAGTCATATCAGCAAAGGCATTACCTTTACCTACAAAATCTCGTACCTTCTTGTGGGCACTACAGTTCACAATGGCTAATTTCTTTGGGAGGGCTAGAGCATTTAATAATCTGGTAATCTGTCTTCCATGTTGTATTTTTATACGTTTGGACCCTTGTTCTACACAAAATGCCCCAAAGTTGTGTGATATCCTAAATGCATATTGACTATCGATGTAAATACTGACTGATAAGTCCTGCACTCAGTTCACAAGCCCTGGTCAGTATTATAAAGTCTGCCACTTTGGTAGCCATTTCTGTCAATTTACATGTTTCTACCACAGTGTGCAATGTTGTTACAGCATAATCATCCATTGATGAACCATTTCTTAACTTAAAACATGAACCATCTACCCAAGGGTCTCCAACTCTTCCCCTCAGTGGGGTATCTTGATGATCTATACAAACCTCTGTCTATTCTTGTTTGGTCAATACACAATCATGGACTGACTCAATATCGGAGTCATCGTGTTAAATAGGTAATGAAGCAGCAGGGTTGGTAATGTTACATCCATGTATTTTCTTTCACATGAGAACTGAATAGGCACAATTCATATTGTGTTAGCCTTGCATTGGTCAAGTGTTCTGTCTGTGTTTTAATCAATAATACATCTACTGAGTGTGGCACATTTAAATGTGTGGTGTGTCCATCTCAATATAAGTGGTTTGGTTTGTTTCAAAATGGCGGCTGCAGCAGCAACAGATCTAAGACAGTTCGGGAAGCCCCTTGATTGCATCCATTATCAATGAAAAATAGGTATAGGGTCTTTTCTTATCTCCTTGATTTTGTGTCGGAACTGTCAAGCTATAGCTAGCTTGCCCCACAGAGACGCAACAGTGACGTACCTGGGCGTCCAAGCCTGGGTCAAGAAGTTCACATGACCAGTACTGAGACAGACTGGGTGAAAGGATATTGTGTGAGAGAGAAAGAGGGAGATGAAAGTTTCCTGCTGGTTGTTGGATGGCAATCGTAGCAAGTAAGGTTTAGTTCTTATAATCCTTAGCTCTTCCTGTGTCTGCTTAATATCTATTTTAACCATGGAGTGTATTAACAGCTACTCTCTTGTCATATAGAAGGAACATAGCTACCTGTGTTGATCCCCTTTCTCACTTGTGGTGCTCCCTCACTTCCTATAGCCTCTTAGACAGTTGAATGGTCCTGCAAAGAAAGGTAGTGTCACCCGCTATGTCCACCTGTAATGTATCAACCTCACCCCCCCATGTGCCCGTGACCTACCTAAGGCTTTGTTGATAGGACTTTCCAATGGCATCCACTGGAGGGCTTAGTTAGTAGGTTGGACAACAATTCATACGACAAACATCACAATACTACAGCGTTAAACTCAGGGACAATGGACAAAAACGAGTTACTTGACAATGCATGGGTGCTAGCGCCACAACATATTTAGATCAAATACTTATTAGTATTTTGTAAGTACTGTTTTAGAGTTTAGAGTAGTACATCGTTTACTAGCAAATAAAAGAGGTATGTGCGTTTCATTAGCAGAATTTTACATATTGCGCTTAGTGCATAACTCTGCCATTCAATGGTTAACGATGGATCTCCAGTCCTAAAATCACTCTTTTAACAAGAAATGCGCACGAGCACCTCTGAGAAATATCAACACACACAAGAGAATACAGATCAACAAATAATGCGGACTGGAATGGTCTTTAGTCAGAAATGGTGCTTCCAAAGGACAAGGAACAATTGCTACCAAGATATTCATTCAGATAAGTATGAGCGTTCATAGTCTGTGTGCGCTGCACGTTACCACCTTTACTGAAGTCTTGTGTTGTCTTTTTGTTTTTTAGGGACGCGTTGTGGCGCTGAATAAGAAGACTGGAATTGCTCTGTGACGAGGAGCTGAAGACAGGAGGTCCGGACGGGATGCTGCCAGAAGAATCACTTAAACAGCAAGTGGAGATCCCAGGACGGCGCATTTTAAATACCAGTTAGCTGCGCCCTCAGAAACGGTGAAAAGCAGTCTGCTTGTGCCTTTCCCCCATGTCCTTCCGGAATCAGCTTAGTGTTCCACGTTATAGCAGGTGATCCTCAAACCACATCAAGTGCAAGTCTGCACGGCAAGTATCCTCAATAAGCATTGTACAATGCAACAAATGTCCTCACATAAGCAAGCATTGTACAAGACAAATACAAGCACCCTTCTCTACTAACAATATGGGGAATTGTAAGGATTTCCTGAACCATCCTTCAGCCTAGCAAACAGAGTACTGTGAGAGGAGACCATCTCATAGGCACAAGGTCAATCTTCTGTAGGTCCGCAGGCTCGACAAGAACTCCCAATGCACATCCATTGCGTTTGTGCACAAATAAGTGAATATCTTTAGATTAGTCTGGCATTCCTAAAGGCGGGGCGTTCCACAAAGCTTGTTTAATTTTCACAAAATTGTAATGCATTCGTCTGTCCATGGCAAGGGATGTGGGGTATCTTTCAATGTAAAGGTCAACAGGTGTTTAGAAAGAAGAGAGAAGTTGGGAATCCATTGCCTACAGTATCCAGCCATGCCTGAGAAAGCTTGCACTTCTTGCTGTGTGGTTGGCCGTGGTAAACTTTGTATAACTTTGATACTTTTAGGGTCAAATCTCTTTTTCCCTTTGACAGGAGGTGTCCTAAATACAGTGTTCAATTTGAGCTGGCGGTTTCCGGTGCCGGACACTTATTTTTCAGGGCCGGCACTTACTTTTCTGCTTCAGACATTTACTGTGAGTAAAAGACACATGTGGGAAAGATGGAACAAAGAAAGACTGAAAAGGCCCACAAAGGGAGAAAGCTGCAAGAGTGAGCTGAAGGGGGAGGGAGTGGCTGTAAATGGATTAGAGAGGCCTGAGATGGCTTCAGGATTACGCTGCCTTAGTATTCCCTGCTTCCACATTTAACTTCAGCAGCTGCATGTCTCAGTGGAAAGCTTTGGGAACCGGCACGTTTTTATTTACAAATTAAGTACTGCCTAAATAGGCAATCTCCTGTTGTACAAATTGCAGTTTAGTGCGAGATACCTTATGTCCATTGTGTGCCAAAAAATGTAAAAGTGCAATGGTGTCTTGTTCACATGCTTGTTCCTCTGTACCTATAATCAATATATCATTTATGTACTGCATTGAGACAGAATTTGGGGATAATTGTAGCCTGTCTAACTCTGTTTTCAAAGCTTGGGAGTAAATGGCAGGACTCCCTGTGTAGCCTTGAGACATTTTCTGGAAACAATATGATCTATTCCCAAAAATGGAAGGAAAATAAATATTGGGAATCTTAATGTAAAGGTATAGAGGAAAATGCATTCTTCAGATCAATAACAGAAATGTAGGTGGCATTGGCGGAGATACTGACAAGCACTGTAGAAATATTAGGCGGGACGAGGCATTCAGGATGCACAATTTTGTTAATTTTTCGCAGGTCAATAACAAAACACGTTTTATCTTGAGCTGACCCTTCCCCCTTTTTCAATACCAGTAGTATAGGACTATTACATGGTGAACCTGGGATCTCTATCGTAACCCCTTTTGTTATTAGGTCAGCAATTACTTATTGTAGTCCTTCTTTGGATATCCTATATTGCGATACTCTGGGTAAGACAGTGCCTTCTTTTAGGGTAATAGTTACAGGAGGAATGTTCATGTGGACGACATCATTGTCATCCTTTGCCCACACATTTTCATTTATAGTTTCCACGAGATAATCAGAGAGGGTAGTGGCAATAAGAAATGATCCACTGTGAAATGGTGTGTTATCTGAACAATCCAGAAATAGTCCATCTGATGGCAGCATACATCTTTGTCAACAAGTCTATCACTAACTAGTTTAGGGGACATTTATTGGTGAGTGTTTATCTGTGATGAGACTAGTAGAGTAAGTCAGGGGGGCAGAAATTGGACTCTTAACTGGTACATTGGTGAATCCTACAGATGTATTGTATCTAACTGAGAGGGATTCTTTTGTGACTGTTTATTTGGAAATGGAGGAGTTGGTGGCTCCAGTATCTACCAGAAATTTCACTTTTTCTCCATCTGCTGTTGTCTCAACATAGGAAGCCTTTGAGTCTATTGGAATGGCTACCATTTCCTTGCCCCCTCTTGGGCTTCCCTATTCCCCAAAATCATAGTCTGGCAAGGGAACTGTCAAAATGTGTTTAATGTCAAAATAGTTTCCCTGATCCTGGAAATAATCATTGGAAAAGTACGTCTTTAGATACTGTTGGTATGTCGTAGACTCCCTGTTAGTATTATTATATTGTGTTCCTCTGCCTAATGAACATCCCCTCGGGGCACGTCTGCCTCCATTAGTGGTTTGCAAGAGAAGACATTCCTGTACCCAGTGATCTGGTGCCTTGGAATGATAGCATCCATTATCTATTTGCCCCCCTTGAAGGTGGCTAGGAGGGGCCAAGTGGACCCTACCACCTCCTCTGTATCCCTTCTGTTGACTTCTTCCCCTTCTACTCTTCTGTAATTGTTGTAACAATACTTTACTTTTTAGTTCATTGTTAGACCTGGCCCGTTTTGCAGGGTCATACCCAAACCTTTTGCCTCCTTCCTCCTATTTTTTCTGACCTGTTTTTGTTGGCTTTAGGACTCTGGCCACTTTACCACCGCTAACTAGTGCTAAAGTGCATATGCTCTCTGTCTAAACTGTATTGGTAATTGGTTTATTCATGATTGCTATATTTGATGAATTAGTAAGTCCCTAGTTAAATTACCCGAGGTGCCCAGGGACTTTAAATCAAATGCTACTAGTGGGCCTGCAGCACTGACTGTGCCATCCACATGAGTAGCCCTGTAAACATGTCTCAGACCTGCCACTGCAGTGTCTGTGTGTGCATTTTTAACTGCGAGTTCAAGCTGGCAATTGTGGCCACTTACCAGACCCAAACTTCCCTTTTGCTGCATGTAAGTCACCCCTAAGGCAGGTCCATGGACTCACAATTTGAAAATACATATTTTGCCAAAGTTGGTTTTTAGATTGTAAGTTTGAAAATGCCACTTTTAGAAAGTGGGCATTTTCTTGCTTAACCATTCTGTGCCTCTGTCTGGCTACTGAATACATGTCTGGGTCAGACTAACTGTTGGGCTTTGAGAAAACAGGGCTGATTGCAGAGGCCCCTACGTTTTTTCACCCATTTTTCACTTTTTGCTGATGTTTTCCTGACTCTGATGGTGCCCTGGGTACTGCTAACCAGTCCCAGGGCCAGTGCTCTGTATAAAATAAGTATGCAAATTTGGCTAATTATAATTGGCTATGTCAACCCACCTATAAGTCCCTAGTATATGGTAGAGCATGTAGGTTTAGGGACCCCAGCATCAGTAGGTAGGTACCCTAGGTAGGTGCCCAGGGTCATTTTAAAGGCAGGTCTGCCTGGCTGGCTGCTTTAAATTAAAGTTAAATTCAAATTCGACTTTGAAATTAAAAGTACTTCCAAAGTCTTAAACTACCTTATTTTCACACATGTCAGCCCTGAGGTGTGCTCTATGTGCCCCCACGGTTGGGTGCCATATAACTATAAGCAGGGACCTTATAAAATAGTTTTATAAGCCCTAGTGAAGTAAATTAGCCAAATTTGTTTTTCCCTCACTGTAGTGAATGGCCTCCATAGGCCAAAATGGGTAGACTTTATTTTAATTAAGTCCCCTTACATGTCAAATACCTGAAGTTTGGTATCAAATTAATTGTTATAATAAATCCCAATCACAATTGTTGGATTTAATGTAACTAGTTCAGGTAAAGAGTTTTAAACTCTACCTAAAAAGTTGCCAACTTCAGCTCTGTAGTGCCCTTCTCTAATTGGCCAGCCTCTGGCAGCCTGGCCAGGCTGCCTTGATGAGGTGTGAAGTGACCTAGCTGAACACAAATGATGTGCCTGGGAGAGGAGAATTACCTCAGCAGATGGGGAAGCAGGAATGGGGAGGACAGCCAAACTGGTCTTCAAAGGCAGGGAAGGACATTTGGAGCAGCCCAGCACCTCCCTCTTATCTTGCAACCCCGATAATTAGATGCTGTTAGACTTTTCATCCTTGCCGTGGTCTCCCTTAACTTTTTGCCTCTGTTTCCCAGGTTGTTGATGTGTGCTGGACTCTGATTTTGCTGTTTTTGTTACTTTGGGCACTTTACCACTACTAACCAGTGCTAACGTGCAAGTGCCCCTTTACAAAATGTGTATGTAATTGGCTTATCCATGATTGGCATATTTGATTAATTAGTAAGTCTATAGTACAGTGCACTAGAGGTGCCCAGGGCCTGTAAATCAAATGCTGATAGTGGGCCTGCAGCACTGGTTGTGCCACCCAAATAAGTAGCTCTATAATCATGTCTCAGACCTGCCACTGCAGTGTCTGTGTGTGCGGTTTTAACTGTAAATTCGACTTGGCAAGTGTACCCACTTGCCAGGCCTAAACCTTCCCTTTTCTTACATGTAAGGCACCCCAAAGGTAGCCCCAAGGGCAGGGTGCAGTGTATGGTTAAGGTAGGACATATAGTAATGGGTTTTATATTTCCTAACAGTGAAATATTGCTAAATTTGTTTCTCACTGTTGCAAGGCCTGTCCCACTAATAGGTTAACATGGGGGCTACCTTTCAATATGATTAAAGTGTAGATGCCCTTTGGGAGCGGATGGACATGTGGAGTTTGGGGTCTCTGAGCTCACAATTTAAAAATACATCTTTTAGTAAAGTTGATTTTAAGATTGTGCGTTTGAAAATGCCACTTTTAGAAAGTGAGCATTTTCTTGCTTATACCATTTCTGTGACTCTGCCTGTTTGTGGATTCCCTATCTGGGTCAGTTTGATAGTTGGGCTGGTTGCACCTACACTAGACAGTGACACAAATGGAGCTGGGGTGTAGTCTACATTTCCCGATGAACCATCTGTGCTAGGAGGGAGCGGAGGAGTGGTCACTCACACCTGAAAGGACTGTGCCTGCCCTCACATAGTGCAGTCTCCAACCCCCTGGTGAGTGTCTGGGGCCTGGCCTGGGCAAGGCAGGATTTCACATTCAAGAGAGACATTGCTTTGAAGTAGGCCTACTTCAAAGGAGAAATTGGGTATAAGAAGGGCACCCAAAACCACAGACTTTAGAACACTTCTGGAAACCAAGAGGAACCTCTGCCTGGAGAAGAGCTGAAGATCTGAGGAAGAAGACCTGCCCTGCCTGTGACTGTGCTTTGTGGAGTTATCCTGCAGTTGTTGCTTCTGCCAGAGTAAGAGGGCAAAGACAGGTTTTTGTGTGCCTTCCATCTTGTGAAGATCTCTAAGGGATTGATTTAGAGCTTGCCTCCTGTTGTTTAAAGTCTCAGGGACAGCAAAGACTTCTCTCTGCCAGCACCTGGAGTCTCTGGAGAGACTCCTACTCTGCCCTATGGTGCCCATCCAGTTCCTGGGACCCTGAAAGTAGAAGCTGGCAGCCTAAGAGGAAGAAATCCACGCACAGAATGACGTGCGGGAAAAAGATCGACGCAACTCTGATCTGCAGCTGAAAGATCGATGCGCCACCGGCTTCGTGGCTGAAAATCAACGCTCACCTGCAGCGTGACCGAAGAATCGATGCACGGAGCTGGCAAAATGACCCACAGCATCGCTGATGGAGGCTGGGAGATCGCAACCCGCGATGTGCAATTTTTGGATCATTGTGTGGCTGGGTTTCCAACGCAAACACCGCTGAGTGTGTAAAAACAACGCAAGGCCTGCCCAGACCCGAGAGTGCTGACCGGATTGAAGCATCGCTCTCCTACGGAGAGAAGAAACGACACCCCAGACCCAACAAAAGGAGAAACCATGCAAGGTCTCTCTCGTGAGTGAAATAGACGCATCGCAAGCCCTTTTTGGTGCACACTCGCCAATGCGGGATAATTTTTGACGCACCCAAGGTACATTTTCACTCTAACAGCGTTAGTGTGTGTTTAAAACTACATGAAGACTGTTTTTGTATTTTAATTTATAACTTGACTTGTGTATTGTGGATTTTTGTTGTTTTGGTCTTGTTTTGTGTAGATAAATATTTTCTATTTTTCTAAACCTGTGTTGTGTCATTTTGTGGTGATTTCATTAAGTTACTGTGTGTGTTGGTACAAATACTTTACACCTAGCACTCTGAGGTTAAGCCTACTGCTTGTGCCAAGCTACCAAGGTGCTAAGCAGGAGTTAGCTGAGGGTGATTCTCTTTTACCCTGACTAGAGTGAGGGTCCTTGCTTGGACAGGGTGTAACCTGACTGCCAACCAAAGACCCCATTTCTAACATTGGTGATCAGCGGTTGGGATTGGACTTGTATTTGTACTTGACATACAGTGATTAAGTGTGCACTACTGTTTTGAGTTCAGACCAATACGTGCCCACATACTACTTGTCTTGTGATTTTGCTTTTTCTCTTTGGGACTGTTTTTTGTTCTACTTCTATTTTTGCTGATCCCTTGATTGACTGTTCTTGAACCTCATTTGGGAACTTGTTTTCTGCCTTTGGAACTTTACACTTTTAACTCTTCATCATGTCTCAATCTGGAGATGCATCAGCTGGAGCTGCTTTTGATTTGGAAAAATTGGAGAGCTATACAGTAGCTCAGTTGAAGCAGTTTTGTAGAGATTTGGCCTGTCTCGTTAAGAGCTCTTTCAAGAAGGAGGAGCTGCAAAAGGTGCTGAGGGCGTGGGGGACAGCCAAAGAAGCTGAGGGGCACACAGAGGAGGAGCCAGGTGAGGAGGAAGGGGTGCAAGTCCTTCAAAATGATGTAGAGGATGGGCCTGTTATGCCTAGGGAGAGAGTCTCCAGGGCAGGTAGCAGTGTGTCCTCCAAGGGTCTGACACCTGAAGAGTTACAGGACAGACAGGCAGAGAGGGAATACCAATTGGAGCTGAAAAAGTTCAGTCTAAAGATGGATATGGAAAGGGAGATGGAGCAGAGAAGGTTGGCCATTGAGGAAAGGAAGCTGCAGCTTACTCATGAGCTTAGCTTGAAGGAGTTAGACCAGAGGAGCTAGTCTAGAAGAGATGGTGGCAGCAACCTTACGGCGCAGCCTGAGAGGAGGGTGCATATTCCAAAAGACCTTGTGAAGGATTACAAGAGGGAGGATGATATGTACTTGTGTTTCAAGGGGTTTGAGTCTGCTCTCCACATGATCCTGGTCCCTGAAGCTCATGGGGAGGGGGGGCGTCTGTGGGAGCACTTTGAGGTAGAGGGAAGGGATACACTGACAGCCCTAGGGGATGCTCAGGATCTCACCTACTCTAGCATGAAGGATGCCCTACTCACAAGGTATGGTCTCACCCCTGAGCAGAACATGGATAAGTTTAGATCCTACAAGAAGAAGGAATCCCAAACATGGTTGGAATGTGTTGATTCTTATTGCACGTCACTGGATGGTTGGGTGAAGGGCAGTAAGGTAACTACGTATGAGGGGCTTTAAAAACTGATTGCTTGGAAGCACTTGTACAGTTTATGTTTCTCAGAGCTGCGTCAGCACCTGATTGACAGGAAGCTGACTGATCCCAGGAAGCTTGCACAGGAAGTGGACCGCTGGGAGAATACCACGTTCCAGAAGAGGTATGGGGGAGACCACGTCAAGGGTGGGCAGGGTCCCTCTCAAAAGAAATGGGGGGTAAGGGTAAACAGGGGGAGTTCTCTAAAGGGCCCCAAACTGATTCCCAGGGTAAGGATTCCCAGCCCCCATTGAGAAGAAGCCATGGTTCTCCAAAGGGAAGCCAGTGGCAGGCAGTCCCCCATGTAAGTGCTATGCATGTGACCAGGTGGGTCATGTGAGTGGGGACCCCAAATGCCCCAAAAGTACACCGGCACCCACTGGTGCGCCGTCCCAGTGTTTGGCCAGTGTAGCGCTTGGGGAGGAGTTGGTTTCAGGTGGGTGGGAACCAGATGAGATGACCCTTGTCTCACTAGGGGACAGTGAGATGGTCCAGAGAACCCTTGTGCCTGAGAACACTAAGAAAGAAAGGCAGTGGGTGACCATTAATGGACAGAGGGTGTAGGCTCTGAGAGACACAGGAGCCAGTGTGACTACAGTGAGGAGTCAGCTGGTGTCTGAAGAGCAGATAGATCCCTGGGTACTTCACCAAGTAGTTGCAGTAGACAACTCTGAGCGCCTGTGCAGAGTGGCGCAGGTTCCCTTGAAATGGGGGGGTCTCAGGTTCCTTAAAGGTAGCTGTGAGTCCAACCATGCCTGTTGATTGTTTGCTAGGCAATGACCTGGAGGATTCCCCTTGGAAGGAGGTGGAACACAAGACTCACTTGGAGATGTTGGGTCTGCCTGGGTGGGTATGCGTATCTACCCGGTCTATGGCAGCCCGTCAGGGTAGTCAAGAGCCCCTGGAGCCTGAAACAGTGGCCCAGGGGACCGCCAAGAAGAGGAAGGGCAGGGGGTGCAGGAAACCAGCCCCAGAGGTTCCCACAGTCCGGGAGGAGGCGGAGCCTGAGGATGACGCCCTGGAGCCTACAGGGAAATAGGTGGCTGAACTGGGGGAGGTTCCTGAGCTGTCGCACTGGCAGCAGGAAGGGGGACCCACCAGGAAAACATTCTGTGACGCACAGAAGACTTGCCCTACTCTTGAAGGACTGCGGCAGCAGGCTGCAGCCCAGGTGGCTGGCGAGGAGCCCAGCACTCCCCTGATCTATTGGAAGGACAGCCTCCTGTATAGTGAGCCTAAGGTTTCTGAGCCTGGGTCAGCTCGTATGCTGGTGGTAACCCAGTGCTTCAGGGCATTCCTACTGTGGTTGGCTCATGGTGTACCGTTGGCAGGACATCTGGGGCAGGACAAGACCTATAAGAGGCTTATCTCCCACTTTTATTGGCCCCAGATGAGCAAGCATTCTGCTGCACACTGTAGGACTTGCCCAACTTGCCAGTCAAGTTGCAAGAGTTGGGGGAAATGTAAGGCTCTCCTCCAACCTTTACCTGTGGTTAGTACCCCCTTTGAAAGGGTAGGTATTGACATTGTGGGGCCTCTGGACTTGCAGTCTCCAAGGAACCCTTTAAAGGTCCTGCATGTCAACCGCCTCAAACCTCACTTTGAGCGGACTGAACTGTTCATGCTCCTTGTGACAGATGACAGGGTGGAGGATGAGAGTGAGCCTCTTCCTGGCCTCCTGTCTGCAGGAGAAAAAGATGGGTCAGTGAAGGGAGTGATCCTCTCCCCCTCCCTGACTGAAGAGCAGCAGGGTGACTGTCGCTACGTGTTGGGATAGTTTGCCTCACTGTTTTCTCTGACCCAGGAGTCACACACTTGTGCACACATGATGTGGACACGGGGGACAGTACACCTATTAAACAAAAAGTTTACAGGGTGACTGACAGGGTCAGGGCATGCATTAAGGATGAAGTATCCAAAATGCTTACACTAGGGGTTATTGAGCACTCCAGCAGTCCTTGGGCCAGCCCAGTGGTATTGGTCCCAAAGGCTGCTGCACCTGGTGCCACTCCAGAACTCCGGTTCTGCGTGGACTACCGGGGACTCAATGTGGTCAGCAAGACTGACGCACACTGCATCCCCCAAGCTGATGAGCTCATTGACCGGTTGGGAGCTGCCAAGTACCTCAGTACATTTGACTTAACATCTGGGTACTGGCAGATTGCCTTAACTTAGGGGGCCAAGGAGAGGTCAGCATTCTCTACCCCAGATGGACACTTTCAATTTAAAGTCATGCCATTTGGGATGAAGAATGCCCCGGCTACCTTTCAGAGGTTGGTCAACCAGGTGTTGGCTGGGCAGGATGAGTTCAGTGCCACCTACCTGTATGACATTCCTGTTTTCAGTTCCACATGAGAGGAACACCTGCAACACCTCTGGAGAGGGTTAGAGGTCCTGCAGAAGGCAGGCCTCACTATTAAGGCAGCAAGTGCCATAGGGCACAGTTCAGTGGTGTACTTAGGAGAACAGCTGGGGAGTGGCCAGGTGCCACCCCTAAAGCCTAAGATTGACACAATTCTGGCTTGGGAACCTCCCAAGACCCAGACTGAAGTGAGAGCCTTCTTAGGTCTCACAGGATACTACAGGACGTTTGTCAAGGGTTATGGTACCATTGTTACCCCCTTGAGTGAGTTGACTTCGAAGAAGCAACCCAGGAAAGTGATCTGGACAGAGGCTTTCCAGAATGCTTTTGATGCCCTGAAGGCTGCCATGTGCACAGCACCTGTGCTGAAGGCACCTGACTACTCCAAGGAGTTTGTTGTGCAAACAGATGCCTCAGAGCATGGTATTGGAGCAGTACTCTCACGGCGTAATGAAGAGGGCCTAGATCAACCTGTAGCCTTCATTAGCAGTAGGTTACTTCCCAGGGAATGTAGGTAGAGTGCCATGGAACGTGAAGCGTTTGCTGTGGTCTGGGCACTGAAGAAGCTAAGACCCTACTTGTTTGGGACTCACTTCCAAGTTCACACTGACCACAGGCTCCTCAGATGGTTAATGCAGATGAGGGGTGAGAATTCAAAACTGTTGAGGTGGTCCATTTCCCTACAGGGGATGGACTTTACGGTGGAACACCATCTGGGTACAGAGCACGCCAACGCTGATGGTCTGTCCAGGTTCTTCCGCCTTAGTGACGAGAACTCCCATGAGGTTGGGTAGTTGCTCCCCACTTTCAGCTGGGGGGGGACACGTGACAGACTTTTTATCCTTGGCGTGGTCTCCCTTAACTTTTTGCCTCAATTTCCCAGGTTGTTGATGTGTGCTGGACTCAGATTTTATTGTTTTTGTTACTCTGGACACTTTACCACTGCTAACCAGTGCTAAAGTGCAAGTGCTCCTTTACAAAATGTGCATGTAATTGGCTTATCCACGATTGGCATATTTGATTTATTAGTAAGTCCATAGTACAGTGCACTAGAGGTGACCGGGGCCTCTAAATCAAATGCTACTACTGGGCCTGCAGCACTGGTTGTGCCACCCACATAAGTAGCTCTATAATCATGTCTCAGACCTGCCACTGCAGTGTCTGTGTCTGCAGTTTTAACTGTAAATTTGACTTGGCAAGTGTACCCATTTGCCAGGTCTAAACCTTCCAGTTTCTTACATGTAAGGCACCCCTAAGGTAGGCCCTAGGTAGCCCCAATGGCAGGGTGCAGTTTATGGTTAAGGTAGGACATATAGTACTGTTTTTTTTATGTCCTAACAGTGAAATATTGCTAAATTAGTTTCTCAAGACCTGTCCCTCTCATAGGTTAACATGGGGGCTACCTTTAAATATGATTAAAGTGTAGATTCCCTTTGGGAGTGGATAGACATGTGGAGTTTTGGGTCTCTGAGCTCACAATTTAAAAACACATTTTTAGTGAAGTTGATTTTAAGATTGTTTGAAAATGACATTTTTAGAATGTAAGCATGTTCTTGCTTATAACATTTCTGTGACTCTGCCTGTTTGTGGATACCCTCACTAGGTCAGTTTGACAGTAAGACTGGTTGCACCTCACACTAGACAGTGACACAAAGGGAGCTGGGGTGTGGTCTGCATTTCCTGATGAGCCATCTGTACTAGGAGGGAGCGGAGGAGTGGTCACTCACACCTGAAAGGGCTGTGCCTGCCCGCACACAATGCAGTCTCCAACCCCCTGGTGTGTGTCTGGGGCCTGACCTGGGCAAGGCAGGATTTCACATTCAAGAGAGACTTTGCTTTGAAGTAGGCCTACTTCAAAGGAGAAATTGGGTATAAGAAGGGCACCCAAAACCACAGACTTTAGAACACTTCTGGAAACCAAGAGAAACCTCTGCCTGGAGAAGAGCTGAAGAGCTGAGGAAGATGAGCTGCCCTTCCTGTGACTGCGCTTTGTGGAGCTATCCTGCAGTTGCTGCTTCTGCCAGAGTAAGAGGGCAAAGACTGGACTTTGCGTGCCTTCCATCTTGTGAACATCTCCAAGGGCTTGATTTAGAGCTTGCCTCCTGTTGTTTGAAGTCTCAGGGACAGCAAAGACTTCTCTCTGCCAACACCTGGAGTCTCTGGAGAGACTCCTACTCTGCCCTGTGGTGCCCATCGAGTTCCTGGGAACCTGAAAGGAGAAGCGGAAAGCCGTGAGGGAAAAGATCGACACGACTCCGATCTGCGGCTGAAAAATCATCACGCCACCAGCTTCGTGGATGAAAATCGAGGGTCTCCTGCAACGCGACCGAAGAATCGATGCACAAAGCTGGAGAAACGACACGCAGCATTGCTGACGGAGGCTGGAAGATCGCAACCTAGGCTGTGTGATTTTTGGATCATTTGCGGCTGGGTTTCTGACGCAAACACCGCTGGGTGTGTAAAAACAACGCAAAGCCTGCCCGGACCGAGAGTGCTGCTCGATCGACGCATCGCTCTCCTGCGGAGAGAAGAAATGATGCACCCGACCCGACGAAAGGAGAAACAACGCAATGTCTCGCTAGTGAGTGAAATAGACGTATCACAAGCCCTTTTTGACGCACACTCGCCCGTGCAGGGTTATTTTTCACGCACCCAAGGTACATTTTAACGCTAACAGCGTTAGTGTGTGTTTAAAACTACATGAAGACTCTTTTTGCATTTTAATTGATAATGTGACTTGTGTATTGTGGATTTTTGTCATTTCGGTCTTGTTTTGTTTAGATAAATATGTTCTATGTTTCTAAACCCATGTTGTGTCATTAAGTTACTGTGTGTGTTGGTACAATTACTTTATACCTAGCACTCTGAAGTTAAGCCTACTGCTTGTGCCAAGGTACCAAGGGGTTAAGCAGGGGTTAGCTGAGGGTGATTCTCTTTTACCCTGACTAGAGTGAGGGTCCTTGCTTGTACAGGGGGTAACCTGACTGACAACCAAAGACCCCATTTCTAACAGGTGCCTTCTTGATTAGATTAGGAGAGGGCAGGAGAGGGGTGTGTTTAGGATTTTTAGCCACACCAGTGGGTGGACTCAGGCAGATGTATCCTCCAGAAATCTGTTTCAGGTGGGCGTGGTCTGGCCACGGAGCGCAATGGCCATCTGATTTCTGTGCTCTGTGAGACGGCTGGGCCAGGCCGTGGGCACTATGGGGGCACGAATATCTCCCCCTGGGGGTGCAGTGTCGATTTGAAGGTGCTGGGCGGGCAGATCCGCCTCCCGGGCGAGTCGCGGAGCAGGGGCTCCAGAGAAATCGGCGCAGAGGCACGGCGGCCCGAGAGGGGATTTGAAGCCGCGGCCTCCGGCAGTGCCAAGACCCAGCATCATTGAGGGCAGCAGCGAGGCTCGGGAGCGGCGGTGATATCCCTGAGGCCTTTCTTCTCTGAACCCCTACTGACCGCAGCCCCGCCAACGCGTCGATCGCCACCCCCACCTTTCCGCTGGGGCGCTGCGCGAGGCGGGGGCAGAGAAAGAGCTCCGTGTGGCCAGAGCTCCGGAGCCACGACGCCCTGAGACCTAGGGTCAGCCCCTCGAGACGGACATAACAATACCCCCACAGGAGGGGGCAACGAGCACCAGTAAGAGCCTCACGAGGAGCTGGGGGCCCTAAGGAAGAAAGAGGAGATGAGACTTTGCCTTTCCCTGCCAATGGAAGCCTCCCTGCTTCCCCCGTACACGCCTGCTCCCTCCCTACCCTCCCCCTCCCCATGCACTCAGCTGACCACGAGGAGGGACAGCGTCCCAGTGAACCAGTGAAATAGTAGGTGCCACGACGGAGTACGAAGAGACCGGTTGGTCTACTTACTACTTTTTACTTTTTACTATTGGCTACACTGTCATACCTGCTGGACATTGGCTGCCTGCTCCCCCCCCAAAACAACGCGCCCTGAGAAGAAAGAGAGCCTTGGAGAAACTACCAAAATACGCGAGCCAGCGCCTACCACCATGAACTAACTGACACCCCCATTGGGCTGCCAGCTGAACTTCGCCCCCGCCCTGCTATCCCGTTACTGTGGTCAAGGCCCGGGGGACTCACTATGCATCAAGGTGAGGTGGGCATCAGTGTTATGCCTGCTGCGGAGACCTACGGAGGACGGACCCCATCATGATAAAAAAGAGACCGGTACCCCCTATCCCCCGGAGTGCCCTCCCCCTCCCCCTCCGGACTGCAACTTTCTTCCACTGCTGGAGTACGGGCAATGCAACGGCTCCCGACGGGACTGAATTACACACCAGTCAAACCACGGCGAGGCTGAGAATCCTTTCAGCTTATCCCTCCTTTTAGCCCCAAACCATCTCCTGTCCATGCAAAGTGGGACCAGCTGCAGCCTCAGGAGTGGGCCTCTGATACTTCTAGTTCTCCCCCCACCCCACGCTGTCATCACCAAGCCCCACGACAAAGGCCGGAGATGCCAGGCGAAGGGGGCCCCTCCGCAGACGGCAACACAGCCCTCTACCACACATCAAGAGATGGCGAACCCAGCCCAGGAGCCCACAATGGACTGCATCCTTCAGGAAATTTCAGCAGTTGGCCGTAGATTGGAGGGGATTGATAACGCAATGGTTTCAATGGCGGCGAAACTAAATCCATCCGTACGGAAATCGCAAACTTTCAGACACGCGTCCTGGGATTGGAACAGCGGGTGTCGAAAGTAGAGGCCCACGCTTTTTCTTTCCAGGACAGAGACCAGGAACTCCTCTTTCTTCATAGCAAGCTGACGGACTAGGAAGACAGGAGCCGAAGAGACAACGTTCGATTCATAGGATTTCCTGAAAACATTGAGGGAGAGGACCTTCACAAATTCCTACGAGACACTGCCTAGGTTGAGCGGCACTACCTTCGACCCACCCTTGGAGTTCCAAAGAGCCCATAGACTGGGCCCCCGGAGAACCGGTACGGACGCTCGCCCCGATCGATCATAGCCTGTCTTCTTCTCCATACACAGGCCCGTCAACTTATACAGAAAGCACGTACTCAAGGGCCTTGCCAGCTAGACGGACACACAATTCGAATATCGGCAGATTTCTCCAAGGAAACCAGCAACCGGCGTAGGGCATTCCTGACCCTCCGGTCACGACTACGCCAGCTGGAAGTGAAATATGGCCTGTTCGACCCGGCGAGAATGTGGATAAGTAAAAACGGCACATCCAAAGACTTCTATGACCTGGAAGACTTGCGTTCTTTCTTGGATGGTTTGTCCCTCACAGACTCTTCCACCTCAATTCCACACCGAGACATGATGACTACAGATCAGAACACTCCCTCTCAAGACCTTGCCCCAGGAGGGTCAGGGTCTGGCCATCAATCTGCTCTCCCCTGCCCCAGGGGACGAGACCTGGAGAGACTCCTTCACAGTCACGACGAAGGGGACAGGTACTGCATGCGGTGGCGCTCCATACGCAAGTGGCGGATAGAGACAAATCCCGTTCCCCTTTAACCCTCTAGCAGAGTCCATCTGAACCTGCCCTACCCTCTGGGATAGTTGGAACTGAGAACATTGCGACCATGGCCCCTCCTTGGCCTGGATACAGCGGACCCAGTACTGACCCGTCGACTGGCTGAGTACAGCTCTTTTCATTCTTATATACTGTTAGATGTTTTTCTTTTTATTATATCCTTGTTATTTTTGTCAAGCAAAGTTTCCTTATATTTACCAAATGAGGGTCAAGCAGAATAGACTGGTGTAATCTGGTGAAGACTGCTCACGCCATGTTGGGCTCGTGGACATGTGAGACAACTCATACTCCTTAATCCTTATGGCCCTGCAATGGTATTAAGGGTACAGCTGTTAATATAGTGAAGAGTGCAGTGCAGATTGATTATTTCCCATGGTTATGTCTTAGTTTTTTACAGTTCCTGTGCTGTTCTCTATATCTTCTCTTCCTTCAAATTTAGGCATAGTCACTTGTGTCTAGCTCCGCCCCCCAACCTCCCCTCCACCCCCCCAGCCCCACTCAGTGGGCCTATCGTCTGGAGGTGCAACACTGCGTTGTCTCCCCCCCCATTAGGGTTCATCAAGTCAAACTATACTTTATTGCGACACATTCCTCCCGGGGGGGGGAGCTGGTATCAATGGACCATGTGGCCCTGCACTGCGCCCTCGCCCCTGGCCGCGGTCCGGCCGGCCTTGCCTCGCGCTAGGACTAGTATGGTCTGGGTATAGACCCGCAGATTAAAGCTTAGGTTTTCTGGGGCTTTAGTTTGCTCCATTCTCCTCCTCCTTCCTCACCCTTCCTTCTTTCATTCTTTCTTATTTTTATCTTCCCTTCTATTTTTTCTTTCTCTATTCTCTATTTTCTATTCCCTATCTTTTCTCTTCTCTTCCTTCCCCTCCACACCATTACTCTACATCCTTACCTCCTGCTTCCCGTTCGTTCCACCGCCTCCCTTCCCCGGTGTCTCTCCCTATTTAGCCCTCCTCTCCTTCTACTACCCCCCTCCATACCTCATCGACCCACTCATACTCCACTTAGTCCTAAATTCTACAGCATCCCGCACCTTCCCTACCTCGACCCTTGCCCTTCTACTCCTTCTCTTTATACCTCTCGCTCTACCGCCCTTCATAGCTTTCTCCCATGGCTGGACGTATGCATACCTCGCCTGCCCCGCTACGGGTTGTCTCCTGGAACGTCAATGGTCTTACCCACTTCATGAAACGGAAGAAAATACTTTCGTACCTTAACACCAAACGAGTGGACATAGCCCTCCTCCAGGAAACTCACCTGACTAAACTCGAATCTGATAAACTACAAAGGGACTGGGTAGGGACCACGCTATCCAGCTGTAGCACCCCCCTGCTGGAGGATCAGAACACAGTGCCAAGGAAATGTGGGACTATGATATTACTGCGGAGAAGCCTGCCCTTCACAGTTAACAAAACATGGGCTGATCCGGAGGGACGATACGTATTTGCCAAACTAAAGCTGGGAGGAGCCTCACTATGAGTGGGATCCGTCTATGCACCAATAGGTCCCAAGAGACAATTTTTCCTCTGCATCAACCGTCTCTTAAGAGAGATCGGAGCAGCCTGGTACATCATTGGTGGGGATGGAACCTAACCCGAGATGCCGTACTAGACAGGACAGGGCCTTTGGACGCTATCAATAATGGAGACAGGGCCTTGCAGTCCGACGTAATGCATGACAACGTTCTGGTGGAACAGTGGAGGCTGACGCACCCGAGTGATAGAGAGTATACCTTCTTATCCCCAGTCCACGGCACCCAGTCCCGTCTGGACTATTTTCTTGTTTCGCACAACCTCGTAGCACAAACGCAGGATTCTCGCATACTGAGTGGGGGCCTGTCAGACCACTCCCCGATCTCATTAGCCCGTCAGTTGGGCATAGTGTACCCAGGCTGCAAACCGTGGCGCTTCGCTACCCAACGCTACCGAACCCCTCAGGGAAATGCACAGCTGCAAGCACACACATCCACATATATCCGGGACAATCATGGGTCAGTGACATCCAAAAGGATACTCTGGGCTGCGGCCAAAGCAACGATACGGGGACAGATGATGAGCGATGTTGCACTGGCAAATATAGATAGGGCGGAGCAACAAACAACCTTAGAGGCTGATATTACATGCCTGATGCAGCGCTATACGACCCACCCCTCCATTTCAACCCGCAGAGACCTAGAGAGGGCCCGCATGGCTCTGAACGAACTCTTTACCTCTCAGGCGGAATATGCGCTGCAACGCCTACAGGGATGCCATTATGAGCAAGGGGAGAAGGCCGGCCGCCTCCTGGCCGCACAACTCCGTCAAAGAGTGTCGGCCCTTGCCAAACCGGCTATCAGGGCTCAGTCGGGAGAGATCCTCACGCACCCACAGAACATAGTGGACGAATTTGCAACCTTCTATCGCCACCTTTATACCTCAGACTCACAGTCCTCCCCCACCCCACTAGAGGCTTTTCTCAGTACTGTCACCTTGCCCTGCCTCTCCGATGAAGGTCAAGAACTGTTAGGGGGGGACATCACCCACCAAGAAATTCTACAGATTGTCTCCGGTCTCCTGTACCACAAATCACCAGGTGAAGACGGATTCCCAGCGGAATTCTATAAATGGGCAGGGGAGGAGACGCTTGATGTTTTGCACGGGTCGCTGGACAAAGCCTGTCAGACTAACTCGCTGGGCGTGATATCCAACTCCGCCGTCTTTGCTGTTATACCAAAACCGGGCTGGGACCCTCTGCTCTGCGGCAGCTACCGGCCAATATCCCTCTTGAACGGTGATATTAAAATATTAGCCAGCGTCTTAGCGGCCCGTCTGCGCAGGGTCATTCCATCCCTTATACATCAGTCGCAGGTCGGCTTTGTGCTGGGCCGTAGCTCGTGGAATCACCTTTGTACATTGTGCCATGCCCTCTGGAGATCCGGAATATGCCCGAGGCCGCCTTGGCACTGCCCCTCGATGCCGAAAAAGCGTTTGACTGAATAGAATGGCCATACCTTTTTGCAATATTAGCAAAATTTGGTCTGGGCGACCAATTTATTTCCAAAGTACGTCTACTGTCTGACCAACCCACTGCACGGGTCAACTGTGGAGGCTTCCTCTCAGACCCTTTTCCTATCGGCAGAGGAATGAGGCAAGGCTGCCCGCTCTCCCCCCTTTTGTTTCTACTGGCACTTGAGCCGTTAGCGACTGCGATTCCACGTATCCCCTGGGATAGCAGGCATCCCACTGCCGGGTGACATCCCCTCTAAACTCTACCTGTATGCCCACGACATCCTGCTTACTTTAACTGACCTAGATCGCTCATTGCCTGACCTTATGGCAATTATAGAGGACTTTACTCCCCTCTCGGGATATTGGGTAAACTGGGATAAGAGCGAAGCCCTTCCTCTATCGCGAGAGAAGACGAAATCAGCGATTCTGGGCTTCCCCTTCCATTGGACCCCAAAATGTCTTAAATATCTGGGGATCCTTGACAACTAGACCCGCTCATGGCCCGTATGAGACTCAACTTTGATAAATGAGCACAGCTTGGCCTCTCCATGTGGGGCAGGCTGCAGGCGGTGCGCATGGTCACAGTCCCGCGTTTCACATACGTAATGGGTCTTCTCCCTCTTCAGATACCCCTATCCACGTTGAGGTCGGTGGACGCCGCCATCAGAGCCTTTGTATCAGGAATTACATGCCCCCGTTTAGCATCGGCCAAGCTCATAGCACGCAGGTCACACAGCGGAATGGGACTCCCTTCGGTGGAACACTACGCCCTAGCCCTCCATTTATCACCACTGGCTGCCACTCTGAATAGTCCTGCAGAATCACCTCAATGGGTGTCAGTGTAGAGGTAGTTGCTCTCCCATAGGGGAGGCCTTAATGGACTGTACCGCAGGACCACTGTCCCCCACGACGACCCAAATCCGATCCTGAAGGCGATGGGTGTAGCATGGCAGAGGGCCCATCGTCTTTTAGGGGTTCACCCCTCCCTCCACGCCCAGGCTCCCCTATGGCATAACGATAGTATACGCGTGGGGGGTTGCGGCCCTAAATTGGCCGCATTGGAGAGACACCGGTATAACTAGCCTAGACCAGATATTGGAGATCAACAGGCTCAAACCTTTCACTAGCCTGGTGGAGGAATTCCATCTCCACACCACGCAGAAGTGGAAATATTTACAACTCCAGAATTATATGCTTCAAAATCCTGACACTTTTCATTGGGGACTGCAACTCTCACCCATAATAGCCTACCTGAAGACATGGGGGAAACACAAGAGCGTCATGGCTGGCCTGTACGAAGTCCTTGTCAGCCACCTATTCTCTCGACCTGTCTTGGATAAGCTACATCTGCAATGGCAAACCCGTCTCCAGCTGACTTTTGAGGAGGAGGACTGGGCAGACACGGTGGAAGCGTTGGTCAGAGGGACTCGCGAGGCTCGCCTAAAGTTCTGCCTCTTCAAGATTCTACATGATTGGTACTGGAGCCCGATGAAGTTACATAGGGCCGGCCTCCTTCCGCATGCGTCGTGCTGGCGCTGTACGGAACCGCGTTGTGATCTGCTTCACGTGCTCGGCAGCTGCCCATCAGTGCAGCCCTTATGGAAGGCGGTGGAGCATGCCCTGGCAGACTCTATGCTGCTCCCAACCCTCTTGCCCCCTTTGTTGCTCATGCTACACGACATGACCCCTTTCCCGGCCTTATCATGACCACAAAAAAGACTCCTAAACACAGCCCTGGCAACTGCGAAAATATGCATCCTGCGACACTGGAGATCTACAACACCACCCATGCCCGAGGAATGGACTGTGGTTATTTTTAACATTGCCGTGCATGAGAGAGTCATCAATAACCTTCAGGATCAGGCTGACCCCATGCACATACCTTCTGCTCCCCTTCCTTTCCCCCTGTTACCCTTCCCTCCTTTCCCTTCCTTCTTCTCCCACCCACATCCCCCCACTCCCTACTCTCCTATTTTCTATCATTTCATACTTCCCCTCCTTCTTTGTTTTCCTAGCCCTGGGATCACTACACCTGATTAGATCTCACACCCCCTCCCACGCTCCCCCTCTATTCCTTCCCTCCTGTCTACCTATCTCTTCCTTGCTGCCCCTTCTTCCCCCTCTCTCTCCCCTCTCCGACACCAGGTTCCCCCCTTCCACTCACCCAGTCCTTCTTTTTTCTTTTCCTTCTCTTTCTCTTTTCCCTCTTCTTCCCCTCTCTGCTTCTTTCCTCTCATCTCTCTCCCTTCTCTTTCTTCTCTTTTCCTCTCTCCCTCCTCCTTTCTCCCTTCTCCTTGTTTCTTTTTTTTTGTATTGTCTCTTATATTCTCTTCCCCTTCTCCCTTCTCTTCCTACTCCTTGTCTAACACTATAAGGCATAGACATGCCACTCTCATACCATCCTTACCACCGCACCCCTTGCTATTGCATTACTCGATTAATAACAATCTTCTAAACAGCTTCTATTATTCCCACTTAAGCAGCTTCGGATAGCCCCCGCTACTCCGCTACTACCAGAAGAATCACGCCTATGACGGATGCAAGCCTATCTCCCTACTCCACTCATACCAGGGAGAAGACAATAATCGGAGACGCTAGATTCACAAGGGGCGGAAAAACTCCATAAAATTGTCCTAACCCAACAGTTGATTTTCTCTACCCCCTTCAGCAGATACCTGGAAGTTCTATATTCCCTGTCCACCCCTACACACCTCTCCCTTCACTTCCCCTCCCCCCATCCTCCCACTACCCCCCCCCTTAGTACAGGTTAGTACCCTCTGATCTGTTGACTTCTGATGATTGCCTCTGATGTCATTATTGTTATTACTGTTATTAGGAGTATCATTTTTGCTATCACCATAATCGCTATTATTCACTACCCTTCCTTGTTGGTCTCTCCTGTTATCTCTATATCTCTATTTTTCCCTTTCCTTTTTTCTTTTTTCTGCTTCTCCCTTCTTCCCCCCCCAAAAAATGCTAGGACCGTGTGCCATGTATCTAGAGATGTATCTTAGACGATACCATTGTGCTCCCCCTAGAACATGTTATTCATGAATCATTGTCTTATAATTTAACCCACGTGGACTAACCATTCTTCTCGACTTGTAAGGTTGTATTATGTCACATTGTATTGGTTTGGCATGTTATCTGCTGTTAAATGCAATAAAAAACTACAACACAAAAATCTGTTTCAGCCATGATGGACTTTTGAAGAATATTGCTCCCTAGGACTGTTTTTTGCCACTCATCCCAGGAAGTGGTCATCAATGGGGGAAGGACCCTGCATCTGATTGGAGAACCGGGACCCCCCCTGTTTTCCACCCAGGAGCAAGGATAAATATGGCTGAGCTGCACCCACACCTCAGATCCCTACCAGATTCCTACAAGGAAAAAATCAGGAGAAGAAGGACTACCCTGCTGGACCCCTGACCTGCACCTGGACACTGCACTCTGAAGGAATGCACCAGCTGCACACTAGTGGGTATATTTATACTCCGTCTGCGCCGAATGTGCGTAAAATTTTTTGATTCACATCCAGTGCAAACCTTGCCCCATATTTAAACTTTGACGCCCGAGCCCGCGGACGTCAAAATTCCGCTGTGTGAGTAATTTTTGGGATGCTGCAACCCACCTTGCATTAACTATATGAAAGGTAGGCATTCCCATTGAAAAAATGACTTAAACGTCCATGCTTCGTATTTATGCTTTCGGGCAAAAATGACGCACGGCCGGGAGACGGAGATGGAAAATGACGCACAGCCCGATTTGCGTCAAAATTTTACGCCTGGGTCAGGGCAGGCATTAAAATGGGGCAAACACACCTGTATTTAATCAGAACACACAGAAGCAACAGCAGAGTAGCAGAGCAGCAAAAGGGAGACATGGAGGTGCTTCTTATCCAGCGGGCACACAGACGCAGAGCCCAGCAGCAACAACAGCAGCTACCACAACACCACAACCAAAGGCAGCGTAGAAGGCAGGAGAGGATATTCAGCCCCAGATCAACCCTTCATGGCCTCAGGGAACATGACATTATCCAGAGGTACAGGTTGAACTGACAGGCCATTCAGCAGCTGCTGTGAAACATAGAGCCACAGTTGGCACCCACCTTGTTGACACCCCGCACCATCCCAACAGAAACCAAGCTGCTTGCCGTACTTCACATGCTGGCAAGTGGCTCTTTTCAAACAACTGGTGCCCTGGTTGCCGGAATATCACAGACATCATTCTCTGCCTTTTTGTCCAAAGTACTGGATGTCATCATTGGACTCACAACCCGCCACATCTGCTTCCCTAATACACTGCAGAAGCAGCAGGAAACAAAACAGGGGTTCTACCTCATTAGTGGCTTCCCACACGTCCTTGGTGCAATTGACTGCACACATGTATGCCTTGTGCCACCTGCTGCAACTGAACACCTCTACCGCAACAGGAAGCACACACATTCCATCAATGTGCAGGCCATTGTCGATCACCAAGGATTGTTCACCAACATCGTGGCTAAATATCCTGGGAGGTTCATGACTTATTCATCTTCCGTCACTGCACCATCAATGAACACTTCCAGGATGGACGGTATGGCAATGGACTACTTGTTGGTAAGTACAAAAACCTGCTTATATACACACTGCACAGCGACCCTTTAGGACACACAACACATACACCACAACAGCAACATGTGGACAGGAACACACTGAGGTTGTCACACCGCTAGCCATGTTTCTTAGGTCACCATTGAACCTGTCACACATCTGAAATTACTGTACAGCCTAATGTTAAGACGTCAATGATCACAGCGTTTGGAGTGGTTTGCCTAAATGTCATCTTGCAAATTGTAAGCGTCTCAATAATGTTTACATTAATCCATTGCATAAGTCTAAAGGTATGGGATGTCCAGCGTACATAGATGCTAACATGTTACCACCACTGTCAATTTTAACCTGTGTATGGAACTATCATCTCACCCCCAGTGAAGGCACTGGGACACCAGTATCACAAGTCACAATGCTAGGGAGGAGACACTGTACTGCAAATCCCAAAACATACTGCTGACAACCGGTCAACAGCCAAACACTCGTTCAGCCAAGGAAACAACCCAATGCAGATGGTATATCCTACTAGCCTAGGATGCGATATAATAACACAAAAGAGTCACAGACAACACAAGACAACTGCTACCATGAAAGGTGATTTCAATGGTGCTAGCTACATCAACATGATCCCATTCATTTTCTCTTGCAGCTGATCAGGGGTATGGCATCCATCCATGGATAATGACACCTATTGGCAACCCGAGTACTGCAGCAGAGCGTGCCTACAATGACGCACATAGGAGGACACGCACCATAGTCGAGAGGACCTTCGGCATCCTCAAGTCGAGGTTCCAGTGCCTCAACATCACTGGTGGTAGCCTCCTATATTCCCCGGAAATGGTCTGTAAGATCATCCCAATATGTGCTATTCTGCACAACATTTGCATAAAAAGGAACATTCCCCTCCTGGAACCCGAGCCACACATCCCTGAAGAGGAGGAAGAGGATGATGGTGGCCTGCAACATGAGGGAGAACAACAAAACACGGCCGCTGTTTTACGTAGGCGGCAACATATCGTGAACAATTTCTTTTAAATATAATCACCATCACCACTTTATTAACTAATTGAAATAAACACCTATAATAATCACCATATCATCATTTGGCTATTCATTTTTGCACACCTTTATCTCTAACTATCAGATTAAGGGTGTTGCCTCATGGAGCATTGCTGATTAACTGAATAGGGCACTGAAAATCCCAGAGCAAATCTGATGCGTACCATACAACGGTCACATACACACACACAGTAAATGACATATATCCTGTACATTTTACCTTTGAAAGGCAATAGCAGAGGACCACACCTATTTCACACATACATGTTGAAAACATGGTTCATCGCAGTATATGGCTCACAACTAAGACACCATCACTCAATAAGGGGAAAACAAGCCTCATACATGAGGCAGTTGATGTGCTTTTGCATCAGTAACAGGAATATATGACCAGACCCTTGACAGCAGTAAGTCCAACTGCATCCAATCTTTGATGGAAGCAGAACATAGACAGCACAAGTGCCACACATATGAGCAACATTGCGCACATGACATTCCATGTACATGTCAGCCCATTTCCTAACTCCTGACACACCCATGCACCTGGTCACAACCTACCTGTCTGAAGAGGTCCCTGGAATAGTAAGATGTGTACCCTGATATTCCCTCCTCTACACACAGAGACAAACAATAGTAATCCTGTGTGCTACACCCTTTCCTATGGTATACCATTGTCATAGAACATTTGACTGCATGAACGTCAGGTCAATTAATACACTGGCTTCTAGTTTTCAAGCCCTGTTAGCACCTGTAGACTGCTTCCCGTATGAAAATGTCTGTTGGCCATTAGAATGCAAATCTCACCTACAGGACTTGTAAGAAATTGATGCAGCCCACACCTGTGATCACCTCCATGCACACCACCCATTACAACAAGCAACGGCCCTGCTGATGCCTGGAACAGCATAGGAGTTGCCATTTTGTCAAATACACCGTTAAGCATTGCTACTAATTAAGCCGTGTAACACAGCCCTTGGGTTCATTTGTCACCTTCAAAAACGCAGGATACACAGTTTTACATGTCAACTGTCTAGATCGTCCTCCAAACAGTCTTAGTCAGACCACTGATTATGTAACTTGTTAAATTGCTGGATCCGGATTCACCCTGCATCCTGTCAGCCTGACTGGCATCTGTCTGTGCATTACCCTAAAGTTTCCCTGTGGCTACATATGTACCACACTTGCGTTAGCAAACCTCTCATTCCTCAGAGGGCATTTGGGCATGTGCTTCATCAATGCATACCCAAATACATTGTATAGCATCACCTGCCTTTTAATTGTATTGTCCCATATTTGTTAAATCCCCTGTGAATACCAAAATCCATGGCCCATCCCTTGTCTGGGTCTTATTTATGCATGAATGATAAAGTGTGACAGTGTCCCAGGGCCGTATGCAGGGATTGGGTACGGGCCTTCAGCAGAACCAGCCACCTCTGATAATGTCCATGAAAAATCCACACATGTCAGGACCCTGACAGTTCACACACAGAATTACATTGCTCACAACATTTTGATGGGCCGTGTGTGGTGAATAGCTGCAAGAATAATCAGCACAGAGGCTATGATGTTCCCAGATGCAGTGGGAATTGCAGAGGCTAACCTGTGTACAAATGTTGAAATGACACCTGCCGGAACATGACACCTGAGACATTATCTCACTCAGCACACCAAGGTTGCCATGTTGACTGTCTCATTACACGTCTTCAGTGACAGGATGGGACCATCCCCATGTAGGTTCTTATGTCCACATCCACTTTACTCACATTGATCAACAAAGAATACTCAGTAGATACTGGAATAGCTGCCACTGACTCGTGATGAGACCTGGACCTAACTGTGACAAATTACACCACTAAAAATATACAGGCTCAACATTGGACCACACACATGAACAAGACACCTCTGTGCAATTGATCACTGGAAATATGCGGACACGTGCTGCCTCGTCTGCTGGTCCACCACAGCCACTGGAGAGTTGTGGCACAGTCATATGACCTCAACTGTGGCGTCATATTACATTTGTGGTTCACCTTTGGCTGTCTGGGCCAACTACATGGTACCCACTTCCTCTATGCATGTGTCTGACTCACTGTGGGATTCACCAACAAGTGCCTAGGAAGCTGTTACCACATTCATACAGGCATATGTTCAATAATGCATCATGTGATGCACACACACTTGTCAACAAATATATTAGTTGCCACTGCACACACATTGAGCCATAGGCATTGAGGTATTGTACATATGTGCATCACATTGCTATCCTCTCCTGATGCCAAACATGCCCAAATTGTGCAATACATATATGTAAGCCACACATATGGCCATCTAGTGTGTCAGCCAACCGTCAAAATACTGTTAAGGAAGTAGCGGGTCATGGTCCGCTGCAGTATGATGTCTGACATGTGAACATACACCATCAACACCATGGTGGGTGCCATCAGCCTATCTCTGATGTGTCCCAAATGCAACATAACATAAAAACAGAAAAAATGCCCAAAACCAGTTAATGTATTGAAAATTTGACGTTGCTAGCGTTATGCGTAATTTGTTCCCACAAATACTGTTTGTGAGTCATAATTTTTGACGCACAGGAGTGAAAATTAGGCCGCATCCAAATAATTGTACTGGCTATTTACAATTATTTGGATGCGGGCTAATTTTCACTACTGTGCGTCGAAAAAATATGACGCACAAACTGTATGTGTGAAACAATAGGACGCATAACGCGAAAAACGGCAGACATTTTATGCAGGAAGTGATGTAATAGGATATCCTGTTTACAGATCATGTACAGTGGGTGTTCTTTCACTTTCAGTTTGCAGTCTGTGAATCTTCTAGACTGTGGGGCTGTTTACTGAGTGGTGTCCAGTGATTTTGTGCTTTTGTGCCCTGTGTGCTGTCTCAATTGTCAATTTGTGAAATAAATATTGTTGGTGTATAGTGTCCTACTGTGTGTTGTTTAAATTTGTCCAGTTTACTAGTGTTTTTGTTGTTTGTGGGAGTCTGTTGTGGGTAGTGCTAGTTTGGGGATAGTTGGGCTCTTTTAGTGGTTAAGTTTACTTTTCATCTGTTTTTGTACCTCTACTTTCCCCCCTTTCCCCTTTCTATTTCTTTAACCCCTACTTCCCTTCTCATTTGCACAATGTCTGGTAGGCCACGTCTTAGCAGGATGGGTGAAAAGGAGTTGGGGGGCTTCATATGGCTTGTGTGCCATTTTTTACCCATGATGATCGAGACATGGGGCAGGGTGATACAGGAGTATCACAGTGAGGCACGCAGAATCCGGTGGGGAAAGGTGCTGCATCACCTGCAGCGTGTGTATGCCAGCCAGAGGAGTGACCAACAGCTGAAGCACTGGTGGGCAGACCTCATTACCAGGCAGCAGGATCTCTTGGACCACCTGGGAATCGTGATTGGTGGCACTGTTGGTGAGTACTGATCATGTAAATCGGCACAATTAAATGCTCTGTAGTGACATCAGATGATTTGTACAATATCTGCCAGCTAACTTGCTGACTGTGTGTAATGCTGTGGAAACATACAGGGTACTTGATACACTATGGGAAGGATCAGAATTGCTAGCTGTCAGATAGCACGTGCTCTGCAAACTTACATGATACTTTTCTGTTAAGTAAATTGGTGCTGCCTTTGTGTCAGACAACCAAACAAAATAGGAGCCAATCATGTCTATATAGTCCATGTTTGGCAGAGAAGTAAAGATGTACTAAAATATTGGCTAACTTTGTTGACGCAATAGTTAGACTGACTTTGGAAACACTACATGATGCAGAAAATGAGTGCTGGCTTCACGTCAATTGATGATAGCAAAGTGGCCCAGACATATGACTCATGTGAGTCTGGTGAATGTGGAAGGAAAGCGTTCATGGAAGTTCTATGAATGTTGGGGATTATTGTGGTCCTTCATCTTTTTGGATACATGTCAGATCTGGATTAGAAAATATCGGTAAAAGGTGTAAGGTGCCCTCAGCTAACATCTTAGACTGGTATTTGGAGACAGTTGTGCCACATTCCAATTAGGGATGGCAGTCCAAAGCTATGCACATGGCTTCACATCTCCATGGTTGGTGCAAATCACCATTGCAGGGCCATATCAAATGAAGAAACTGTAACAACAGGAGGGCTTAGAAAAGTCCCTGCCCCTCTGTACATTGTACCTATGTGTATGAAATGTGTCATGCCCACATATGCTTTTTGACTGGTAATGCAGTCCTCAAGTAACCAGGCTTTGGATGTCTCTCTTGGATGCACATGATGAGACAATTACACTCCATTATTTTTTCTGATCACTAATGACGGGGCATGTTTGCCACCACATGATAGTTAGGGCCACTGCATGTGTGAGATATGTGTGTAACTGTCACAGGAGACCATGCTATGTACATGTTGGCCGTGATATATCAGATGCAGTATCATCATGTCAGAATGGCTGTCATTTTCTTATTCAGCCTACACATTGTATATGTCTTTGGAATTGTTGGTCAGTGCACAGATTTTGAGCACATTTCTTCCTCCCATGCCTTACAGGTGGAACAGCACCCTACACTGTGGGAGAGGTGGCTACATTTGAGGACCCCGACCACTCCAGTAAGTGTTGATATGTCTGGTATGTGTTGTGTTTGCTGGTTATGTGTGATGGACTCATGTGTGTTGAACGCATAGCAAGGTGTGATGCGTTGGCCAATCATTTGTCTTGTTCCATGAGTGGGATTTCAGTTTCTCAAATGTTTTGAGTTGGCCAATGCATATCCTATTGTATTATCTAGGGATTGTAGGTCATTACTGTAGGCCCCACAATGAGTACTGGGGTGAGTCATGTGGATGACACTTGTATCAACAAGAGTCGCACTAGAACTCAGCTCAGATTTAGTCAGCCTGTCAGACCCACATTCTCCCAGATTGGTACAGCAAATTGCTTTCCAACAGACTTCTGCTTCCCTATTTACCAAGGTACTTATTAAACTGTAGGTAGAAATTCCTAGCAGCATGTACTTCCACATGTTGTGCTACATATATGTGGAACTTCTGTCCAATGGCCTAGGTGTGCATGCTAATCATGATCATGGGTGTTCTTGCAACTCTGTGTCTGGTGTAAGTCATGCCTTACTGGAAGTATATGTTGTGTACCAAGCTCTGCATTTCCTGACATGTGTGGCGCTATGATTGGTCAAGGGGTTGCAGACTCCTAATTGTTGATAGACCTTACCTGTGGTGTGTGTGTTGAGCCAAACACGTGTGGAGTTTTCTATACACTCCTCGGTGTCCATGTTGTTTGGCATTGTTAGTTGTTTCTCCACCCCCCCAGCCTCAAACACAGGCATGGGTTTGTGAATAGGTACCAAGGACTGATGCTACCAGTATGTTACACATACATGTGAATAAGTGACTGTTTGGCCGGAACCTAGTATACACACTCAGGTATGGCACATGGGTACTATACTGGCAAGTCCTGTTACAACTTGCAGACCATGTGGCTTTAGTTTTGCATTCCGTACACTGACATTTGTAGCCCAGGTATTGGCGGAGGATATGCAGCATGATTGTTAGCTGATAACTGGCAGAACTCAGGTGGCAAGTCAATGCCAGTTGTTACCCATCTTGTAGGTTGTGGATATGCTATGTGTGATGTGACCTTTGTAGGCTGGCCTGCCATGTACTTACTCAGGGACATTCAATGATCTGTATGGTGATATGAGCTGTTACAAGTACAGTAGATGTATTGTCTGATTGACTTCACACAATGCAGTTCCTAATGTAAATTATTTGCATGTGTCTTGACAGCTGCAAACCTGACTCCAGACCAGGTCCGTGAGTTCCAGCGGCGGGCCATGAGATACCAGCACATCCTGCTGGTAGAGTCGGGGTTCAGGAGGATGGCCCGTCAATACCGCCATTGAACGGGCCTCCGGGGCATGGAGGGCCTTCCCACAGGGTGGCCCTACTTTGCCCACCACAGCCACCACCAGCACAACCACCACTTCAACCCAGGTGGCCCCACCCACAGCTGGGATTGTTGTCCCTCCCTACGTCTGCCGTACTTCCAGGCCCCAGCATTACAACAGGTGTAGGACAGCCCACTGGCCTTGGCTCCACACGCGCACAGACCTCCTCCGCCGGTACCCAGACTGCCCCAGCTCCATCAGTTGACCCTGCAGCATTCCACGAAATGGAACGGAAGATGGACCGTGTCTTGCGGAAGATAAGCAATTTGAGCCGAGATGTTCGCCACATTAACAGGCGTGTGAAGTCCATAAAGAGGACCCTTGGGAGGGCCAACCTCTAGACTGTTGTGACAATGGACATGATTCCCTCCCCTCCCTCATCTTTCCTTGTTCTCATACTTAGTGGGATTAGGGGACTTACTGTTAGGTTAGTATAGTCTGTTAGTTTAGTTAGTGTTAGTGGGTGGGGGATCCGGATTCTTTCTATTTTGACTTATTAAGTGTGTGGGTTCTATGTTGGGGTTCTTGTGTGTTTAATAAAAAAAAATATATTTGTTTAGGATAGTATAGTATGTGTTTAGGTTAGTCTGTGTTGTCGTCCATGTGTCCCGTCTCATAAGGGGGGTGGGGGTTGGTGTTTAGAATGTTTCGTTACATGTGATAAGTAAGTTTAGCTTAGGTTAGTTAGGAACAGTTGTGGGTAATGAGTAATCAGGGTAGATTAGGGTAGGTTAGACTTTTTCCTCAGTTTCCTCTTCTGTGATTACCATTAAATAAACATATAGCTAACCCTTTACAGAATGTGTTAAATGCTACTTGATCATGGCCTTGGAATTAGTGTACATGAATGTTGTTCTATTACATTTGTGTCCTATGCTACAAACAAATCCCAACTGAGCTGTAAGATTGGCAGCTACCCCAGAGCTACCTTGCAAAGTTTCCAACATTCGTTGCAACCACCAATCACAGTTAATATGGATGCCAATGTGTTTCTGTCGATAAGTATGTTTTCTACGTCACAAACAGTGCTTCCAGACTTGGTATTGGGGGAACAGTTTTAGGTCTGACTGCAGTGTGGTGTTCAAGGACACCCTTATAAGATGAGTTCTCGTAAGCACTCTTGTATTCTTGTCTTCATGACTCACATTGATCATTTGTGACACAGTTCAGCATGATTACCTATTTGGATGTAAACTCAGACAGCTTCATTCATGCAGTTTTTGTAGTGTTTGCTTAGATTTGTGTGCACTGTTATATGTGTCAGTATTGCATGGTGACAACATTTTGCTGCCACTATTTGATGACTTAGATATCCCTTGAGGAAGCATTATTCTGTCCAACACAGCATGATGGTGTTTGGTTTCTCACTTCATCAAATATTTCCCTCTGGAAGGGCAGAGTAGGATGCAATCATGGCCACTGTGCAGATTTATCTGACTACAGAACATCAGGACACTTGTATTGAAAAGCTACGTAATTTGACAGTAAGCACATTTCAGTTATCTACTGCACAGCTGATATGTCACATTACCCAGAGACAGATTTGTTGTGTAAGTGCTATTTATTGAAAAGTGCTGTAGTGCTATATGTACATTGTCCATGATTGTGAGTCCATTATAGTGACATCATACATTGTGATCCTACACAAGGGGTTAAGGAAATGCTTTTGGCATACTGGGGTGATGATTCAGACAGTGCAGAGGGACAGGATTTGCCAATGAGTAAGAGAGAGACAATCACTGGGCAGGCTGACAAGATATGCAGTGGTAAGCAGAACAGTCATTAAGTAGAGTTGTTGTAAGATTGGCATGTTACAAAGCGCAGGACCTTGGTAATAGTTGGCCATGTGGCAGGGACTAGTGCTTCCGGGTACTTTTCCATGTGAATGTGATCTGTTCCATGTCTTCTTCTTCTGATGTGTGTGTTGCCTCCTCTGTCCTTGTTGGTGGTGGTTGTGAAGGGGCAACACACACCTCAGTGTTAGAAGACGTGGAGTCAGACATCCTGGTCGCTGCTACCTGTGAAGGTCTTAAGGGCAGTACTGCTGCAAGGAAGATCTGCTGATTCTTAAGACTTAAGAATAGCAGCCACATCACGATGGTAAGCAGCCAGGTCGGCCCTGAGGGGTTCAATGTTGCATTTGTGCATGCGTTGACAGGATTGCTGTTGTAGGTGTTGGGTCAACTGTATTACATCTGTGCTGATTGCCTTCAGGCTTTTTTGCTGTTCCTGGAAGATAGATGTTAGCGCTTGCATAGTTGCTGCCTGATCTGCAGATGACATCATGCACGAGCACACCCCCTCAAGGCTGGCTGCCATAGTTTGCATCCCTACCCGCACCTCCTTGGCCAGCTCCCACTGTACTCCGACTACAGTTCGCTCAAAGCTGGTGCCTGTGTCGTCTGAGTCCTCAGCTGTATTGGAGCTGGCAGGTCTTACAATTGGGGTGGCGGGTGGGTCCTCTGTGATGGCTGCTTGTTCTATGCTCCTCCTTGTGACTGAAGGTGGAGTCTGGAGGGTTCCAAGGATCTCTTGGATGGTCTCCTGGGGAATGTTTGTCAGCTCGTCATCCATGTCATCAGGGTATTCTGGGACAGGCATATCCGCAGGAGATCCATCTCCCTCTGCAATTAAACAGGGTACAATTAGTGTGTCTGTGTTGTGGCATTAGTAATGTGACATGCCTGCCTTGTGATGAATTCACATTTTGATCTTGTTTCGTGTTCATTGATCCAGTCTTTCAGATGGGCATTCTCCCGGCCTATGGCCCACCTGCATGTCACTTGTATAGTATTACTTTATTGGACTTCTCTGCATCATCTCCTCTAGTATAGTTTTAGGCCAAATAGTGATTTGCCACCTTCTCGTCCTACTCAACCGTCCATCTACATCCATTCTCATGGTGAGGCCTTTCACTGGCTGTGGGTGTTCTGATGGCACTGGCTGCACACTTAACAATCTGGACCTGCCCTAGTCCCTGATCTTTCACATCCACTTAAATGTACTTGACATGTAGCATATCCTATGCATAGCAATGTTATGGCACGATATGGATGTTGGCATTGGTAATGTGTACAGCTGATGTTGGGAATGTGTTGTACATTGGATTGCCCTGATAATCGTATCAGTGTCCTATTTCCTCCTCTGACTGTGCAGGTGTATTTCAGTGACCAGTTACATGTGTCCTCCCCCTCAATGCTGTTGTCTGAGCAGTATGACATTTGGGATGTTACATTGTGACCCAGGCACAGGATGGACCCTGACATATGCAGCATGGGTATGTCCTTAGTGCTGTGTAGCTCCTATTGTTGTTGACATTGGCTGATGTTTGCAACGCCTACGGGCATTGACATTTGACAGTACTGGGGCCTTTGTCTTTTTTCAGGGGATTACTGGAGCTGTCATCCTCAACCCTCTAATTTAGGTGCGTATGATCCATGGGGAGGTTACTGCCATTGCCTACTTGAGCTGCACACAGAGCACAGGTGGTAGTGGCAACTGTTGTCGCAGTTACATTCCAGTTGTCGGTATGGCTAGAGGTTGTTAATAGGGCCCTAATTAATGTAGGGGGTATGGTGGCTGACGTGTGCCGGGATGTCAGTTTGACGTTGTGCCCTTCCCTCCTGGCGTGGCTTTCCCTTTGCTCCATTGTTAGCATGGCAGCATGCCCCCATGGGACTGTTGTTGGTGTAGTGTAATGGTGTGCCCCAGCTTCTGTCTGTGCAGGCCATGCCCCCATGCCATCCCCCTTTACCCATGCCACTCCATGTATACGATGACTTCCATGCATTTTGTGGTCAGTATCCCCCCCGTTGTAGTTGACATTAGTACATTTTAATTCCCCATGCGACTTACCCTGCATGTGCGTTGTCTCCTGGTAGTCTGCGCTGTCCTGTCCTTGAATCCCTATGACGATCTCCTCAGGGATGACGGCTGTGACCATCTCCTCCATGTGGTCCAGGGCATCCTGGTGTGCTGGACTCCCACCTCCAGTCTGCAGTGCTGCCTTCCTGTTCCTGGCCATCTTTTCCTTGGTCCTGAGCTTGCAGTCATGCCAGCATTTCTTGGACTCGATGACTGTTCTGCGTACTTCTGCCACACTGTTGATCTTGTCAACAATTTGTTGCCATATAGCCTCTCTCCTACTAATTGGCAATTTTGAGGTGACAAACAGTTGGTGCTGGTGTTCCGTCACCTCTTTAACCAGAATTTCCTGTTCCTCTGCACTAAAGCAACACTTACTTTTCTTCTTAAAGGTGTCCTGGTTCTTGTGTGGGTCCTCCTGGCTGGTTCCTGGTCTGTTGTCATCTTCCTGGGGTCTGTAGAGGCATCTGGGATCCATTTGGCTCTCCTCTGCTGAAATGGCAGCGTACGCTGGGTTTTTTGATGCTATTGCGTCAAAAAACGCTGCATATCCGGTTTGCGGGGTCGTAAATTGACCCACAGTCATTTTCGCCTTGTTAACGTTGTTTTGCTTTATGACTTGACGCTGCGGTGTGCATAAAAAATAATGACTCATACCTGTGGTTTGCGCCGCCGTGCGTCAAAGTATAAATTTGACGCCCGCACGGCACACCAAAATGGCGTTAACCGGTGGTATCATTTTTGGTGCAAAACTGCGCCGGCGCAGTTTTGCATCAAAAAGTATAAATATGGCCCTAGGGCTTCACCACAAAAAGGACTTTGTCTGGCTTCAACTGGTTCAAGGAGTTACTCCCTGTTTGCTACAGGTGAAAAATAGCTAACCAGAATTCCCTGGATCAAATCCTGAAGAAACTGACCAGCTGACCACTGTCCAGTGGCCGTTTTGGAGTTCAAGCCAGGTGCTTTCTGGGAGTTGTAGTCCGCACCCTCAAGGAGCAACACAGAGCTTCTGGAACCTTGGGGGGAGCTGTGGACTCTAAAGGTACCTTAAAAGACCCCTGGAAGATGATCCAGAAGTTTGGAGAAGATTGGAGAATTTTTTGGGAAAAGCTCCATAGAGGGACCAACGTGTGAGGCAACTCTAGCTAGCTTGCCTCAACTGTGACCTGGCCTGACTTGCAGGTTTGTCCAGCTGAAAAAAGCCTCTAAATAAGTGACTAAGTCCGACCGTTTAAAGTTCATCAGGGCCTTCTGAGCAGTGTATTCGAAAAGGGCTCCAGGGACGTCGGATCAAGATTCAGGTTCGTCCCGGTTGAAGCATTTTCATCTTGAAAAATCATCTAAATCCGAACGGAGAAATTTTCAATGAGGGCTCCCGCGACGTGTAACTGAGAAAGGGCTTCAAAGAGGTGGGATCGGACTGGCGACTTCGTCCAGCTGAAGAAAATCTTCAAAAAAACCTTTGACTGAGGCCTTGCGCTTGCTGTAGCCGAGCAGGGCTCAATCGTGGTCGGTCTTAAACTTTGACTTTGTCAAGGTGCGACCAGTTTGCCGCTTTTTGTTTGTAGGCGCTAAAAAACACTAAGGCCCTCATCATGACCCTGGCGGTGGGTGATGAAGTGGCGGTAATACCACCAACAGGCTGGCAGTAAGTACCGCCAAATATGACCATCACAGTGAGATCTCCCATAGACAGCCAATGTGCCACACCAACCACCAGGGCGGAAACTTCAGCCAGCACGGCTGCAGCCGCCAACATCCAGACGGAAGACAAAGTACCGCCCACCATATTTTGAGCCTGCAAGCAACCATCATTTCCGGGGCTGTACCAACGCCAACAAAAGCCTGACAGAAACAGAGTTCAGAAGTGAAAGGACTCACCATTGGAGACACAGGAAAGAACAACGCCGCCATGGAACCCAAAATGCAAGTTTTCCCGAAGATCTTCTATGTTATGCCCCACCGACAAAGATGACAACAGTGAGTACAGCCACCTAGCACACAAGGGAGGGTGGGAGGAAAACGACAGTGACACACACACAGGCACAACACACACCATACACACAACCAGCTGCACAAGAAAAACAATTTGTCCCCGAAAATCGGCAGAATAATGCAAGGACAACAGGAATTGACTAAAGTGATTTGAATCACATCAACATCAAAATTAATAATTTGATTTGGCAATGAAACAGACATGTACACATGTACACAAAGGGACACTGCCCAGTCCAAAGTTCAAAGGGCCCACATGGCCACAGGGCACAGTCTAAGGCCCAACTCAAATCCTGAGCACATCCTGATAGAACACTGCAGGGGCATCAGTTTGCAAATAGGCAGGCACCTCAGGGAGAGAGGGGGCACCTTAGCCGGATGCGGGAACAAGCCCACTGGTTCTGGAGGGAGAAACATGCCCATTGCTTTGTCCTGGGGAGTGCAAGGCCACAGTCTCTGGAGTAAGTGAAGTGCAAGGCCACAGTCTCTGGAGTAAGTGACTTGCCCACTGGTTCTGGAGGGGGCAACATGCCCATTGCTTTATCCTGGGGAGTGCAAGGCCACAGTCTCTGGAGTGGATGACTTTCCCACTGGTAATGGAGGGGGCAACATGCCCATTGCTTTGTCCTGGGGAGTGCAAGGCCACAGTCTCTGGAGCGGGTGACTTGTCCACTGGTTCTGGAGGAGGCAACATGCCCATTGCTTTGTACTGGGGAGTGCAATGCCACAGTCTCTCAGGTGGGTGTCTTTCCTACTGGTTCTGGAGGGGGCAGCCTGCACAGTAGCCCCTGGAGGGTGGACTACATGGCGTCCGGCGGCGGTGATGGCTGCATGGTGGTGGTGGTTGGAGGAGGCTCCTGGGCAGCCCCTGCACTCACTGATGGCTGCATGGTGGTGGTTTTTGGGGGAGGGTCCTGGGCAGCCCCTGCATTCACTGATGACTGCATGGTGGTGGTGGTTGGGGAGGCTCCTGTGCAGCCCCTGCACTCACTGATGGCTGCATGGTGGTGGTGGTTGGAGGAGGCTCCTGGGCAGCCCCTGCACTCACTGATGGCTGCACATCCACAGCTGGCGGTGGGGGCCCGTGACAGCTGGTGGTGGTGGCGGTGTTAGCTTGACAGCTTCCACTGGCGTAGAGTGCCTCGTCTCCTCCTGTACATGGGTCGGGGATCCCTTACCCTTCCTGGCAGTGGTGGATGGGCTCTTCCCCTATCTGTCTGGTGGTGCAGGCTCCTTCCCCTTCTTCACAGCTGGTGCAGGCTCCTTCCTCTTCTTCACAACTGGTGTAGGCTCCTCCCCCTTCCTCACAGCTGGCGTAGACTTCTTCCCCTTCCTCACAGCTTGTGCAGGCTCCTTCCCCTTCTTCATAGCTGGTGTAGGCTCCTTCCTCTTCCTCACAGCTGGTGCAGGACTCTTCCCTTTCATCCCTGGTGGTGCTGGCCCCTTTCCCTTCAGGGACGTAGGTCTTGTATCCCTACCACCACGAGTAGGTGATGCTACCACTGTCCCCGTGGACTGTTTGGCTGAGGTGCCAGGCTATGTCCTTGGTACCCTTCCCATATGTGCAGGATGGGGGAGGGGAGGGAGGAGGTCAATTTGGGAAAGGAAAAGCTTTTTAGGTATGTTGGGGTGGGAGGAGGGAGGAGTAATGGGAGTGGAGGATGAGGGAGTGGTTGTTGGAGGTGTATGTCTACTGGCTTTGGGTGCAGGTGCATGGGCTATATGCTGATGTGAAGTGGATCGCTTTTGGGTGTCTGAGTGCTTGCGTTTGTGTCCTTTAGGAGGGGGGACAGACACAGTGGGAGAGGACACAAGGGACGCGTGCATGGCTGTTGTGGAGGTGTCTGCCAGTGAGGTGTGTGTTCTGCTTGGTGTAGTGATGCTGGTAGTGGATGTTGATGTACTGCATGCAGGTGTGAGTGTGGACATAACTGGGAGGGAGGAGGAGGGGGAGACAGTGGAGGCTGTAGATGTTGTTGTGTCTGCAACAGTATGGTGTTTTTGTGAGTGCCTGTGGGATGAGGTGTGGTGCTTGTGTTTGCCTGTGCCACTCTTGTGTGTTGCCTTGTGTGCATGCTTGTTTGTTTGTGTGCGTGGAATGGTTTGAGGTTGAGGAGAATGGGACTGGGAAGTGGGAGTTGGAGAGGGGATGGTGGAAACAGGGACAATGGCTCCCACCAGAGAGGAGGCCAGAGCCTGAATCGATCTCTGTTGGGCCGCCAATCCACAGTAAATGCCCTGCAGGAATGCATTGCATTGCTGCACCTGGGATTCTAGCCCATGGATGGCATTCACAATGGTTGACTGCCCTACAGAGATGGATCTCAGGAGGTCAATAGCCTCCTCACTCAGGGCAGCAGGGCTCACTGGGGCAGGGCCTGAGGTGCCTGGGGCGAAGGAGATGCCTGCCCTCCTCCGTATGCGGAGGGTGGTGCTGGTACAGGGGTGGCGGCTGTACCTGCAGCTGGGGTTGTCACAGAGGTGTCCGCCACCACAAGGGAGTTCCCATCGGAGGACGTATCAGAGTCTGTGTTTTCCCCTCCAGTCTCCGCCGTGGTGCTCCCCTGGCCTTCCGTCCCACTGGTTCCCTCTGCATCTATGGACTCTGCCTCCAGGGTCCTATGGGATGCAGCTCCCTCTGTCGCTGGTGCCTCTGCTCCTCCGCTAGATGATGCTAATGCACATGAGGAGAGGATGACAAAACAAGAAAGGGGAGGAGAGAGACAAAAGATACACTGGGTGAATGACTGCACCAACATCACCGTTGGCGTACACAGCACCCTCACACACAGGGAACAGTTCTACGCAATATGCTTTGCACTACCAGTGAAATGGCTAGTCACCAAGGTATGAGGAGGAGCACACACCGCCAACTGCATCACACCTGGGACCCACACAGCCCTGCCTAGAAGTGAATACTAACAAGCAAGATTACCTGTATTTGCCATGCAACCATTACCCTTCAGAGGACCTATGCTGCTATGTCTGCCCTGGTCTTAGGGGCATCCACTAATACACAACTACCACCGGGTACCATCCCACCAGCCATAAGCTGTAATTATACCCACTGTACTCACTCCCTTGTGGCTGCTGTGATGCCCTCAAGTGCCCATGCAGCTCAGGGTAGGCCACTGCCATTATGCAGGCCATCAGGGGGGTCAGGGTCCGACAGGCACCCCTTTCTCGTTGGGAGGCCATCCCTAGCTGGTCCTCCGCAGTCTTCCGTGCCCAGCATCTCAGGCCCTCCCACCGTTTGCGACAGTGGGTGCTCCGCCTGCCATAGACCCCCAGGGTCCACACATCCTTGGCAATGGCATGCCATAATCCCTTCTTTTGATGGCGCTGACCTGCAGAGGTAATACATACAGGAGAACTCCATTAAACGAACAGTCCAGCCTGTCACACACATGGCCCACCATATCCGATCCCATCACCTTTGCAACACACATGTCCAGCTCACAACATGTACACCGCCAAGAGAAAATACCCCCACCCACCCTTACACTATACCTTCACATACATCACCATGCATTCATGCCACAAGCATTGTGCCCACAGTGTACTCACCTGTTGGTCTATACAGCAGTCCGTACTGGGGTAGGACCCCATCCACCAGTCGCTCCAACTGATCAGAAGTGAAGGCTGGAGCCCTTTCCCCGGTCACACGGGCCATGGTAGGTTTCAGAAACAGGTCACAGCAGCACATGCAGTGTAGGTACTATCCTGTGGAAGGTCAGGACACAAGTGATGATTGAGAAATAAAATGGCAGTCACGTCCACGGCGGTGTATACTGTCACCACCGTAGTACGTCCCCATTGGCCACTGTACCCCATAGGGCCCAATATTACCCAATGAGGAATTGCACAGCGGCTCAGGACCGCCTACTGCTGCGGCGAACAACATCAGCGGAATTACCTCACTTACACCTGTCCCTACACACAGGACAGGCGGTCACCATTTCACTTCTTTCCTCTACTTACTTTCACCTATGGATTGTCATTTTACAGATGTTGGTGATATGACAACAGTGTTGTGATGTGATCACAACAGCCAGCAACAGGCCATTCATTCTATGCTCTCACTATGTACTGTTCATTTGCAATGGATGTAGCTGTTTCAATGAATATAAATTTCCAATACATGAAATACTAGTAGTCGAAGTTTGTCCAAGGGTGTTTATTGTAGAACTAAGATATTGAGCGGAAAGTGCAATGGAATGGGGTGATGATGGAGGAAAGTCCAGGGTATTGTTCCAGTCTGTTTGTAGCACAGGTTCAGTGTCCAAGGGGGTCATAGGAAGGGGAGCAAAAGCAGTTCAAGGTGGACAAGGTGACTGAGTGTGACATAAGGGGGACAATCAGGAGAGTCTAATTTCCTGGCGGTGGTCTTGACAAGTGTCTCTGTCTTCTGTCTGGGTCGCAGGGAACGTTTGTGGGGTGGTTCACCTTCTGCAGTGGGAGGGGTCCTAGTGGCCTGGGGGTCCTGTGGCGGGGCCTCCTGGCAACTAGCGGCAGCGGAAGTGGAGGGCTGTTCAGTTGACCGGCTAGTGGTAGGGGCCCGCTGGTGTGATGTTGCCTCCCTCATGATGTTGGCCATGTCTGCCAGCACCCCCGCTATGGAGATCAGGGAGTTGTTAATGGCCTGCAAGTCCTCCCTGATGCCCTGATACTATCCCTCCTGCAGCCACCTGTTCTCCTTCACTTTGTCAAGGATCTGGCCCATCGTGTCCTGGGAATGTCGTAAGGCTCCCAGGATCTCAGAGAGTGCCTCCTGGAGAGTTGGTTCCATGGTCCTGTCCTCCCCTGCACACAGCAGTCCTCCCAGTGTTACTGTTGTCCTGTGCCTCTGTCCTCTGAACAGTGTGCCCACTGCCACTGACCCCAGGTCCCTGATTGTCTTGTGAGTGAGGTGTGGACTGGGGTCCCTGTACAGGTGGGCACACTGCTGATTGACGTGTCCTGGGGACAGAGGTGTGGGTACGCTGGGTGGGTGCTGTGGTGTTGGTTCCTTATGGGGGAGGTTTTGTGGTGGTCTGTGAGTGGGCTTGGGTGACTGACTGTCCAGTGGACCCTGATGGGCCAGGTAGGTCTTCCAGATCCTGAAGTCCAGCGTTGCTGTCATCACTGGGGGCCTCTTCTGTTTGGGGACTGGATAGTGGTGGCACCACCTCTCCACTGACATTGGCTGGAGTACCTGTGGAGATGTAAATTATGTATTATGCTTGTACTTCCCTAGCTTCTGCTCTATGGTTGGTGTTACCCTGCCAGCTTTTGCTTGTGTTTGGTGATGTATTGTGGGATTGTTAGTTTCCCTATGCTGTGCATACTTTGGTAATGGGTGTCCATGCAGGTCTTGGAGGGGTGTCCATGCATTGGTATTGCATGCAGGGCTTGGCATTGTGTTTAGTCATATGTGTAGGTGCAGAGTGTGGGATGGTGTGGAGTGATTGGAGTGAGGGTGAGGGGGTGTGATGGCATGCAGCGAGTACCTTAGGATGCAGTATTGCCAGAACTTGCTCCTCCCATACTGTGAACTGTGGGGGAGGAGGCGGGGGTCCACCGCCAGTCCTCTGGATGGCGAACTGGTGTTTTGCTGCTATGGAACATACCTTCCCCCGTAGGTCGTTCCACCTCTTCCTGATGTCGTCCTTTGTTCTTGGGTGCTGTCCCACGGCATTGACCCTGTCCACGATTCTCCGCCATACCTCCATTTTCCTTGCAATAGATATCTGCTGTACCTGTGCTCCCTGACAATTTCCTCCACCATGACCCTTAAATCCTCCTCAGTGAAACAGGGGTGCCTTTGTGGTGCCATGGGTGTTATGTGATGTGTGTTGGTGAGGGTGATGTGGTTGGGTGTCTGATGTAGAGTGCGTGAGGGGTGTATGGGTGTAAGTGGTGTGTGTGTCTAGTTGCCTCTGTGCTCTTCTTCTCAGTCTCCTGGTGGCAATTGTTGTTTGTAAAGGGTTGTGGGTACTGTGTGTGTGTGTTTTATAGTGGTGTGGGTGTGGTGTATGTATGTGTATCAGGTGTGTGTTTTTAGTATTGGCCGATGTGGTATTGTTTTGTATGTGGGTGTCCATTCTGAGCATGGAGGTATGAACCGCCAATGGTTTACCACCATTGAATGTCCGCTGTGGTGATTCGTGGGTCATAATGTGGTGGGCATTGTTTTGTTGGTGTAACGGTATGGGTTTTGGGACTGCCACTTTTGCACTGACCTTTGATCTGGCGGATTTGTGTATGTGGCTGAATTCTGTCAGATTGGTGTGTGTGTGTCATATTAGGGTGAACGGATATCCTCCACAGCGGCGGTAAGTTGGCGGCAGTCAGTGTGGCGGTAAGTGGGATTTACCGCCAATGTCATAATAAGGGCCTAATTCTTTCAAAATTCATATCTCTGGTTCCCCTCATCCGATTCAATTAGTTTTGGTGTCATTTTTTTTTGTGTTCTATTTTTTTAAATTATTTTCACATAGTTAAACAGGTGTACAAAAGCAAACAAAGCCAAACCCTTCAGGGCTTGCGCAACACATACAGTCTGTGATCCATCGTATACATTCATGTCAAATTAGGAAACAATTTAAACCAATATTAATATTTGCGATATATAACCATTATTGCCAGTATATTGATCTCATAACAATAAATAGTTAGAGTACAATAGATCAAGGAGGTTCTCACACCTTATCTTATTATGATATAACTGTGGGTGTAGGGTATATCCGTTCCGGGGTACAACTATATGGTTGCAGAGTTATACTAGTGGTAGGATTTAGTAGTTGTCTGATGATCTCTCACTATCCTGTTCCGTGTCTCCAAGAGGGAGGTGTCAGATTATTGCTTTTTGTTTCTACCCCTAGGGATAACCCTTCCCTAAATAAGCCGGGGGAGCAGGATAGGGTAATTGCAAAAAGGGGGTCATAGGGGCTCGGCGGGTGATGATGCAGGAGAATAATCCAGAGTGATCTCTGTTTAGGGAATAATAGCTGAGGGTTAGGGGAATTTTTCTATCATAATATGGGGGAGGGTGATGTTCTGCTCTTGACATGGGAGGGGAGGTTTGAGGGTGGGACTCGAGTTAGGGATCTAGGGATATGAAATGTAGGAGTATCGGAGTTCCCTAGAGGTAATAGTGCAAGTAACAAGAACAGGTAATTTGCGACACCATTTAGATCAACGATGAGATAATCAGGCGCAAGGGACGAGAATTATCCTATGGATAGGGGATGTTCGGATCAGAAAGGTAGTGTTGGTATGGGTGATAACGATAGCAGCCCTAGAGAGGAGACAATGATAATAATAATAATAATAATAATAATGGTGACCGAGGGGGGAAAGCCAAGATCATAGGAAAAGGGTAGAGGTGGTAAAGCTGGAGTCATAGGGTAGGCAGAGCGAAGTTAATACGAAGAAGGGGGGATGGGAAATAATAGGTTAATGAAGATGTGGATGTAGAGATAGGGGATACAGGGAGTGGTGGGGTTAGGGAAATGAAACATCTATGCTAGGTTGTGAGTGGGCATTCAATAGAATATCGTTGTTGGAGCATATCAAGGGGGAAGGAGAGGGACATAATGTAGCAGGGGGCAATGTTGAATGAGTTTATGGAGTAGAGGTGAGGCTTTGCTTATGTAGTTTAGTTGTGGGCTCTTGTGGGGAAAGCTTAATTTGTCAATTCGGAGAGAAAGGGTGACCGGGTTTGTAAGAATACGTCAGTTTTATCCTGTAAATCAAATATGAGTGGCTCATGGGAGGCCGTCTGATATATTGCAATGATCCATTCTTCATGGGAAGGGACAGCTGTTGCACGCCAATGTCTGAGGATGCATAATTTTGCCGTAGCCAATGCGGTGTGTAGTAGGCGGCCTTGGGGTCGGGAGAGATGATGTAACTACCCAGTATCATGCAATAGTAGAAGGGATGGGGTGAGGAGTAATGGTAGGGGTAGCACTTCCCTAAGAGCGTTTCCTAAAGCCTGCCAAAAGGGTTGTATAGCTGAACAATCATGTAAAATATGGGTTAGGTCAAAGTGGGTGTGGGAGCATCTCCACCAGGACGCATGGGGTAAGAGTCTCGCCGCGCATAGTTTCTTGGGGGGTCCAATACCAATCATGCACAGTCTTAAAAAGACAAAATTTTAGTCGGGCCTCACAAGCTCCTCGGTCCCTTGCCTCAATCAAGTTAGCCCAGTCCTCTAAGTCATAGTCATTCTGTAGGCGAGCCTGCCATTTAATCTTAAGGGAGTTAAGGAGGGGTAGTGAAAGAAGGTGCTGGTTCAGTACTGCCTGTAGTCCAGATACAGCCCCCTTCAATTGGCCCCACGTTTCTAGATACTGGAGCATCGGCGAGTGTACAAGTCGTCGGGGAAGGCGCCCTAGCCATTGTACTAGACAGTGTCGTAGTTGTAGATAACGCCACGAGAAATGTTCAGGGAGATCGAATTTGTCTCTAAGTTCTCCGAACGTCTTACAGGTGTCTCCGGAAATAAGCTGGTCTATCCGCATGATACCTTTTAGGTACCAGTACTTCCAGTAAATAGTCTTACCCCCTATCTGAAACCCTTTATTGCCCCATAAGGGGGCTCTATCATGTAGATGTGGGTCTATTTTCAAGGAGCGATGTGCCTGTCGCCAAGCTTTCCTCATGGCTCCAATTATGGGGTTGGTGGATCGTTGATCCGTCAGGCCTGTGTTGTATATCATCAGGAGGCCGTGTGGAGCGTCCGCAAGCGTTCTTTCCACTTCCACCCAAAGTGGTGGGTATTGTGCGTTCGGGAGTAGGAAGATCAGCTGTGAGAGATGTAATGTCGAGGTGTAATGTTCAACTGAGGGTAGGTTTAAACCTCAGAAATTAACGCCAGGCTAGTAATGTGGATCTAGGTAATCGTGGGCATATGGATCCCCAGGCGATAGCACGGATACAACGGTCAATCTCTCGGAGTAGAGCTAGTGGTATCTGTAGGGGGAGCATACCCAGGACATAGAGAAACTTGGGAGGGTTACCATTCGCACTGCTTGCACTCTGCCCCACATGGAAAATCCCAGCTGTTTTCACTTCTCGAAGTCTTGCTTCATATTGTTAATTAAGGGGTCTAAATCATCTGTCACTATTTTTTCTAGACCTCTATTTATGTAAATGCCCAGGTAATGAAGACGTGAATGTTTTCATTTGACCGGTAAGCCTTGTAAGGAGGTGCTGACAGTTATAGGGGATAGAGGTAGTGCTTCGCTTTTATCCCAGTTTATCCGGTAGCCAGAGAGATGTTCAAATTCCATTAATATCTGCTTAAGGGCTGGGGGGGAATTGGGTAGGTCAGTGAGGGTGAGCAAAATATCATCTGCATAGAGGTAAATGGTAAAGCACCCGCCTAGGATTGAAATTCCTGAGATAAGGTTGGAGCTCTGGATTACCGCTGCTAGGGGCTCTATGGCCAGCAGGAATAGTAGAGGGGATAACGGGCAGCCCTGTTGAGTTCCTCTGTGGATCGGGAAGGTGCCCGAAAGAAACCCTCCACAGTTTACCTGGGCTGTCGGAGAGTCATAGAGTAATCGTACTCTATTGATGAAATTATTCCCTAATCCAAAACGTTTTAGGACTTCGAAGAGATACCACCATTCTATTTGGTCAAATGCTTTCTCAGCATCTAATGAAAGGGCAAGAGCTTCTTCCCGCGAATCTCGCGCTGTCCAAATGGTGTAGAATAATGTACAGAGATGGTTCCTTGATGAGCGACCCGGTACAAAGCCTACTTGAGTGTGGTGTATTAGGGAAGGAATTACTTTTTTGAGTTGTGTCACTAATATCCCTGCTAATATTTTGATGTCTCCATTGAGTAAGGAGATGGGGCGGTGGCTTCCACAGAAAAGAGGGTCCTTCCCTGGTTTGGGTAAAACTGTGATGGAGGCCTTATTGGAAAGAGGGTGTAGGGATCCCATGCGATCGGCCCCCTGGAATGCCTCGTATAAGGTTTACACAGTGTCAACCCCGGACCATTTGTAGAATTCAGATGTAAACCCGTCCTCTCCTGGTGCTTTATGATATGATAAGTTGGCTATCGCCTGTTGAATCTCAGCTTTACTGATATCACCCTCTAATAGCGCTCTACCTTCAGCCGTGAGACAAGGTATATGTGCACTCTGTAGAAAGGCATCCAAACGGTCAGTGGCCTCTACTGTTTCTGGGGTGTATATTGGGCTTGATAATAGCGGCCGAATTCATTTGCAATTGCCTGCGGATGTGTGAGAAGTACGTTGTCTCGGTTGTTTATTGCTGGTATAGTTAGTGTGGCTTCTCGTTGATGTAGTTGAGCGGCTAGTGAGCGAATCGCTTTCTCACCATGTTCGTAGTGGCAGCCGTTTTCGCTTCTGTAATGCATATTCCGCCTGTGAGGTGTAGAGTGAGTTGAGCACCATTTTAGCTTGTTCTAGATGGCGGTGGTTAAGTGAGGTAGGGGCTCGAGTGTATTCTAAGGTCGCGTGGGCTATACTTTCTTCTAGTTTGGTCTGTTGGTCTCTCCTTTGAGCATTGGAGATGGCAGCATCTCTCATTAGCTGGCCTCTAATAGTTGCCTTTGCCGCTGCCCATAGAAGTTAGGGTGAGGATACTGAGCTCTTATTGGGTGGGGGGGGCAGGGTTTTAGGTTTTGGGGTGGAGTTGGGGGGGTGGGGCGTTTTTGGTTTTGGGGAGGGGGTGGGGGGTTGGGGTTTTAGGTTTTGGGGTGGGGTTGGGGGAGTGGGGAGTTTTAGGTTTTGGGGAGGGGGTGGGGGGTCGGGGTTTTAGGTTTTGGGGTGGGGCGTTTTAGGTTTTGGGGAGGGGGTTGGGGGTCGGGGTCGGGGTTTTAGGTTTTGGGGTGGGGTTGGGGGTGGGGCGTTTTAGATTTTGAGGAGGGGGTGGGGGGTCGGGGTTTTAGGTTTTGGGGTGGGGTTGGGGGGGTGGGGTGTTTTAGGTTTTGGGGAGGGGGTGGGGGGTCGGGGTTTTAGGTTTTGGGGTGGGGTTGAGGGGGTGGGGCATTTTAGGTTTTGGGAGGGGGTGGGGGGTCGGGGGTTTTAGATTTTGGGGTGGGGTTGGGGGGGTGGGGCGTTTTTGGTTTTGGGGAGGGGGTGGGAGGTTTTAGGTTTTGGGGTGGAGTTGGGGGTGGGGCGTTTTTGGTTTTGGGGAGGGGGTCGGGGTTTTAGGTTTTGGGGTGGGGTGAGGCATGCAGGATCAATGGGTGCCTGTTACTAATGACTTTACCAGGAATGCCTTTACAACAAAATATCGTTTTTAAGGCATTCGTGGTAAAGGCATTAGTAGTAACAACGAGGTCGGTGTTCCGTCCTCGTTGTTTAGGCACCCGTTGTTTTGTCAGTCGGCATTCCGTCGTACAACCTGTGGGAGCATATATGGAACCTATGCAAATTGTGGAGAGGCCTACCCTGAGTTTGGCAAGGACGTAACGTCCTTCCGGGTCATGCCATGTTTTGAGCAGCCGAAACTGTAGTGAGCGACAAATGAGAATTGCTACCCCGCATCTCCTCCCAGTGCCCTGTGTTCCGTCATGTATGGATGGCCGTCCACTAAAGAGCACTTTGCCCACCCAATCTCTACGGAGTTTTTCAGATTCTACTGAGGAGAGGTGTGTTTCTTGCAATAGGGCAATATCAGCATGTTTAGAGCGGAGATAGGATAATACCTTCTGTTGTTTGACATAGTGGGTCATACCATGTACATTCCAGGATAGGGTTGTGAGTGGAGTTGTCGTTCCCATGAGTGTCTTGTAGATGGGATCTAGTCTATGGTGTGTATCTGTTTTTTGTATTTGGCATTGAAAGAAGAAGGGGAAGAAATAGGGAGAAGGGATGTCAGATGTAGAAAAGCCCCACCTGAACGTGTAGTGAGGGCGATGCTGTGAAGAGTAAAAAGTGCGGTGGATATAGAACCCTTGGTCACTGAGAGGAATAAATAAAGTAGATAAAAGAAGAAAATAGAAGGATATTAAATAGGGTGCAGTGAGGGATATAGGCAGGTATAAGGGAGCGAGGACTAGCCTCTAGATGGTCGGGAAGTGGCTGGTGACCTAAATTGGTATACGGGTGAAAGGGAGGGTATGAAGCTCTGAAAATAAAGAGCCAGGATGAGTGATAGTGGAAGGAGGGGTAGGAAAGAGAACAGTAGCGAGAAATTACTCAATACGGAAAAATTCTATTAAACTGCGGGTTTGAACCTGTAGGGTCCGCGCGCCGAAAGGATATTGTTATGGGGTGGGAATACAGTGGGGGGATTGATGGTTCTTAAATAGCCTTGAAGGTCCGTCAGACAGCCTCCTTGTTCTATGTGTTTTGTGTCATGGGGGTGATGGGGCGCTGGGAATTATAGATATGAGGGTCGAGACTTGGAGAGACGGAGATGGTAAATCATTCAATACCTCTTATATCTGTGAGTATATGTAGTTCATGGTGTGTGTATTGCTAGGTGTTGCAAAGTACCAAAAATTGTTGTGGATAGTGTTGCAGTCTGTGGGAGTGCCCAGATAGAAATTCAGAGGGTATAGTCCCAATGCTGGTAAATACAGGATGGGGATAGCGTTATTTTTTTCTCTATCTGAGGAGGGTATTGCCAAATAAATCTGTGTTAGCGGTTGATATTTGTGTCCTCGCTGGTCTATTCTTCATGAGGTGGCCGCAGGGTTTTGTCTGGGGGGCGTGTTTATGGAGAACCGATAGGTCTACCAGGAACATACTGGGGTTGTGAGGGTTTGTTGTGCTAGAACCCTGCATACTCTTCCCATCTATCGCATGTGAAGGGGATGTTTGACTAACATGGAACCATCCTTTCCTGCACCTACTTTGTAAAATAACCTTGAGGGGTGAGAGCGGAATGGACTCCTCATGGGAAAGGGGTACTTTCAACCTTGTAACTATTATATCAAGATGACCTGATTGTAGAAAAATAAAGAATACAATATGTAACAACATATTAACATGGCATTTACAACCCCAGAAATTGCCACTATTTATCCGGGAAGAAGTCATAATTGTGGCCCTTAGCTGGTATGGTAGTAGCATTGCTAATAAACATCAACCGTTATGGATCTTTTACATACAGAAGGATGGGGGTAGGACCCAGATCCCCCCCCACCAAAAAGGACAGTCCTCGATTAGATTAATTGGGTTTGCCACTTAGCTGTCCGAAGGTGAGTGGACCTGGCGACAGGTATAGATCCGGCATTCCTCCGGGTCTCTGGATGCTCAATGTCCTGGATGCTCGTCCAATGACGGTTTCAGGGGAGAGCAGGATTTGCTCTGCCCATGTCTTGGGTGTGGTCAATTACTGCCTGCAGTATATGTTCACGGCTGTCTTGTGATTTAGGGGGACGTTCATACATTATGCCTCTCTTTTGTTAGGAAGGGCGCTGGGTTTGGGATCGCAAGGTTGTGGTAGTATGGGTGTTACCAGTCTGGAAGGAGTCAGGGTCCACGTGTCCATGGGGTGTGAAACAATGTCATTCAGAAAGGAGCTGAGGTCTTCCGGCTCTGTAAAGTCATTGGATTTGCCATGGTAAGTGATCCACATACGCGCTGGTTCATATTTAATGTCTAGGTTCCTGAGTTGCGGCTGAAGAGCCAGGAATGCCTTTCGTTTTTCATTTGTCAGTCTGGAGAAATCCGCAGCTACTCTAATCTCGTGACTGTCCAGGGAGACCGGGCCTTGTGTTTTAGCTGCGGAAAGGACTTGGCGAGCTTGCTCATGGCGTAGGAAGCATGCTATGATAGGCCGTGGTTTGTCAGAGGTGGCTTTATGGGGTGGGCCCATCCTGTGAATTCTCTGGAACTCTGGTGGTAGTGAGAACTCTATGCCAAAGAGGTCAGGCAGGAGTGATTTGAGGAAGGTCTTGATATCAGATCCCTCTTTGTGTTCCGGAACGCCAAAGAAGCATACGTTGTCCTGGCGACTCCGATCTTCCAGATTGGTAACCTTTGCTTGGAGGGATCGTAGCTCAGTCTCCTGATTGGGTAATGCCGCTACTTGGTCTTCCACAGCTGTGAATCGTTGGTCTAAGGCGTTCCCTGTCTCCCGGAAGCCGGGGATGTCCGCACAGATGGCAGAGGAGGCTACAGTTAAGTCTGTTATCTTTAGGTCCATTGCCTCGAGACGACGTCCCACTGAGGCGATCTCCTGTAATGTACGATCTGTAGCTTCCAGTGCAGGGGGGTCTGCTAGTGAAGACATGGGGCAGGGCGCTGCCGCTTGTGCCGCCATGGTTTTTGGTTGTGCAATAGCCTCCAAGAACAGTAGTTGTCAGGAATGTTTGCCTGAAGACTTTCCGTTTGGCATTTCCCTCAGAGTGTGAGGGTCTCCAGAGGAGGGTACCTAGTGTATGTGCGCGTGGTGGATCCGAGTTGCGCCGCTCACAGTCCTTGTGTCTATCGGTCCAGGTATTGAAACCGCAATAGTTGCAGAGGGCTAGTCTCTGTAAGCGATGGTTGAATAAAGGGTAGATTGACACGTAGTATGGGACAGTTGAGGAGCTATGCGGACTGCGGAGAAGAGGAGCTCCAGCCCCCCTATTTCTTACTTGTGTGCCCCTCGGCGTCCGGCCCCGTTCTTTTGTTGTTTGCCGCACTGTCAAGGAGCGGCAGCATCACAAATCCCTTTCGCCGCCGCTCCTAAGGTCGGATGTGCCGCTCTCTCTAGGCCGCGGCTCGGCATGCGTCTGCAGGCCTTACGCGGTTCAGCGCTTGGTGCTGTTGCGGCATCTGTGCCCGCTGCAAATTCCCGTTGCCTCTCCGGTCCGCGTCTCCTGTGGTACTGGGAGGTTGTAGAGGAGGCTGCCTGTGGAGGACGTTGCTCCCGCTGAGGCTGAAATCTGGCCCGGCGTGCAGAGCTCCATCCTCAGGTGGCCATTCTCCTCGGCAGTCAAACCACATCCCCCGTTTTGATGTCATTTTAAAGATAAAAATATACTCTATTTTTTACAAATTGGTGTTGGATTTTTATCGTTTGTTGTGTTTTACTTATTTACTGTTTTGTGATTTTTAAATGCTTTACACATTTGTCTCCTAAGTTAAGCCTTGTCGCCCTTTGCCAAGCTACCAACGGGTTGAGATGGGTTTCATTTATTGAGACCTAACTCGACCTAAGTGGAGGTTAGTGGCCTATTGCTAAGTGTATGTACTTACCTTCCCTTACCAATAATACACTTTCCAAGATGGGCTGTTTGTGAATTCACTCTAGACAGAAACACAAAGGGAGCTGAGGTGTGTCCTGCATATCCTAACAAGCCTTCCTGGGCTTGGGTGGGAAGGAGGAGCTGTCATCTGCACTTGGAAGGGCTGTGTCTGTCCCCTCACAATACAGTATCCAACCCCCTAGTGTGTGTCTGGGGCAGGGCAAAGAAGAGGCAGGGTCTTGTGCACTACAAAAACTTTCCTTCAAAGGCAGAAATGAGAATAAGTATTGAACTGCTGACCCCACAACTTTAGATTACTTCTGCATCAAGAAGAACCTCTGCCAAGGAGAAGAGTTTGATGCTTGAGGAAGACCTGCCACTCTGCCTGTTGCTTTGCTATGCTGGCCTGATGCTGCGTCTGCCTTAAGAGGGAAAGGAATGGACTTTGCTTTATGAAATTCTGCTTGTGAAGATTCTGCAAGGGCTGGGACTGAGCTTGCCCCCTATTCTGAAGTCTCAGGACCATCAAAGACTTCATCTGCCAGCACCTGGGCTCTCTTGGCGAGACCTCTACCCTGCGAAGTGGTGCCACATCCAGTACATAGGATCTTAGAAGCAGAAGCTGGTAAAACCTGATAGAAAATCGACACAGCTGTAACTGAAAAAGCAACGCAACACTGGTAAAATTGACGTATCACAAGCTGAGTGAAGGTTCATCGCTGCTGTGTGTCTGGATTTTCCATGCATCCTCACTGGGTGTCAAGATCTTCAACATCACCGCTGGTACCCAAGGATGCTTGACCGGAAATCGACGCATCACTTTCCTTTGAGGAAAGAATCGACACACTGCTTACCCGCGGAGAAAGAATCTTTCAGGGGCTCAAATGCGAGAACTGAATTGATGCATCTCTTGCTTTTCCGATGCAAACTCGCCCCTGCGGCTTTATTTTTGTCCTCAAACAATGCCTCCATTGATTGTTATAGATTAAGACTCTATTTACTTTAAAATTTGATATCTTGTGTATGTTGGATTTTTGTAATTTTGGTCTTGCTTGATTTAGGTAAATATTAGTTATTTTTCTAAACTGGTGTAGAGTCATTTTGTGGTGTTTTCACCATGTTACTGTGTGTGTTTGTTCAAATACTTTACACATTGCCTCTGAGATAGTCTGACTGCTTTTGCCAAGCTACCAAGGGGGTGAGCAGGGGTTATCTTAGGTGTGTAACTACTTTACCCTAACTAGAGTGAGGGTCCCTACTTGGGCAGGGTGTAAACTGACTGCCAATTAGAGACCCCATTTCTAACATTCTTTTTTTTTCTCATCTTTGTTTACCTCTTCCAGCCTTAATCCATCCTCACAATATTGTGCTATAGCCAGCACTACTGTCAAGGGTTTGACCCTCCATGTAGTCTCCTAATTATAAATGCAGTTTCTTATTTACTCCAGCAATCTATTAACTAAACAGTTAACTAATGCTTGTTGTGACCTTGTTTGTAAAGTATCCATGCCGGCGAAAGCAGAAAATATAAGTTGTGACGACCTCAAAAAGAATACTGACACTGTCTCATCTTTGGTCTGCTTACAACGATTTAATTCTGCCAATTTATTTTCTGTTGGGGAATTATTTGTTGCAGTCCTTGTATTAGTCTTGTCATCTCAATTTATGCCATATATCTGGTGGCAACATGCATGATAACATCTGTTCTATGTCTTCTAATGTCAGTTGGCCTATTCTTAATATTTATTCCATCCTAGATTACCATTCTTCATCATTTTGCCTAATACCAGAGTAATCCATGGAGAATGATATAAGTTCTGCCTTTGTCCATGGGACATGCATGTGATACAAAGGCTTTGTAGCATCAAATCCTGGCACCTTCCTCAAGGGGCAAAATGGGACGTGAAAGTATTATTATCAGGAAGTGGGCAGGTAATGGGTTTGTCTTTAATAATTTTATTTGTCAACCATTGTGTCCGGGCAAGGTCAAATTCTACAAACCACCAACGGGCAATCAGTAATTTTCTCTTTTCTTTTTGTTGAAAAATATTTATCCCATCAACATAGGTATGTAGTTCCTTGTAATTTGAACAAACAGGGAAACAGGCAGTTGGGTCCTTAGCATCCTGTGTTTCTTTGGCAATATCCTTATAAAGCCCCCACATCTCAGTCAAGAGAGTTTTATTTGCTTGGTGTTGCATATGATAAGAGAATCCTTCTGGGAAATTCATGTTACTGTTAGTATGACATATTATTCCCTGCAAAAATCTATGACTTCATTTTCATCTGTGATAGATAATGTTTTTGGAATTGTTAACTGGCTTGTTTTAACTGTATTACTTTTGTTCCTTCTCTGTTCATTTGGTCATTTATCCTATTATCCTTATCACTCAGTATATGAACCTGGTGTTTTTCTATCCCGCCCGTTTGTTCATATTGGGGTGGTCTACTTCCTCTTTCCAACAGTCCCTTTATCGCTACATCTTCGTCTACCGGTGGGGAAGTGGCACTAAGGAACATTTTTTCACATGTCAAAATAATTATCCTATTTAATTCTTTAAAATTTTCCTTCTTTTTCAGATCATTATAGTCTCTCAACTTCCTCTTATCGGTCTTCCAACATTCCTTTATCTGTCTCTGTCTAGCATATTTTTCCCACTTATTTAATACATCAAATTGTAACAACCTAATTTTCTTTCTGCTCAGTTCACACAGACTTTCACACAAATATGTCAATTTATCAAAGTCAATGGTCCCGTCTACTGGAAACTGCAATGTTGCATCCTTTTTTTGTATATTTATTCCATTGATATAAAAACAGATATGTTTCCATTCCCTCTTTTATCATAATTTCCCATCAAGGAGTGTCCCTTCTTGGACATGGTTAGGCCTATACCTTTAGGTGCACAGGGTTAGGGTTATACCTTTAGATGCACTATGTCACTATTCAAAGTATAACTATGGTAGAAAATGTCTTGATATAACAATGATACTGCTAATCAGTTTTCTAGCCAGTGAGACAACTATTCATATTACATTTTACCTTTAAAAAATGTCATCATGACATTCATTCAGCATACATACTGGCCATCATACATCTTACCAAGTTGCAACAACTGTGTGTCTCAGGTTCTAAAGGATCCAGCCCAGTCAATCTCGTGCCTCAGGATACCGGCGATTACCTCAGACTGCAGTCGCGGGAATTGCAATCCCCTCTGCTTATGTGTACTTCAGAGTCAGTCGCCTATCCAGCCAGTCCTTCAACCGCAGCTGTTGTAATCCATCTGGATGGACTGGATGGATCCTGAACGAGCCCCCAGTTTGTGAACGCACAAATCAGGTACTGTCAATAAAGGAGACTAATAAACAGTCACAGTCGTGGGGACAGTTTATTTTGCAAGTTCAAATGGGAGAGTGTGAGGCTAGGCACTTCATGGAACACTTCTGCTGAATGCAATCAGCGCACAAATATTTATACAGAGTGGTTTCCATTACATTTTATGGAACAAGCTGGATCATCAAGTACGTGCAAGCAAGCAACCACAATAAATTCCACAGTTATTGCCTACACACAAAATCTAGGTAAAATAAACCTACATTCAATGATTCTTATACCAGGTAACACACATTAAATCTACAAATAGTGTGATGCAGATCTTGTCATCCTACACTGTTGTGCCCATCATCCACCTATGATTCAATAATACCCAATAATGCATTATTTTAGTAATTAGTATGTTTCTTTATTAGTGCTATTTTTTTAATAAGAGATGACTCAATATAAATTGAGACCTTGGTTAATGGCACCCTTTGCTTCAACCTTCAACAAATGCAGAAAAAGCATATAGCCTAGAATGTAAAAAGAAAAGAAACAATGTAGAGCGTACCTTTGGCTTGATAAGGGCATGTTTCAGATATTTGTGAAGGAGCGGTGGTTCTTTGCAAGATGTACCTGAAAAAATCTGTAAGATAACTATGGCTTCCTGTCATCTTCATCAAATCTGCCAAAAAAGAATAAATGATGATGTTTCAGATTTAGATGGTGGTGAGAAAGATGATGTAAATGAATATGGGCAGCATTGTCTTGATGGGAATGCAGCTAAAATTAGGGATAGCATTATATTAAATTACTTTTGATTGTTAATTTTGAGAAATTGGGTTGTTGGTTGACTGAGGTGTGAACCCTGGTCAAGCTGCAGCTACAGTCTCTGGCAAGGTGAACCACCTAGTGTCCCTAATTTAACCTGTGCTTACCGCTGGGTAGATTGGCACAAAAAGCAGTCAGGCATAGAGGCAATGTTTGAAGCATTTATGCGACACTCAAACAGTAATAAACTGTAAACTCAACACAAGAATAATCCCACACAAATGTAGATAAATAAAGTACATTTTAAGAAATTATTTGATACCAAAACAACAAAAATCCAATCAGTAGAACTGAAGTTAAGAATTTTTAAAGTTTTAAATGAAAACTAGCGGCTAAATGATCAAAGCGCCACCGCAGTATCTAGTCGCATGAGACCAGGTCAAAGTCGAAAAATATTGCTGACTGCGATGGATGGCTGGGATACAAAAAGTAGATTGGGATGGTCAGCACGTACCTACGAACTTAGAAGAAAGTTCTGAGAAGGTAAATTTCAGCCAAGCAAGGATGCAGATGATGTCAAAGGAAAGAATGTCGCTGCCTGAGAGCCGCCGGGGAAGTCGTGAAGATTTCTACATTCAAACTCAATCTCTTTTTAGGAAGTCGAAGATCTCTAGCGGGACAAGGCAGGAAGCTGTCACTGAAAAGAGTTACAGGAGGTCAGATACTCCTTTGACGAAGAACCGCTGAACTGGATTTGCTGCTGCGGAGAAGAATGTAGCAGGAGTAGCCCATAGTCAGAGATAGATTGACAGGTTGATCCCGGTCTTCTCTTGATTCTCAAAGCACTAAAGCAATTTTTAAGCCAAAAGGCCTCCGTTTTGGATTTTTGCTATCTGGGCACCACCACCAAGGGTCCAGGACTGGAAAAGCACCAGGGTTAGGACTCACTCAGGCTTGGTCCAGCTTCGGGTTCATGTTGGCTTTGAACAGAAGGTTAATATTTTAGCCCTTTGGAGTAGGCCTCTAAGAGTTCAAGGCAGACTCATGGCAGCAAAGCAGTCCTGTGGTGTACACAGCAGGCCACAGCAGATGGCAGTCTTCTGAGAGTCCTTCTGCACGTCGAGAAAGTGAACTGAAGAGTGAGTCTGAAAGCCATATTTCTATTCCTGGTACCTTCTTTGAAATTAGGAGAAGGTTCCAGGGGTTTCTCTTAGAAGGGCTTGGAATATCCTGACTCTCCTGCCCTAGATCCAAGTTGGCTGCACGAGCAGTGCAGTGGTTACTTGCCCTTTGTGTGAAGGCAAAGCAGAGCCCATTCAGTTGCAAATGGGGCTGTGCCCAGCTCTGCCCCCCATCGTCCCAGCCTATGGCCCATTCAGGCACATCTAATCTCTTTGTTATGTGACTGTCTGAGAGGCATTCACAAAGTCTAACAGCAAGTTACACTCAGTCATGTGACCTAACACAGGCTGCAGGTACCAAAATGCTATGGGCAGGAAATGCCAACTTTCCATATGTGACATTTTAAAAATCATAATTTAAAACCCAACTGAGCCATTGAAGAGGAGTTTTAATTACAACTTAATGGATACAAGACATGAAATGCTTTACTGTTCTCAGTCAAAGGTTAGCACTTATTGAATGTAATAAGACAACCTAATGTTATCCTATGGTACAGATAGGCCTCATGGTATTGAAATACTAATTTAGGAGTTTTTCACTACACATACAACTTAGATGTACAGGTCACCCTTTTAAATTACTAAGCACCCTACCCTATGAGATACCTGGGCTTAACTTAGGGGTGACTTATATGCAATAAAAGGGGAGTTTAACGCTTGCCAAAGAGGTTATATTGCCAAATAAAATTGGAAGTTTAAAACTGCATTCAGGCTGAACTGGCAGGCCTGGGACATGTATTAAGAGGCTACTGGAGTGGGTGGCACACTAAGTGCTGCAAGGCAACTAGTTGTGTTTAATTTGCAGGCCCTGGGTATATGACATACCACTCTACACGGGACTTATAAGTAAATTCAATATGACAATAAGGTGTAAACACTTTTACAATGGAGTGTGCACAAGTTCGTTAGCACTGATTAGCAGTTGTAAAGTGCCAACAAAACCGAATTTCAGCGAAAATGGAGGGAAACAGGCAAAAGGTTTGTGGGAAGACGACCCTAAGGCTGACAGTGTAAGAGCGAAAGTCATCAAAGCAAAAGAAAGTAATTTTGTGTTTAAAAAATATTTACTTTTGTATTTTTTTTGTGAAAACATATTTTTGAAATAGTTATTTACTGTAAATAAAGATACAAAAATCAAGTTAATAACACATTTCTTTGAATAAAAGCAATGAATGCAGTCCCCTTGTTTGAAAAAATAAGCAGTAATATATTGATTATTAAAGACAACATTTCAAAAAATGTTATTTTTAATTCTTTGCATATTTTGCTTTGATGGTGGTCCATTTACACCAGCTAACTGTACACTATTGCAAATCCACGCCTGGACTTGGTTGCTGTGTGTTAAAAAACAGTAATACAATTTATTGAGGTGTAGTTTACATTTTAAAAGTATAATTCTACTGTTATTTATAACAATTAGTTGGTGGTGCAACGCGTTCTATTCTATTGTTTTTGAGGCTGTTTGACCCCTTAACGCGAGGCGCTTGCTGCCTACGCATATCACGCGTGGAGAAGAATTTGGGGAGCTAGGACAACGCAATCATCGATCGCGTCGTTCTCTTTTTCTTGCCTTTAGCGGGAGCGGCGCATGCATGCGCTTTCTGACTCCCAATCACCGCGATTCGTCTGGGGAACGCGTGGAAGTGCGGGCTCAGTCTTAGACGACTTACAGTGCTTCTGCTGGTTCCCCTGGATGCCCTGCCTTGACAGAGTTCAGCAGGATTGTAAAACTCTTGCAGAGGCCCTGCCCAGAGCTTTTTTTAGGCCTTGCTTCCTTCAAACCTTTATTCTGCACACTGTGCTGGCCTTGATTTGCTGGGGTATATTGAAAGTTTAACTTTTGGCTGCCGTGCTCCCTATGATTAACCCCTTTGGGGCTCTGAGTTTTTTTCCTGAATCAAAGAACTTTGGGGAATTCTAATATATTTGCCTAGCAAAGGTAGACTAATGGCAGATGAATACCAGGACATAGATGATAATTATTTTTAGGGGGAGGACCCCATTGGGTCATTTGAACAGAACCTGGTCCATGCCCTTGACGCAGGAGTGCATCAGACGGTCAATGACACCCTGGAGAAAGCCATTGCCCCCTTGAAACATCATCTGTATGGGTTTGCGCAACAGTAGGGATGGCTTTCCCCTCCCCCTTCTGATATGCCAAAAAATGTAGGAAAAAGGCTCTGCAGCCCAAAGGACCTCATGCAGTGACTTTTGAGAAATTGGCAGCATCTCTGTGCTCTGACCATGCTTATAGCGTACCCTCTACCTCCAGTGATGACACGCGATCAGATGATTCTGAATCCCCAGACTCAGAGTTCGGATCAAGAAATAATCCCAGAATCCAGCAAACGGAAAAAAAATCATAGCATACAGAACCATGTAAACAGCGCAAGGTTCTTACATTCCAACCCGGGGATGTCGTACATCCCAGATCCACTTCCTGGGTTCCCCCATTAGAGGTAGCGGATTACGTTGCTTCCCATATCTGCTAAGGCTTTGACAAAGATGTATGTGCACGGCTGCGGTCGGAATGTCCCAGACCAGACCTACCTGATAAGGTGATAGACACCCCGGAGGTGGACCCCGCCATCGGTACCTACCTTAAAAAGTTCACCAAGGACCCTAAGAAGGATTTAGACCGGGTTTGGAAATCATGCCAGGACAAGTTTTTGGACATATTGGGTCCATTAACAAAGATTTTGGAGATGGCTTTCCACTCCAAGGACGTTTTGGTGGGGTAGGCCCAGCGTGCCATATGCCAGCTGGGCAAGGTGAACTGCGCTATTTCTAGCAAACGGCGCAGATCTATCTTGATGAAATTGGATCCTAAACTAGCTGATTTAGCCTCCTCAGAGGCTGGCCCTTCAGCCCAAGGTCTCTTCTTTGCAACGCCCTTTTAGAAGGAGCTATCTAAGTTTGTTGCAACATATTCAAACCTAGACTAAGCCCAAGGATCTATCAAAAAAGTCCTTTGCCCACTTTTTAACAGTCCGGACGCTTCAGGGAGTGAGTGTTCAGCCGTGGATATCAACAAGGCCCGCATAGAGAATACTGTTACAGAGGTAGAGATGGCTATCAGGAGCAGTCTGCCACCTTCTACCCTTCCAGATCCCGCTACAACAGAGGCCTTTTTAGAAAAGGGCGAGTTAGGGGCAGCCAATCAATCAATCAATCAATATATTTATAGAGCGCACTACATACCTGTTAGGGTTTCAAGGCACTGAGGGGGGGAAGGGGAACGATGCTACTGGTCGAAAAGCCAGGTCTTGAGGAGTCTTCTGAAGTTGATTAGGTCCTGGGTCCGTCGCAGGTTGGTTGGGAGAGTGTTCCATGTCTTGGTGGCGAGGTAGGAGAAGGATCTGCCGCCGGATGTCTTTCGGCAGATGCGGAGGACGGTGGCGAGTGCGAGGTCTGCGGATGGGGGTGTAGAAGCTGAGTCTGTTGTTGAGGTAAGCAGGTCCGGTGTTGTGGAGTGCTTTGTGTGGTGGGTGAGGAGCTTGAATGTGATCCTCTTGTCAACGGGGAGCCAGTGGAGGTCTCTCAGATGGGGAGTGATGTGGTTGCGGCGTGGTACGTTGAGGATTAGTCGGGCAGAGGTGTTTTGGATGCGTTGGAGGCGCTGCAGGTGTTTTGTCGGGATGCCTGTATAGAGTGCGTTGCCGTAGTCTAGCCTGTTGCTAACGAGGGCCTGTGTCACTGTTTTTCTTCTGTCTGTTGGGATCCACTTGTAGATCCTGCGAAGCATGCGGAGCGTGTTGTAGCAGGAGGAGGAGACTGCGTTGACCTGTTTTGACATGGAGAGGGAGGAGTCGAGGATGAAGCCCAGATTGCGTGCGTGGTCGGTCGGTGTCAGTGGGGTTCCTAGAGATGTTGGCCACCAGGAGTCGTCCCTGGCGGAGGGGTTGGGTCCAAGGATGAGGACCTTCGTCTTGTCCGAGTTCAGTTTCAGGCGGCTGTTTCTCATCCATTCGGCAACGGCCAGCATTCCCTCATGGAGGTTGGACTTGGCAGTATGCGGGTCCTTGGTGAGGGAGAGGATGAGCTGGGTGTCGTTGGCGTAGGAGATGATGTTGAGGTTGTATTGGCGGGCTACTTGAGCGAGGGGTGCCATGTAGATGTTGAATAAAGTTGGGCTGAGGGATGAGCCCTGGAGTACGCCGCAGATGAGTTTGGTGGCTTCGGAGCGGAAGGGAGGGAGGCGGACTCTCTGGGTTCTGTTGGAAAGGAAGGATGTAGTCCACTCGAGAGCCTTTTCTTGTATTCCGGCTTCGAAGAGGCGGGTTCTCAGAGTGTGATGGCATACCGTGTCGAAGGCGGATGATAGGTCCAGGAGAATGAGGGCTGATGTTTTGCCGTTGTCCATTTGGCGTCTGATGTCGTCTGTGGCGGCGAGGAGCGTGGTCTCAGTGCTGTGGTTTTGTCGGAAGCCGGACTGGGAGGGGTCTAGGATGTCGTTGATTTCAAGGTGGCGAGTCAGTTGTGCGTTGGCGATTTTCTCGATGACCTTCACAGGGAACGGGAGCAGGGAGATGGGTCGGAAGTTCTTAAGGTCCTGGGGGTCTGCCTTGGGCTTCTTAAGGAGGGTGTTGATTTCGGCGAGTTTCCAGCTTTCTGGAAATGTTGCTGTTTTGAAGGAGATGTTGATGACCTTCCGTAGTTGGGGAGCGATGGTTGCGTCTGCTTTGTTGTACACGTGGTGGGGGCATGGGTCTGACGGTGATCCGGAGTGGATGGAGTTCATGATCTTGCGTGTCTCGGTGTCGCTGACGTTGGCCCAAGAGGTTAGGCGATCGGAGCGGGTGGTGTTAGCGGGGGTGGTGTCTGGCGTGGTGGGGGCGGCTGTGGTGTTGAAGCTGTTGTGGATGTTGGTGATCTTTTGGTGGAAGAACGTGGCCAGGGAGTCGCAGAGCTCTTCTGAGGGTGAAATGTCGTTGATGTTGGCGCTGGGGTTGGAGAGTTCTTTCACGATGCTGAAGAGCTCCTTGCTGTCGTGTGCGTTGTTATCAAGGCGGTCTTTGAAAGAGGATCTTTTGGCTAGTCTGATTAGTTGGTGGTGTCTGTGGGTGGCGTCTTTGTGGGCCGTGAGGCTGTCAGGTGTGTGTTCGGTGAGCCATTTGTTCTTGAGTTTCCGGCAGTTGTGCTTGGAGGTCTGGAGCTCTTTGGTGAACCAGGTGGCTTTCTTGGCAGCTTGGTTGTTGGAAGACTTCTTGAGTGGAGCAAGGGAGTTGGCGCAGTCGTTGATCCACTGTCTGAAGTTGTGGGCGGCGGTGTCTGGGTCGGTGGGGTCGTTAGGCGGGTTCTTGGCGAGGGCGCTGGTCAGCTGGTCTTGGGTGATTTTGCTCCAGTGGCGGCGGGGTGGCTGTAGGGTACGGTGGTGTTTGACCTGTTTCTGGAAGGAGAAGTGGATGCAGTAGTGGTCGGTCCAGTGGAGTTCGGTGGTGTGGTTGAAGGTGATGTGGGCGCTTGTGGAGAAGATGGGGTCAAGCGTGTGGCCGGCTGCAAGGGTGGGTGTGGTGACGAGTTGTCTGAGGCCGAGGTTGGCGAGGTTGACGATCAGATACCGATTTAAGACAGATGTGCTTTGAATGATGAGAGATGCATACACCTGTTGAATAGAGTTCTCGCTTTTAATAATCATATCCCATTGCACTGGCAGGGAATTGTACATAATATCTATATTTGTATTTTAATTAGCACACTAGCACTTTAGTTTGCTTTGTTGACACTAGCATTTTATTTCATGTTTGCATTATTACCTTTGGATGTACATAAATACAAGGGTGTTGTAATTTGAACTCTTAACATAATTGACTTGGACTGTAATATGTAGCAATATTTTGATGGACATTATAGTTTTGCATTACTTGGGACACTTCCATTTTAAATTTTCCATTGAGATCTGTGCTAATGTTCAAAACCGTTCGTATATGATCGTTTTTTATCGAATGTATGAGTGATAATGGAGGTTGGAATATTTATTGAGCTAATTAATGCAAATACAAGGAATATAAAGTAAGAAAATGCCAATGAAACTAATGAATTAAGGCCCATATTTATACCTTTTTTAGTGCCGCATTTGTGCCGCTTTTTGACGCAAAAGCGGTGCAAACTTACAAAATACAATTGTATTTTGTAAGTTTGCACCACTTTTGCGTCAAAAAATGATGCAAATACCGTGCTAAAAAAGTATAAATATGGGCCTAAGAGTTAAATAACTGTTTTTTGCTAAATGCCATCACTAGGATAAAACATCGCAGATGTACAGTTACAGGATTTCAATTGATGGTCACAGCTCTAGTGTTTGGGGCTAAGGAAATGGATGAAGGACTGCATAAATGAAGCCTATTGGGAGTTTCTGTGAGGCCCAGTTGAAGGTGCAGTCAAAATGTGTAGGCTGTTAATTTTTTTTCAAAATGTGTTTCGCACTCTGTTGAACCTGAAATTATGATGCCCAAAGAAGAGCAACAATAAAACATTGTCTGATGTTTCGAATTGGACCAGGAGTCATTTGTCCTTGTGCCCCTGTGTAACTGGTCTGGGGAGTGGCTGAGAAGAGACCTGTTCGTTCTGAGTATATATATCTATATACATATATATAATCACTACCATTAGGTAGTTATAATTAGGTCTGTTTTTCCATAGATGCAGTGGTTTTTACTTTTCTGATAACTTTAGCGCCGTTTGATGAGTCTTCACAAACCGTTCAACAAAAAAGTTCATCCACCTCAGCTTTTTTCAGGAAACCTTCAAGGTGATTTCTCAGGTGAGGGCCTAGAAAAAAGGAGGTCCCAAAACGTAAAATCTCCGAGCATTTGCTATAGACTTCTTTAGACATGGCTACAGCAAAAACTGCTTAACAGAATTATACCAATTCAGCCCCCTGCCTTTCCTTCTGGCGCCTCTGACCAGGGCAGTGGGAGTGGGCTATCCCCCATCTAGCTGGCATAGCTGAGGGCTGATGCCTTAAACCGGTGACTCTCAACCTGCAGGGGTCGAGATCTGATGGCAGATAGCTGTTGTGCAGGTGGGGCGACCCTCCCTTGTTGCCAGGTACCTGACTTGCCCTGGTACTGTGTGGCTGGGGTAAGGTTTTGAAGACTCATGTGGTCCTTCCTGGTCCTCTGGGAGAGACCAGCGGTGTTGGAGCTGCCTGGCCCCTGTGCTGCTCTGGCAGCCCCCCTTCCCGTGGGGAGGCTCCCGGGCTGAGCGCCTGGTGCTGTTCTTTGAATCGTGGAGATTGACTCCCAGAGGAGAAGCCTGATGGGGTGCCCGACCATCTTGCTGTGTGCTTGGTGAATGGGTGGTGCTGCCTTCCTCCCACCTCTGCTGCACACGCAAGACACTGATCATTGACACTTTGAACGCACCTTGCGGCCCTGGGTTTTTTACTGGGGCTACGCCTGTCTAAAGGTTGCTTGATTGTCAATCACGTTGGGGCTTACCCAGGGCACACTGGGGCTGTCGCACGGTAGCTCTACTACCTTTGTCCCCGCCTCCAAGGTCAGACGCCCCTGATTGCCTGCAGCAGGATCCCACCCTTGGCCCTGTCATGGAGGTATGCTGCCGGTGCTCCTAGCCTTCCCACCCCGCCTTGGCAGAGTGTGGGCAGGGGACCGGTCTACCCTGGGTACGTCCTGGGGTGCCTGGCTGCATGTTGCATGTGATTGTCTGTGGTGTTCCAAGGCTGCCTATGCACACAGCCTTGGATGCACCCCTCTGTTTCTGGTTCCCCGGGGGTGGGGTGGGCCAACTGCTGGCCTTGGGCTTCAATCCAGAAAAAAGGGTGTCTTGCCATGTCCCCCCGTCCCCTGGCTTTCCCGACTGCTTTGGCATCTGACTACGACCCCAAATCAGGTGTGGCAACCTGCTGAATGTAAGCAGATGCAGACAGAAGGAGGCCGCCTCCAGCGCCCTTACTTGCACGCATGTTCGTTGGGCACCCCGTGCTAAATCATTTGTAAATTAACTGATTCCAGTTCAGGGTTTCTTAAGTAGCAGAGCAGCTACCTGTTGCGATCTTTTGAAAGTCATCCTGAGCCAAGCTTTTGTCTCCGTCTGTAGGTGCCCGTGTCCCCCCCACCACACCTAGACTTTTGTCTCCATCTAGGGTTCTGTAAGACCCCACTTTGTGGGGGCCTAATAGTGAAGGAAATTGGGCAGGCCAGTGAGGAGAGGGTGTGGGGCAGACCGGGCCTAAGTCTCCTGGTCTCCTTGTGCCCAGGCACCCACCCAAAGGCAGAACCCTGAGCCCATGGTATGCTGAGGGCAGTCGCTACACAGCTGCAGACCGGAGCGGACTCTTGTGCTCCCCCTCCAGGTTCGGGTCTAGAGCAGTGTCTAGCCCTGCATGGAGGCCTCTGGCCCATTTCCAGCACCTGTTTTAGTGATGTTTTCATCATTTTTACTTTTTCTGGTTCAAGGGGGCAAAGTCACTCCTTCTAACCAGGGCTATGGGGCTCCACGTCAGGTAACATTCCAGGTTTTTCCCTTGGACAGAAGTGAACAAAACAAACATGCCACATGGTCTAAAAGGTATACAAACTCCTTCCCAATATCAGTTCTGAGTCTTCAGTTCCTCTCCAGCCTCCCAGCACCAGTATTAGTGATATTTTTGTCATTTTGAGTTTTTCTGGTTCCTGGGGGCAAAGTCACTCCTTCTACCCAGGGCTATGGAACTCCAAGTCGGGTAAGATTTCAGGTTTTTCCTTTAGATGGAAGTAAACAAAAAAAACATGCCACATGGTCCAAAAGGTATACAACTCCTTCCTAATGTCAGATCTGAGCCTTCAGTGCCTCTGGCCCCTTTCTATGCTCTCAGTACCAGTTTTATTGATATTTTCGTCAGTTTGAGTTTTACTGGTTCAAGGAGGCAAAGTCACTCCTTCGACCCAGGGCTATTGAGCTCCAAGTCAGGTAAAATTTGAGGTTTTTCCCTTAGATGGAAGTGAACAAAAAAAACACGCCAAATGGTCCAAAAGGTATACAAACTCCTTCCCAATGTCAGTTCTGAACCTTCAGTGCCTCTGGTGCTTTTCTAGGCTCACAGAACCAGTTTCAGTGATATTGTTGTCATTTTGAGTTTTTCTGGTTCAAAAGGGCAAGGTCACTCCTTCTCAGGACTATGGAGCTCCATGTCGGGTAAGATTTCAGGTTTTTGCCTTAGATGGAGGGGAACAAAAAAATACTACACATGGTCAAAAAGGTATACACACTCCTTCCCAGTGTCAGTTCTGAGCCTTCAGCGCCTCTGGCCCCTTTCTAGCCTCTCAGCACCAGTTTTAGTGATATTTTCGACATTTTGAGTGTTTCAGGTTCAAAGGGCAAATTCACTCCTTCTACCAAGGGTTATGGAGCTCAGAGTATGGTATGATTTCCGTTTTTTCCCTTGGATGGAGGTGAACAAGAAGAAAAAAAAAACACACACACACTTCAAGTAGTCCAAAAGGTACAGAAACTCCTTCTCAGTGTCAGTTCTGAGTCTTCAGTGCCTCTGGTTGGGTCTGCCCTGGCTGGGTCTAGAAGCTATGACTGGGCCTGGCTGGGTGGGGAAGCTATGACCTGGCACCGGTTGGGAGTTCCGGCTGGCCGTGGTGGAAGCCCTACCCCAGTCTGACAATCCGCAAATATAAATAAACCATTTACAAGTGTTTCTAAGTAAGTAAACCTTGTGTGATCCACACAAAACACACCACATCTTAGTCCCTTAGTGACTAGTATCCAAAAAGATGTGATGGCAAGGTGTTCGTTAAGGAAAGAGTATGCATGGATGGTAAAAAGCAAAGATAAACACCAAAACATAATTGCACACTCACCCACTAGTCCATCTCAGGCATACTGGTTGGATCTGGCATAAGGGTAAGTAAATGGTTAACAAAAAATCTTTATTCACCAATGACTATGAAATAAAATCCCCAAATATCATTGATAAATCAACTATTTACAAGTGATTTTAGGTAAGTAAACCTTGTGGGAGCCACATAAAACACACCACATATTATTTTCTGCTCTGATGACATGGATGTGCTGTGCGTATGTCAACATCATCAGATCGCCAGGGGGGGGGAGGCTCAGGGGTGGCGGCGGAAGGTATTCTGTTGCCATCCCCGGTGGGGGCCTATGGGTGGGTGGCCCACGGGGAAGCACTAGCGCTTTCTCCGTGTGTTGGTCCCAGGACACAATGGTTATGTCCTTGGCACAGCAGCGCTGCAACCAAGGACGTAAACATTCCGCCCTGGGTACAGAAGGGGTTAACCCCTTCTCTGCCAGACCTTTTCCCACCCTGTGCTGAGCCTTTCTTTTTGCTATTTGTGGAAGTTCACACTTAGGCACTCATAACTTTTTGTTCACATAAGCTACCAATGCCAAATTTGAGTCCTTTTTTTCCAACATCCTAGGGATTCTAGAGGTACCCAGAGTTTGTGCCTTCCCCTGGAGGAGACCAAGAAATTAGCCAAATTACAGGTAAGTTTTCATTTAAAAAAAAAAAAAAATGGAAAAAAGGGCTGCAGAAGAAAGCATGTGTTTTTTTTCCCTGAAAATGGCATCAATAAAGGGTTTGTGGTGCTAAAATCACCATCTTCCCAGCTTTCAGGAACAGGCAGACTTGAATCAGAAAACCACATTTGTCAACACAACTTTGGCATTTTACTGGGACATACCCATTGTTTACTAATTTTTTGTGCTTTCAGCCTCCTTCCAGTTAGTGACAGAAATGGGTGAGAAACCAATGCTGGATCCTGGACAGCTAAACATTTATGAAAAGTGGACAACATTCTGAACACAGCAAGGGGTCATTTGTGTAGCTCCTTCAAGGTTTTCCTACAGAATGTAACAGATCAAATAAACAAATATTAAAACTCAGGTGAAAAAAGGCCCATTTCTGTCCAGGTTTACTTCTATAACTTTTTCCAGCTATGGTAGATTTTTGACAGCAATACAACGTTTTGCCTGCTGGACTCTTCTGGGTGCGGGATATTTTGGGCTTTTGGATTCATCAAGAACCCCAGGTACCCAGAGTCAATAAAGGGGCTGCACCTTGCAATGGGTTTTCATTGTATACCGGGCATCCAGCAATTCATTTGGTGAAATATAAAGAGTGAAAAATTGCTATCAAGGAAACCTTTGTATTTCCAAAATGAGCACAAGATAAGGTGTTGATAAGCAGTGGTTATCTCTGAATTCCGGGGTCCCCATACTAGCATTTGAATTACAGGGCATTTCTCAAATAGACTTCTTATTTACCCACTGCCTTACGTTTGGAAGGACAAAATGTAGAAAGAGACAAGGGGCAATGACACTAGTTCTTCTATTCAGTGTTCCCCAAGTCTCCCGATAAAATTTGTACCTCACTTGTGTGGGTAGGACTACAACCTGCAACAGGAAATGCAACATGGACACATCAGATTTTTACTTTGAAATCTCACATGTTTTTTGGAAAGTGCCTTGCTGTGGATTTTGGCCTCTGGCTCAGCGGGCACCTATGGAAACCTACCAAACGTGTGCATTTTTTAAAACTAGACACCTATGTGAATTCAGAATGGGGTGACTTGTGGGGCTCTCACCAGGTTCTGTTACCCAGAATCCTTTGTGAACCTCAAAATTTGGCAAAAAGAAAAAAAAATTCCTCACATTTCGGTGATAGCAAGTTCTGGAATCTGAGAGGAGCCACGAATTTCCTTCCACCCAGCATTTCTCCAAGTATCCTGATAGAAATAGTACCTCACTTGTTTTGGTAGGTCTAGTGCCCTCGACAGGAAACGCCCCAAAACGCATCATGGACACATCAAATGTTTACATTGACAACTGACGTGTTTTTTGCTAAGTGCCTACCTGTGGATTTTGGCCTTTGGCTCAACCACCAGCTAGGACGACCTAGCAAACCTGGACATTTATGAAAACTAGATACCTAGAGGAAACCAGGATGGGGTAACTTGTGGCGCTATTACCAGGTGCTGTTAACCAGAATCCTTAGCAAACCTCAAAATTTGTTAAAAAACACTTTTTCCTCACATTTCGGTGCTGTAAAGTTCTGGAATCTGAGGGAAGCCACAAACTTCCTTCTAACCAGCGTTCCCCCAAGTCTCTTGATAAAAATGGTACCTCACTTGTGTGGGTAGGCCTAGTGCCCGCATCAGGAAATACCCCAAAATACAACATAGACACATCACATTTTTACATTGAAATCTGACCTGTTTTTTTGCAAAGTGCCTACCTGTGGATTTTAGCCTCTCGCTCAACTGGCACCTAGGGAAACCTAGGAAACCTATACATTTTTTAAAACTAGACATCTATGGGAATTTAGAATGGGGTGACTTGTGGGGCTCTCACCAGGTTCGGTTAGCCAGAATCCTTTGCGAACCTCAAAATTTGGCAAAAAAAACCACTTTTCCCTCACATTTTTGTGATAGAAATTTCTGGAATCTGAGAGGAGCCACAAATATTCTTCCACCCAGCATTCCCCCGAGTCTACCGATAAAAATGGTACCCCACTTGCTTTGGTAGGCCTAGTGCCCGCAACAGGAAACGCCCCAAAACGCAGCATGGACACATCAAATTTTTACATTGACAAGTGACGTGTTTTTTGGAAAGTGCCTAGCTGTGGTTTTTGGTCTCTAGCTCAGCTGGCACCTAAGAAAACCTACCAAACCTGTGCATTTTTTAAACCTAGACACCTAGGGGAACCCAGGGTGGTGTAACCTGTGGTGCTCTCACCAGATTCTATTACCCAGAATCCATTGCAAACCTAAAAATTTGGCAAAAAAAAACACTTTGTCCTCACATTTCGGTGATAGAAAGTTCTGAAATCTGAGAGGAGCCACAAATTTCCTTCCACCCAGCATTCCCCCAAGTCTCCTGATAAAAATGGTACCTCACTTGTGTGGGTAGGCCTAGCACTCGCAACAGGAAATGCCCCAAAACACAACATGGACACATCATATTTTCCCAAAGAAAACTGAGCTGTTTTTTTTGCAAAGTGCCTAGCTGTGGATTTTGGCCTCTAGCTCATCCGGCACTTAGAAAAACCTAGCAAACCTGGACATTTCTGAAAACTAGATACCTAGGGGAGCCCAGGATGGGGCAACTTGAGCGCTCTCGCCAGGTGCTGTTACCCAGAATCCTTAGCAAACCTGAAAATATGGCAAAAAAACACCTTTTCCTCACATTTCGCTGCTGTAAAGTTCTGGAATATGAGGGGAGCCTCAAACTTCCTTCTACCTACCATTCCCCCACATCTCCCGATAAAAATGGTATCTCACTTGTGTGGGTAGGCCTAGTGCCGAGACAGGAAATTCTCCAAAACACTACTTGGACACATCAAAATCATCAATTACAAAACTACTTGTTTTTGCAGGGGGGGGGGGGCACCTGCGTTTTTGGTCCTGGGCTCAGGTAGGGAAACCTACCAAACCCAGACCTTTCTGAAAACTAGACACCCGAGGAAGTCCAGGGAGGTGTGACTTCCATGGATCCCTCAGTGTTTGCTTACCCAGAATCCTCAGCAAACCTCAAACTAAGCTAAAAAAAATCACATTTTCCCAACCTTTCTGTATGGGATCACCGCACCAGCACAAATTTTCTAGCACCCAATGCTCCCCTCACTCTACCAATAAAAATGATACCTCACTTGTGTAGGTGGGCCAAGTGCCTGTGACAGTGAAGAGACAAAGGGGGTGATTGCCGCCCGCCAAGCGGGAACCGCCAGAAAACCGTACCGCGGTCAAAAGAACCGCCAGAAGGCCGCCCGCCCGCCCAGCGGGAAACCCCCTTCCACGAGGATGCCGGCTCCGAATGGAGCCGGCGGAGTGGAAAGGGTGCGACGGGTGCAGTTGCACCCGTCGCGATTTTCAGTGTCTGCATAGCAGACACTGAAAATCTTTGTGGGGCCCTGTTAGGGGGCCCCACGACACCCGTTCCCGCCAGCCTGGTTCTGGCGGTGAAAACCGCCAGAAACAGGCTGGCGGGAAGGGGGTCGGAATCCCCATGGAGGATTCCCGTTTAGCCGCGGTCAGAATGCCCCCGGAAGCACCGCCAGCCTGTTGGCGGTGCTTCCTCCGTCGCCTACCCTGGTGGTCTATGACCACCAGGGTAGGAATGACCCCCAAAAAACATGTCAAAATTGAGGGGGAACCAAAGCGGGTCCAAAAGGGGAGTTTGAAAAAAAAAACGTTTTTAGGCTGACTAGTGGGGCAGAATTTTTATTGGTGAAGATGCAACAATGCTGGGTAGAAGGAATTTTGTGGATTTCTGCAGATTCTGGAAGGTTCCATCACAAAAATATGGGGAAAATGTGTGATTTCAAGCAAAGTTGGAGGTTTGCAAGGCATTGTGGTTACGAAAATGGTGCGGGTGCATGTGAAGCACACCACCCTGGACTCACCCAGGTGTTTAGTTTTCAGATGTGTCTAGGCCTCATAGATTTTTCCACATAGCAGTGTCCCAAAGTCCAAAAAGTGCAGCCCTCACCATTCCAAGTGGGACAATTCTCTGGCATCTAGTAGGCTTCTGTCCCCCCCGGAGATGGATCGGGGGTAATTGCTCCATCTGTCCACCGGTGGGCAGAACAACTTTGCCTCTATTTATTTGGGGTGGGGTTATGGCCATTCCACACCCTCTTTTTTAAAACAAAAATCTTCCCTGGTGTCTAGTGGGCTTTCCGCCCCCCTTGGGGCAGACGGGCCCTACAAAAATAGGCCAATCTGCCCCCAAAGGGGACAAATATGGCCAATAGTAATGTTCCCCCATGGGGAGCAACCCTTGTCCAAGGGGCTTCCCCCCAAACAAAACACACACACACCAATTCCCTGATGTCTAGTGGTTTCTGCCCCCAAGGTGGGCAGAAATGGCCTAAAATAAAATTGCCCGCCTTGGGAGCAACCCTTGCCTAAGGGGTAGCTCCCCATCTGTAAAAGTAAAATAATCGAGATCCCTGGTGCCTAGTGGTTTCTGCCCCCCTTGGGGGCTAGTCAGCCGAATTAAAATCGACCGATCTGGGGCAGAAATGGCCTAAAAATACTTTGGCCCCCTGGGGAGCGACCCTTGCCTAAGGGGTCCCTCCCCTCATGTCAATAAAAAAATACAGAAAAATCCATGGTGTCTAGTGGTTTCTACCCCCTCCTGAGGGGCAGATTGGCCTAACAAAAATTGGCTGATCTGCCCCCAAGAGGGGCAGAAATGGGCTAAAATAAATTTGCCCCCATTGGGGAACGACCCTTGCCTAAGGGGTTGCTCACCTTGCATGAAATTGGTGTTTAAATAAGAAAAAAATCCCTGGTGTCCAGTGGATTCTGCTCACCCTTGGGGCAGATTGGCCTAATAAAAAGAGGCCAATCTGTCCCAGGAGGGGCAGAAATGACCTCAAATAAACTTGGCCCCCAAGGGGGCGACTCTTGCCTAAGGGATCACTCCCCATCTGTAAAAAAACAAAAAAAAATCCTTTATGTCTGTTTTCTGCTCCCTGTGGGGACAGATCGGCCTGATTAAAAAAGGACGATCTGCCCCAAGGGGGGCAGAAATGGCCTAAAAATATTTTGGCCCCCTGGGGAGAGACCCTTGACTAAGAGATCGCTCCCCTCATGTCAATAAACAAATAAAAAAACATCCCTTTGGTCTAGTGGAGAGGTTGATCTGCCCCCAAGGGGGGCAGAAATGGCCTAAAATAAATTTGCCCCCTTGGGGAGTGACCCTTGCCTAAGGGGCCACTCCCCTCCAGTAAAAAAAAAAAAGTAAATTATTCATGGTGTCTAGAGGTTTCTGCCCCCATTGAGGGCAGATGGGCCTAATTACTATATAGGCCGGTCTGCCCTCATGGGGGGCAAAAATGGTCTAAAACATAATTTCACCGATGGGTAGCGACCCTTGCCCAAGGAGCCACTCCCATCATATCCATTTCATCAAAAAAATAAAGTCCCTGGTGTCTAGCGGTTATTTCTGAAGCCCGATCGTTGTGCGATCAGGCTGCAGAAATGCTCAGAGAGACATGAAAGGAAAGGAAAAGCCTTTCCATTCCTTTCCTTTCCTGCCTCTCTGATCTCCCCCACCCCTTGATCGTAAGAGAAATGCTTTCATTTCTCTCCAGCTCGATGGGGGCCACCTCTGATGAGGTCATCACGTGATCGTGCGCTGATGTTATCAGACGTCACGGGGGAAGGGTCAGGGTGGAAAAGGAAGCGATTCCCCTTCCATCTCTGCCCAGAGGAGGGGGTGTGGGAGGCCCACGGGGGATCACTAGCCCTCCACCCGTAGGCCCAGTGGAGGACGAGCTGGTTACGTCTTCGGCACACAAGCACCATGGCCAAGGACGTAACCAGCTCGTCATCGGCACCCAAGCGGTTAAAGGTTGGAAGGCTTGGAATGTAACATAAATCCTGATAATGATGATGACAGCGCTATTTTGGAAAATGGCAAATAATGTCAGGAGACACCACCAGAAACACAGCGTGCTCTACTGATGATCATGTAGAAAAATAGATATATTTGAACTATATTACACCGATAAATCACTTATTGTGATAGTGTTGTGCCTGCAAAATGGCATCATAATTTCAACACCATTAAACTTTCCATCACTGGTCCCGTATCTGCTACTCCATGACTAAAATGGCCCCCACTTCTTGAGTGTTCACACGACAGAGGGCAAAGCATAGTATGTGTTACATCATTCCGCCATCCCTGCTGACACTAACCAGTGAGGACACGCTCTACTGACATCAAGGCACATAATGAGCCAATCTCCAGGCTTGGATCACCTCTCTAACTGGAGCTGAGCTCCGAGGCTCTAAGACAACAGAGAGCTCTGCCACCCCTCCTCCACATGGTTCAGCTTTGTGAAAAAGGAGGACATCTGGCAGGGGCCCTAATCCACTTTCAACTCCCTCAGCCTGGCTTTGCCCTTCACCAGCTGGGGCTGTTTGGGCCTGCACCTCCATGGCCCACTCGAGCTGCCTGGTGCTGGCTTGACCCCTCTATCCACAACTTTGGCCTGGTCTGCTTGGCACTCTGTCTACCCCCTCCAGGCCTACATTACAGAGCCACAGCTCGTCAGTTACAGCTTCTGTACCTCTAGCCTTGATCTTGTTATTCAACCAGTCCGTATACACCTAAAGTTAACCCCTTTTCTGATAGCCCAGTACTGCCCTGCCGTTCCCCCCTCCCTTGCTGTGTCTCACCTCTGGCATGATGCCATCGGGCAAAACCTCTCACCAACTGCTTTTTACAGAGGTTGTGGAGGAAGGCAAGGCAGCCTCTGAGACACCGCAAGAAGCACCCTTCCACTCCCCTCTCAATCATCTTCTCCCTTCCTTAAATTACTGCTACATGCATATGTCGGGACACAATTGTGTTGGACATAAATCGGGACATACTGGTACAAAGCGCCTATCACACACATACACAGATGTCATTTTGGTGCATTGGGTAGCGTGTAGTACAGGGAGACATATATGGCTAAGGTACAGATTGTGTGTGTGTGACTTACCTCTCTTCCTTAGCCACAGCCATTGTGCGATGTCTATTGGGCCCTGCAATGGCCTCCCTCTGTCAGCAATCCAGCGCCAGTGCATTGCCTGCAGGACTGTAACATATAAATATGGTCGGCAGTAACCCACCAGCCTGTCTGTTCGTAAGAGCACTCCGTTGTGGTGGTCAGCAGCTCAGCCACAATACATCTGAATGTGGCGGTCGGAAAACACTGTCTACTTGACAGCAAACTCGGGTCTTCTGCTACGGCAGATTGGCATTACTTCCATCAAGATCTAAATCAGGCACAAAGTCAGGATATAAAACCCAACACAGTGATTGTGATTGTCTGTACTGATAAGACTATTACCTTGCAAAGGAATTCTTCGTTGCAATCGTAGAATAACAAAAAATTGGAAAAAAAACAAAGGATCAAATCCCATGACTTGCGGTTTGCATGCAGCTCCTTGATGCTGGCACATCGAGCACTGTGCTATATTAGATGGCTTGCAGCTGGATGTAACAAAATGATTTTGGTGTCAAAGCAGTAGACAGACCACTTACCTATCTAAATAAAAAATCAATCTGTGATCTGCATGTAACTTGATACGCTTTGTAGTAGTTACATTACCTGTCAATGTTACTTTGAATCAAAACTGACTAGACAAAATACAGAACTCTTCTAAAAATGTGTTAACCACTACATTTATCGTACTGCTATTATAATCCCCTCATAATTGCTCGGCACACCGTGATTTCTGTAGCAGGTGTTGTGGACCTGTCGGATATTTTAAAATGCAGCCTCTTTGCAACCAATGAAATAATCTAAAACAGATTTACTTTCACATATGTCCTTGTTGCCAATTTCTATGCAGCAGATAAAAAAAATATATATATATTGACTGTCAAACTGCTTTTCAATCCCCGCCCCTTGTGACTCCACACCCTTCCTCTGCTTCACCTTGACCCCAATTTATGGGTTCCCTGGGAAATATGTTTCCAATGGCAGCACTGTCACAAGTATGGCCAGTCCTTGGGGCCAACTAATGAGGGATGCTGCTCTAACGAACGAAACTCAGAGCACAATGGCAGGTGTCCCTGTACTTGACATTCTCCTTCACACCTAGACGTACACAAAAAGACCATCCCCTGAGCACAGACGCATGCTGGAAAAAGTCATGATAGAGCTTGGCTCCCTCTATACTTCCCAGGTGGAATACATGCTCCATAAATTGAAAGCCCCCCACTATGAACAAAGGTAGAAAACGGGAAGGCTCCTGACTACCCAGCTCAGACAACGAGAGGCCAGGTTAGCCATCCCATCCATCAGAGATGAAACGGGGAGTATGACCAACTCCCCACTGAATACTGCTGATGCCTTTGGAGACCTACTATGCGAAACCCTACAGCTTTGAGTCTGACGATAGCGATGGCAGAGTGAATTACTTGTTGATAATCTGACTCTACCACACTTTAATGCTGAAGGCTGAGCGCTCCTGGAGGGAGATATTTCTAAGGATGAAATTGTGCAGGCCATCACACAACTCCTATACAACAAGACACCAGGCGAGGACTAAGAGAGGAAGTTTTCTGAGAGAATTTGACCAGTGGCTTAAGGAAGAGACCGTGGACTAGCTTCTTGTGTCTTTCCAGGAAGCAGATGGCATCTATAACACACATGTCTGATAAAGCTGTGATCACTGTCCTCCCGAAGCCGGGTACGGGCCCTCTGCTGTATAGTAATTGCCATTAAATCTTTCTCCTCAATTCTGACGCCATCATACTTGCCAGTATCTCAGCTGCCCCCTTCACCTGAGTTATCCCCACCCTGATTCACCATTCCCAGGTAGGGTTTGTTCTGGGACGGTCGTCCCCTGACCACCTTCGGTCTCTTGCCCAACTTTTATGATTTCCAAAGAACTCAGAAGGCCTCCCGGGCACTTTCTCTGGATGCCATAAAGATGTTTGACCACATTCAATGTAGCTATATGTTTTTCACCTTGCACGGTTTGGACTAGGAGAGGACTCCATTGAAAAAATGTGATGGCTTTAATGTGAACCTACGGCACAGCTAAACTGTTGGAGCTTCTTATCGGCTCCATCCCCTATCCACAGAGGCACTCATCAGTTTCCCCCCTCTGGCTGTTACTGTTCCTTCTAGCGATGCTGCCTCGGGTGGCGGGCATTCAAAGCTCCGCAAATTATGGGTATTTGCACCCCAGTGGGATCATCCAAACTTTTTCTATAGGAGGACAATATCTTCCTTACACTCGCCAATTTTGTTAGCTCCCTTGTGGCCCTCATGTCACTTAATACAGACTCCTCAGACTAGGAAAACAATTGAAATAAGAGCATGGCCTTACCCATGTTGTGTGTCACGACCGGAACGGCTATACCCATTCCGATCGCTAAAATATCTGGGCATCCTCGTAGTCAGGGTCGGGAATAAGATGCCTTCTGTAACCTTTACCCACTCATAGCTGAAAACATCATGGACTGTGCAAAGTGGAACCATCTTAATATATCAAAGTGGGGACACTTGTAATCGGTGAAAATTGTAGTCTCTCCCCATTTCATCTATGTTCTAGGCATGTTACTCTTCCCAGTTTGTACCTCTGTCCTTCTCTCCTTTGAAAAAGGCATATGATCCTTTGTGTGGGACCCCCAGCAATCTCGCCAGCAACCCTCCAAACTGATCGCCAACCAGTGGTGCGGGGTCTGTTTACAACACTACTATATGGCCCTATGCCTTGCCCAGCTGTTCTCCATGTGGCCTAGGAGAACTGAGCTCCCCATTCTGGGTGAAATCGGAATGCAACACTGCCTACTGCGACCCCAGCCTGGACCTCCATTGCCAATAAAGTACCCTCTGAACATCGACCTCCAACTCCATCATTCAAACATAGTGAAGAACTGGAATCAAGCCCACAAACGCCTGCAGTGTTACACATGGCTCTACCCCCAAGGCCCCCTCTGGAACAACTCTGCTATCCAGGTGAATGGCAGACTGTCTTCTTGGGAACATGGCAAACTGTTGGTATCACGATCCTGGCCAATTTTTTTCCTCTGGTGAGATGAAAACGTTTGAGCACTTCCAGGATGAATTTCAGCAACCCAGCGCCAAAGATGGAGCTACATGCAGCTATGCCATTGCTGTCATCGCGTTTGGGGCCCTGTCGTGGAATCTCCTTGCCTCTCCAATCACAAGCTCTGGGGATCCTACAAGAGGGTCATGTCTGGCTTTCACAAACGTATTTTCTGCATTTGAAGACACTCCTGAATTTACTACGTATTAAATGGCAGAGAAGACTCCAAGTGGAGTGCAAAGATCAAGGTTGGCCGACGTTGATAGAGGAAGTTGACTGGGGGACCAGCAAAACCATGATGATATTTGTTGCTTTAAAATGATCCAGGACTGACACTGGACTCTACAGAAATTGGCGGCCTCAGGCCTTCTCTACCAGACTCAGTGTTGGTGCTGTGCTAACCGTGATTGCGACTCTACACACATCCTTTTAGTTTAACTGGACATACTCCGTCTGTTGTCCCAAATCAGCTCCACACTCAGTCGTTTCCCATAATTGCCCCGCACACTCCCCTAAACACTGATCATGTTACAGAATACAGGCTGGACTCACGAGTCACACACATAGATTACTGACCACTGCATTAACTACAGCCAAGCTCTGCATTTTTCGATACTGGAGATCGACCACGGTTGGCCACTTGCGACGAGTGGCTGACTGACATGTTCAAGGTGGTGTCATATGAACAGATCATATGTCAACTGCAAGATCGCATGGTCCTTTTCACTGCCATATGTGCTTCTTTCCTGGGAGCGGATGGCACCGCTCCTTAATGATCCTTAGACCCAGTGTCATGTGCAACCAACCCTCTCCCACTCTGCCCTCCTCTCACAGTCACCAAGGGACTGCAACCACTCTCCTTCGCTGCATACCCCCCTGTTCTGGGAAGCCTTCTTCCCTCTCCACCCATCCTCCACAAACGCATACACTTTTGGTCCATCTCCCTTTTAGCCCTGGTCACCCTTCCAATATTCATTCCACCCTTTGCTATCAGCAGAATGGTTGGGTTTTGTTCTGTTAGCTGTGCACACAGGTGGGACTGACGATTTATGACTCCTGACTCATAATTTTCGATTTATGATTTTGATTTATGTCTCATGTATAGTACACATTTTGCAACCGTCTTTCTTTGCGGAAAAGTTAATTATGTTCTGTGTTCTACATGTCACAGCCTCTTTGCCTTGTTCTGATCCTATCATTCATTTAGTGTTGTTTATTACCAAGTGGCTGTAGTGTTGCACCGATGTACTGCCGTTTAATAACAATAAAATCTTCACAAAGAAAGGAAAACGCTAAGCAGAGGTGATTATAAAAAGTTAGCCTTGTAGTTGAAAAAGCTTGACTGGAGTTTACTTTTACATTTTATTTGCTTTGTTTTCACCTGAAGCCTAGTGGAATCTGTATAAATGGTGTTATGATTTTGATCACCAAAATATGAATAAAAAGAACGGACCACCCTGTATCAAATCATGTAATATAATCCGATGGTTACAGCCCCAGGAAGGTTACACTGCTAAATTCTAATATCACTGAGATGAAACTCACAAAAGTAAAATACCCAAAAAAGTCCTTCTTAATCCAGCCAGTTCAGTAAAAAGAAACAGACGACATCAGATTCAAGCAATATTTTCAAATGGCTCACAAAGTTGAGCAGCTATTATTGGCATAGTCTCATTAGATTATTTGGATACTATTTGGCAGAGATCATATCTAAACCCGAAACTACACATTTGCTGACAACATAATATACCAAAACAAAGAAAGGAAGCTACATAAATATATGGGAAACTTTTAAGTGTGTATTTGTGGAGAAAATAAATTTCAGGAATCGGATCGGTATTTAGTCAGTCGCATGTTTTCATTCAGACCATCATTGGCACTTCCAACTTACACAAGCAGCTCGATCAGTACGTGAGTCTCACCACCTCTCAGGTTGTGTTAGTTCTTTCCACCATTTCAGAGCGTCAACACCATGGTTCAGCTCCATAAAGTGTTGGACTAGGAGCGCATTCACTTTCTTGGCCCTAATGACAGACTTGTGTTAAGCATAATGCACATCAATTAGTTTCCCAAACATATGCTAGAGCACATGAATAGGGAAAGAGATGCATCATTTTGGTGGGTAGACAGTTGGGATAAGCGGGAGACTTATGCACTACGTCTTTGTCCAGTGACTCTTTTCCTCGACTTGTCAGAACATAGATAATGCAGTTGCCTGAGTTACAGTTGTCAGTAATTGGCCAAAGCCCTAAAGAGAGGTGATTTTCAAAGGTCTGTAAAGTCTTTGATAAATATGTTCACCTCATAGAGGGAAAATAAAATTTCACTCTTGCCCTCCTTTGTCAGTTCCACACTGCCTCTCTCACCTTTAGCCGAGGCCTTTGAACTAAAACAGAATTAGACAATAGCTCTAATTTCCTGTCCTAGACGACTCCTAATTCTATCCCTCTCAATGTCAACCCTGCAATGATTGAGTCTTGGATACTGCAGTTTAACTCTGCCTGGGAGAGCAGAGTCTTTGCCTGCTTTGTTCATCCGGGAACTCTGCTCCTGTGCCACACAGGTATATTGTAGGAAAAATTGGACTACGCCTTACTGCTTTATGAGTAGTTGCTATTTCCTGGACTAGCTCACTGGTCCTTGATCACTTGGCCAAATTCTGCTGACCCTTCGAATTGTGAGGATACAACCCACAATCTGCCTTTATTAGCATTAGAAGATGCAAATACACTGAGCCCTGTCAGCCAGGAAAACTCAAGCTACCCCTTACCACATTGAGGCTATCTAAATATCATTTTACTCCTAACTTTTAGCAGTAATAGTAATTCAATTTCTTAATTATGCTTTAGGCTGGGACATTTTTATTAAAAACGTCATGCTCTGTTGTACCTAGTAAATACATATAATAATTTACTGACCAAACCAAAGAATCCTTCATGAGCAGAACCCAAGGGGTCAGGCTGCCACCTACCAAGAAATTGATAAGTGAAGTCCCATAGGGATCGTCCCTCAGCCTCACCCTTTTTAACATATACATGACATGCTGGTCAACGTCATCCCATCAGAAGACATCACCATCATCTCCTACAGTAAAGACATCTAACTCATCCTCTTCCTGACGGACAAAACAACCATCACCAGGATCAACTTCACCAACTGCATGATCGTGGTAGCAGACTGGATGCGAACCAACTGCCTGCAGCTCAACTCTGACAAAAAAGATGTGCTGGTTATCAGCAAACAAAATCTCCCCATCGGACTCCACCTGGTGGCCGTTGGAGCTAGGACCAACACCCATGGACCAAGCAAGACATCTAGGGATCCTTCTAGACAACAAGTTCAATATGATGGTTCAAGTGAACGCAGTGTATGGCTCCTGCTTCCACATACTACGCATGCTATGAAAGATCTTCAGATAGTTGCCTCAGAACAACAAATGGACTGTCACACAAGCACTCATCATCAGCAGGCTGGACTACGGCAACCCTCTCTATGCTGGAATTTCCAAACAAGTCCTATACAGACTTTAGACCATCCAGAACACCAGTGCAAGACTCATACTCAACCTCCCTTGCAGCCCCCTCAACACACTCCACCTCAAAAAACTTCATTGGCTCCCCATCCATGAGTCTGTTGTGAACCCCCAGCCCCGGGGCCCTCCCTGGGACAAATTCAGATGTTTGAGGGGGGTGCACAGCTCTCCTCGAGGAGTCAATATTGGCACTGGGTACCACCACCACCCCCCCCAGGGTCAGCTCCTGCTATATCCCGGGGTGCCCACCCCCGGGACATAGCTGTTTGCTCTGACTACTCCCCCCCAAAAATTGAATATGGCCAGGCTCCAGGGATGGGGTCCCTGTGGCTGATATCGGCCCGGCAAAGCAGGGCTGCGTGGCCCCCTTCCTCCATTTCTTGAAAGCCGGGCCCTGGGGGGTGGGGCCCCCGGGGCTGAGATCGGCCATGGGAGGAGAGCAGTGCAGCCCCCCAGTGAATTGCAGTGGGCCCCAGGAGATGCGGTCCCTGGGGCCGAAATCTGTTGAGGGAAAGGGGCTGCGCGAGCCTAACTCCCCCACACTGGCCATTCACCCAATGAGGTAGCACTTACTAACCAGTAGAAAATGCTTCCTCGTACACCCACTCTCACACCCACATAGACCCTCTCACACCTACTCTCACACCCAGAGATACAGGCACTACGGCCAGTTCCCCCCCCCAGCACAGCCAAATGCTCTTTGCAGCGTGTGTTGGGTGGCTAGGAGGGGTTGGCCACAGGGACTGGGCAGAGGCCAGGCCCTTCAGCCAACCCCAGCTGGGCACGGCCAAAGGCTGTGTACGGCACGGGGTTGGTTGGTTATAGGGAGTTAGCTGAAGGGCCTCACCGTAGGCCTTTGGCCATGAGTGGTGGTAGTTGGATTAACATATAGTAATGAAAATTATTTTACGTTAAAAAAAACAAAGAAGTTCACTGAAAAACCAAAGGTAACAGGGATGTTATAGATAGGAAGGAGAATTAATAAATGCTCCTCCTTAGGGGGCCCCCAGTTCCCAAGGACCGAAGGCTAGTTTTGGCCGGCACACACAGCAGTACATTACTGCTCCCACTAGGGGAGTAACAGCAGAGCTGGTGCCATTGAGAAGGAGCAAAGAACATGGATGATGGCACCCGCATATCTGAAGGATGGTGGGGTCATAGGGTTGGTGGGGTCATAGGGTCCTTGGAGCTCCCACCATGGCCCTTCACACATATGGAGGCATCTGGGTGTTCAGATTGGGCTTGGAGCACCCCTAGAAAAAAAACACATGTGGAGCCAGGCTGTATTTCAAAAGTATATTGCAAATAATTTTGATCCTCGAGGAGAAAGTAGCCCTTACAGGCCTCAAAAATCATGAAATTGTTACTAGACCTTCAGGTCAAGTAACTTGAATAATCTACTCGACCTAACTATAATGTACTTGAACCGTAAACGAGTCTCAAATTGTGTGATGGTCGGCAAATATTTTATTTTTCAGAGTCGCCTTTTCCTTCATTCTCACATATGAGTGCACCTTCAAATATGTGAGTTCAGCATTTCTGCTATACAAAAAAACTCTTTTGTTTGGTTAAATAGACTAAGGCCCAGATTTAAAAGCGGCCTGCGCCACCGATGTGTCACTTTTTTGGACGCATTGACGGCTCAGGTTGCTGACTTATATCTACAAGGCCACGTAAAGCCACTTTGCCTGGCTTTACATGGTCTTGTAGATATGGAGTAAGGCAATGCAGCACAAGTGCTGCATTGCCTTTTGTTTTAATTTGGGAGGAGTTTTGCAACTTCCATGGATTTTGATGCATTACGTCAAAACCCTACGCCACTCCAGGGGTGGCGTAGAAGTGAAGCAACAAGGAGATACATCTTTATTTCTCCCCGTTTTTTCCTCTTTCTGTGTGCTGCATTTTGCAGCACACATAGAAAGAGGAAAACTCCTCCTGGGATTGTTTTTGTGCTAGAAGGTGCCCCCTCCTGCACAAAAACAATCATCTCCGCGCCCTTGCACCATGCACCCTGGCACCATGCCCTGGCGCACAGCAGCCATTTGTGCACCAGTGCACTTAAATCTTTCTGTCCCTTACAATCCATGTCTGGCTGGGTTTAGTTGACAGCTCCCTTGTGCATTCACTCAGACACACCCCAGACGCAGGATTCACAACCTCACTTGCATACATCTGCATTTTAAATGGGTCTTCCTGGGAGGGTGGAGGGCCTGAGACTTGCATTTCAAAGGACAGTAGCCTGCCCTCACACAAAGGACTGCCACACCCCCTACAGGGACCCTGGCAAACAGTATTGAACTGAAAGGGGACCTGGTGCACTTCTAAGCCACTCTTTGAAGTCTCCCCCACTTCAAAGGCACATTTGGTTATTTAAACAGGGCCTCTGCCCCTACCAACTCAGACACTTCCTGGAGAACTAACTGGAACCAGAACCTACATCCTGCCAAGAAGAGCTGCCTGGATGTCCAAATGACTCACCTGACTGCTTTTTGTGAAGGACTGCTGCCTTGCTGTTGCCCTGCTGCCTTGCTGCTCTCTGGCTGTGGTGAAGAAGTGCTCTCCAAGGGGTTGGATAGAGCTTGCCTCCTGTTCCCTGAAGCCTCAGGACCAAAAAGACTTCATCTCTACAAGAAGGACTCCTTGTGCGGCGAAATTCGACGCACAGCCTGCCAGAAAAAATGCACAGCCTGCACCGTGGTAAAAATTTCACTGCACACTGAACCGGAACGAAGCAGCCTGACTTCACATTGAGAAGATCGATGCAGCGGCAGCATAGCGACCGGAAATTCGATGCACAGCCCACCGGATCGACGCACAGCCGAGCCGGAATGACGCAGTCCGACTTCCAGAGAGGAATCGACGCAGTGCCTGACGTGCAGTAGAAAATTTGACACAACACTGGCCGAATCGACGCAGCTCCTGTGACTTCATCCTGCCAGCACAGGAAATCCACGCATCGTCCCCGGGGCATCCGAAAACCCTGCAACTCGAAGAGGACCCTCGAGCGAGAGCCGGAAATTGATGCATAGCTGTCCCTGCGTGAAAACTAAACGACGCATCGACGTGTGCGGCTCGAGAAATCAACGCACACCCCCTTTGTTTCCACGCATCTCCTCCTCTGTGATTCTTTGCATAGATTTTGCACGAGAACCAGGTACTTTGTGCTTGAAAGAGACTTTGTTTGCTTTTCATAAAGACTTAAGACACTTTATATCACTTTCACAGTGATATATCAAAAGATGGCTTGCAGCACTGCCCTGCGCCAAAACATTGTAAATCTGGCCCTAAAAGTTTGCTCCAGGTATAATAAGAATCTAGCCGACATCTTGGATACACATGATCCATGACTTACCTTATGTGCTAATAGCATTGCCTTCAGGGCAGAAGTATTTCCCAGTTTATGTTGAAACACTCACTTTCAATAAATATTTTACTAAAGCAAGATGTGGTAGCACCCTGTCACTTACAGACAGTAAATTTCCAAGAAATGTCCACAAACCTTCCAACCAACTTGCAGCATTACTGATAAAAGTATGTGTATTAATAATCTGTGAAAACTGGGTTTCATGAAAAATATTTATCATGTGCACATCACCAGGTAAAGTGTTCCTGTAGGAAGTTGGCTCTGTATATACTATCTCAAAGTAAGAGATAGTGTGCACAGAGTCTAAGTGTTCCTCTTAAAGGTAAGATAGTGGCAACATTTTATAATTCTAAAGCTCTATGTTGTGGTAGTGTGGTCGAGCAGTAGGCTTATCAGAGGGTAGTGTTAAGCATTTGTTGTACACACACACAGGCAATAAATTAGGAGCACACAAAGACAACTCCAGGCCAATAGTTTTTATATAGAAAAATATATTTTCTTAATTTATTTTTAGAACCATAAGTTCAAGATTTGAAGTAAATGCATAAAATGCAAGGTACTCCACACAGGTAAGTTAGGAATTTTGAATTAGAGCAGTAACATACACAGTTTTAGTAAAAATGGCAATAAGCTACTTTAAAAGTGGACACAGCGCAAAAATCAACAGTTCCTGGGGGAGGTGAGTAATGGTTAGTTTGTCAAGTAAGTAAGACACTTACAAGTCTAAGTTCCTGGGCATAGGCAGCCCACCGTTGGGGGTTCAAGGTAACCCCAAAGTTACCACACCAGCAGCACAGGGCCGGTCGTGTGCAGAGGTCAAAGAGGAGCCCAAAACACATAGGCACCTATAAAGAACAGGGGTGCTCCATTTCCGGTCTGCCAGCAGGTAAGTACCCGTGTCCTCAGAGGGCAGACCAGGGAGTTTTGTAGAGCACTGGGGGGACACAAGTATGCACACAAAACACACCCTCAGCGGCACAGGGGCGGCCAGGTGCAGTGTGCAAAGCAGGCAGCAGGTTTTGTATAAGAATCAATGGAGGGACCCAGAGGTCACTCTAGCGGTGCAGGCATGGCACAGGGGGGCTTCTCGGGCCAGCCACCATCTGTGCTAGGCAGAGGGTCGCCTGAGGCTCACTCCTGCACTGAGGTTAGGTTCCTTCTGGTCCTTGGGGCTGCGGGTGCAGTGCTGGGTCCAGGCGTCGGGTTCCTTGTTACAGGCAGTCGCGGTCAGGGGGAGCCTCTGTATTCTCTCTGCTTGCATCCCTGAGGGGTCCAGGGGGTCGCCTTGGCCTACTGACGAGGTCGCAGTCGCCTGGGAGTCCTCCCTGTGGTGTTGGTTCTCTGGAGCTCGAGCCAGGGGCATCGGGTGAAGTCTCACGCTTTCGGTGGGAAGAGTGAGGTCTTTAAAAGTTGCAAGACAGTTGCAAAATTGTTGCTGGATTTGAACAGAGTCGCTGTTCACAGGAGTTTCTTGGTCCTTTGGTTCAGGGCAGTCCTCTGAGGCTTCAGAGGTCGCTGGTCCCTGTCGGATGCGTCGCTGTTGCAGTTTTCTTCGAGTCAGGAGGCAGGTCGGTAGGGCTGGGGCCAAAGCAGTTGTCGTCTCCGTCATCTCTGCAGGGCTTTCAGGTCAGAAGTCCTTCTTCTTGTTGTAGGTTGCAGGAATCTGATTTCCTGGGTTCTGGGGTGCCCCTAAATACTAAATTTAGGGGTGTGTTTAGGTCTGGGGGAAGTAGCCAATGACTACTGTCCTGGAGGGTGGCTACACCCTATTTGTGCGCCCTTCCTGAGGGGAGGGGGGCATATTCCTAATCCTATTGGGGGAATCCTCCAATATCAAGATGGAGGATTTCTAAAGGCAGGGGTCACCTCAGCTCAGGGCACTTAGGGGCTGTCCTGACTGGTGGGTGACTCCTCCTTGTTTTTCTCATTATCTCCTCCAGCCTTGCCGCCAAAAGTGGGGGCAGTGGCCCGAGGGGCGGGCATCTCCACTAGCTGGGATGCCCTGGGGCGTTGTAACAAAAGCGGTGAGCCTTTGAGGCTCACCGCCAGGTGTTACGGTTCCTGCAGGGGGAGGTGAGAAGCACCTCCACCAAGTACAGGCTTTGTTCCAGGCCACAGAGTGACAAAGGCACTCTCCCCATGTGGCCAGCAACTCGTCTGGTTGTGGCAGGCTGGCAGAAACAGGTCAGCCTAACACTAGGAGTCGGACTGGTATTCAGGGGGCATCTCTAAGATGCTATCTGAGTGCATTTTACAATAAATCCCACACTGGCATCAGTGTGCTTTTATTGTGCTGAGAGGTTTGATACCAAATCATCCAATAGCCTATTAAAAAGTCAAGCAGGTTCACCACCATGCAAAAGGCCAGTGACTGTCACATTGGTACTTGTTAGAGATGTAACTGCAATGGAAAAAGGGAGGTATGGGGTGGTTAAGCATGTTTGCTGTGTTTTGGAGGGCTCTGTGCAGAGAACTAGCAATTCACTTTATGCACTGTAAGGACTCAAGGACTTGTCTTCTTTACTTCCACTATTTTCTTGCCTTCTTTACTTCCACTACTTTTGATGTAGTGATTTTGGGTTGTGCAGTTGTGCAGTTTCCATGTTATGAGGAGGAGAATTTGCTGTATGCAGAATGTTTAGGATATGATTGTTTATTGGTGCAGGACAGTAGCTTGTTTATGTCATGAGAATAAGAGGCATATGTTGGGCTATTGAGTGGGCAGAAGATAATGTTACTTATTTGTATGTTTGGTTTATGGGAAATAGAAAGAAATAAAGTGTGGGAGCAATCTAGGCACTTTCCTGGCAAATGGTGAAAGGATGTACAGAGGTGCATAGTCCGTAGCCTGGGTCTGTGTGTAGAACGCAATCTGCTTAAAAAAATAGTTGTAACAAAGATTTTATTTTTATGATATAACACATAATTTGCATTGCCTTCAAATTATTTATCTTCCATTGAGAAGCTATTTAAAATCATTCTGTTGCTAGGAAGGTGTTTTAACCATCTTTTTATTAGGATCTTGAATCTGCATAATGTCACCTGTGCCACAAATAATTCTTTGGTCCCTTCTTTAAACATAATCATACTATGGACATACATGTTCCAGTTATTTGACTTATGACTACTTCATTGGGCTTACTGCAACCATATCAGATGTTTTAACAACTGCTGTTCTCACTTTCTCATGCTGTAAAGATTTTTAAACAATGTACTTGCCACTGTTGGGGGCAGACTGTTTATCTACAACTCTAACCTTATCTAGGCCTGTGTCATATATCTTGCAACACAGAAACTAGAGCAGACGTATCGTCTTCAACACATACAGAATGTTCTTACCAAGGAATGATAACTTACTGCAGCATTTTATTGGGCATACTGGCTGGAGAGTAAGTGAGTTACAAAGTGGAGCTACTGATTACCTGACTACTGCAGTCAGTATTGAAAACAATACAACATTAAAAATCTGATTATATTGTATTGCAGTGTCAAACATATCTAATAAAAACAGTGCATTTATTAATTAAAGTGTCTCATTTTATTTAACAGAGTCAAGACCCAGTCTTGAAGGAAGTCAGACAGATTATGAAGACCAGGTTAAAAGGTTGGTACTACAGGAAAAAGTGGAAGGAGAATCCAAAGAGAACAGTTTTGAGAGTTTAACACCAAAAACCTCCTTTGAAAACTGTCAGAGGCAAGAAAGCCCTTTGGGAGTACGCCCATGTCAACCCACTAAAGTGTAAAGTGATGTTGGTAATGCAGGTAAAATCACTGAACAAAATGAAGAACATGTGGACAACAAGACAGAAATACATAATGAATGTGTTCCAAAATTGAGTGAGAACTCAAATCAAATGACCCATCCAGAAACACAGAGGGAAGAAGAATTGCTTATAAGCAGAGAATGTAGAGAGAGCTTTAACCAGTCTATTTCTCTAATTGATCATCAGCAGATACATGCAGGACAGCAGAACATACACACATACTCATTGTAGGAGCACTTTCAATTGGATAGCAAGGCTGTTAAGCCATCAATGATTACACTCTAGAGAAAAGGCATATACATGTAGAGAGTGTTGTAAAAGCTCCAGTGGGTCTTCATCATGTTTAACAAGACATATGAGAATATATACAGGAGAGAAGCCCTATAAGTGCAGTCACTGTTACAGGAGCTTTAGTGACTCCTCCACTTTAATAAAGCACCAGAGAATACATACTGGAGAAAAACCTGTTGTGACTGTGGCAAAAGCATTTGCCGATAATCAAATTTGATTACCCACCAGCGAATAAACACAGGTGGAAAAACCATATACATGTGATGTGTGTGGAAAAAGTTTTAATCTCTCCGCAAACCTAGTTGTACATAGAAAAAATTCATACTGGAGAGCTGCCATATACATGTAATGAGTGTGGAAAATGTTTCAGCGGTTCACCATACATGATCACTCACCTACGAATGCACATGGTAAATAAATTATACAAATGTTGTGAATATGGAATGAGTTTCAACTATTTAAGCCACTTGATAGCATATCAGAAAACACATAGGGGGTCATTACAACCCTGGCGGACGGTGTTAAAGCGGCGGTAAGACCGCCAACAGGCTGGCGGTCTTTTTTTTTGTATTATGACCATGGCGGTTACCGCCATGGTCATCTGCGGCTTCCCCGTTCCGCCCACCAGGGCGGAGACGGCCGCAGGGCTGGAGACCTGGGTCTCCAGCCCGGTGGGCGTGACAATACCGCCGCCGGTATTGTGACCCGGCTTACCGCCGTGGATTTCCAGCGGTAGGAACCGCCATGAAATCCATGGCGGTAAGCACTATCAGTGCCAGGGAATTCCTTCCCTAGCACTGATAGAGGTCTCCCCCACCCCCCATGCCCACCCCGACTCCCTCCCCTACACCCCCTACCACCCCTGCCACCCCCTAAAGGTGGCAGGGCCCCCCTCCCCACCCCGACCCCTGACATTACCTTACACATACACACCCGACACACATGCAGGCACCACCAACACACATACACGCACACACACCGACATACATGCCAACATCCACACACACAGTCAGACACCCACATTCACGCACACATTTCTGAAACACGCAACACCCCCTCAAGCATACACGCACTCACACACACCCCTACATAAACAGACGCACACCCCCATGCACCCACACAACACACAACACCCCGCCACCCCCCTCCCCTAACGGATGATCGACTTACCTGTTCCGTCGATCCTCCGGGAGGGGACGGGAACCATGGGGGCCGCTCCGCCAACACCACACCGCCAACAGAACACCGCCGCGCAGAATCACAGGACGTGATTAGCTCAGCGGTGTTCTGTTGCCGTGGCGGTGGAGGTGGAGCAACCTCCACTTCCCCGCCGCCCACAAGTATGGTTGTTGGCAGGTCTCCGTCGGAAAAACGACGGAGAGCAGCCAACGGTCATAATACGCCGAGCGGCAAACCGCCACTACTGCCGGTCTTCCGCACGGCGGTCCCTCGGCGGTCTTCTTAAAAGACCGCTGAGGTTGTAATGACAACCATAGTGTGGATAAGCCCTACACATGTCATGAATGTGAGAAAAGCTTTAGTGAACTAGCAAATCTGATTGCTCATCAATGAATACATGTTGTAGGAAAGTTCTATAGTTGTTGTCAGTGTGCAAGGAGTTTCAGTGACTCATCAGCTCTGGCTGCTCCTCAGTTATTATACATAGAAAAGAAAGAGAAACCACATAAATGTAATGAATGTGGGATGAGTTTCAGCCGGTCATCAAATTTGATCACACTCAAAAGAAAAATACATAAAGTTGTCAAACCTTTTACCTGTTCTATTTGTGGACAAAGTTTAAGTCAGTCTGCAACTCTTATTACCCATCAATGAATACACACTGGTGAGAAGCCATATATGTGTACTGAATGCAGTCGGAGTTTTCAACAGTCTACCAACCTCACCAAGCATCAACGGACACATACTGGAGAAAAACCTTATTTGTGTTCTGAATGTGGGAAGACTTTTAGTGATTCCTCTACTCTCATCCCACACAAGTGAACACACACAGGAAAGAAGTCTTATGCTTGTAGTTCTTGTTGGAAGTGTTTTAGCCGGTCATTCAACTTTTTCTCACAATAGCGAATACATACAGGGGATAGACCATGATTGATGTGACGTGTGATGATTGTAGGAAAAACTTTGGATACTCATCAGCCCTGAGAAAACACCAGCGAATACACACAGAATGTAAAATGTATTCCTTGAGGCCTGATGATCCAAGTTGATCTCCATATTTGCTGCATATAAAGTGGGTGTAAGTTAACACACATCTGTTATGGGACAATGGCTTGTAAGTATCAAATCCTTCATGGTGTAAGGCAATGTACATAACTTTGTTTCCTTATGATAGGATTTAATTCATGTGGCTGTTTCCTGGTCTTTGGAACAGTTAAATAATTGTTATACCTTTGAAAATGTATCTTTTCACACTTTACCAAACTATGAATATCCCACTTAAATACCAACACCCGTCCATTTGTATAGTTTCAAATCAGTAGCAATAAAGAATTCAGCAATCACGTTGTAGTGTTGCAAGATTTCACTTATTGATTAACAGACATTCCTGAAAGAACATGTCTGATTTATCTTGGGTAAGTAATCTAATTGCTATCTTTATGTCCTGCCTCTAATGTTATTATCTTTTAGCCATGCTCAGTTTAAAAAGCTCTCGCGCTATCCACAGATGGATGAATGCACTAAAAGATGGAATGAAATTGTATAATAGTGAAAACATGATCTCAAATAGTTTCAGTTGTCCTGGCCAAAGTCAGTCAACAATAAGCCACACCTGTTGTGGTTGAATGATAAAGGTATAGCTAGAAATTCCTACATTCAGCTAAAAAATCTGAGATGTAACTGGAAATAATATTCATCCCTGACATGTAATAGAGAAAACTGTTTTATGAGAAGGACTAACAGAAATAAACACTATAAACAGGCCAGTTAGAGTTTAAGGTAGTCATTACGTCCTCGGTGGTCCTTTTCAAAGACTGCTGAGGAATCGCCGTACTGAAAACCGCCAGTGCAGTCGGTTTTCCGCTCGGCAAATCATGACTGCTGGCAGCCCTCTGTCCTTTTTCGGATGGAAAGCCGCCAGCAGCCATACTGGCGGTCGGCGGGGAAGTGGAGGTTGCTCCACCTCCACCGCCCCGTCATCAGAACACCACCCACCGAATCACATTCCGTGATTCGGCGTGGCGGTGTTCTGGTGATGGGGTGCTGGCGGCGGAGCAGCCCCCATGGATCCCGTCCCCTTCCGGAGGATCAACGGACAAGGTAAATTGATTGTCCATTAGGGGAGGGGGGTGACGGGGTGTTGTGTGTTGTGTGCGTGCATGGGGGTGTGAGTATGTAGAGGGTGTGTGTGAGTGCGTGTATGCATGTGGGGGGTGTTGTGTGTTTGCAAATGTGAGCGTGTCTGTCTGTTTGTATGTCTGTGAGTATGTGTGCGTGTATGTCTGTATGTATGTGTGCGTGTATGACTCTGTGTGTGTATGTTGGTATGCATGTTGGTATGTGTGCAGGTATGTGTATTGGTGGTGTCTGCATGCGTGTAGGGTGGGGGTGTGTTGCAATGTTGGGGGCAGGGGTGGGGAGGGCGGTCCTGCCACCTTTGGGGGGTGGTAGGGTGGTGGGGGGAGAACTCGGGGGTGGGGGAGACCCCTATCATTGCCAGGGAATTCCTTCCCTGGCACTGATAGTGCTTTCCGCCATGGATTTCATGGCGGTTAACAACCCCGCGAAATCCATTGCAGTCAACAGGGTCGTGATACCGCCGGCGGTCTTGGGACGGCCGCCGGGCTGGAGACTGAAGTCTCCAACCCAGCGGTCATCTCCGCCCTGGCGGTCAGAATGGAGAAGTGCCGGATGACCATGGGAGTAACCGCCATGGTCATAATTCCATTTTTTTTCCACCAGCCTGTTGGTGGAAATACCGCCACTTCTCCACCAACTGCCAGGGTGATAATGAGGGCCTAAATATGTGTCAAAAAATACAGATCACTGGAACTATCCAATGACCATAATTATTACATGGCACTGTTTTTTTAAGCTAGAGGTAAATTAAGAGAGAATAATAATGCAATTGGTACAGTTCAAGGCATTGACCATGGTAGAAGGAAATTGTTTCTGAATAAAGTACAGAATTACAGAAGTGTGTGGTCACAAAGAATTGTTTTAAAAGGCAAGTAAGCAAAGACATCAAGTTCCCATTACTTATGCATCAATTACTGTTACAAAACTTATTCTAAATAAACTGTTACAAAACTTATTCTTAATAAAACCATGTTTTTACAGGAGCAGAATTAAAGTAGGTTATACAGGAAAAAGAATTAAAGGAATAGCATGAGAATCCATTAGACACCATCAGAATCTGAGGGGCCGAAGAACCCACCCAGCAAGAAGTACATGGCACCCAGAAATAAAATGAGTCGAATTATTGCACTAAGAAGAAAAAAATGTGTGACAATGGTCAAATATAAAAAGCAGTATGCTAGGATGACAGGAAGCCTGAATAATAATCATCCTTTCCTTAGAAAAATACTGAATAATTTGTCATTTAAAACGGTGGAGCTCAAGTTGTGCAATTTTAGTGGAAAAATGTTCCAAGAGCTAATAATGTGGTGAGTTACCTGAATACAAAGCCTACCTGGTTGCACAAGGATAGTTGTTTGACATGTTTCTGCTCAGGTTAAAAATAGCATTGGAGGTGGCTCAGTCAATTTAGCATGGAACTCACAGGTCATGCCTTAAGAAGTGGCTTTTGTTTACACTTCTGTGTCACATGAAGAAACAATGACTTTGCCAAGAAATTTTAGTCAGAATGTAGCATCATCTCTCCTTCCAGTTAAAAAATATCATCAGTTAGAATGCTAATGGTGTTTACTGAAAACAGTTTCATACGCTAAAACTGCTGAATCAGCTTTAACACTAGATCAAAGAACCATAGGAGACATGGCTGTGTGGAGCAATAATTTGATGCCAAGACAATATTTTCATTAACCACTTCAGTGTGGGCATTGGCCACGACACCCGCACTAACACCCTGGTGCGGGTCACGACCAGCGGCCGACACCATGGAGGGGGGTTAAAAAAGGATTTTTTTTATTTAGACAGAACGTGGGAGACAGGAATGATCGTCCATGTCTCCCCCTGGCCCCTCATCCGCCCCTTTGTGATGGCAGCATGCTGCAAGGCGCGCGAACGTCACTATCTGTTTCCCCACAGGAGCAGTAAACTGACGTTCAGGAAGGCCTTGTTTGAAAGGGGAGGTTCTCCCCTTTCAAACAAGGCCTGCCTTAAGCGGTTTCCTGGCCCTTGAGGGCCAAGAAACCCCACTAGACACCAGGGATTTCAGTTGGGGAGGTTGGCCCCCTCGGAAAATGGGCTGGCCCCCCCCGACGGGGCATGGGTTTAAAAAATATTTTTTTTACATCAATTTAAAAAAAAATTAAATTGATAGGGGGTTCCCCATGAGCAGGGCGACCCCCTGTGGGGGCATACATTTTTTTAATAGTCGTATGGTTTCCCTGGGGGCCACTATGGCCCCCAAGGAAACCATAAAGCTATTAAAAAAATATATAGATCTATATCTATATATATATATATATATATATCTGTGTGTATATATATATAGATCTCTATATATAGATACATATATAGATACATACATAGATAGATACATATATATATATATATATATATATATATATATATATATATAGAGAGAGAGAGAGAGATAGATATAGATATGGAGATCACTTTTGTCAACGCGTGTGTGGTTTCCATGGAGGCTGTGATCGTCCCCCAGGAAAACCATACACCCACATATAAAAGTGATCCCTCTCTCTCTGTATAAAGGTGTGTGTGTATGTATATATATATATATATATATATATATATATATATATATATATATACATATATATATATATATATAGATATATATTCGCCACCAGCAATGCACATACTTCAACTGACGCGTTTCAACTGTAGCTTTTAGGCAGCAATAAAAAAGTCAAATAAGTCTTGTGATTATGTTTCTGCTACAAAAGGATCTGACTTTTGTCTAGTGGCAGTTTTGATGCCATACAGTAGCGTAGACGGTTTATATGCCTATTGCAAAGATCAAATCTGTACTTTACGTAAATAGCTGAGTAGATTAGTAAAGTCAGCCATTGGGGGTGTGGCTAGGCCTGCCAGCAAGATGGCCGCCACAATGTGAGGCTCTGCTGGGCACCGGGCTTAATTTGGCTATTTATCCTATTTGGAGCAGCGCCTGTAGCTGTAAATTGCGCCCTGAGGCCCCTGGAGGATTGGAGGGCCCCCGGAGACGTTGATTGCTGTGCTTCTCCACGGCTGGCTGCTGCTAGATGCCCCGGGTCTTTGGGGGCATGCCTCTGTGTCGACGCGGCCTGTTGCGGCCGCTCTGCGCAGGGTCTCTTCCTGCTTGCCGGCAGGTCCGGTGGGGCGGAGCTGCTGTCATCGAGGCGAGCGGAGACGGGGGAGTGCGTTCCTTCCCCACTCAAGACCGATCGGCGGGCATATTGGACAGTGGCTTCTCCCGTGGGGCTGGTGCCCGTGGGCTCCCGCTGCTTGGGCCTGCTGTGCTGTGGGACTAGAGTGCTCGTGCTTGTGGCTGGAGGACGGTGGAGCTGGCGCCCCTCTAGATCGGTGCTGACCCAGCGTGAGGGGCGTGTATTGCCAGCTGGGCGCCCGTGGGGTCCCTGGGGACTGTGGGGAGCGGTGGGTGAGTTGCCCCCCCGGCCCCGGGGGCCCGGAGAACTCCTGGCTGTGTGGTGGCCGGCCTGGCCCTGTTCACTGAGTCAGGTGCTGCCGGCTGGTACGGGCCTGGGAGGCCGCCTGCTGCGTTGAAGAGTGGCTGGGGCGGACTCCTATCTACTCACCCTGCATTGTTGGCCCCCTGGGGAGATAGTGGGCGCAGAATGCGGTGTCGGACAGGCTACTCCTGCGTCTTGGAGGCTGCCGCATTTCTGGACTTGCATGCGCTGACAGCGGCTGTGTGCTGCCGTGAGGACTGGGCGCTGCAAGTATGGGGGCCCTGCGGGATTGCAGTGGACCTGGAGACTTGGTGAGCTGAACATCCTTATCCTGAAGGCACCCAGACTTGGATTTGTTGTGCTGATCTCCTGCTTGCTGCCATCGGATCGGTGGATGGGAGTTTACGTCTCACTCCCGCTTTGCTGTGGTTTGAGCATGGGTAAGACGGAGCAGAAACAGGCTAAACTTACCTTCGAAGCTGGGAAAAAGAGGGGTGGTGCTTCTGTCCCCCTGCTCAGAGAGGAGCCTGGTGAGGATGGTACATCGGACACCTCGGTCAGGGCCATGTTTCTTGACCTTAAAAGCAGCCTTGCAGGTATCGATGCTAAGCTCGATCACCTGACTGTGCAGCTGGACCGAATTAAGGCCAGGGTGGATGATCACGACTCTCGGTTCAATCATCTGGAAACGCGCACCTCGGAGCTGGAAGTCCAGTGAAATGAAGAATGGGAGCAGTTGCTCCGTATGGAACGCGTGCTGGAGATCATACGCAATAAGAATGAAGATTTGGAGGCAAGGTCGCGCCGCAATAACATCCGCATACTAGGCCTTCCGGAGTCCACAGATATGGGCAGAATGGAAGACTTTGTTGAGGGTATGCTTGCAGAGCTCTTTCCTGCAGAACTTTGCTCGATGATGGCGGTGGAGCGGGCTCATAGGTCATTTGGGCCCAGACCCCCTCCTGGAACTCCCCCACATCCCATCATTGCCCATTTGCTAAACTACCAGGATAGAGATGCTGTTTTACAGCTGGCCAGGGAGACTGTGATCTACAAGAATGCTGAATTTAACTTTTTTCCAGACCACACTCCTAGTGTGCAGGCTGTACGCTGATTGTTTTTACCAGTTAAGCGCACCATGAGCCAGACTGAAGCCAAATTTTCACTTATTTACCCTGCAAAGATGAGGGTGAAGCACTGGGGTAAATTGCTTTTCTTCACAGATCCAAAGCTTGCCGCTAGGTTCGCCAAAACGGTGCCTAGGAAAGTGGCCGAGGTGGCTCCGGACGGCCCTGGAACTGAGAGTGCAGCTTTAAGCGACAATGACTAAATGAGTAAGGGTGCTACTGACTGCAATTTCTTCTTGCTGAGTGGTGGGTGTCCCAGTTTTACGTGGTCCCACCCCTTGCGCCGCTCCACTGCTTAGTGTCTTGTTGACCCTCGCCCTACTCCCCCTGTTCTGTTTGGGATAGCAGGACGGATGGCTTAGCCCTCGCCCCTTGGATGAGTCCTGGATGCACGGGGGTGGGTTATCTGCTTTGACCCAGTTGGGGGGTCTGCATGAGTGGGGGGGTGTATGTTCTTGTTTTAGGTCCATTTTCATCTTCTGTCTTTCTCCCTTTTCCTTTCCTCTTCCCATGATGCTGGATGGCAGGACAGGGTGCTGTGGATGCGCTACGGTTTCATAGGCCTGTGGGAATGGCGCCGGGAGGTGTGACCTTGATCAGTTGTCTCACTTGGAATGTACGAGGCTTGAATGATGGGCGTAAGGTGCGGCTTATGTCAGCATATGTTAAGCATCAGGAAATAGATGTATGCATGTTGCAGGAAACTCATTTGGTGGCAGATATGCTGCATCGGCTAAAGGCTGGGTGGATCGGCGAGTGCCATTGTGCGGTGTTCTCGCGCTATGCTCGGGTGGTGGCGAATTTTCTCCGTAAGAGACTGCAGTGGCGCACTCAGAAAGTTATTGCAGATCCTAACGGCCGCTATGTCCTAATACGCTGCACACTGCTGGATAGAGCTTGTAGACTAGTGTTGGTATACGGCCTGAACACGGACGACCCTGACTTCTTTCGTGAGGTGTGGCGTTTGGTTGAGTCGTTTGGCAGCGGTGCAGTGATCTGGGTGGGGATTTCAACATGGTTTTAGATTCAGCTGCAGACGGTGAAAGCCTGGCCAGGGTGCAGCACGTTTCTGCTGCTAGGGCTCTGTCGTCAGTTATGGCCGAAGGTGCATTGGTGGATATATGGAGGGCTAGACACGCGGCTGCTAGTGAGGGTATGTGAGTTAACTACGCCCACAAAAGTTGGTCCTGCATAGATCGATGGTGGGGTTCAAGAGATGTGGAGCTCTGGACGCAGTCGGTGGAACACTTCGCCCGAACCTTGTCGAATCACTCGCTGGTTAAGTTAGTACTGGCGTTGCCTGGAGGGCCTGGGCTGACGAGGCTGTGGCGCTTACCGCATGGGGCACTGAGGGACACTACATTCCGGGAGGAGGTCCGTGAGGCCATTCCTCATTATTTTGAAGAGAACCTTGGGTCCGTGAGTTCGGCGGGCACTCTGTGGGAGGCCTTTAAGGTAGTGATCTGTGGTGTGTGTCTCATGAAACAGCATGGTGTGTTAAAGGTGCTGCGGCGGGACCTGGCAGACTTGGAAGTGTCTGGCGGTTATTTCTGAAGCCCGATCGTTGTGCGATCAGGCTGCAGAAATGCTCAGAGAGACATGAAAGGAAAGGAAAAGCCTTTCCATTCCTTTCCTTTCCTGCCTCTCTGATCTCCCCCACCCCTTGATCGTAAGAGAAATGCTTTCATTTCTCTCCAGCTCGATGGGGGCCACCTCTGATGAGGTCATCACGTGATCGTGCGCTGATGTTATCAGACGTCACAGGGGAAGGGTCAGGGTGGAAAGGGAAGCGATTCCCCTTCCATCTCTGCCCAGAGGAGGGGGTGTGGGAGGCCCACGGGGGATCACTAGCCCTCCACCCGTAGGCCCAGTGGAGGACGAGCTGGTTACGTCTTCGGCACACAAGCACCATGGCCAAGGACGTAACCAGCTCGTCATCGGCACCCAAGCGGTTAAAGGTTGGAAGGCTTGGAATGTAACATAAATCCTGATAATGATGATGACAGCGCTATTTTGGAAAATGGCAAATAATGTCAGGAGACACCACCAGAAACACAGCGTGCTCTACTGATGATCATGTAGAAAAATAGATATATTTGAACTATATTACACCGATAAATCACTTATTGTGATAGTGTTGTGCCTGCAAAATGGCATCATAATTTCAACACCATTAAACTTTCCATCACTGGTCCCATATCTGCTACTCCATGACTAAAATGGCCCCCACTTCTTGAGTGTTCACACGACAGAGGGCAAAGCATAGTATGTGTTACATCATTCCGCCATCCCTGCTGACACTAACCAGTGAGGACACGCTCTACCGACATCAAGGCACATAATGAGCCAATCTCCAGGCTTGGATCACCTCTCTAACTGGAGCTGAGCTCCGAGGCTCTAAGACAACAGAGAGCTCTGCCACCCCTCCTCCACATGGTTCAGCTTTGTGAAAAAGGAGGACATCTGGCAGGGGCCCTAATCCACTTTCAACTCCCTCAGCCTGGCTTTGCCCTTCACCAGCTGGGGCTGTTTGGGCCTGCACCTCCATGGCCCACTCGAGCTGCCTGGTGCTGGCTTGACCCCTCTATCCACAACTTTGGCCTGGTCTGCTTGGCACTCTGTCTACCCCCTCCAGGCCTACATTACAGAGCCACAGCTCGTCAGTTACAGCTTCTGTACCTCTAGCCTTGATCTTGTTATTCAACCAGTCCGTATACACCTGAAGTTAACCCCTTTTCTGATAGCCCAGTACTGCCCTGCCGTTCCCCCCTCCCTTGCTGTGTCTCACCTCTGGCATGATGCCATCGGGCAAAACCTCTCACCAACTGCTTTTTACAGAGGTTGTGGAGGAAGGCAAGGCAGCCTCTGAGACACCGCAAGAAGCACCCTTCCACTCCCCTCTCAATCATCTTCTCCCTTCCTTAAATTACTGCTACATGCATATGTCGGGACACAATTGTGTTGGACATAAATGGGGACATACTGGTACAAAGCGCCTATCACACACATACACAGATGTCATTTTGGTGCATTGGGTAGTGTGTGGTACAGGGAGACATATATGGCTAAGGTACAGATTGTGTGTGTGTGACTTACCTCTCTTCCTTAGCCACAGCCATTGTGCGATGTCTATTGGGCCCTGCGATGGCCTCCCTCTGTCAGCAATCCAGCGCCAGTGCATTGCCTGCAGGACTGTAACATATAAATATGGTCGGCAGTAACCCACCAGCCTGTCTGTTCGTAAGAGCACTCCGTTGTGGTGGTCAGCAGCTCAGCCACAATACATCTGAATGTGGCGGTCGGAAAACACTGTCTACTTGACAGCAAACTCGGGTCTTCTGCTACGGCAGATTGGCATTACTTCCATCAAGATCTAAATCAGGCACAAAGTCAGGATATAAAACCCAACACAGTGATTGTGATTGTCTGTACTGATAAGACTATTACCTTGCAAAGGAATTCTTCGTTGCAATCGTAGAATAACAAAAAATTGGAAAAAAAACAAAGGATCAAATCCCATGACTTGCGGTTTGCATGCAGCTCCTTGATGCTGGCACATCGAGCACTGTGCTATATTAGATGGCTTGCAGCTGGATGTAACAAAATGATTTTGGTGTCAAAGCAGTAGACAGACCACTTACCTATCTAAATAAAAAATCAATCTGTGATCTGCATGTAACTTGATACGCTTTGTAGTAGTTACATTACCTGTCAATGTTACTTTGAATCAAAACTGACTAGACAAAATACAGAACTCTTCTAAAAATGTGTTAACCACTACATTTATCGTACTGCTATTATAATCCCCTCATAATTGCTCGGCACACCGTGATTTCTGTAGCAGGTGTTGTGGACCTGTCGGATATTTTAAAATGCAGCCTCTTTGCAACCAATGAAATAATCTAAAACAGATTTACTTTCACATATGTCCTTGTTGCCAATTTCTATGCAGCAGATAAAAAAAAAATATATATATTGACTGTCAGACTGCTTTTCAATCCCCGCCCCTTGTGACTCCACACCCTTCCTCTGCTTCACCTTGACCCCAATTTATGGGTTCCCTGGGAAATATGTTTCCAATGGCAGCACTGTCACAAGTATGGCCAGTCCTTGGGGCCAACTAATGAGGGATGCTGCTCTAACGAACGAAACTCAGAGCACAATGGCAGGTGTCCCTGTACTTGACATTCTCCTTCACACCTAGACGTACACAAAAAGACCATCCCCTGAGCACAGACGCATGCTGGAAAAAGTCATGATAGAGCTTGGCTCCCTCTATACTTCCCAGGTGGAATACATGCTCCATAAATTGAAAGCCCCCCACTATGAACAAAGGTAGAAAATGGGAAGGCTCCTGACTACCCAGCTCAGACAACGAGAGGCCAGGTTAGCCATCCCATCCATCAGAGATGAAACGGGGAGTATGACCAACTCCCCACTGAATACTGCTGATGCCTTTGGAGACCTACTATGCGAAACCCTACAGCTTTGAGTCTGACGATAGCGATGGCAGAGTGAATTACTTGTTGATAATCTGACTCTACCACACTTTAATGCTGAAGGCTGAGCGCTCCTGGAGGGAGATATTTCTAAGGAGGAAATTGTGCAGGCCATCACACAACTCCTATACAACAAGACACCAGGCGAGGACTAAGAGAGGAAGTTTTCTGAGAGAATTTGACCAGTGGCTTAAGGAAGAGACCGTGGACTAGCTTCTTGTGTCTTTCCAGGAAGCAGATGGCATCTATAACACACATGTCTGATAAAGCTGTGATCACTGTCCTCCCGAAGCCGGGTACGGGCCCTCTGCTGTATAGTAATTGCCATTAAATCTTTCTCCTCAATTCTGACGCCATCATACTTGCCAGTATCTCAGCGGCCCCCTTCACCTGAGTTATCCCCACCCTGATTCACCATTCCCAGGTAGGGTTTGTTCTGGGACGGTCGTCCCCTGACCACCTTCGGTCTCTTGCCCAACTTTTATGATTTCCAAAGAACTCAGAAGGCCTCCCGGGCACTTTCTCTGGATGCCATAAAGATGTTTGACCACATTCAATGTAGCTATATGTTTTTCACCTTGCACGGTTTGGACTAGGAGAGGACTCCATTGAAAAAATGTGATGGCTTTAATGTGAACCTACGGCACAGCTAAACTGTTGGAGCTTCTTATCGGCTCCATCCCCTATCCACAGAGGCACTCATCAGTTTCCCCCCTCTGGCTGTTACTGTTCCTTCTAGCGATGCTGCCTCGGGTGGCGGGCATTCAAAGCTCCGCAAATTATGGGTATTTGCACCCCAGTGGGATCATCCAAACTTTTTCTATAGGAGGGCAATATCTTCCTTACACTCGCCAATTTTGTTAGCTCCCTTGTGGCCCTCATGTCACTTAATACAGACTCCTCAGACTAGGAAAACAATTGAAATAAGAGCATGGCCTTACCCATGTTGTGTGTCACGACCGGAACGGCTATACCCATTCCGATCGCTAAAATATCTGGGCATCCTCGTAGTCAGGGTCGGGAATAAGATGCCTTCTGTAACCTTTACCCACTCATAGCTGAAAACATCATGGACTGTGCAAAGTGGAACCATCTTAATATATCAAAGTGGGGACACTTGTAATCGGTGAAAATTGTAGTCTCTCCCCATTTCATCTATGTTCTAGGCATGTTACTCTTCCCAGTTTGTACCTCTGTCCTTCTCTCCTTTGAAAAAGGCATATGATCCTTTGTGTGGGACCCCCAGCAATCTCGCCAGCGACCCTCCAAACTGATCGCCAACCAGTGGTACGGGGTCTGTATATAACACTACTATATGGCCCTATGCCTTGCCCAGCTGTTCTCCATGTGGCCTAGGAGAACTGAGCTCCCCATTCTGGGTGAAATCGGAATGCAACACTGCCTACTGCGACCCCAGCCTGGACCTCCATTGCCAATAAAGTACCCTCTGAACATCGACCTCCAACTCCATCATTCAAACATAGTGAAGAACTGGAATCAAGCCCACAAACGCCTGCAGTGTTACACATGGCTCTACCCCCAAGGCCCCCTCTGGAACAACTCTGCTATCCAGGTGAATGGCAGACTGTCTTCTTGGGAACGTGGCAAACTGTTGGTATCACGATCCTGGCCAATTTTTTTCCTCTGGTGAGATGAAAACGTTTGAGCACTTCCAGGATGAATTTCAGCAACCCAGCGCCAAAGATGGAGCTACATGCAGCTATGCCATTGCTGTCATCGCGTTTGGGGCCCTGTCGTGGAATCTCCTTGCCTCCCCAATCACAAGCTCTGGGGATCCTACAAGAGGGTCATGTCTGGCTTTCACAAACGTATTTTCTGCATTTGAAGACACTCCTGAATTTACTACGTATTAAATGGCAGAGAAGACTCCAAGTGGAGTGCAAAGATCAAGGTTGGCCGACGTTGATAGAGGAAGTTGACTGGGGGACCAGCAAAACCATGATGATATTTGTTGCTTTAAAATGATCCAGGACTGACACTGGACTCTACAGAAATTGGCGGCCTCAGGCCTTCTCCACCAGACTCAGTGTTGGTGCTGTGCTAACCGTGATTGCGACTCTACACACATCCTTTTAGTTTAACTGGACATACTCCGTCTGTGGTCCCAAATCAGCTCCACACTCAGTCGTTTCCCATAATTGCCCCGCACACTCCCCTAAACACTGATCATGTTACAGAATACAGGCTGGACTCACGAGTCACACACATAGATTACTGACCACTGCATTAACTACAGCCAAGCTCTGCATTTTTCGATACTGGAGATCGACCACGGTTGGCCACTTGCGACGAGTGGCTGACTGACATGTTCAAGGTGGTGTCATATGAACAGATCATATGTCAACTGCAAGATCGCATGGTCCTTTTCACTGCCATATGTGCTTCTTTCCTGGGAGCGGATGGCACCGCTCCTTAATGATCCTTAGACCCAGTGTCATGTGCAACCAACCCTCTCCCACTCTGCCCTCCTCTCACAGTCACCAAGGGACTGCAACCACTCTCCTTCGCTGCATACCCCCCTGTTCTGGGAAGCCTTCTTCCCTCTCCACCCATCCTCCACAAACGCATACACTTTTGGTCCATCTCCCTTTTAGCCCTGGTCACCCTTCCAATATTCATTCCACCCTTTGCTATCAGCAGAATGGTTGGGTTTTGTTCTATTAGCTGTGCACACAGGTGGGACTGACGATTTATGACTCCTGACTCATAATTTTCGATTTATGATTTTGATTTATGTCTCATGTATAGTACACATTTTGCAACCGTCTTTCTTTGCGGAAAAGTTAATTATGTTCTGTGTTCTACATGTCACAGCCTCTTTGCCTTGTTCTGATCCTATCATTCATTTAGTGTTGTTTATTACCAAGTGGCTGTAGTGTTGCACGGATGTACTGCCGTTTAATAACAATAAAATCTTCACAAAGAAAGGAAAACGCTAAGCAGAGGTGATTATAAAAAGTTAGCCTTGTAGTTGAAAAAGCTTGACTTCTGGAGTTTACTTTTACATTTTATTTGCTTTGTTTTCACCTGAAGCCAAGTGGAATCTGTATAAATGGTGTTATGATTTTGATCACCAAAATATGGATAAAAAGAACGGACCACCCTGTATCAAATCATGTAATATAATCCGATGGTTACAGCCCCAGGAAGGTTACACTGCTAAATGCTAATATCACTGAGATGAAACTCACAAAAGTAAAATACCCAAAAAAGTCCTTCTTAATCAAGCCAGTTCAGTAAAAAGAAACAGACGACATCAGATTCAAGCAATATTTTCAATTGGCTCACAAAGTTGAGCAGCTATTATTGGCATAGTCTCATTAGATTATTTGGATACTATTTGGCAGAGATCATATCTAAACCCGAAACTACACATTTGCTGACAACATAATATACCAAAACAAAGAAAGGAAGCTACATAAATATATGTGGAACTTTTAAGTGTGTATTTGTGGAGAAAATACATTTCAGGAATCGGATCGGTATTTAGTCAGTCGCATGTTTTCATTCAGACCATCATTGGCACTTCCAACTTACACAAGCAGCTCGATCAGTACGTGAGTCTCACCACCTCTCAGGTTGTGTTAGTTCTTTCCACCATTTCAGAGCGTCAACACCATGGTTCAGCTCCATAAAGTGTTGGACTAGGAGCGCATTCACTTTCTTGGCCCTAATGACAGACTTGTGTTAAGCATAATGCACATCAATTAGTTTCCCAAACATATGCTAGAGCACATGAATAGGGAAAGAGATGCATCATTTTGGTGGGTAGACAGTTGGGATAAGCGGGAGACTTATGCACTACGTCTTTGTCCAGTGACTCTTTTCCTCGACTTGTCAGAACATAGATAATGCAGTTGCCTGAGTTACAGTTGTCAGTAATTGGCCAAAGCCCTAAAGAGAGGTGATTTTCAAAGGTCTGTAAAGTCTTTGATAAATATGTTCACCTCATAGAGGGAAAATAAAATTTCACTCTTGCCCTCCTTTGTCAGTTCCACACTGCCTCTCTCACCTTTAGCCGAGGCCTTTGAACTAAAACAGAATTAGACAATAGCTCTAATTTCCTGTCCTAGACGACTCCTAATTCTATCCCTCTCAATGTCAACCCTGCAATGATTGAGTCTTGGATACTGCAGTTTAACTCTGCCTGGGAGAGCAGAGTCTTTGCCTGCTTTGTTCATCCGGGAACTCTGCTCCTGTGCCACACAGGTATATTGTAGGAAAAATTGGACTACGCCTTACTGCTTTATGAGTAGTTGCTATTTCCTGGACTAGCTCACTGGTCCTTGATCACTTGGCCAAATTCTGCTGACCCTTCGAATTGTGAGGATACAACCCACAATCTGCCTTTATTAGCATTAGAAGATGCAAATACACTGAGCCCTGTCAGCCAGGAAAACTCAAGCTACCCCTTACCACATTGAGGCTATCTAAATATCATTTTACTCCTAACTTTTAGCAGTAATAGTAATTCAATTTCTTAATTATGCTTTAGGCTGGGACATTTTTATTAAAAACGTCATGCTCTGTTGTACCTAGTAAATACATATAATAATTTACTGACCAAACCAAAGAATCCTTCATGAGCAGAACCCAAGGGGTCAGGCTGCCACCTACCAAGAAATTGATAAGTGAAGTCCCATAGGGATCGTCCCTCAGCCTCACCCTTTTTAACATATACATGACATGCTGGTCAACGTCATCCCATCAGAAGACATCACCATCATCTCCTACAGTAAAGACATCTAACTCATCCTCTTCCTGACGGACAAAACAACCATCACCAGGATCAACTTCACCAACTGCATGATCGTGGTAGCAGACTGGATGCGAACCAACTGCCTGCAGCTCAACTCTGACAAAAAAGATGTGCTGGTTATCAGCAAACAAAATCTCCCCATCGGACTCCACCTGGTGGCCGTTGGAGCTAGGACCAACACCCATGGACCAAGCAAGACATCTAGGGATCCTTCTAGACAACAAGTTCAATATGATGGTTCAAGTGAACGCAGTGTATGGCTCCTGCTTCCACATACTACGCATGCTATGAAAGATCTTCAGATAGTTGCCTCAGAACAACAAATGGACTGTCACACAAGCACTCATCATCAGCAGGCTGGACTACGGCAACCCTCTCTATGCTGGAATTTCCAAACAAGTCCTATACAGACTTTAGACCATCCAGAACACCAGTGCAAGACTCATACTCAACCTCCCTTGCAGCCCCCTCAACACACTCCACCTCAAAAAACTTCATTGGCTCCCCATCCATGAGTCTGTTGTGAACCCCCAGCCCCGGGGCCCTCCCTGGGACAAATTCAGATGTTTGAGGGGGGTGCACAGCTCTCCTCGAGGAGTCAATATTGGCACTGGGTACCACCACCACCCCCCCCAGGGTCAGCTCCTGCTATATCCCGGGGTGCCCACCCCCGGGACATAGCTGTTTGCTCTGACTACTCCCCCCCAAAAATTGAATATGGCCAGGCTCCAGGGATGGGGTCCCTGTGGCTGATATCGGCCCGGCAAAGCAGGGCTGCGTGGCCCCCTTCCTCCATTTCTTGAAAGCCGGGCCCTGGGGCGTGGGGCCCCCGGGGCTGAGATCGGCCATGGGAGGAGAGCAGTGCAGCCCCCCAGTGAATTGTAGTGGGCCCCAGGAGATGCGGTCCTTGGGGCCGAAATCTGTTGGGGGAAAGGGGCTGCGCGAGCCTAACTCCCCCACACTGGCCATTCACCCAATGAGGTAGCACTTACTAACCAGTAGAAAATGCTTCCTCGTACACCCACTCTCACACCCACATAGACCCTCTCACACCTACTCTCACACCCAGAGATACAGGCACTACGGCCAGTTCCCCCCCCCAGCACAGCCAAATGCTCTTTGCAGCGTGTGTTGGGTGGCTAGGAGTGGTTGGCCACAGGGACTGGGCAGAGGCCAGGCCCTTCAGCCAACCCCAGCTGGGCACGGCCAAAGGCTGTGTACGGCACGGGGTTGGTTGGTTATAGGGAGTTAGCTGAAGGGCCTCACCGTAGGCCTTTGGCCATGAGTGGTGGTAGTTGGATTAACATATAGTAATGAAAATTATTTTACATTAAAAAAAACAAAGAAGTTCACTGAAAAACCAAAGGTAACAGGGATGTTATAGATAGGAAGGAGAATTAATAAATGCTCCTCCTTAGGGGGCCCCCAGTTCCCAAGGACCGAAGGCTAGTTTTGGCCGGCACACACAGCAGTACATTACTGCTCCCACTAGGGGAGTAACAGCAGAGCTGGTGCCATTGAGAAGGAGCAAAGAACATGGATGATGGCACCCGCATATCTGAAGGATGGTGGGGTCATAGGGTTGGTGGGGTCATAGGGTCCTTGGAGCTCCCACCATGGCCCTTCACACATATGGAGGCATCTGGGTGTTCAGATTGGGCTTGGAGCACCCCTAGAAAAAAAACACATTTGGAGCCAGGCTGTATTTCAAAAGTATATTGCAAATAATTTTGATCCTCGAGGAGAAAGTAGCCCTTACAGGCCTCAAAAATCATGAAATTGTTACTAGACCTTCAGGTCAAGTAACTTGAATAATCTACTCGACCTAACTATAATGTACTTGAACCGTAAACGAGTCTCAAATTGTGTGATGGTCGGCAAATATTTTATTTTTCAGAGTCGCCTTTTCCTTCATTCTCACATATGAGTGCACCTTCAAATATGTGAGTTCAGCATTTCTGCTATACAAAAAAACTCTTTTGTTTGGTTAAATAGACTAAGGCCCAGATTTAAAAGCGGCCTGCGCCACCGATGTGTCACTTTTTTGGACGCATTGACGGCTCAGGTTGCTGACTTATATCTACAAGGCCACGTAAAGCCACTTTGCCTGGCTTTACATGGTCTTGTAGATATGGAGTAAGGCAATGCAGCACAAGTGCTGCATTGCCTTTTGTTTTAATTTGGGAGGCGTTTTGCAACTTCCATGGATTTTGATGCATTACGTCAAAACCCTACGCCACTCCAGGGGTGGCGTAGAAGTGAAGCAACAAGGAGATACATCTTTATTTCTCCCCGTTTTTTCCTCTTTCTGTGTGCTGCATTTTGCAGCACACATAGAAAGAGGAAAACTCCTCCTGGGATTGTTTTTGTGCTAGAAGGTGCCCCCTCCTGCACAAAAACAATCATCTCCGCGCCCTTGCACCATGCACCCTGGCACCATGCCCTGGCGCACAGCAGCCATTTGTGCACCAGTGCACTTAAATCTTTCTGTCCATTACAATCCATGTCTGGCTGGGTTTAGTTGACAGCTCCCTTGTGCATTCACTCAGACACACCCCAGACGCAGGATTCACAACCTCACTTGCATACATCTGCATTTTAAATGGGTCTTCCTGGGAGGGTGGAGGGCCTGAGACTTGCATTTCAAAGGACAGTAGCCTGCCCTCACACAAAGGACTGCCACACCCCCTACAGGGACCCTGGCAAACAGTATTGAACTGAAAGGGGACCTGGTGCACTTCTAAGCCACTCTTTGAAGTCTCCCCCACTTCAAAGGCACATTTGGTTATTTAAACAGGGCCTCTGCCCCTACCAACTCAGACACTTCCTGGAGAACTAACTGGAACCAGAACCTACATCCTGCCAAGAAGAGCTGCCTGGATGTCCAAATGACTCACCTGACTGCTTTTTGTGAAGGACTGCTGCCTTGCTGTTGCCCTGCTGCCTTGCTGCTCTCTGGCTGTGGTGAAGAAGTGCTCTCCAAGGGGTTGGATAGAGCTTGCCTCCTGTTCCCTGAAGCCTCAGGACCAAAAAGACTTCATCTCTACAAGAAGGACTCCTTGTGCGGCGAAATTCGACGCACAGCCTGCCAGAAAAAATGCACAGCCTGCACCGTGGTAAAAATTTCACTGCACACTGAACCGGAACGAAGCAGCCTGACTTCACATTGAGAAGATCGATGCAGCGGCAGCATAGCGACCGGAAATTCGATGCACAGCCCACCGGATCGACGCACAGCCGAGCCGGAATGACGCAGTCCGACTTCCAGAGAGGAATCGACGCAGTGCCTGACGTGCAGTAGAAAATTTGACACAACACTGGCCGAATCGACGCAGCTCCTGTGACTTCATCCTGCCAGCACAGGAAATCCACGCATCGTCCCCGGGGCATCCGAAAACCCTGCAACTCGAAGAGGACCCTCGAGCGAGCGCCGGAAATTGATGCATAGCTGTCCCTGCGTGAAAACTAAACGACGCATCGACGTGTGCGGCTCGAGAAATCAACGCACACCCCCTTTGTTTCCACGCATCTCCTCCTCTGTGATTCTTTGCATAGATTTTGCACGCGAACCAGGTACTTTGTGCTTGAAAGAGACTTTGTTTGCTTTTCATAAAGACTTAAGACACTTTATATCACTTTCACAGTGATATATCAAAAGATGGCTTGCAGCACTGCCCTGCGCCAAAACATTGTAAATCTGGCCCTAAAAGTTTGCTCCAGGTATAATAAGAATCTAGCCGACATCTTGGATACACATGATCCATGACTTACCTTATGTGCTAATAGCATTGCCTTCAGGGCAGAAGTATTTCCCAGTTTATGTTGAAACACTCACTTTCAATAAATATTTTACTAAAGCAAGATGTGGTAGCACCCTGTCACTTACAGACAGTAAATTTCCAAGAAATGTCCACAAACCTTCCAACCAACTTGCAGCATTACTGATAAAAGTATGTGTATTAATAATCTGTGAAAACTGGGTTTCATGAAAAATATTTATCATGTGCACATCACCAGGTAAAGTGTTCCTGTAGGAAGTTGGCTCTGTATATACTATCTCAAAGTAAGAGATAGTGTGCACAGAGTCTAAGTGTTCCTCTTAAAGGTAAGATAGTGGCAACATTTTATAATTCTAAAGCTCTATGTTGTGGTAGTGTGGTCGAGCAGTAGGCTTATCAGAGGGTAGTGTTAAGCATTTGTTGTACACACACACAGGCAATAAATTAGGAGCACACAAAGACAACTCCAGGCCAATAGTTTTTATATAGAAAAATATATTTTCTTAATTTATTTTTAGAACCATAAGTTCAAGATTTGAAGTAAATGCATAAAATGCAAGGTACTCCACACAGGTAAGTTAGGAATTTTGAATTAGAGCAGTAACATACACAGTTTTAGTAAAAATGGCAATAAGCTACTTTAAAAGTGGACACAGCGCAAAAATCAACAGTTCCTGGGGGAGGTGAGTAATGGTTAGTTTGTCAAGTAAGTAAGACACTTACAAGTCTAAGTTCCTGGGCATAGGCAGCCCACCATTGGGGGTTCAAGGTAACCCCAAAGTTACCACACCAGCAGCACAGGGCCGGTCGTGTGCAGAGGTCAAAGAGGAGCCCAAAACACATAGGCACCTATAAAGAACAGGGGTGCTCCATTTCCGGTCTGCCAGCAGGTAAGTACCCGTGTCCTCAGAGGGCAGACCAGGGAGTTTTGTAGAGCACTGTGGGGACACAAGTATGCACACAAAACACACCCTCAGCGGCACAGGGGCGGCCAGGTGCAGTGTGCAAAGCAGGCAGCAGGTTTTGTATAAGAATCAATGGAGGGACCCAGAGGTCACTCTAGCGGTGCAGGCATGGCACAGGGGGGCTTCTCGGGCCAGCCACCATCTGTGCTAGGCAGAGGGTCGCCTGAGGCTCACTCCTGCACTGAGGTTAGGTTCCTTCTGGTCCTTGGGGCTGCGGGTGCAGTGCTGGGTCCAGGCGTCGGGTTCCTTGTTACAGGCAGTCGCGGTCAGGGGGAGCCTCTGTATTCTCTCTGCTTGCATCCCTGAGGGGTCCAGGGGGTCGCCTTGGCCTACTGACGAGGTCGCAGTCGCCTGGGAGTCCTCCCTGTGGTGTTGGTTCTCTGGAGCTCGAGCCAGGGGCATCGGGTGAAGTCTCACGCTTTCGGTGGGAAGAGTGAGGTCTTTAAAAGTTGCAAGACAGTTGCAAAATTGTTGCTGGATTTGAACAGAGTCGCTGTTCACAGGAGTTTCTTGGTCCTTTGGTTCAGGGCAGTCCTCTGAGGCTTCAGAGGTCGCTGGTCCCTATCGGATGCGTCGCTGTTGCAGTTTTCTTCGAGTCAGGAGGCAGGTCGGTAGGGCTGGGGCCAAAGCAGTTGTCGTCTCCGTCATCTCTGCAGGGCTTTCAGGTCAGAAGTCCTTCTTCTTGTTGTAGGTTGCAGGAATCTGATTTCCTGGGTTCTGGGGTGCCCCTAAATACTAAATTTAGGGGTGTGTTTAGGTCTGGGGGAAGTAGCCAATGACTACTGTCCTGGAGGGTGGCTACACCCTATTTGTGCGCCCTTCCTGAGGGGAGGGGGGCATATTCCTAATCCTATTGGGGGAATCCTCCAATATCAAGATGGAGGATTTCTAAAGGCAGGGGTCACCTCAGCTCAGGGCACTTAGGGGCTGTCCTGACTGGTGGGTGACTCCTCCTTGTTTTTCTCATTATCTCCTCCAGCCTTGCCGCCAAAAGTGGGGGCAGTGGCCCGAGGGGCGGGCATCTCCACTAGCTGGGATGCCCTGGGGCGTTGTAACAAAAGCGGTGAGCCTTTGAGGCTCACCGCCAGGTGTTACGGTTCCTGCAGGGGGAGGTGAGAAGCACCTCCACCAAGTACAGGCTTTGTTCCAGGCCACAGAGTGACAAAGGCACTCTCCCCATGTGGCCAGCAACTCGTCTGGTTGTGGCAGGCTGGCAGAAACAGGTCAGCCTAACACTAGGAGTCGGACTGGTATTCAGGGGGCATCTCTAAGATGCTATCTGAGTGCATTTTACAATAAATCCCACACTGGCATCAGTGTGCTTTTATTGTGCTGAGAGGTTTGATACCAAATCATCCAATAGCCTATTAAAAAGTCAAGCAGGTTCACCACCATGCAAAAGGCCAGTGACTGTCACATTGGTACTTGTTAGAGATGTAACTGCAATGGAAAAAGGGAGGTATGGGGTGGTTAAGCATGTTTGCTGTGTTTTGGAGGGCTCTGTGCAGAGAACTAGCAATTCACTTTATGCACTGTAAGGACTCAAGGACTTGTCTTCTTTACTTCCACTATTTTCTTGCCTTCTTTACTTCCACTACTTTTGATGTAGTGATTTTGGGTTGTGCAGTTGTGCAGTTTCCATGTTATGAGGAGGAGAATTTGCTGTATGCAGAATGTTTAGGATATGATTGTTTATTGGTGCAGGACAGTAGCTTGTTTATGTCATGAGAATAAGAGGCATATGTTGGGCTATTGAGTGGGCAGAAGATAATGTTACTTATTTGTATGTTTGGTTTATGGGAAATAGAAAGAAATAAAGTGTGGGAGCAATCTAGGCACTTTCCTGGCAAATGGTGAAAGGATGTACAGAGGTGCATAGTCCGTAGCCTGGGTCTGTGTGTAGAACGCAATCTGCTTAAAAAAATAGTTGTAACAAAGATTTTATTTTTATGATATAACACATAATTTGCATTGCCTTCAAATTATTTATCTTCCATTGAGAAGCTATTTAAAATCATTCTGTTGCTAGGAAGGTGTTTTAACCATCTTTTTATTAGGATCTTGAATCTGCATAATGTCACCTGTGCCACAAATAATTCTTTGGTCCCTTCTTTAAACATAATCATACTATGGACATACATGTTCCAGTTATTTGACTTATGACTACTTCATTGGGCTTACTGCAACCATATCAGATGTTTTAACAACTGCTGTTCTCACTTTCTCATGCTGTAAAGATTTTTAAACAATGTACTTGCCACTGTTGGGGGCAGACTGTTTATCTACAACTCTAACCTTATCTAGGCCTGTGTCATATATCTTGCAACACAGAAACTAGAGCAGACGTATCGTCTTCAACACATACAGAATGTTCTTACCAAGGAATGATAACTTACTGCAGCATTTTATTGGGCATACTGGCTGGAGAGTAAGTGAGTTACAAAGTGGAGCTACTGATTACCTGACTACTGCAGTCAGTATTGAAAACAATACAACATTAAAAATGTGATTATATTGTATTGCAGTGTCAAACATATCTAAGAAAAACAGTGCATTTATTAATTAAAGTGTCTCATTTTATTTAACAGAGTCAAGACCCAGTCTTGAAGGAAGTCAGACAGATTATGAAGACCAGGTTAAAAGGTTGGTACTACAGGAAAAAGTGGAAGGAGAATCCAAAGAGAACAGTTTTGAGAGTTTAACACCAAAAACCTCCTTTGAAAACTGTCAGAGGCAAGAAAGCCCTTTGGGAGTACGCCCATGTCAACCCACTAAAGTGTAAAGTGATGTTGGTAATGCAGGTAAAATCACTGAACAAAATGAAGAACATGTGGACAACAAGACAGAAATACATAATGAATGTGTTCCAAAATTGAGTGAGAACTCAAATCAAATGACCCATCCAGAAACACAGAGGGAAGAAGAATTGCTTATAAGCAGAGAATGTAGAGAGAGCTTTAACCAGTCTATTTCTCTAATTGATCATCAGCAGATACATGCAGGACAGCAGAACATACACACATACTCATTGTAGGAGCACTTTCAATTGGATAGCAAGGCTGTTAAGCCATCAATGATTACACTCTAGAGAAAAGGCATATACATGTAGAGAGTGTTGTAAAAGCTCCAGTGGGTCTTCATCATGTTTAACAAGACATATGAGAATATATACAGGAGAGAAGCCCTATAAGTGCAGTCACTGTTACAGGAGCTTTAGTGACTCCTCCACTTTAATAAAGCACCAGAGAATACATACTGGAGAAAAACCTGTTGTGACTGTGGCAAAAGCATTTGCCGATAATCAAATTTGATTACCCACCAGCGAATAAACACAGGTGGAAAAACCATATACATGTGATGTGTGTGGAAAAAGTTTTAATCTCTCCGCAAACCTAGTTGTACATAGAAAAAATTCATACTGGAGAGCGGCCATATACATGTAATGAGTGTGGAAAATGTTTCAGCGGTTCACCATACATGGTCACTCACCTACGAATGCACATGGTAAATAAATTATACAAATGTTGTGAATATGGAATGAGTTTCAACTATTTAAGCCACTTGATAGCATATCAGAAAACACATAGGGGGTCATTACAACCCTGGCGGACGTGATTAGCTCAGCGGTGTTCTGTTGGCGTGGCGGTGGAGGTGGAGCAACCTCCACTTCCCCGCCGCCCACAAGTATGGTTGTTGGCAGGTCTCCGTCGGAAAAACGACGGAGAGCAGCCAACGGTCATAATACGCCGAGCGGCAAACCGCCACTACTGCCGGTCTTCCGCACGGCGGTCCCTCGGCGGTCTTCTTAAAAGACCGCTGAGGTTGTAATGACAACCATAGTGTGGATAAGCCCTACACATGTCATGAATGTGAGAAAAGCTTTAGTGAACTAGCAAATCTGATTGCTCATCAATGAATACATGTTGTAGGAAAGTTCTATAGTTGTTGTCAGTGTGCAAGGAGTTTCAGTGACTCATCAGCTCTGGCTGCTCATCAGTTATTATACATAGAAAAGAAAGAGAAACCACATAAATGTAATGAATGTGGGATGAGTTTCAGCCGGTCATCAAATTTGATCACACTCAAAAGAAAAATACATAAAGTTGTCAAACCTTTTACCTGTTCTATTTGTGGACAAAGTTTAAGTCAGTCTGCAACTCTTATTACCCATCAATGAATACACACTGGTGAGAAGCCATATATGTGTACTGAATGCAGTCGGAGTTTTCAACAGTCTACCAACCTCACCAAGCATCAACGGACACATACTGGAGAAAAACCTTATTTGTGTTCTGAATGTGGGAAGACTTTTAGTGATTCCTCTACTCTCATCCCACACAAGTGAACACACACAGGAAAGAAGTCTTATGCTTGTAGTTCTTGTTGGAAGTGTTTTAGCCGGTCATTCAACTTTTTCTCACAATAGCGAATACATACAGGGGATAGACCATGATTGATGTGACGTGTGATGATTGTAGGAAAAACTTTGGATACTCATCAGCCCTGAGAAAACACCAGCGAATACACACAGAATGTAAAATGTAATCCTTGAGGCCTGATGATCCAAGTTGATCTCCATATTTGCTGCATATAAAGTGGGTGTAAGTTAACACACATCTGTTATGGGACAATGGCTTGTAAGTATCAAATCCTTCATGGTGTAAGGCAATGTACATAACTTTGTTTCCTTATGATAGGATTTAATTCATGTGGCTGTTTCCTGGTCTTTGGAACAGTTAAATAATTGTTATACCTTTGAAAATGTATCTTTTCACACTTTACCAAACTATGAATATCCCACTTAAATACCAACACCCGTCCATTTGTATAGTTTCAAATCAGTAGCAATAAAGAATTCAGCAATCACGTTGTAGTGTTGCAAGATTTCACTTATTGATTAACAGACATTCCTGAAAGAACATGTCTGATTTATCTTGGGTAAGTAATCTAATTGCTATCTTTATGTCCTGCCTCTAATGTTATTATCTTTTAGCCATGCTCAGTTTAAAAAGCTCTCGCGCTATCCACAGATGGATGAATGCACTAAAAGATGGAATGAAATTGTATAATAGTGAAAACATGATCTCAAATAGTTTCAGTTGTCCTGGCCAAAGTCAGTCAACAATAAGCCACACCTGTTGTGGTTGAATGATAAAGGTATAGCTAGAAATTCCTACATTCAGCTAAAAAATCTGAGATGTAACTGGAAATAATATTCATCCCTGACATGTAATAGAGAAAACTGTTTTATGAGAAGGACTAACAGAAATAAACACTATAAACAGGCCAGTTAGAGTTTAAGGTAGTCATTACGTCCTCGGTGGTCCTTTTCAAAGACTGCTGAGGAATCGCCGTACTGAAGACCGCCAGTGCAGTCGGTTTTCCGCTCGGCAAATCATGACTGCTGGCAGCCCTCTGTCCTTTTTCGGATGGAAAGCCGCCAGCAGCCATACTGGCGGTCGGCGGGGAAGTGGAGGTTGCTCCACCTCCACCGCCCCGTCATCAGAACACCACCCACCGAATCACATTCCGTGATTCGGCGTGGCGGTGTTCTGGTGATGGGGTGCTGGCGGCGGAGCAGCCCCCATGGATCCCGTCCCCTTCCGGAGGATCAACGGACAAGGTAAATTGATTGTCCATTAGGGGAGGGGGGTGACGGGGTGTTGTGTGTTGTGTGCGTGCATGGGGGTGTGAGTATGTAGAGGGTGTGTGTGAGTGCGTGTATGCATGTGGGGGGTGTTGTGTGTTTGCAAATGTGAGCGTGTCTGTCTGTTTGTATGTCTGTGAGTATGTGTGCGTGTATGTCTGTATGTATGTGTGCGTGTATGACTCTGTGTGTGTATGTTGGTATGCATGTTGGTATGTGTGCAGGTATGTGTATTGGTGGTGTCTGCATGCGTGTAGGGTGGGGGTGTGTTGCAATGTTGGGGGCAGGGGTGGGGAGGGCGGTCCTGCCACCTTTGGGGGGTGGTAGGGTGGTGGGGGGAGAACTCGGTGGTGGGGGAGACCCCTATCATTGCCAGGGAATTCCTTCCCTGGCACTGATAGTGCTTTCCGCCATGGATTTCATGGCGGTTCCCAACCCCGCGAAATCCATTGCAGTCAACAGGGTCGTGATACTGCCGGCGGTCTTGGGACGGCCGCCGGGCTGGAGACTGAAGTCTCCAACCCAGCGGTCATCTCCGCCCTGGCGGTCAGAATGGAGAAGTGCCGGATGACCATGGGAGTAACCGCCATGGTCATAATTCCATTTTTTTTCCACTAGCCTGTTGGTGGAAATACCGCCACTTCTCCACCAACTGCCAGGGTGATAATGAGGGCCTAAATGTGTGTCAAAAAATACAGATCACTGGAACTATCCAATGACCATAATTATTACATGGCACTGTTTTTTTAAGCTAGAGGTAAATTAAGAGAGAATAATAATGCAATTGGTACAGTTCAAGGCATTGACCATGGTAGAAGGAAATTGTTTCTGAATAAAGTACAGAATTACAGAAGTGTGTGGTCACAAAGAATTGTTTTTAAAGGCAAGTAAGCAAAGACATCAAGTTCCCATTACTTATGCATCAATTACTGTTACAAAACTTATTCTAAATAAACTGTTACAAAACTTATTCTTAATAAAACCATGTTTTTACAGGAGCAGAATTAAAGTAGGTTATACAGGAAAAAGAATTAAAGGAATAGCATGAGAATCCATTAGACACCATCAGAATCTGAGGGGCCGAAGAACCCACCCAGCAAGAAGTACATGGCACCCAGAAATAAAATGAGTCGAATTATTGCACTAAGAAGAAAAAAATGTGTGACAATGGTCAAATATAAAAAGCAGTATGCTAGGATGACAGGAAGCCTGAATAATAATCATCCTTTCCTTAGAAAAATACTGAATAATTTGTCATTTAAAACGGTGGAGCTCAAGTTGTGCAATTTTAGTGGAAAAATGTTCCAAGAGCTAATAATGTGATGAGTTACCTGAATACAAAGCCTACCTGGTTGCACAAGGATAGTTGTTTGACATGTTTCTGCTCAGGTTAAAAATAGCATTGGAGGTGGCTCAGTCAATTTAGCATGGAACTCACAGGTCATGCCTTAAGAAGTGGCTTTTGTTTACACTTCTGTGTCACATGAAGAAACAATGACTTTGCCAAGAAATTTTAGTCAGAATGTAGCATCATCTCTCCTTCCAGTTAAAAAATATCATCAGTTAGAATGCTAATGGTGTTTACTGAAAACAGTTTCATACGCTAAAACTGCTGAATCAGCTTTAACACTAGATCAAAGAACCATAGGAGACATGGCTGTGTGGAGCAATAATTTGATGCCAAGACAATATTTTCATTAACCACTTCAGTGTGGGCATTGGCCACGACACCCGCACTAACACCCTGGTGCGGGTCACGACCAGCGGCCGACACCATGGAGGGGGGTTAAAAAAGGATTTTTTTTATTTAGACAGAACGTGGGAGACAGGAATGATCGTCCATGTCTCCCCCTGGCCCCTCATCCGCCCCTTTGTGATGGCAGCATGCTGCAAGGCGCGCAAACGTCACTATCTGTTTCCCCACAGGAGCAGTAAACTGACGTTCAGGAAGGCCTTGTTTGAAAGGGGAGGTTCTCCCCTTTCAAACAAGGCCTGCCTTAAGCGGTTTCCTGGCCCTTGAGGGCCAAGAAACCCCACTAGACACCAGGGATTTCAGTTGGGGAGGTTGGCCCCCTCGGAAAATGGGCTGGCCCCCCCCGACGGGGCATGGGTTTAAAAAATATTTTTTTTACATCAATTTAAAAAAAAATGAAATTGATAGGGGGTTCCCCATGAGCAGGGCGACCCCCTGTGGGGGCATACATTTTTTTAATAGTCGTATGGTTTCCCTGGGGGCCACTATGGCCCCCAAGGAAACCATAAAGCTATTAAAAAAATATATAGATCTATATCTATATATATATATATATATCTGTGTGTATATATATATAGATCTCTATATATAGATACATATATAGATACATACATAGATAGATACATATATATATATATATATATATATATATATATAGAGAGAGAGAGAGATAGAGATAGATATAGATATGGAGATCACTTTTGTCAACGCGTGTGTGGTTTCCATGGAGGCTGTGATCGTCCCCCAGGAAAACCATACACCCACATATAAAAGTGATCTCTCTCTCTCTGTATAAAGGTGTGTGTGTGTATGTATATATATATATATATATATATATATATATAGATATATATTCGCCACCAGCAATGCACATACTTCAACTGACGCATTTCAACTGTAGCTTTTAGGCAGCAATAAAAAAGTCAAATAAGTCTTGTGATTATGTTTCTGCTACAAAAGGATCTGACTTTTGTCTAGTGGCAGTTTTGATGCCATACAGTAGCGTAGACGGTTTATATGCCTATTGCAAAGATCAAATCTGTACTTTACGTAAATAGCTGAGTAGATTAGTAAAGTCAGCCATTGGGGGTGTGGCTAGGCCTGCCAGCAAGATGGCCGCCACAATGTGAGGCTCTGCTGGGCACCGGGCTTAATTTGGCTATTTATCCTATTTGGAGCAGCGCCTGTAGCTGTAAATTGCGCCCTGGAGGATTGGAGGGCCCCCGGAGACGTTGATTGCTGTGCTTCTCCACGGCTGGCTGCTGCTAGATGCCCCGGGTCTTTGGGGGCATGCCTCTGTGTCGACGCGGCCTGTTGCGGCCGCTCTGCGCAGGGTCTCTTCCTGCTTGCCGGCAGGTCCGGTGGGGCGGAGCTGCTGTCATCGAGGCGAGCGGAGACGGGGGAGTGCGTTCCTTCCCCACTCAAGACCGATCGGCGGGCATATTGGACAGTGGATTCTCCCGTGGGGCTGGTGCCCGTGGGCTCCCGCTGCTTGGGCCTGCTGTGCTGTGGGACTAGAGTGCTCGTGCTTGTGGCTGGAGGACGGTGGAGCCGGCGCCCCTCTAGATCGGTGCTGACCCAGCGTGAGGGGCGTGTATTGCCAGCTGGGCGCCCGTGGGGTCCCTGGGGACTGTGGGGAGCGGTGGGTGAGTTGCCCCCCCGGCCCCGGGGGCCCAGAGAACTCCTGGCTGTGTGGTGGCCGGCCTGGCCCTGTTCACTGAGTCAGGTGCTGCCGGCTGGTACGGGCCTGGGAGGCCGCCTGCTGCGTTGAAGAGTGGCTGGGGCGGACTCCTATCTACTCACCCTGCATTGTTGGCCCCCTGGGGAGATAGTGGGCGCAGAATGCGGTGTCGGACAGGCTACTCCTGCGTCTTGGAGGCTGCCGCATTTCTGGACTTGCATGCGCTGACAGCAGCTGTGTGCTGCCGTGAGGACTGGGCGCTGCAAGTATGGGGGCCCTGCGGGATTGCAGTGGACCTGGAGACTTGGTGAGCTGAACATCCTTATCCTGAAGGCACCCAGACTTGGATTTGTTGTGCTGATCTCCTGCTTGCTGCCATCGGATCGGTGGATGGGAGTTTACGTCTCACTCCCGCTTTGCTGTGGTTTGAGCATGGGTAAGACGGAGCAGAAACAGGCTAAACTTACCTTCGAAGCTGGGAAAAAGAGGGGTGGTGCTTCTGTCCCCCTGCTCAGAGAGGAGCCTGGTGAGGATGGTACATCGGACACCTCGGTCAGGGCCATGTTTCTTGACCTTAAAAGCAGCCTTGCAGGTATCGATGCTAAGCTCGATCACCTGACTGTGCAGCTGGACCGAATTAAGGCCAGGGTGGATGATCACGACTCTCGGTTCAATCATCTGGAAACGCGCACCTCGGAGCTGGAAGTCCAGTGAAACTAAGAATGGGAGCAGTTGCTCCGTATGGAACGCGTGCTGGAGATCATACGCAATAAGAATGAAGATTTGGAGGCAAGGTCGCGCCGCAATAACATCCGCATACTAGGCCTTCCGGAGTCCACAGATATGGGCAGAATGGAAGACTTTGTTGAGGGTATGCTTGCAGAGCTCTTTCCTGCAGAACTTTGCTCGATGATGGCGGTGGAGCGGGCTCATAGGTCATTTGGGCCCAGACCCCCTCCTGGAACTCCCCCACATCCCATCATTGCCCATTTGCTAAACTACCAGGATAGAGATGCTGTTTTACAGCTGGCCAGGGAGACTGTGATCTACAAGAATGCTGAATTTAACTTTTTTCCAGACCACACTCCTAGTGTGCAGGCTGTACGCTGATTGTTTTTACCAGTTAAGCGCACCATGAGCCAGACTGAAGCCAAATTTTCACTTATTTACCCTGCAAAGATGAGGGTGAAGCACTGGGGTAAATTGCTTTTCTTCACAGATCCAAAGCTTGCCGCTAGGTTCGCCAAAACGGTGCCTAGGAAAGTGGCCGAGGTGGCTCCGGACGGCCCTGGAACTGAGAGTGCAGCTTTAAGCGACAATGACTAAATGAGTAAGGGTGCTACTGACTGCAATTTCTTCTTGCTGAGTGGTGGGTGTCCCAGTTTTACGTGGTCCCACCCCTTGCGCCGCTCCACTGCTTAGTGTCTTGTTGACCCTCGCCCTACTCCCCCTGTTCTGTTTGGGATAGCAGGACGGATGGCTTAGCCCTCGCCCCTTGGATGAGTCCTGGATGCACGGGGGGTGGGTTATCTGCTTTGACCCAGTTGGGGGGTCTGCATGAGTGGGGGGGGTGTACGTTCTTGTTTTAGGTCCATTTTCATCTTCTGTCTTTCTCCCTTTTCCTTTCCTCTTCCCATGATGCTGGATGGCAGGACAGGGTGCTGTGGATGCGCTACGGTTTCATAGGCCTGTGGGAATGGCGCCGGGAGGTGTGACCTTGATCAGTTGTCTCACTTGGAATGTACGAGGCTTGAATGATGGGCGTAAGGTGCGGCTTATGTCAGCGTATGTTAAGCATCAGGAAATAGATGTATGCATGTTGCAGGAAACTCATTTGGTGGCAGATATGCTGCATCGGCTAAAGGCTGGGTGGATCGGCGAGTGCCATTGTGCGGTGTTCTCGCGCTATGCTCGGGTGGTGGCGAATTTTCTCCGTAAGAGACTGCAGTGGCGCACTCAGAAAGTTATTGCAGATCCTAACGGCCGCTATGTCCTAATACGCTGCACACTGCTGGATAGAGCTTGTAGACTAGTGTTGGTATACGGCCTGAACACGGACGACCCTGACTTCTTTCGTGAGGTGTGGCGTTTGGTTGAGTCGTTTGGCAGCGGTGCAGTGATCTGGGTGGGGATTTCAACATGGTTTTAGATTCAGCTGCAGACGGTGAAAGCCTGGCCAGGGTGCAGCACGTTTCTGCTGCTAGGGCTCTGTCGTCAGTTATGGCCGAAGGTGCATTGGTGGATATATGGAGGGCTAGACACGCGGCTGCTAGTGAGGGTATGTGAGTTAACTACGCCCACAACAGTTGGTCCTGCATAGATCGATGGTGGGGTTCAAGAGATGTGGAGCTCTGGACGCAGTCGGTGGAACACTTCGCCCGAACCTTGTCGAATCACTCGCTGGTTAAGTTAGTACTGGCGTTGCCTGGAGGGCCTGGGCTGACGAGGCTGTGGCGCTTACCGCATGGGGCACTGAGGGACACTACATTCCGGGAGGAGGTCCGTGAGGCCATTCCTCATTATTTTGAAGAGAACCTTGGGTCCGTGAGTTCGGCGGGCACTCTGTGGGAGGCCTTTAAGGTAGTGATCTGTGGTGTGTGTCTCATGAAACAGCATGGTGTGTTAAAGGTGCTGCGGCGGGACCTGGCAGACTTGGAAGAGCAGATTTCAGCTTTGGAGCGGCGCCTGGTGGTGGACTGGTCTGGTGCCACGTTGGCGTCTCTTAGGGACGCTGTATCGTGGTATGAGGAGGCCTCGCTTCGGGAGATTTGTTTCTTGGGGAAATGTGCTAGTGCGTGGCAATACAGTGAGTGTGAGAGGGCCAGGCGCCCTTTTGGCTTACATGTTGCGCAGGCCCTGGGCTAACAATTACATTACTGAGATAGACAGTGCTGAGTGTGAGCAGGTGGTGGGGACGGAAGGCGTTATGCAGGTTTTTACTAAATTTTTTGAGGACCTCTATGCCGAGCCCATTGGTCTGGAGGTGAGAGCGGCTCAGGATTACTTTTCTGAGATCTCCTTGCTTTGGTTTGATGAAGCGCACAGGTCTTATTTTGATGCCCTGTTTTCTGTTGAGGAGGTGCATGCGTCGATTCCCGGTGTGCCCGGAGATAAGTCCCCTAGCCTGGATGGATTGACTCCAGCGTTTTATAAAGAGTACGCTGATATATTGCCTCCTCACCTTTTGGAGGTCTATGCGTAGGCTATGGAGACTGGTGTTCTCCCTTCCTATCTTCGTGAGGCTTTGATAGTTACGATTCTAAAGCCGAGCAAGGATCCGCATTGCTGTGACTCGTACTGCCCGCTCTCTATGATTAACATTGACAATAAAATCCTGGCTAAGATGATCGCCGCGCGGTTACAGCCATTGCTTCCGAAGTTAATCTTACTGGATCAGTCAGGTTATGTGCTTGGAAGGTCTACGTCTCACAATCTGCGTACGTTCCTTGCGGCCACTAGCATGATTGACACCAAGGATGATGCGGCGGTGGTGTTCTTGGACGCTACTAAGGCCTTCGATTCGCTGGCGTGGGAGTATATGTTCGCGCTGCTTGCAAGAATGGGCATGAGTGCGCGCTTCGTGCAACTGATCCAGCTGTTGTACTCTGTACCCACTGCAAGACTATGGTTGAATGGCAGTGTTTCTGGCCCATTTCAGGTGGCTCGAGGGACTCGTCAGGGGTGCCCTCTTTCCCCGCTGCTATTTGCAGTTGCGATGGGGCCCCTTGCGGCATATTTGGGACAACATCACAACATGAGGGGCCTACCGTTCCGACAGCGGCCCATCTTGGTTTCCTTGTATGCAGACGATATTGCATTTTATGTTTGTGAGCCGCGGAACAATCTAGACGTGCTCCTGGATGAGATAGTTCAGTTTGATTCCTTTTCCGGTATCTCGATTAACTGGTCTAAGTTAGTGGTGATGCCCCTCACTGGGAAGAAGGTGGTATTCTCCTCCCAGTATCCTATCGGATGGGCGGATGGCCCGGTGCGCTATCTGGGTATCTGGCTTAGTTGCGAAGTGGAAACGCTTTGGCGAGCCAACTATGGCAAGGCTATTGCGTGGTTGGAGGATAAAGTTGAGACATGGCGTTCACTGACTCTTTCAATTATTGGGCGAATTGGGGTCGCTAAAATGGTGGTGTTGCCTAAGTTTCTGTATCTGTTTATTAATCTCCCTCTAATTCTAACTGCGAGTTTCCTGCGGCGCCTTCAGTTTGCCATGATAGGACTGGTTTGGGCTGGTGGGTAGGCCAGGATTTCCTGGGAGAAGCTAACGCTGCCCTTTGAGCTGGGCAGCCTTGCTGCCCCAGGTTTGGATTTATATTATTATTCTGCTCAGTCCCATCTTGCATATTACTGGCTCCACCCTATCTGGTATTTACCGCATCTTGCTTCCGAAAGTGATGCAGTATGGCCTGACGGCTTGTCTAGAGTCCTTGGGGATCCTCCTCGGCACAGGGTGTGCGGTATGGATACAGTGCAGTGCACGATTAGGGCTTGGACCGCTTTGTTGCGCTGGTCGGGCGCGGACGTGCTCTTTGCTCCCTCAATGTCGGTGCTGGATGTTGCAGACGAAAGAATGTTTCGGGATGTGAAGCTGTGCAATTTTCTTCGTGATTCTGGCCTCTCCGAGCTGGGAGACTGGTTTGAGGACGGGCGGTTGATATCCCCGGAGGCTGCGCTAGAGAATGGGCTTGACACTGCGCTGCATAGGCTACATGTATTGCACGGTTGTGCGATGTTGCATGCGCGCTTCCCCGGCCTTCCGGCTGGTGTTTCAGGCTCTAGAGGTGCTCTGTCTGGCGCAGTCTCCGCAAAAGCTCATTACTAAATTATGTACCTGTTTGCAGGATCAGCAGAGCGGAGCTGCACTGGCTGTGAGAGCTCGCTGGGATGTTGATGTGGGTGAGCCTATATTGGAGGAGGTATGGCGGAAGTGTTGCGTGCATATGAGAGCTCTGTCGCCCAATTATAGACTACGGCTTATACACTTTAAGTTTCTGCATCGCTTGTATTATACCCTGAAAGGCTTACATGCCATAGGCTTGCACGTGGATGTGAGTTGTGAGAGGTGTTGAGCTCCGGATGCTGATTTCCTGCACCTTGCGTGGCGTTGTGGGGGTGTTCACTCTTACTGGGTGGAGGTGATACGAATGATTGAGGAGGTGACTGGCTTGAAGCTTCCCTTCTCCCCCAAACTTGCGCTGCTGGGTTGTGTCGAAGTGGTACCGCCGGCTCACAGGAGGTTGGTTGGCCTGCTGTTGTTGCTGGCGAAGCACAGGGTTGCGATCTGCTGGGGTTGGGCCGGGCTCCCCGCAGCTCGGATTGGCTGCGTGATGCTTTATTCTGTCATGAACAATTGCTGATGTTCTGGGAGCTGGTCCCTGGGGGTTCCCGGCCAAGGGATATATGGGGTCCGCTGCATTCTTTTTTGGAATCTCTGCAGTGAGACTTGGGTAGGCATTGGCTGGCTGCATCTCTGGCGTTTTTGATCACTGTCGCCCTGTTTTCGGCGTTACGGCTGCTCAGTGTGGTCTATTGCTGTCCTGCCTCCTTTCCCTTTTCCCAGTGTGATCTTTTTCCTTTTCTATCAGTTGATTATGGATGTGTTTAGTCCTACGAACGCCTGCTTGCTTGTCCCTGGACTTTGACTTTACCACATTTAACGAGCATGGGGCCAAGGTATCGCGGGGGCGTGTCGAAGTGACATGAAACAGAACCCTATTGTGCTTATCGCAGAAATTTCTGAATGTGGCCGAGGCCTTTTGGCAACTGATCTGGGACTGTATAATGTGTTAATTACGCTTTTCCTGTTCGATGGGCTGCTTTGTTATTTGCCATCTCTGTTCTGATGAATATCAATAAACTTATAAATAAATAAAAAGGTCAGCCATTACCTGCTCTACAATACCAATCAAATGTATGTGCGGGGGGCTATGGAGAGATGAAGGGCACTTTTGCTGGGTGGTAGTGGGGGAATCCGAGGATGAGTTCATGGGAGTGGGAGCACCAGTAATGATTGTTGGACTGGGCGCTAGAGGGGCTAAATACTTTGATGATTGGCATGCGGCAAGGTGAAGTAATAGTGAGACTTTTTTGACTGTCTTGAAAGAGCGTGCTGATTGAGGGAAGAAGCAAAGGTAAGGTGACCTCTACTGTTGCACGTATCACACACACACACACACACCAGCAATTTTGTGACTGTCTACGTAGACTAGTGTTTTAGAGCAACTGTTTAGCCAGTAGATGAGATAGCATCTCATTGGATGACTGCTGCTCAAGCCCTCACTCGGGTTATAGAGAACAGCTCTGTCATAGGATCAGAGACTGAGACAGCACATACTGAGACAGCATGTGAGGGATAGGAAAATGGCACAGACTCTAGGAGTGATTTTTTTGTCGAAGGAGTCCCATTCGATAACTACTCTTCCATTGATTATGAGGGGTGTGATGAGGACAGTCCTGCTGTACCTTCGTAAGCACAGTCTGTGCAGCGGGACAATAGCGGGTTAGCCCACCCCAGAGAGCAGGTGCATGCGGCGGCAAGCACAGAGAGAGTGCTCTAGTCCAGCCCCAAATTCCACCACCCAAATTGTATTGTGGATACATCAAAATTATCTATCACAAAAAAAAATGTTTTTGTAAGGCAGGCACTTGCGTTTTTGGTCCTGGGCTCGGCGGCCATATAGGGAAACTCACCAAACCCAGACATTCCTGGAAACTAGACATCCAGGGGAGTCCACAGAGGTGTGACTTGTGTTGATTCCTCAAAGCTGTCTTACCCAGAATACCCTGCAAAAGTGTAATGTTGAATAAAAACTCATTTTTCTTGCATTTCTGTAACATAAACTACAGGAATATACTGGGATCCACAAAATTCCTACCACCCAGTGTTTCCCCACCTGTCCTGATAAAAACGCTACCCCACTTGAGTAACTGTACCTAGTGTCTGCGTCAGGAATCGATCACCCCAGGGTCAACACTTGCCCTCATGTAAGGACCAAAATTGACTGTTGTGTGATCTATTACTGTCGCGGGCACTAGGCCTACCCACACAAGTGAGGTACCATTGTTATTGGGAGACTTAGGGGAATGCTGGGTGGAAGGAAATTTGAGGCTTCTCTCAGATTACAAAACTTTCTATCACCGAAATGTGAGGGAAAAGTGTTTTTTTGCCAAATATTGAGGTTTGCAAAGGATTCTGGGTAATGGAACCTGTTGACAGCACCACAATTTACCCCATCCTGGGTTCCCCTAGGTGTCTAGTTTAAAAAAATGCACAGGTTTGGTAGGTTTTCCTAGGTACTGGCTGAGCTAGAGACCAAAATTCACAGCTAGGCACTTTCCTAAAACCACATCAGTTTTCAATGTAAAAATTTTATGTGTCCATGTAGCATTTTGGGGCATTTCCAGTCGCGGGCACTAGGCCTACCCACAAAGGTAGGGTACCATTTTTATCAGGAGACTTGGGAGAATGCTGGATGGAAGGAAATTTGTGGCGCCTCTCTAATTCCAGAACTTTGTGGCACCAAAATCTGAGGGAAAAGTGTATTTTTGCCAAATTCTGATGATTGCAAAGGATTCTGGGTAACAGAACATGATGTGAGCCCCCCATTTTGAATTGCCCTAGATGTCTAGTTTCCAAAAATATATAGGTTTGCTAGGTTTGCCTAGGTGCCGGCTGAGCTAGAGACCAAAATTCACAGTTAGGAATTTTGCAAAAACACATCGGTTTTCATTGGAAAAATGTGATGTGTCCACATTGTATTTTGGGGCATTTCCTGTCACAGACACTAGGCTTACCCACACAAGTGAGGAACCATTTTTATTGGGAGACTTGGGGCAATGCTGGGTGGAAGGAAGTTTGCGGTTCCTCTCAGATTCCAGAACTTTGCATCACTGAAATCTGAGGTAAAAGTGGTTTCAAAGGATTCTGGGTAACAGAACCTGGTGAGAGCCCCACAAGTCACCCCATCCTGGATTCCCCTAGGTGTCTAGTTTTCAAACATGCACAGGTTTGGTAGGTTTCCCTAGGCACCAGCTGAGCTAGAGGCCAAAATCCACAGCTAGGCACTTTAAAAAAAACACGTCAGATTTCAATGTAAAAATGTGTTGTGTCCTTTTGTGTTTCCTGTTGCGGGCATTAGGCCTACCCAAGCAAGTGAGGTACCATTCTTATCGGGAGACTTGGGTGAACACAGAATAGCAGAACAAGTGTTAGTGCTCCTTGTCTTTCTCTATATTTATTCCTTCCAAATGTAAGGCACTGTATAAAAAAGACGTCTATTTGAGAAATGCCCTGTAATTCACATGTTAGTATGGGCACCCCGGAATTCATAGATATGCAAATAACCACTGCTTCTCAACACCTTATCTTGTGCCCGTTTTGGAAATACAAAGGTTTCCTTGATACATAGTTTTCACTCGTTATATTTCACCAAATTAATTGCTGTGTACCGGGATACAATGAGTACCCATTTCAAGGTGCAGCCCCTTTATTGGCTCTGGGTACCTAGGATTCTTGATGAACCTACAAGCCATATATATCTTTGCAACCAGAAGATTCTAGCAGATGTAACAGTATATTGCTTTCAAAAATCTGCCATAGCTGAAAAGAGTTATAGAAGAAAACGTGGACAGAAATGGCTCTTTTTTTACCTCCATTACAATATTTTTTTTATTTTAGCTGTTAATTTCTGTAGGAAATAACCCCTTGCTGAATTTGGAATTTTGTCTACTTTTCAGAAATGTTTAGCTGTTCGGGATCCATCATTGGTTTCATATCCATTTCTGTTGCTAACTGGAAGGAGGCTAAAAGCACAAAAAATAGTACAAATTGGGTATGCCCCAGTAAAATGCCAAAATTGTGTTGAAAAATGTGTTTTTCTGATTCAAGTCTGCCTTTTCCTGAAAGCTGGGAAGATGGTGATTTCAGCACCGCAAACCCTTTGTTGATGCCTTTTTCAGGGAAAAAAAACACATGCTTTCTTCTGCAGCCCTTTTTACCAATTTTTCTGAAAGAAACAACATTTTTGCTGTATTTTGGCTAATTTCTTAGTCTCTTCCAGGGGAACCCACAGACTCTGGATACTTTTAGAATCCCTAGGATGTTGGAAAAAAAGGACACAAATTTGGCATGGATAGCTTATGTGGACAAAACGTTATGGAAGCCTAAGCGCGAATGACCCCAAATAGCCAAAAAAAGGGCTCAGCACGAGGTTGGGGGGAAGGCCCAGCAGCTAAGGGGTTAAATGCATCCTATACCATATATCAGATCCTGTATCATCCTGTTGAGAATTGTGCATCACAACTGATATACCTGAAGTAATGCACTAGTCTTTTCTTTAAAAAAAAAAATCAAACCAGCAAAAGGCCTTTTATTTGTAGGCTGCAATAGTTTACCCACCTAGTCATCAGAGACAACAATATTGTTTCTGAAGTTAAGGGTTCTTTGTGATGTGGCACATGCTGTGTCTCTGGCAAGATCCATCTTTGAGACCCAAGTCTCAGAATGTGTAATTCTAGAAAGAAAGTTCTAAAAACCTGTTTTTTATCATTTTATTGCATTTATTTGTATATGAAAAACATATATAATAAATAAAGGTCTACCAAGAAGCCCTGAAGAAGCGAACAACTAAATATTGTTTGGATCCCCTTGTACAAAGTAAGCATAATGACTAATGGTTACATTAACCAGTAGTATAATTGAAATAACCCACTAACAGCATAGTAAATACTTTTACACTGAATGGTGAAAAGAAAGGAGGAAAACAAGCAGATAAGTTGCAAGTGCTATTGTGTTTTACAGTGATTTACTGAGTAGACATCCAATAGATTTAAAAAAAAGCATTTGATTGGCAGTCTTTAACTAGGAATTACCCCTGATTTCACTGAAAATTGAAAATGTGCCCTCTTTAAGATTGAATTTCTACATTTTTTCAAAGCTGACAAGCTTTATGCTGATGAGCATGTGTTGAATCCAGTCTTCGTGTTTGAAGATAAGTCGACAACATCAGTCATGCAAGGGAATTTAATTGTCATTCCCCTTGACAACAGATTGGCATCTGTGTCTATGAATGACGTAATTCTTAGGCAATCTGTTATCTAAAACCTGGGAGGGATACAAAATCTGGCCCACAATCATAGCCAAAGTCACAATGTTGTCTTGCAACATCTCAATGTAGGGCATTCTAGCAAAATGTCCAGACAGTATATTTTATGATGTGCACCTTAAACATTTAGCCGACTCCAGCAAGCCTGCATAAGTCATTGAAAAGGGTGTATAGTAGCAGTACTTTACAGGTTTTTGCTTTAAGGACCCTTACTTTAAAATTGAACTCATCATAATTACCATAGGTAACACAGTTCCTTAAGCTATTGTTTGATTTAGCTATACAAAATGCCTAGTGTGCAGGAAAGCATGACATTTGAAAGATATGTCCTTATAACTATTCCAGGATCTCTTCAGATTTATGAATTCAAATTAATTTGTTCAAGGACTAAATCTGTTCTTTTTAAGCTTCAAAATCTTTTGTAACATGAGTGAGTCCTTGATGAAACTGTTTGCACAGCTAAATCAAAGATATCAACTCTCCTCTACATTCAGTTGGAGAAAACCAGCTGGTTATTGCAGGAGTATAATAATCTTATCCAGAGGATCCCCAAATTTGTACTTGTTGCATTGCTTACTACCATTAGTTACTAGCACTCTTTTTAGTATCTCATTCCAAAAAACATATGTAGGGATTCATCAATAGCATTCACCAAATGTATATTTTTGAACCAAGGCTTCATTAGGTGTTTTTGGCTTCTTTCTGCCATATTTTTCCCAAAGTCATGTCATTCAACAAGCAACGAAGTGTTCCATAGTAGATATAAACATTTAGGAAGCACACACCTCTCTTACTGGACTTCTGAAGTGTTTGAAACAATCAAGTGTGCTTATCCTTTCCACTCAGAGAACATCTTGAAAATACTTTACCTTCTTCAATAACAGAAGTCTGAAATTTTAGGGCAATGACATAAAGCAGTCTTGGTGACATCATGATCTTCATTGCATAGTCCTTGTAATTGTATATATTCTTCCCTGAGATCATTTTTGTTTTCTGTTTCCACCTAATTGTTTCAGAATTTGTTGCCTTGAATATAAACTGATTGATGGTACAGGAAACATATTTAGGGTTCTGAAGAAATCTGCATCCCCTCACAGTTTACATACCATCTATCTACATTAAAAAATGGAACTTAGTGGTGATCAATCGTCTTCAGTACTGTTCATTGTAAACAATGAACGTATACCTCAATTGACGTCCATTACACAGATGAGAACTGAACTCCAACTACTGACTTGTATATGTGCATTCTCATTTGAGTCATTTAGCTGTACTTACAAATCCTATGTAACTTCATAATATGTGGTTCTGCCTCACGTGAAGATTGATCATCATTTGACGGTAATTGAAACACTGGGTTACTTCTGCCTAGATGGCAGCAGCAACCTGCACCTACTTTTAAAAATGCATGTCGGACTTCAGTCTTTCTAGACAGGTTTTGTCCTTTTGGATCTGGCAAATGATTCTGTTCTGTTAAAAGAACCCATGCATTCAGATAAAAAAAGGTAGGAGACATATTCTTTTTTAACAAAATCATAAGCATTCAATCAAATTGCAAGACGCATAGGAGCATTTAAGTAAATAGTTGATTGTTCAAGAATATTGTGGGATTTGTTCAGATCAAGATACCCTCTATATTATGTACTGTTCAGCAGATACATGTTCATTGGTGCTACATAATTAAGTATGTTGATTAGGATGTGGCAATGACTGCAACTTAATCGCCTAGCTATTTTGAAATCCTAAAAAAAAGGAGCAAACAACATATTTTATATTGAATATAATTATGGATATTTAAGAAGGAATTATTGAATTACATTCAGAAATCTGTTCAAAGGCCTAGCTTGATTCTCAACCAACCCTCTGTGTGCCAAGTAAAAAGACATTGATTTCTCTGGACAGATGTCAGATTCTGACAGCATTTTCCTTGTTCAGGCTCCATAGGTCAGGTGGAATTGTGTTTTTTAATAATGACCATTACTAGAAGCAATGTCAACTCTAAGCAATAAATGCTTTTGCATTTGGACATGGTCCTCATTTGAATTTAGCACCTTCTAGAATGTTTGCATTATTTTAATCTACCTTGGTTAGTTATCTATTGCTCCTCTAATGCTCCAAGTATGGCTGTTCTGTTCACTACATTTGATTGCCATTCTGCACCACTTGTGTGGTTTCCTAGATATTTCTATGTAGTATTTCTACACACGTCTGTAATTTGTTAAGGCACATTATACTGCTCTACATTTTGTCTTTCAGCCTTTTGAAGTGCATGATCTTGTCTAGTAGGAAATGCACTTCTGGAAATTCAGGAGCATACTTAGAACCTAACTAAATACTTTTGCTTTGTCATAGGAAATTCATAGAAATATTTTGTACAGAATTGGAGACAATGTTATCACTCAAATGAAAAAGGCTAATGATGAAGCGGAGAGATCTAAATTTGAAGGTAGGTATTACCTGAGTATCATCTAACCTACAAAAATGCAAACACAACTCTCTGGCCAATATATAGTTATGTGCTGGAAAATGGACACAGTATATATGAGGGTGATTTTCATATCCCTGCACGAAAAGTGCTTGGTGTTTACATTATATTTTATCAAAAAACAAGCATGCTAGTTTGTGCTGAAAAAGTGGTTGCTTTACAAATGAAATTGAACAATATTGAATAGAGGACTATTTAAAATGCTGATGTCAGAATGGTGTTGTCATTAGCTATGTAACAGAAGGCATGTTGTGGACTGAGGTTATTTCTTTCAATATTTATTTATACAATTTGTAAGTGCCCACAAAGCTGTGAAACAATATCAGTATTCTAAAGTAGGAAGGGTCCGCAGCATAGAACTGTTATGCTGCAGGACAGCATAGATAACTGAACCTGTAGACAGAGCTGAACAGATGTGTTTTCAATTCTCTTCTGAAACTCATGTTGTCTGTTCCATTCAGAGCAGAGGTTGGATACAAATTAAGGATAAAGTCTTGGGTGCAGAGGGACTGCCTGTTAAACCACATTTTGCAGTAAACACTTTCAAAGAAATAGCCAAAGTCTAGAAAGAGAGAGAGCCCTGCAGGTTGGTAGTTTATTCAAATCAATCATTGGTTGGGATCCAGCAGAGAGACATATTTTGCCTTTGTAATGTGATTTGAGTGTTTAAAACCAAAGAACAATCACACTGTAAAGAGTTAGGCCTTTTGGAGTTACGAGAACGTTTGTGTGGAAATTCAAATGTACATCCTTAAAGAATCGTCCTGATGCAGCATATCACCATCTGCACATGGGTTGACAGTTGGTGCAAGTGGACTAAAGAGAAAGTGAGCTAAAGATGCATTGCATGAATAAGGTGATTTTCATGACGACATTGAGTAGAAGTTCCAAAGACAGGTCAAAGAGCACTCCCAGAGGTCACAAAGCCTAGTGATGGCAGCCATCTCAATAAGGTGGATCTTTGGCCCTAGGCTGAGGTGCATCCAGTTGGACAGCTTCCATGTTTGGAAATACACGAAGTTGTCTCCGATTTCATGGTGATATCCAGACAATTTGAAGTGAATTTATGTATCTTCCACTTATGATAGGTGGACTAGACTATATGATTTTAGGGAAAGATGGGAGTTAGATTGCAATGTAAAATAGTTTCATTTGTTTTTGTTTTCTTTACAAAGTGCACGAGATATGTATATTGACTGATATGTCCTCTTCTGTGCTTCACTCTTGGGTCTGGGGTGTTGGGCTGTGATCTGGAATTGAATTGTTGGCTGAACTGCAATACAATTAAGAAAATTTGTATTTTTCTTTCTCTTTAGTGCTTTCATGGAGCAACCTTGTAATTAGGTTCAAAGTGACCAAACCCCAGAAAGAGTAGAGCTGTTATGCCTAAAAGAATATCCTTAGTCTTTTTAGGTCTGTCATTTTACCATTGATAGGCTAGTGGACAAGATGACTTAGAATAGTTTCATTAAATTGTTATTCACAATATCATTAGCTCTAAATTAATTGGTGTACAGGGGCTCAGTTCTGTTACGGCTTTCTTTTCAGCCTATGATTTGTCAGCACCTCATACTTATCGAGTTCAGGAACATTATTTGCTGGACTCAGACAGACCACATCTTGTAATGTGATCCAAATAGAGAGCATCTTTTATCCTACATATCCCAAATGATAGTTTCTCATTTTTCATTACCGAGAGGTTGGGACCCTGAGAATATTGGTAAGTATGTGTATGAGCTGATGGAGCATTTCAGGTATGCTCTAAATGAGGTCAACAAATCTTTTCACCCTAAGCAGGAGGTAGGAGCGTTTAATATCACAATCAGTCAACATCTAATTTACAGTACTACCAACGTTGGCCACACAATGAAAACCCAAATCGGAAGTAAAGATAAAGGGTTTTATTTCAGATTAATACTCAGGGTAATGTAAACATTTCCCAAAAACAAATTATAAAGATACAGTATCACCATAAGGTGACCAAACATTGGAAGACTCTAAGGTGGTCATTATGAACATGGCGGTCTGGACCGCCACACCGAGGGTGGCAGTCATTATCGCCAACGGCATGGCAGTCCGGACCACCATATTCTGAACACAGAGCAGCCAGTTCACTAGCACCCACCGCCAGGCCAGAATCGACTGCCGGGCTGACTGTAGGCACATTCGACCCGGCGGTGGAGACCGGACCGGTGGTGGGATTATGATTCCATTTCCACCAGAGATTTCCTGGTGGGATACCCCGCCAGGGAATCAGGTAATCCCTGGCGGAAAGCATACGGGTGACAGGAATACTTATTCCTGTCACCTGTATGTGACACGCCAGGTCACCCACCCTTGCCACTACACCCACCCAACGCCCCAATCCCCTAAATCCACCTCACCCACGAACCCTGAAAACCGACCCCCCAACCCTCCACCCCCAAAACCCCATTTAGGCACCCCAGATCGACCCTCACTATCCCCTACCCCTTCATACAGGTCCCCCCAAACCCCAACGCCCCACATCCTCATGCACCCATTCACCTACATGCACACATGCATACATACACTCAGACACACATCCCCCCACACATACACTCAGGCACACCCCCATGCACTCGCACACTCACACACACACACACCCCTCCCTCCTTCCCTCTCGGACAGCACTTACCTCTTCTGTTGCACTGCTCCGGGAGGGAACAGGCTCCCTGGATGCTGCTCCACCGCCATTGCCGCCTCTCCATACACCACCACACCTATGAATGCATCATCCTAGGTGTGGCGCTGTCTGCACTGACGTGGCGGTGAGGGTAATGCAGCATTCACCCCCGCCACCAACATTCAGCATGGCACCTGGAGGCCTCCAGGCGTCATTATTTGGCGGGATGCCAACACCGCCACTGGCGGTCTACCGTTGACTGCTAGCACGGTTGGTGGTGGGGCATCCCACCATGATCATAATGAGGGCCTACATTTGATCAACATTAGACAAACTAAACACTCACTTAATGGAATGCAAAACAATAAAAGCTAAATCTGGTGCTCTGAAAATAAACGCTTACCGACTCTATTCAAAGTTTTAGCAATTTAGAAATCATCTACATTAGCTGGCTCTGCAATGAGGAATCCTTCAAAGATTACGTTACTTATTGGCATGTGCTGGGCTACAAAATATGGGGACGAAAGGTAACAAGCATTTGCAATGCAATGGGTCTCGTATTTGCTCGAGTTAGAGCTATTAGTGTTGTAAATTCCTAACTGGACTTTTCTTGCCACATAAATTGAAAATGAAAAGTAAAACATTTGACAGAAGCAGACCGATTCAAAGTGCCACGGCCGCCATGAGCACAAGAGTTATTGGCTCCCTGCTTGAATGTCCAGAAAGGATCGCGGCTGGGATGAAAGGCAAATAGAAGCCAGGCGAGGGGCTATCACACGCCGTAACAGAAGGAAGCGTAATGTATTGTGATGGCCAACAGAAATGTTCACGTAGTTAAAATGCCTGGCGAGGGAACTCAGCACACAAAGAAGGGAGATTTCCCAAAATGCACCAATAAAAATTAAGCATTTAAGACACAAAAAGAATGAATAGCAAGAGTAGGCATTGTTAAAAGCCCACAGAGAGATTACAACAGGCTAGAGCGCTTACGCGCTCAATCCTAACAAGCATGCAGATGCTCTTAAACAAAGATGGCAGGGTCACAAAGCCATTTGCACTTGAAAAATCAACATAACACATTCAAGGAGCTTGATTTACGTGTGAAATTCACAAAAGGTGAACTGCACTCATAAATCCATCTACACATGTGTAATATTCTGACAGAATGGTTTTTAGGCATGAGTGAATCCTATTCCAGGGCCGGAGAATGGAATTCCGAGGTGGGGATACTACTGGAAAGTTTGTAAATACCCACAATGTCTGAAGTTTGAGGGCATTCAAGAACTTTTTCCCTGGAAATGTGTAAATTCACTCATGTCAAGGGCATGAGTAAGTCCTTTTCCAGAGTGCCACTCGGGACAGGACACCTTCAAAACTGATAGATGGATGGGCAGAGGCTTCTCTGCAAAGGTGGAGTAGAAGCGTAGAGGAAAACATTTACCAAGGAGAAAAAGAAAAGGAAAAATGTTTTTCTTCACAAACGCGAGGCCATTTTCCCATTCCCAATTGTGCACAATATTCCATTATTCATGCAGAAAGCTCTTCACGTGGTCCTAATTGGCATTCACAAAACGTTCAAAGAGTACTCCTTAAACGTGTGGTTGTTGCAGGTTTCTAGGAGTTTTGAATTCTTGCTATTTAAATATATGCACCCATGCAAGGTCATGATACAGAGTGCAGATTTAACATCATCTTTCAAAATCAGAGCTCTAGTCACTAAGGGCCAGATGTAGCAAAGACTTTGCGACTCGCAAACGGCGAAAATCTCCATTTGCGAGTCGCAAATGCGTCTTTGCTATGTAGAAATGCATTTTGCAAGTCGGAACCGACTCGCAAAATGCATTTCCGAGTCGCAAATAGGAAGGGATGTTCCCTTCCTATTTGCGAGTCGCAGTGGTATGCAATTCGGTCGCAAATGGACTCCCAGTTACCATCCACTTGAATTGGATGGTAACCCACTCGCAAACGATAAGGGTTCCCCATGGGACCCCTTCCCCTATGTGACTGGACCAAAAAATAATTTTTCAGAGCAGACAGTGGTCCAATGGACCACTACCTGCCCTGACAAATACAGAAACAAAAGGTTTCGGTTTATTTTTCAAAGTGCAGCTCGTTTTCCTTTAAGGAAAACGGGTTGCACTTTGAAAAAAAAAACCTGCTTTATTTAAAAGCAGTCACGGACATGGAGGTCTGCTGTTCCCAGCAGGCCTCCATCCCCGTGAGTGCCCTGAGTAGTTATGGGGTCTTTGCGACCCCATAGCGACTCGCAGAAGGTGTCTGAGACACCTTTCTGCATCCCAAATTGCGACTTGCAATTTGCGAGTCACAGGGACTCGCAAATTGCAAGTTGCAATTTGGGAGTTTCCTACATCTGGCCCTAAGTGTAAAACCCAGCGAGATCGCACTGTGTAGGAAAGAAAAACTAGTCCAGAAACCATGCAGAAAATAATGGACCTCGTATGTTTTCAGTAGTTGGCCGTTGCACTCGAGGAGGGCTAAACACTGGAAAAGGCATGATGGATGCATGCCTTTCACTAAAGAAATCAAGTGAATTTTAAAACGCAAGCCCACAAACCAATGAAAGTGATGGGCGTGGTTAAAAGCCCACAGAGAAATTACAAAAGGCTAGAGCGTTTGAGCTCTCAACCCTAAAAGGATACAAAGGACAAAAATAAATTGGAAGAATTAAATCTGGGGCAAAATTAAGCTAACTAAGGCTGGCAAAAAGTAAGTAAAAAGGGAAGATATCAGCATCTCAGAACCACAGTCAAGGGTCTTCTCATGTGTCAAAGAAAATCTAAGTCTTCTCAGCAAGCATTTGGAAAGTGCGGGGCAAGAGCAAAGAGGTTTGTACTTCTCAAAGTCCAATGGGTCTCTCCTACTACAGCTAACTGAAAACAATAAACTAGTCCAAGGTGAATGATGATTTGTCCATTGATAACGCCATATGGATCAAAAGTTTTTAATTGACTAATCAAGGCACATCATATGACAGACATCTGCAGCATCCAGGCAAGTTCCCAGCACGGTCATCTTTGCTCTTCTGTGCGACTTTGCAGCAATTATGAATAAATCCAATCTTCATGTTCTCTGTGTACTGTCCTCTGGGTTACTTTCTCAGACCCTCTGTGAATAAGACAATAGCACATTGATTTCCAAACTAGCATTTCATGTTTAAGGCAATCCAAATGTTAACCTATGGGAGAGATAGGCCTTGCAGTAGTGAAAAACGAATTCAAGAGTTTTTAACATCCTGGACGTGTAAAACTTATAAGTACATGTCCAACATGTTAAACACACTGCACCCTGCCCTTGAGGCTGTATAGGGCCTACCTTAATGGTGAGTTTTTTGTATTAAAAAGAAAGGTTTGGGCCTGGCAAGAGGTTTAACTTGCCAGGTTGACATGACAGTTTAAAACCACATCCACAGACTCTGCAATGGCAGGCCTGAGTCATGTTTAAAGGCTACTGAAGTGGGTTGGACAATCAGTGCTGCAGCCCCACCAGTAGAATTTAATTTGCAAGCCTGGGGCACAGGTAGTGCACTTTACTAGGGACTTACAGATATATCAAATATGCCAATTGTGATTAAGCCAGTGGTACCATGTTTTAAGCAGTGAGCACCTGTACCTTGGCAGTGGTAAAGGGCCCAGAGTGCTAAAGCCAGGAATAATAAAGTCAGGAAACAGGAGGTCAGAAGGCAAAAAGTCAGGGGAGACCATTCCAAGGATGCCAGGTCTAGCAAATTGTAATGAAGAACCCTCTTTAATGGTAAAGTCAGATTTTAAATTACAATTTTGAAAATACCACTTTTAGAAAGTTGGCGTTTTCCTGCCTTAGCCATTTAGTGCCTGCACCCTGTCTCTGGGTCACAAGAATAGGTATAGGTGGCAGTTTATCTTTGCATATTCCTTCTAGACAGCTACACACAACAGAGAGCGTAGGTGGGTCTGGATGGGCCTCGGCACAGCCCCACTTGCAACTGAATAGGCTGTGTCCTGTCTCACACAAATGCTGCATACCCCCAGTAGTTAGTCTGGAGCCTGGACAGGGGAGGCAGGAAACATGTGCACTTCAAAGGAAGTCCTCTTGAAGCTTCTCCCACAACAAAGAAGGCACCAGGTATAAATATTGGATCTCAGACACCAACTGTTCAGGTCGCTTCTGGACATGTGGACTCTTCCAGGAAGAAGGGCTGTTCAGCTGTGAGGTCTGTCCTGCTTTGCTGCCCAAGGACTGCTGTTGCTGCACCAGGACTCTTCTGATGTTCGCTGCCGTGCTGAAACTGACCTGCCTGTGTACCCCAGGACTCCAGGATCTCCAAGGGTAAGTCAGAAGCGCTCCTGTTCTCAAGCCACAGGAACACAACAAGCTTCTCTGCACCACTCATCTTTGGCACAGGACCCCTTGTCCTCTTCACAGCTCTGCAAGCCTGATCAGGCATGACGCATGTCAATGCCTATAACCAGCCCAGCTTGGTGCAGTGCAAAGCATCTCGATGCAAGTTCTTGTAAACCTCATCAGCTTCACCAGCATCGACCCGTGCAACGCACCCCAACCTCAGTGCCCATGCATTGCTACACAAGTCTTCACAAGCCCTAGTAGCTTCCTCCACAATGACGCAGGACCTTGCGTCTCCAGCTCCTGTTGATGGTCACTGACTTCACTGCATGATGCATCTTGGCGCAGGACCTCACATTGGAAGCCCCACGTCAACAGTTTGTTGACTAGGGCCAGCGCAACTCAATGCAAGGACTTTGCAGCTCCCTGCAACCAGAATTTGAGTTATTTTTGTTCAGTGCGCCTAACTGGGTCCCAAGAGCTGGCACTGCTCCATCGTGGTTTGCTTGAACTTGTGACTTTGCCCCGGTCTGGCACAACCAGATAACCACAGTTGCCACTTTGCGCTTTTAAAACCGCATATCTTTGGGTCTACTAATTGGAGTAATGTTGTTTTGGTCTTGTTTCATTTATTAAAATGTATTGAATGAATTAATAGTCTTTATTCTATCAAATAAATAGATCATAAAAGAGTCACATACAATACAAAGTATAAAAATATTATCCGTAAAAAACGACCAAAGCCCCCCCAAAAAACAAATCATCACATCTTGTTATCATAAAAAATTTAAACTGCATCTTCTTGCGCCAGGCCACTGCTCATTTCAGGAAATGGCCCACTGAGCAGAATACATCATAATCATTTAACTGGCAAAGGAAGAGCAAGGCAGCCCTACAGTTGGTTAAGTTTTGTTTTCGTAACAGCGGTATCAAGTACAATTTTTTAAAGGGCTCATAATACTTACAAAAAACACAAAGTGCAACAGCGTTTGTGGTGAGTGCTCATCCCAGGGACAGGTGCAAATAACACTAGAGGAGAACTGTCTTTGGGGCAAGGACAGCATCCAATGAAGAGACCCCATTCTAAAACGGGTTAAGAGCATTCGCTCATACGCATTATGGACAAACAATAAATAGGGCGCTGGGTCGGGGGCATTTGAGTCATACAATAAACCTTAACAGTTGCCTTACCTCTCTCGGGCTACCCGTCTAAGCCCAAGAAAGCGATCACAAACCCACGATTTATCTTTTTTGGCAATAAGATGCGTATTCTCAAACAGATGCGGGTAGCCCACATCAGTCAGAGAGCCCTTAATGTATTTGAACCACGCGATTGAGCAGGCAAGATCACTCGCGAGACAGTCCTTAATAAACAGCTGATTGAAGACTGCTTCCTTAATAAGCCAGATCGTGCACCATAGCTCCAGCAGAGCAAAACTAATTCTATCTTGTAAGTATTCAAGACCCAATTCCTGGTTAACAGAAACGTATTGTGTTTTTCTAATTTGGTATGGGATTCTTCTTATGCTGTGTTTTCACTTAGTTAGTGTTTGAAGTACCTCTAAGTTAGGCTTGTCCGCTCTGTGCCAGGCTAAAAGAGGGTTGAGGCAGGTTAATTTGGGGTTTGCTTGTGACCACACCTTGACAAGGATTGTGGTAGCCACTTGAGTGGGGTTTCAACCCCCTCAAACAACAACTACATTTTTACGCTCACATTAAACAAACTATGGCCCTCGGGTGTAATGTGCAGGTATACAGTGGTTTCTACTAGTAGTTAGCACAATCTGAATAGTTTGACACCACGGTCACAGTACAGAGACTCTTCCTCCGGTGCCACCAGCTGGCAGTAGAGTGGCTAGGAGATGAGGAACCTATGTTTTTTAGATTACCTCAAGTAGTGCTTCAGCCCTGATCGAAATCTAGACATAGAAAAATATTTCATCCACTATATTGACTACTATTATATCTTTAAGGTAAGTAGGTGGGGCCCTTAAAATACTAAATATACCTACCTAGATTTTTGAAGGAAGCTAGGGCCAGATTTAGAAAGCCTTTTGCATGTCGCAAACTGCGAAAAATGCAGTTTGCGACATGCAAAAGGCCTAACGCGATGCACATCCTTAAATTGCGAGTCGGTACCGACTCGCAATTTGAGGATGCGACTCACAAATAGGAAGGGGTGTTCCCTTCCTATTTGCGACCGCATCGCCATGCTGAGTTGCTTTGTGACCGTGAATGCGGTCGCAAACCAACTCGCAGTTATCACCCACTTGAAGTGGGTGCTAACTCATTCGCAAAAGGGAAGGGGTCCCCATGGTACCCCTTCCCCTTTGTGAATGACGAAAAAACCCGAAACCAAATGGTTTCGGAAGTTTTTCTTTTTGCAACTCGTTTTCCTTTAAGGAAAATGGACTGCAAAAAGAAAAAAAAAAAACTGCTTTATTAAAAAAGCAGTCACAGACATGGAGGTCTGCTGTCTCCAGCAGGTCACCATCCCTGTGAGTGCATGGACTCGCTATGGGGTCGCAAAATGCGACCCACCTCATTAATATTCATGAGATAGGTCTTTGCGACCCCGTAGCGAGTCGCAGAAGGTGTCTGAGACACCTTTCTGCATGCACTTTTGTGAGCTGCAATTTGCGAGTCAGTATGACTCGCAAATTGCAAGTCGCAAATTTTTACTTACCTACATCTGCCCATTATTCTCTTTTCGTTATATTGTGACATTAGGTCCCAGGAGGTTGCCACTCTTCTTTTTTTGGCCTGCCAGTGTGATGCAAGTTGGATAGCTCTGTCATAGATATAAGTGAAACTTGTAGGTCAGTTCAGGGTTCAACTAAAGAGGGACTGTTCAGAGTTATGAACATATATAAATAACAAACTCCAAGGTTCTGCATTTTTCTCCTATCCAACTCAACCTCTCTCCCTGCTTCTGAAAGCAGAAAAGCTGCAGAGCAGAGGTCTGTTGATATTTTCCTTGCTCTTCTTCTACCCATGACAGCGAATGGGCTATGACTTTACCTGTGAGCCACCATGTATCGCACCTCATGTTAGAGATTACAATAAAATGTCATTTTTAATGTATTCTGTAAACACTGAAAAAACACAGTCATCAGCAAAATTCAGTGGTACCGAATGTATAAAAACTTATAACCACTGATCTTCTGAAGATGAACCAACCCATTGTCTTAAAAAAATAAACAGTGAAAACAGTAAACTATAACTATAATAATGAAAACAAGGCTGTGGGTTCTTGGCATACAAACACTGAAAAATACAAACTAGAAACCACAGTGATAAGAATTACAGGGGATAAAACGTCTGAGACTTTTGGATGAGGGCAAAGATGGCTAGAACAACCAATTCTGTATGGTAAATGCTACTGCTCCATTAAATAGTCCAGGTCTGAATGACTTTCCCCATACTTAATACTCTTTGGAATCCTAGTTTACCCCTCACTCTCACGTTTCTTTGTCAGATAAACACGATCCCTCTGTACCTATTTTAGATTAAGATGTGAAATACACTGACTGTGGAAAAAATCATTTCCCCAAAACCAATAAGTCTGGTTTTTGATGTGGTAACACGTGGCTGAACTAACGACTTTGCCAATCGAAGCTGGTGCAAGTATGGATGGCCTTCTTTAAATGGTTTTGGCATTCTTTATCATCGATTTACAGTTCCAGGATGGCCGATGTGTTTAGTACAAACATCTCTGCCATTTTGATTCAGTAAAATATGGCTAAACCACTCAAAAATGGCACCCTGTCTTTCAATAGTTTTGGCATACATTATCATCAGTTTTCCGTTCCAAGATAGGCAATATCTTTAGAAGGAAAGTGGTTATGTTGTGGGTCCATTTTAGTTTGCCTGAGTACAGGAGTTTAGCTTAGCTTTGGCTTGCAGGCCTGTGCCCTTTTACATAGAAAACATGCTCTGTTTTTATTATTCGTTCTTATTCATTTTAGCACTGCTTGCATTTTAGAAGAAATTTATTTATTTTATAATCAGTTGCCATTTCTTAAAGAGTAACAGTAATGTATGTATTAGATTGTCATCATGTTCTTTTGCTTTATGTTGACAAAGAACAGAATGTGAACATGTCAGGCATTTTGTTATGATATTCACAATTCAGGTTTGAACACACAATCTAACGTTTAGGTAGATACACACGTCGGGATGTCTGCACGAACAATAACATGTGCCTTATAAAAACACCTTGTAAGACTAAGGCCATTAGAGGGAGTTCCACCCAGGATATTCCATCTACACTGCACGTCGCTTTGCAGCAGACCTCAGCTTTTGCTTCTCTACGAAGCCTGTTTAGGAGACTGGAGGCCAACTTTGTCCTAAGGTAATAGGGGTTGGGGCGCTTCTCATGGACATGGCATAGGCAGATTAGGTTTGTCACTCCTTGCTCTCTTTAGCGTAAAAAATATTCTTTAGGTAAGAAATTGCACATTCATGTTTTTTGCAGTATGTTGGGGTTGTTCATATTAACATTGTTTATTTTCACAAATCTGATTTTGTTATCCTAATCTTTCCAGGTCATGCATTTTATCGGAGATTTCAGTCTTCTCAATAAAAGTAATAAAAACTATCCTGCATCTTCTTTCTTGCCTGTGGGTGTAAGAGACTTTTTGCTAACAAGAGAAAAGGGTAAGACTTGTTGCACCACGATTTCCCTAAGAGGCTTTGAGAGTCCATGCGCTGGAATGCCAGAAATCACCTTTACTATTTGGGTTTTGGTGAGGTGCTGCTAGAGAGCCAGAAGGACTGGGCCAGCAGCTGCCACCTGGGGTAGGAGTGACTCAGTCGTCTACAAGCAGAGGTGCCGCCGCCCCAATCCAGCAGTCTCATAGAGATACGAGAGTCTTTACGATAGTTACCACTTTGGAACAGTAAACCAGTGATGAATAATGTCTCAATCATTCAATGATGGGTGCTCACTTTGTGAATGCTTTTGGCCTAATTGTTCTTTGGTGTACTATCCCAAGATGGCCCCATCTTTAAAAGCAACATGTTAACAAATATCAAATAGTAAACTAATAACCATGTACAACTACATTATTCAAAGATCGCTGCCTGGTAGTAGTGAGCAGCTGCTGTGCCCTCACCTTACTTTGCATTACTTTGTAGACGTATGTGCACTTGTATAGAGGCAAAATACCATCACTCACAGCAAGGAGAACCAATGGGTGAAATGGCCTAGCCATTGCTCTTTGCTGTAATAGGCAGAAGCACGGTGTGAATGGCAAGTTAACAAACAAACAAATGAAGACCACTGATTCAGTGCTTCTTTTCAAGTATTGTGTTTTTTAAATATTAGTTTAGAGAGAGCTAGATCTAATATGTTTGGGGTCTGGTCTCCTTCTTTAAAGTTGTTAACAGATGCCAAATCAACACAGGCTCAAGAGGTTTTGCAGCTTTCACATATCATAGACAGGTTCTCGAGTCCTTACTTCTGCATGTTCTGGTGGTTATATCGCGAGTCAAGGATTTGTTACAGTAAGTCCCTGCATGTTGCTGTTCTGCATTTTCTTTTCTGCTCCCGTATGTACGATGATTTTATTTTCTGAATTTTCGAGTCCCGTTTCATTTGTTTATGTGATGCATCGGGCAACATCATTTCGTTAGCTCAGTTGCTCATTCGTTGTTTTAATGCTTTATTTGTGGGAACATGTATTGTAACCACCGACACTTTATAAAAATGTGTGAAAAATATGTAGTACATGAAAGGATATGGCTGGACTTGAGGGCTTTGCATCAAGCACACGATGTATCGTACTACTCCATTTATCTAATTACCCTCATCTAGATCAACCTCATATGCTGTTCTAATTGTTACTGATCTTGTTTCCTGCTAGCCAAAGTAATCGCAAAGTGTCGCTAAAGCACTTTATTAAACTTCACAAGTAAATAACCAAATTAAAATGTAGCTGGTGTGTTCGTTAGTGTTGTGTTTTATTTTTATTTTTGTGCAACATTAATAAAAATGTTGCATGAAGCTCAAGTCTGCATTACAATCATGTAAAGCGGTTCCTGTAGCACAATATGATACTGTTAAACAGCTGGATATGGTTGTGACACACAGGGCTCTTGGACACATGAAGTCTTTATTGATTGTTACAATTCGTAAAAACAACCTATACAACATGATTTATGCATATAAGTATTTAGGAAATCAATGAAGGGGTAATCCGAAAACTAAGGTTTCTAATATTTGTGACCCAATGGGATACGATATTTCTTTTTATCCTCTGAGAATATTTTATCTTGTCAAAAAGTATCACTGGGTCGGAAGGAAACGTTATTTAAAGTAAATCACAGTCCCGTAAGATTTACTGCTCCATATTGAAGCAATTTTCAATCAGGTATTTAACTATGGAGATTTGATAATATCTTTTTTCATGGTTATGTCACACTCATGTCTGCAAATGGAAACCACAGTTTCAAAAACTCATTCAGCCCACATTCCAAATGGAGGTGAAACCCCGATATAGAGCCTGATTTAGATATTGTCGGATGGGTTACTACGTCACAACAGTGACGGAAATCCTGTCCCCTGAAATCTAAATCCCACAGATTTAAGCAGACCGGATATCCATCACTGTTGTGACGGAGTAACCCAACTGTCCGTTTCTAAATCAGGCTCATAATCAGTAACAGTGCTGGATTTGTATTGAGATGTGCTGTATCACTGCATCCAGTTTTTGGATGAGTCATTTCAGCACGTCAAACATGGTTGAATTTGTCACTGGAAAAGGGCCCAGATTACTGGATTTTTTTGCAGTAAAATTGATTTCCGATTTCTATATTGCGTAGGGATGTTATAATATTATGGTGGTTTACATAGTTTTTGTACAGATCCCTACGGCGTTGGTAATGCAGGGCGTAAAAAAAGCAGATTCGTATTCCCAATAAATTTAGAATGAGGGATTTTGAGGTAATGATGGACATTGGCAGCAATTTGGTTATTACATATCTCTAAGATTCCTGCAGACCAGAGCAGCAACACCGCAATGAAAACAGAAACGTTACAATCTACAAGCATCCAAAGGGGTGGTTATAGCAGGGTATAAAAAACGCAGTAACGCATATGTGTACAAATATTATTTTTATTTTGGAGCTGTGACATTACATCCTTCTGCAGTGCTCGCAGTACCCTCACTGCCTCATCTAGGAATTACCTCATTACCATGACTATGAAGCACAAGTCTAAGAACATCATAAACATTGTATGCTACTCTGTTTGGTGATCCTCAGTGCAGGTGCTGTGATGTGACATGTTCTAAATAAAAAATGCTTTGTATTGTTATTGTTATTCTATCCCATATGCATATGAGTGAAAGGGTTGTCACGCAAGCCTGGAATAATTGTCAACTTGGGAGAGGGCACAAAATGGGTATACTGGAACCTGGCTACAACTGTATATTATTGAGAAAGGAAGCATTTGGAGGTCATGTGTCAGATAGTGATTTTGCAGTCTTTCGATTTCTCCTCAAATTCTTATGAATCTGTTATGCCTCGAGTTAATCATGCACGGGGTCTGCCAATAACAAGACAGCCTTTGGCTCTGGCCTTTCACAAGCACCCTTTTAGCACAGAAGGGAGGTGTTAAGACTCCTGCATTGAATGACTGATGCTTTCTTGGCTTAGCAGTTTTAATTAGAAATTGTATCGTGTCTAGAGAGCGAGTGGACCAATCAAAGGTCATTTCAAACACCTAGCTACTCTGAATACGCAGTCTTGACTGCTCATGACGGGACTATGTTGTCATTCAGAAATGAGGTGGCAAGCTTTAACCAGAATCTCAACTCCATCATACCCAGTGGCAGTGTACACCCCTTGGATAGTGGTGCTGCGTATTTCCCCATCAAGGTAGGTGCGACACAGCGTTGCATGATAGGGAATGCTTGCAGTAATTTTCCTTGCCTGTAAGACCAACTCACACACATGATTGGGTGGGACGGATACCTCTATTTTTTCATCAAACATTTTTGCTTGTGTTGTCTTCAGGCTCAACCTCTCTAACCCTTGAAACGACTCATCAAATATGATGTCTCTCTTTTCACTGGCTGTTTTGAGTGGAAATTGTGCCCTGAGATGTAAGGACACCCCAGCTTTAACACCACGGTCGGTATCCCAGTGGTGATGGTAGGTGATCTCCTTTTGGAACGTGGCTGTTCTCTTCACTTCCTGGCCACTCCTGTTTTCCATAATGGATTCATCCAAGATTGTAAATGGCTGATATTCAACTGTACCCTTCTTCATCTCGTATTGCACATTTGATATGCTTTCAGTGTTGTAATCCCTACAGACAGTGAGAACCTCATACAATTTATAACAGTATTCTTTTCCATCACAGGGTAGGAAAAATGCCTTAAATTTTGAGACAACTTTTCCTAAACCATACTCATTCCTCCCGACAAAAGTATCGACTGCAGGATTGCATCTGATAGCATTATTAGGAACAGAACCCCAAGAGTCTGCTTTCCATTCTAACCGCTCAAAATTACTCTCATTTACCAATATTTTAAAGACGGGGGTCTGGTGTTCCTTATCAGACATGGAATAGAAACAATAAGGGCCTTTACTTGGAGTGTAGTAGCCTATAGTGACACCTAAACTAACATAGTCTTTACGAGCGAACGTCTCATTTTGAATTGACACAGCCCCATCAGGAATCTTCCCGTTCCAGTCCACCCACTTCAGGTTTCTGCAATCATTAAACAGGATTTGCCCGTCAGTGGATTCTGCAGTTATCGCAAGCTGACTGGAGCTATGTTCTCCTGAGGCAACATCCGGAGAAGTGGTGAGCGCGTCACGTAACTGAGCAGCCAGAAGCGTCTGGATTTTCGAAGGATCATATGCGGAAAAGAAATAGGAAAATGTTAGCAGAATGAAGAAAACAATTGTTGAATGTACAAAATAAAAACACATTTGTTACAATTATTAAGATTAATGCAGGTTAGCCACAGTGGAATTAGTAGAAAACTGAATAGCAATATTTCTTCACAGTTTTCATGCATGTGTTTGTATTATCAAATGGTTAGTTTTCTAGGTATAGAAAAGAACCAACATGGTAAGGTTTGTCCCAAAATGCTGATGCTGGTCAGATTCTGATTCCGCTCGGTGCGTGTTAATATAGTGAGAAGCAGATGCAACAGGTCCTGTAGTACACAAATGAGCACACATCTCCTAAACCTAATTAGTACTATGATCTGTGAAGTAGCTGATACTTACTTGGTGCCAAATCATAAGCAGACATCCTGGCCATCGAGGAGTGGGGGGGTTAGACTTTCTTTAACTGATTCACAAAGGTCCTCTGCACTTGTGGCGGAGGTACCACAATCACGCAGGAGCTTCCGCCCTCGGGATGACATTTCCACAATGAGAATGAAATTCCACCAGAGTGCAGAGACTCCCCCATGACTGCAGGGCCTCTGCCACGAGTGCAGAGGTCCTTTGTGAATCAGGCCCGATAACTTCTTCAGTTTTCAATATGCAATATATCAGAGATTCTTAATACAGAGGCACAGTGGTGGGCGACACAATTTAAAAGTAGTGGGGCAGTTGGAGGAGATACGGGGAGAGCACGCGTTGGAGAGCCACAGGGTTTTTAATAATAAATAAATAAAAATTACTTAACTGGTGCTGCCGGCTGCCTCACGCTCCTCTGCTTTCTGATCCCAGCAGTCCACGGGACAGGTTCAGAGACTCCCTGTGCAATCCCTTCACTACTCTCATGCTATTACCAAGCATGAGAGCAGTGTGGGGATTGGCCTGAGCAGGCTGGTTTACCGCTTGCTGACGACAGGGAGTCTGTGCTTTTTCTCCAACCAGGCTGTCAAATACAGCTGGGGTGGAGAAACCTAAGTGCGCAAGTCAGTTTGGCCGGCCGTCTGCTCACTTAAGTGCACTTCACTCCACTCCTCCTCCTCCCTCCCATGGCCCAGTTCCACTCCTTCCTGCACACACTGGCTAATTAAATATTGCTTCATTTTTCAGCTGCTGGTTCTTAGCCAGTGGGATGACGCTTCTCTGCTATTGCAGAGGAGCCGCGGCTGCAGAGGCAACAGAAAATTGAAGCTCATAGTGCTCTGTTAAAACAACCCAACAATACTTTGCAACTATGCAATAAAGGAGTTTACAGCAGCTTTTTTTACTAGATTATTTGATCAGCCTCATTTAGCATCTTAACTCCTCAACTGTGGGTTGAGGGGCTGGGATGCTGAATGAGAACCAGTGTATACTCACACTCCGGGGGGGATTAATTCCTCTATTAGGGAAGAATCTAACCTCCTAATTAATAAACACAAATACTTTTGAAAACGGAACCTTTAAAGATGGCTTAACGTAAGCCTGTGGTTCCCAACCTGTAGTCCAGGGACCCCTGGGGCTCAGCAAAGTCTCCTAAAGGGGGTCCACGACTGCTTAGAAACTTAAACAATATTAACCAATTCGATCCCCTGCTTTCAGTAATGACTGAGTGGGGGTGGTCCTGAGATTCGAATAATGATTCATTGGGGGTCCCCACCTTCCAGTAATGGTAAAGTAGCGGTCCACAGAAGTCAAAAGGTCGGGAACCACTGATCTAAGCTCATTCATTAAAGTTAGCAAGTTAAGAATACCAAATATGTATCGTACTCCTCCATTTATCTAATTACCCTCATCTAGATCAACCTCATATGCTGTTCTAATTGTTACTGATCTTGTTTCCTACACTCCAAAGTAATCGCAAAGTGTCCTAAAGCACTTTATTAAACTTCACAAGTAAATAACTAAATTAAAATGTAGCTTGTGTGTTCGTTAGTGTTGTGTTTTATTTTTATTTTTGGGCAACATTAATAAAAAAGCTCAAGTCTGCATTACAATAATGTAAAGCGTTTCCTGTAGCACAATATGATACTGTTAAATAGCTGGATATGGTTGTGACACACAGGGCTCTTGGACACTGTAAAAAAAAAATTCTCCACCATGAAGTCTTTATTGATTTTTACAATTCCTAAAAACAACTTATACAACATGACTTATGCATATAAGTATTTAAGAAATCAATGAAGGGGTATAGGAAAGTACCATCTTGCCTGGCATGTTGCCCCCATTTTCACTGTATGTATGTTTGTTTTTGCCCTTGTGTCACTGGGATCGTGCCAGGCAGGACCCCAGTGCTCATAATGTATGCCCTGTATGTGTTCCCTGTGTGGTGCCTAACTGTATCACTGAGGCTCTGCTAATCAGAATCCCTGTGTTTATGATCTCTCTGCTTTTCACAATTGTCACTACAGGCTAGTGACTATCTTTAAACCAATTCTCATTGGCACACTGGAACACCCTTATAAAGCCCTTGTATATGGTACCTAGGTACCCAGGGTATTGGGGTTCCAGGAGATCCCTGTGGGCTGCGGCATTTCTTTTGCCACCCATAGGGAGCTCAGACAATTCTTACACAGGACTGCCACTGCAGCCTGAGTGAAATAACGTCCACGTAATTTCACAGCCATTTTTCACTGCACATAAGTAACTTATAAGTCACCTATATGTCTAACCCTCACTTGGTGAAGGTTAGGTGCCAAGTTACTTAGTGTGTGGGCACCCTGGCACTAGCCAAGGTGCCCCCACATTGTTCAGGGCAAATTCCCCGGACTTTGTGAGTGCAGGAACACCATTACACGCGTGCACTACATATAGGTCACTACCTATATGTAGCGTCACAATGGTAACTCCGAACATGGCCATGTAACATGTCTAGGATCATGGAATTCCATGCATCCCCGGGTCTCTAGCACAGAACCCGGGTACTGCCAAACTGCCTTTCCGGGGTCTCCACTGCAGCTGCTGCTGCTGCCAACCCCTCAGACAGGTTTCTGCCCCCCTGGGGTCTGGGCAGCCCAGTCCCAGGAAGGCAGAAAAAAGGAATTCCTCTGTGAGAGGGTGTTACACCCTCTCCCTTTGGAAATATGTGTGAAGGGCTGGGGAGGAGCAGCCTACCCCAGCCTCCGGAAATGCTTTGATGGGCACAGATGGTGCCCATCTCTGCATAAGCGAGTCTACACCGGTGCATGGATCCCCCAGCCCTGCTTTGGCGCACAACTGGACAAAGGAAAGGGGAGTGACCACTCCCCTGACCTGCACCTCCCAGGGGAGGTGCCCAGAGCTCCTCCAGTGTGTTCCAGACCTTTGCCATCTTGGATTCAGAGGTGTTGGGGCACAATGGACAGCTCTGAGTGGCCAGTGCGAGCAGGTGACGTCAGAGACCCCTCCTGATAGGTGCTTACCTCTTTCAGTGGCCAAGCCTCCTTTCTCAGTAGCCAAATCTCCTTTTCTGGCTATTTAGGGTCTCTCCTCTGGGCTATTCCTCAGAAAACGAATGCAAGAGCTCACCAGAGTTCCTCTGCACTTCCCTCTTCGACTTCTGCCAAGGATCGACCTGACTGCTCCAGGACACCTGCAAAACTGCAACAAAGTAGAAAGATGACTACCAGCAACATTGTAGCGCCTCATCCTACATGCTTTCATGATTGTTTCCTGGTGGTGCATGCTCTGAGGGCTGTCTGCCTTCACCCTGCACTGGAAGCCAAGAAGAAATCTCCTGTGGGTCGACGGAATCTTCCCCCTGCCAACGCAGGCACCAAACTTCTGCATCACCTGTCCTCTGGGTCTCCTCTCATCCTGACGAGCGTGGTCCCTGGAACACAGGAGCTGGGTCCAAGTGTCTCCCACAGTCCAGTGGCCCTTCTGTCCAAATTGGTGAAGGTAAGTCCTTCCCTCCCCACGCCAGACAGCAAACCTGTGTACTGTGTGATTTGCAGCTACTCCGGCTTGTGTGCACTTTTCCAGGACTTCCTTTGTGCACAGCCTAGCCTGAGTCCCCAGCACTCTGTCCTGCATTGCTCAACTCTCTGAGTTGGTCTCCGACATCGTGGGACCCTCCTTTATGACTCTGAGTCAACCACTGTCCTCAGGTCTTCTAAGTGCCTGTTCCGGTACTTCTGCGGGTGTTGCCTGCTTCTGTGGGGGCTCTCTGAGTTGCTGAGTGCCCCCTCTGTCTCCTCCTTCAAGCGGCAACATCCTGGTCTTTCCTGGGCCCTAGCAGCACCCAAAATCCTCAACTACGACTCTTGCAGCTAGCAAGGCTTGTTTGCGGTATTTCCGCGTGGAAACACTTCTGCAACCTCCAGCAGGCCGTGAACATCTTCTCACCAAAGGGGAAGTTCCTGGCACCATCCGTTGTTGCAGATTCTTCGGCTTCTTCCACCGGAGGCAGCCCTTTGGCACCTTCATCCGGGGTTTAGTGGGCTCCTGCCCCCCCTGGACACTTGCGTGACTCTTGGACTTGGCCTCCTTCCTTTACAGGTCCTCAGGTCCAGGAATCCGTCTTCAGTGCTTTGGTAGCATTTGTGGTTCTTGCAGAATCCCCTATCACAACTATACTGTCTTTCTGGGGTAGTACGGTAACTTTACTCCTACTTTCAGGGTCTTGGGGTGGGGTATTTTGGACACCCTTATTGTTTTCTCACAGTCCCAACAACCCTCTACAACCTCCCATAGGCCTGGGGTCCATTTGTGATTCGTATTCCACTTTTGGAGTACATGGTTTGTGTTGCCCTTAGGCCTATGTCTACCTATTGCATCCTATTGTGATTCTACATTGTTTGCACTACTTTTCTTACTGTTACTTACCTGTTTTGGGTTTGTGTACATATAATTTGTGTATATTACTTACCTCCTAAGTGAGGGTATCCTCTGAGATACTTTTGGCATAATGTCACTAAAATAAAGTACCTTTATTTTTAGTAACTCTAAGTATTGTGTTTTCTTATGATATTGTGCTATATGATATAAGTGGTATGGTAGGAGCTTTGCATGTCTCCTAGTTCAGCCTAAACTGCTTTGCCATAGCTACCTCTAACAGCCTAAGCTGCTAGAAACACCTCTATTCCACTAATAAGGGATAACTGGACCTGGCACAAGGTGTAAGTACCACAAGGTACCCACTATAAGCCAGGCCAGCCTCCTACAAGGGGTAGTCTGAAAAGTAAGGTTTCTAATATGTGTGACCCAATGGGATAAGATATTTCTTTTTATCCTCTGAGAATATTTAATCTTGTCAAATAGTATCACTGAGTCGGCAGGAAACGTTATTCCATGAAGACTGTAGGTCCTATATATCTAAAAAAGCAAAGGGAATCAAATTGTTTAAAGTATATTACAGTCCCTTAAGATTTACTGCACCATATTGAAGCACTTTTTAATCAGGTATTTAACTATGGAGGTTTGATATCTTTTTTCATGGTTGTGTCACACTCATGTCTGCAAAAGGAAACCACAGTTTCAAAAACTCATTCAGCTCACATCCCAAATGGAGGTGAAACCCCGATATAGGGCCTGATTTAGATATTTCAAAACAAAATTCTCCCGATCCCTCCCTTTGTTGATACTGATTTAGATATTGTCAGATGGGTTACTATGTCACCACGGTGACGGAAATCCCGTCCGCTGAAATCTAAATCCCATAGATTTAAGAAGACGGGATATCCATCACTGTTGTGACGGAGTAACCCATCTGCCCGTATCTAAATCAGGCCCATAAGCACTGGATTTGAATTGAGATGTGCTGTATCACTGCATCCGGTTTTTCGATGAGTCATTTCAGCACGTCAAACATGGTTGAATTTGTCACTGAAAAAGGGCCAGGATTACTGGATTTCTTTGCAGTAAAGTTGATTTCCGATTTCCATATTGCGTAGGGATGTTATAATATTATGGTGGTTTACATAGTTTTGTAGAGATCCCCAAGGTGTTGGTAATGCAGGGTGTAAAAATACCAGATTTGAATTCCCAATAAATTTAGAATGAGGGATTTTGAAGTAATGATGGAAATGATGCAGCCGCGGCTGCAGAGGCAACGGAAAATTGAAATGTTCGAGAACTTTTTGATCATCTCATCTACTAAGATTCCATTTCATAGCTTTTAGCCTCTGTTGGCTTTTACAGAAGGGCACTGTTGCAATGTGTGTGCCCATTTTGGGTCCTGGCAACGCTCCTCCTAGAGTCTTAACCCGTATCCCACTGATGATGCCAAATCCATCTTGTGATGCTTGTGTTCCAATGGAGAGTAAGTACAGCCTGGCAGATTGGCTGAAGTTCACATGGTTGTTCCCATCTGTGATACCACAGAGAGGCTAAAATGGTGGATTTGCTCAAGCATGGCCTTCTATAATTTGTTTGGTGCCTTGTGAGAATCCAACACAATTGTTATGCTTGTGGAAATAATTGCATCGAAACTTTAACATAGCAACTTCTGGAGACAGATTGTCCTGGAATACATTTCAGTAGTTTCACTACGCTAATGTGGCACATGAAATATAAATATAAATATGTCAATGGCTAACCTAAAGTTTTCTTACTTAGTAAAGGTGGTAAATGGATTAAACAGAGAGCTGAGCAGCGGCATCATACAGGGGCATATCTAGCGATGAAATTGTCAATCCCTATAATACTGTTTGCCTTACAAATATTGTGAATTGCTTCTTAATGAGTGTATGTATGTCCGTGCATGCATGATCGCTTTAGCTGTGTCTAAATTGAATATCTGGTGATTTATTTCCCTTTATCGGTGAAAACATACTTATCTTTAATGTCTAAGTAAACAATCAAGCCTTCAATAGAGGGTCATTGGAGGTCAACATTTGTACATACCACTTTAAATGATGTAGCCAGGGTTAAGAGGTTATGTGATGTCACTTCTACACAACTGGAGAGGGCACAGAAACTATACCTGAATATAGAATTCATTGTATCTGCTACAAAAGATCTGATGTATAAATGCTGCCGTGTTGCAGTGTTATGGGATTTTTTCTAGCTATTTACTTTTTCTGCCTATTTCTTATTTGTAATGATGCTTTCTTATTAAAGCCACTAAAGCACTATCTTCATATATACATTACTTGACACCCCAATTACTGTGTTTTCGGCAATAACAATTTTATTATTCTTAACAATCTTGTACTGCATTGTGCCTTTCCTGTTTACTTACAATAGTGAATAGCATTTAGACTTATCTATTACATACTTTCTCTGAGAACAATGATACTTGCTTCATCTCTTTTGAGTATTTGTGGTCAATGTTCTTTGTAATGGGGCTGAGAGCTGATTGCTTTATTGGATGAGGCTGATGCACCTGGTGGGGGTTCCTCGAGTGAAGGTCTTAACAGGTATATTTTTTAAAGTATTTCTCTTTAAGAGTGGTGTGAAACACAACCCTCTGTGGTCCTGAGCATGCCCCACACCACTACTGAGTGTTGTTCGTCATTAAGGCATCTGTAGACGTCCTCCTTTTATAAAGGATGCATGGTATTTCTCTGAAACAGAGTGTCTCAGAGCAGATAGGGGACGTTCCTAGATGCACATTACGCATACGTGCAACATCAAGCGTGGCTGACAGGTGATGGTTGTATGATGGAACCATCCATACCGGAACAACACATGCCTTAACAACGAGGTCGGAACCATGACCGCGTTGTTTCCACACATGCCTTTACCACGCTACCTATACAATCAATTTCATTGTAAAAGCTTAGTAAAGGCATGTGCGGAAACGGCATGCGAAACAGCATGTGTGGTTCTTTAATGCAACCCACCACCTGCCCTGAGGCCCAAAACTAGCTCCACTCCTAATACATAAACTACCCCGACCCCCCCACCCACTATGAGCTCTAAAAAATCTATCCCAACCCCCCACCCCGCCCCTAAAACCTAAGGTACCCTGACCCCCCCACTCACCCAGAACCCTAAAGAAAAACTACACAGACCCCCTACCCTGCCCCATAAAACTAAACTACCCAGACACTCCCACCCGCCCTGAGCCCTAAAAAAAACCTACCCAGACCTCCCTACCCCTGCAAACTAAACTACCCAACACCCCCACCCACCCTAAGCCATAAATCCACCCAACCGCTAAAACCTACCCACTGACCCTTCCCCAACCCCACTTACCACACAGCGTCCTGTCCCGATCCTTCCTCCTCTTCTCTCCTACTGCCCCTCCGTAAACCTTCCGCCAACCCTTTAAAAATAAACTACCCCACAGCAAGCCCTAAATAAAAAAAATACCCAACCTCCCTCACTTCCGCCCCTAAAAAAGAAAAGCCCAATCCCCCAACCCTAAGCCAAAAACAAAAATACCCAAAGCCCCCCACCCCTCTCCTTAAAAAAATAGCCCACCCCAATCCAAATCCCATCCCTTAAGCCACCCCTCACCACTGCCCTAGCCCCACTTACCTCATTGTGTCCTCCATGTCCTCTCCTGAACAACGAATGGCTTTTTCTGTGCCTTAACCACGCATAGGTGTAGTTTAGCACATGTGTGGTTAAGGCACGGAAAAAGCCATGCTTTGTTCCTGGCAAGCGTGGTTATACTTGCGTTGGAAATGTCCGCGTTGTTTACAACGGGTGGTTAAGGACGTTTCCCACAGGTGATCATTTGGTGATATCTGTAAGGTAGGCACTCTATATTGCCCTCATAGACTTAGATAGAACCGGTGCTCTGCACTTTTCCTTTCTGAGTTACAAGGACGAGTACGCTAAAACTGTGACCATATCATACACTTTCCTGTATTGCATGTCAAAATACTGTCCAGTTTCTCTGGTAAGGGTGCTCCAAAACTGAGTGTCATGCAGCAGGCGAACACGCGTGGTTTCCTTCATTTTCAGTTTTGCTACCACTGTCACAGACAGCAGTGCATACAATGGCATGTAGAGGTGGCTTTTGGTCAGCCCTTTGCTCATAATTAAATGACTGTTTTGTGTATCTCAGTTCCCTGTTCATTGTCGGATGGCTCTCCGTCCTATTCCTGTGATTGTTCTGCCACTGGAGCATTCGTCTGTACGCTCGCTTTTGACTGGCTGAGCTGTCCTCTTCTTTTGGTGCATCTTTTCTCTTGTAGCACTCCATGAAAGGGAATGCCCCGCTCTTCCATTGGCTCTTTCCCAACATTTCCTCCCCAGTATCACACCTGTCATGCACCCTCCCTCTGAGTGACCAACACCAATCACTGCAGCAGCTTGAAGTCACGCTCATGTGTCTCCATTACAGTCCCCTACTTGGAATCTCTCTCCGATCCTCCCAACTTTCTTCCTTCTCCTGGTGCACCTCCTGCACTGTCCCTTTCCTGTTGCCTATCTCCCACTCCATACTAGCTGTCGCTTTTGGCTGTGCCTACGCAAATGTTTAAAGTGTGCCATACTTTTTAATATTTTCCAGATGGCTGCTGTGTTCCATCACACCATGTTGCATCATGCAGCTTAGCATCTATCATGAAAGTATAAATAAATAGACTTTTAAGGTTGCTTGGTTCACGCTTTTGGCTTTGCAAATGCCAGCGCGGCGACCAAAAGACATTGGCATTGTATGAGTGATTGACTTTGCCAATGCTTCTTCCATTTTTTGGCCAACATTAAATAAAATATATGAGGATTTGCAGAAAAGGAAATTAAGGAAGGGCTGTCATGACCGGCACTCATTAATTTAAAAATATCTTCATAGAATGTTTGCGAGCAGATCATTCTAACAAAGTTATGGCCCTTTTTCCTTTAATAGTATATATTGCGTTAATCTATTCGTGATTTTGCACTTTATTCACTTATTAAATAGCGTTGTTAAATATGAGGATCATTGTTTGTATTGAATACATCTTTTGAAATGTGTTCTTTTAGAGTCATGTTTTACAATAATTATGGTAAGCCTTAATGAACTGTTCTCTGTTTCTGAGTGGAACCATTGTTGTTTTTGCTGTATTGAAAAATGGGGGTTGTGGGTAATACTGATGCAGAAAACATATTTTATTTTTTACTAACTTGGTTATGGTTTGACTTCTGTGCATGTGTATTAGGGACTGGTATCGTTAAATTATTACCAGTTTCATGTAATCCATAAAAACATAAATAATAGGCACAGTATTTACCAGATCACACCAAATATCCGTTTTCTCTGGATCTCTTGACATCACTATTCAAGAAAAAAGAGATAAATAAATTATGATGAGATGGATGAGGTGTACAGCGGAACAAAACAACCATCTAATAAATGATTTCTGCATAAGGAAATAGATAATGGTAAACATTCAAAACGCTCTCTTGTATTCCATTTGCACATACCACTCCAGTAAGGTGAAAGTCCTAAACAACGCGTCGTCAACAACCCGGACGTTTCCCACACAAGCGAAACAATGCTTGCCTGAACAGTGACTGCCTTTTTCTCTGCCTTGACGACGCATGTGCCAAACTCCACTCATGCATGGTTAAGGCAGAGGAAAAGGCTGAGAGCAGTCTAGTGGATCCGGAGAGGACGCTGTGAGATAAGTGGGGCTGGGGCAGGGTTGGGGGGATGTTTTTAGGGATGGGGTGGATTAAGGGCTGAGGGTGGGTGAGGGTATTGCATAGTTTGGTTTTTAGGGATGAGGTGGGGTTGGTTGGGGATTTTTTTTGTTAGGCTTCGGGGGTCAAAGTAGTTTACTTATGAGGGGTGGGGGAAGGTTTTAAGGCTCAGAACGGGTGGGGGTGTTGAGGTAGTTTATTTTTTAGGGACGGGGTGGGGATGGTTGGGGTAGTATTTTTAAGTGCTTTCTGGGTATTTTAGTTATTGGGGTGGGGAAGATTTTAGAGCTCAGGGTGGGTGAGGGGTGTCGGGGTAGTTTTGTTTTTAGGGGCAAGGGTGCGGGGGTTGGGGTAGTTTTTCTGTGCCTAGGGTGGTTAGGGGTCGAGGTAGTTTAGTTATTAGGGGTGGATGAAGGTTTTAGGGCTCAGGGTGGGTGGGGGTGTCTGGGTAGTTTACTTATTAGGGCTGGGGGTAATCTTAGGCCTCAGTGTGTGTGTGGGAAGGATGGGGTTCTTTTTGTTCTTTTTTAGGTTAAGAGGGGGGTTGTATGACACGACCATGCATGCCGTTTCGACATATGCCTTTACTAAACATGCCTTTACTACAGCATGTGTGGTAAAGGCATGCTTGGAAAAGCTGCGGTTGTAGTTCTGACTGCATAGTTAAGGCATGCGTGGTTCCAGCATGCATGGTTGTGTCATACAACCCTCCAGTAGAGTGCTGGTTGCAATGGGATCTGCTCAGTTGATGGGGACATGTGGTACACTATACAAAGAGAGATCTTCGTGACCCTTTCTCTTGCTGCAGTATCATTCACAAAGGCACTGGAAGTAGGGGAGCAGGGATGTTTCATGATCCTTAGAATTGTTGCGTGGTCTTTCATTATCCTAATGAGACTGTTGGATGTGGGAGGCAGCATCATCTGAATTGTGGGAAACTGAGTCCAATACCACACCACGTGACAGCTGTCAGCCTAATTTGTTTCCGGCCATCTAGCAGCACCTCATCTCTGACCAAGAGCAGGGATGATCTGTGGCAAGCAGGTACATGACAAGATGACTTCTCAGGGAAATCGTGATAAATCAGATCTCATCCTTTTCTCTCAGTTACATTAGTCTTACACACGTAAAAACAAACAGAGGGAGAAAATGGTTCAGTAATATTTATTGAATCAGCTGCATCTTAGATAAAATGGCATGAAATCATTCAAATGATGAAACATAATATAAGCAAAATGATGACAAGAAAAGTTACAGCACAGTATGATAAGTCCTAATCCGCCCTTCAGGATTCCCCCCAGAGAAGACATCATCCCCCATACCTGAGCAAGGAAGCCTGTTGTCTATAGAGACACCATTCCCATGTTCCCTCTAGCGTGCATGGGACAGAGAAGTGTTTTTATAATAAAACAGCTGATGTTCTGAGAAAATGTCCCCACGTAAGGACGTGTATGTTTCTGTGAACATTGGAGATGCAATGTACCACTTGTGTTGGCAACCCTATTGCACTAAAGCCTTGAGGAAAGCACAAAGTGAAAAGAATGCCTTGCTAAGAAGCACAATGCTTTCCTACGTGAAAGAACAGCTAGATAAAGAAAATAAAACGAGACCACGCTCTTCACCAAAAATTTCTCAAATTACTATAACCATGACCATTCTTGAGAGAAAGGTTGGGAAGTCGTTGTTTCAGTACTAACATTGAGAGAGAAATTGGTTTTAAACCATTAACTTATGAGAGGTTAGGGAGGAGCCAAGATGGCGGCCGGGATGGATGGCTAGAGCGAGCGCTCCATCCTGGACCCACCACAAATATCCTGCAGGAAGCCCCCGGGGCGTAGGGGACGAGGAAGCGTCCTCAGATAGATCGGCCAGATAAAGGGGAGCCTAGCACTGCCGAGATGGGGGCCCCCGTCCAGTAACTTCCCCCCGGACGGAGGATCGGAGGACTGAGCGCCCGCCATTTTGAGCCTGAGGACGCTGAAGGCGCTGCCCGGGGCTCCTGAGCGCCGAAACTGCAAGATTGAACTGTGAGCCCGGGGGCCGCAGCGGGACCCCCGAGATCGCTAGGCTTTGTACGGCACGACGGGACGAGGCCGGGAGGTGCTCCAGGCCAGGTGCGCTCGCTGGGGTGGGGGCTGCCATCCTGAGCCCACCTCACGGACTGAGGACGCGAGCGCGGAGCACCCAGCTAATTGGAACAAGGTGGCTGCGGGCGGCGCCTGAAGGAATGGGGTGCGCAGGGCAGGTCCGCGAACGGAGAGATCACCGCAGGGCTCCTTAAGCCCGTACAACATTGCATACTTGGACCTCACAGCCAGGGGCCCCTGGGCAAATCTGCTGGAGGGAACACGTCCGGCGCTGGGGCCTAGGAGACCCGGGCGCGCCAAGGCTGAATAGATGCAAATCACCTCTTGGCCCCCAAAGTACAGGAGAGGCGCTGCTCCTGAATGAGCAGCTCAGATTGGTTGGAACGGGGGCAACTGCACAGGATCTCGCCTTCCTACATGCCGCCAGAGCACAACGCGTGACAGAGCGCGGAGGAATAGCTGCTGTGGACCATTGACTACGGCGGGGGCGATGAGGCTGCTCCTGCGCTTCCCATCTGCCCCCCCTCCCCCGATTCAGCGCTTGCCCAGAGGAGCGCACCCCCTGGAACTGGCCTCAACAGGTTCAGGGGCTAGTGCGGAGGGTCCAAGGGAAAGAACCTAGAGACAGGAGGAATAAAGACCGGCACAGATGGTCCCCAACCAGTCTGGTACAGACAAATATCCCCAGCATCAGTGGCCGTTGGATTCCGCTGCCCCCTCAATACCCTGCAGGCAAATATGAACATAACCAAGGATGCCAGGCCTGCGCACCAGGTCCAACTAAAACCTGACACGTGACCGGACTGAAGGGGATTACAACCTGAGTCGGTGAAGAGGGACTAAGGAGCAGATAAAGTGGTGGTAAAGGGAAGGAGGAAAAGTGGGGGAACCTGCCAAAATATCATACTGAGACTATCCACGGAATGAACACAATGGCGGGCAAGCTGAAATCAGCCAAAAATCAAGACAGAACCACGCAAGGCTCAGCATCCACCGACCAACCAGCAAACCCGACCCTACAATCACTGGAGAGTACACTTGCATCACAATCGGCGCAACTAGAGAGGGTACTTCAAGCAATAATGGACACTAAAACTTCCCTGGAGAACAGAATTGACACAGTATTGCAAGATTTGAATTTACTCCGTGTGGATCAACGCAAGCTAGCGGAAAGAGTCAAAACGGTGTAAGAGGGGGTAACAGAGGTATCTCCCACGGTTCTGGACAACCAAAAACAGATTCAACGCATGGACGCGGAATTGAAGACACTATGGAGGCGGGCGGAAGAGGCCGAGAGCAGATCGCGCCGGAATAATATCCGCTTCTTGGGGTGTTCCGAAAACATGCAACAACAAAGCATGGAAATAATGCTAGAACAATGGCTAATCAAAGAGGTGCTAGGCGGGGCCCCATCCAAGCTATTTACTGTGGAATGGGCACACAGAATTCCGAGTAGGCCCCCGCTCCCTGGACAACCACCCAGACCAGTGATCGCCAGATTTCTAAATTTCCGGGATAGAGATGCAATCCTACAACAGTTCCGCAATAAAGGCCCTTTTAACTTTAAGGAATCACCCATTAACGCATACCCAGACTTCACACAAGAGGTGCAAAGAAAACGCAACTCATATGTTAGGGTTAAGCAACGCCTGCGCAAACTCAACATTAAATACGCATTACTTTTCCCCGCCAAGCTGAGAGTGACATCAGATGATCGTATCCACATATTTAACTCTCCGGAAGACGTTTGGAATGGCTTCACGGCAAAGGCCTTGCGAGCATGACAGATGAAGCGGATAGAGAAGAGTGGTCGACCTCGACATCAAGGAAACACTCAAAAAGGCACACTAGAGCCCAACCGTCCACCCAACAGGTAGCAGAAGAGAGAGCAAAAGTTCTGAAAGAAACCCCTCTGCTAACACAAAACACATTCAAAATAATTCGGGAGCTACCGGAGATTAACTCGGACACGATCAGCTCTGTCTCCACTATAACGGACGATGCAAAAGGTCCAAGGGTCACCCCTAGAGCAGCGGATGACCTCTGAACATGACCAAGAACGCTGCTCATGCTCTGCTGCTAGGGGGAGAGTGGGCTGGACGTCCCGGAGTCCCCCTGAAGCTTCGGGGTTACCTGGAGCACGAGTATGCTTCAAAAATGTGCATCTCAAGTATTCCTTTTCCTTTTTCTCTGTTTTTGTTTTCATGCGGGGGGAGGGTGCACACGCCCCGGGGGCGCCCGCTGACAACGGCGGACGTAGTCTATGGTCTGATGTGAGCCCCACAAATGAGCCACATTAGGCAGTTATGATGACACCACCACGGATATCCACAAGGATACAGGTTTTTTTACATATAAACAAATTAAGTAGTTTTATATCAGTAGATAAGAGTGAGTGGGGATTAGTTGGGGGGAGGGTAGGTGCAAATTAATAAAAACACACAACACAGATCCATTACAAACATGCAATCACTGCTGGTACAAACAAATATATTTAACAGCTCTATCAGAGAGGCAGCAAATCAGAAGTCCAATGATCGAGATTGCGGAAAACGCACAGACTCACCCCACACTTTTCCATGGCAACACAAACTAAACGCAACAGCAATCAATTCGGCATAATGACATGGAATGTGAGGGGTATGGGTACATTAAATAAGAGATCTCGTATTCACGCACGCCTCAAGCGACTGGGAATACATATTGCTATCCTCCAAGAGACACACTTATTGGAACCAGATTTGCAGGAAATACGCGCAAAGTGGGGCGGACAACTGATAGGCACAACATACTCTGCGTTTGCACGGGGGGTACTGATATGGATTGCAAGAGGAGTCCCATTTCACCAAACAGCACACAGAATAGACCCAGGGGGCAGATTCGTGGTGACGGAAGGCCAGCTAGACGGCAGACAACTTTCTATAGTCGGTATATATGCCCCAAATGGGGGCACAGCAGGATTTTTGGGTACCCTCACTCCGGCATTGCTAGCAAACCCATCAGCTTCGGCTGTTTGGGCAGGGGATTTCAACAGTATACCAGACCCCATATTGGATAGATCCGGCGCCCAAACGAGCGCAATAGCGAGGAATAATATCTTAACCCCTCTGCAACATTGGGCGGGCGACTTGAGGCTTTATAATATATGGCGTACAAAACACCCCCTTCAGAGGGAATACTCGTTTTACTCAGCTCCACACAGAACACATACTAGAATAGACACAATCTGGGGCACCCTGGACATAGCCGCGCTGGTAGTTGGAACGGAATATCTAGCGAGGACACTCTCGGACCACTTGCCGTTGAGAGTGTCACTAAGCTGGCGTAGGAGCCGTCAGGTGATCCCAACTTGGCTTTTACAAGTAGACGCGCTCCAAGACCAGGCACTTGTGGACACGTTAAATACCACAATACAAGAGTTCTGGGAAATAAATGACCTAACGGCAAACACACGTGCGGTGGAATGGGACGCCCAGAAGGCAGTGGTCAGAGGGCAGTGCATTACTACAAGCTGGGGAGTAAGGAGCACACTACATACCGAAATTGTTAAATTGGAAAAGGATCTAAGATCAGCGGAAATAGCAACCGCAGGGGGGGAATCCCCCTACACGACATTACAAGCAGCCCGCAGAAAGTATAATGAAGCAGACAACAGACTCCGTTACCACGACTATAACTACCACTTAACGCGCTTGCAAACAGAGGGCGACAGGTCGGGTAAAATGCTGGCCTGGTTACTGCGAGAACACAAACAACATTCTCCCATAGGCGCCATCCGGGTCGATGCTCACACCACGGTTACCACACAGGCGGAGATAAATGAAAAGTTCAGAGACTACTACAAGAATGTATACACTAAGCGCACCTCGTGCACGGTTACACAATTTGAGTCATTCCTGGGGGGCTCCCCCTTGCCCCAATTATCTCAAGCAGACAGGGACACACTAGAAGCCCCTCTAACAAGAGGGGAAATAGACTTAGGGGGTCATTCTGACACCGGCGGGTGGCGGTTGCCGCCCGCCTGGAGGGAACCGCCATATGGCCGCCCCGCGGTCAAAAGACCGCTGGGGCCATTCTAACTTTCCCGCTGGGCCGGCGGGCGCTACCTAAGGTAGCGCCCGCCGGCCCAGCGGGAAAGGGGCCTGCAACACAGAAGCCGGCTCCGAATGGAGCTGGCGGTGTTTTGCTGGTGTGCGACGGGTGCCGTTGCACCCGTCGCGCTTTTCACTGTCTGCTAGCCAGACAGTGAAAAGCAGGCTGGGGCCCTGTTAGGGAGCACCTGCACTGCCCATGCCAGTGGCATGGGCAGTGCAGGGGCCCCCAGGGGCCCCTGGACACCCATTCCTGCCAGCCTCTTCCTGGCGGTGTGGAGGATTCGCCCAGCCGGGGGAAATCCGGCGGGAAACCGCCGGACCCGGTTTTCCGACCGCAGCTGGAATGGGCTTTGAAGCACCGCCAGCCTGTTGGCGGTGCTTCAGTCATTCGTGGCCCTGGCGGTCTTGGACCGCCAGGGTCAGAATGGCCCCCTAAGTCTTAACACAGATGCCCAGAAACAAATCGGCAGGAATAGATGGCCTCCCAATAGAGTATTACTCCGCGTTTTTGCCCCACCTGAAACCCCAACTATTGAAGGTGTTCGAGGAAGCGTGGGCCACCGAACGGTTGCCTCCGTCTCAGACAGAGGCCATGATAGTAGTACTCACCAAACCGGGCCGCGAACCCACGGACGTAAAATCCTACAGACCACTTTCACTCCTGAATTCCGACTGTGAGATACTGGGTAAAATATTGGCCAATAGACTCGCTCCCAGCATTCACACTCTCATACACGAAGACCAAAACGGCTTCATCCCCAACAGAAACACCTTTTTAAATATCCGCAGACTCCTGAGTGTAATGGGGGACACCCCCTCAGATGCATATAACTAAATGGTGCTGTCACTAGACATCATAAAGGCGTTTGATACCCTGGAATGGGATTTCCTCTGGACATCAATGAGGTAGATGGGAATAGGTCCCAACTATGTAAGATGGGTCTGCACACTATACTCAAAACCAGAAGCCAGAGTGAAGACGGGTGCGGTGATTTCTGACAGTTTCCCTATAACAAGGGGTACGAGACAGGGTTGTCCCCTCTCCCCACTATTGTTTGCGATTGCAATGGAGCCACTAGCAACTAAAGTGCGCTCCATGGCAGACGAATGGGGATTAATTAGGAATGCAACACATCACGCAATCTAGCTATATGCAGACGACGCTCGTATATACACTCGGAAAGGCGCGGAGTCGATACCCTCCATAATGACACTCCTAGCGGAGTTCGGTAGGATCTCTGGGCTCGCAGTAAATTGGGACAAATCGTGTGTGTTCCCACTGACTAGATGGCTACCAGGAAGACAGGAAGGGGCACCACGCGGGCGCCTGAAATGGTGCTTTGAAACATTTAAATACTTAGGGGTCCATATTTACCACAGCACAGAAGATCTCAGAGATGGTAACCTGGGGAGAGCACTAACCTCCATGAAGGGCTCTTTACGCTTCTGGAATAAACTTCCGCTCTCTCCACCGGGCAGGGTAGCAATCGCAAACATGTTGGTCTTGCCCAGACTACTGTATTACTTCACGGCTCTGCCAATTGTTCTCCCACGTAGCTTTTTTGGCAATCTGAACACAATGCTGATACAGCTCATATGGGGGGGAGGGAGAGCGTGGGTGGCACTATCCACACTGCAGTGACCGGTGGATTTGGGCGGACTGGGGGCTCCCAACTTCGAGCTTTATTACGCAGCGGCACAACTTCAATGGCTGCAGCATTGGCTCCACAGGCCGCTGTCAGCTGAAGCTGTATGGATGCAGACCCAGTTAAAAGGAGACCGCCTGTTAACATGGCTATCACACAAATACCCTAAAAATGAACCTATCAATGCACTACTAGCTGTGGCACACGCTTGCTGGGGAGGTATATCCAGAAGGGACATGGAACAGTCCCATACAATCCGCACGTACCGCTGGAGTGTCTTCTAGAGCAGCAGAGGATCGCGCCGCACATGTCTTTAGTGTGGTCGGAGGCGGGTATACGACTGATGGGTGACTGTTTTGAAGATGGTAAACTAATGTCATTTGAGGCTATCCAGGCTCTCACAGACGTGAACCCTGGTCAATTCTTATCGTATTATACGATATGCCACGCAATAAAGAAAACATGGGGAATGGGTACTCTAGAGCCAGAGACTTCCCTCACAACACATCACATACTGCAGGACGGCGCCCAAACTAAAGCAATCTCTAACCTATACAAAATACTTAGCAAGTCTTCAGAACCCCACTTAGAAAGAGCTAGGGAGAGGTGGAACACTGTCCTCCCCACCCCGATCCTCCAGGAGGACTGGCCGAAAGCATTGTCACATGTCCGGGGGTATCAAGGAACCCCAGATTCCGCTACACCCAGTTCAACTTTTTACATCAGACGTATCTGTCCCCGGCCAGGCTGAAACGTATGTTTCCTGAAACGGCGCCGATATGCCCTAGATGCATGGAACCAGCCGCCCACTTTTACCATATGGTTTGGGAATGCCCCCAGGTGCAAACAGAATGGAATAGGGTGGTGAAGGAGCTATCAGACTGGACGGGACTAGAATTGGAAGCGGACCCTAGATCTTGCCTATTGGGTGTGAGGACAAGACCAAAAAAGCACAGACATTTACATAAATTTGTAGATCTATCCTACGCGATGTATAAAAGGTTGATAGCAATGCACTGGAAAGCCCCCAATGCTCCGGACCAGAAATCTTGGCATACCCTCACATTACGGTGGGCCCGTACAGAACACCAGGTGCTTATAAAATTGACAAAAGAAGGTCAGACACAAACGGGATGCAACACCTGGGATACAATGGTATCCAAACTCGAAGCAAAAAATGACAACAAACCTCCATGAAGGGGATTAGATAACACTTAAACTGCACCCAACAGTAGCCTACCCAGTCACAACAACATAGACCACGATCAAGACAAGAAAACGGCTGAAGGGGTGCACACTCTCTCACCCATCCAGGAGGAGCCATTCTGTAAGAACACATTGTTAAAGGAGCATAAGAGAGGATGCCGAGGAAATCAGGCACCCCACTACCTACCTTCAATTAAGGCTAGGAAGTGCACCTATGGCCTCCAGGGGGGCGCGGACATAAATAGCAAGTGCCACACCACAACCACAAAGAGAGCCTCTCTGATATCTAGCATTAGCGCAGCACCACGAACTAAGCAGCAGAAAATTAATACTGTATGTAATAAATGGCTAGTTAAGTGTGTTAACGGGGGGGGTTGAGTGGTTTAAATGTAAAGTTAATCAGATAAAAGTGATCCTGTAAGTATCTCTGATTACTGCATGTATTGTACATCTGCTTTATAAAAATTAATAAAAAATATTTTAAAAAAAAACAAAAAACTTATGAGAGGTTAATTGCAGATGGATCCATGCCCTAAACATCCCTTGGTTAAGATATGTGAAAGATACCTTTATGAAATTGGGTAGGATGGGTATCTTTCTTAACCCAGGGGGCATTGTAAAAGGGGACTTGCAGTAGATCAAAGACTCCTTCAGAGGGCTGTTATCCTTATACAGGGAGGAGGTGGAGCTGGCCAAGCCCTCCGTTTGTCATCACATTACGATAACTACAACTTGGGAGATTGAACCTTATTTCATGATGGTGAAAAACAATAGGGATAGAGGATTGTTGACTTGCTTTAGGTTAATTTTATGACATCCGACCTTAGCTTTACCTCGTAGATGTTATGATTGTAAACTGTTGGGTCCCTGTACATGTGATAATAAGTCACCCCAGGGTACTTTGCACATTATGGTGTCCTGTAAATTTTATCATGCCCCCAATATTCTTTTTATAGACCCATTGCTTAAACATCTAGTTAGACCAGCACTTTTATACTTGCAAATGTCGTTAGGTTATTGGGCAATTGTTAATGTGTGAACATTTTTAAAAGCTGCTTTGATTATGTGGAGAACTTTGGAATAAGCTTTTTACTACTAATTGTCTTTAGTTATGTATTTTTAATTTTTATATTTATTGTATTTGTTTCTGTTGTTGTCTTTTGTGGTTTCAAAATGCAACCAAATAAAGAAAGAAATTATTATGAATATTGACATTGAGGTCTCTGTTTTGCAAAGAAGTGTTTTCACTGAGCTAATGTGATTTTAAAAGTGATTGTTTCAAAAGAAGTAAAACATTGAAAAGGTTTTTAGAAAACAAACAAGGGAGAAACAGAAATACAAGCATTGGAATGTTGGAGCAAAATGTTATACCAGCCTTTTTAGACCAGAGCCACTTCACTGTCTTCAATGGAGCTCCCAACATTCTAATGTTATAGTGTTACTTGATCGATCATAGTCAGGAAGAGTGGCCTTAATTTTCAATCAGTTCCTTGTTTGAACACCTGTAACTCTCAAAGGGATGCACAGAATAAACAGTGAGGCACAAAGGTATTTACTTTCTAAGTTTATCTGCAAATGTCTTCATTAAACAGACAGTAGCACAGATGAAAAGGTATGTGTATTTATAGTGTGATTTACTTTTAGGTGATAGAAACTGTTTACAAGAGTGGTTGTTTTTTGGGAAAATTTATTGGATGTCACAGCAAGTATAGCCAAAGAACAAGACTTATTTGTAGTAAAAGGACAGATTATCCGATGTTTAAGTTTGATTAAAGGTATAAAATGTGGTAGTGCTTGAAAACATAGATGTCAAGCATATATTTTGCAAAAACCTAGACTCCTATATATAGATTACAAAAATCTCAAAATACAAAAATGTTGACTTCTACCTAATCCCACTACTGAGTTCTTGTTCCCAAATATGTTAGAACGTAGACTAGTAAATTAACCCAACCCTGCTATACAGTATAGTTATATATATAGTTGTGTGTGAAATTGACTCTTGGGCTACACAAAGTGAGTTCATATGTTACATATTATTATATTGTATACATTATTATGTACTAAATATAGGTGTGCATATATATAAATTCACTACAAAACCAAAGGTTACAGGGACGTTATACTTAGGTTTTGAATTTACATACACAAAACCATAGAAAATCAGCTCTCCCTGTTCTGCTGTGCTGCACTGCCATCCCGTTTGCCCTGTGTGGTGTATTTTGCTGCTAAAACCCCTGATGTTTGCCCTGTAAGGTCAGTGTGGTGTCCTTACCCATGTCCCTTCTGCCCTCAGTTATCCGAGTCCATGTTTCTACTCCATTCCTCCTGCACTCCGTGATCCAATGTACCACACTTGCCAACATTTTGAACTTGGTAAGAGGGGGATTTTGAAGACACCACCCTGGAAATTAATTTTCCCCATTCACTGACATTGAAAAAGAGGAGATTTGAGGGAGGAGGTAGATAAAATAAAGCCCTTTTGAGCTTAAAAACATCAAGGAGTCTCCTGCCTGAATCGGGTCTGTTGCCATGTATGGTTGTACTGCTGCTGTCTCTTATTTCTGCTCTCAATGGTCTGTTATATTGCACCGCATCTCTTGCCTGTCCTGCAGAGTTGGTTTATTGCCCCTACCCTCCATGGTCTGTTGTTGTTCCACCCTGCCCAACATGATCAACTCGTTGACTCTACACTTTTCTCCCTGCCCTCAATTATCCGAGTCCGTGCCCCTGACCTCTGCCTCCCTGCAATATTCTAATGAACAACTAACATTCTATATTTTTTATGAAAGTGTGGCACACCTGACATCATCTTGATGTAATCAAAACTGTAATACCTAAGCATTTCCTTAAGAAATTATAAATATGAGAGGGTCTTATTCTCATATAAATTATAGTTAGTGCTCTAACAAACTAAAATGAGGACATATTTTCTGAGTTCTCAAATAGCGACAAAGCAAAAACTATTTGCTATCTTAATGTTTTTTTTTTTTATCCAGGTGATCACTTGATCATGTGTTATGTAGGGAAGAGGACGTGATGTTACGGCCAGAGCTGCAGACTTTGCAACTGGAGAGGCAGGTTTGAGTTTTGGTGTCAGCTCAACATCTTTCCTGATTGGTCAGCCTCTGACAGCCTGAGCCAGGCTGCCTTAATGAAGTGTCAAGTGACTTGGGCTGACACAAAGGAAGCATCTGGGGGGGGGGGGAACAACTGCTACAGCAGATGGCACGGCAGGATGGGGGAAGAGTAGCCAAACTGGTCTTCAAAGGAGAGAAAGTCACTTGGGATAGAAACTGGCCCTACCCGATTTCCTGCACCCACAGACAGCTAGGAGCCCCACTGATTAGATTAGGAGAGGGGCTGGAGGAGGTGTGATAGGGAAACCTGAGCACAGCAGTGGGTAGGCTCAGCCAGATGTAACCTCCAAGGAGAGATTTCCTCCATTTTGGATTTTTAAAGAATATTGCTTTGTGGGATTAATTTTTGCAACACTTCACAGGAAGTGGTCACCCCAGAGGGTGTTGGCTTGCACCCCATTGGACAGGAGCATCTCCTGCTTTCCACCCCCAGGAGCAAGGAGAAATATGGCAGAGCTGCCCCACAATTCAGATCCTTGCCAGAAGAAGATACTGGAGAAGAAGGACTACCCTGGTGGACCCCTGGACTGCACTAGGATACTGCACTCACAAGGACTGTACCAGCTGCATCTTTGGGCTTCATCAAGAAAAGGACTTTGCCTTGCTTCTGCAACTCCAGGAGTCGATTCCCTATAAGCTGCATGTTCAAAGGAGCTGTCCAAAGTCCCCTGAATTAAGTCCTGCAAGAGGAGCCCAGCTGACATGCGTCCAGTGGCCATTTGGGGATTCTGACCAGGAGCATTCTGGGAATTGTAGTCCCAGCTCCCAAAGAGCAACCCAGAGCTTCTGGAACCTTGGATCTAGTTTGTGGACACTTCAAGAATCCAAAAAGACTCCTGTAAGAAGATTCAGAAGTTTGGAGAAGATTGGAACAACTGTTGTAAAAGGCTCCATAAGTTAAAGAGGTGCATTGTGGGAGTTGTAGTCTCAGCACTCAAGAGGAAAACCAGAGCCTCTGAACCCTTGGCTGGTGTTGTGGACCACTTTCCTGAATCAAAAAAGACTTCTGAAAGTAATTGTAACAGTGTTACATCGTGTGTGGCCTGAACTCTGGACTTTGTCCCTGTCCAGTGCAACCTTTTTTAACCCTTTGAGCGCTATTGGTGTTGGAATTTTAGTGTGTGTTGTGTTTTACTTATTTACTGTTTTGTTGATATTAAGGTGGTCATTCTGACTCTGGCGGGCGGTGGTTGCCGGCCAGCAGGCGGGAACCGCCATTTGGCCGCTACGCGGTCAGAAGACCGCTGCCGGCATTCTGACCTTCCCGAGGGCTGCAACACAGAACCCGGCTCCGAATGGAGCCGGCGGTGTTGCGGCCGTGCGACGGGTGCAGTTGCACCCGTTGCGCTTTTCGCTTTCTGCTAGGCAGACAGTGAAAAGCTTCATGGGGCCCTGTTAGGGGGCCCCTGCACTGCCCATGCCAGTGGCATGGGCAGTGCAGGGGCCCCCAGGGGCCCCAAGACACCCGTTCCCACCAGCCTCTTCCTGGCGGTGACAACCGCCAGAAACAGGCTGGCAGGAAGGGGGTCAGAATCCCCATGGCAGCGCTGCTTGCAGCGCTGCCATGGCGGATTAGCCCAGACGGGGCAAAATCGGCGGGAAACCGCTGGCCCCGGTTTTCTGACCGCGGCTTTACCGCCGCAGTCAGAATGGGCTAGGAAGCACCGCCAGCCTGTTGGCGGTGCTTCCGTCATTCGTGGCCCTGGCGGTCCTCCTGGGGCCTTTCTTTTTTTAATATGGGGAGAGGGAGAGTGGTCCCCCTCCCCAGTCCAATAGTGGCCCCAGGGACTCCATTCTATAGGGCCATAGGTGGGTGCCATGATGCCCCTCCGGGCACCAAAGAAAATATATTTTAGTGCTGTAAGTGGAGCATCAAGAGCCCCCGCAGCCCGGCCTCTCCCTGCATGCAACCAGCCTGGGTATATCTGGCACCAGCTTTGCTCCTGCCAGGCACCAGGTAGGAGCAGCTGTTTTTTAAATGTTCCCGCAAAGCAGGAGCAATCTGAATTTCCCTGCCCGTAAGAGCGTGGGTAGGGAAACACATGTCTACTCCCACCCATCTGAAGCATTTTTAAATCAACCACCAGGTCGGAGCAGACATCTCTTCTTTGCCTGTGCTCCAGTGGGTAGGGAAATCGTGTCCTGGGAGAGTGGGGGAGCTCCCTGGAAAACCATACTGGAGCCAGCCTTGGGGATGGGGTCCCAGCGTTTCGAGGCTCTCAGATGGGTGCCATGTGCCCCCTTCCCTATAATTAAATGTCAGCCCCAGAGGAAGGGATCCCAATGCCTTCACTCAGTGTCCCTGCCTTTTAATTGTTGGTCAGCCCCAGGGGATGAGGTCCCTGGGGTCACGGGGTGGGCTAAAGTGGGAGGGTCTGCTACCCTACCTCTTTAAATTGAACTGAGTCCTAGGGCATAGGATCCCTGGGGCCCAATAGTGAGTTTGGGAGGGGGTCCTACTTACGCCCTATCTCCAAAAATGTTATTATAGTGAACACCAGGCCCTGGTCCTGCCAAAATTATTAAATTTAAAAATGCCAACTGGCACTTTTTTATGAAGCTGGATCACAGTAGAAACAAACACATTTGTGACCCCCTTCCCCCAAAGGGCTAGAGGGGCTTCTTATAACTTTTTTCGTTCTCAAGCTCAGGACAGGGAACTAAGACCCCCTGTCCTGTAATACCTACATTGAACATTTTTCTTATATTGTGGCCAACCAATCAGAGACTTCACAGGGGTGGTTCTAGTGCTGCATTTGATGTGGCCTGTAGATGTATAAAAAACATGCAAGGTACTTTTGTGGTTGTTCTTATGATCGTATTTTTTGGGCTGGAAATGTTTAAAACAAAGATTCAGAAACATCTTTGTTTTTTTTTGTTTTTTTAAAACAAAACAACGTGTCTTTGCCGTTTTACTTTTTTCACCCACAAAATGTAATAATTAAATGTACCTAAAAAGAGACACAGGCATGTTTTTAATATAACTGTAATAAACATTGTTTAGTAATCATTAGTAATAAATATTGCATTGTGTGAATTATTGAAATATGCATTTGATTAAAAGTATTGGAGATTTTTGAGGCAAGGCGATAGATCTGCTTTTTATATATTGATATGTTCACCCTCGATAAAGCCAATGGACTCAGTTTTTATATTTTGGTGCCGCAGAAAGCCATGCTGCGCCCTGGAGGTTGGGTGCCTGTGGGGGTTGGCTGACTGCAGGGGGGTGACTGCCCACAGGGGGTTGAATTCAGGGCCTGGCCAGGCCATGCAGCCAACCCTCCGCAAGTCTGTGTGACATATGGTAACAAAATATCATCTTACATTCAAAAACACTAAAATATGACTGAAAAAAAAAAGGTTAATGTGATGTTATGATATGATAGGTATTCGAAAATGGCAGTTAAAACATGCCATTTTAAACTTACAAAGCCAATGAAATTCACCAGTTATAGTTATCTCTGGTAAGAATAACTCGTGCCCTAAGGTAACTATAAATTGCGACCCCACCACGCACAGTTTTCTTATCAATAATTTCATTGCAAATGTTGTGGTGATATAATCAATGATGTCATAGTAGATGTCATGAGTGATGTAATATATGGAGTAATTAGCAGTGCATGGCAAGGACGGGAGTTAGGGCTCAAGCTATAGTTACTGGTGAATAATGTAAATAATATCCCCCTGGACAGTGCGATGGAGATTAAAAATGTATATCAGTTACAAGTTGTCTGGCAAATGCAGTAGAGCAGTAGCACTACAGAATCACAACTCAGAGATAATGTGAGTTCTCCTAATGTATGGAGGGGGCAGTCCATACTGGATGATCTAGCATGGCCTCTCCCCATCACATTGTGATTCCATGTAGGATAACCATGAGAGGAAATGGAGAGACTTACCAGTCTGAGATTCATTTCTAAGTTCTTCAGCTAGCTGCATTTGATTCATTTTCTTCAAGACATCAATGGCAACTTCCAGTGCTTTGCTTGGAGTGTAATGATGGATCATTTTGTCTGCAAGTTTGAAATAGTCAAGGTATTCTGTTATCCCTCTTGGAAGCTTGTGGGGATCATCACTTAGGAGCATCTTAAACTTTTCAAAATCTTTTTTTTCCAGGTTCGCAAGTTTTTTTTCAATAAGATCTCGGACCTCCATCTACAGGTTCTTGGTATAGCCACTAATGTGTAGAAGAGAAATAGAGAGAGACAGAAGGTGGATTACATCTTTGCAAGTAAACTTCATTTTCAGTCAACAGAAAATTGAAACCATCATTTTCAAGCTTCCTTTTTGCCACTCGCTATCCATGTGGTTGAATGAGAGAATAGTATTTCTATCGGTTCTTTCTATGAGGAAGAGAACAAGTATCTCCTTCATCTCTATACTGATACACTTGCATTCGTATTTTAAACTAGTGTCTACCATGACATCGGTGATTGTACACATATGGCACAAAATGAATGCATCAATTGTGCCCTTGGAATCACATCTAGTCATTTGTCAATCTCTGTCATTCTTGGTCGCAGAGCTTGTGGCAAATATTAACAATGCTCACCTACACGCGGAGGGGACTTTTCATGCAGACCACTCTTGTGTTAAGAGCTATTTTCTCCTCTCTACTCAGCTAGAGAGCATAGTGTAGCATAGTCCTTTGCAGAAAAACCAAAATATAAGCAATGTATTTTAATTCCCCTGGGATTGATTTGTAGGGGAATCCACAAACCATGGACTGGATTGTGGCTAAGGAGGGGGTAAAGGAGGCCTCATGATGGATAGAAGTGGATAACTGCAATGTGGCTTGCTCTATTATTATACAGGTCTGTGTATGGTTGGTCGCTGTAAACAACCTTAAGGGAAAACGGTAGTGATGTAATTTCTGACTTTCCGAGAAAGGATTTGACCTGTCACGATCTTGTACAGGTTTAAATGCACCTTCAGCTGAATGGTGAGAAGAGTCAGTGAAAAATGCACAGAGGTTACTTACAGGTTACTTTCACAGCTGATAAATGTTATAAGACATCTGAGTTCGGGGAAGTCTGTATTAAGGTGATGACCTAGTTTACAAGTTGACTGCCCCAGCTTCTCTAAGGCTTCTTTGAAGCTCAGTTGCAAACATTCATACACTCCATTTGACAATTTGTCGATTTTTAATGCAGTGAATGGAAAACACAACATGTGAAACTACTAGAAGAGTCTATTAAATGGTGATCATCGCCTCCAACAAAAGCAATCAAATTGTTCCCGAACCAGTGCTCTTTACACCAATTCTAAGAGCAAAACTATTAGCATTGCTAGCTTTGAAACAAGAGTCTCCTTCCTGCGTTACTGTTCTGACAGCTTTTGCATCTCGTGACTCTGCATAGAACAATGCATTTCTCCCCCTCTTCTGGTTGTTAAAGATCTCAGTAGCCACCCCGCTACTGAGGAATGTAACAACTAGATCAGCACACTATGGCGCTATTTTGAATTGACATTTCATTCAAATCTTTGGTTAAACATTTTAAATGTCCATTTTTTGGAGTACATCGGTCTCACCGACCTACATCTTTGTCTCTTTACAAAGACTTGGAGTCATGTTTAATCATAAAAGACTACTGTACATCATCACTCTGAATCGGTTCCCCTTAGCACGTTTTAGCCATTAGGGAAAACTAAAATGTGTTATTTATTTATTTATAGAGTTATATGCTACATTGTCACTAAAGGTATAGAAGTGCTTTGCTGCTAACAATAAAATCAACATGAGGTCTTGAATAAAATAAAAAAGGAGAGTGCAGAAGTACCATCAATAGATCATAGAAAGTGTAATGTGAAGTGAAGATAGAACAAAGGGATGGAGAAAATGAAAAGAGCCAAAAGAGGGTAGAGGAATGCAAGAAAGACAGAGGAGTAGGGGAAGGCATAATGAACAAGAGGAGAGAAGAAGAGCAGGAGCAGAAATGAAGAGAGGGTGGTGGGGGAGAATAAAGGAAGACATTGAAGTCAAGGTATGACCACATTTTTTAAGAGATTACAGATTACAAGAGAGCAATTGTGTGATGCAAAGGGAGTTACATACTGCTGTGAATACACTGCTATAGTAATTTTGTAGTGTTAAATCAGGCCTTTTGATAAACCCATTAATAATAGGAAGTGATTGTAAACCAGCCCACCCGCCTTGACATGGGATTATGACATTGGAAACATGTTTTGTTCACTGTGTGAACTCAATATTGATTGTCATCAAAACAGAAATGTGATTCCAACGTGTTTGGTGCATAGTCACTTCCAGGGCATCTTTGAATGTTATTGGGACCAGAATATATATAGCATCCACCTTATTATTGCCTAGTTATATCACTTGCTCAGCTGTGTGTAGCTGCACTCGGATTTAAATGATTTTGATACAGAGGAAGCATATCCCAACCATAGAGGACATATTTTTTTTAATTTTCTAGTAATTTTGGGCATCCATAACCAACTATATTTGTCTGGCGGAAACATTTAAAGGAATCATGTTCAGATAATTTTTTTTAGATTTTCTAGAACACAGTTTTCTAGATGGCTTGGCACTAAGGACTTTTCCAGTGTGCCAACCCGAGGTAGAAAAACCTGTTGGACTGCAGCCATCCTGCAAACTACTGAACAGTTCTTGTGTAAGATACATTTCAGACTATCAATCAGTTGTTTAGACTATCATAGAGATAATTAGCCAAGCCCAAACTCTCTTTCACATTTTAAAGCCACACCAAGAACACTAAAATCAAAGTCCTTTTCGAGTGCACACAACATGAATTATAATGGTAGAAAAAATAAACAGAATAGTAGGTCCAATGTTTACTAACTTGTCAATAGCAGAAATGTATTCAACTTATTTCTTGCTTGATTTTGTATCAATCCTACTGTATCTTAGGTATAATAAGCTAAACTCAACACCAGAAGAAGGGCTAATTTTAGTTTCAAAGAAGGCTGACACTTTTATACCTTCTCTGAATGAAGTTATTATTCAGTATTTGTACTATTCTCATCTCCTGTGAAGGAAGGCTGATAAGTTCCCAGTGAGTGAAGGCAGAAAGCTTCTCTGGTTTGCCCTCAATAAAAGAGGGTGAAGCAATGCTGCATGGCCGTTCTTATCTCAGGCCTAATACAAAGTTCCTCTCTCGCTGCCAACACCCTGATTCTAACACGCATAATGTAATGCAACTATTGTTAATTCATTTAGAATGAACAATTAGCAAAACGGTGCCTGATGTCCTTTCAATTACTTTCATTCTGTGAACCTGTGACATTTGAACGATAATAATAAGAGAAATGACGCTTATCAGATTTCATGAAACCTTGTCCACAGCTCACCAGTAATTATTTCAGAATGCAACGCTGCTTAAATTCTATGAATATATTTTAGCATACTTGATTACCACACTGCAAAGAAAAGTGGCATTCTATATTTGTCACTTGTATCTAAATGATTAAGAATAACATAAGTAGTCTACAAAGGGAAATAGTTAAAAACAGAAAGACATGATAATTATAACCGTTCCACTAGGCCTTTCTTGTGGACTCCACTTCCCTTCGAGTCTGACCCATTTCCTTTTCTCCTTTCTTCTGTTTTCTCACCCTGAACCCAAAGGAGCTTGCACAGGGATCAGAATTGACACGGTGTGTGATAATTCTCAGGCCCTCACATTTTCCCTGATCAATTATGGCAGATCAAACCTGCTGAAATTTATAAGAGAAAAAGGCCTTGAATAAAGGAAAAGCATAGAGAGGTCAGTGTATTAAATACCGATTCTGCAAGGTATGCCTCATTTCCAAGTTGAAAACTCAGAATAGGATGTTATTACTTCGATACCCAGCAAATACCCTGGGCCTAAATAGAGGAAGACCAGTGTACCTAGAATTATGGGATTACTACCTGTTGGTTCACTGATAATCATCAGTGTGTTTCCATTGATCTTTATCATATAGTAGCCCGCCGTGCTACCCGCTCATGACCTACCCAAGCTATGGATATATATGGAGTATGGTTGTTTTCTTTTTAAGGTTTATCACTAACCGCATGTGAACCTTGTCCTAAACCCAACATCACAATATTACAATGTTCCTCTTTCTTTTATAACTTGAATGGTCACACAATATTAACTCCGGGGGGAGAAATGCGATTTTTCTAACTGGGAAGTGGAGGAAAGTCATAATTTTGTTAAAGATACAGAGGCAAATATGCCTGTTTTCTTGCCGCTTGGTTCACAGTAGCCATAGAATTCAAAGCAATCTACAATTCTGCTCATGCACCTATCATCGCAGGAAAAGGAAATAATAATTTAGACCCTACTTAATCCATAGGTAGAGGCTCTTCTCATCATCCAGCCTCTTTTATTGACACAGAGAAGTTTATAGTCCGTTGAATGAAATGAAAAATCTAATAAGTGCAATCACTAAAAGAGCAGGACAGCCTTGAGTCTCACCTAGTTCCTTGATCCTTCAGGATCCATAGAGTGATCCTTGTATCCCAATACCACACCGGCTTGAACCATTGACTGCACTAGAGGCTTTTGATGTGGATGACACAATGACCAATAAAAAGAATAAGAGATATGAGATTACCACACATGGGTGAGATTCTAAGTAAGTGATGGGATAATGTTCACATCTGTGTCATTAATAAAATAAGATTTTTCCTTCATTACCTACTTAGGAATATCTGCATTTTCTTACAAGACCAGAGATGAGTATTATGCATGTAAGGACCCTAATTCACTCAGTAGTCCTGAGAATGTTCACCAAGTAACTCCAGCCCTAAAGGCTTTGGAAGGCATTGCATCCTTAGAAGAATGAGCCCCGAATGAACGTAAATCGACACTTCCTTATTTCTTATTCTTTCAACTAACCTGCTTAAAATGGAAGAGGAAACTGAGGCACATTGATCTGCAGAAAGATATTAACATTTCAGTAGAGTATGTTCTCAAGCCTACTGTTTTCTCAACTGTTTAATACAATGCACTAAATACAATTTAGGACGTAAAGGGGAGGAAGGGTATTGCACTGCAGTAGAAGCATTCTTAGAAAGTCTTGAGATTGTGAAATGTACACATTAGGGAGAAAAATGCATCATAGTAGCATGAAGAGATCAGATCTCAGATGTCAGATACTCTTTTGAGTAATGCTGGACATAAAAGCATTGTCAGCTTAGTAGATGACATTTTTAAAGAGGGAACATTATTGCCAGGCCATGACTAAAATTGCTGAAGAACTAAATCCACATCTGACAAAAGATGAGTAGCATGTTTTTGGAGGGCTATAGTATTGAATCCCCTAAGTGATATGCATACTAATGAATATTTCCCTACAAGCTTATTACTTACCTTCTCATGACCCTTAAAGATGGCAGACTAATAACCTATGTTCTCTCTAAGGTGTGCTATCAGCTGACCATCTAGCCTCTCTCCCAACGCGGCACCGACAGAAGCTGGGAAAGCATACATACACAAAGGAATTGCATGTGCATATAACTTTCAGACTTGATTGGAAACAAACCAGGTTTCTATGATGCCTTGGGCTCACTGTGATGCACTGAGCAAGCCCCATACTGTAAAAACGATCTGTGCCAAGTGGCTATGAGGGAAAACATTTATTTAAATCGAAGGGGGAGAAGGTGTGTGAGCACCAGCACTGATGTTTAATGATTTCTGATGCTAATAAGGATAAGTGTGGCAGAGAAGGAAGATGCCATAAACTAGCGGGGAGCACAGTTATACTCTTTTTGTGCAACATGTTGATATTCCAAAGGTAATGGTTAGTTTGCCCCTTCATCACTGTAAAAGGTATGTTTAAAATGTTTAGGGAGCAACAGCAGCCTATCATATAGCTTGCTTTTACAACCCTTCATACTATACTTCTGCCTTTTGTAAGCATTGTAAACAATAAGTGTTACTGTTATGGTAAAAACATAATCAGCCTCAGCAGTAAGGAAGGCTGAGACGTAATTGCTGAGATTTAAACTCATGGCCTGCAGCTCATTGCATGTCTCAATAGCTAGCTCTTAATGCATGTAGCTATCCTCCTCATGCTACTTCCTGAATGAACTTGAAACACAAAGCCCTCTGCTGCACACAAGTGTCCTGTCATACCATCACATTTGAGAAACAACAGTTAAACACTTAAAGGTGTGCTGGAGCATATTACACAAACAAATGTTGTAAACGAGGTCAACAACCTTTTCGCAAATCTGGAAGTAAGAGATAGTTAGCATTCACAGGACTTCAAAACACCTCTCAATTTACAGTATGACCAGTGAGATCACACAAGGGAAACTAGGGCCCTCATTATGACTTCAGCGGTCCCCTGTGAAGACCGCTGAAGTCCCGCCAGACCGAAGACCGGCAGTGGTGGTGGTCTTCTGATGACCATATTATGACTGCTGGCGACTCTCCGACATAATTTGAGTGGTGCGCTGCCAGCAGCCATACTGGAGGTTGCTCCACCGTCACCGCCATGTCATCACAACACTGCCCACCGAATTACGTGACAGTGTTGTGATGATGGGGCGCTGGCGGCGGAGCAGGCCCCATGGAACCCGTTCCCTCCTGGATGATCACTGAGACAGGTAAGGTGATCTTCTGACAGGGGAGGGGGCAGGTGAGTGTTGTGTGGTGTGTGCTTGAATGGGGGTGTGACTGTGTATGTATAGAGGGGGTGTGTGAGTGTGTGTATAAATGAGGGGGTGTATTGTGTATGTGTGTGTACATGTGTGCATGTGTGTGTGCGTGTATATGTGGTGTGTGCATGCGTGAGTGGCGGGGTGGGGGACAATTCTCAAAAACACCCTATAAAGATACAAGACCACCATAGGGTGACCTAAACGTTGAAAGAAACACAGCTTTATCAACATTAAGCATACTAAACACTTGATGCAGGCAACACAGAATGAAAGCCATACAACTTGGTGATTGCTGAATACATGTAAATCAACTCTATTCAACATGGAAACAGATTATATGCATTGGGTTAGTTATTCATTACGAAATCCCTACCGAAATGTCACTAGCTGACATGTGCTGGGCAATCAAATGTGAGGATAAAAAGTAAAAAGCTAAAATAGGACAAACATAATTTGGAAGAGTGACTTCTGGGCCAACTGACTAGAACTGGTAAAAAGGAAGTAAAATATGGAAAGTGTCAACATTTGCAGGTCTGTTTAGAGTCTTCTCAAGGGGTCCGAAAAATCCTAAATCTAATCTGTCAGCATAGAGGATGGTTCAAGGAAAAACTAATAGTAGTCAAGTATATGCCTAAGAAAAATAATCCATGTAGAAAAATCACTAGCAATAGTGACAAAGGGCAGAAGATTCAGCAGAGTTTTTGGTCATCAGCATAAGGGAAAAATGACAAAGGTGGTAATTTTGACCTTGGCAGTCCTAAAACCACCAGGGCCGCTGTGGCGGTCTCACCACCGATGGGCCGGCAGTGAAGAGCGCCACATTCCGAGTGTGGCCGTTTGGCCTCTGCCAAACCGCCACATCCCTGCTGGTACCGCCAGAGAGGTAGGGCAGCTGGGCTGGAGGACAGCACCTCTGGGCCGGCTGTCCACTGAAGACTGCCAGCGGTATTAGGAGTCACCTGCCTGGCAGGGTTTCCGCGGCAGTAGCCCCTCCACGAAAACCCTGCCGGAAATGCTGCCGGCAACCGGAAATTCCTTTCCAGTCACCGGCAGATGACTCCCCCCAAACCCCCTTTCAACACAGCACCCCCATCCCCACATACACGTACCCCCACACGCACCCCACATATGTACATTCCCCAACATGCATACATATATGCATTCACCAACAGACATGCATTCAAACATACCAACATGCACTCACTACAACAATCACACACGCATACACACACGCATATAAACATGCATACACACATACATTCACACATGCCTACACACTTAAATTCACACATGCATGCACAACACCCTCCCATCCCGCTCCCCTGTCAGATGATCGACTTACCTTGTCAGGCGAGGAGGTCGTCCTCAAGGGAACGGGAACAGGCACTTTCACCGCCAGCAGCACCCTGCCATCAGGACACTGCCACGCCGTATTACTGCTCATAATACGGTGGGTGGAGTCCTTGTGGCATGGTGGTGATGGGTTTGGAACTGCTTCAGTACCCTTAATATGGCGTTCAGAAGTCCATCACCACTGGCGGTTTTCTGGCACCCACAGCTTTGGCAGTCTGTGTAAAAGACCACTGAAGTCAGAATGACCATCTAAGTGTCCATGGGGTAGGGGCAATGCTTGAAGGACTCAAACAGGGTAAAAAGAAAGGCTTGCTCCAAAGCAGGGTACGGAAAAGACTGCTGAAAGTTCATATGGGAACAGTAAGTTAAAATCCATAAATTGTTCTGTATCAATGACAAGGTCTCAATTTTGGATCGTACAAATCCATTATCCAATCAGGGGACATCACATGTTGGACATCTGCAACAGCCACAGATTTTCATAGCACTTCGCAACAATTGTAAATAGCATGTCCTAAGTTTCTCCATTCTCCTTAGCCAAGAACAACTTCTCATGCTCACTAGACATAAAACAGTAGGGCACTACTATGTGATGGGAACAAAATTTCTGAAACATAAACTAACACTTCATGTGAATGGAACCTGAAAGAAACATGTTAGCAAGTGAAAGGGTATCTTCTCACGAATTCTGCAAAGTGATAGTCCTGAGAAATTACAATGGCTAAACTAAGCACTAGAAATAAATAGCATATTTTATTAACCAATTTAAATCATTTACCATCAAATTCATTAACTTATCATTAATAAACCATATTTGAGATTCATGTTACAATGCATTTAGAAAGGAAATTTACTCTAAAATCACAGTCGTCAGTATTCTGTAGGACTGCATTGAGCCACAATACATAGGAGGCACTTTAGGGTTAACAATAACATCTTAATATCGTTTCAATGCAAACTGGTAATTAACATGATAAGGAAACAGAAAATCTCAAAAAAAAAATGTATACTGATACTTTAAGAGCTTTACCACCAGGCTTTTATTCGCTAACCTACAGTGCATGCACATCAAAATAGGTTTTCAGTGCAGCACTTTACACATAAACTGTTAAGCATTATTAGTGCACTTAAATGAATATATGGTCACGTTTAAATCTATAGTGTGACAAAAGACAGCAGCCATATATCTGCTGCACCAGGTGCATTTGAGTTCTCAGCTAAGCAACTGGAAATTGCGTTGAGCTGAGATTACAAATCCTGTATGAGATGGTGTCACAGAAGAGTCTCCCTCTTCTATTGGGAAGAACAGAGCTGCTCCCTATGTAGGTCATCCCCATCTGTCACGGGCCTTATACAGATAACCTAACATAGAAACCTTTTTTTACTTTGATACTAATTAAGCATTTGATTGAGAGCCTACTCAGTGCTGCAAAATTCATGAAATGTTAATATGGGAACCCACAAATTGCAGGAAAGGCATAAAGACAGAAAGGGTGAAGTCATGAAGGGTGGAGTCAGAGTGGGTTAACTCAGAGCTAGCTCACTTATGGGCCGCTAGTACATATTAAAACTCTGCTCCTTCCGCAAAACAATACTTGTTTTATTTTAAATAGCTCCTAATTCCCCGTTCCTGTTGCCAGCAAACACCCCCCCACACGTCCACACACATGCACCCATACATGACCACACTCTTACAAACATGCACCGCACTCACCCACGCACTCTCTGAATACATCCCCATTCACTCGGAGACACTCACTCAAACACACACACTGAAACACGCATTCACGCACTTACACACACTCAGGCACACACATGCACACGAACACCCCCATTCACGCGCACACACGCACATAAACATTCACATTCAATTGCATACATGCATGCATTCACAACCTCCTCCACATACACGTACACATTTACCACCCCCTCCCGCTCCGCATACTCACACTCATACTACACCCCACTCTGCATACTCGCACTCATACTACACCCCCTCTGCTTACTCATCCTCATACTACACCCCCTTCGCATACTCACACTCATACTACACCCCCTCTCCTCCACATACTCGCACTCATAACACACCCCTCTCCCCCTCTGCATACTCGCACTCATACTACACCACCCTACCCCTCCGCATACTCGCACCCATAAAACACCCCCTCTGCATACTCTCACTCATACTAGACCCCTCTCCACATACTCGCACTCATACTACACCCCCCTCTGCATACTTGCACTCATACTACACCCCTCTCTGCATACTCACACTCATGCACTCACATACGCAGACGCCTCCGCATTCAAACTACCACATATGGACTCACACACGCAAACACACACAGACTCCCCCGTCGGACGATCACTTAACTTCTCTGTCAAAGAGGTCATCCGGGAAGGGATGGGTCCTGGTGATTTTGTACCGCCAGCACCACTACGCCAGTAAGACTCTGCCAAGCCGTATTACAGCTTGTAATATGGCAGGCGGAGTCTTGCTGGCGTGGAGGTGCTGGTGATGCAACCACCTCTTCAACTCAGTTGACCAGGCCGATGGAGTCAAACTTCCGCCCATAAATGGGCGGAAGTCCACGCACAACTCCAAATATGGCAGTCAGCATAACCCCAGGACTGGCGGTATGTTGGCTGCAGTGGCTTCAGCAGTACTTGAAAAAGACCACTGAAGTCATAATGCGCGCCTGAATCTGTTTCTAGGCTACAGAGCAGCAAGAAGAGACCAGATCATGAGCTAAGCATCTACTTGTGGATTAAGGAGAGTCTAATTTGGTGTTTCATTTTCCTGCTGGGATAGGCGGTATGATGGGAGTTGTAGTTTGCTATGAATTCTATGGTTACTGTGAAATAGACAACACGAAAAATACTACATCATAAAGCCTCTAGGTGTGGCTATAAATGGTACAATGCAATCCATGTCTTGGACATGATGAGTTATGTATAACATGCATGAGCATCTGAGTTTGGGCTCAGTGAACTGTTTAAAATTATAGTTACTCCATGAGATGAGATACTGGCCTGGAATTTGTTTATAATATTTTGTTTATGATAATATGAGTGGGTCTTAAGTTTCAATATGTTGGCGACAATATAATAGCTCCACTTGGGCCCGATTTCTTATTTAAAGCACAGAAATTATTATGTGAGTGTATATAACTAATTCTTTGTACATGGGACAATAATATATAGTAATAGATAAGCTGAGACAGTGGTTGCTTACGCAAGTAAATGCCTATAGGAGCTATGATTTATGATGTAAACCTAAGTCATTGCCATGCCACGTAGTGGTCAAATCTTTACATATGCCATTGTATTTCTCCCTTGTGGTGCCTGAACTCACAATTTTATTTTTATTTTTTATTTTTGATTTAATATTAATCCACTCATGCACATTCAGGTAGTGGTATGGTAGATATAATCAACAAACTAAAATAAAGCGTAGCTACAAATAACTTTGGAGTTTCAGCATGATTTTTCCAAACAGAAGGAGGAGAGGTCTATGTGTATATGTTATATCCATGTGCGCCTGTGAATGGAACAATACATGAAGGATGGTGTGCTGCACAATGCATATATGTTATGTGCATGTGCTGGGTGTAGTTGTAATTGTGAAGGGTACAATACATAAAGGATGTAGTGTTGTACAGTCCATTTATGTTGTATGCATGTGCTGGGTGTATGTGTGCCTGTGAATGAGAAAATACATGGCAGACATTGGGTTCCATTTTAGAGATGCTAGGTTGCATGGTGAAACATGAGGAGAGGTGGTAGAGGAATCCACCCAGTCAAATCTGTATATTGCTGCATTTATGTAATCTGGGTGGGATGCAATGGAGAAGGGAGAGCCAGGTTCCCCAGTACACTTCAACTGGTGTTTTTTGATTCTGAGAGAGGTCACAAGAAAGGGGCCTGGGCATATCTCAGTAAGTAGTTGGGGCTTCTAGGACATTCAAGAAGAGTAGGTTTGAGACCCTAAGCCGTATCTTTTGATACACATATCACTGTGGCTGACATCCAGGTGTGAACTTATGGTCGCTCACATGGCTTATGTTGTGGGGCTATCAGACTTGGATTTGTTCCTGATGTAGCAGACTGCTTTCAGGAGGAAAAGAGAGCCGAGGAGTGCCCCCCAACATAAACCTCAAAGACTTAGGGCCTGATTTAGAGTTTGGCTTTTGGGTCCATCACTCCATCACAAACATGACGGATATCATGTCTGCTCTATTATGAATCTAATAGGATATAGTGGGATCGTAATATGGAAGATACAATGTCTGTCATGTTTGTGATGGAGTAACCCCATCTGCCAAACTCTAAATCAGGCCCTCAAACTCTAAATCACATTTGGTGTGTGGAAATAGATTATAAGAAGGGGAGCATGAGACCCCAAAAATTCTCAACAATGAAGCAGTCAGGCTGTGCGAGGAGAAGCTCTACACGAGCGTTGCCTGTGACCAGCTTTGGGGGGCCTGCTAGTCTCTCTGCTGAGTGAGTGGAAATCATCAAGGGAATCCAACACCATGTGCCCTGGTGACTGGAGACTGGAGTACCAGCACCTACCTGCTTGCCAAAACCAGTGTGCCTTGTAAGGAACAGGAGAGCTTTGGAGGGAGCGAGGTCTACTGGGGAATCCTGGAGAATGGATCCTCTTAGGGAGGTGTGAGTAGATGGCTGTTGCATCGATAGGGTCATTGCACGATTGCGGAGAAAGTCCGTAACTTTTGTATGCCAGAGGATGGCCAGCCTGAAGTTAGCCGTGGTCGTTGCTGCACCAATCTGGTCATCATATGTGTACAATTATAGGCCAGTACCCCTGTCTGCCAGGAGACTCTGCCATCAAGCAACTGGTGTGCTGAGTGGGCTTAGCCCGTGTGCAGTGGTAAGTTGGCAACCCCGTATGTCATTGTAGACACTTTTAAGAAATGTGATGTGCCGTTTGGGTCGAAGCCCTGTGCAGTGGAGGGACAGTGTCCCTGAACACCAAAGAGGGCCACTGGGGCCAAGCAAGAAGTGTGACCTGGTTGGGATCATAATCAGAGGAGAGAGGCCACCGTGGTGACCCTAGTGGGTTGGCACCATGACGGAGGATTATTGAATCCCCCACTTATTGCAGGTTGAGCCAAGCAACTTGCTCAACTTGGAGGAGCAACAAGGCACATCTGATTGCTACAGCTGCAGACCATGTATGAGGAACCCATGGACCACCGAGCACAGCCCACCTGGTCCACGTGCAAAGAACTAAATGGAGGCAGCTGCTGCAGCCCCAGTGCCTACAGAGTGGGCACACTCAGGGGCTCTGGTCGCTCCTAGCCTGCTGCTGTGGGTAAGACTGATTTGGGCTAGTTGACCTTCGGGGAACTTGCTTGCCAGATAGTACTTCGTCGCTGGAATACTTTTGACTTTAACATATAGTCGAAGTGCAGCTCCTGAGACTCAGACTATTAATGGAGCATGACACTGATGTCCCCTATAGTGAATGGTGAATAACTGCAACAGCTAGCACCGGCAGGGAGTGGGACTCTGGGAAATGCCTAAGATGCACTAGAGCCCTGATCTCAGGGAATTGTATGGATTGTTTGTGCATGTCGTATTCTACTTTGTGTTCATATATAAATAGTCCTTTTTTCATAAAAGCTGGAATTTGACTTCCCCTGTATCTCCCCCCCCCATCCTCACCCCCCTGAGAAGGCTTGGAATACTCAACTACTACTGACAGTCAGGTGCCGAAGGAATAATTGGCCCAGTTGCTCAGGACTCATAGCAAGCCGGGCAATATGACCTCAACCCCTACTCTTGGTCCCAGTAGCACCTGCTTGCCCATTGGCTCTCATAACAGGGTTCTGATAAAATGCTTCCAAATATGAGCTACACCCCATGGATTGGGGAATTACTGTGTAAGGACAATTTTTCAAGTTGTAAAACCACACAGAACTCCTAATTCTTTGGGGTTTAATACATATATTTAACCCGTGCTCTGATCAAGTGGTGAGCGTATGGGGGTGCCACTGGGTCTGGTGGAAAGGGAAGTAGGGGAGTGTAGAAAGTAGAGGAAAGTTTAGCTTTGGCAGGTGGAGCATTATATCCTCCTTCTACCAGATGGAGAAAGCGCCCTAGGTGATGGTGCAGTCAAAGCTTCATGCAATCTGTCCGAAAAAAAAGGGGTCTGGCCTTCAAGCAATCAGAAAAAACAACTGCTAGAACACCAACTCAATCAGAATCAGACAGAGTGGAATTACTTACAGTAATTCCTCTCCACCTGACATCATAATCAGTGCCATGTTAATGAAATGTATTTAATGATTTTTTATTTATGTGATCTATCAGTCAATGCTAATGGAACCCCACTTTGTAACAATAAAAGGCTTTTCCTTAAGACTTGATTTTTTAATACCACTCAATGCCCATGGAGATTGTTGGCTTGCCCAATAAACATAATGAGTTGTGGTGCCTGAGTACTTGATCCATCCTGCTTCTCTCATAAAGTGGGGGCAAAATTATTTGACAAGAAGCTCACTGACCAAAAATGTGGGTGATTCAGATCAGCTCAAATGCTCTAAATTGTATAGAAATTCTACAGTGGTCAGTGGGAGAGTAATATTGTGTGTTTTTCAGTATTGAAGGCCTGCAAGGGAGGGTATTCCTATTTAAGACAGTGGACATGTATTCCCAGATCATCCGGAGGGGGTAGGCCGCTGTTGGCCAATAAATCTTTTCAGGCCTGGCTCACCAGCAAACCTGTCTGCAAGACATGCTGTAATCAGATTTTTTTAAAATATACACACCAAGAGTGTTGGCTCCAACCAGAGGAGTGTTCTGTTGACTGTTTAGTGCATCATTGCACAGGCTATAGTGGTCTTGCATTGCCATGCACGAGGCAGTATTTTTCATCTCAAATTTACACTGAATCAATCTCAAAATGCATACCAGACGAATCAGCTTTGCCAATGCTTGTTTATGCACTGTATTGAAAGGCAGTGTGGTCATCTGTAATATTATTTATATTACCTTTTAATAACTTCGAGCTCCATCTGCTACAATGTGGCATCTAAGTTATCTAGACATAGTAAAATGATTGAGGTTTTCTACTATATCTGTATGGTCCTATATAAAAAGAGTTCAGGGCCTTCAGGTGACGTGACCTCCCTTGCAGGGCATGGAAGAGAAAATGTTCCTTTGCCACATCCTATAAATCTGAAATATTTATGGAACATTTGGAGCGCAAAATGACAAGCACATATTTGAGTGGCAGCTTTTGAGAAGTTTGCAGAGGCTTCTTTCCCACTTGCGTGCCATTTAAATATCTCTGACTCTTAAGCAGTGAAAAACATTGTCTCACTGCTTTCACACACACTTTCCTCAAACAAACTAAATTCAGGTGATTTTATTAAAAAATAAACCAGTTTTACATGCATGACATTGTATTGCAGGGTACCATATGGTTTGGAACAATCTCTTCATTACTGGATCATAAGACATTTGAGACACTTGTCATGTTGTAGAAGTTGGGAGCTCATCTAGAGTTCGGGAGTTGCCTGCCATGTTTAACTGTCTCGTTGGTGGAGATCTCTGTGACAAAACGTACATCTTCCACTACGGCCCAAGAACTTTCACTGAACGACAAGCAGGTCTCCATGATCTATATTCTGAGGGAAGTGCAAGTTCTTGAAACGCATAAACATGACTATAAATACAGGTCTGACTAGCGACATTTCTTGTAAACATCTGACATCAACAGACCCAAATATTTCTCCATTTTCATCCACCAACAGTTCTTCCAAGCTTGAGATATTTCAGTTCAGTAAGTTCAATATTTTCATATATATATCAGTTAGCTTTAGTTGCCGGGCGAGAGCTAATGTCATCACGTAACCCACGTCACACAACACACACGCATAAAGGGTTGTAGTCATGGGGGTTGCATTTGAGGGTTTGGCTAACCAATATTAATGTTTGCCCTCACTCTCCCCCAAAAAAAGAAAAATGACCCAGGCAGCTGGCAGAGTTTCTTAATAAAATATGTTTATTTAAACCAGGGGTCTCCTTCCTTTTCTGTAATATGAGCTACGTATGTTCAATAAATATCATCCTGAGCTACAGTTATAACTATTGTAATAGTGAGCATAGCAAACATGATTACATCAAGAAAGATTGCTAACAGTGGTCATCTCAGTGCCTGGGACAGGGTTTCCACCAGTAATGCTAAAATAGGCTTTTTCAATTTGGAATGCCTCTGCATGTTTAATACATAACAGCCATAGCTGTAATAGCCCTGGTACCAAGGTAATAATATGAGTCATATGTCTCCATGATGCTTCAAGTATCCTATTCAAATATATTTTACAAACGATAATTTTCCTAAAACATAAGCCTATGAGTTTTGAAAATGCGCATATTTTTTATCTCAAATACATGCTTTTGACTTTTGGTGTATATTTATTAATTCAGCTTAGCAAACACTTCTGATTTAGTAGGCTGGGTGGCACACAGAAGAGCTCCTTACAGGAAACTGGAGAGCTACCAGTAACTCATGAGCTACTTGTTGGAGAAGTCTGATTTAAACAAACAACATTCACATTTAATGGTGAAATGTACAGCAAAAATACAACACCTGCTCTTCACTAGTGGTTTTGTATTTGTTATCTAACCACTAAGCAGTAACTAAAATAATGCAAATGGTATGTTTTTTATAATAAAAACTTTGACCCAGAAGATATTTTTCTGCGTGGAGGAGTTCCTTTGCCTATGCCAGACCCATTTTGTTGTTGTTCCAGGCCAATTCCCACCTTCAAAATTAATTTCCAACTGTCCTTTATAGAAGTACATCTCCATTTCCAAAACGTAGTTTTAAAAAAGGGTTGCAAATATTCACAAACTTGAGTTCATATTATTCCAGGGCATCGCATCTATAACATGCCTTTTCCCTGACCCATTGTAGGATTTTCACATGCACAATATTACCACCCTGCATTAATATTCCACATCAGTAAATGGATTTACCAGTTCAAGAACATGTTTTGTAAAGATCTTTTGTAAAGACCTTGCACATGTAAATCAAACCATTTGAACATGTATTTTGAAATTAAATGCACCACTAACTTTGTGACGTGAGCCCATGGAATGTTTTAAAACTAGCATAAAATGCTCCATTGATACCTGAAAATGTGTATTATTTTTAAGGATCAGAGAAGTCAAAGATGATCCTCCGCTTTAGGTTCCTGAATAGGTATTATCACACTAATGGCCAGAGGGGGCAGCTAAATGCAGTACTGTTATGTTTTAAGGCAAAATTACTAGTATTTCCTAGTTGGGCTGGTTTAATCAAAGATGTAGTAGTACCAGTTCTTCTAACCCTGACGGATACAGTTTTAATGAAAAAGAATGAGATGTCTATACTATTTCTACACAAGGTTGCAATACTTCTTTACCAATTAGCAGGATGATTTTAATTATACTGTACCAGCACTAGTTAGCAGTCACATATGAGAGGCCAAGAATTAAATGGACATATTTTAGCTCCCCTCTCATGTACATTATGACAAAAAAAGGTTTGCAGTGATAAAAAGATTACACAGCTGTGCACGTTGAGTAATGTTGTACAGAAGCCAGCAACTTTCTTCACCTTTCTCATTCTGTTAAATGCTGGCACCAAACAAATGCTACTAGCATTTCAGAAGCCAAGTCCAATCAGGAAATCTCCAGATTCCCATATGGCTTAGTCCTTTGATTAGCCTTTTGAGATCTGTCAGGATACTTCACAAGTCATGAATTACCTCCATTTGACTCACACTGTTCCAGGCTACAGTCTGTTGTAGTGTTGTGAAATAGGTGTCAATCTTGGTATGAAGGTTTGTTTGGTTACTGTACCTGCAGCAGAGGATTGCACATACCCCAAATATCACATTAATATTATCATTGACTTATCCAGTCTCTGCAAACCACGGATCTAACTTTTAGTGATTTTTATATACTGTAATCTTTTTGAATATTAATTGTTGACTCCTTTAAAAGTTATACTTAGATTTGCTATCTGTAACTGGTGAATTTCTGTGTGTTTTTTAGTTCAAAACTTTATGTTGCCACTGACATATTCACCTAACTATAATGTCACTTCACCTTTTGTTTTTTTCAGTGAATTTCTAAGGTTTTTCTTTAAATAAAATGAGATCTTTGTATCACACCTAACTATAAGGTCAATTTAACCTGTATTTTTTTCAATGAATTTCTAGAGTTTTTTAAATATAAATAAATATTTTATTACCAAATGTAAAGGCAACCCCCACTGTGCAGACCTTGGCAGTGTGCGGTGCATGGGCTGGTTGCACAACATGGCCTGCTGGCAAACTCTGCAGCCAACCTCTCGCAGTCAAGCAATTGCACGCTGAAGACCATGCACGGCCATGCCAGGCCCTGCTACCAATCTTCTGCAAGCAGCCAACACCTGGCCAGAGGAGGGGGTCGCACAGCCCCCTCCTCAAGCCACTATTGGACTGAGAACCCCATTCCCCAGGCTCAATGAATCTATTATTAGGAGAGTGAGATGCGTGTCCTCCCCTACCCAAGCATTAATAGGCCCTGGGACCCTATCTCCTTGAAATAAATACCTTTACATTAGGGGAGGGGAGCTCATTAGGGAAGTGGTGCATGTGGATCCCCTTCCTAAGCCCAAATGGGTCTGAGGACCCTATCCCTGAGGATTTTTTTAATTATAGGGAAGGAGGGTATGGGGCCTCCCCTCTGTGAGCCTTAAGACATCCCGGGGAGCACTTCCCCTGGAGCCATATTGTAATTATAGAGGCAGGAGCATGTTGTCCCCCTCGTGGAGCCTTATGAGGCCCTGGGACCCCATCCCCGTGACCAAAGATTTTCACAGTAGGGGAGAGGATAGGGGAGAGGATAAATGGCCACAGGGATACCATCCCCTGAGCCATATATTAATTAAAGTGGAGGAGAGAGCATTGCCCCCGACCCCAAGCCTTAAGAGGCCGTGGGGATCCCATCCTCCAGGACCACAGTTTAATTGTAGAAGAGGGGGGGCCTTGCCCTAAGAGGTCATGGGGACCCCATTCCTGGCGGCAAATACCTTACTATTTGGGGAGGGGGCAAGTGTCCCCCCTCCTCAAAGCCACATAGTCCCCGGGTACACCATTTGCAAGGGACATATTTTAATAACAAGGGACAGGTCATGTGCCCCCCTCCGAAGCCTTAAAACACCTGGGGTCCCCATCCACATGGGTTGATTACAATAATTAAGGGGATTGGGCTGCACAGCAGCCCTTCCCAAGCCTATTATGGCCTTGGAGACCCCATCCCCAAGCCTTAATAAGTCACGGAGACCCCATCTCCCCTGGATGAATTCTAAGGAAAGGGGACATGCGGTCCCCCCTTCCAAAGTCTTATGAGGCCCCAGGAGCCCCATCCTCTAGGGCAAAAAGCAATAAAATAGGGGAAGGGTCTGTGCAGCCCCCTTGAGCCTTAATAGGCCGTGGGGACCCCATCCCTCAGGGTCACAAGTGGGTGCCCCGGTGTCCAGTGAAGGCACCCACAAACTTCAAGTTGGGGGCCATGGATTGAGCCACAGGGAGCCTGTGATATCAGCTGGTTCCCTCCATATATGGGAGCGAGCATTGCTCTTGCCCGGAGGAAGCAGCTGTCTTTGCTTGGTCCTTTGAGGTGAAAGCATTGTCTATCTTCCTGCTCACACTCCTGCGGGCAGGGAAACACAAGTCTGCTCCCACCTGGCGGGAGCATGTTTACATCTCTTTGTAGAGGAGCAGACATGCCTACCCTACCAGCAGTCCTGCAGGTATGGAAGGCATGTTTGCTCCTGTTTGACAGAAGATTTAAAAACGCTCCCACCAGTCAGGAGCAAACATATGTTTCCCTGCCTGCATCAATGCAGGCAGAGAAACTACTCTGACCCAGGTATGGGCTCCCTGGGACAGAGTACTTCAGCCGGCCCTAGGGTTGGGATGCCTGGTGCCGTTTAAGGCTCAGAGAGTGGGGGCTGGATGGCCTCCCTCTCTTTTTTTGTTGTTTGCGGCCCCAGGACTGGAGTCCCTAGGGCCTATTGAGGCTCAATAGATGGGCCCCATGGCTCACCTCTTTTTCATAAGAAATGGGCCTCAGGGGATGGGATCCTTGAAGCCTACAACGAGTCAGGGAGGGGGATGTTTGCCCCCCTCCCCTTTTTCCACATTTCAGCCACTGGAAATGGAGTCCTTGGGGCCGCCTTCAGCCCAGGCAGGTCCTAGGTTGCTTGTGTTCCGGTTCAGGGAGCACCTGGCCTGGCAGCCTGGCTGGGCTGTTCTCATGAGAAGCAGGATGAAGACTGATTTTCATATGGCTGGGTCCAAACTGAGGTGGCATAGTGGGCAAAAAAATGATGGATTTGGATGCAGCCCGAGTGATTGCCAGTAGCTGAGATTAATTCAAGTACTTCATCCATCATCTTGCTCTTTTTACATCAGCTGCTCTAAGCGTACGCCCAGACGTGGGCCCCAGGCTCACTGTACCGCTGGAACCAAACTATACCTGGTTGAAGAGCCCTAAATAGGGTGAAACCTGTCCTAGGTTGCTTGTGTTCCAGTTCAGGGGGGACCTGGCTTGGCAGTTCAGGATGGACCATTCTCATGAGCAGCGGGGTCAAGACTGATTTGCATATGGCTGGGTCCAGACTGAGGTGGCACGGTCGGCTAAAAAACAATGGATTGGGATGCGGCCCCAAGCGATTGCCAGTGGTTGAGAGTAATTCAAGCATTCCATCCATCACCTTATTGTTTTCTCATCACAGAGCATGATTCATAGCTGCCAGGTTTCCCAAGTCCTTGTGTAATGTGCTGCTCCACCCAGATTTTTCCCTTTAAATGTTGGGACTTGTAGCTCTGTTTTTTAATGGAATAAACAAGACTACCAGCCCCACAGTTCAAAGCCAAAACCTGGACTGGAGCACCACATCAGGCATTGACCTGGAAAACTTGGCAGGGCTGATGATCCAATATGCAAATTGTTAATTCATAACTCACTAGCAAACCCTATGGACAGGGCTGCTGCCTGGCCAACTATGGCTCCTGCGACTGGAGCTGGAACTAGTGTTCTCAGCAATTGGCCCCATCCAAGCCTCCCTCATAAATCTAACTTCTACCATGGATACCTACCTTGCTGGTGACTATCTGAAGGAAGTCCCCTTTTGTACAGCATCTTAACTTCCTTATAACTATGATGGTTTCATGCTAATGCTGTGCCTTTGTTTTTACTGGTGCTTTTGATCTAATGTAACTGAACCATCCTACTGTTGCAATACCCCAACTTCAAATCCATCTAGTAAATGGGATTTAAAGTTGAGGTGTGAAAGCATGATTGGTGAGCTTTAACACATGCCTCTTTTTGTAAATCAAAACCAATTATTCCTTCAAATGAGTAGCACTAATGAATGCTAAATCATCTTGCATACTGCACCAGTTTCCCTACAATTTCAGTGAGAGAATGGACCCTAAGTTCCCTTCTTTAATGTTGTTCATTATTGGGTCATGCCCCCACCTAAAAATATACTTCTAGCTACAGGCTTGTTGTGTAAAAGTGCTACCTTTTGTGTGCACTTAAAATCTATCCCCAGAATTGGTTCAATTAATATAGACAATTTGTGCAGAATCAAGAAAGCACATTTGCCTTTTGAGTGGACTTTTCATTCTGAAGGCTGTTGTGTGAGTGTTGTGTGGTTGTGAGGGACCTCTCTCTGTCCAGTATGGGCCCCAGTGCCAGTATCCATCTCTATGGAACTGTCCATATTTCCTGATCTGTATCCAAAAGTTTGTTTCTGAGTTCTATTGTCTGTGTCCCTGTTCTAGTGTTCATAAATTAGGGTCAATGTTTCTGAGACTATGCACACATAATGGTTTATCAGTATCTGTGTCCTAGTGTATCTGACCCAGTGACTGCATACATGTGACCATGCACCTATGTCTATTTCCTAGTGTTAATGTCCTTTCCAATGTCCTTGCCATAGTATCCTGCCCCAAATGTCCATATCAAAGTGTCAAAGCCACAAAGTTAGTATTCCAGTGTTATTGTTTCAGTGTTAGTGCCAGGTGTCTAAGTTTCATGTCTAAGGGATTGTGTCACAGTGTCAGAGCAGGGCCAACTTTAGCACTGGCGGCACATGTTGCGAAAATCTTTTTTGCTCCCCTGACACTTCCTTGGATTACTTCACTACCACGTGGCATAAGTGCCCCTTATCTCTCCATAGCCCCTGTTAGAAATGGGGTCTTTGGTTGGCAGTCAGGTTACCTCCTGTCCAAGCAAGGATCCTCACTCTAGTCAGGGTAAGTCACACACAAACCAAATTATCCTGTGCCCACCCCCTGGTAGCTTGGCACTGAGCAGTCAGGCTTAACTTAGAAGCTGATGTGTAAAGTATTTGTGCAATAAATCATGCAATAACACAGTATAGCACCACATAAATACACCACACAGTGTTTAGAAAAATATATAATATGTATCTGATAAGATGCAGGTCAAAACTATTAAAATACAATAAGTAAATGTTGAGCTATCACTCTAAAAGTGATATTTTTTTGTTTTTGTTTTCTGTATATGTTTATTGAGAAGTACATGTCAATATACAAACTGTGTTAAATAGAGAAACAATACATCAAATTATGGCCATATATGAAACATATTATAAAATATTAACTTCTCGGATTTCTAAACACAAAAAAAACAAAAAAACATTATACATATATCAATAAATGCAATATATGAGATTATTTATAAGGCATCCAAGTGTGCATTAACTCTTAGAAGTAGACCTAGAAAAGAAAATCTGGAAAGAAAGAATTATGCAATATGTATTAAACCATATATTATAGGTTGTTAGAAGACAGTTGAGATAGTAATATCATACAAATCCACATATATAACATTTCAAATGGAGATATTCCTGCCAATTCATGAACAGTAAGTCCTACTTAAAATAACAGTGTTAAAGGGTGAGATGTCAATTGTCTTAATAACAGCATGACTCAAAACAATAATAAAAATGTCTTAATAAAGATAGGAGACAAAGAAGGAGAAAACATTTAAGTGTGAATATTAATAGAATATGTATTAGCTAGAAAGGGTTTCCAAATTTGGATGAAAATCCTAACATTGTCTTGCAATCTGTAAATCAGCTTTTCATATGATGCCATGTTATACATTTCAATAAGCCATTCATCATGTGTAGGGTGTTGTGGTGTTCTCCAATGTTGTAATATACAAATTTTTGCTGCAGTGAGTGCAATAGCAATCAGTCGTCTTGTATGGTTTGTTAGATTTGGGAGATCAGTAACATCATGTAATATAACTAATTTTTCTGTTAAAGGAATGGGCACATGTATAGCTCTGTGTAGAGAGGAAGCTATAGAAGACCAGTATTCCGTCAAAACTGGACATCGAAATAAAATGTGTAGGATATCACAGTCCTCATGAGGACACCTCCAACAGGTAGAATGGTGTAGTAAACCTGCTGCCTTGAGTTTTTGTGGTGACCAGTACCAATTATGAAGAATTTTGAAAAGAGTAAATTTCATTCTTGCCTCTCTGATTCCTTTATCCATGTTCATAACAACATCCATCCAGTCCTCATTGGAATACGCTACATTATGTAATCTTTGCCATTTGAAGTGGAGTTGTGCTAGTCATGGTGATGAATGTAGTTTATGCACCATGAGATTATAAAATCCAGAGACCGCTCCTTTCAATTTCCCCCAAGTTTTTAAGTATTGTACGAATGGAGAATCCTCAGGTATCCACGGAAATGGTCCTAGTCTACTAAGTAGAGCTTGTTTCAATTGTAAGTATTTCCCCTTTTGAGAGCTATGGAGTTGAAATTCTATCTGAAGCATCGTAAAGGTTTTAAGCTCGCCTTCTAAAGTGAATAAATGATCCAGCATTAGAATACCTGCTCTCTCCCATGTATCCCAGGAAATTGTCTGTTTCCCTATTCTAATATCAGCGTTATGCCATATGGGAGCCTTATTATGTAGCCTCGGATTACTCTTAAAGAGTTTGTGGGAGTGTATTCAAATCTTAAGCATACACTGAATAATAGGGTTAGAACTTTGTAAAGCAGGCGATTTATGAAGATAAAACATTTTGAAACCTGAAGATACCTGTAAAGATTGCTTTTCAGTAAGAACCCATAGTGGGGGGTCATCCTGTATTGGCCAAAGATAAACCAATTGAGATAAATGGAGGGCTGTATAGTAATGTTCAATGCATGGTAAACTAAGGCCACCAGATCGCCTGTGAGCAATCAGTTTGGAGATTTTGAGTCTAGGTCTCAGAGATCCCCAAATAAAGGTTTTAATACCTTTGTCAATGTCTTGCAGTATTGATATTTTAACTGTCAAAGGTAATATACCTAAAACATATCTGAAACGAGGCACTATAATCATTTTCACTGCCTGGACTCTACCCCAAAAGGACAGATTAAGATGGGACCATTTTTCATATTCTGACTTCGTTTTAGCAATGAGTGGATCTAAGTTATCTTGAATCATACGTTCTAAACCAGTGTTGATATAAATACCTAGATACTTCAGGCGATTCGCTTTTCATTGAAAATTGTAGCCTAAGATAGCTGCTTTTGTTGTACCCCGGGACAATGGGAGAGCTTCACTCCTATTCCAATTGACTTTTGTATCCAGAAATGTTTGAGAAGTGAGAAATAGTAGACACGAGTGCCGAGAGTGAAGTAGGTAGATCTGTAAGTGTGAGTAATATGTCATCCGCGTATAGAAGTAGTTTTGAGATGCCTGCTGGTGTAGGAATTTCCTGCTATTTGTGAACACTGTCTTATTGCTGCAGCCAGTGGTTCAAGTACAAGAAGAAATAAGAGGGGCGATAAAGGGCAACCCTGGCGGGTACCTCCTTGCACTAACATGGTTTTTGAAAGGAAACCCCCACAATTCACCTGTGCAGATGGTGTCTTTTATAACCATTTAACCTTAGAGATAAAATCATCACCTAATCCCAATCTATGCAATGTACGGAACATATAGCTCCATTCAATGCGGTCAAAGGCCTTCTCGGCATCTAAGGATAATGCTACTCTGTCTTCTCCAGCATCCTTGGAAAACCAAAGTATGTGAGCCCAAGTGCGGAGATGGCTACAAGAGTTTCTGCCTGGCATGAATCCAACTTGAGAATTATGTATGAGTTTAGAGATAACTTGTTTGAGTCTTTTGGCAAGAATGGCGGCTAATAGCTTTGAATCTGTATTCAGAAGAGAAATCGGACGATAGTTACTGCAGTATAATGGATCTTTCTCAGGTTTGGGAAGGACAGTTATGATAGCTTTATTTGAGAGTGAGGAGAGACTACCAGTTTCCTCTGCTTCTTTATAAACCTCATAAAGGGCATCTATTGCTTCTGGTTTTACCCAACTGTAAAATTCCCCAGGAAAACCATCTTCTCCCGGTGCTTTATTGTATGGGAGACTGGAGATTGCTTGCGCAATTTCATCCTTTGTTATTTCGCCAGTCAGTATGAGCCGGTCCTGTTCATTGAGACAGGGGAGTGTTATTTTATCAAAGAATTCCTGTTCTTTGAGGTGGTCATCATCAACTTCTGAACTATATAACTTGGTATAATAATCTGCAAACGTATTAGCTATTGCTTGAGTCTCAGTTATTAGTATACCCTCAGGGTTATGTATAGCTGGAATAGCTGTCATAGCTTCTCGCTGTTTTAATCGTGCCGCTAGTAAACGGCCTGCTTTTTCTCCTTGTTCTAATTGCGAGCCTTAAGTCTATATAGCATATATTCTGCTTTGGAAGTACATAGTGTATTAAGTTCCATCTTAGCTGTTTCCAATCTGCATCTGGAAGCATCAGTTGGATTACTAAAATGAGTATGTGACAGTGTTTTGATATCATTTTCCAAATTGGCCTGTTGTTCTATTCTGCGTTTATTTGTTATAGCAGAATCCCTCATAATTTGCCCCCTAATAGTGGCTTTTGCGGCTGCCCATAAGATTTGTGGAGAAGAAACTGATCCTTTGTTATCTTTCATATAAGTAGTCAAATGTGATTGTAATTGTGAATTTTCTGCCGGTAGTTTGTAGCGCGATATGTTTAATCGCCATGGTTTCCTACAAGGGCGTTTCAGACCCCAATCAAGCTGGATATTGATAGGAGTATGATCTGGCAGTGCAATTTCTAAAATATCACAATCTAGTACTTGTGGTGTAATAGAATGTGAAATAAGGAAGTCATCTATTCTAGAATGGGAATCATGTACTGTTAAGTGATATGTAAACCCCTTATCTGATGGATATAGTAAACGCCAGATATCGATCAAACCATGATCTTCTCTGATGTCTCCCAGTATGGCTCTATCTCTACCATGAGTTGTGTCCAGGGGACCTGTTCTGTCTAAGATCACATCTGGCGCAAGATTCCAATCGCCTCCCAAAACTATTCTGGAAATTCCCATTTCTGTTAGAATTCTATTTAGATGAAGGAAAAAGGGGGCTTTAGTCCCAACAGGGGCATAAATGGAACCCACTCCTAATATATTGTTACCAACTTTAAGCTTGTGCTCAGAGTCCTAAAGCCAACAAATCTACCATCCTCATCTGACCATGACTGAAGTATTTGGCATTGCAGTGTTTTCCGTATTAGAATGGCTACACCACTTTTTCTAGTAGTAGTGTGTGATGTAGCATCTCCTGATATGTGAGAAGGGGATTTGCAGCTGTAAAGAATCTGGCCTACCCAATCTCGTTTTAATTTTTCTGATTCTATATCAGATAGATGAGTCTCCTGGATGAGAGCAATGTCAGTATGTTTGGAGGCTAAATAGGAAATAATTTTCTTCCTTTTAATGTAATTAGTACAGCCATTGACATTGAGAGAGACAATTTGCATAGGACTTGTTGTCCTGATGCTGACTAAAAATGTTAGAGTATATTTGTACTGTGTGAAACTGAGTCAAAATGCTAAAAAAGGGAAAAGGAAGTAGATAAATTATATGGTAATGTGTAAATGAGAACTTACTGGAGGGAAAAAAAAACTATCTGGAGTATAGTAAACCTGAAACCAATATGTGGAACTATAATCATAAAATATTGTTAACACTAAACTCTAAATGGTGTAAGTACACCGTTCTAAGTGCTAGAGTGTAAAAGAATACTGCAGATCAAATAATATGTATCTTTCGTCGGTGGGTCTATACCTCAATTCGAAACCCAGACTCTGGAGGGGAGGAAAGTAAAATCACTCATGGTAAATAGATTATAAGAAAAACCACTCCATGGAGTTATAAAATCTATCCAAGAGAAAATCTGCAAATACAAATACAGTAGGAAATGTACATGGTTATTGAACAGCAATATATGAGGATAGGAAATAAATCATATCCATCAGAATGAATAACTGCAGTAAAACAGTAATAAGATTATTATATTAATACATAGCATGTATAAATATACTCATCTAGCTGGAAGAAGTGATAGTGGAAGGTTGAGCATCAGTTACTTTATTAAAAGACGTGGGTGACTTTAGAGGTGATCTCGATTTGTCTCTGGGATTTTCCTGTGTGAGTGACTTTACACAGTGGACTGCTTTATCTCTGTCAAACTGTTTCTTAAAGGTACGGACGTGTAATCTACTGGTGCGTTGGCTTTGTGGATCTTTCTGTAATTGAAGCGGACTATTCATAGATGTTTTGTTCAGTGGTGTTGAGTCCATATGTTGGTCATCCAAACTGTCCAGGAAGCGTACCAGATCCTCAGGCTCTGTGTAATCCCTTGAGTTCCCATCCATTGTGATCCACATTGTGGCAGGTTCTAAAAGACCATATTTGATATCCCCTTTGCGAAGTTTTGGCCTAACTTGCAGTAACGCTTTTCGTTTGCCATTGGTTTCAGTGGAGAAGTCTGCAGCAATAAATACTTTATGGCCTTCCAAGTCATACGGACCATGTTTACGAGCAGCTGTTAATATTTGGCGGACCTGTTCATGACGTAAGAGGCATGCTATAATCGATCTAGGTCTAGATTCAAGAGTTGAAGTTGAAGTTCTTGATCGAATTCTGTAAGCTCTCTGCAACTCAAGGGGATGCTCAAAAGATATGTTCAGTAGCCGCGGTATTAATGTTAGTAGCAAGTTCTTCACATCATTATTGTCTTCCATTTTTTCTGGAATTCCATAAAAACAAATGTTATTTCTTCGGGCCCTGTCTTCCAAATCTATAACTTTTTGTTTTAGGTGCCAGATATCCAGACCCCAGTACTCTGGATTATCTAATTTCTCTTCCAAAAAAGTGGTTCTTTAATCTAAAATTTCCACTTTGGTATGAAAAGAGTTTAGATCCATCCGTATTGTCTTCATTTCTGTTGCGAGATCTGACATTTTTACATCCATAGATCCCAATCTTTGCCCCACGACAGAGATCTCTTTTAAAATAAGGTCCATAGAAGCAATGTCTTGTGGGACAATAGTAGACGTGCCTGGAGGTACAGTGTTCCCTACTATTTGTGTAAACAAAGGCTTTCTATTAGATTTGCCACTGGCCATACTGTTATATTTTAATGTTAGAAAAGACAATAAATAAGTACAGCTTAGTAATCAAATATGATATCCAATTGACTCACAAAGTAGGTAGACATTTTCAAGCGGATGTCGCTGAGAAACAGTGCATCAGAAATGCTGTACTGTTTTCGCCTGCCTACCCAAATTCACTTTACCCCCTCTGCTGATAGGAATTCCGGCGTTTATTTAATTTCGTAGTAGAGTCTGAATTTGTCAAATTTAGAGAAATATCTCAGAAGTGAAAGTTTATATGCTTCTCCTACAGCAGCCTTTCGACATTCAAGGAAAGGAATTTCACATATCTCTTCAGCCTGATAGAATGAGTAATTTTCACAAACTCTCTCAGCTGTTGGAATGGTGTACAACACTCACCTGCCAAACTGTATTTACGCCACACACCTGTAGACAAGAAATTCCTGCGCTTACATGATCACGGAATGGATCCTGAACAGTTAAGTGAAGAGAAATACCTCAGAGTCTAGAGTTGTCAGAGGCTTCTCTTACAGCAGCCTTTTCACTTATCTCACCAGCAGCTGGCTGTTTCCTGACAGAATTAGTCTTTGCCACAGACTTCTATCATTTAAAAAAATAAATGATTGAATGCTTTCAGACAGGTTTCCCTGAGAATCAGTGCATCAGAAATAGCTCACATGTTTTGCCTGCCTATCCAAATTTGCTTTACACCCTCTGCTGATAGGAATTCCAGCATTTACTTAATTGCGTAGCAGACTCTAAACTGTCAAATGAAGAGAAATACCTCAGAAGTGAAAGTCCATATGTTACCCCTACAGCAGCCTTTCAAGGAAGGGAATTCCACTTATCTGTTCAGAAACTGGTTGTATTTCCTGAGAGAATGAGTAACTTTCACAGACTCTCTCAGCTGCAGAAATGGTGTACAACACTCACTTTCCGAACTGCATTTGCTCCACACACTCGGCTGACAAGAAAATCCTGTGCTCACACATTCAGGTAATGGAGTCTGAACAGTTAAATGAAGAGAAAAAACCTCAGAGTTGAGACTTGTCAGAGGCTTCCCTGTGCTGTGTGTAGAGTTCAACCAAAGGCGAACAGTAATTTAATTCCCCTGGTGCAGCCTCCCAGTTTAAACACAAAGAAGGGCTCTTCAGCAGCTGACTCTGTGTCCTGACAGAAAGTGTTGTTCTTTGCTCAGCTGAGGGGCCCTGTGTTCAGGTGATTTGTAGCCAGGCTTCAGGGCTTCAATTAAGAACTCAGTTTTAACTGGCATCTCTTACTTCGAAAATAACTTCAGAGTTATGTTGCTGTTATCACATGCATATTTCCTTTCATTCTGACTCAAAGGAGGCTTTTTGACAGCTGTTTGGGTAATCCTTATCCCCTCGAGTCTCGGAGCTCTACGTTGAGGCGGCCATTTCAGACGGCAGGCAGACTCCGCCCCCGATATAAGTGTCTTAAGTCTTTGAAAAACAAATAAATGTCTCTTAAAAACAATAAATGTCTCTTGCAAGCACAAAGTACCTGGTTTGCGTTCACAATCTCCGCAAGGGTCCGCAGTGGAGGCAATGCGTGGAAAACGGGGAGGTGTGCATCGGTTTTGCCCCTTCGCACACCGACTTGCGTTGTTATTTTCAACTCAGCGGAAGACTTTGCATCATTTTCCGGCATGCGGACTTGGTTCCTCTACGGGTTGTGGGGTTTTCTGGTGTCCCAGGGACAGTGTGTGGAATCCTGGGCTTGCGGAGCGAAGTCATAAGCGATTCGTCGATCCAGTGGGCGTTGCGTGGAAATTTCCCCTGCAAGGCAGGCGCTGCGTCAATTCCTCTCTGGAAGCCAGGCTGCGTTGTTCCTGGTCGGCTGCGTGTCAATCCAGTGGGTCGTGCATCGAAGTTCCAGATGCTACGCTACGCTGGTGCTGCGTTAATCTTCTTGTTCCGAAGTCGGGCTGCGTCGTTCCAGTTCGGTGTGCAGTGAATTTCTCACCGCAATGCAGGCTGTGTGTCGTTTTTAGCATGCTGTGCGTTGAATTTTTGCCGCACAAAAAGTCCAGTTGCACGAGTGAAGCCTTTTTGGTCCTGAGACTTCAGGGAACAGGAGGCAAGCTCTATCCAAGTCCTTGAAGAGCACTTCTCAGCACAGCCAAAGAGCAGCAAGGCAGCAGGGCAACAGAAAGCAGCCCAGGTGAGTCCTTTGGGCAGCCAGGCAGTTCCTCTTGGCAGGTCTGGTTCAGGGATTCTTCACCAGCAGGTGTATCTGTGAGGTAGAGTGTCTACCCCAAGAAGTGTCTAAAGTCTCTGGTTTTGTGTGCTCTTCTTATACCCATTTCGGCCTTTGTAGTAGGCTTACCTCAAAGGAAAGTCTCACTTGTTTGTGAAATCCTGACTTGCCGAGGGAAGGCCTCAGACACACACCAGGGGGTTGGAGACTGCATTGTGTGAAGGCAGGCACAGCCCTTTTAGGTGCGAGTGACCACTCCTCCCCTCCCTCCTTGCACAGATGGCTCATCAGAATAGGCAGGCTACACCCCAGCCCCATTTGTGTCACTGTCTGGAGAGAGGTGGAAACAGCCCAACTGTCAAACTAACCCAGACAGGTAATCCACAAACAGACAGAGTCACAAACTGGTTTAAGCAAGAAAATGTCCACTTTTTAAAAGTGGCATTTTCAAACACACAATCTTAAAATCAAGTTTACTAAAAGATGTATTTTTAATTTGTGAGTTCACAGATCCCAAACTCCACATTTCTTTCTGCTCCCAAAGGGAATCTACGCTTTAATCATGTTTAAAGGCAGCCCCCAGGTTAACATATGAGAGGGATAGGCCTTGCAACAGTGAAAACTTAATTTGGCAGTATTTCACTGTAAGGACACATAAAACACATTAGTATATGTCCAACCTTAATCATACACTGCACCCTGCCCATAGGCTACCTAGGGCCTACCTTAGCGGTGTCTTCCTTGTAGGAAAAGGGAAGGGTTAGGCCTGGCAAGACTGTACACTTGCTAAGTCGAATTTACAGTTTAACACTGCACACACAGACACTGAAGTGGCAGGTCTGAGACATGATTACAGGGCTACTTATGTGGGTGGCACTACCAGTGCTGTAGGCCCACTAGTAGCATTTGATTTACAGGCCCTGGGCACCTCTAGTGCACTTTACTAGGGATTTACTAGTAAATCAAATAGGCCAATCATGGATAAACCATGGATAAACCAATCAGTAATACAATTTACACAGAGAGCATATGCACTTTAGCACTGGTTAGCAGTGGTAAAGTGCTCAGAGTCCTAAAGCCAACAAATACGGAGGCAAAAGGGTTGGGGATGACCCTGCCAAAAGGGCCAGGTCCAACATGACCCCCAACCAGGTTAAAGCCAGGGGAGAACAATCAATACCCTGATGTACTTCTCTGATTGAGGCAAAAGAACAAGGACCCAGGCCCACAATAGCAGGGGCATGTTCTAGTTCTACGCCTTCCTGACTCCAGTTGGATCCCTCTGTCCACACTCTCAGGGCCCACTAAGCTAAACCATGCGGAACCTTTCTCCTCTCCTACGGATACCATCTGTGCAGCACCTAACCTTACTTTGCTCACGGATGTATCCAGGGGCCCGGATAGTACCACCAGGACCAACACAGTGGTCTTGCCCACTCCACCCCTGGGGTGTGACGCTTGTCTCCCCCCAGGGGCAACTCTGTCCACCAGGACAGCAAGCTACAGTGGCCACTGTCAGGGATGAGAGCCAGGCCCCAGGCCTCTAAAAGCTCTCTTACCACTGTGACTGTGGAGAGAGGTAGGCGGTAGCCCCAGGTGCCTGGCACCCTTTGACCACTCTCCCTTCCGCAGGTCAGGGATGACAGCCTGACCCTGGTCCTCCCCTCTGGGGCTCTGTACCCTCCCTCCTGGAGCGGCACCCTGAGTCCAAAATTGTCAGGGTGCTTATAGAAGCATTCTTGCACAATTCTACCACCAGTGCAGGGGTGTTAACCTGCAACTGGTCTTCCAACCTGGAGTCTGTACCTTCAGGCTGGACTAGGGCCAGGGGTGAGGCTTCCCTCACCCTGCCCTCCCTTCTGGGGTCCTGCACCCCCCCAACTAGGAATGCCCCCCCCAAAAGGCAACATGGTAGGGGCACTGTTAGCAGTAGCCCCTTCCTCCAGGTCAGGGGGGACACCCTGAACCTGGCCTTCCACCCCAGGGTTCTGCACCCCCCCTCAGGGAGAGTACCCTTAGAAATCACACAAGGGGGGGAGATTGGGCAAACCACCCTCCCCCCCTTTCAGGTCAGGGTTTGCCCCCTGCACCTGATCCACCAGTCCAGGGTTTGTACCCTCAGACTGGACCACTGCCTGGCAACCCAGGACTTCCTGGGGGGCACACCTACCCCCCACCAGGTCAGAGTTTACCCTCTGAACCTGGTCCTTCATCCCAGAGTTACCACCCTGTAGTTGAACCATTGCCTGGCACACCAGGACTTCCCGGAGGGCACACCTACCCCTACCAGGTCAGAGTTCAACCCCTGAACCTGGTCATCCAACCCAGAGTCACCACCCTGAGGGTGAACCATTGCCTGGCACGCCAGGACTTCCTGGGGGGCACACTCACCCCCCACAAGGGGCACACTGTCCCCAAGGGCCACACAAGAGTGTGGCTGGTGCAGGTCTCCCGACCCCTACCCATCTGGCAGAGTCTGGATCTCCCCCAACCCAGAAATGGTCTCACCAAGGTCATTCCTGGGGGGCTCAGCTCCCAGAGCTGACCCCTGACCCTACAGGTCCTCCACTGGGGTCCGCAGCCCACTCTCAACCCTCTGTCTGGACTTCTGCACCCCTTCACTAGGAGTGATACTGCCAGACACCAGAACTGGTAGGGTGCTGGCTACACCCACCCCCCAAGTTCTCCTGACACTGTGCGGTCAACAGATGTTCTTAAGGTACAGCCTAGGCTCCCCTCCTGGTGTTCCCTCATGGAACCCTCCAGGACTTGGGACTGGATCTTGGGCATCGTGGGCCTCAGCCCATCCCCATTCCCTCTCCGCTGAGACTGGACATGGGTCCCTCACCCATCCCACTACAATGGGACCAACCTGGGACACTGCAATCCTTTCCCACCTCACCTGGGTGGGAAACACCTAGACCACTACCTTCAGGAGCACCCCCAAATGCCTCTTCAGACTCTCTGGTACTCAAGCAGAGGTCTGCCTCCAGTGTAAGCTCCCTGGGGTCAGAGAACTCACACTCCAACTGGTGGTGGCGTAGCTCTGGAAAATAAGGACTAGACATTTGCTCTCCAGCAATTACACCACTCAGCCCTTCACATAAATTAACCAAACTACCCTTCACCTAACCATCCAGTGACTCAGCCTTGAAAAAGTACCCCAAACCACCCTCCTGAGACTGGTGAGACAGTACCTGACTGTCCCTGACACTCAACCCACACTCTTCTGGGATGTTTCCACACTCCATAACCAGGACTTCTACCTGGGGGGAACCCTTCTATCTGTCACTCTCACCTAGAGTCAGTAAAGTGTCCCTCCCCTCAGTAGGAATGTGACTCCCTGTGCCAGTTCCCCAATACACCTCAGGGACCCTGTGCATTACGGGAGCTACCTCATACTCCTGAACATCCTGGTGTGTGTCAACTCCCTCCTTCAAGTAGGGCACCACGACTCTGGGCATGTGCATTTCTTCAGCAGTACTGGATACAAGATTTTTGCTGCCACTATCTGAAATGGACTCAGCCCTCATGGCTTCCAGCTTCAGCTCTGCACAGCTCAGCTCCTGAGCTGCAATCCTTTATTTTTCCTGGGCTAAGGTTCTCTCCGCCTCCGCCCTCTCAATCTCTGCATCTAGCTTTTCCATCCACTGCTCCTGAGCTAGGAGTCATTCATCTTTCTCTGGTTCCCTTTCCTCATTCGAGTAGTCCTCCTCCTTAGAATCTGGTAGTGTTGCCTGCCAGCGTTTCAACTCATACTGAAACAGGGCTGACTCAAGATCCTCCCTTCTGAAGTTCTTCTTTACAGCCAGTCCCCTTTCCTTGCAGAATACATTAACTCCTTTTCTTTATAGATGAATAGGTGCCAAAAGTTGACTTCCATTCTGCCAAGGCCTCACGGGTGTAACCCAAAACCAGAGTCCAAAAATGTCGAAAATATATTCAGGGGGACCAAAAGCAAAAAATATGAAAAATCAAGTTGACCTTCAACTGTGGGAAGGTAGTGAATACTTAGCTACTGTATGTCACTACACAAATACAAGTCCTATCCTCACTGCTGATCACCAATGTTAGAAATGGGGTCTTTGGTTGGCAGTCAGGTTACTCCCTGTCCAAGCAAGGACCCTGAAGTAAATGAGGCAGATACCGATAGATGCTGCAGCAAAGTCTTCTTTTATTTCTTCAATAAAGGGGGAACATGAAATTTCAGCCACTCCTGCTTCCAGCTACCTCCACAACCGCCTAGAATCCTCTCGACATTCCAGCTTGTGCAATTGCTGGAGCATGGGTAGCTGGAAGATACCACAACACATAAGATAGATGGGAGGGGAGGGGAAGGAAATAAGGGTACAACAACAAAAAGAATAAAAGTAAATACTATTTACAATACCACACCATCTTCCCCTTTTAAACAACACATATATATTCTATTTAATCTTAACAATCCCATTGAGATTCCAGATTCATCCATCATCCAGTTTAAAAGCTCCTTTAAACATTTTAATAACTTTAAAGAAAATACTGAAATGAGACTGTCCGCCACATGTTTTCCCTGGCAGCTTGACCTTGACAGAATCACCCAGTTCAACTTGTGTCTCTTTCACAGATTTCCTCACATCATACACCTGCTTTCTTTTCCTCTGAGAACTCAAATGTTTGTTCACAGCAGAATCTCTCCATTCCGCATAGTTGAATGGTTCTTTAGTATAACCTTTGACCCATGGAGGATCCACCACTGTGTGAGGAATACATTTTTTGAACGTGACAAATGGAGATTGACCAGTACTAGAGTGAGGTGTAAACCTATATTCTTCAACCTTACTTTTGATCATGGCCTCCCAATCACACCACAACTGATTTACCAACTGTATGATTTCTTTTAACGTCCTGTTGAAGTGTTCCACCATGCCATTGGTTTCTGGATGATATAAAGCACATTTTTTGTGTGCAATGCATCTTTTTCTCAAAAACTCACACATAAGCTTGGACGTGAATTGAACGCCATTATCAGTCAAAATGCATCTGGGATTACCCTCTCTGCTAAACACATCCGTCAGAAATTCCAACACTCTCAAAAAGGACACTTCAGAGGAAATCATAATTTCTGGCCATCTAGATAATTCATCCATGAGAACCACCACATATTTTGGATGAGATCTATGATTTATCAGCCCCAAAATGTCAATAAAGACAGATTCCCACACTTCACTAGGTATTTCCTTTAACACCATAGGTTGCATTCTAATTTTTAACGAATTGTCAGCTACATTGCATTCCAAGCAATCTCACACTTTCCTTTCAATTGCCAAATTCATGCCCGGCCACCAATACACCCCTCTCAGCCTTTCTTTGGTTTTGCAAATGCCAGGATGTCCACTGTGAGCAAGGTCCATAATGCGCTCATGCAATTTGCTTGGAGGAATCAATCAACACCCCCTTAAAACCATACCATCCTGAATAGACAACTCGTGCAAAATCTTCTTATAATGTTCTCCTAAATACTCTGCATGATCCGAGGACCTTCCATCAGAAAGTAAGTCCCTGATACGTGACAAATCAACATCATTATCCACTTCCTGTTTCCACTCCTCCTCAGTAATACATCCGCTCGTGACCACACAAACTTTTACTTCCTCATCCCCCCACCAAGAATCAATAATATCACATTCATTCAACTCCTCTTTCCTAAATCTGGATAAGCAGTCTGCAGCTTTATTCTCACATCCGGGTACATATTTCACAATAAAATGGTAGTCCTATCAGCCAACTATCCACTTACAAATGCGACTTGAGACATTATCTAACCCCTTTTTTTCAAATATTTCACGAAGAGTTTTATGATCTGTGCAAACTTCAAACTTAGTTCCCCAAAGAAATTGTTTACATTTTCTTATGGCCCAGAAAATGGCCAATGCCTTCTTCTCTATTGTAGAATACTTACACTCTGCACCACGCAAACTTCATGAAGCAAAAGCAATATTAGTCTTGTTATTATTGAATTGTTTCAAGACACAACCTAATCCTTTCTCTGAGGCATCAGTGGTAATAGAGCAGGGAAGACCTGGTTGGAAGCTATTTCGGGATTGCGCAGAAGATATACATAATTTCAAATCATCAAATTCCCTTTGACATTCGGAAACCCAAGCAAAATTGATACCATTCTTAAGTAAGTTCCTAATAGCACAGCTCCTTTTGGCAAAATTTTGAATAAATCTAGCGTAAAATTCTACCATCCTTAAGAAAGTCTGAACTTCACTCTTATTTTCAGGAGCTGATAAATTAATAATGGACTTTACTAGCTCTTCCTTGGGCTTAACCCCATCTCCAGTTATCATGTGGCCTAAATATGAAATCTCTGTTTTGAAGAACTTACATTTATCCCCCTTCAACGTAATTCCTCTGGTTCCTCTGGAACATCAAGTACTTTTCTGACCATTGTTCTGTGTTGTTCTAGGGTATTAGTAAAAATAAGCACATCATCTTGAAAGAACTTCACACTCATCAAGTTAACAAGTATCTCATTCATCAGCCTCTGAAAAACTGAAGCAGACTAACACAGTCCGAATGGCATTCTATTGAACTTAAATACACCAAAAGGAGTGATAAAGGACGTTAGAACCTTGGACTCTTCGCATAATTGTATCTAATGATAGGCTGAACTGAGATCTAAGGTAGTGAAGAACTTGGCATCTCCCAAAGAGCTTATCATCCCAGTTATATTAGGTAAGGGAAACCTGTCCTCAATGACTTCTTTGTTCAAATTGCATAAATCCACACATGGGGGGTCATTACAACTCTGGCGGTTGGTGTTAAGGCGGTGGTAAAACCGCCAACAGGCCAGCAGTAAAAAAAATGGAATCACGACCGTGGCGGATACCGTCAACATAGACAGCCACTTTAACACTCCAACCGCCACGGTGGTACAAACAAACATCGCAGTGGTAACCGCCAACAGACAGGCGGAAGACAGGGTTCCGCCCACTGTATTACAACAGTCCAATCCGCCACCTTTTCTGGGGCGGATTCACTGCAAACAAAAACACAGCGGAAACAGGACTTGGAAGGGAAAACGCTCACCTCTATACACCCCACGAGGAACGAGGACGCCATAGAACCCGAGCTCCAGATACTCCCAGCCTTTATCTTCCTACTCCTCTACCATGAACAACAAAGATGGCGGCGAAGACCACAGTGGGTACTGCACCTACGACACAGGGGAGGGGGAGGGAAAAAAGAGTGACACACACACGCAACACGCAACACTCCTACCCCCAACCTCACCCACTACAACACACACAAGTACATGTTGATACATTACAGTTACAACCCCCAACCCCCCCTGGAAGAATGCAAGTACAAAAAGATAATGAGTCGAACGTCTGTAATCTATTGAAACACTGTAGTCAAAAATATATATATATATATATATTTACACTATAGACAAATATATACACCAAGAATTCAAGTCCAAGGTATTCCACCATCATAGTCCGTGGACCACTGGGCCCAAGATGCATGGGCGAGACCCACACTCAATACCCGATCAAAACGGAGAGAACACTGCTGGGGCATCAGATAGAAATACAACAGGCACCTCAGAGGAAGGGGAAGGGGGGCACCTCAGTCGGATGAGTGCACGATGCCAGATCCACGAGGGGGCTCCATGCCCACTGCTGAATCCTGGGGAGTGCAAAGCCACAGTCTCACAAGTCTTTCCAGTGGGTGGGTTGCCCACTGGTCTATCCTAGGGAGTGCAAAGCCACAGTCTCAGAAGTCTTTACAGTGGGTGGTTTGCCCACTGCTCCATCCTGGGGAGTGCAAAGCCACAGTCTCACAAGTCTTTCCAGTGGGTAGTTTGCCCACTGCTCTATCCTGGGGAGTGCAAAGCCACAGTCTCACAAGTCTTTACAGTGGGTGGGTTGCCCACTGCTCTATCCTGGGGAGTGCAAAGCCACAGTCTCACAAGTCTTTCCAGTGGGTGGGTTGCCCACTGCTCTATCCTGGGGAGTGCAAAGCCACAGTCTCACAAGTCTTTCCAGTGGGTGGGTTGCCCACTGCTTTATCCTGGGGAGTGCCTAGCCACAGTCTCTCAAGTGGATGCCTTACTCCACTGGTTCTGGAGGGGGTCTTGTGCCCAGAGTGCTTCATCCTGCCAAGGATTCGGTGAGTGGATGTAAATCTCCACTGGTTCTGGAGGGGGCCTAGTGCCCAGAGTGCTTCATCCTGCCAAGGACTGAGGTAGTGGATGTCTTTCTCCACTGGTTCTGGAGGGTGCTTTGTGACCAGAGTGCTTCATCCTGCCAAGGACAGAGGTAGTGGATGTAAATCTCCACTGGTTCTGGAGGGGGGCCTTGTGCCCAGAGTGATTCATCCTGCTCGTGGGGGCTTCAGGAGCATCGGAGGCTTTGGCGCTCATTGGCCTGTGGTGCTGGCGGTGTCCTGTTCAGCGGTGCTGGTGGCGGCGGTGTCCTGCTCAGCTGTCCTGTTCAGCAGTGCTGGTGGCGGCGGTGTCCTGTTCAGCGGTGCTGGTTGCGGTGGTGTCCTTGGTAGCGGTGCTTGTGGCAGCGGTGTCCTGTTCAACGATGCTGGTGGCGGCGTTGTCCTGTTCAGCGGTGCTGGTGGCGGCGGTGTCCTGTTCAGCGGTGCTGGTGGCGGCGGTGTCCTTGGCAGCGGTGCTGGTGGCGGCAGTGTCCTGTTCAGCGGTGCTGGTGGCGGTGGTGTCCTTGGCAGCGGTGCTGGTGACAGTCTTGTCCACCGTGCAGGTTTTCGCCAACTTGCCTGTTTTTCTGTGCCCCTTCCCCACCTTGGATGGTGGCGCAGCTGTCTTCCGACTCCCAACTGTACCCCTGGGGAGGCTTAGGTGGTAGATGTTTTGCCTCTCTCCCACCAGGCACTGGCAAACTCTTTGTGCTTTTGAGGTGGTTGACTGTCCGTGGTCTGGCTCCTTGGCACACTGGCTGCCCTGCTGTTTGGTGCACTCCAGAAGCCAGTTACTACTGACACCACTGTACCCGCAGATGTTGTGGCTGAGGTGCTGGGTTGGGACCTGGAAACTCGGGCCCTAGGTGACTGAAGGGGTGGGGGAGGTGAGGGGAAGAGGTCAAGGTTGGACAGGAAAAGTTTTTGGGACACACTAGGACGGGTAGATGGAAGGGGTTTGGGAGTGGAGGAAGAGGTAGTGGTTGTAGGAGGTGTAAGTATGCTGACTTTGGGTGAAGGTGCATGGGCTGGAGGGTGTCGTGAGGTGGATGGCTGTTGGGTGGGTGTATGGCTGCGTTTGTGTACCTTGGGAGGTGGGCTCACAGACACACTGGGAGAGGACACAGGGGATGTGTGAATGGTAGTGGGGGTGGTGACTGCACGTGAGCGGGGTGTGGTGGTGGGTGTGCTGGTGATGAAGGTAGTGGCTGAAGATGTAGTGCATGCAGGTGTGAGTGGAGATGAGACTGGGAGGGAGGAGGGAGATGAGGAGGAGGGGGACACAGTGGAGGCAGTGTTTGTTGGTATGTCTGCATGCGTATGATGCTTGCGTGACTGCCTGTGGGATGTGTGGTGCTTATGTTTGCCTGAGCTTCTCTTGTGTGTTGACGTGTCTGCATGCTGGTCTGATGGTGTGCTTGGGATAGGCAGAGGTACAGGTGTTTGGGTCTGGGTAGAGGAAGTTGGAGGGGGGAGGCTAGAGACAGGGACAATGGCTGCCATCAGTGCTGAGGCCAGAGTCTGAAAAACTCGCTGTTGGGCTGCCTGACCAGAGTGAATGCCCTCCAGGTATGCATTGGTCTGTTGCAACTGCCTCTCTACACCCTGGATGGCATTCAAAATGGTAGACTGCCCAACAGTGAGGGACCTGAGGATGTCAATGGCCTCCTCACTGAGGGCAGCCGGGCTGACTGGGGCAGGGGCTGAGGTGCCTGGGGCGAAGGAGTTGCCCACCCTCCTGGGTGAGCGGCCACGGGGCACACGCTGAGGGGCTGCTGGGAGGGCGGTGCTGGTAGGGGGGGTGGCGGCTGTACCTGTAGATGCAGGTGGCACAGAGGGGCCCGCCACTGCAGGGGAGCTGCCATCAGAGGAGGAGTCCTTGTCGCTGGTCTCAGCTCCTGTCCCCACCGTGGAGCTCCCCTTGCCCTCCATCCCACTGGTGAATTTTGACTCCATTGTGTCGCCCTCTAGGGCCATGTGGCATGCAGCTCCCTCCTGCTCCGGTGGCACTGCTCCTCCGCCTGATGATGCTAATGCACACAAGAACAGGGAGACCACAAAAAGGGGGGGGGGAAACAGAAGAAAGACATGTTGAGTGCATGCAATACCGCTACCGTTGGCGGACACTACAGACACAGAAGCCCCCTGCACTACGCCGTGCACTTAGAGTTCCCTAATTAATAACAGGGACATGGGTTACAAGGCCTATGCCCCATTGCTGCACACATGGAAGTCACAGGAGCCTGACTAGGTGTAGTTGGCTCTTAACACTGGTGGGGTGCCACAGAGCCTGCCCTACGAAGGGACCTTCCAACTAAACTCGCCCTTGCCTAGGGGATCCAACAGCCCACCTCCCCCACCCAGACACCTACAATGCGCGCTGAATCAGAAGAATGAGAGTGTACTCGCCCCCTTGTGGCTGCTGTGATGCCCTCAAGCGCCCATCCAACTCCTGATAGGCCACCGCCAGGATCCGGAACATCAGGGGGGTCATGGTGCGACCGGTGCCCCTCCCACGTTGGGAGGCCATCCCCAGCTGGGCCTCCGCCGTCTTCTTGCTCCAGTGGCGAATGTCCTCCCATCTTTTACGGCAGTGGGTGCTCCGTCTGTGGTTGACCCCCAGGGTCCGGACTTCTTGGCAATGGCACGCCAAATATCCTTCTTCTGGTGGGCGCTGACCTACAGGAATAGTACAGGGGAAAAGGAGAAAATATAACCGTCCGCACCATCACAGTCATTGGCCCGCATCCCTACCCTTGCCATGGCGCACATGCACTCACCGTCGTATCATGCACGCCTCATTCTCCCCCCCTATCTTTCATCAACACCACTCCACACAGGCATTGCTCATTCGGCATGTTCACAGTGTACTCACCTGTTTGTCTGGAGGACTGTAGAGTAGCATGTACTGGGGGAGGACCCCATCCACTAGTTTCTCCAACTCCTCCGTGCTGAGGGCAGGGGCCCTTTCCCCAGACACATGAGCCATTGTCTCTTACAGACTGAGGTCACAGCAGCACTTGCAGTGTAGGTCCTCTCCTGTCGAAGATCAGGTATCAATTGAGTGAACAGACAGAAAATGGCAGTCACATCCGTGGCGGTGCGTACCGTCACTAGCGGCATACATCGTCATTGGCTCCTGGGACCCATAGGGTCCAATGTTAACCAATGCAGTATTGCGCCGCGGTCTTTGACCGCCTACCGAGACGGTGTACAATGCCAGCGCAGTTACCTCATATCCCATTGTCCCACATTACAGGTTAGGCAGCTGCCATTTCAGGGGGCCACATGGCATTAATTTTGACTGCGTCACACAAATCTAGGCCTTGCTTAACCACTAATACAGACATATATCGATTTTCAAACATTTTGCTATAAAGTTGTGTTTACGCACCTCAGTGTTGGTTGACTCTCTGCTCGCTGTTCTCCTCCATAGAGCACGTCCGCTGGGGCAGGTGATGAGATGGCGGCATCCTCCGGTGTACAGACCGCTGGTGGACCTGTCAATAATGGAGGAGCGACATGTAATTGTCACATACAGACTTGATCGTGCCACAATCCTGGAACTGTGTACCCAGTTGGAGCCAGACCTGATGTCAGCTATCCGCCATCCCACAGGAATCCCCCCCTCTAGTGCAGGTGCTGTCAGTACTCCATTTCCTGGGAAGTGGGTCTTTTCAAACAACAGTGGCCATAGCATCAGCGGTGTCCCAGCCTATGTTCTCCAACGTGTTGTCCAGAGTGTTGTCTGCCCTGCTGAAACACATGCGCCGCTACATCGTTTTCCCTCAGGTGGAGGATTTGCCCACAGTAAAAGGTGACTTCTATGCCCTGGGACATATCCCCAACATCATAGGTGCCATTGATGGGACACATGTGTCCTTGGTCCCCCCCGCCGGAGTGAACAGGTGTACAGAAACCGGAAGAGTTACCATTCTATGAATGTGCAGATGATGTGTTTGGCCGACCAGTACATCTCCCATGTAAATGCCAAGTTTCCAGGCTCAGTGCATGACGCTTACATTCTGTGGAATAGCAGCATCCCTTATGTGATGGGACAACTCCAGAGGCACCGTGTGTGGCTATTAGGTGAGGATCTGGACCCAATACAGTGTGACTAGGTGTCTGGGTCTGGGAATGTCCCTAAGAGTTAGTGTGTGTCTAACAGTTGTCCCTCGATGTTGTCAGGTGACTCTGGTTACCCCAACCTGTCATGGCTACTGACCCCAGTGAGGAATCCCAGGACAAGGGCAGAGGAACGCTACAATGAGGCCCATGGGTGAACTAGGAGGATTATAGAGAGGACCTTCGGCCGCCTGAAGGCAAGGTTCTGGTGCCTCCATATGACAGGTGGTTCCCTATTCTACTCACCAAAGAAGGTGTGTCAGATCATCGTGGCCTGCTGTATGCTTCACAACTTGGCTTTGCGAAGACAGGTGCCTTTTCTGCAGGAGGATGGTCCAGATGGAGGTGTTGTGGCAGCTGTGGAGCCTGTGGACAGTGAAGACGAGGAAGCAGAAGAAGAGGACATAGACAACAGGAATACGGTGATCCTGCAAAACTTCCAGTGAGACACAGGTAAGAAGACAACACTGCCTGCTACTTCTGATATAATTCTTCTACCTCTCATCTGTCTGTCATTTTCACCCAGTGTATGGACACTGAGTTGTCACTTTCCCTTTCCATTTCACAGATGTGGGTAACCCTGTGTGACCTCTGCTTTGTTTCCGCATGGACTAGAGCTGTGTGAAATAGGTATGTTGACAATACATTGGATATAGCATTTTTCCACAGTTATTGCAAATACACATTTTCGAAAGCATAGACTGACTCCAGATTGTTTTGTGATTTAAGGGTGTTTATTTAAGTGCTATATAGTGGAGGGGGTTGTAAAATGGTCAGGGGTGATGGTGGAGAAATGTCCATGGCAGAGTCCAGTCTATTATTCTCACAGGTGCATTGTCCAAAGGGGCATAGGAAGTGGAGCTAGGGCAGTTTAAGTATGGACAGGGTGACAAAGTGGGACAGAAGGATAACAATCAGGGTGGTCTCATTTCTTGGCCGGAGTCTTTGTCCGGGATCTGAGGGACCGCTTGCGTGGTGGTTCTCCATCTGCAGGGGGTGGGATGCTGGTGTTGTGGTCCTGTGGCGGTGCCTCCTGTCCACTAGCGCCAGCGGAGGTAGTGGGCAGTTCATCATCTAGGATAGTGTCAGGGGCCTCTTGTTGCGCCACAGTGTCCCTCCTGGTGTTGACGAGTTCCTTCAGCACCCCTACAATGGTGCCCAAGGTGGAATTGATGGATTTGAGTTCCTCCCTGAACCCCGAATACTGTTACTCCTGCAGCCGCTGGGTCTCTTGAAACTTGGCCAGTACCGTTGCCATTGTCTCCTGGGAATGATGGTAGGCTCCCATGATGTTGGAGAGGGCCTCGTGGAGAGTGGGTTCCCTGGGCCTGTCCTCCCCTGTCACACAGCAGCCCTCCAAGTTCCCCTGTGTTCCTGGGTCTCTGTCCCCTGAACTGTGTGCCCACTACCACTGCCCCCAGGTCCCTGGTGTTGTTGGGGTGGTGGGTTAGCCTGGGTTCCCTGTAGTGGTGGACACACTGCTGCTTGATGTGTCCTGGGGACAGAGAGATGGGCCCGCTTGGTGTGTGCTGTGCTGGTGTTTCCAGAGGGGGGAAGCTCTGTAGTGGCCTGTGCCAGTGTGAGGGGAACCGACTGTCCCGAGGTCCCAGGTGAGCCAGGCTGGTCATCTTGATCCAGTTGGACAGAGCTGCTGTCATCACTGTGGGCCTCTTCTGTGGGTGGAGTTGGGTAGGGGTCCTGCAGGGGTGTAAAGGCATGATTATAGCATCTGTATGTGCCATGGTGTGCAATTGGTGGGTGACCCTGTACCCCAGTGCTTCCATTCTTGTGTGGGACCTTGTGTGATCATGGTTTAGGGGGGGTGTATGGGTATGTGCAATGGACATGCTTTGGTGATGGGTGTCCATGCTTTGGTGTTGCATGCAGGGCTTGGGTTTGGGATGTAAGGTTTGTGATAGTGGGACATGTGTGAGGAGTTGGAGTGATGCGGGTAAGGGCGAGGGTGGGGGTATGTGATAGCATGCAGGTAGGGTGGGGTATCGGTAGTTAAAGATTTCACTTACCAGAGTCCATTCCTCCAGCTACTCCTGCGAGGCCCTCAGGGTGCAGTATAGCCAAGACCTGCTCCTCCCATGTTAGTTCTGAGAGAGGAGGTGGGGGTCCGCCGCCAGTCCTCTGAACCGCAATCTGGTGTCTTGAGACCACGTAACGCACCTTCCCCCGTAGGTCTTTTCACCTCTTCCTGATGTCATCCTGTGTTCTTGGGTGCTGTCCCACTGCGTTGACCATGTCCACGATTCTGCGCCATAGCTCCATCTTCCTAGCTATGGTGGTGTGCTGCATCTGTGATCCGAAAAGCTGTGTCTCTACCCGGATGATTTCCTCCATCATGACCCTGAGCTCCTCCTCAGAAAACCTGGGGTGTCTTTGCGGTGTCTTTGGGGTGCCATAGGGTGGTGTGGGTGATGTGTGGGGTGGTGTGGGGTTGTGTGTGTTGTGATGTGTGGGGTGATATTTAGGGGTGTATTGTGTGAGGTGCGTGGATGTTGTGTGAGTGATGGTGTTGAGTGCCTGTGGATGCTAGTGTTGTCTCTGGTGGTATCTCTCTCTGTCCTTCTGTCGTAGGGGTTTGTGGGTGATGTGGGTGTGTGTTTTATATTATATTGAGCGTGCAGGAGTGGTGTGTCTATGTGTATCAGGTGTGTGTATTTCGATTTGTCCAATGTGGTAGTGTTTTGTAAGAGTGTGTGTATTTTGAGCGCGGCGATGTGTACCGCCAATGGAATACCACGGTTGAAAGACCGCCGCGTGGATTCATGGGTCGTGATAGTGTGGGCGTATTCCTGTTGGCGTGACGGTGGAGGTTTTGTTATCGCCAGATTATCACTGGCCTTTGGTGTGGCGGACTTGTGTGGTTGTCTAGATTTTGGCGGATTCCGAGCTGTGGGTCATAATAGCTGTGGCGGAATTCCGCAGCTGCGCGAGGTGTGTTGGCGGTCTTCTGCACAGCGGTAAGCGGCTTTTACCGCCAATGTTGTAATGACCCTCATAGTCTTATGTCCCCATTAGTTTTAGTAGCAACCACAATTGGTGCAATCCATTCCGCAGCCTCAACTTTTTCAATGATGCCTTCTGACACCAACCTCTGAAGTTCATCTTTCACTTTGTCTCTCATACTGAAAGGAATGTTCCTAACTTTGCATGCAATGAGTAATGCACCTTTCTTCAACACAATGCGGTGCTTATAACCTTTTACACAACCTATCTTGTTAAAAAAAAACTCTGGAAATTTTCCTTTTGAGTTCCTCACACCAACCATAGACCTTCTGAACCTGCACTTTGGGAACCGCATTAGGGTTTAATACAATATTCAGCAGTTTCTGATGAGGCCACCCTAATATGGTATCTTCCACCATTGGAATATAAACCTTCCCTTCAATCATGTTCCGTTTGAATGCTATTTTAGCCTCAAAATAGCCTTTTAACTCAATAGGTTTCCCACCATAACTGAAAGGAATAACATCTGGTGGATAAAGAGACACTTTGTTTTTAAAATATTTAAAATAGTCGGATTCCGAGACCAGAGTCAACTTTGCTCCAGAATCCATCATCATAGAAACTTTAACTCCATCCACCTCTACAATGTCAATAGGGTACTCACAACAAATATTTGGTATGCAGTTTACATCATTCACAACTTGCAGCACAAAAGATTTCCCATCATCCTCATCTTTTTACGTCATACTCAATCTCATTCACCTTCACAGTTTTCTTTTCCACAGACTTGTAACATCTAGCAAAGTGACCTTTCTTGTCACATTTCTTACACAACATATTAACAGCAGGACAGTCTCTGCTATTAGCTAAATGTGAAGAAGAGTTACATCTATAACATAACAGTTTAGATTTTGTTCCAGAGTGTCCATATTTTGTCGGAGTTTTCATCCCTACAGATTGGATTGTTTTTTAAATGTCTTTGGAATTCCTCAGTATCCTCTATGTAGAGTTCAGAATGTTCAATCTGTTTCGCTACAGTTAAAACCTCTTCTAACGTAGGATCTCCTTTGGACCACAAAGCTTCTCTTATTTAATCGCTTTTGCATTCCAACATAAATTGATCTCTGACACGTTCTTCCAAAGTATCACCAAACTTGTATTGAGAAACCAATTTTCACAGATTTGTCACAAAATCTTCAACCGTTTCTGTCTCATTCTGCTTGCATTTCCCAAAGTAATATCTTTGGAGGATGATTGACACCTTCGGCAAATAATGTCTGTGTAATCTGAGAAGTGTCAATTAAAATCCATTCAAATTGGTGTCACTTTCAGCACCATCCGGAGAATTGATTGCAGGTAAATTCTCCAAGATTTCTTGTGCTTCTGCACCCAGACAGTGTTGAAGTATAGAAGTTTTCCTGTCTGCAGATAAATTGATGCCACAAACACGAATGTACGTAAGGAATACTTTTTTCCATTTACTCCACTGAATGGGAGGTTCTCCAGGTAAGGATAAAAAAAATGGAGGTGGTGAAATGTTTTGCATGTTTCCAAAGATATAACATTTTCCAAGGATATAAGCACTATAAAATTCTCCCTGAAGGTCTAAGTGCAATGACTTAGATCCTTTAGATGAAACAATTGAAGTAAAAATATTAGATATTTGTGTGTTCTTCAATAAGGCATATATGCATAAGAAATACGAAGATCCAAGAAGAAAATAATATAAAGTTGCATACACACTTCCAATGTAAAAGAAACTGAAAGGAAGCGATTAAATAAAAAGGAAGCGCCTTGGCACAATTGTTTCCAGCTGATCCTTCATGTCGCAGCGGTAACTGTACTAGCTACAAAGTTACCCGCTAACTTACTTAAGGATTATAGCAGACTTGCAGTCAAATAAAACAAAAGCGCACAAGGAAAACACTCATTTGAGCAAGTACAGCGGTAGCTGGAAACTCGCTCTGCGATCGCTATATGATGTCCTGTCGTATAGAGCAGAGCAATCACTGAAGCCGTTGTTTGGCAACAATCACCAAGTATGCGTGGAACATGTGAAATGAAAGACGCGTTGGCATGGGAGCCAGACGCTACACGTTCACGCACCGTACCAGCCAGATAAATCCCTAAAACAGGGAAATACAAAAAGAATTCAGGTGCCGGGTCCAAAGAAAAGAAATATCATTAAAGTTTACTTGTACTGAAAATGATGCTTGAAATGAAGACTCTGTTCATTATGAATTCAAACCTTTTGAGTGCTGGAGTTTCACAGGGTGTTCATTTTCCCACATCCGATTCCGCAGCATGGATTGTGGGACCCTTGTTGCCAAAAATGAAGTAAATGAGGCAGATACCGATAGATGCTGCAGCAAAGTCTTCTTTTATATCTTCAAGAAAGGGGAAACATGAAACTCCAGCCACTCCTGCTTCCAGCTACCTCCACAACCGCCTAGAATCCTCTCGACATTCCAGCTAGTACAATTGCTGGAGCAGGGGTAGATGGAAGATACCACAACACATAAGATAGATGGGAGGGGAGGGGAAGGAAATAAGGGTAAAACAACAAAAAGAATAAAAGTAAATACTATTTACAATACCACAGACCCTCACTCAAGTCAGGGTAAGTCACACACAATCCAAATTATCTTGTGCCCACCCTCTGGTAGCTTGGCACTGAGCAGTCAGGCTTAACTAAGAAGGCAATGTATAAAGTATTTGTGCAATAAATAATGCAGTAACACAGTATAGCACCACAAAAATACACCACACAGTGTTTAGAAAAAAATATAATATTTATCTGATAAGATGCAGGTCAAAATGATTAAACTGCAATAAGTAAATGTTGATCTATCACTGTAAAAGTGATACAAAGTGTCTTTAGTCTTTGAAAAACAAATAAATGTATCTTAAAAACAATAAATGTCTCTTGCAAGCACAAAGTACCTGGGTAAGACTTTGCGTTGATTTCCGGTGCGCTGACTTGGTTCCTCTATGGGTTGTGGGGTTTTCTTACACCCTGGGGATGGTGCGTGAATTCCAGGGCTTGCGGAGCGAAGTCACAAGTGCTGCATTGATCCAGTGGGCGTTGCGTGGAAATCTCTCCCACACGGCAGACGCTGTGTCGATTCCTCTCTGGAAATCGGGCTGTGTAGTTCTGGTTCAGCTGTGCGTCAATCCAGTGGGCCATGCGTCGCAGTTCCACATGCTATGCTGGCGCTGTGTCGATCTTCTTGTTGCGAATTTGGGCTGCGTCATTCCGGTTCGGCATGCAGTGAATTTCTCACTACGATACAGGCTGTGCGTTGGTTTTAGCAGCCTGTGTGTCTAATTTTCACGGCACAAGGAGTCCAATTGCAGGAGTGAAGTCTTTTTTGTCCTGAGACTTCAAGGAACAGGAGGCAAGCTCTATCCAAGCCCTTGGAGAGCACTTCTCAGTACAACCAGAGAGCAGCAAGGCAGCAGGGAAACAGCAAGGCAGCAGTCCTTCTCAGAAAAGCAGTCCACTTGAGTCCTTTGGGCAGCCAGGCAGTTCCTCTTGACAGGTCTGGTTCAGGGATTCTTCACCAGCAGGTTTTGTGTTCAGACGTGTCTGTGAGATACAGTGCCTACCCCAAGAAGTGTCTAAAGTCTGTGGTTTTGGGTGCTCTTCTTATACCCATTTTGGCCTTTGAAGTAGGCTTACTTCAAAAGAAAGTCTTACTTGTTTGTGAAATCCTGCCTTCCCCAGGCAAGGCCTCAGACACACACCAGGGGGTTGAAGACTGCATTGTGTGAGGGCAGGCACAGCCCTTTCAGGTGCGAGTGACCACTCCTCCTCTCCCTCCTAGCACAGATGGAAGGCTACACTCCAGCCCCCTTTGTGTCACTGTCTGGAGAGAGGTGCAAACAGCCCAACTGTCAAACTAACCCAGACAGGGAATCCACAAACAGGCAGATGTCTATCTGCTCCCAAAGGGAATCTACGCTTTAATCATGTTTAAAGGCAGCCCCCAGGTTAACCTATGAGCGAGATAGGCCTTGCAACAGTCAAAACAGAATTTGGCAGTATTTCACTGTCAGGACATATAAAACGCATTAGTATATTTCATACCTTAACCATACACTGCACCGTGCCCATGGGGCTACCTATGGCCTACCATAGGGGTGTCTTAAATGTAGGAAAAGGGAAAGGTTATGCCTGGCAAGAGGGTAGACTTGCCAAGTCGAATTTACAGTTTAAAACTGCACACACAGACACTGCAGTGGCAGGTCTGAGACATGATTACAAGGCTACATATGTGGGTTGCACAACCAGTGCTGCAGGCCCACTAGTAGCATTTGATTTACAGGCCCTGGCACTTCTAGTTCACTTTAGTAGGGACTTACTAGTAAATCAAATATTCCAATCATGGATAAACCAATCAACAGTACAATTTACACAGAGAGTATATGCACTTTAGCACTGGTTAGCAGTGGTAAGGTGCTCAGAGACCTAAAGCCAACAAAAACAGGTCAGGAAAAATAGGAGGAAGGAGGCAACACGTTTGGGGATGACCCTGCAAAAAGGGCCAGGTCCAAGAGCCCCTCTCTTAAATACATTTCATTTGTTTAAAGCACTGGTAAAGTCTGGCTTTACTAATCCACTCAGCTTTCACATAAAATACAGATCTGTTCTTTACAACAGGCATATTAACCCTCTTTTCTACTTTGTGGCGAGTCAAAACTGCCACTAGACTAAAGATCTCTCTCTCTAACAGGAACATTAATCACAAGAGTTATCTTGACAACTTTTAATTGCTTCCTGAAAGCTGGATGCAAGAAGAACTATGAAGCAGATGCTTTTAAATCTTAAGTTATTGCAAACACAGCACTCCACCTCCCAGGTCACTGACCCCACCCCCCACAAAGGTCAGCGCCCAGTGCATCTGCAATGGTCGCAACACGTTAAAACTGGCCATGTGGCTGAGTGTCTTCTTTTCAGTGCCAGAACTTCAAGTGTTAGAGCTTTAATGCTGTGCTCATGGGCTTGTGTCTGTTCCCATAGGTATTTTTCTCAGATTTCACATTTCAATGTTCATGTCTGGGTGTTATTTGGATAAATTCTACAGAGAAGGAGTCAATACAGTCAGAAGTACAGACAGTAAAAACATCCTTGGCATTTGTCAGGCTCGGTCTCTGGGAACACAGATGTAAGGGTCACTGAGCTCTCCATGAAGAATACTGAGGGTCCTTGCCAGCCAGTGCACCAAACACCAAGGGTGACTAGTGTAATGGGTAAAAGGGGCGTTGACCAGTTACCCTCGAGGGAAGAGGCAAGAACAGGGAAATAAACACAGAGCAGCTGAAAATTAATCACTGCTCCAAGACAGTGCGGTGAATCTCTTGGGTGAACTCTAGTGAAGTTTGCAGATGCCCTACTGCGCAAGTGGCAGCTGGGTGAGGTTTTCTTCAACCTGCAAGCAGTAGCTACAGCTGTGACATCATCGGAGAGGGAGTGCTCAATTATAAAGCAATTGATTCTGTTGCTTTTGGGGCACTAAAACAGTGGCCCTAGGAGGAGTTACAAAATCCACTTCAATGGCTGTGGGTGGAGTAGGCCAATGAGACAAGGAGAGAGTGGGTGGCAACAATATGTTGGTCATCACAGAGGGGTAGGATGTAGGAAGGGTGCAATGGGCTGCTCTCCTGGCAGCAATACATGGTTAGAAATGAATTTAGTTTCACCTAAAAAAATGTTATAGAGCTGAGCAGGTCAGAGATAGAGTGCTCCTTATCTTGACCGTATAGGCCCAAGGGAGAGAAGTAACCAGCTGCACTAGTGGGCTAAGAGGTAAATGTGCAGTTAAGCTTCTGCCTGCATCTGGGGCATCGTTGACAACCCCCGCCCTCGCTTTCGCTGCTAAAGTGTTGTGGGGTTCTAGAAGGAGTGTATGAGTGAAACGGATGGATGGATAGGATGATGGGAGAAAGGATGGATGGATGGTAGAATGAGTGAAAAGATGGATGGGTGAGTGAGTGGAAGGGTAAATGGATGGCTGAATAGAGTGAAAGTATGGATGAGTGAAAGGATGCATGTAAAGATGGATGAGTAAAAAGTGGGTGGATGACTGAAAGGCAGGGTCAATGGATGTCTGGATGAAATGATGGAATGGATGGGTGACTGACAGAGTGAATTGATGGATGAATGAATAGATAGATAGAGGGATGAGTGAGTGAAAAGATGGATGATTAAGTGAAAAGGTAACTGGATGGATGGATGGATGGATGGGTATAAGGATGGATGACTGAGTGAAAGGGTGGATAGATAGATCAGCCAAAGGGAGGATGATGGATGGATGGAGTGAAAGGAAGGATAGAGGGAGTGAGAGGGTGGATGGATGAGTGAAAGGACGGATGGCTGATTGAATTGATGGATGAATGGATGGATGAAAGGGGGTGGATAAGTGAAAGGATGGATGATTGAGTGGATGGCTTGGTTTGATGGATAGGTGTCCCTGGACCAATGGAGTTTCTCCTTTATGGGCTCCACAGCTACACTAGACCCTCTGTGTTTTGTGGTCCATTCACTCTTTATATAATAAAAATACAATTCAGACATGCTTCGGGTCCAACAACAAACTGAGGTAGCTAGGGACATTGTTTGATTGCTGACACAGGTACATGAAGGTGCCTGTGCCAGCCTTCAGAGATACTGTTTAGGGCTGGTGAAATCCCAGCACTGTGAGCATGTCTGTGTGACAATGTGTGTGGGTTGAAGTGAGGGAGAGTCAGTGAAGGAATGAGTCGGAGTGAGTGATAATGAGTGACAGTAAGGATGAGTGTGTATGTGTGAGAATCAATGTAAGCGTGTGAGGGAGAATGACAGTGAGCGTAACTGAGTGTTGCTATGTGTGAAACTGAGCCACAGTAAGACAGTAATTCAGAATGAATGACAATGAGTGGCACTGAGTGAGACAGTGTGGGACAGAGAAGAATGAGTGAGACTGCATGAATTCATGAGACCAAGTCAGACTGAATCAGAGTGATACAATAAAAGTAGTGCAAGAAAATGTGACAGAACCCTTCAAGGAAAAGCTTTTTGGAATTTGAGCAATGGATTGCGCCCCCACAATATTTAAATGCCACCAGCCGCCAGTGCCAAACACCAGATATGCATCGGAATGTTGACCTCACTGAGACTTCTTGGATCTCTCTCTATATGTGGACGAGCAGTCAAGACCTAGGGCCAGGTGTAGCAAACTTTTGCGAGTGGCAAATGGCCCGAATCACTATTTGCAACCCCGCAAAATCGGAAATGGGATGCAAAAACCCCATTTCCGAATCGCAAATAGCGACGCAAGCCATTACCGACTCGCAAAAGTTGCGACCCCATAGTGCGACCCGCAAATAGGAAGTCGCAATTTGCGAGTCGCAAACCATATGAAAAAGCCACTTGCAAATTGCGACTAGTCGCAAAAAGCCCATTTTGCACACCCAATTTACCACTAAGTCAGAGAAGGTGGTAACCAGAACCAAAGTATAAAAGGAGACCCAGAAGGCACCTGGGTTACTCATGATGGCGGAGATATATGTGATAGTAAGGAGGAGGAGAGTCCACGCCGCACAGCAGAGGAGGAGGAGGAGCCAGAGACAGGAGAGGATATGCAGAACCAGGCAGACACTTTTCCAACAAACAGAGGAGGAGATATATGATAAATACAGACTCAGCAGTGCAGCAATATTAGAATCAATAGATCTACTCAATCCGCAGCTGCAACGCCAGACTGTGCGCGGCAGCGCCATCCCCACACATGTGCAAGTGCTATGCTCACTGCACCTCTTGGCCTCGGGTAGCTATCAGGGGGTCATTGCTGTGGCAAGTGGGGTATCCCAAAGTGCACTCTCACGGTTTTTCAGATGTTTCTTAGATGCCATACTCACACACATGTCCAGATACATATACCTACCCAGGAATGAGGCAGAAATCAACAGCACCAAGTTGGGATTCTACAGGATTGCCAACTTCCCTCATGTAATAGGGTGTGTAGACGGGACACATATACAAATCTGCCCTCCTGCAAATCTGAAATATCTGTTCCGCAACCGTAAGTGTACCCACTCACTGAACATCCAGGTGGTATGTGACGCCCATTATGTCATCACTGACATGGTAGCCAAATTTCCAGGGAGTACACATGACTCCTACATTTTCAGACACAGTGGGATACACCAACGCCTAGAACGTGGGGAGTTTGGAGACGGAAATCTCTTAGGTATTGCTGAATACACCCTGAAGACATACACACAGGTCACTGTAGAAACCATCCATGCCCTGCTAACATTGTCCATTTTTGCCAAACAGGTGACAGTGCATATGCGCTACGACCATGGATACTTACCCCGTACTTAACACCCAGCAATGAGACTGAGAGGCGATACAACAGTGAACATAGGAGGACCCGAAATGTCATAGAGAGGACCTTTGGACTGTTGAAGGCAAGATTCCGATGCCTCCACAGAAGTGGAGGTGCACTCCAGTATGCCCCAATAACAGCATTCAAGATCGTTGGCGCATGCGCTATACTGCACAACATTGCCACCAGACGTGGGCTACATCTCACCCCAGAAGACCCAGATTCGGAGGATGACGAGCAAGAGCTACCACATCGCCATCATGGGATAGAAGCATTGCAAATCAAGGCAGACAGAGACAGGACCACATTGCAAACCAATACTTTGGAAGGTATGTGCTAACTGTCACCACACACACTAATGTCACACACAAAGAGCCCAGTTGTGAAGTGGAATAAACAAGAACTTTTATTAAGTGAACCTAAGTAATTATGAACTGAACTTTTGGGAAGGGGCTGTAAATGTCCACCTGCAATGAGGACACATTCACCTCAGGTGCCTCAATTGTCCGCAAGGCTCAACTCCTCCGCCTGGGACGCCCAGCATGGCTAGTGCTTGGAGTGTCAGCAGATCCCTGACGTGCACTGGCACTCCTCAATACCCTTGTGTCCGTGGCAGATGCACTACTGACGGTGGAGCCCTCCTCACTATCTTGAGGTGTGTCTGCCGTGCCCCTAGCCACCTGTCTTGCCTCCATCATGTCCACAGAATGGCTAATCCGACCCAATCCCCGAGCCACATCACCTGCAAAGTGACCCAAGTCTACCTGCGAACTGACTGTATGGCGTGACAGCCCTGTGGTGTTGACTGCCAGGCGGACCATTGAGGCAGCCATGCGGACAACCGGTGTATGAGTTGCCGCTCACGGTGCCTTGCACTCTCTATCTCTGACACTAGTTCAGTTACAAGTTGACGGATGGAGAGTGCAAGGTCACCGACATGATTGTTCAGGCTTTGGAAGTCTGTGTGCACTTGTGCCAGCCCTGTGGTGAAATTCCGCTCCATACGCTGCATGGCCCCTGATATAACTCTCATCTGCCTTGTTTGCAGGCGCTGACCACTGATGAGGGCTGCCTCGGTGGCGGACATGGAAGAGTCCCCTACATCCTCCTGGGACACTGCAGGAACATGGACTCGGCGTCTGCGATGCGGTGGAGCATCAGGGTCCTGTTGTATGGCACTGTGGCTGGGACCGGGTGCTGGGTCGATCTCCCCAATGTCCATTGGTGCAGCTGGAGGGGACTGTGGTTGGGTGGTGCTGGGCCCTTTAGTGGCTGCTCCTGACTCCTGTGCTGCCTGTTGGCTGCCCTCTGCACCCTGGACGGACTGGCTGGTGGGGATGTCTTGTGGGAGACCTGTGGGACATAGGGAACACACTGTCAGTATCTAACATCTGTTGTATGCTTCCTAATAAACTGTTGCCTATCAGCTGACTACTGAACTACATTGCCCATAATGGACCATTCTGGTGGTTGCTAGTCTGGAATGAAGCTAATTTGGTTGTGCATGCTGCTGTGTACTGGGTGGGTGGGGGTATGGCAGATATGGGTGTACATGCATGTTTCATGGTACTCACTTGTTGATGTTCCTGGCGTTGACGTGTCCAGCTCTCCCATTCCAGCCACTGCCTCTGGCTCAAGGGTCTGTTCCACACATTACTCCATGGGTGTGGGTAGTGGGACGGTGGATGGGCCTCCTCCTGTGCCCCTCATCTCCCGGAGGCGCTCTGCCACCCTCTCCTTGGTCATGGAGCGCAGGTGATACCATCTCTTTTTGAGCTCATCAATACTCCTGTGGCTCACCCCTATGGAGTTGACCTTCTCCTGGATGTCATTCCAAATCCTCTGTTTGTCAGTCTCTGGCACACTCAGGGCAGCCCTTCCAAATAGCTGGTCATGGTGCTGGCAGCATTCATCTGTCAGCACCTCCAGTTCCTTTTCCGAATACTTCAGTTTTCTCTTCCTGCCAGAGTCCCCCATTCTTGCTGCTGTTCCTCAAGGTGGTTGCTCAGCAGTTGGAAAAGGGTATGGTCCTCCCTCCTCCCAGGTGTATTTGTAAACTTCCTGGCTGTGATGTCATCAGCAAGAGCCAGGAAGTGTTTTCCAGACTGTTCTGCTGCACCTGCATGCAATTTGCGGCACAGTCGCAATTTGCGACACCCAGTCGCAATTTGCGACACCCACTCGCAATTTGCATGTTCGTTTTTAGCGAGGTCGCAAAAAGCGACCTCGCAAACAGTGGACTCGCAATACGCGGTGCTACTTCATTTGCGAGTCGCAAAATGAAGTCGCTTTTTCTTGTTGGATACCAGTTTGCGATTCGGAAATATTTCCAAATCGCTATTTTTTAGCTACCTACATCCGGCCCCTAGCTCAGGGATGGTGATGTAGGAGGAATATAGGCACAGTAACTAAATAAAGTTTCCTCAGTTGCCGACGGCTAACTAGAGTTGTGTGATAACACAACCCTTTAAAAATATTTTAATCTACACTAATATAGTGTATAAATGCTAGGATCCAAAATGTTAACTTGCAAGAAGTCTATGTAACACAATATTCAATGATAAAGCAATGCAGTAATGAAAACCAGGGCCCGGCTAAAAAATCTAGACGAGGTTAGAGAAATACTGATGTTGCCAAAGCTTGGAACAGAGTTCTAATGTTTGTGAAGATCAAAACACACCTGAAGCAGACCACTCCTGAAAAATGAAAACATAAAGACAATGCAAAGTAGTATAGAAATGGCAATATGGTGAGGCAGGCTCTGCAAATACAGTTTGTAAACTGTGATTGGCAACAACTGCCTGTAACAAAGGACTACTGCAATCTCCCTTCAAAATGGGTACCTTGTAGCAAGTCCCCCATTATGTTCATGATCGTATAAATACCACAAAGAACATAAAGAAGCAATAGCAATTCAAGTGACGAATACTTGCTACCTGCGAGGTTGGAGGACAGTGTCTCGGAGATCATGGATGTGTTATAGACATTAGTGAAGTACGGAGACCTGGGAATAGGGAAGAACAAAATGGTGCAAGGCCAAGTACACACAGCAGTCACAACAGACCACATCAGTGACCCAGTCTGGCTAGCTATCTGCATGCTAGACCACTGTACATGGATCAAAGTAGAACCAAAAGAAGAAAATCATATGCAGTGAGGATGAGGAGTGTTCTTACTAGACAGAATCTCGCTTAATCTTTGTAGTAGTCAATCTTTCAGCATTGCACCTCAGTCTTTGTAATGGGCTTGAGAGGATTCAGCAGATGTTTGCAAAACTCTACAGTCGTTAAGAACATTACTTCTGCAGCACATTTCCAGTTTTGTGCTAAGGTAGCACAGGCTTAGAGGTTCTGGACAGCATCTGGGATCTCATTAGGCTGGCTAGGGGCCGATCTGTGTAAGCCAGGAGAGAAGTAAGGCCCTTAGGATAAGCCTTTCTGTGTGCTGCTCCACTGTGGACTATGTGTAGTCACATCCAGACAGTCCCTAAAAAAAGACTTGCACTGCATTTATTAAAAAATATATATAAATAAATCTCCATCAAGTCTCTGAACTTCAAGTTACGTGAAGAGTCTGGTAAACAGCTCCCACAAGAGCCCCTTTGCTTCCCTAAAACCACAACCATCTCCCACCAACCACATATTCTACAAAGGCGGTCAATAGAGGTTATCAACCTTTCCATTTTTGGGGCTTATTAATAGTGTTCCTGAGAAGCACTAAGTATGCAATTTGTGGGGTCCCAAGGGCTTATGTGCCCCACAAACACTGCCAAAAATGTTAAGTCTAAGCAAGCAAGTATGGACGTAGGAAAATGGCATGGTTGGCAAGGCCAATAGCTGAAGTGCTGGTCTTCGACCTTTGTCTCCCCAGTGCTTATGTGCTACTAGTGGTTGCCTGCTAAGATGATGCAGTGATGATGGTAGACCTTGAAGTAAACAAACACAGAACTCAAGGTATACACTGAAAGAACAGTAAAATTATCTTAATGGAGCCTAAAGACCTTCAAGGAACTCTAACCCTTTCTTTATTCTCAAAGGTTCTGAATGATGACCAGTGTCAGAAATCCAGTCACAGAGTTAATACTAGGAGAAGCCCAAGTCTCTCACCAGTCTCCAGGTAAAGACATATATCCCAATAATGTCAATACAAAAGTAAACCAGTCACACACCCCATACACCAGAGCCGTCATGGAGAGGCCCATCTTGGTCATTACCAACAGGCACTTCAACACTGGCATTGGCAGTAATTAGAAACACGAGCACAGACACTGTCAAAGTCCAAGGCTGGCTTGGTTGAGGTAGGAGAAGGAAGGCTTAAGACTCTGCATTTCAGCCGTAAAGAAACCTATGCTTCGCTGTTGGTGCAGTGAGTCACACCCAATACAAAATTAGTAGAATGGAGATCCCGGCAGACACTAGGAAACAATTGACCACTCATATAGATGTCCCCCGGGCCTGGTTAGGATGTAGGTTAAGATTGGTCCGCGTAGGAGAAATGGCAATAAAAAACAGACTATTGAGCTCAAAGAGTTGAAAACTCACTCACCCTTCCGTGCAGAAACTTCAACTCCCCAGTTATTGAAAACATGCTACTTTCTTTCCTAGTTTTTTTTCTTCTGGGACGGACCGGTTTTCCTCCAACCCCTTAAAGGTGGTTATATGCTTTAATCACTTTGTAAGAAGTTGATATGATTTATATTACTCCTTTACCGACCTGTCCAATGATAACACATTTGTTGATGGTGTATGTTGAAGGTAACTCATCTGTGCGGGGAAAGTACCTTCAACCACTAATGTACTAATAAAACCGAGTCACTTAAATGTCTTGTGGCCACATACACAAAGCATTTTACTAGTCACAAACGGCCGATTCATAGAATCGGCCAGTTTGCGACTCAAAAAATTTTTGGGGGATGTATAAAGCCCAAGTTGCGATTCAGTAATTGTTACCAGGTTTTAGGTAATAAGAAGGGGCATGTTCAGGGTGTCCCTTCCAAATACAGAATTTGAATGTTATGTATGACTGTTTTGCAACCGTGAATGCGGTCGCAAAACAATCACAGTTAACACCAATTACAAATTGGTGTTAACCCATTCGCAAACGGGAAGGGGTCCCTAAGGTACCCCTTTCCCTTTGTGAATAGTAGTGAATATATTTTTCCAGAGCACCACTGCCTGCTTTGAAAAAATGAAATACATTTTTTTTTTCTTTTTTTTTTAAGTACATCCTGTTTTCCTTTAAGGAAAAAGAACTGCATTTTAAGAAAACTGCTTTATTTGAAAAGCAGTCACAAACATAGTGGTCTGCTGTCCCCAGCAGGCCACCATCCCTGTGAGTGTGGCCATTCCCAATGGGATCGCAACTTTTGACCTACCACATGAATATTTAAGAGGTATGTCATTTACAATCCTATTGGGATTCGCAAACAGTGTACTTACCTCTGTTGTACATTTGGTTTTTGCGACTCGCAACTTGCGATAAACAGACTGATCACAAATTGCGAGTCGGAACACAAAAGGTCATACATCTGGGACACATGTACAAACATCAGGTTATACGACTCGCAAATTTTGAGACTTAGCAACTCGCAAAACCTGATGTACAACAGTGTCGATGACACTGTTTGCAATTTGCAATGCGGTCGCAAATGACCTACCTCATGAATATTCATGAGGTAGGTCGCAATTTGCGACCCCACTGGTAATGGCGGAATTCACAGGGGTGGTGGCTTGCTGGGGTCAGCAGTGGTAGGTCATTTGCAACCCCATTGCGAATCGCAAACAGTGTCATTAACACTGTTGTACATCAGGTTTTGCGACTCGCAAATTGGGAGTTGCTAAGTCTCGCAACTTGCGAGTCGCAAAACCTGATCTTCGTACATGTGCCCCAGATATACGACCTTTTGTTTTGTGACAACGAAAAAGCATTTTGGTATGTACAGACCCATTTTTGATATTCGGTAATCTATTTACCAAATCACAAAAAGGGTTTGCGATTCGTAATTAGGAAGGGGCCCATCTATCCCCCTTTGCGAGTCGCAAAGCCTGGTGTACAACAGTGTCAATGACACTGTTTGCGATTCGCAATGGGGTCGCAAATGACCTACCTCATGAATATTCTTGAGGTAGGTCGCAATGTGCGACCCCATTGGGAATGGCGGCACTCACATTGATGGTGGCCACCATCTCTGTGCCTGCTTTTAAATAAAGCAGTATTATTTTATTTTTTTAATGCAGCCCATATTCCTTGAAGGAAAACGGAATGAATTTCAAAAACAAAAATGAAAAATTTTCTTTTAATTTTTTCAGAGCAAGCAGTGGTCCGTGTGACCACTGCCTGCTCTAAAAAACTGTACTTGCATGCATTCACAAAGGTGACCTTCCCTTTTGCGAATGGGTTAGCACCAATTTGAGACTGGTGCTAACCGTGATTGTTTTGTGACCGCATTCACGGTCATAAAACAATCATACATCAGACTGCGACTCGCAATTAGGAAGGGAACGCCCCTTCCTAATTGCAACTCGCAAACCCTTTTTGCGATTCGGTAAATAGATTGCCAAATTGCAATAATGGGTCTGTACATACCAAAATGCTTTTTTCTCGTCGCAAACAGTACGTACATGTGGCCCTTGGTAGCTTACTCCTGCGCCCTATCCTGTCCACACAGCCATTAGGAAAGGTGGATTTCAGAACTGAAAACAATATGATAATGCAGACGCAGTACCGAAAACATTCATTCGGGGTCAGCTCACCTGCTGTTTCTTGCTTTTATCAACTCTCTTGTTTCATAATTAAGGCGCTTTACAGATAACTCATCCGAGCTACACTGCAATAACAAACTACCAAATGGAGCAAGCATTGGCTATAAACAGAAGGTAATAGTTAGAGTTACCGAATACATTTATATACCAAGCGCTGCAAAATATGAACTTCTTAGGAGCTGTTTAAATGAAGGACGAAAATGTAAGAATTTAGTTCAACAAGAGGTAAAAGAGGTCGGTTCACTCGGAGCTTAAACAACCTTACCTCTCACTATCAATTGAACGCCCTCCACCCGTCAGAAGCGGAAATCTCTCCTGTTACCTCCACGTGCGACGTTTCCTTGTGTCTGCAGGTAAGAAGATTCAACAGCAGGGCCTTGCAGAGCTGCAGTTTCGTCATCCAGATGACTGTAGCTCTGCTGTTACCGCAGTGTAGGCGACCCTTCCTTCCTGCGCATAAAACAAAATACTAGTTTTCCTCTCAACGGTAGTCTGAAAGTGAAACTGACAACTGTGGCAGGTTGAACTTTGCGTCCATCTATATCCCTGCAGCTTACCGCGCCTTGCACGATACAGATAACATTATTTAATTCACAGCAAATGCAAAGAACAGCGAAGCATCGGATGCTTATGCGTTAATACTAGTGTGCTAATTAATTAGCAAAGAGTATGGATGCATTGTGGCGTTTGTGGAATTTTTTATGGTCTGGCTTGACAGTGTTGGAGTGTACGTTTTTAAAGAAATAATACAAAAGCTTCAATATATTGTGTGATAAAGCTGCATAGAAAATGTGTTAACATAGAAAATAATGCACACGTTTGAAATGTGCCCACGGGGAGTGGCTACCAATATATACGAAGACTAATGAAAAGGCTAATTAATTCTGAATTATTATGCAATATGTTTTGAATTTGTATTAATACATCATAATTAAGGTTATATGTTAAGAGTTTGCTTCATTAACAAGAGGCTTTAACTGACCAAGGGCTTGGGTCTAGCTGCCTTGCCTCTTATTTGAATTGTATTTTCTAACCTGTAGTGTGCTGCTTTTCGTGAAGGCCAGGAAGCTGTACTTTTCCAGAAGTTATGTGTGTGTAGCCATAGTAAATTCTTTCTCATGAGAACCGGCTTGCTCAAGGGATGTTCTTGCTAAATGCAACAATGTAATTCGTAACAGGTGCAAGGTTAACTGGAGCGCAAAGTGTAACATTTTCTATCTGACATTCCAACCGTTGAAGGCGTCAATAAAACGGACCAATCCGTGACATGGGAACTGTGAACTGTGGAAAATTCTAGGAAGGTATTTGCAAGATTATTGGACAGAGACACGGATGCACCAAAGTTTATCCAATGAGGAATTAGGGAATAGTTTGACAGTTTTGATTTAATCGCGTGACCGAGAAGAAATCAGCATTCATTCCATTCTTCCAGCCATTGCCATTTCTGCCATTCTTCCGGACACTCCAAGCCTATACTTTAGTCTTCTAGCCGTCCTATCACCCAAACCACCCTCTGCCCACTTTTGCTTGATATTATCTTCTCCTCTATCGTAGGGAAGTAATCCATTCCTTAGCTATGCTATCTTGAGACTTTGCCCCGTCCTAACTTTGCCTGATGCTGATGAACTGATGTCCTGAGGTCGAAGACTGACACTGTTTGCTTATCTGTTGGATTGGTAACTATCTGATGCAAATTGTAATTGTCTTGTTTGCCTTTTCTTTCTAGGTACCAACTGCTATTTTGATAGAGGCCTTAGTATAGATGTTTTCTAAATTCTTGTTCACTAAAATGTTTTGCATGAAGCCCAACATGCTAATGCTAATGCGAGGTTAGTTAAGGTGTTCACTAATATCTGATGCAAAATAGACAAATGACTGAGTTCTTGCTTTGTTGATTCATGTACTAATGAGACTCTGCTAAGTTGATTCATATTAATGATGTGCTTACATTCTGAATGACTGAATTCCATGCATTGATTAAGTTGTGCTCTGATTGTTAAGAGATAGTGTTTTCTGATGCGTTTATTGCTATTGAGATTAACAGACATGCTATTACATTGTTACAAATAGGGAAATAAATATCCTAACACTTAATTAAACTGGTGTGGTTATTCATGACTGAAAGGTCATGGTGTGTTCAATTATTGATTCTTGTTGATTGTTTATTGATTAGTGATTGTCATTATTGATTGTTTATTGATCTATTGATTGATGATGCTAAAAATATATTTCGTACAGGGAAGTCTCCAAACGTGGTCCAAAGGTCTGTCCACCTAAACGCGTCTCGTTGTAAGTTTACTTATTAAGGCTCTGACGTGCTAACAGTTTTTGGTAGCAGTGTGGATGGTTTGGCCCTTTGGGGCCCCAGTACGAAAGATCAACAGTTTTGGTAGATACTGATGAGTTTGGCCCTTTGAGGTCTTGGCACAAATGGTACAAGGTGAAGCGGTTCGGTGGTAGGCAAGGTGTACCGAATAAATTGGGTTTTGTAGGTTTTCTTTTTCAATTATGCAAATTGGAGAGATGATGTGTTCCTAAGTCCCAAATGACTTTCCCGGAATCTCAGAGCATACTGAAGGGAGTTTGAGTATGTTCTCGGAAATCTAGTGATAGTGTGAATGAAGTAGGTTTTGTGCTTGCACAGCTTATGCAAATCGCAGGTGAATTGTGAGGTTTGTGAGGATTTTAGGCCAAATGATGATGTTTTAGGAGGAGTATGAGAGTAGGGAAGTTGGCGAACTTAATGTGAGTGTGGCGCTTTGTGCTAAAGAAATTGTCCACATGGTTGTTGATGATGTACGGACCCTGTGTGGTCTAAGACTCCGGAGTATATTGATAAGTGTAGGAGACACTTGGTTTATTTTGTAAATTGTGCGGTTTAATAGGTTGATAGTGAAGTCGACGAGTCGAGTTTGAGTCAAAAGTGAGTGAATTAAAACTTCAATGGAGATTTGGTGAGTTCTAAAGTGCACTAGAACAATAATTAATTGACAAGTCGAGAGTAGAATTTGCAGGTTAAATTTTGCTTGCAAGTGTGGGATCTGAGAAGGAGAAAGTAGCGGCAGAGGCTAAGCGAAATCTCTGTAAAGTTCTGAAGCGATTGTGTTACCCTTCGTGTAGTAAACCAGCAAATTAGAGTTTTTATATTGGGTGGTGCCCGCAATATATTGCAAATGTTTTGTGTGAATTGAGAGTGGGAAGACAAGCCGCAAGACTTTGTCAGCCGCAGTACGTGTGACGTCATTGGAGCCGTGCTGGGATAGGTTGGTTAGTGAGAAGGGTCACGCACAGATTGGCAGCCGTCCGTGAAAGGCAATTGGTTGAGACAGTAGGCAAAGAGAATTCTGGGAATAAAAGTCACTTCCTAATTTGATTTCGAACAAAATAAAAGATGTAAAGATGACATTTTTCAAGGCTTTAAAGAGCGCTTTGAGGGGAGATGTATACATTACCGCGAGTGTAGGGGAGGTTACACCGGCTTATATTGTGATGGAGGAAAAGGGTGTTGCGCCATGCCTTTGGCTAAAGCAACGGTGCAAAGCAACAGAGAAAAGTGGGAGCTTGGCGTTTCCTGTAAATGAAACGTTCAATTTGAGGATCTTGGAGCATTTGCGGATGGTGCTATATGATCTGAAGCCACCTCCGAGGCCAGCACAGTTTTAGGTGTTAACAATTTGGGAGCTAATGGCAAGACATCAACAGCAACAGAAATTTGAGAGAAGAATGAGTAGAGCAGAAAAGACACTAGCAGAGGCTTGATGAGATTGTGTACATGAAGTTTAGAGAAGAGTGACATAAGACGGGGTTAAGCTGTTTCCAACGATAGCCCAAGAGGGTGAAGGCAAAGGGAGGAAAGCTACCCGTAAGACTGACAAAAGTCCTTCCAGAGACAAAGAAGCTAGAAAGTCCTCAATAGGGATGGATGACTCAGATGATGATGAATTCCTTACTCAGTTACTGAATGATCGTCCACCACCATATGTGGCAGACGAAAATTGGCCGAGTACCAGTACATGTCCTACAGGTTCGATACAAGAAAAGGCGACAATGAACCCGACACAGGTTAGTCCTGTCCCGACACAAGTTCCGATGCAGAGTAGTTTTTGTGTGCCCACCGCACAGGTGATGCAGCCTCAGTTGCAACCGCCACAGGTTCAGAGGATTTACCCTGACGTACCCATTCTAGAGACCGCCACCAATCTGATGGTGCCGACAGAGCCGGTATATTCAATACCAAAGTTGCTTCAGACTGAACCGACTCCACGTTTGCTGCCCCAGGTGCAGCCGCAAATGATCCCAAGGTATACTTCGGTCACAGGACCGCAGTCAGACATGTCACCAGTGATGAGCCAGAATATGGGAGTTAGTCTTCCACAGGTTTTGGGAAACAGACAGGCACCAGATGCCATATCTTTTCCTATTACAGTTGGTCTACCAGTACCATTGTATGCGCAGGCAAAGCCTAGTGTATGCAATCAAGGGGTATTGACACAAAATACAACAAGAGGAGGGTTAGCAGAAAGCTCCCGAGGGATGATTTCAGTGGAACCGACATTTGAAGGATCCAGATCCTTGTTAGATTTCAGTCCGATTGGGGCTCCTCCAGATGCCAGGAGACAGTCAGGTTTAAGGCTGCTGACACCGCAGATCTCGAATGCTAATGTACCACAGACACCTCTAGTACAGACTGGAAATATCTTGTTGCAAGGTTTGACTGCACAGCAGCTGACCGATTGGTTAGACAAGCTTAATACTTCACAGACTGCTCCTGTAGCAGCCGGGAGATCGGAAGGAGAAGAGTAATTGAACCATGTGAGGTTGGGTATGGAAGCAAGTGAACTCGTTGAAGGGAGCATGGGTGTGAACAGGCTAGAGTCATAAATGGAAGCAGAATTGAGGTACTTGTGCCCAAAGATAACTAGAGAAGTTAGTAAGGTTCACCAGAGGTTGGAAAACCTGGCAGACACATACGGCATAGACTTAGAGAATACCAAACATTTGAAGAGAAGTTACAGATTAGATTTTGAGCCAAAAGATTTTGAACACATGAGGTCTACTGGAATGAAACCGCACCTTAAAGAAATACTGCAAAGGGCACAAGTTTGGGGAGCATTAGAGAAGTGGGAAGGCAGATGGGCAAAGCAAAGAGACAAGAGGAAAAGTGACCACATAGAGCAGACAGCTAAAACACTACCAGATACAAGCACTGTAAAGATGTTACCAATGGGAGAAACTGCCGGAGGAGTTCTTGTCCATGTACCTTGGACTAGAGGTGATATTCTGTCATTCACAAATGATTTCCCCAGGTTGAGAGAGAAACCAATAGAGTGGTATCAGCAGACAGACAGGTTTATGAAGCTTGTGAAGTGTCTTTGGGAAGACCTGAACACTCTCTTTGCGCTAATAGTTCCAGCTGACTTGTGGATTGAGTGCAAAAGAAGTGTAGATTGGCCGACTGAGGAACCAGCAAGGGACCGAAACACAGGTGCGCCGTCCCCATATGTGATGAAGTATTATTATAAAGTGATTGAGTTTCTGAAAACGAGAGTTTCGCCTAAGAACATTGATTGGTAGAGGATTGATCGAACGGCTCAGGAAGTCAAGGAGTCGATACATGCCTATTATGAGAGGTTGTTGAAAGCGTTCAAGCATTACAGTGGCACAGAGGTTATTGAGGCGAAGGACATGAATCACCTTGGGTTCAGATTCGTGGAAGGGTTGAGACCTGAGATTTGACAGATGATTAAGAATCATTTGATTTGCTGACAAGCGAATCCGATTGATGAGGTGTTGCAGTATGCAAAATTGTCATGACCACACAAACTTGCCAAATCAAATCAAAGAAATGCTTGAGAAAAGCATAGAGATATCCTCAGTGGAAACAGCAAAGCCCAAACTGGAAGGTTTGCAGAGTAATCTTGCGCTTCTTTCAAAGGAAGAATCAAGAAGAGAAGATTCAAGATGGCCGTTGTGAGTCCTGAAGGTTAGTTACAGTTCTAGTCTTGCAATCAGTTGGTTGCTAGGTTACGAGCTCACCAGCTGGAAGCTTGGCACTTCAACTGAGGTCTGACAGGAATCAGCTGTGTGGAGAGAGAGCGCACTTCAGAGCAGAAACTCCTGTGAGGTAAAATTACACTTGAAGAATATTTTACAGAAAACGTGATAAATATTGTCAAGGTTTATTTGAGGAGTTTGATAGAAGACCATCCCAGTGGAGGTTTGGCAAGGCTACAGAGTTTAATGTATGAATAAACCTTATGTTTACAAGGTTCCTGTTTAAGATACCAAAGTCAAAAGAAAAACGAACTTTAACAAGCAAGTATTTACAAATACCAAGGTTATAAACGAAGGCCGAGTTTAACAGAGAAATTAATGTTAACAAGTAAGCATTTACAAATGCAACGTTAATAAACCAAAGTAGAGTTTAAAAGAGAAACGAACTTTAATAAACAAGCATTTACAAATACAAGTTATCGACAGATGTCAAAGTAAGAAAGGAGAAACTAACTTTAATAAACAAGCATTTACAAATACAAGTTATCAACACATGTCGAAGTAAGAAAGAAGAAGCGAACTTTAATAAACAAGCATTTACAAATACAAGTATTGACAGAAGTCAAAATAAAACAGGAGAAGCAAACTTTCACAAGCAAGAATTACCAATGTAATAAACGTAATTGAACTCTCTAATGCAAAGTAGAAACCAACTAACATCAGCTGATTTGGAGAACGCATTATCACCAACTATATATATATATATATATAGCAACATATAACCAATCTCTAACAAAGGTTGAGAAGTTCTTCCAGAATCAGTAATAAGCATTTTTAAGAAGAGCTTATCATTCATAGAGAGAAGCAAGGCTACAGAGAACTCAGGGTGAGTGAAGAAATAATAGAATTAAAGAGAAATAAGTGTTAAGAGTAGAAAGTGTAAAACTGATGTTGTATGTCACTAGTAATTGCGACTGTGACTCTTGCAGGTGCTGCATCCAATCTTAGACGTGAAGAGGCAGACTGAGTACTGACGTTCATCATCTCTGTGGTAGTCTCTCTACAATCCCATTCCCCTTTCCCCCTCCGGGGTACTCAGCACGAAGGATTAAAATTTGTTGTGAGTAGCTCGGGTTGGGACTGAGGAGTTATCTTCTGCTTCTGAGGAAATTGAATTGAAGTATCCTGACAGAAATACTGTAGTGATGAGATTGAGTTGAAGCAGAGAAAGTTGAAGGAGAAAGCGATGGTGATGCAAATTAAGGCAGCACAGACAGGGATGCAGGGAGGTTTTCTACAGCCGATGGTACGGCAGCTGCAGGGAAACGGGATGTTTCAGGTGGGAGGTAGAGGTCGAGGAGGTATTGTGAACCGCGGTCCGGACTTGAACACTGTAGTGGTTCAAAGCGATGCACAGGGAATGAAGAAACTGTTACCTTGCCATGCTTGCGGGGTCATTGGTCACTGAAAGCGGGAGTGCCCAATGATGGTGCAGGAAGGTGTTGTTCAACGAAGCAATGATGTCAGTTCATTTCAAAATGTGAGAGGACCGAGATTGAGAGGTCCAAATCCAAATTTTCTGAATAATGTGAACCAGATGCAAGGTTTTTAATCCACGCAGCAGGTGCAGATGACACGTATGCAGACAATGCAGTTACAACCAATGCAACAGCAGGTCCCCATGGCACCTAGACAGCAAATGCAAGTGCCTTTAGCCCCAATGGAACAGCAACAGGTGATGCTTTCTCAACAGGTCACTGTAGGAGGCTGGCCTGGCTTGTAGTGGGTACCAGAGGTACTTACACCTTGTGCCAGGTCCAGTTCTCCCTTATTAGTGTAGAAGAGGTGTTTCTAGCAGCTTAGACTGATAGAAGGTAGCTATGGCAAAGCGGCTTAGGCTGAACTAGGAGACATGTAAAGCTCCTACTAACCCACTTATATCATATGCACAATATCATAAGAAAACACATTACACAGAGTTACTAAAAATAAAGGTACTTTATTTTTATGACAATATGCCAAAAGTATCTCAGTGAGTACCCTCAGTAAGAAGGTAATATATATACACAAGTTATATGTACACAAACCAAATTAGGTAAGTAATAGCAAGAAAAGTAATGCAAACAGTGTAGAATCACAATAGATTGCAATAGGAGCACATATGTATGTTGGCAACACAAACCATATACTCCAAAAGTGGAATGCAATCGCGAATGGACCCCAAACCTATGTGAGCTTATAGAGGGTCGCTGGGACTGTAAGAAAACAGTGAGGGTTAGAAAAATACCCCAAACCAAGACCCTGAAAGGTAGGTGTAAAGTGCACCTACTACCCCCAGAAGGCACAGAAGTCGTGATAGGGGGATTCTGCAGGAAGAACAAACACCAGCAATGCAACAACAGTGGATTTCTGGACCTGAGTACCTGTAAGACAAGGGGACCAAGTCTAATAGTCGCGACAGTGTAGAGAGTGGGCAGGAGCCCAGGAAATGCCAGCTGAACGTGCAAGGAAGCTGCCACCGGTTGGAAGAAGCTTGGAGTTCTGCAAGAAAGAAGAGAACTAGGAACTTCTCCTTTGGAAGACAGATTTCCCACGTCACAATGAAGCTTGCAGAGGTGTTCCCATGCAGAAAGACCGCAAACAAGCCTTGCTAGCTGCAAGGGTCACGGTTAGGGTTTTTGGATGCTGCTGTGGCCCAGAAGGGACCAGGATGTTGCCACTTGGATGAGGAGACAGAGGGGGTGCCAAGCAAGTCAGGGAGCCCTCACAGAAGCAGGCAGCATCCGCAGAAGTACCGGAACAGGCACTTAGAAGAGGAGTGAACCGGAGTCCACGCAAAGTCACAAAAGGGACACCGGAGGACAACTCAGAAGGTTGTGTACTGCAGGTTAGAGTGTCGGGGACCGAGGCTTGGCTGTGCATGAAGGAAATCCTGGAAGAGTGCACAGGAGCCGGAGCAGCTGCAAATCACGCGGTACCCAGCAATGCGGTCTAGCGTGGGGAGGCTAGGACTTACCTCCACCAAACTTGGACTGAAGAGTCACTGGACCGTGGGAGTCACTTGGACAGAGTTGCTGAGTTCCAGAGACCACGCTTGTCATGCTGAGAGGGGACCCAGGGGACCGGTGATGCAGTCTTTTGTTGCCTGCGGTTGCAGGGGGAAGATTCCATCGACCCACGGGAGATTTCTTCAGAGCTCCTGGTGCAAGAAGGAGGCAGGCTACCCCCAGAGCATGCACCACCTGGAAACAGTCGAGAAAGCCGGCAGGATGAAGTGATACAAGGTTGCTAGTAGTCATTTGGCTACTTTGTTGCGGTTTTGCAGGCGTCCTGAGCAGTCAGCGGTCGATCCTTTGGCAGAAGGTGAAGAGGGAGATGCAGAGGAACTCTGGTGAGCTCTTGCATTCGGTATCTGAAGAATTCTCCAAAGCAGAGACTCTAAATAGCCAGAAAAGGAGGTTTGGCTACCTAGGAAGGAGGATTGGCTACTAAGAGAAGTAAGAGCCTACCAGAAGGAGTCTCTGACGTCACCTGCTGGCACTGGCCACTCAGAGCAGTCCAGTGTGCCAGCAACACCTCTGTTTCCAAGATGGCAGAGGTCTGGGGCACACTGGAGGAGCTCTGGGTACCTCTCCTGGGAGGTGCAGGTCAGGGGAGTGGTCACTCCCCTTTCCTTTGTCCAGTTTCGCGCCAGAGCAGGGCTGGGGGATCCCTAAACCGGTGTAGACTGGCTTATGCAGAGATGGGAAGCATCTGTGCCCATCAAAACATTTCCAGAGGCTGGGGAGGCTACTCCTCCCCAGCCATCACACCTATTTCCAAAGGGAGAGGGTGTTACACCCTCTCTCAGAGGAAATCCTTTGTTCTGCCTTCCTGGGTCAGGACTGCCTGGGCCCCAGTAGGACAGAAGCTGTCTGAGGGGTTCACAGCAGCTGCAGTGGAGACCCCGGAAAGGCAGTTTGGCAGAACCCGGGTTCTGTGCTAGAGACCCAGGGGATCATGGAATTGTGTCCCCAATGCCAGAATGGCCTGTGTAAGAATTGTCAGATCTCCCTATGGGTGGCAAAAGAAATGCTGCAGCCCATAGGGATCTCCTGGAACCCCAATACCCTGGGTACCTCAGTACCATATACTAGGGAATTATAAGGGTGTTCCAGTATGCCAATGTGAATTGGTGAAATTGGTCACTAGCCTGTTAGTGACAATTTGGAAAGCAGAGAGAGCATAACCACTGAGGTTCTGGTTAGCAGAGCCTCAGTGAGACAGTTAGTCATCACACAGGGAACGCATACAGGGCACACACTTATGAGCACTATGAGCATAGACTAAAACAACATATATACAGTGAAATATGGGGGTAACATGCCAGGCAAGATGGTACTTTCCTACAATCAAGACTAGTGGAACAGATGAATGGTACCCTGAAGTCGAGCATTGCGAAAATGTGTGCAGCCACGAATTTGAAATGGCCCGACGCATTACCTTTAGTGTTAATGTCAATGAGAAATACACCTGACAAGAAGACAATACTGTCTCCGCATGAGATTCTCATGGGTCGAGCAATGAGACTGCCCGCAGTGCCTGCGAATGCTCTTGTGAATATCAGAGATGATATGGTGTTGGACTACTGCAAGGGTCTGGCTGATGTGGTTCGCTCTTTTTCTCACCAGGTGGAAGCTACCACCCTGCCACCGATTCATGATCCTGGACACAACCTGAAAGCTTGTGATTGGGTTGTCATCAAGAAATACGTAAGAAAGACTTACTTGGAGCCTCATTGGAAAGGACCCTACCAAGTGATACTAACGACTACTACATGTTGGAAAATGGGTTATTGGTAGGGCAGGTAGGTACCTACACCTAGCAACAAGCCATAAACCTCCACATAAGTACAGTTAGGTCTCAGTAAATTAATCCCAGCTCTACCCTTGGTAGCTTGGCATCGAGCGTCAAGGCTTAACTTAGGAGACAAAGTGTAAAGCATTCAAATATCACACAACAGTAATTAAATAAAACACAGGAAACAGTTTAAAAATCCAAAACCAATTTATAAAAATAGCTTATATTTTTATCTTTAAAATGACACAAAAACGATTAAAATCGGTTCAGGGGAACCGGAGATATGAATTTTTAAAGTATTATTATTTTCTAGCGCTTAGAAACAAAAAGCGCCAATCGGGTCATCTGGTTGCACCAGGACCGGGGCAAAGTCAAACTTTCAGGCCGACCGCGATGGAGCCCTGCTCGGCTACAAGTCGCGGGAGGCCTCGGTTAAAAAGTTACCTTCTGACTTAGTCTCTTTTTTGATGTTTTTCTTCCCCGGGACGAACCTGCCAGTTGGATCTGACCTCCTGGAGCCCTTGTCCGGATACGCGAAGTCGGTTTCCTCGGTGGTGATTTTTACCTTCGGACTTAGTCGTTTTTTCGAGATGAAAATCCTTCGACCGGGGTAAACCTGGATCTTGATCCGACGTCCGTGGAGCCCTTCTCGGATACGATGGCTGGAAGGTCCCGGTCAACTTTTTACGTTCGGACTTAGTCTCTTTTTTGGATGTTTTTCTTTACCGGGACGAACCACGAAGTCAGGCCGGGTCGCGGTTGAGGCAAGCCGGCTAGAATTTCCGCGTCGGGTCGGTCACTTTATGGAGCTTTTTTTCAAAAATTCTCCAATCTTTTCCAAACTTCTGGGGCTTCACCCAGATGTTCTTTTAAGGTTCTTTTGGGGTCCACAGCTCACCCCAAGGGTCCAGAAGTTCTGTGATGGTCCTTGGGAAGTGCGGACTTCAACTCCCAGAGTACACCTGGCGCAAACTCCTTTTTGGCCACTGGACAGTGGTCAGCTGGTCACTTTTTCAGGAGTTGGTGCAGGGGACTCTGGTTAGCAATTTTTCACCTGTAGCAAACAGGGAGTCCCTCCTTGAACCAGTGGAAGCCAGGCAAAGTCCTTCTTGTGGTGAAGCCCAAGTGTGCAGCTGGTGCAGTCTTTCTGAGTGCAGGGTCCAGGTGCAGGCCAGGGGTCCAGCAGGGCAGTCCTTCTTCTCCTTGTAGTTCTTTCTTCTTGAAATTTGGTGGGGATCTGAGGCGTGGGTGCAGGTCTGCCAGTTTTATCCTTGCTCCTGGGTGAAAAGCAGGGGGGCCCTGGTTCTCCAATCAGGGACAGGGTCGTCCCCCTGTGATGACCACTTCCTGGGAAGTGTGGCAAAAATCCATCCCAGAAGGCAACAGTCTCTAAAAATCCAAAATGGATGAATCTGATTTTTGGAGGAGAGATCTGGCTGAGCCCACCCACTGGTGTGGCTAAAAATCATAAACACACCCCTCTCCTGCCCTCTCCTAATCTAATCAAGGGGGCACCTAGCTGTCTGGGGTTGCAGGATGTGGGGGTGTTGTTGGGTGCTCCAGATGTCCTTCTCTGCCTTTGAAGACCAGTTTGGCAGCCCTCCCCCTTCCTGCCTCACCATCTGCTGAGGGGAGATTCTCTCCCCCAAGCACATTCCTTTGTGTGAAGCCAGGCCACTTCACACCTCATTAAAGTGGCCTGGCAGAAGCTGCTGCAGGCTGGCCAATCAGAGCACAGCAGCAAAAACAATGCAGAGCTGAAATTGGCAACTTTTTAGGTAAAGTCTAAACTTTTTACCTGCACTAGTTATATTAAATCCAACAACTGGAAGTTGTGGGATTTATTATAACAATCAATTTGATACCAAATTCTTGGTATGTAACATTTAAGGAGACTTTAAAATTTAAAATAAAGTCTGCCCATTCTAGCCTATGAAGGCCATTTACTTCAATGAGGGAAAAACGAATTTGGCTGTTTTTACCTCACCAGGGCTTATAAATCTATTTTTATAAAGTCCCTGCTTATAGTTACATGGCACCCAGCCCTAGGGGCACATAGGGCACACCTTAGGGGTGACTTATATGTAAAAATAAGGTAGTTTAAAACTTTGGAAGTACCTTTAATTCCAAAGTCGAATTTGCATATAACTTTAATTTAAAAGCAGCCAGCAAGGTAGGCTTGCTTTTAAAATGACACTGGCCACCTCAGCAATGCACCTAGGTGTGCACCACCTATGCTGTGGTCCCTAAACCTACATGCCCTACCATATACTAGGGACTTATAGGTAGGTTAACTTAGCCAATTATAATTAGCCTAATTTGCATATCCATTTTACACAGAGCACTGGCCCTGGGACTGGTAAGCAGTACCCAGGGCACAGCCAAGAGTCAGTAACCACCAGTACCTATCCAGAAAGAGTGGGGGGTGATCAGGCAAAAAAAAAGGACTTTCCTACACTGCCCCCCCCCAGATGAAAGGTGATGGGTACTAACCTACACCCTGGTAGTCCTCATCAGCTAAGTGGAAAAACCTGGAAAGGCCATCTGCATTGGCATGAGCAGTCCCAGGTCTGTGCTCCACTGTGAAGTCCATCCCCTGTAGGGAAATGGACCACCTTAACAGTTTTGGGTTCTCCCCCCTCATCTGCATCAACCATCTGAGAGGTCTGTGGTCAGTTTGTACACGGAAGTGAGTGCCAAACAAGTAAGGCCTCAACTTCTTCAGGGACCAAACCACAGCAAAGGCCTCCCTCTCAATGGCACTCCATTTTTTCTCTCTGGGGAGTAGTCGCCTGCTGATGAAGGCAACTGGGTGATCATGGCCCTCTTCATTAACTTGTGCTAACACTGCCCCAATCCCTTCCTCTGAAGCATCTGTTTGCACTACAAACTCCTTGCTATAGTCAGGGGCCAGTAACACTGGTGCTGAACACATAGCCTGTTTTAGGGTGTCAAAAGCTTTCTGACACTCTGGGGTCCAAATGACCTTCTTGGGTTGTTTCTTGGAGGTAAGCTCAGTCAGAGGGGCCACTATGGTCCCAAAATTCTGAACAAACCTCCTGTAATACCCAGTCAGGCCAAGAAAGGCCCTGACCTGAGTCTGGGTTTTTGGAGCCTCCCAATCCAGGATAGTCTGGATCTTGGGCTGGAGAGGTTGTACATGGCCTCCACCAACAAGGTGGCCCAGGTACACAACAGAACTTTGCCCTATCTGGCACTTGCTTGCCTTGATAGTCAGGCCTGCTTGAAGCAGGGCCTGAAGCACTTCCTTCAGGTGGACCAGGTGGTCCCTCCAGGTGGAACTAAATACAGCTATATCATCCAGATAAGCTGCACTAAAAAATTCCAACCCAGATAGGACTCTATTCACCAACCGTTGGAAGGTGGCAGGAGCATTTTTCATCCCAAAGGGCATCACCTTGAACTGAAAGTGGCCCTCTGGTGTGGAAAATGCTGACCTCTCCTTAGCTCTTGGACTTAAGGCAATCTGCCAATATCCTGAGGTCAGATCAAATGTGCTCAGGAATTTGGCAGCCCCCAACCTGTCAATGAGCTCATCAGCTCTAGGTATGGGGTGAGCATCAGTCCTAGTGACTGCATTTAGACCTCTGTAGTCCACACAGAATCTTAATTCTTTCTTCCCACCTTGGGGATTAGCTTTGGGTACCAGTACCACTGGACTGGACCAAGGACTATCAGAGGGCTCAATTACCTTCAGGTCCAACATCTTAGCCACTTCAGCTTTGATGTTGGCCTTGACCTGGTCAGACAGCCTGTACAGCTTGTTCTTGACAGGCAAGCTGTCACCAGTGTCAACATCATGGACACACCAATTGGTGAGTCCAGGGGTCAGGGAGAACAGACTAGCAAACTGTCCCAAGACTTGCTTACAGTCTTGTTGTTGCTGATCTGTCAGTTTGGGAGAGAGTACCACTCCCTCCACTGACCCATCTTTTTCCTTTGAGGACAGGAGGTCTGGCAGAGGTTCACCCTCCTCCTCCTTCCCTTCATCAGTGACCATCAGCATGGTCATGTCTGCCCTGTCCTGGTGGGGTTTCATCCTATTAACATGCAGGATCCTGTGTGGATTCCTGGGGGTGCCAAGGTCCACCAAGTAGGTGACCTCACCTTTTTTCTCTAGGATTGGATAGGGCCCAGTCCATTTGGCCTGTAGTGCCCTAGGAGCCATGGGCTCCAAAACCCACACCAGCTGTCCTGGGTGATACTCAGGCATGGTAGCCTTTTGATAATGCCAGAGCTTCATGAGCTCCTGACTGGCCTCCAGGTTTCTGCTTGCCTTCTTCATATACTCAGCCATGCGAGACCGCAGGCCTAGTACATAATCCAGGACATTCTCCTTGGCTTCCTTGAGAGGCTTTTCCCAAGACTCTCTCACCAAGCACAATGGGCCTCTTACAGGGTGCCCAAACAGTAACTCAAAGGGGCTGAATCCAACCCCCTTCTGTGGCACCTCCCTGTAGGCAAACAGCAGGCATGGGAGGAGGACATCCCATCTCCTCCTGAGTTTGTCAGACAAACCCATGATCATGCCCTTCAGGGTCTTATTGAATCTTTCCACCAGACCATTGGTCTGTGGATGGTAGGGTGTGCTGAACTTATAAGTAACACCACACTCCTCCCACATGGCTTTCAGATAGGCTGACATAAAGTTTGTGCCCCTATCTGAGACCACCTCCTTTGGGAATCCCACTCTGGTGAACACACCAAGTAGGGCCCTAGCCACTGTGGGTGCAGTGACTGTCCGGAGGGGTATTGCCTCAGGGTACCTGGTGGCATGGTCCACTACCACCACAATATACCTGTTACCTGAAGCAGTTGGTGGGTCTAGGGGACCAACAATGTCAATCCCCACCCTCTCAAAGGGAGTCCCAACCACTGGCAGTGGAATCAAGGGAGCCTTTGGTTTGCCCCCTGTCTTGCCACTGGCTTGACAGGTGACACAGGAGCTGCAAAACTCCCTGACTTTTTCTGACATTTCAGGCCCAAAAAAATGGTTGACCAGCCTGCTCCAGGTCTTGGTCTGTCCCAAATGACCAGCTAAGGGGATATCATGGCATAAGGTAAGGAGGAATTCTCTATACTTTTGGGGGACCACTACTCTCCTAGTAGCCCCTTCTTTAAGGGTCCTAGCCTCAGTGTAGAGAACTCCATCCTCCCAGTAAACCTTGTGGGTACCACTGGTATCCCCTTGTTCTTGCCTGGCAGCAGTCTGCCTCAGGCCCTCAAGAGTGGGACACTCTCTTTGTCCCTGGCACAAATCTTCTCTGGTGGGCCCACCTGCCCCTTGCAGTTCTGCCAAGTCAGGCAGAGTTTGCAGGGAAGGTGTCCCTCCCTCAGAGTTCAGATCCTCCCCCTCAGGGTTGGATTCTTCCTGACCCTCTGTACTTGTTGGGGCTGGTAAGCCAGACCCAGTGCCCTTTCTCTTCTTCTTGGAGGCTTGGCCCATTGTTCCAGGGTCCAAGTGTCCAGCATTTCCCTGTTGTGCTGCCTGTGACCTGGTCACAGCACACACCCATTCAGGGAGGTCCAGCATCTGTGCATGGACCCTTCTCTCCACTTCTGACCATTCAGATGCTTCAAGATCATTTCCCAGCAGACACTCTACTGGGAGGGCAGGAGCTACAGCTACTTTTTTAGGGCCAGTCACACCTCCCCATTCCAGACTCACCATAGCCATGGGATGGAGTTTGGTTCTGCTATCTGCATAAGTCACCTGGTGGAAGACACCAGGTAAGACCTGCTCTGGAGAAACCAGCTTTTCTGTGACCATTGTCACACTGGCTCCTGTATCTCTCAGAGCTTCCACTTCAGTCCCATTGACTTTAGGCCTCTGCCTATACCTCTGCATGATGGGAGGTAAGGTGGCCATAGTTGCAATGTCCACCCCACCCACGGATACTAAGGTGACTTCAGTGTACCCTGATTCCACCCCTGGGCCAACTTCCACCCCCAACCCTACACTAGCAATCCCCTGGGATTGCCCACCAGTGGGGGGCTTCTTGGTGCAGATAGCATCTCCTCTTTTATGTCCTGGCTGATAACAGTCAAAACACTTGCCGGCCTTAGCAAGCTCCTGAAACTTTCCTGCTTTAGCAGGATCAAAATTCTTTCCCTGATACCCTTTCCCTTTAAAAGTGAATTGGCTCGGGGCTCCCCCTCCCTGAGAAGTTTTTGGGGACTCTTGTGAGGACTCTTTGGGTTTTTTGTCATCTTTCCCTTGGTTTTTCCCCTGAGAAGAACCATGTCCTCCCTTTTTCTGATCACCCCCTGGGGGTCTCTGGTTAACTCTAGTTCTTAACCAGTCATCTGCTGCCTCCCCCAGCTCTCTGGGGTTGGTCAACCTAGAGTGTACTAGATACTGGCGGAGCCTCTCTTGGACACAATTAGTTAGAAGGTGCTCCCTCATAATCAAATTGTACAGCCCCTCAAAGGTACTTACCCTGTTGCCCTGTATCCAGCCCTCCAGTGCTTTTACTGAAATGTCCACAAAGTCCACCCAGGGATGGGTGCTTGTCTTTTGGGTGTTTCTAAACTTAAGCCTATACTGCTCTGGGGTTAGACCAAACTTTTTAGTCAAGCAACTCTTCATACTGGGGTATGAGTCTGCATCCTCCCCACTCATGGTTAGGAGCCTATCCCTCCCAGAGTTGGGAACTAACTCCCAAAGGAGTGAACCCCAGTACTGAGGCTTGACTTTCCTCATCTGGAGGGCCCTCTCAAAGGCCCCCAGCCACTTATCTATGTCATCCCCCTCTACATAGGCAGGAACCACCCCTTTGGGTAATCTGGGGGCAAAACCCCCACCCAGGGACACCTCAGTTTCTTTCTCGCTGCTTCCATCTTTTTTTTCTTTGCTTGCCCACTTTTTCTTTTCTAGGGCAAGCTTATCTGCTTCCAAAGCTATGTAGGCTAGCTGGGCTTCCAGCTCTCTCTCCCTGATGGATGGGTTCTCTCCTCCTGAAAGGACCCTCTTCCTACCACTAGCTTTGGGTCTGCCCCTAGTGACTGTGTCCAGTGAGGACCGTTCCTCCTCTTCCTCACTTGGGGTCTGATGCCTTCCCTCCCCTGAGTGGTTAGAGTTAGAATCTTCCTCTTTTTCTTCCTCCTCTGGAGCTTCCTCTGTCTCTACCTCTTGGGCCTCAGCCCATGCTGTCAGGGATTTAATCAGGATTTGCTTCCTGAGATCAGGGGTTGCAGGCAACCCTCTCTCAATACACAACCCCCTAAGCTGGACTACTGTCTGTGTGGGTAGGCTAGCCAGATCAAGCTCCATGGTTCCCTAGTTTTGTGTCAACAAAAACTTTTTGCAAAAATTGGTAACAAGAATTTAGAAAAATTAAAAAAATTCAATAATTGAAATTAATCCAAATTAATTAAAAAAAAAAAAAAAAAAAAATTAACAATTAAAAACAATTTTTGCACTAGGACAATTTAAAGGATTTTTAATTTGTTTTATCTAAAACTGTAACGTGATATTGAACACAAGTACAGGATCCCGTCGCTGCTTCCAATTATGTTGGAAAATGGGTTATTGGTAGGGCAGGTAGGTACCTACACCTAGCAACAAGCCACAAACCTCCACATAAGTACAGTTAGGTCTCAGTAAATTAATCCCAGCTCTACCCTTGGTAGCTTGGCATCGAGCGTCAAGGCTTAACTTAGGAGACAAAGTGTAAAGCATTCAAATATCACACAACAGTAATTAAATAAAACACAGGAAACAGTTTAAAAATCCAAAACCAATTTATAAAAATAGCTTATATTTTTATCTTTAAAATGACACAAAAACGATTAAAATCGGTTCAGGGGAACCGGAGATATGAATTTTTAAAGTATTATTATTTTCTAGCGCTTAGAAACAAAAAGCGCCAATCGGGTCATCTGGTTGCACCAGGACCGGGGCAAAGTCAAACTTTCAGGCCGACCGCGATGGAGCCCTGCTCGGCTACAAGTCGCGGGAGGCCTCGGTTAAAAAGTTACCTTCTGACTTAGTCTCTTTTTTGATGTTTTTCTTCCCCGGGACGAACCTGCCAGTTGGATCCGACCTCCTGGAGCCCTTGTCCGGATACGCGAAGTCGGTTTCCTCGGTGGTGATTTTTACCTTCGGACTTAGTCGTTTTTTCGAGATGAAAATCCTTCGACCGGGGTAAACCTGGATCTTGATCCGACGTCCGTGGAGCCCTTCTCGGATACGATGGCTGGAAGGTCCCGGTCAACTTTTTACGTTCGGACTTAGTCTCTTTTTTGGATGTTTTTCTTTACCGGGACGAACCACGAAGTCAGGCCGGGTCGCGGTTGAGGCAAGCCGGCTAGAATTTCCGCGTCGGGTCGGTCACTTTATGGAGCTTTTTTTCAAAAATTCTCCAATCTTTTCCAAACTTCTGGGGCTTCACCCAGATGTTCTTTTAAGGTTCTTTTGGGGTCCACAGCTCACCCCAAGGGTCCAGAAGTTCTGTGATGGTCCTTGGGAAGTGCGGACTTCAACTCCCAGAGTACACCTGGCGCAAACTCCTTTTTGGCCACTGGACAGTGGTCAGCTGGTCACTTTTTCAGGAGTTGGTGCAGGGGACTCTGGTTAGCAATTTTTCACCTGTAGCAAACAGGGAGTCCCTCCTTAAACCAGTGGAAGCCAGGCAAAGTCCTTCTTGTGGTGAAGCCCAAGTGTGCAGCTGGTGCAGTCTTTCTGAGTGCAGGGTCCAGGTGCAGGCCAGGGGTCCAGCAGGGCAGTCCTTCTTCTCCTTGTAGTTCTTTCTTCTTGAAATTTGGTGGGGATCTGAGGCGTGGGTGCAGGTCTGCCAGTTTTATCCTTGCTCCTGGGTGAAAAGCAGGGGGGCCCTGGTTCTCCAATCAGGGACAGGGTCGTCCCCCTGTGATGACCACTTCCTGGGAAGTGTGGCAAAAATCCATCCCAGAAGGCAACAGTCTCTAAAAATCCAAAATGGATGAATCTGATTTTTGGAGGAGAGATCTGGCTGAGCCCACCCACTGGTGTGGCTAAAAATCATAAACACACCCCTCTCCTGCCCTCTCCTAATCTAATCAAGGGGGCACCTAGCTGTCTGGGGTTGCAGGATGTGGGGGTGTTGTTGGGTGCTCCAGATGTCCTTCTCTGCCTTTGAAGACCAGTTTGGCAGCCCTCCCCCTTCCTGCCTCACCATCTGCTGAGGGGAGATTCTCTCCCCCAAGCACATTCCTTTGTGTGAAGCCAGGCCACTTCACACCTCATTAAAGTGGCCTGGCAGAAGCTGCTGCAGGCTGGCCAATCAGAGCACAGCAGCAAAAACAATGCAGAGCTGAAATTGGCAACTTTTTAGGTAAAGTCTAAACTTTTTACCTGCACTAGTTATATTAAATCCAACAACTGGAAGTTGTGGGATTTATTATAACAATCAATTTGATACCAAATTCTTGGTATGTAACATTTAAGGAGACTTTAAAATTTAAAATAAAGTCTGCCCATTCTAGCCTATGAAGGCCATTTACTTCAATTAGGGAAAAACAAATTTGGCTGTTTTTACCTCACCAGGGCTTATAAATCTATTTTTATAAAGTCCCTGCTTATAGTTACATGGCACCCAGCCCTAGGGGCACATAGGGCACACCTTAGGGGTGACTTATATGTAAAAATAAGGTAGTTTAAAACTTTGGAAGTACCTTTAATTCCAAAGTCGAATTTGCATATAACTTTAATTTAAAAGCAGCCAGCAAGGTAGGCTTGCTTTTAAAATGACACTAGGCACCTCAGCAATGCACCTAGGTGTGCACCACCTATGCTGTGGTCCCTAAACCTACATGCCCTACCATATACTAGGGACTTATAGGTAGGTTAACTTAGCCAATTATAATTAGCCTAATTTGCATATCCATTTTACACAGAGCACTGGCCCTGGGACTGGTAAGCAGTACCCAGGGCACAGCCAAGAGTCAGTAACCACCAGTACCTATCCAGAAAGAGTGGGGGTGATCAGGCAAAAAAAAAGGACTTTCCTACACTACAACTGTGAAGTGTGCAGGAGTTCCGAACTGGATCCATGCCAGTCAGACGAAAAAGGTGACGTGTCCAACTGATGAGGAAGTTGAGTTGTTGAAAGGACCGACAACAGACAAGGAAGTCTCAGGGCCGGAGAGAGATCAAAGGGGAACAGAGATAAAAGGAGAGCCCGTTGAGGACGGCTTTGTCACTCCAGTAAGAGACGAGGGAGAAGAGATCCCAAGGGGTGACTGTGAGCCTATCTCAATTGAGGTAGCAGAGGAGCCTAGTCAGAAGGAGGCTCTCCCAGAAGCAGACAATTCTGACAATGAGCAAGAGCACTTGACAGACCCAGAAGGCGAAGGAGTTGAGGCGGAAGAGAGTCAAAGTGTCCAGACTCCTCCTGAGCAGATTGCAGGTCCATCAAGTGAAAATGCCATAGAGCAAAGAGAGAAAGAAGGGTTGCCAACAGAGAGATCAAAGACCAGAGAGATACTGAAATTAGACAAGTGGCCAGATGCCATAGAGGAAGAAGTAGACACAACAAGGAGAGAAGATCTAAGTGAAGGAGAGCTGCAAGGTGATTGCAAATTGAAAAGGAAGAGAGTAGCAAATAGAAGGTACGCGGGTCCTGAATGGATGTATGTGACTACATCTGAATGGCAACAGTTTGGGGCGTTTTCTTTTGACCGAGAAGTCCCAGGTCAATATTTTGGCACCTGAGTCTGGCCGAAGGGACTGAATTGGTGTAAAGATTTGAGTTAGAATTGAGATAGAGAAAAGAGACTGATAATTTACCGGATGAGACTTTGAGACCCTGAATTGACTTTTGAAAGCCGATTTTGACGAGCTGCTAACCTGAATTGACAAGGGATCCTGGGAGTGAGACTGAAAGCTGTAAATAATTGCTGAAAGAAGATTTGCTTGTTTTGACTTTGCTGCAAGAGAAAATATTATTGTTCTTGTTTTAAATAACCATCCTCCACTTTCTGATTCTTTACAGATCATGGCTAATACTAGGCAGGAGAATAGAGGGAGCAGGCATTGTAAATACTTGGGTATTGGTTTAGGTATTGCGTGTGTAATTTTGGTTGTGGTTGTGATTGTGGGCATGACACTAATGGATAAGAGTGGGACAAACAATGCTTCAGTTCCTAAAACTACTACCGTAATAACGGCTTTGGAGAGGTTTGAGCTGGATGAGAGATACTTACATGAGGGAACTAATGCCAAGGGGGAACTTCCCTCTAATGTTTTCTATTGCTTGCTGAGTGAGTACGTTGAGACAATGGATGCAAAGGATTGTTCTGTGTGTACACAGATTCCTACTTCTGTACAAGAAGGGGTTACCTATCATAGCTTGCCACTAACCTATGGGATAAGTTGTAGTCTGTTACTAACAAGGTTTTATAACCCGGAGGATATTCAGTACTTCTATTCTAATCATGATTTACGGGGTCATTACAACATTGACGGTAAAAGCCGATTACCGCTGTGCAGAAGACCGCCAACACACCGACGTGGCAGTGGAATTCCGCCACAGTCATTATGACCCACAGCTCGGAATGTGCCAAAATCCAGACACCCACACAAGTCCGCCACATCAAAGGTCAGTGATAAACTGGCGATAATAAAACCTTCACCGTCACACCAACGGGAATACACCCACACTATCACGACCCATCTTTCAACCGAGGTATTCCATTGGCGGTACATACCGTCGCACTCAAAATACATGCACATTTACAAAGCACTACCACATTGGACAATTCCAAATACACACACCTGATACACATACACACACCACTCCTACACACCCAATACAATATAAAACACACACCCACATCATCCACAAACCTTTACATCAACAAGTGCGACTGAAGGCCAGAGAGAGACACCACCATCTACAAACTAGCATCCACAGGCACTCAACACCATCACTCACACAACATCCAAGCACCTCACACAACACACCTCTATTTCAAAGAAGCTTTATTGCGGCTACAAGAGCCAAAAAAGCACGAGCAGTAATAAATACAAGTAAATGCACATAATAAAATAAAATTGCAGGTAAATATGGTGATAAAAGGGAGTAAAACATAAATAAAAATTAAAATGGAATAAAAATGAGATAAAATAAAATGGAATGAAATTAGATGAAATGAGATGAAATGAAATGCACTGTGCAGGATGTTGGGACAGTCTTATTTGGAGTCTTTGTCCAGGAGAGTTTTCCCTCTAATAAGCCAACTAGCTCCGAGGAATTTGGCGATAGCGATCACTAGCGTTGGCCTGGTGTCTGATCTAAGGATTCGCAGAGCTAGCGCAGAGCAGCGTGCTCCCAGTAGTCTGCATGCCGGGGCCAGCCATTTCCTACGGGGGGCAGTATACGCGGGGCATGCAAAAAGGAGGTGAGGGAGATTCTCGACGGGGGCTTTGCAAGCAGGGCATGCGGTGGATTCGTTGTGTGACCAGCTGCTGGTGAAAAGTCTTAATGGGAGTGTTCCAATGCGGAGCTGGAAGTACAGTTTCCTTTCCCTTGGGACCGTGATTAGGTCCCAAAAAGTTTCGTACTTGCATGACTCTTTTAGGTTGGCAAAGTCACAAGATAATGTAGTGTGGAGTGCAGCCCGAGTGTCTTCGTTGTTGGCCCTTTGCCAGTAAAGTTTCTTTAGTTCGCTTTTCGAGGGAAAGACTGACGTGGCTGGTGAGTTCCAGAGATCATCGAGCCCGATAGAGTGAAGTAAATCCTTGATGGATCGTAGCCAGGGGATTCTGTGCAGGTGGTCGGCTTTTAGGATGACCTGTAGAGCTTCGGTGAAGATGTCAAGTTCCGGAGTGGTCCAGAGACGTCGCCAGTACAGCAGAGGTCGCAGGCGGGCTTTGTGACCAATGCGTTTGATGCCGAGGTCCTTGAAAAGAGGGAACAGTGGGGTGCTTAGCGGAAGGGACACAAGATTTCTTAAGAAGTTGTTTTCAGCGGTGGTTAGGTCTTGGGTTTTGGTATAACCCCAAAGTTCAGCCCCGTAGAGCGCTGAGGAAACTGCCTGGGATTCGTATAACTGTAATGCTGGGCAAATTGGTTTTGTGTGTGAGAGGTGGAAATTTTTTAGTAGAGCCCCAGTTGTTTGTCTTAATTTAAGGGCTTGTTTTCCTATGTGTGGCTTCCAGGACATGTTGTCAGTGAGTGTTATGCCCAGGTAGCTGAAAATGCCCACCTTCTCGAGTGAGGAGCCCTCTAAAGTAAATTTCCCTTTGAAAGATCTGTGGGGATTAAGGGTCATTAGTTTGGTTTTCGTTGCGTTGATTTCGAGTCCCTGGGATGAACAGAAATGCTCGAAGCACGCAAGGAGTTTCCTTAGACCACTAGGGGTCTTAGATATCAAAAGAGTGTCATCGGCAAAAAGTAAGACTGGGATTTTTTGTGTGCCAAGTGAAGGTGCGTCAGCCTGCAGTCTGAGAAGGGAGGGGACAATTTCGTTGATGTACAGGGAAAAGAGGGTCGGGGCAAGTACGCAACCTTGCCGCACACCCCTAGAGACGTGGATTCTATCGGTAAGTTGGCCCTTGTTGCCCCACCTGACTTGTGCGTAGTTGTCCTCGTGGAGTCGTATCAAAATGGCAAGGATGTGTTCCGGGATTCCCATCCGAGAGAGAGTGACCCACAGTTTGTTGCGAGGTACTAGGTCAAAGGCAGATTTGAGGTCCACGAAAGCTACATAAAGGCTGCCTTTACCAATGAACACTGTTTTCCAATATAATAATAGGAATCTGAGGGCTTGATCAGTGGTGGAAATCTTCTTTCGGAAACCGGCTTGGAGGGGGCTAAGGATATCGTGGTCAATTATCCATTCTTCTATCTTCCCTAGGAGGCAGTGGCAGAAGACTTTTTGGACACAGTCAATTAGACTAATGGGTCTATAGTTACAGGGAAGAGATCTGTCGCCCTTTTTAAAGATTGGAATAACAATGGCCGCTTTCCAAGAGTCGGGAATTGGCGCCCCAGATGCTATTGCGTTAGCTAGAATGGTGAGATATCTTGACCAGGATGCTAGGTCTGTTGAGAATAGGTCTGCTGGGACGCAGTCTGAACCAGGGGCCCTGCCGCGTTTTAGAGTGCTTAGAGAATAAGTTATATCACTTTGGGAGAACAACAGGGGTGCTGCGGTGGTTGGTGCTGATGAGTGAAGTAGGAGGGGGCCCGTACAAACAGAGGTGGGGCTATCATGATCAGGGGAGTACAGACTACTAAAGTGGGCTATCCAGTCTCTTGGGGCAATATTGGTTGTGATGTCCAAACCACTGGTTTCTGGGCCTCGCGCTGCCAGGGACCAGAACAGGCTATAATTTCTCTCGCGCACAGCGTCGCTGAGTGCTGTCCACCATTTGCTATCTTGATCACGCTTGGCTATGCATATTGCAGATTTATAGGACTTCCTAGCTACGCGGATGGCGATGGGGTCCTTGGATTTAATGGCTTGAACTAGGCGCTTGTTTAGGGACCGGCACGTTTTGTTGAACCAGCGGTGCCTGGCTTTGGGTCGTTTGTCGTCGTGGGCTGGGGGTGCTGAGAAGTGGGCTGCGATATCCCTAAAGCAGGAGGTGTGGATTGAGCTAATTTCCTGGTGGGGTGTTGCAGAACCCGCCTCTAGGTCCCTTAGTGTGGATTTTAGGGTGTTGTTGGCAGCATTGATGAGTGCGGGCCGGGCCACAATATTGACCCATTTTAGGTGTCTTTTGTTGTTGGCCAGGTTAATACCCTCGGGTGCTACTGCTGCGGGGTTAGACGTGGCTGGGAGGTTACCTAGGGCTAATGTGTGGACAGAGAGAGGGTTGTGATCACTTTCGGTCCTTTCGATGATTGTCATGTCGATGACTAGAGGCCATAATCTTATATCGAATAGGCAATAATCGATTCTGCTGGTGTGGTTCGTTTTGTTGTATGTGTGACTACCGTTGGTGTCTGAGTTAGTTCTGCCATTTAGCGCCCTGAGTCCAAACTCCATGGTCAATGATTTAACCTGAATGGCAACCGACGTCCACCTTTTGATGGGTGGAATTGACAGGGCGGGGATAGACCAGGCTTGATCTTCCTCGCGGGTGGACCTGAGATCGTCCCAGTCAAGGGGTTCGAATGTGACGTTGAAGTCCCCAGCCACAATGGTTTTATGATGGCGGGGATAATTTTGTAAGAGGGCTACGAGGGCGCAGAGGGTTTTGGAGACTTGACCCCCCCTGACCCCTCGAGCGTAGATATTAAAGATGTTCACCACAGAGTCAGGCCCAAAGGATAGACGAAGGCCTAACAGGTCGGGAGAGGCGGTAGGTAGCTGTGATATATGGCAGCTAAGCGATGTTTTGATCCAGATGGTCAGACCCCCTGAGGGCCTGCCTCTCGTGCTGGCCACAGCGGGGATGTGGAAATTTGAGTAGCCTGTTCGGAAGAGTGGGTCGAGTGACCATGTTTCCTGTAGGAGACATATGTCATGTTCGTCAATAAATGAGGAGAAGGATGGAAGGGGAAGAATAGATTTCAGACCTGCCACGTTCCATGAGACAAGTCGTACCCCAGATTGTGACTGAGTTGTCCTGCCTAAATGCCCGGGGTTTGTGAAGTTGGCTGTCGGGGGTTGGTTTGGCAGATGTGGCTGAGGGAGCAGAGATGGGTTGATACCAATGTTTGCCCGTGAGGCTTGTGGTGGTTGGTGATGTTCCTCTGTTGGAACAGGCCTGGTCCTGATCAAGGAGATGCTTGCGGGCCTAGACAGCAGCTCTAGGTTTGGTGGGCAATGTGCCTGCAAGATGGGTGGAGCATCGTTGTCATGATTGCTCGGTGAGCCGGAAATGGTCGCGGTGTCATGGGTAGGGGGGTGAAGACATGGACAGACAGTGGTGGGGTAAAAGGAGGATCTGGGGGTGATAGATGTTGGAAGGTTGCAAGGTTTGCCTGCATAGATTTTAGGTGGGGCTGTGAGTCAATCATGTTTACCAAGAGGGGATAGGTTTTCTGCCGGGTGGTAACTCGGGCATTCCTCGTGGAGCGTAGGTGACCTGGGCTGTTTAAACTGGATGCGTGAGTGTGCAGGTGGGCTTGTTCTTGCGTCTAGGGCCACCAGATTGTTCGCCATGGTCCTGTTCTTGAGTGTCAGTTTTAGGATATCAAAGTGAGTTCCCGGGTCTGGCTGTCGTACTACGGTAATTAGGTCCTCACGTATTATGGATCGGCAGCCTCTAACATGGCGAATCCAGTGGATTGCCTTGTTTTTGATAGAGTCTACCCCTTCCTTGCGCGCCAATGTGGTTAACTTGGGAACGTTAACCATTAGAACTATATTACCTAAATGGGACTGGTCAGTGGCTGGTTGCGTAGAGTATTTTGAGGCGGTGTTGCTCATGGGTTTGAGGGTATTATGATAGATGTCTAGTGAGTTTCCTATGCCTAAATTGTGGAAGAGGGGAGTCTGGTGGGAGTTCATGGTCTTTTCTTTGGTAGGGTGAGGGCCAGCGTGGCTAGAAGCGGAGGAGTTGGGCGAGTTTGTTGTGATGCCTGATAGGATTGGATTTTGGGCAAGGTTACTGGTGGTCGTGTTATTTGCGTGGGTTAGCTGTTTTACTATTGCAAGTAATGAGTTAACCATATGCTTGAGTTCTGTGACTTCCTTCCTTAGAGCTTGTATGTATTCGATATGCTGTGGGGTTACATGAGGAGAGTGCGTGTTGGTTGCTGCTGGCCCATCTGCCAGGGTGTCTGGGTTGATGTCGTCGCGTGATTCAGGGAGGTTGGTTAGGGGATTGAAGCGGTTACTGAGCTGGATGGAATCGTTGGTGGCAAGTGGTAGGTCTTCTGCTAGGGAGGGGGCCGCATGGGTGATAACGTTCCTATTTTCACCCACCCCTGTAGTGTCAGTAACTTGTTGCCCACGTTTCACGAAAATCTCAGCGATTTTCATGGAACCTTCCTTCCTGCTAGTTGAAGTGGGCCCCTCCCCAGTTGCAATAGAAATGTTACCCTGGGGGCTAGTTAGTATTCCGTTGCATTCGCCCAGGAGAGAGTCGATTCTATCCATAACGCAGTTGCTAGCTGCATGCTTATGCCTTTTTCGCTTGGCTTTTAGTACTGCCCCGGCCCCTGCCTCTATTGCTTTCCTTTTGCCCATCTGGTGTTAGTGTAGGTGCAAGGTTAAATGATAAGGTGTCAGATTAAATGGAACAGCTGACTGGGGAGACAGAGTAGGAAATAACAAAAGGGACTGAGTACAATATGGCCTTCTTGGGAGATAGATGTTAGGGGAGTGGCCCAGCCCAGCCTCTGTCAGCCGCTGACGGGCGCAGGACGGGCCCGCCCTTGGCCCGGGCTTCGCCCGGGCGCCGCCCGCGCGCGTCCCGCGCTGCGGGAGCGCGAACGAGTTTTAAAGGGCTCCTGCCCCGCCTCCAAAGAACACACAGCGCTTCCCGCGACGGCGGGAGCGCGAACGAGTTTTAAAGGGCTCCTGCCCCGCCTCCAAAGAACACACAGCGCTTCCCGCGACGGCGGGAGCGCGAACGAGTTTTAAAGGGCTCCTGCCCCGCCTCCAAAGAACACACAGCGCTTCCCGCGACGGCGGGAGCGCGAACGAGTTTTAAAGGGCTCCTGCCCCGCCTCCAAAGAACACACAGCGCTTCCCGCGACGGCGGGAGCGCGAACGAGTTTTAAAGGGCTCCTGCCCCGCCTCCAAAGAACACACAGCGCTTCCCCTAAATATCACCCCACACATCACAACACACACCACCCCACACATCACCCACACCACCCCATGGCACCGTAAAGACACCCCAGGTTCTCTGAGGAGGAGCTCAGGGTCATGGTGGAGGAAATCATCCGGGTAGAACCACAGCTATTCGGTTCACAGGTGCAGCACACCACCATAGCTAGGAAGATGGAGCTATGGCGAAGAATCGTGGACAGGGTCAACGCAGTGGGACAGCACCCTAGAACACGGGATGATGTCAAGAAGAGGTGGAACGACCTACGGGGGAAGGTGCATTCCGTGGTGTCAAGACACCACCTTGCGTTTCAGAGGACTGGCGGCGGACCGGCCCATCTGGAACCTCAGGACAGTCGGTTCCCCTCACACTGGCACTGGCCACTACAGAGCTTCCCCCCTCTGGAAACACCAGCACAGCACACACCCAGCGGGCCCATACCACTGTCCCCAGGACACGTCAATCAGCAGTGTGTCCACCACTACAGGGAACCCAGGCTAACCCACCACCCCAACAACACCAGGGACCTGGGGGCAGTGGTAGTGGGCACACAGTTCAGGGGACAGAGGCCCAGGAACACCGGGGAACTGGGAGGACTGCTGTGCGACAGGGGGAGGACAGGCCCAGGGAACCCACTCTCCACGAGGGCCTCTCCAACATCATGGGAGCCTACCACCATTCCCAGGAGACAATGGCAACGGTACTGGCCAAGTTTCAGGAGACCCAGCGGCTGCAGGAGGAACAGTATTTAGGCTTCAGGGAGGAACTCAAATCCATCAATTCCACCCTGGGCACCATTGTAGGGGTGCTGAAGGAACTCGTGAACACCAGGAGGGACACTGTGGCACAACAAGGGGCCCCTGACACTAGCCTGGACGATGAACTGCCCACCACCCCTCGCCGGTGCTAGTGGACAGGTGGCACAGCCACAGGACCACCACACCAGCACCCCACCCCCTGCAGATGGAGAACCACCCCGCAAGCGGTCCCTGAGATCCAGGACAAAGACAGAGGAAAATGCCAAGACCCCAGCCAAGAAATGAGACCACCCGGATTGTCATCCTTCTGTCCCACTTTGTCACCCTGTCCATACTTAAACTACCCTAGCTCCACTTCCTATGCACCTGTGAGACTAATAGACTGGACTCTGCCATGGACATTCCTCCACCATCACCCCTGACCATTTTACAACCACCTCCACTATTGAGCACTTAAATAAACACCCTAAAGTCACAAAACAATCAGGAGTCTGTCTGTGCTTTCAAAAATGTGTATTAGCAATAACAGTGGCAAAATGCTATATCAAATGTAATGTCAACATACCTATGTCACACAGCTCTAGTCCATGCGGAAACAAAGCAGATGTCACACAGTGGGACCCACATCTGTGAAATCATAAGGGAAAGTGACAACTCAGTGACCATACACTGGGTGAAAATGACAGACAGATGAGAGGTAGTAGAATGAAATCAGATGTAGCAGGCAGTGTTGTCTTCTTACCTGTGTCTCACTGGAAGTATTGCAGGATCACCGTGTTCCTGTTGTCTATGTCCTCTTCTTCTGCTCCCTCGTCTTCACTGTCCACAGGCTCCACAGCTGCCACAACCCCTCCATCTGGACCATCCTCCTGCAGAAAAGGCACCTGTCATCGCAAAGCCAAGTTGTGAAGCATACAGCAGGCCACGATGATCTGGCATACCTTCTTTGGTGAGTAGAATAGGGAACCACCTGTCATATGGAGGCACCGGAACCTGGCCTTCAGGAGGCCGAAGGTCCTCTCTATAACCCTCCTAGTTCGCCCATGGGCCTCATTGTAGCGTTCCTCTGCCCTTGTCCTGGGATTCCTCACTGGGGTCAGTAGCCATGACAGGTTGGGGTAACCGAGTCATCTGCAAATGTCGAGGGACAACTGTTAGACACACACTAACTCATAGGGACATCCCCAGGCCCAGACACCTAGTCACACTGTATTTGGTCCATGTCCTCACCTAAAAGCCACACACGGTGCCTCTGGAGTTGCCCCATCACATAAGGGATGCTGCTATTCCGTAGAATATAAGCGTCACGCACTGAGCCAGGAAATTTGGCATTCACATGGGAGATGTACTGGTCTGCCAAACACACCATCTGCACATTCATCGAATGGTAACTCTTCCAGTTTCTGTACATCTGTTCACTCCTGCGGGGTGGACCAAGGCCACATGTGTCCCATCAATGGCACCTATGATGTTGGGGATATGCCCCAGGGCATAGAAATCACCTTTCACTGTAGGTAAATCCTCCAGCTGAGGGAAACCGATATAGCTGCACATGTCTTTCAGCAGGGCAGACAACACTCTGGATAACGCGTTGGACAAGATAGGCTGGGACATCCCTGATGCTATGGCCACTGTTGTTTGAAAAGACCCACTTCCCAGGAAATGGAGTACTGACAGCACCTGCACTAGAGGGGGGATTTCTGTGGGATGGCCGATAGCTGACATCGGGTCTGGCTCCAACTGGGCACACAGTTCCAGGATTGTGGTACGATCAAGTCTATAGGTGATGATCACATGTCGCTCCTCCATTGTCGATAGGTCCGCCAGCGGTCTGTACACCGGAGGATGCCGCCATCTCCTCACATGCCCCAGCGGACGGTGCCTATGGAGGAGAACAGCGAGCAGATAGTCAACCAACTCTGAGGGACGTAAACACAGCTTAATCGGAAAAAAATTGAAATCCGACATATGCCTGCATTAGTGTTTAAGCAAGGCCTAGATGTGTGTGACGCAGTCCAAAATAATGCCATGTGGCCCCCTGATATGGCGGCTGCCTGACCTGTAAAGTGGGACAAGGAGATATGAGGTTACTGCGCTGGCATTGTACACCGTCGCGGTAGGCGTTCGAAGACCACGGCGCAATCCTGCATTGGTTAACATTGGACCCTATGGGTCCCACTAGCCAATGACGATGTACGCCGGCGGTGACGGTACGCACCGCTGCGGACATGAGTGCCATTTTCTCTCTGTTCAATCACTTGATACCTGATCTTCGACAGGAGAGGACCTACACTGCAAGTGCTGCTGTGACCTCAGTCTGGAAGAGACAATGGCTTATGTGTCTGGGGAAAGTGCCTCTGCCTTCAGCATGGAGGAGTTGGAGAAACTAGTGGATGGGGTCCTCCCCCAGTACACGCTACTCTACGGTCCTCCAGACAAACAGGTAAGTACACTGTGAGCATGCTGTATAGGCAATGCCTGTGTGGAGTGGTGTGGATGAAAGATGGGGGGGTGAGAATGAGACGTGCATGAAACGACGGTGAGTGCATGTGCGTCATGGCAAGGGTAGGGATGCGGGCCCATGACTGTGATGGTGCGGATGGTAATATCTTCTCCTTTCCCCTGTACTATTCCTATAGGTCAGCACCCACCAGAAAAAGGACATTTGGCATGCCATCGCCAAGGAAGTCCGGACCCTGGGAGTCTACCACAGATGGAGCACCCACTGCCGGAAAAGATGGGAGAACATTCGCTGCTGGAGCAAGAAGACGTGGCGGCCCAGCTGGGGTTGACCTCCCAACGTGGGAGGGGTGCCCGTCGCACCATGACCCCCCTGATGTTCAGAATCCTGGCGGTGGTGTACCCGGAGTTGGATGGGCGCTTGAGGGCATCACAGCAGCCACAAGGGGGTGAGTACACTCTCATTCTGCTGATTCAGCATGCTTGGAGGTGTCTGGGTGTGGGAGGTGGGCTGTGGGTTCCCCTAGGCCAGGGCGAGTTTAGTAGGCAAGGTCCCTTCTTAAGGCAGGCCCTGTGGCACCCCACCTGTGTACAGTGCCAACTACTCCTAGTCAGGCTCCTGTGACATCCATGTGTGCAGCAATCGGGCATAGCCTTGTAACCCATGTCCCTGGGATTGATTAGGGAACTCCAAGTGCACGGCGTAGTGCAGGGGGCTTCTGTGTCTGTTGTGTCTGCCAACGGTAGCGGTATTGCATGCACTCAACATGTCTTTCTTCTGTCTACCCTCCCCTTTTTGTGGTCTCCCTGTTCTTGTGTGCATTAGCATCATCAGGCGGAGGAGCAGTGGCCCCAGAGCAGGAAGGAGCTGCATCCCACATGGCCCCGGAGGGCAACACAACGGAGTCTGAATTCTCCAGTGGGACAGAGGGCGAGGGGAGCTCCACGGCAGGGACAGAAGCTGAGACCAGTGATACGGACTCCTCCTCTGATGGGAGCTCCCTTGCGGTGGCGGGCCCATCTGTGCCCCCCGCATCTACAGGTACAGCTGCCACCACCCCTACCAGCACCGCCCTCCCTGCAGCCCCTCAGCGTGTGTCCCCTGCCCGCTCACCCAGGAGGGTGGGCATCTCCCTCGCCCCAGGCACCTCAGCCCCTGCCCGTGTCACCCCTGCTGCCCTCAGTGAGGAGGCCATTGACCTCCCCAGGTCCCTCACTGTTGGGCAATCTACTATTTTGAATGCCATCCAGGGTGTAGAGAGGCAGTTGCAACAAACCAATGCATACCTGGTGGGCATTCATTCTGGTCAGGCAGCCCATCAGCGAGCTTTTCAGACTCTGGCCTCAGCACTGATGGCAGCATTGTCCCTGTCTCTAGCCTCCCCCCTCCAACTTCCTCCACCCAGACCCAAACCCCTGTACCTCAGCCTATCCCAAGCACACCATCAGACCAGCATGCACACACCTCAACACACAAGGGAAGGTCTGGCAAACATAAGCACCACACATCCCACAGGCACTCACGCAAGCATCATGCACATGCAGACACACCAACATCCACTGCCTCCACTGTGTCCACCTCCTCCTCGTCACCCTCCTCCCTCCCTGTCCTGTCTCCACTCACACCTGCATGCACTACATCCTCAGCCACTACGTCCATCACCAGCACACCCAACACCACACCCCGCTCACGTGCAGTCACCACCCCCACTACCATTCACACAGCCCCTGTGTCCTCTACCAGTGTGTCTGTGAGCCCATCTCCCAAGGTACACAAACGCAGCCACACACCCACCCAACAGCCATCCACCTCACAACAGCCTCTAGCCCATGCACCTTCACCCAAAGTCACCAAACGTACACCTCCTACGACCACTACCTCTTCCTCCACTCCCAAACCCCCTCCATCTACCCGTCCCAATGTTCTCAAAAAACTTTTCCTGTCCAAACTTGACCTCTTCCCTCACCTCCTCCACCCCTTCAGTCTCCTAGGGCCCACCTCTCCAGGTCCCAACCCAGCACCTCAGCCACAACATTTGCGGGACCAGTGGTGCCAGTAGTAACCGGCTTCTGGAGTGCACCAGGCAGCAGGGCAGCCAGTGTGGCAAGGAGCCAGAGCACGGACAGTCCCCCACCTGTAAAGCACAAAAAGTTGTCCAGTGTCCGGCAGGAGAGAGGAAAGAAATCAGCCACCAAAGCCGCTCCCAGGGGTACAGTTGGGAGTGTGGAGACAGCTGCGCCACCATCCAAGGTGGGGAAGGGGCACAGTAAAACTGGCAAGTCTGGGAAAATCGGCACGGTGGACAAGACCACCACCAGCCCCGCTGCCCAGGACACCGCCGCCACCAGCCCTGCTGCCCAGGACACTGCTGCCACCAGCACCACTGCCCAGGACACCGCCGCTACAAGCACCGCTGCCCAGGACACCGCCGCCACCAGCACCACTGCCCAGGACACCGCTGCCACCAGCCCCGCTGCCCAGGACAGTGCCGCCACCAGCACCACTGCCCAGGACACCGCTGCCAACAGCACCGCTGCCCAGGACACCGCCGCGGCCAGCCCCGCTGCCCAGGACACCGCCGCCACCAGCCCCGCTGCCCAGGACACCGCCGCCACCAGCACCACTGCCCAGGACACCACCGCCATCCGCACCACTGCCCAGGACACTGCCGCAACAAGCACCACAGGCAAGTGAAAGCCAAAGATTCCGACGCTACTGAGGTCGCCACGGGCAGGATGAAGCACTCTGGGCACAAAGCCCCCTCCAGAACCAGTGGAGAAAGGCATCCCCTACCTAAGTCCTTGGCAGGATGAAGCACTCTGGGCACAAAGCCCCCTCCAGAACCAATGGAGAAAGGCATCCACTACCTCAGTCCTTGGAAGGACGAAACACTCTGGGCACAAAGCCCCCTCCAGAACCAGTGGAAAAAGGCATCCACTCACACAGTCCTTGGCAGGATGAAGCACTCTGAGCACAAAGCCCCCTCCAGAACCAGTGGAGATTCACATCCACTACCTCAGTCCTTGGCAGGATGAAGCACTCTGGGCAACAAGCCCCCTCCAGAACCAGTGGAGAAAGGCATCCACTCACACAAAACCTTGGCAGGATAAAGCACTCTGGGCACAAAGCCCCCTCCTGAACCAGTGTAGATTCACATCCATTCACACAGTCCTTGGCAGGATGAAGCACTCTGGGCACAAAGCCCCCTCCAGAACCAGTGGAGAATGTTATCCACTTGAGAGACTCTGGCTTTGCATTCCCCAGGATGCAGCAATGGGCAAACCACCCACTGTAGAGACTTGAGAGACTGTGGCTTTGCACTCCCCAGGATTGAACAGTGGGCAAACCACCCACTGTAGAGACTTGAGAGACTGTGGCTTTGCACTCCCCAGGATTGAACAGTGGGCATGGAGCCCCCTTGTGGATCTGGCGTCGTGCACTCATCCGGCTGAGGTGCGCCCCCTTCCCTTCCCCCTGAGGTGCCTGTTTTATTTCTATCTGATGCCACAGCAGTGTTCTCTCCATCTTGTTCGGGTATCTTGTGTGGGCCTCGCCCATGCCTTTTGGGCCCAGTGGTCCACGGACTATGATAGTGGAATACCTTGGACTTGTATTCTTGGTGTATATATTTGTTTATAGTGTACATATCTCTATATATGTATATATTTTAGATTACTGGATTTGAATATATTTCAGTCATTTGAGTCATTTCGTTTTGTTCTTGCATTCTTCCAGGGGGGTGTAACTGTAACATATTATGATGTATTAGTATGTGTGTTGTCGTGGGTGAGGGTGGGTGTGGGGGTTTTGCGTGTTGCGTGTGTGTGTCACTGTTTTTTACCTCCCCCCTCCCTGTGTCGTAGGTGCAGTACTCACCGTAGTCTTCGTCACCAGCGTTCGTGCTCCTGGTAGAGGAGCAGGAAGATAAAGGCTGGAAGAATCTGAAGTTCTGGTTCCATGGCGTCTTGATTCCTCGTGGGATGTGTAGAGGTGATCGTTTCCCCTTCCAAGTCCTGTTTCCGCCATGTTTTTGTTTGCGGTGAATCCGCCCCGGAAAAGATGGCGGATTGGACTGTTGTAATTCTGTGGGCGGTACATTGTCCTCCGCCTGTCTGTTGGCGGTTACAGCCGCGGTGTTTGTTTGTACCGCCTTGGCGGTCGGAGTGTTAAAGTGCCTGTCTATGTTGGTGGTTTCCGCCACGGTCGTAATTCCATTTTTTTCCGCCGGCCTGTTGGCGGTTTTACCGCCGCTTTAACACCGACAGCCAGGGTTGTAATGACCACCTTAGTGTTTTCTTATGTGCCCATAATAGAGGATTTGAGTGATGTAGCTAGATACTATAGTATAACGTTAGTTAAACGATTCTTTGAGCCAACATTGACAATTAGCACATCTTATGCTCACCGCAATAATTTGACATGCTTTCTTACACCTGTAGAGAAGAGCTTTTTAGATCACACGGATAATAGAAGGAGAGCATTAAAGGACAAATTAGAAAAAGGATTAAAGCAGCAAGCTTTTGCTAGTAATGAAGCTTATGGTGCAATTAGAGAGCAAGAGAAATTAGGTTTAGATGCATTACACATAAGGAAGCTTTGTATATCTAAGCTGAAATCATATTATGACAATGTGTTTGTGGGAATGAGTGAATGTAAGCATGTGTTTTTGTTTCAGAGTAAATGGACGTTTATGTTAAATGAACAGGATCCGGCGATTCCTGGGATACACTGTATATGTGGGCTTAGTGCTTATTACTGTCTTTCAAAGGGATGGTATGGGACATGTTATTTGGGGATAGATTTTCCCAAAGATATACCAACTTGATGACTTAAAGAAGTTTCCGAGATTGTCTGAATTACACCGTACAAGATAGAAAAGAGAGACCGCTGCTGGTGTAGTGGGAGATATATTTGGGGCGATAATTCCTTCAGCTGGAGTTATTCTGAACTCAATAAAGATTCAAAAGTTGTCTACTATTGTGGATAACATGCTGACAAGTTTTTCAGGAGCTATACTCCTAATGGATACTGAACTTGCTGCGGAGAGGGCTATGACTCTTCAAAACAGGCTTGCTTTAGACATTCTTTGCCATTCGGTAAATAGATGACCAAATCGCAATAATGGGTCTGTACATACCAAAATGCTTTTTTCTCGTCGCAAACGGTACGTACATATGGCCCCTGGTAGCTTCCTCCTGCGCCCTATCCTGTACACACAGCCATTAGGAGTGGATTTCAGAACTGAAAACAATATGTTAATGCAGACGCAGTACCGGAAACATTAATTCGGCTCTTTACAGATAACTCATCGGGGTTACGCTGCAACAACAAGCTACCAAAAGGAGCAAGCATTGGCTATAAACAGAAGGTAATAGTTAGCGTTACCGAATACATTTATATAAGAAGCGCTGCAAAATAAGAACTTCTTTGGAGCTGTATAAATAAAGGACGAAAATTTAAGAATTTAGTTCAAGAAGAGGTGAAAGATGTCGTTTCACTCAGAGCTAAACAACCTTTCCTCTCACTATCAATTGAACACCCTCCATCCGTCAGAAGCAGAAATCTCTCCTGTTACCTCTGTGTGTGACGTTTCCTTGTGTCTGCAGGAAAGAAAATTCAACAGCAGGGCCTTGCAGAGCTGCAGTTTCACCATCCAGATGACTGTAGCTCTGCTGTGACCACAGTGCAGGCAATCCTTCCTTCCTGCGCATAAAACAAAAGACTAGTTTTCCTCCCAATGGTAGTCTGAAAGTGAAACTGACAAGTGTGGCAGGTTGAACTTTGCGCCCATCTATCTCCCTGCAGCTTACCGCAACTTGCACAATACAGATAACATTACTTAATTCACAGCAAATGCAAAGAACAGTGAAGGATCAGATGCTTATGCGTTGATACTAGTGTGTTAATTAGCAAAGAGTATGGATGCATTGTGGCTTTTGTGGAATTTTTTATGGTCTGGCTTGACAGTGTTGAAGTGTACGTTTTGAAAGAAATATAAATACAAAAGCGTCAATATATTGTGTGATAAAGCTGCATAGAAAATGTGTTAACATAGAAAATAATGCACGCGTTTGAAGTGTGCCCGGGGGGAGTGGCTATCAATGTATATGAAGACTAATGAAAAGGCTTATTAATTCTGAATTCTTTCTCATGAGAACCGGCTTGCTCAAGGCGATGTTCTTGCTAAATGCAACAGTGTAATTCGTAACAGGTGCAAGGTTAACTCTCCTAGGAGAAGACAATGAAGACACTGACTGGAGCGCAAAGTGTAACATTTTCTACCTGACATTCCAACCGTTGAAGATGTCAATAAAATGGACCAATCCGTGACATGAGAACTGTGAACTGTAGAAAATTATTGGAAGGTGTTTGCAAGATTGTTGGACAGAGATATGGATGCACCAAACTTTATCCAATGAGGAATTAGGGAATAGTTAGACAGTTTTGATTTAATCGCGTGACCCGAGAAGAAATCAGCATTCATTCCATTCTTCCAGCCATTGCCATTTCAGCCATTCTTCCGGACACTCCAAGCCCATACTTTAGCCTTCTAGTCGTCCTATCACCCAAACCACCCTCTGCCCACTTTTGCTTGATATTATCTACTCCTCTATCTGAGAGAAGTAATCCATTCCTTAGCTATGATATCTTGAGACTTTGCCCCGTCCTAACTTTGCCTGATGCTGATGAACTGATGTCCTGAGGACAAAGACTGACGCTGTTTGCTGATCTGTTGGATTGGTAACTATCCGATTCAAATTGTAATTGTCTGTTTTCCTTTTCTTTCTTGGTACCAACTGCTATTTTGATATAGTCCTTAGTATAGATGTTTTCAAAATTTGTGTTCACTAAAATGTTTTGCATGAAGCCCAACATGCTAATACTAATTTGTGGTTAGTTAAGGTGTTCACTAATATCTGATGCAAAATAGACAAATGACTGAGTTCTTGCTTTGTTGATTCATGTAATAATGAGACTCTGCTAAGTTGATTCATATTAATGATGTGCTTAAATTCTGAATGACTAAAGTCCATGCATTGATTAAGTTGGGCTCTGGTTGTTAATTAACCCCTTCGCTGCCAGGCCTTTCCCCCCTCCTGTGCCAGGCCTTTTTTGGCTATTTGGGGCAGTTCGCGCTTAGGCCCTCATAACTTTTTGTCCACATAAGCTAGCCAAGCCAAATTTGCGTTCTTTTTTTCCAACATCCTAGGGATTCTAGCGGTACCCAGACTTTGTGGGGTCCCCTGAAGGAGGCCAAGAAATTAGCCAAGTACAGTGAAAAATTTGTTTTTTTCAAATAAATGGGAAAAAGTGGCTGCAGAAGAAGGCTTGTGGTTTTTTCCCTGAAAATGGCATCAACAAAGGGTTTGTGGTGCTAACATCACCAGCTTCCCAGCTTTCAGGTACAGGCAGACTTGAATCAAAAAACCCAACTTTTCAACAGAAATTTGGCATTTTACTGGGACATGCCCCATTTTTACAATTGTTTGTGCTTTCAGCCTCCTTCCAGTCAGTGACAGAAATGGGCGTGAAACCAATGCTGGATTCCAGAAACCTAAACATTTCTGAAAAGTAGACATAATTCTGAATTCAGCAAGGGGTCATTTGTGTAGATCCTACAAGGGTTTCCTACAGAAAATAACAACTGAAAAAGAAAATTGAAATTGAGGTGAAAAAAACAGCAATTTTTCTCTACGTTTTACTCTGTAACTTTTTCCTGCAATGTCAGATTTTCAAAAGCAATATACCGTTACGTCTGCTGGACTCCTCTGGTTGCGGGGCTTGTAGGTTCATCAAGAACCCTAAGTACCCAGAGCCAATAAATGAGCTGCACCCCGCAGAGCGTTTTCATTCTATACCGGGTATATAGCAATTCATCTGCTGAAATATAAAGAGTGAAAAATAGCTATCAAGAAAACCTTTGTATTTCCAAAATGGGCACAAGATAAGGTGTTGAGGAGCAGTGGTTATTTGCACATCTCTGAATTCCGGGGTGACCCTACTAGCATGTGGCATTTCTCAAATAGACGTCTTTTTTACACACTCTCTTATGTTTGGAAGGAAAAAATGTAGGGAAAGACAAGGGGCAATAACACTTGTTTTGCTATTCTATGTTCCCCCGAGTCTCCGGATAAAAAAGATACATCACTTGTGTGGGTAGGCCTGCGCCCGCGAAAGGAAATGCCCCAAAACACAACGTGGACACATCACATTTTTTTAAAGAAAACAGAGGTGTTTTTTGCAAAGTGCCTACCTGTAGATTTTGGCCTCTAGCTCAGCCGGCACCTAGGGAAACCTACCGAACCTGTGCTTTTTTGAAAACTAGAGACCTAGGGGAATCCAGGATGGAGTGACTTGTGGGGCTCTGACCAGGTTCTGTTACCAAGAATCCTTTGCAAACCTCAAAATTTGGCTAAAAAAACAAATTTGCCTCATATTTTGGTGACAGAAAGTTCTGGAATCTGAGAGGAGCCACACATTTCCTTGCACCCAGCGTTCCCCCAAATCTCCCGATAAAAATGATACCTCACTTGTGTGGGTAGGCCTAGCGCCCGCGACAGGAAATGCCCCTAAACACAACATGGACACATCACAATTATTGACAATAAACAGAGGTGTTTTTTGCAAAGTGCCTACCTGTAGATTTTGGCCTCTAGATCAGCCCGCACCTAGGGAAACCTACCAAACCTGTGCATTTTTGAAAACTAGAGACCTAGGGGAATGCACGATGGGGTGACTTGTGGGGCTCTGACCAGGTTCTGTTACCCAGAATCCTTTGCAAACCTCAAAATTTGGCTAAAAAAACACTTTTCCCTCATATTTCGGTGACAGAAAGTTCTGGAATCTGAGAGGAGCCACAAATTGCCTTCCACCCAGCGTTCCCCCAAGTTACCTGATAAAAATGATACCTCATTTGTGTGGGTAGGCCTAGCGCCCGCGACAGAAAATGTCCCAAAACACAACGTGGACACATCATATTTTTTCATAGAAAACAGTGCCTACCTGTGGATTTTGGCCTCTAGCTCAGCTGGCACCTGGGGAAACCTAGCAAACCAGTGCATTTTTGAAAACTAGAAACCCAGGGGAATCGAAGATGGGGGGACTTGTGGGGCTCTGACCAGGTTCTGTTACCCAGAATCCTTTGCAAACATCAAACTGTGGCCAAAAAAACACTTTTTCCTCTCATTTCGGTGACAGAAAGTTCTGGAATCTGAGAGGAGCCACAAATTTCCTTCCACCCAGCGTTCCCCCAAGTCTCCCGATAAAAATGGTACCTCACTTGTGTGGGTAGGCCTAGCACCCACGAAAGGAAATGGCCCAAAACACAACGGGGACACATCACATTTTTTCACAGAAAACAGAGGTGTTTTTTGCAAAGTGCCTACCTGTGGATTTTGGCCTCTAGCTCAGCCGGCCCCAGGGGGGGCGGAAATGGCCTAAAATAAATTTGCCCCCCACCCCTCAACCCCTCCCTTGCCTACGGGGTCGCTCCCCTTGCGTGACATTGGCACAAAAAAAAAAATCCCCGGTGCCTAGTGGTTTCTGCCCCCTTGGGGGCAGATTGACCTACATTCGGCCAATCTGCCCTCAAGGGGGGCAGACATGGTCTAAATACAATTTACCCCCCAGGGGAACAACTCTTGCCTAATGGGTCGCTCCCCATCTCTAAAAAAACAAACAAACAAAAAAAAACACAAAAATAAAATTTGCCCTGGCGGCTAGAGGTTTCTGTCCTCCCCCCCCGGTGGCAGATTGGCCTAATAATAGGCCGATCTGCCCCTGGGGGGGCCAATATGGCCTAAAATAAATTTGCCCCGCCAACCCCCTCTCCTGGAGCGACCCTTGCCTACGGGGTCGCTCCCCCTGCGTGACATTGGCGCCAAAAAAAAATCCCTGGTGCCTTGTGGTTTCTGCCCCCCTTGGGGGCAGATTGGGGTATTAAAAATCAGCCGATCTGCCCCCAAGGGGGGCAGAAATGGTCTAAATACAATTTCCCCCCAGGGGAGCGACCCTTGCCTAATGGGTCACTCCCCATCTCTAAAAAACCAAACAAACAAAAAAAAAAAATTGCCCTGGCTTCTAGAGGTTTCTGCCTCCCCGGGGGCAGATCGGCCTACAATAAATTTGTCCCCCCACACCCCCAACCCCCCCTGGGAGCGACCCTTGCCTACGGGGTCTCTCCCCCTGCGTGACATTGGCGCAAAAAAAAAAATCCCCGGTGCCTAGTGGTTTCTCCCCCCCTTGGGGGCAGATTGCAGAAATGGCCTAAATACAATTTCCCCTCCATCGGAGTGACCCTTGTCCAAGGGGTCGCTCCCCATCTGTAAAACAAAAAAATTTAAAAAATCCCTGGTGCCTAGTGGTTTCTGCCCCCCTTGGGGGCAGATCGGCCTAATCGAAATAGGCTGATCTGCCCCCCAGGGGGCCCGAAATGGCCTCAAATAAATTTTCCCCCAGGGGAGCGACCCTTGCCTAAGGGGTCGCTCCCCTTGCGTGAAATTCACATGAAAAAACAACTCCCTGTTGTCTAGTGGTTTCTGTCCCCCTTGGGGGCAGATTGGCATCATAAAAATAGGCCAATCTGCCCCGAAGGGGGGCAGAAATGGCCTAAATATAATTTGCCCCCTAGGGGAGCGACCCTTGCCTAAGGGGTCGCTCCCCACCTCCAAAAAAACAAAACAAAACAACAACAAAAAATGATCCCTGGTGCCTAGAGGTTTCTGCCCCCCTGTCAGACTTATTGACACTGCCAATGCTTGTTAGGTATTGCTTGTATGGCTGTAAATGGTCTTCGCCATGTCATGGCAAGTGTGAGTCTGCAAGTGTTTAGGAGATATGTGAAATTAAACAGTCATGCAATCATGTAGTTACCTCCCATATTAGAGTTGAATGAAGTATGGAGTTGAAACCACATTGAGTGTGAACGGACTGTTAGTGGTGTATTCTTCCACTGGCTATACTAAGGTCATTGTAATATCCCACGAGCAGCGGAGCATAAGCTGATGTGCCATCAGTGGTGTGTTCTTCTACTGACTTTAATAAGGTCACCGTGATATCCCATGAGCAGTGGTGTATTATCCCTTGTGAATACACATTAAACTTCTGGTCTTAGTATATGCTCTCTAGGACTCGGCACATGAAGGCAACTTTATTATACCACCTGGGTTTGGCCTAAGAGTGGCAGAACAGTCATCCAGGTGAATGGATATTGTACAATCAGCCAGAATATATGATCTTGGTGCACAAACCTCAGGTTTTGAAATGCATGCCATTATCACACATGCTTTTACCACACGTGATAAAAAAATGTTGACCTTTTCACTGCATTACAGATTGCATTACATCGTGGATCATTACCACGCATATTGTGGTATTTACTACCCAGTGGTGATTGCCACTGGGTAGTTATGGTTAGGACCACATTGCCGTAGGAAACATTTCTTTTGGTTTGCTTATAATGTTGGCGCTGTTTGACAAATCTTCTCAAAAGTTTCCCAAAAATGTTTCACCCACTTCAGCCCCTTCCTGAAAAGTTTTGAGGTGATCCATCAAGCCGGGACCATAAAAAAGGGACTGTTACAAAATTATTTTTTCCACTGCAGTTTTCCATGGGAAAATTAGAGGCAGCTACAGGGAAAATAGCTGAAAGCAATTACACCAAATTTGACAGAAAGCTAGATTTTCTTCTAGAAAGTAGGCTTTTTGTGATATGATTTAAACCCGCTCAGTATTTTCACAGAAATTAAAGCTCAAACTTTATGTTTATTTCACATCACACAGGGTCCACAGAGCCAACAGATCTTGAGAAAAGATCTGATTGGCTGCCACCACATCAGCAAAGATGTGATGGCAGCCATGTTAGAACTTGAGGACTCAGTTCCCTGTCCTAAATATAAAAAAAATTTACACATGGGGGGACCGGGCTGGGTAACAATACTCTGCCCCCCTAGGTATGGTGAGTGTGGGATCTGAGAGGGATCATACTGCACCAAATACTTAATGTTTTTTATTGGCTTCGATGGTCAACAGATGATCTGTAGCTCTTATCAAAATAAATTGGGCTCCCACCTCTTTTCATACAGAGCCACCCAGGGTGGGCCAGAGTCAGCGGGAGGGTGTCGATTTATGTTAATTGGGGAGAGGTGTGTGGCTACCCCCTCCTCAAGCATTTTCAGGCCCTGAGGACTCCATCCCTGTGGGCCACATTTTATTAAAAGGGGAGAGATGTGCATAACCCCACTCCCTGATCTTTAATTGGGTCCTGAGGACCTCATCCCCAGGGGCAACAATTATAATAAAAGGGGTAGGGGCACGTGACCACACTCTCAGAGCCTTAACTAGGCCCCAGGGACCACTGCCCATGAGGTCACTAATCACATTTAGGAGAGGGGACAAGCTGCCCCCTGTCCTGTCCTCACAGAGCCTATGGGGACCCCATCCCCTGGGGACATGATTTTAATTTTGATGGGGGGACATGCGGGCCCTCTCCTCTATCCATAGATTGGCTTGGTGGATCCCATCCCTACAGCCTAGTACAGCTCCATTGTCCTGGAGACTAGTGTTCCATACCTGGGAGAGTGCAGGCAGGGAATAGAAACTTTATTCCCTGCCCTCATTCTCTCTGGTGGGGAACACAACTTTGCTTCCACCTAGTCTCGAGCAAAGAAAAATGCTGCTCCTGCCCAGGCTGCAGCAACGTTACTGAGCCGGTAGAGGCCTTGAGGACCAACCTGCAATCCCCAATGAATCCAGGACATCTGGGTGCCCTGGGTGCATACGGGGGCACCCACTTTAAAAAGTTTTTAAAGCGTCTCTCACTGGGACCAGGTATCAGTTCTGGTGGGGAGCCTAAAGGGCCTGATGGGGCCTTGAGGCTACCCTCATGATCTCCAACTATTTAGCCTGATATGGGTGCCCATGGTGGGCACAGGGGCACACACTTTAATAATAAATACTGGTTCTTGCAGACAGCTTGTATAGATGTTGCTTGGGAGCCGGCTTGGGCCTTGGGACTACTCTTCAGCACCTAAATTATAAAAAGTAAAAAAATGTGTGGTTGCCTCTGGTGAGCACTGGGGTACCAAAAAATGACAACTACAAAAAAAATTAAAAATAATAAATGAGCATCAGGAGCAGCCCATTTATTACTCACTGCTTTGGCAATGTGAGTTTTAACTTTTTTTTTCTTCCTTTTGGTGCCCCTGGAAAAGTCAGGAGCAACACCAATCATTTTTTTTAAATGCTGTAAGGGTCTACAGGGAGAGCAGCAGGCCCACAGCAGCATTAAAAGAAAGACACAGGTAGTGTCCCGGGTCACTGAATCCATGACTCCAGAAGAGATACCATATTTTTTAAAGCACTTCAAGCTGGAGCTATATGCTCTTCAGCTTCAGTGCAAGGACCCCTTGTGGCTGGTTCTATGGATGCACTTTGTGGCATGAAAGATGCTAAAAGTTAACTCAAAGGCACTAAGGTAGTCATTACAACCCTGGCGGACGGTGATAAAGCGGCGGTAAGACCGCCAACAGGCCGGCTATTACCACCTGGCGGAAACCGCCAACAAAGACAGCCACCTTAACACTCCAACCGCCCCGGCGGTACAAACAAACAGCGCGGCGGTCACCGCCAACAGACAGGCGGAGGACAATGTATCCGCCCACACTATTATGACAGGCCAATCTGCCACCTTTTTCCGGGGCGGATTCACCGCAGATAAAAACACGGCGGAAACAGGAATTCCAAAGGAAAAACGCTCACCTCTACACACCCCACGAGGAACGAGGGCAACATGGACCCGGAACTCCAAATTATACCTGCAATAGTCTTCCTGCTCCTCTACCAGGAGCACGAACGCCGGCGGCGAAGACCACGGTGAGTACTGCACGTATGACACAGGGGAGGGGGGAGGCAAAAACCAGGGACACACACACGCAACACCCCCACCCACTACAACACACACACTAATGCATATTAATACATCACAGTTACATCCCCCAAGCCCCCTAGAAAAATGCAAAGACAATAGAAAATGAGTGTAACCATTGTAATATATTAAAATCAAGTATGCAGAAATATATATATACACACCATTGACAAAATAGATACCAAGCATAGTAGTCCAGGTAGTGCTCCAATTAAGTCCGTGGAACACTGGGACCACACGGTATGGGCGAGGCCCACACAAGATCCCCGACCATGACGGAGAGAACACTGCAGGGGCATCAGAGAGCAACTAAACAGGCACCTCAAGGAGAGGGAAAGGGGGGGCACCTCAGCCGGTTGAGTGCACAACACCAAATCCACAAGGGGGCCACATGCCCACTGTTCCATCCTGGGGAGTGCAAAGCCATAGTCTCTCAAGTCTCTACAGTGGGTGGGTTGCCCACTGTTCAGTCCTGGGGAGTGCAAAGCCATAGTCTCTCAAGTGGATGATAGTCTCCACTGGTTCTGGAGGGGGCCTTGTGCCCAGAGTGCTTCATCCTGCTAAGGACAGAGGTAGTGGATGACAGTCTCCACTGGTTCTGGAGGGGGCATGGTGCCCAGAGTGCTTCATCCTGCTAAGGACAGAGATAGGGGATGGATCTCTCCACTGGTTCTGGAGGGGGCATGGTGCCCAGAGTGCTTCATTCACCCCGTGACGGACTCAGTAGCGTCAGTGCCCTTGCCGCTCATGGGCCAGTGGTGCTTGAGATGGCAGTGCCCTGTTCAGCGGTGCTTGAGGCGGTGGTGCCCTGTTCAGCGGTGCTTGAGACTGCGGTGCCCTGTTCAGCGGTGCTTGAGACGACGGTGTCCTGTTCAGCGGTGCTTGAGACGGCGGTGCCCTGTTCAGCAGTGCTTGAGGCGGCGGTGCCCTGTTCATCTGTGCTTGAGACGGTGGTGCCCTGTTCAGCGGTGCTTGAGGCGGCGGTCTCCATTGCAGGGACTCAGCTGCTGGCTGTCCTTCATGGCCCAGCGGGGCTTTTGCTGGCAGTCCTTCATGGCCCAGAGCGGCTTTTGCTGGCCGTCCTTCATGGCCCAGCGGGGCTTGTGCTGGCGGTGGCCTCCTGGGCAGCTGGGCTTGTGCTGGTGGTGGCCTCCTGGGCAGCTGGGCTTGTGCTGGCGGTGGCCTCCTGGGCAGCGGGGATGATGGTGGTCTTCTCCGCCGTGCTGCTCTTCCCAGACTTGCCTGGTTTCTTGTGGCCCTTTCCCACCTTGGAAGGTGTCACAGCTGACTCCACACTCCCACCGGGACCCGTGGGAGCGGCTTTGATGGCTGGAGTCTTCCCCCTCTCCCGCCGGGCACTGGCCAACGTCTGATGCTTGACAGGTGGGGGACTGTCTGTGCTGTGGCTCCGTGCCACACTGGCTGCCCTGGTGGCCATGCACTCCAGATTCTGGTGACTACAGGCACCACTGGTCCCGGAGATGTTGTGGCTGAGGTGCTAGTTCGGGACCTAGGAGATGGACGGGGTGGGGGAAAGAGGTCAAGGTTGGACAGGAAAAGTTTTTGGGACACACTGGGACGGGTAGATGGAAGGGGTTTGGGAGTGGAGGAAGAGGTGGTGGTTGTAGGAGGTGTTCGTTTGCTGACTTTGGGTGAAGGTGCATGCGCTGGAGGATGTCGTGAGGTGGATGGCTGTTGGGTGGGTGTGTGCCTGCGTTTGTGAATCTTGGGAGGGGCGTCACAGACACACTGGGAGAGGACACAGGGGACGTGTGAATGGTAGTGGGGGTGGTGACTGCACGTGAGCAGGGTGTGGTGATGGGTGTGCTGGAGAGGGATGTAGTGGCTGTAGAGGTAGTGCATGCAGGTGTGAGTGTAGACTAGACAGGGAGGGAGGAGGGAGACGAGGAGGAGGGGGACACAGTGGAGGCAATGGATGTTGGTGTGTCTGCATGTGTGTGATGCTTGCGTGAGTTCCTATTGGTTGCCTGAGCTTCCCTTGTGTGTTGACGTGTGTGCATGCTGGTCTGTAGGTGTGCTTGGGATAGGCTGAGGTAGAGGGGATTTGGTCTGGGTGGAGGAAGTTGGAGGGGGGAGGCTAGAGACAGGGACAATGGCCATCAGTGCTGAGGCCAGAGTCTGAAAAGCTCACTGAAGGGCCGCCTGACCAGAATGAATGCCCTCCAGGAATGCATTTGTTTGTTGCAACTGCCTTTCTACACCCCGGATGGCATTCAAAATGGTAGACTGCCCAACAGTGAGGGACCTGAGGAGGTCAATGGCCTCCTCACTGAGGGCAGCAGGGGTGACTGGGGCAGGGTCTGAGGTGCCTGGGGTGAAGGTGATGCCCACCCTTCCGGGTGAGCAGGCACAGGCGAAGGCTGAGGGGCTGCTGGGAGGGCGGAGCTGGAAGGGGGGTGGCGGCTGTGCCTGTAGATGGGGGTGGCACAGATGTTGCCGCAACCACAAGGGAGCTCCCATCAGAGGACGAGTCTGTGTCACTGGTCTCAGTTCCTGTCCCCGCCGTGGAGCTCCCCTCGCCCTCCGTCCCACTGGTGAACTCCGAGTCCATAGTGTGGCCCTCCATGGCCATCTGGGATGCAGCCCCCTGGTGCTCCAGTGACACTGCTCCTCTGCCTGATGATGCTAATGCACACAAGAACAGGGAGACCACAAAAAGGGGGGGTGACAGAAGAAAAACATGTTGAGTGCATGCATTACCGTTACCGTTGGCGGACACGACAGACACAGAAGCCCCCTGCACTACGCCGCGCTCTTGGGCTCCACTGTTTAATTCCTGGGAAATGGCCTACAAGGCTATGGACGACATCTGCACACATAGATGACACATGGGCATGACTAGGTGTACTTGGCACTCTACAGAGGTGGGGTGGGGTGCCACAGGGCCTGCCTTACGGAGGGACCTTTCCTACGGAACTCGCCCTGGCCTAGGGAAACCCACAACCCACCTCCCCCACCCAGACCCCTCCACTGCGCGCAAAGTCAGCAGAATGAGAGTGTACTCACCCCCTTGTGGCTGCTGTGATGCCCTCAAGCGCCCATCCAACTCTGGGTAGGCCACCGCCAGGATCCTGAACATCTGGGGGGTCATGGTGCGACGGGCACCCCTCCCACGTTGGGAGGCCATCCCCAGCTGAGCCTCCGCCGTCTTCTTGTTCCAGCCGCGAATGTACTCCCATCTTTTCCGGCAGTGGGTGCTCCGTCTGTGGTAGACCCCCAGGGTCCGGACATCCTTGGGGATGGCACGCCAAATATGTTTTTTCTGGTGGGCGCTGACCTACATGAATTGTACAGGGGGAAGAGAAAGTTATTACCAACTGCACTGTCAAAGTGATTGGCCTCCATCCCTACCCTTGCCATGTGGCACATGCATTCACCATTGTTTCATGCACGCCGCACTCTCCCCCCCTTCCTTCTTACATCCAGCCCTCTCCACACAGGCATAGCCCATGCATCATGCTCCCAGTGTACTTACCTGTTTGTCTGGAGGACCGTAGAGTAGCGTGTACTGGGGGATGACCCCATCCCTGAGTTTCTCCAACTCCTCCGATGTGAAGGCAGTGGCTCTTTCCCCAGACACTCGAGCCATTGTCTCTTCCAGACCGAGGTCACAGCAGCACTTGCAGTTTAGGTCCTCTCCTGTCGAAGATCAGGTATCGAGTGATTGAACAGATAGAAAATGGTGGTCACTTCCGCGGCGGTGCGTACCGTCACCGCCGCCGTACATGGTCATTGGCTCCTAGGACCCATAGGGTTCAATGTTAACCAATGCAGCATTGCGCCGCGGTCTTCAACCGCCTACCTCGATGGTGTACAACGCCAGCGCAGTTACCTCACATCCCATTGTCCCACTTTAGAGGTCAGGCAGCCGCCATTTCAGGGGCCCACATGGCTTCATTTTCAACTGCGTCACACATACCTAGGCCTAGACTCAACACACATACAGGCCACTTTATGAGTATGATGGTGTTCTGTGTAAGCTGTGGGTACGTAGCTCTGAGTTGTTTGACTCTGTGCTTGCTGTTGTCCTTCATAGGCACCGTCCGCTGGGACATGTGAGGAGATGGCGGCATCCTCGGGTGTACCGACCGTTGGTGGACCTGTCGACAATGGAGGAAAGACATGTGATTATCACATACAGGCTTGATCGTGCCACAATCCAGGAACTGTGTACCCAGTTGGAGCCAGACCTGATGTCAGCTATCCGCCATCCCACAGGAATCCCCCCTCAACTGGAGGTGCTGTCCGTGCTCCATTTCCTTGCAAGTGGGTCATTTCAAACAACAGTGGCCATAGCATCAGGGATGTCCCAGCCTATGTTTTCCAACGTGTTGTCCAGAGTGTTGTCTGCCCTTCTGAAACACATGCGGAGCTACATCATTTTCCCTCAGGTGGAGGATTTGCCTACAGTGAAAGGTGATTTCTATGCCCTGGGACATATCCCCAACATCATAGGTGCCATTGATGAGACCCATGTGGCTTTGGTACCCCCCACAGGAGTGAACAGGTGCACAGAAACCAGAAGGGTTATCATTCGATGAATGTACAGATGGTATGTTTGGCAGACCAGTACATCTCCCATGTGAATGCCATGTTCCCTGGCTCAGTGCATGACGCTTACATCCTGCGGAATAGCAGCATCCCTTATGTGATGGGTCAACTCCAGAGGCACCGTGTGTGGCTATTAGGTGAGCACCTGGGAGCTAGTCAGTGGGAATGGTTGTCTGGGTCTGGGGTTATCCCTCCAGTTTAGTGTGTGTCTAACAGTTGTCCCTCGCCATTTGCAGGTAACTCTGGTTACCCCAACCTGTCATGGCTACTGACCCCAATGAGGAATCCCAGGACAAGGGCAGAGGAACGCTACAATGAGGCCCATGGGCGAACTAGGAGGGTGATCGAGCGGACCTTCGGCGTCCTGAAGGCCAGGTTCCGGTGCCTCCATATGACAGGTGGATCCCTATTCTACTCACCAAAGAAGGTGTGCCATATCATTGTGGCCTGCTGTATGCTTCACAACTTGGCTTTGCGACGACAGGTGCCTTTTCTCGAGAAGGATGGTCCAGATGGAGGTGTTGTGGCAGCTGCGGAGCCTGTGGACAGTGAAGATGAAGAAGTAAAGGAAGAAGACATGAACAACAGGGACTCAGTGATCCAGCAATATTTCCAGTGAGACACAGGTAACAGTACAGACCTGCCTACTACATGTACTTAAACACTATTGCCTCTCTACTGTCTGTCGTTTTCACCCAGTGTATGGTCAGTGAGTTGTCACTTTCCCTTACGATTTCACAGATGTGGGTCCCACTGTGTGACATCTGCTTTGATTCCTCATGGAGTAGAGCTGTGTGACATAGGTATGTTGACATTACATTTGAATGAACATTTTGCCACTGTAATTGCTAATACACTATTTCGAAATCACAGACAGACTCCAGATTTTGTTGTGCTTTAAGAGTGTTTATTTAAGTGCTCAATATTGGAGAGGGTAGTAAAATGGTGAGGGATGATGGTAGAGGAATGCACATGGCAGAGTCCAGTCTATTAGTCTCACAGGTGCATTGCCCATATGGGCATAGGAAGTGGAGCTGGGGCAGTTTAAGTATGGACAGCGTGACAAAGTGGGACAGTAGGATGACAATCAGGGTGGTCTCATTTCTTGGCGGGGGTCTTGGCATCGTTCTCTGTCTAGTTCCTGGATCTCAGGGACCGTTTGCGAGGTGGTTCTCCCTCTGCACGGGGTGGGGTGCTGGTGTGGTGGTCCTGTGGCAGGGCGTCCTGTCCACTAGCGCCGGCGGAGGTGGTGGGCAGTTCATCGTCCAGGCTAGTGTCAGGGGCCCCTTGTAGTGCCACAGTGTCCCTCCTGGCGTTCACGAGTTCCTTCAGCACCCCTTCGATGGTGCCCAGGGTGGAGATGATGGTTCTGAGTTCCTCCCTGAAGCCCATATACTGTTCCTCCTGCAGGCGCTGGGTCTCCTGAAACTTGGGCAGTACCGTTGCCATCGTCTCCTGGGAGTGGTGGTAGGCTCCCATGATGGAGGAGAGGGCCTCGTGGAGAGCGGGTTCCCTTGGCCTGTCCACCCCCTGTCGCACAGCAGCCCTCCCAGTTCCCCTGTGTTCCTGGGCCTCCGTCCCCTGGACCGTGTGCCCACTACCACTGCCCCCAGGACCCTGTTGTTGTTGGGGTGGTGGGTTAGCCTGGGTTCCCTGTAGTTGTGGACACACAGCTGATTGACCTGTCCTGCGGACAGAGGTATGGGCCCGCTGGGTGGGTGCTGTGCTGGAGTTTCCAGAGGGGGAAGCTCTGTAGTGGCCTGTGACTGTGTCAGGGGAACTGACTGTCCAGAGGTCCCCGATGGGCCGGACTGGTCATCTAGATCCAGTTGGACAGAGCTGCTGTCATCACTGTGGGCCTCTTCTGTTGGTGGTGTGGCCATGTGTGGACCCTCCTGTCCGGTGATGTTGGGTAGGGGTCCTGCAGGGGTATAAAAGGATGGTTATTACATCTGTGTGCGTCATGGTGTGCAATGGGTGGGTGACCGTGTACCCCAGTGCTTGCATTCCTGTGTGGGACCTCGTGTGATGACGGTTTAGGGGGGTGTATGGGTATGTGCAGTTTGCATGCTTTAGTGATGGATGTCCATGCTTTGTTGTTGCATGCAGGGCTTGGTGTTGGGATGGGTGGTTTGTGATGTTGGGACACTTGTGAGGAGTTTGAGTGCTGGGGGTGAGGGTGAGGGTGGGGGTATGTGCTGGCATGCAGGTAGGGTGGGGGATGTAGTAGTTAAGATTTGTCTTACCAGAGTCCATTCCTCCACCTACTCCTGCGAGGGCCTCAGGATGCAGAATCACCAAGACCTGCTCCTACCATGTTGTTAGTTGTGGGGGAGGAGGTGGGGGCCCGCCGCCAATCCGCTGAACCGTCAGGTGGTGTCTTGAGACCATGGAACGCACCTTCCCCCGTAGATCGTTTCACCTCTTCCTGATGTCCTCCCGATTTCTTGGGTGCTGTCCCACTGCGTTGACCCTGTCCACTATTCTTCCCCATAGCTCCATCTTCCTTGCAATTGAGGTGTGCTGCACCTGTGATCCGAATAGCTGTGGCCCATGACCCTGAGCTCCTCCTCCAAGAACCTGGGGTGTCTTTGCAGTGCCATGGGGTAGTGTAGGTGATGTGTGGGGTAGAGTGTGGGGTGATAAGTGTGCTGATATGTAGTGGGTTGTTGTGTGAGGTGCGTGGAAGTTCTGTGGGTGATGGTGTTGTGTGCCTGTGGATGCAAGTGTTCCTGCTGGTGCTGTCTCTCTCTGGCTTTCGCTCGTGAATTGTTGTCGTAAGGGTTTGTGGGTGATGTGGGTGTGGGTTTTATATTGTATTGGGTGTGTGGGAGTGGTGTGTGTATGTGTATCAGGTATGTGTATTTGAAATTGTCCAATGTGGCTGTGTTTTGAAAATGTGTGTGTATTTTTAGCGCAGCTGTGTGTACCGCCAATGGTATACCGTGGTTGAAACACCGCCGCGTGGCTTCGTGTTTCGTGATAGTGTGGGCGTATTTCTGTTGACGTGACGGTGGAGGTTTTGTTTTCGCCAGTTTATCACTGACCTTTGGTGTGGCGGACTTGTGTGGGTGTCTAGATTTTGGCGGATTCCGAAATGTGGGTCATAATAGCTGTGGTGGAATTCCGCGGCCGCGGCGGTGTGTTGGCAGTCTTCTGCATGGCAGTAAGCGGGATTTACCGCCAATTTTGTAATGAGGGCCTAAATGTTTTTTCAAAAAAATACTTTAGTAAAAATAACCTGAGACAATGACTATTTCAAAATATTGCAATGTGAATTTCTTTTTAAATATACTTTTGATTACACTTATTGGTGACTGTTTGATAAAGCCAGAAAGTCTTCTGGGTATATGTGATGCGCTGACCCCTTAATAAAACGAATATGCCATGCCGTATTTATCTTGGTATTTTGAGCCTTTGACAAAGCCAGTAGATCTATCTGTCTTAAAATGATACCTTTTATATTGTTACATGACATAGCCAGCCATGTGTGTTGGGGGTGGGTTGTGCATGTTGCTGGGTGTTGGGTGCCCTAGCCATGCACTGCAAAATACCTCAGATATTACATCACCTATGACATGTTCAATGACCTCATGGGTAACATCATTGCAACATCTGAAATTACATAATTGATAACAACACTGTGCATTTCATTTGACATGTTATCAGTGATGTTGTCAATAAGGTCAATTAACACGTCATGAGTGGTGCAATATGTGAGGTCATAAGAATCACATGGTGGAGGCGCAAATTACAGTAGTAGTTTTATATTATTGAAATAAAATTACATTGCAAGATTCAGTAAAAAAGTCAAAAGTCAAAGTGTTTACCTTTTTTGGGCTTGATTTTGGCTCTTCAGATCAGTCACAGAGCTCTAAAATGCTTGGCCAAGCAGTCCCCGTGGTCCAAAACTTCCAGTTCCATGCGCTGTGATGGCTCCACAAATATGGCATGGTTTCTTGAAAAATTGTGCTGCTTATATAGGAGTCTATATTACTGGGAGGAGAGGCCAATGGTTTAGTGTTAGACACTTAAAACAACACTATTGTATGTTTACTATCAGTTTTAATCATGTTTTGTCACTGTTTCTTGGATTCATGGATCCATTGTAATGCCACTGAGAACTAGTTGTGAGCTCTAAAACACACTCAAAGAACACTTCTGATTGATTGAAAGACCTGTTCACCTTCTTTTTCAGTAAGTTCACACACTTCATGTCTCATTTGGGTGTGTCACCAATCTCACCACACTGCTCTCCTTAGGCCTGAAATAGTTCACTCTACCTCTATTATGCTTAAGCATCTAAGACCCAACAACCCCAGGCAGCTCGCAGGAGCTGAATTTGAGAGGGATGCTGCAGAGGCCTCCACTTCTTCAACACAACCACCTCGGGGTGCAGCATTCCCTGTACCAAGTAGCATTGCTGTCAGTCCACCAACTGCCTTTCCCCAGTTATAGAAGATAGCTACATACTGCACAGTGTGGAAAGAAACATTAATATTAGAGTGCAGTTGATGGTTGTATGAAAGGTATAGCTTATCATATGTGTTAATTTTGTTTTATTGATGTTCCTTTATAGATCTTCCAATTTAAAAATCCTTTTTTGATCATTTACAGTTTTGTTTTTAAAACAAAACAACACCAAAAAAATAAACAATTACCCTAAAAAGGTCCTTTTTAGAACCACCTATTTTGGTTCAAAGATAGAAAAACATATTTTATTTGTTAGTGTGCTAAAGCCTTGATGTGTGTATGTCATAGGGTGTGGTTGGTTATGTGTGTATGTGTGTGAGTAAGCATGTTGAGTGCATGAGAATGTTGTGTGTGGGTCCAGTTGTGCCTGTGTGTGTTTGCATTTAAGTGTTTGTCTGTGGATGTGTGAGTATGTGCATATCTGTGTGTGTGTGTGACATAATGTGTGATTGTGCATATGAGCATATGAGGTGAATGACTGAGTGTCTATGGGATTTCAGTGTATGTGTCTGACTGAGTATGTGAGGGTGTGTATGTCTTGGTCCAGTTGCCTCTGCATGTGTGTGTGTAACTATGAGTGAATGTCTGTGAACATTTGAGTTTGTGAGTGTCTGAGTGTGTGTGTTTGTTACACAGAGTTTGTGCTTGTGTATAAATGTGTGACTGAATGTTTGGGGGTGTGTGTATATGTGTCTGACCAAGTGTGTAAGGGTGTATGGGTATAGTTTTGTGAGTGAATGCAACTAAATGTTTGTGTTCAACTAACTACATGTATATCTGGGAGTGTGTGTATGATGGAGTGTGTCATTGTATATGTGTGTAAGCTTCTGACTGAGAGGGTGGGGGATGTGTGTGTATGTGTCTGAGCATATGAGAAACTGGGTGTGTGGAGCCAGTTGTGTGTGTGTGAGTGTGACTAGTTGTCTATGGACATGTGAATAAATGTGTGGGTGTGTGTGTTTTTGTTTGTGTGTATATGGGTGAGTCAGTGAGTGTGTGGGGGTGTGAGTGTATGTGTCTGACTGAGTGTTTTAGGGCCAGTTTATATTGGTCTTGTGCAGGTGTGAGCATGGTGGAATGTCTGTGGACATGTGAGTACATGAGTGTCTGGCTGTGTCTGTGGCAGAGTGTGTAATTGTGTATTGTGTATATGTGTGACTGTGTGTGTGGGTTTGTGTGCGCGTGGTCGAAGTGTGTGTGTTACTGCAACACAATGTCAGTAGAGGTATGTGTAAGTGTGCAAGTTTATAGTGCCTGTGACTGAATGTATGTGGGTGTATGTGTGTCTACAACTGAGAACCTGAATATGTGGGAGTAGTTTTAGATGTTTGTGTGAGATATTATATGCATTGATCTGTTTGTGTGAGCTTGTCTCTATAACTTTTTGTATGCAGTTCTTCTATGTCTGTTAGTCTGAGACTGAGTATATGAGACAGCTATATACTGAGTATATAGGCCTGTATCTTCTGTAGCATGTGTATGAACTATATTTAGTGCTCTAATAAGTACATATAAAATAAAGTGAGAATCAGAGACAAAAAAACTACATAGCACAGTAGAAACACCCTCACTTAATTTCCCTTCCGATACCATGAGTTACTGAACATTTTTTAAAGTGTCTCAAACCTATCACAGGATACACATGCTACCTATTTATTTATATCATACAGATATAACATCTAAAAGACAATTGGCCTGCCACCATATGATAACTGTGGTGGGGGACCGGAGTCTTCAGGCTCAACTTTACTCAGGCAGAAAGCTATATGTACAAGGGGCTCAGCCTAGTAACAGTTGGTCTGTGTAGCGGGGGCTGGTCTCTTGATGCAGAAAGTTGTTTAGAGGGACGGCTGTATATAGAAAAGGGTCAGCAATCAAAATATGGATGTCATATAGCCCATTTAGTGTGGGCATCGGCCAGATGGAACTTGTCCTGAATAGCGTGTTACTGCGCACTTGTTTTCTCTTCGTTGGTGCTGGTTTAAGGCAGGACAACTGTGTTTAAAGAAAAGAATTCTCTTTCTATTACGAAAGAAAAAACCGCACTCCGTCGTTGTGCCTATAAAAGTTAATCTTTTTATTCCATTAGTGAGATCACGGCAAAAACAAACCAGGAATCCCCTAATCCCCTAATATATATATATATATATATATATATGTATATATATATATATATATATAGATATAGATATAGCAATCCATGTAGATAGATATGTCTATCTACATGGATATATCTATAGATAGATCTATATATATATATATATATATATATATATATATATATATATATATATATATATATGTATATATATATATAGATCTCCATGTAGATATATATATATATATATATCACTTTTGTCAGTGCATGTGTGGTTTCCCTGGGGGCTGCAATCGGCCCTCAGGAAAACCAGACCCACAAATAAAAGTGATCTATATATGATATATATATATATATATATATATATATATATATATATATATATATTTGCACCAGTTGTCTTGCAGTTGCAGCTTGCGTCTTCAAAGCAGTGCACATACTTCAACTGACGCATTTCAACTGTAGCTTTTAGGCAGCAATAAAGAAGTCAAGTAAGTCTTGGGATTATGTTTCTGCTACAAAAGGGTCAGACTTTTGTCTAGTGGCAGTTTTAGCACCATAAAGAAGCTAAGAAGGTTTATATGACTACTGCAAAGAGCAAATCTGTATTTTAAGTAAATAGCTGAGTACGTTAGTAAAGTAAGCCACTACCTGCGCTATAATACAGATGAAATGTATGTGCGGGGTGGCTATGGAGAGATGAAGAGCACGTTTGCTGGGTGGTAATGAGGGAATCCGAGGAGGAGGACATGGGAGTGGAAGCACCAATAATGATTGTTGGACTGGGCGCAGGAGGTTCTAAAGACTGTGACGAATGGCATGTGACAAGGTGTTTGAGTGTCTTTAAAGAACGTGCTGATTGAGGAAAGAAGCGCAGGTAAGGTGGCCTCTACTGTTGCACATATCACACACACACACCAGCAATTTTGTGACTGTCTATGTAGGCTAGTGTTTTAGAGCAACAGTTTAGCCAATAGCAGAGATGGCATCTTGATGGATGACTGCTGCTGACGTCACTCTGGTTATAGAGGACAGCTGTGACATAGGATCAGAGACTGAGACAGCAGATACTGAGATACTGAGACAGCATCTGAGGGATAGGACAATGGCGCAGACTCTGGGAGTGATTTTTCAGTTGGAGGAGTCCCATTGGATAACTCCTTCCAGTAAATTGTGAAGGAGGTGATGAGGGCAGTCCTGTTGTCCCTTCGCAAGCACAGTCTGTGCAACAGGGCAATAGTGGGTTAGCCTAACCCAGAGAGCAGGTGAATGCGGGGGCAAGCACAGAGAGGGTGCTCTCTTGGGAGCTCCCCAATTTAGTTCAGCCCGAAATCCACTGCCCAAATTGTATTGTGGAGACATCAAAATTATCTATCACAAAACAAACTGGTTTTGTAAGGCAGGCACCTGTGTTTTTGGTCCTGGGTTCGGCGGCTATATAGGAAAACATACTAAACCCAAACATTTCTGGAAACTAGACATCCGGGGGAGTCTACAGAGGTGTGACTTGTGTGGATTCCCCAAAGTTTTCTTGCCCAGAATAACCTGCAAAGCTGAAATGTTGAATAAAAACTCTATTTTTCTTGCATTTCTGTCACACAAACTACAGGAATATGCTGCGATCCACAGAATTCCTACCACCCAGTGATTCCTCACCTGTCCTGATAAAAAACACTACCCCACTTGAGTGCCTATACCTAGTGCCTGTGTACGGAATGGATCACCCCAGGGTCAACAGTTGCCTCATGTAAGTACCAACATTGACCGTTGTGTGGTCTATTCCTGTCGCGGGCACTAGGCCTACCCACACAAGTGAGGTACCATTTTTATCAGTAGACTTGGGGGAATGCTGGGTGGAAGGAAATGTGTGTCTCCTCTCAGATTCCAGAACTTTCTGTTACCGAAATGTGAGGAAAAAGTGTTTTTTTGGCCCCATTTTGAGGTTTGCAAAGGATTCTGGGTAACAGAACCTGATCAGAGCCCCACAAGTCACCCCATCTTGGATTCCCCTAGGTGTCTAGTTTTCATAACTGTGCAGGTTTGCTAGGTTTCCCTAGGTGCCTGCTGAGCTAGAGGCCAAAATCCACAACTAGGCACTTTGCAAAAAACAGCTCTGTTTTCTTTGTCAAAATGTGATGTGTCCATGTTGTGTTTTGGGGCATTTCCTGTCGCTGGCACTAGGCCTACCCCCACAAGTGAGGTATCATTTTTATCGGGAGACTTGGGGGAGCGCTGGGTGGAAGTAAATTTGTGGCTCCTCTCAGATTCCAGAACTTTCTGTCACCGAAATGTGAGGAAAAAGTGTTTTTATGGCCACATTTTGAGGTTTGCAAAGGATTCTGGGTAACAGAACCTGATCAGAGCCCCACAAGTCACCCCATCTTGGATTCCCTAGGTGTCTAGTTTTAAAAAATGTGCAGGTTTGTAGGTTTCCCTAGGTGCCGGCTGAGCTAGAGGCCAAAATCTACAGCTAGGCACTTTGCAAAAAACACGTCAGATTTCAATGTAAAAATGTGATGTGTCCATGTTGCCTTTCCTGTCGCGTGCATTAGGCCTACCCACGCAAGACTTGGGAGACTTGGGGGAACACAGGCTAGCCCAACAAGTGTTATTGCCCCTTGTCTTTCTTTACGTTTTTTCCTTCGAAACGCAAGACAGTGTGTAAAAAAGACGTCTATTTGAGAAATGGCCTGAAATTCACATGCTAGTATGGGCACCCCGGAATTCAGAGATGGGCAAATAACCATTGCTCCTCGATACCTTATCTTATGCCCATTTTGGAAATACAAAGGTTTTCTTGATACCTATTTTTCACTCTTTATATTTCAGCAAATGAATTGCTGTATACCCAGAATAGAATGAAAACCCATTGCAAGGTGCAGCTCATTTATTGGCTCTGGGTACCTAGGGATCTTGATGAATCTACAAGCCATATATATCCCTGCAACCAGAAGAGTCCAGTACACGTAACGGTATATTGCTTTAAAAAATCTGACATTGCAGGAAAAAGTTAGAGTAAAACGCTGAGAAAAATGGCTGTTTTTTTCAGCTCAATTTCAAAAATATTTTATTTCAGCTGTTATTTTCTGTAGGAAAACCTTGTAGGATCTACACAAATGACGCATTGCTGAATTCAAAATTTTGTCTACTTCCCAGAAATGCTTAGTTGTCCGCGAACCAGTATTGGTTTCAGACCCATTCCTGTCACTAACAGGAAGGAGGCAGAAAGCACAAAAAATTGTAAAAATGGGGTATGTCCCAGTAAAATGCCACAATTGTGTTGAAAAATGTGGTTTTCTGATTCAAGTCTGCCTGTTCTTGAAAGCTGGGAAGATGGTGATTTTAGCACCACAAACCTTTTGTTGATGCCATTTTCAGGAACAAAAGCACAAGCCTTCTTCGGCAGCCCTTTTCCCCATTTTTTTGAAAAAAACAAAGAATTTTATGTATATTTTGGCTCATTTCTTGGTCTCCTCCAGGGGAACCCAGAAATTCTGGGTACCTTTAGAATCCCTAGGATGTTGGAAAAAAAGGACACAAATTTGGCATGGATAGCTTTTGTGGACAAAAAGTTATGAAGGCCTAAGCGTGAACTACCCCAAAGAGCCAAAAAAGGGCTCAGCACTGGGGGGGGGGGGAAGGCCCAGCAGCTAAGAGGTTAGGATGGCATCAGTGATGTCATTGACTATGTCATGAGTGATGTAATATGTGAGGTCATAAGCAGTGCATTTTATGGGTGTACGTTATAGTTAGCTCAGCTAACTATAACTGTTGAATTTGTATGGTTTTATGTGTGTGAAATCTGAGCCTAACTATAATGTCCCTCAACCTTTGTTTTTTTCATTACATACACATATGCGCTTTTTCTATAGAAGCTAGGTCGTAACTATAACTACTTAGTGGTGACTGCTGCTAGGCAATACATATGTATGTATATATATATATATATATATATATATATATACGTATATATATATATATATACAAATATATATATAGTGGCAGTTGCCACTAGGTAGCTATAGTTAGGACCTAGGGCCACATGTACAAAGCATTTTTGTAGTCACAAATGGGCCAAGTTGCAGAATCTAACTAGTTGCAGAAAACTACAAAAATGCTTTTTGGGAGGGACAAAGCCCAAATTGTGTTACCGAATCGCAATATAGGTTTTGTGATTCGGTATTAGGAAGGGGCGTGTTCAGGGCATCCCTTCCTAATATCAAATCTGAATGGTATGTATGATTGTAAATGTGGTCGCAAAACAATCGCAGTTAGCACTTATTTTCAAATCGGTGTTCACCTATTTGCAAAGGGACCCCTTCCCCTTTGTGAATGCGTGCAAAAATGATTTTTAAGAGCAGGCAGTAGTCACACGGACCACTGCCTTCCCTTAAAAAAATTAAACTGAAAATTATTTTGCTTTTTAAGCGCATACTGTTTTCCTTTGAGGAAAATGGCCGATCCACTTCGCCGGTGGAGTCAAAATTCTGCCAACTCCACCGGCGAAGCAGAATTTATAGCCCACCTCTAGTTTTCTCTAGACTTCCAGAAAGACTTTACGCTTTTGTTGGACCTGCACCATAAAATCAGGAAAAATAATTACTGAGAAATGCAGCTTCGCTTCCGCTTTATGAGCCTTACAGAATTGTGTCTTAGTCCAAATAGTTCAAGATTCCGGCAATTACAATTCTCAGGGGCCCCAGTGAGGGCTTCCAGTTCAAGAACCTATGTGCTTTAACAACCTCGAAACGTTATGACAGATGCTACGGTGAAATACAGTATCTCAACCAGTTAATAAAAAAATTGGTCCGGGCATGTGCCCGTCTTTCCCCCTGATATCCCAGTGAAATTAAGGTTGTTCCTGCCTGACCTGCCTTCTGCATATTCTTCTCTCTTTTCCAGTCTGAATGAAGTTTCATACAGACAGGCCACTTCGGTCTGGAGAGACTACAGCTTATCTTCCACTGTTGGGCTTTAGACTTCTACATAAGTTAGTCGATCTGCCAGGTTTTGTAAGTCCTGATAGAACAGCAAGACTTCTATTCACAGTCTTCAGATGCAGTCTTTCAATGTAGAGTGAGTATGATAGTGGTCTGGGGGATCGTTGCTGCAGACAGTGCCTGGGGCCTACCTCCATCACATTCTGCACATGGGCCTGAGACTGGGCAGATGCAGCTGCCACAGGTTTAGAATATTTATTACTTGTACCCTGCTGGGTTGTTCTGGGAGCTTATTCTTGACCATGCTTTGTGTTTTGAGTTGAGGGAGAGGGGGTGGAGGAGCATACCCTGTGGGGATTTAGGAGAAGGTCTGGGAACCCTGTAGTCTGACTTGCTAGATATGATTTTTTATTGCAGGCCATGGCTTCAACCTCTATTGTATCTAGGCTGGCTCACAGTTTGAGGAAAGGGGACAAAAAGAGCATTCAGAGCATGCCAAGGGGAGAAAGATATATACCCTAGGACTAGAACATTTACTACACTGCCATGCCTGCATGCTGACTTCCATCCCTGCCTCATTAGATGAAGTGCTATGAGCCTACTGGTTTAACTGTGCCCACCACACCCTTATTTTGGCCTGGATGGTACGATTATGCTCTTGTTCTTTCTGTGTGACAGTAGCAGACACAATACAGGCCAGTGGGTCAAGATCCAACTCAATGACTCTATGATCCTGAAATGCCAGGTGGTTGGCTTAATTTACTGTGCCCACTCTCAAAGTTCTCCTCTTTGGGCCTTCAAACTCACATAGGCTGTGCTGCCCGTTTCGTCACAATGGATTCTGAAGCTTTGGGACCCAATAGCTGGGGTTCATCATTTGCATCATCAGAAGACAGGTTGAATCCTTGGGCAAAGGATCATCAGTCTGGTTCAGCACCAAGGGCACAGTTCAGGCTGCAAAAAGCTCATTGGCACTGCCAGGCACCCTTAGTTCCTCTCCAGGCGCCAACACCGTCCAAGGCACCAGACCACTCAGGCTCTAATTCTTCTCTTTTCCAGGCTTCAGAAGGGAAGCAGAGCCTCTTCCTTTTTGTCACCAGTGTGTTCGAGATGATCTGCCACATTCATCTGACCTCTCAATACATGGCCATTTTCACCTGTCAATGCCAGAGTCTCATGTGCAATTAGGCTGTGGCAGAGGAGAAGGCACAATCAATTGGGTCTTTGCTGGTGCTCCTGTTAGTCTTCAAGTGTCCAGAGTCTAATCTACAAGTTGAACACTCTGTAGGAGTCCTGGATTGGTGCAGGATGCCTCAGAATATGATGTCCATCTTTGGCATTCAGGTCACATTCCACGATCTCCATCTTCGAAGGGTTAAGTGTAAAGTGGTTTGTTAGCATCCTTTGCTGATGGCGTGGAGCCACTGGTCTAATCATTCTCTGTCCAGACACTTTGGGTCTTCCATTTTAGGATGACCTCAGTGCAATTAGCATAATAGTAGCACGTCAACTTGAAGAAATTGATCATATCCAATAACTAGCTGAAGTAGACATTGAGGAGGAAATGGGGAATATTTGAACTTTTCTGTATGCCTGCCTTGATGCTAAGAGCTGGTAAAGTTGGTGGAGTGAGAGGATCCTCGATCTGTTGAATAGGTAGGAGGAGATCCAGTCCCTCTGAGTTCTTGTAGTCTGGTAGCCTCCCTAAAATGGAGTGGTGGTCAACTGTGCTTAATATAACTGACATATCCAAAATATAAATGCAGCAGTGACATCTCTGCCCCTTTGACTTTTCATGCATTTCCAGATGGAGATCACTGCAGATTCCTTGATTTTCCTAGGGAGGAACCCGGTTTGTAGGTGTAGGAGAAGGTTGTTTTCTTCAACAAAGCCACAACGTTGAATGAATACTGCTGTTCCTTCCAGTTTTACTAGTAATGGGCCATTTGTTATTGGTGTGTGGGTTGGCTAGGTCTGTTGGGTCGAGGTGGTTCTTCTTGATAAGTGGTTGAATGCAAGATACATTGAGTCCTGGGGTAAGGTACCATACCATAAAGAGTTTTATATCGTTTTGTTTCACTTGCACCATTTATTCTCAGTAGGATGTTATGGATCTTTTTGAGGGAGGCAGGGTCTGTTGGGGAGCCCACAGGTCACTAACCTTTACTGGCTTAAGTATTTCCGTGGCAGTGAGTTGCTTTAAAGAAGTAAGGGCCACATGTACGAAGATCCGGTTTTGCGACTCACCAACTGCGAGTCTTAGCGATTCACAATTTGCGAGTAGCAAAACCGGATGTACAACAGTGTCAATTTCCTTAAAGGTAAACAGAATGCATTTCAAAAACAAAAATGAAAAGTTTTCTTTTCATTTTTTCAGAGCAGGCAGTGGGCCGTGGGACCACTGCCTGCTCTGAAAAAATGTTTTCACATGCATTCACAAAGGGGAAGGGGTCCCTTTTGCGAATGGGTTAGCACCAATTGGAAATTGGTGCTAACTGCGATTGGTTTTGTGACCACTGTACAAAATCTGGGTGTGTTTATTGACAAAGACCTACCCATGTTACCTAAGGTGTTGCCATCAGGTCATCATGTTTTTTTTCCAGAGAGTGCTCAAAATATATTTTCACATTTCTCTTTATAGGTGAATGCAGAATAATCACACAAGTACTAATTACAGCTAAACTTGTCTATAGTAAGCCTTATATTTAGGCTTATCTTCCAAGCTTGGCCAAAAACTGCAGAGAATTCAGAACGCTGCATAAGGATTGTTAATCTCCCCCACCAAGCCCATACCTCTCTTGCTCCTCATGGGCTTCACTGCCTCTTGATCGGAAAGGGAGCAATTTTCAATTCTCCCTGTTAGCCCATAGAACTCTCCATGGCCTAGGACCTAAATATCTCCACAGCTCCACCCATTCAAAAGCCCTCACAAGATGTCTAACTTCAGCAACTAGTGGTCTTTTAACAGTACTTCAAAATGCTCGATCCTGAAGTGAAGATCTAGCTGTTTTACTTCCTTGACCCGAAATGCTGGAACAAGACAACATCTCATCTGATGATGGAAAGCCTTTCCATCGGATTCAGAATAAGTTGAAAACCTGGCTTTTTGCTTCTGCGGACTGATTGCCTTCTTAGCTCTTCTCTTCTCCTTTTGGATATTAGCGCCAAGACAAGCTTTTCAGAATTGCAGTGTGCTCTATGCTAGCACATGTGTTTTAATAAAAATGATTAATGAGAGTTCATGTATTTTGAGTAATGGATTCGTGTAGAAAATATAATAACGTGGAAAAATAATGCACACATTTGAAAATGTGATCACCATGAGTGGCCATCATTGTTCACGAAGTGTACTTAATATTAGTTATTAATATGAAATGTTGAATATATGTTTGACTAATGTAGTAATATGTCATATTAAGGGTTATGCATTATGTATTATCTTTATTAATTGTACGCCTTAACCTAGTGAAGGTCTTGGCCTAGTTGCCCGGCCTCATGTCAAGCTGAATTTCTTAACGTTTAATAAATGGCTGTCCTAGAGAGTTAAACTATTGTATTGTTTAAATGTGCTGGTAGCTGAGAATCTTTTCTCATGAGAACCGATTGCTAGAAGATGCTGTTCTTGCTAAATGTAACATTATGCGTGTAATGTGTGTGAGACTGACTTTCTCAGAAGGAGTACAATGGAGACACTGACTGGAGTAGAAGCTTCAACAATATTGTTACCTGACGAGCCTTATGATGAGGACATTGCAAGAAAAGCCAATCTGCGACATGTGAAAGGAGTAGTGGTAGAATTCACAGATTTGAAGTTTTAGTTTCATTGGACAAAGTGTGAACATGCGCTCCCTTGACCAATGGGGATTTGGGAAGTAGTTTTAGGGAATTTAACTTAACAGGACTGGGCTGAGAAGAAATCAGCATTCTGCAATTTTGCATTCTGCATTTGCCCATTGCCAATTTCCTTGCTGGCCAAAAGGTCAATATTTTCTTGTGTATCTTGACAAGAGATGTGCTTAATCTTTAATGCTTAAAGACTTTGGGGGTCATTACGACCTCAGCGGTCTTTTTAAAAGACCGCCGAGGCCGCGGGAGACAGAATACCGCCATTGCCGGTGGTATTTCTGTCTCCCTATTATGACATTTCCGCTGGGCCAGCGGACGATAACAGTGTTACCGTCCGCTGGCCCAGCGGAAATGTCACATCAACATTGCAGCCGGCTCGTAATAGAGCCGGCGGCAATGCTGATGTGCAGCGGGTGCTGTAGCACCCGTCGCGAATTTCACTACCCGAAATTCAGGCAGTGAAAGGCACGACGGGGCTATGCCTGGGGTCCCCTGCACTGCCCATACCAAGTGCATGGGCAGTGCAGGGGCCCCCAGGGGCACCCCAAGTCCCCTTACCGCCGGCCTTTCCATGGCGGTGTGTACCGCCATGGACAGGCCGGCGGTCGGGGACTCATAATCCCCAGGGCAGCGGTGCAGGCACTGCTGCCCTGGGGATTATGACCGCCAAGGCAGAATCCTGGCGGGAAAGTGGAGGGGCCGGCGGTATGGGCGTGACAATTCCGCCACGGTCATAATTGCTGGCGGAACACCGCCAGCCTGTTGGCGGTGTTACCGCCAACATACCGCCAGCCACCAGGGTCGTAATGACCCCCTTTGTGTTTCTGAACTTTGATGCTGAATCGACTGATGTCCTGATGGCAAAGCCTATTTTAGCTTGCCGATCCAATTGAAGAGAGATATTATTGTACCCATGTGTATGTTGGCCTATTTGATTTTCCTTTCTTGGTACCAACAGCACTGTTTTGATAGAGCCATAGTTAGATGTTTTTCAAATTTGTGTTTACTAAATTGTTTTACATGAAGCCCAACATGCTAATGCTAATCTGATGTTAGATAAGTATTCTCACTATAACAGATCTGCCAATAGGGAATGACGTTTGATGAATTTCTTTGCTGAATCTAGATGTATGTGATATCGTTTGCGCATTTGTTCTTGTTACTCATTTGCACTGTAACCTTAGAATGTGTCGTAGTTCAAGCCTTGTTTAGATTAAGTTTCTTCCGCCGCTTTGAACAGCCAGTGTTGTTTCTGTATGTGTATCATTTGATTTTGAGATTACCTTACGTGACTTTAGCATTGTTAATATAGGGAAATAAATATCCTAACTTTTACTAAAAGGTGTGGTTATTCATGACTGAAGAGTCATGGTGTGTGACAATTACTGACTCCATTGGTTATTAATGTCATTGATTATCTTTGATCATTGATGTTACTGATTGATTATGGATTATTGATCTGTATGTACTGGAGCTATGGTGAGATCATCTTAATTGCGAGTCCAAAGGTTCATCGACCTATTTGCGTCCCCTTGTAAGTTTACTTATTAAGGTCAGACGTGCTAACATCTGTAAGTAACCATATCATAGCATTAACTAACTCAGCTCTCTCCCAGATCAAACCATTTCCTATAGATTAGTTTGATTTGCATTTATTTTTCTTTTAAGACCTGTGGATTATAAATTTGACGTAGTTACCTCTGGGTCAAAGACCAACATATCATTCAGGGGTGTACCTACCATTGCCACAGCTGATGCTATTTCAAAGGCTGACTCTTCTAATTTGTAATTCAAGCCTGCAGGCAGAGTGCATGCACTGGCACTTGGGGCCAGATGTAGCAACTTCCCAAATTGCGACTTGCAATTTGCGAGTCCCTGCGACTCGCAAATTGCAAGTCGCAATTTGGGATGCAGAAAGGTGTCTCAGACAACTTCTGTGAGTCACTATGGGGTCGCAAAGACCCACCTCATTAATATTAACGAGGTGGGTCGCAATTTGCGACCCCATAACGATTCAGGGCACTCACTGGGATGGAGGCCTGCTGTAGTCAGCAGACCTCCATGTCCGTGACTGCTTTTAAATAAAGCAGTTTTTTTTTTCAAAGTGCAACCCGTTTTCCTTAAAGGAAAACGAGCTGCACTTTGAAAAATAAACCGAAACCTTTTGTTTCGGTATTTTTCAGGGCAGGTAGTGGTCCATTGGACCACTGCCTGGTCTGAAAAAATTTTTTTTGGTCCAGACACAAAGGGGAAGGGGTCCCATGGGGACCCCCTTCCGTTTGCGACTGGGTTACCATCCACTTCAAGTGGATGGTAACTGCGAGTCCATTTGCGACCGCGAAATTGCATACCAGTGCGACTCGCAAATAGGAAGGGAACATCCCTTCCTATTTGCGACTCTGAAATGCATTTTGCGAGTCGGTTCCGACTCGCAAAATGCATTTCTACGTACCATATGGGCTTTAGCGACTCGCAAACGGCGTTTTTCGCCGTTTGCGAGTCGCTAAAGCTTTCCTACATCTGGCCCTTGGTGACCTACTGTGTTAAAAAAAAAAAACTACAAATGTATGCCAATTACTTACCTTTCTTTTGCATCATTATCAATCTTCTTTGCTGCCTTCTAACTAGACAGGGTATGGGAGTTGCCACTTCCTGCATCACTTCATGTTTTGTTTCTGTGGTGTATGGATCAAGTACAAATTGAGTTCTCTTAATCCTCTTAATTAGTGTCAATCCGCTGTTCGCACTGTGATTGAGAAACTATTTTTTGTTTTATTTTTATGTAGTAAAAACTCAACCCGACTCGAAGGTATTGGAGCACTTTAGCACCAGTTACATTACAAAAGGACAAATTCATTTTTTTGTTAAGCACATCGAGATTAAGTGATTTGCCGGGAATCTCAGGATGTTCTTCTGATGCTGTACTCAATCCTTGTTCTGAAGTTATGAAGTCAGCAGTTCTTTGTCAAATCCTTTACTGACTCTCTCTTCTGAGAAAAGCTGTTGCTTTCTTCCCCACATTCCACTCTTTTCGTTGTTTTTAAAAGAAAGGACTTATTGGCTGCTTTTCACTGAGATGCACTCCACTGAAAACAGAATATGCAATGGCCTACATCTACTGGGATGTTGTTCACCAGACTGATTACATTGTTCATGAAAAATAAATGTATTATTAGTACTCATGGCAGTCCATTATATGACACTCTACTCTTTGACACTCCACAACACTTCACTCTATGGCACTACACTCTACTTTATGACACTGTACTCCACTTCAGAGTGAAGTATTGTGGAGTTTGGTGTCGTAGAGTGGAGTGCTGAAATATGCGGTAGAGAGTACTAGAGTGAAGTGGTGTTGATTATCATAGAGTGCAGTAAAATAGAGTAGAGTGGCATAGACTGGAATGGTACAGAGTAGAGTACAGTGGGGTAGAGTGGAGTGATGCAGCATAGATTGCAGTAACAAAAAACATGATACACTGTTCCAAAAAGAAGAGACAAAAAAAACACAGGGGAGTCCTAATTTTAGGAGCAAGAGTCCTCACTCACCCGACTGGGTGTCATGCTTCATCATGGGATGTGCTCCCCGTCAGACCGGCGCTGCAATGTCTGAGGGGCAACCCCATAGGGGGGCTCTTTGCCGGAGATCTTTTATCGATAATGCCAATACCACAAGAGTGAGTTTGGAAGAAAAGAACAAACGAGAGATCAAAGAAAAAATACTAAAATTGGCTCAAGACCCAACCTAAGTATTGATTTTATTAGTCCATGATGGGCAATGGCCAAGGTTAAAAACAAATAAGGAGAGTGAAGTAGAGATAATGCTCAATCACTCTCTACCACATTTATATGGAATGGGGAGGTAAGGAACTTCCAGACCATCCTTTGAATGGGGTCAACATGTTTCTCGTCTCTATGGTCCAAAAGGATCCAGTGACAGTTCTTCAGGACCAAATGAATATAAACTTCTCCTTTAATAAACTGAATTGACTCCTATAATCTGAAACTGTCAGTTATAATGTCTCCAGTCACTTACACTAGTCCGGTATGACTCGAACTTGCTATTCCTATAAGTCACCCTGTAATCAAATAAACACAGGTACCATAGTGAAGCTTCTTTCTGAATATACTGTTACTGGGATGAGTTAATCAATTTTGACACAGGAAGAAAGGTGACAATCTGTGCAGCACACAGTGATAGTGTTGGTAGTGTCAAACCCATGCATGATAGATAAGTATAAGCTTACCCTCCCTGCTCAGGAACAGGCTTCATGGGACAACGCAAGCCTAAAGCCGGGCGAAAAAACTCTGGTAGCAAAGTAAACAAAAGACAAATATGCCTGTTACGGTAAAGGTTGCACAATCCAAAGGGAGGTACCGTATATTATGTGGCAAGGTGTGATGCACTGATACAAGGGTTGGAAAATAGTTAGCTCAAATTAAACACACACAATGAAATCCAACCCGTTATAGTGTCCATAAGACATTAATCATGATAATTAAAAGTAAAGGACAGTAGTCTAGTCTGGGTATAAGGTCTAATGGGTCAAGGGATTAATCTATCAAGTCACTCTAACAGTGCAGTCTAACCTGGTAGAGAATTGCCCCAAGTGAAGGTGGGAAGATAAATCACATAGGGGGTCATTACAACATTGGCGGTAAAAGGCGCTTACCACCGTGCAGAAGACCGCCAATACACCGCCACGGCCGCGGAACTCCACCACTGCTATAATGACCCACATCTCAGAATCCGCCGAAATTCAGACACCCACACAAGTCCGCCACACCAAAGGTCAGTGTTAAACTGGCGAAAACAAAACCTCCACCTCCACGCCAACAGAAACACGCCCATGCTATTACGACCCACGAATCCACGCAGCGGTCTTTCAACCTCGGTATTTCATTGGCGGTACACACCGCCGCGCTCAAAATGCACACACATCTCCAAAACACTGCCACATTGGACAATTCAAAATACACACATCTGATACACATACACACACCACTCCCACTCACCCAACACAATATAAAACACACACCCACAAACCCCTACGACCAAAACTGATTGACAAAGGCCAGAGAGAGAGCACAGAATAGACAATCCCACCACCTTGAGGCACACAACACCATCATCCACGCACAAAACACCACACACCACTACACATCACCACACACATCAACACTGACACCGCCCCACACATCACCCACACCACCCCATGTCACGCCAAAGACACCCCCGGTTCTCCGAGGAGAAGCTCCGGGTCATGGTGGAGGAAATCCTACGGGTAGAGCCAAAGCTATTTGACTCACAGGTGCAGCACACATCCATAGCCAGGAAGATGGAGCTATGGCGCAGAATAGTGGACAGGGTCAACGCTGTGGGGCAGCATCCAAGAAATTGGGAGGACATCAGGAAGAGGTGGAACAACCTACGGGGGAAGGTGCATTCAGCGTTCTCCAGGCACAACATCGCAGTTCAGCGGACTGGCGGCCGACCCCCACCTCCTCCCCCACAACTAACAACATGGGAGGAGCAGGTCTTGACCATCATGCATCCAGAGGGCCTCGGAGGAGTCGGTGGAGGAATGGACACTGGTAAGTCAAATCTTAACTATCATATTCCCCACCCTACCTGCATGCTATCAAACACACCCACCCTCACCCCCTCCCCTATCACTCCAAATCCTCACTAATGTACTAATAACACAAATCACCCATCCCAACAACAAGCCCTGCATGACACAACTAAGCATGGTCACCCCTCACTAAAGCATGCTCACTGCACATAACCAGAAAAAAACCCTAACCATCATCAAACCAACCCACACACAGGAATGCTTGCACTGGGGTACACACACACCCACCCATTGCACACCATTACACACACACATGCAATAATCATGCTCTTATGCCCCTGCAGGATCACGAAGGACCGTCACCACACCGGAGGGTCCAGACAACTCCACTCCACCCACAGAAGAGGCCCACAGTGACGATAGCAGCTCTGCCCTACTGGATCCTGATGACCAGCCCGGACCATCGTGGGCCTCGGGACAGTCGGTTCCCATTGCACAGGCACAGCCCAACACTGACCTTCCACCCTCTGGTAACACCAGCACAGCACCCACCCAGCGGGCCCATACCTCCGTACCCAGGACAGGTCAATCAGCGGTGTGTCCACCACTACAGGGAACCCAGGATAACCCACCACCCCAACAACAACAGGGACCTGGGGGCAGTGGTAGTGGGCACATGGTCCAGGGGACGGAGGCACAGGAACACAGGGGAACTGGGAGGGCTGCTGTGCGACAGGGGGCGGACAGGCCAAGGGAACCCACTCTCCACGAGGCCCTATCCTCTATCATGGAGCATACCACCACTCCCAGGAGACGATGGCGATGGTCCTGGCCAAGTTTCAGGAGACCCAGCACCTGCAGGAGGAGCAGTATTTGGGGTTCAGGGAGGAGCTCAGGACCATCAGCTCCGCCCTGGGCACCATCGTAGGGGTGCTGAAGGACATACAGCAGACCTTGAGGGACACCGTGGCATTCCAAGGGGCCCTTGACACTAGCCTGGACGATGAACTGCCCACCACCTCCGCCGGCGCTAGTGGACAGGACGCCCCGCCACAGGACCACCACACCAGCACCCCACCCCCTGCAGAAGGACAACCACCACGCAAGCGGTCCCTGAGATCCAGGAACAGGACAGACCAAGATGCCAAGACCCCCGCCAGGAAATGAGACCACCCTGATTGTCCTCCCACTGTCCCACTTTGTTACCCTGTCCATACTTTAACTGCCCCAGCTCCACTTCCTTTGCCCATATGGGCAGTGCACCTGTGTGACCAATGGACTGCACTCTGCCATGGACATTCCTCCACCGTCCCCCATCACCATATTCCAACCCCCCTCCATTTTTTAGCACTTAAATAAACACCCTTGAACCACAAAACAATCTGGAGTCAGTCTGTGATTTGGTAAAATGTATTATCAATGACAGTGTCAAACAGCGTTTCTAGTTGTAAAGCCAACATACCTATGTCACACATCACAAGTCCTTGAAGGATAAAAGCAGATGACACACGTTGGTAACCACACCTGTGAAACCGTAAGGGAAAGGTACAACTCAGTTACTAAATAATGCTATGAAATTACACACAGGATAGAGGAAGATGTGTGACAGTGAATGTAATGGTAAAAATGAAAATGTTCTCACCTGTGTGTCACTGGAAATATTGCTGTATGACTGACTCCCTGTTGTCGATGTCTTCTTCCTCAACTTCCTCCTCATCACTGTCCACAGGCTCCACAGGCTCCACAGCTGACACAACACCGTCATCTGGACCATCCTCCTGCAGAAAAGGCACCTGGCGTCGCAAAGCAGGATTGTGAAGCATTGAGCAGGCGATGATGATCTGGCACACCTTCTTTGGTGAGTAGAATAGGGAACCACCTGTCATATGGAGGCACCTGAACCTGGCTTTCAGGAGGCCGAAGGTGCGTTTGATCACCCTCCTAGTCCGCCCATGGGCCTCATTGTAGCGTTCCTCTGCCCTGGTCCTGGGATTCCTCACTGGGGTCAATAGCCAGGACAGGTTGGGGTAACCAGAGTCCCCTAATAGCCACACCCGGTGCCTCTGGAGTTGACCCATCATATAAGGGATGCTGCTATTCCGCCGGATGTAGGCGTCATGCACAGAGCCAGGGAACATAGCATTTACCTGAGAGATGTACTGGTCTGCCAAACATACCATCTGTACATTCATAGAATGATAACTCTTCCGGTTCCTGTACACCTGTTCACTCCTGTGGGGGGGGGACCAGAGCTACATGGGTCCCATCAATAGCACCTATGATGTTGGGGATATGTCCAAGGGCATAAAAGTCACCTTTCACTGTAGCCAAATCTTCCACCTCTGGGAAAATGATGTATCTCCTTACGTGTTTCAGCAGGGCTGCCAACACTCTGGACAACACGTTGGAAAACATAGGCTGGGACATCCCTGATGCCATGGCCACTGTTGTCTGAAAAGACCCACTTGCAAGGAAATGGAGCACTGATAGCACCTGCACGTCAGGGGGGATTCCAGTAGGATGGCGGATTGGTGACATCAGGTCTGGCTCCAACTGGGTACATAGTTATTGGATAGTGGCACGGTCAAACCTGTAGGTGACGAGTAAATGTCGCTCCTCCATTGTCAACAGGTCCACCAGCGGACGGTACACTGGAGGATTCCGCCATCTTCTCAATTGTCCCAGCTGATGGTGCCTAGGAAGGACAACAGCGACCACAGAGTCAACTATTTACCAGGTATGTACCCACAGATACACAGAACACGACACCAAACACAAAACCCTTCCTGTATGTGTGTTGAGTGTAGGCCTAGCTATGTGTGACACAGAAGTAAATGAAGCCATGTGGGCCCCTGAAATGGCGGCTGTCTGACCTCTAAACTGGGACAATGGGATTGTGAGGTAACGGCGCTGGCGTTGCACACCGTCGCGGTAGGCGGTCGTAGACCGCGGCGCAATGCTGCATTGGTTAACATTGGACCCTATGGGTCCCAGGAGCCAATGAAGAAGTGCGCTGGCGTTGATGATACGCACCGCCGCGGACGTCACCGCTGCGGACGTCACCGCCATTTTCTTTCTGTTCAATCACTCGATACCTGATCTTCGACAGTAGAGGACCTACACTGCAAGTGCTGCTGTGACCTCTGTCTGGAAGCGACGATGGCTGCTGCGTCTGGGGAAAGGGCCCCTGCCTTCACTGCTCAGGAGTTGGAGAAATGAGTAGATGGGGTCCTCCCCCAGTACACGCTACTCTACGGTCCTCCAGACCAACAGGTAAGTACACAGGGAGCACGTTGTATGGGCTAGGCCTGGGTGGAGAGGGCTGGTTGTAAGAGGGAAGGGGGCAGAGTTCAGTGAACATGAATGCATGTGAATGCATGTGCCACATGGCTAGGGTAGGGAGGGGGGACACTCACATCGACGGTGCAGTTGGTAATGACTTCTCTTCTTCCATTGTGCATGTCATGTAGGTCAGCGCCCACCAGAAGAAGGACATTTGTCGTGCCATCGCCAATGACGTCCGGACCCTGGGGGTCCAACAGAGACGGGGCACCCACTGCCGGAAAAGATGGAAGACATTCGCCGCTGGAGCAAGAAGACGGCAGAGGCTCAGCTGGGGATGGCCTCCCAACGTGGGAGGGGTGCCCGTCGCACCATGACCCCCCTGATGTTCCGGATCCTGGTGGTGGCCTACCCTGAGTTGGATGGGCGCTTCAGGGCATCACAGCAGACACAAGGGGGTGAGTACAACCTCATTCTGGGTACTTGGCGTGCAGTTGAGGGGCTGGCTGAGGGAGGAGGGGTGTGGGTGTACCTAGGCCAGGCAGAAATACGTAGGCAAGGCCCCTCCGTAATGCAGGGCATGTGGCACTCCACCACACCTCAGTAGTGGCCCAAGTACAGGTATAGATGCCCCTGTGGCATCCATGTGTGCAGATGTCCACCATAGGCATGTAGGCCATATCCCAGGATTTGCTTCGGTAGAGGCCAAGAGCACGGCGTAGTGCAGGGGGCTGCTGTGTCTGTATTGTCCGCCAATGGTAGCGGTAAGTCCTGCACTCAACCTGTCTTTCTTCCTTCTTCCCCTCCCCCTTTTTCTGCTCTCCCTGTTCTTTTGTGTATCAGCATCATCAGGCGGAGGTACAGTGGCACTGGGGCACGAGGGAGCTGCATCCCACATGGCCGTGGAGGGCCACACCACGGACTCAGAATGCACCAGTGGGACGGAGGGCGAGGGGAGCTACACGTCAGTCACCGGATCACCAACCAGCGACACGGACTCGTCCGCCGATGGGAGCTCCCTTGTGGTAGTGGCACCATCTGTGCCCCCCACTTCTACAGGTACAGCCGCCACCTCCCCTACCAGCACCGCCCTCCCAGCAGCCCCTCAGCCTTCGCCCCGTGCCCACTCACCCAGGAGGGTGGGCATCACCTTCGCCCCAGGCACCTCAGCCCATGCCCCTGTCACCCCTGCTGCCCTCAGTGAGGAGGCCATTGACCTCCTCAGGTCACTCACTGTTGGACAGTCTACCATTGTGAATGCCATCCAGGGTGTAGAAAGGCAGTTGCAACACACTAATGCATTCCTGGAGGGCATTCATTCTGGTCAGGCTGCCCATCATCGAACCCTGCAATCTCTGGCCTCAACACTGATGGCAGCCATTGTCCCTGTCTCTAGCCTACCCCTTCCAACTTCCTCCACCCAGACCCAATCCCCTGTACCCCAGCCTGTCCCAAGCACACCATCAGACAAGCATGCATACACCTCAACACACAAAAGTAGCTCAGGCAAACATAGGCACCACACAACCCACAGGCACACACACAAGCATCACACACATGCAGACACAGCAACATCCACTGCCTCCACTGTGTCCCCCTCCTCGTCGTCTGCCTCCTCCCTCCCAGTGTCGTCTACACTCTCACCTGCATGCACTACATCTACAGGCACCAGGACTCGCACCAGAACACCCAGCACCACACCCCGCTCACCTGCACTCACCACCTCCACTCCCATTTACACGTCCCCTGTGTCCCCTCCCAGTGTGTCTGTGACACATCCTCCCAAAGTACACAAACGCGGGCACCCACACACCCAACATCCATCCACCTCACAACAGCCTCCAGTACCTGCACCCAAAACACTTAAAGTGACACCTCCTACAACCACCTCCTCTTCCTCCACTCCCAGACCCCCTCCAGCTACCCATCCCAGTGTTCGTCAGAAACTGTCCCTCTGCAAAGTTGACCTTTTTGCCCCCACCCCTCCAATTCATCAGTCCTGTCGTAGCGCCTCAGCCAAAAAGCCTCCAGTAACAGTGGTGCGTGTTACAGGTGTGTGGAGTGCACCGGCCACCAGGACAGGCAGTGTGACACAGAGCCAAGGGACTGCCAGTCCACCCCCTGTAAAGGCTCTGAAGTTGAAAAGTGGCCGACGAGACTGGGTGAAGACTCCTGGAGGCAAAACAACTCACAAGGGTCCCAGGGGGATTGCAGAGTCAGCTGTGACTCCTCCAAAGGTGGTGAAGGGCCAGAAGAAGTCTGCACAGCCTGGTGTGAACATCAGGGCAGAGAAAGGCGGCATCCTTCCCGGCGGCCGGGACGCCACCGCCAGCACCATCGTCACTGATCATGGGGACCACCGCCAGAGTCATTGCCCAGGAGGGCACAAGTATCGTCACTGTTCAGGAGACCACCGCCGGAGTCATTGCACAGGAGGGCACAAGTATCGTCATTGGTCAGGAGACCACCGACAGAGTCAGTGCCCAGGAGGGCCCCGGCTGCCACAACCCCGCTGGGCAATGAGGGACCGTCATGCCACACACCAGTGCACAGGTCAGAGACTGCCATGGCAAAGCACCGCTGAACAGTCCAGAGACTGCCATGGCGAAGCACCGCTGAACAGGGCATGCACCGCTGAACAGGGCAAGCACCGCTGAACAGTCCAGAGACCGCCATGGCGAAGCACCACTGAACAGTCCAGACACCGCCATGGCGAAGCACCGCTGAACAGGGCATGCACCGCTGAAAAAAGAAAAGACCGCCACATCAAGCATCGTTATCCCATGTACAGCTGGGACAGTGACGGGACAGGAACTGTCACAGGGAGACTAATCCAGTCTAGGCACCAGTCCCCCTCCAGAACCAGTGGAGAGATCCATCCACTACCTCTGTCCTTCACAGGATGAAGCACTCTGGGCACCAGTCCCCCTCCAGAACCAGTGGAGAGATCCATCCACTGCCTCTGTCCTTCACAGGATGAAGCACTCTGGGCACCAGTCCCCCTCCAGAACCAGTGGAGAGATCCATCCACTACCTCTGTCCTTCACAAGATGAAGCACTCTGGGCACCAGTCCCCCTCCAGAACCAGTGGAGGCTGTTTTCTACTTGAGAGACTGTGGCTTTGCACTCACCAGGATTGAACACTGGCCAACCCACCCACTGTAGAGACTTGAGAGACTGTGGCTTTGCACTCCCCAGGATATGGCAGTGGGCAACCCACCCACTGTAGAGACTTTTGAGACTGTGGCTTTGCACTCCCCAGGATTTAACAGTGGGCAACCCACCCACTGTAGAGACTTGTGAGACTGTGGCTTTGCACTCCCCAGGATTGAACAGTGGGCAACCCACCCACTGTAGATACTTGAGATACTGTGGCTTTGCACTCCCCAGGATTGAACAGTGGGCAACCCACCCACTGTAGAGACTTGTGAGACTGTGGCTTTGCACTCCCCAGGATACATCAATGGGCATGGAGCCCTGTCGTGGATGTGGCGTGGTGCTGTAATCCGGCTGAGGTGCCACCCGTTCCCTTCCCCCTGAGGTGCCTGTTGTATTTCTCTCTGATGCCCCGGCAGTGTTCTCTCCGTTTGTGGACAGGTATCTTGTGTGGGCCTCGCCTATGTATTTTTGGCCTAGTGGTGCACGGACATTGAGATGTGCATATCTGCACTACTTCTCGTAATGTATATGCCTTTGTATGAGTTTATATATATCTGTATATATTTGACACATGTATTTTGATACATTACAATGTTTGAACTGATTTTGTTTTGTCTTTGCATTCTTCCGTGGGGGTTGTGGGTTGTTATTGTGATGTTCGAAATTGCATTGGTGTGTGTGTTGTAATATGCGAGGGTGGGGGTGGGGGTGTTGCGGGTGTGTCCCCCTGACTTTTGCCTCCCCCCTCCCCTACGTCGTAGGTTCAGTACTCACCACTGTCTTCGCCGCCGCCGCCGCTGGTCTTCGTAGATGAGTAGGAATACAAGGGCAGGTAGGATTTGTAATTCCGGCTCATGGTGTCCTCCTTCCTCGTGGTATGTATTACGGTGAGCGTTTTCCCATTGCAGAAACTGTTTCCGCCGTGTTTTTATCGCGGCGTCGATCTAAAGTCACTTACTTCAATGCTCCTGGTAACGAACGGGTAACCTACCCCTGGCCGCACTCCCGAATCATTGAGGAAGCCGCGGGCCACAGGGTAGAAAAAGTCCGAGACCCGGAAGTACCAGCGTCACGCTGATGCTCGCGTTACCAAGTAACGGAGCCGAGCGTGTCGAAACAAGACTACAATCGCGCTCGCGAATTGTAGTCAAAGAAAGAGGACTATTATTCCTCACCTTGTTGGAAATACAGAGAACAGCAATGTCGATGTGATTTGGTCTGATCAGGATTCATATAGAAAACGTAATCATGGGATTCCATAAAAACTGTACTAAGTCACTAATTAACAGGAAAAGCAGCAGGAAGCAACATCCAAATGTGCAAAAATAGGCACGGTCAGCACAAGGTAAACAGAAAAGGGGGGGCAGAAAAGATCAACAAAAGGGGGCAAAACAAGGAGCCAGATAAGCCCCAGTGAAACTATTGTAAAAAACATTGAATCATGATACTATAATCAAGGGTGCAAAAAAGTGGGGGGGGGGTGTTTGGAGTCCCCAACCCTGGTATGCAATTATTAATGAGAAAGGTTGATCCAGGGGATATCATCATTCAACCCCTCAAGATGTGTGTTTACTTATACACCCAGCGCTGTTCAAGTTCAAAAAGAGATCTCGTCCCCTTGTGTAAGCAAGTCTGCAGAACTATCCATCACATGTCATCTGGGCTATGGTTCACTACCATGTAGTGAATACTTAGTTTAGTCGTTGCTCCGCTGCATCTGATAGTACTACGATCCTCATTTATCCTCAGTTTCACTGCTCTGGTAGTCATTCCAACATACCGTAAGTTGCATTGACATGTGATCAAATAAATGCAATTGCGAGTATTGCAGTAGGTATGCTTCAGTAATCGCCATGTCCCTATTGGTTCCAGTTCAAAACATTTAGTAAGTGTGCACACGTTGCAATTCCCACATGGGAAGTGACGTATGACTGGCGGGAGGTCCCAAAGGGACAGGACTCGCTGATTGCCATCTGGCGGACAAGAGTGCTGTCTCAACTACCTTTAATGTGGCTTCTTGTTGGATGTTGGTGTACAATACTTCTACATCTAAAGTTATGAGAGCATGTACATAAACAGTAGAGTTGATAGACTCTATCAGGTTGAGAACATCTTTAGTTGCCGACTCCCGCACAATAGGTTGTAAAAAATGATCACAAAATGTAGATAGGGGTTCTAGAACCGATCCTATCCCTGAGACTATAGGGCAACCCGGGGGAAGAGTCCTGCCTTTATGAATCATAGGGAGACAATAAAAATAGGGGATGCCGGGATTCATGGTATCCAGGAATTCTGCTTCTCTCTGAGAGATCCACGAATTACTGCAAGCCTCCTCTATCATCCCTTGTATCTCAGTTTGCAATCTGTCTGTAGGGTCTCGTTCGATCTGAGCGTGGAAAGTAGAGTCCCCAAGTAGGCATAGGCACTCTTGTCTATAGTCCTCTGAATCCATCTCGACTATAGCACCACCCTCATCCACTGGTTTAATAACAATGCTGGTATCAGATGCCAGTCCGTTGAGAGCGTTCCTCTCTGTTTTGGAAATATTGACAAAACTCTGTCTCGGTCGTAATTTAGTGAGATCATTCATGACTCCCTTCTCAAATGCCAAGACTTCGCAGGGCCCCACAAGTCACCCCATCGTGGATTCCCTTGGTGTCTAGTTTTCAAAAATGTGCAGGTTTTGTAGGTTTCCCTAGGTGCCGGCTGAGCAGAAGCCAAAATCTACAGCTAGGCACTTTGCAAAAAACACGTCAGATTTCAATGTAAAAATGTGATGTGTCCATGTTGCCTTTCCTGTCTCATGCATTAGGCCTACCCACGCAAGTGAGGTACCATTTTTATCGGGAGACTTGGGGGAACACAGGATAGCCCAACAAGTGTTATTGCCCCTTGTCTTTCTTGACATTTTTTCCTTTCAAACGTAAGGCAGTGTGTAAAAAAGACATCTATTTGAGAAATGGCCTGTAATTCACATGCTAGTATGGGCACCCCGGAATTCAGAGATGGGCAAATAACCATTGCTCCTCGATACCTTATCTTATGCCCATTTTGGAAATACAAAGGTTTTCTTGATACCTATTTTTCACTCTTTATATTTCAGCAAATGAATTGCTGTATACCCGATATAGAATGAAAACCCCTTGCAAGGTGCAGCTCATTTATTGGCTCTGGGTACCTAGGGATCTTGATGAACCTACAAGCCATATATATTCCTGCAGCCAGAAGAGTCCAGCACACGTAATGGTATATTGCTTTAAAAAATCTGACATTGCAGGAAAAAGTTACAGAGTTAAACGCTGAGAAAAATGGCTGTTTTTTTCAGCTCAATTTAAATATTATTTTATTTCAGCTGTTATTTTCTGTAGGAAAACGTTGTAGGATCTACACAAATGACGCCTTGCTGAATTCAGAATTTTGTCTACTTCCCAGAAATGCTTAGTTTTCCGGGATCCAGTATTAGTTTCACACCCATTCCTGTCACTAACTGGAAGGAGGCAGAAAGCACCAAAAATAGTAAAAATGGGGTATGTCCCAGTAAAATGCCACAATTGTGTTGAAAAATGTGGTTTTCTGATTCAAGTCTGCCTGTTCCTGAAAGCTGGGAAGGTGGTGATTTTAGCACCACAAACCTTTTGTTGATGCCATTTTCAGGGAAAAAAGCACAAGCCTTCTTCGGCAGCCCTTTTTTCCCATTTTTTTGAAAAAAATAAAATGTTATGTATATTTTGGCTAATTTCTTGGTCTCCTCCAGGGGAACCCAGAAACTCTGGGTACCTTTAGAATTCCTAGGATGTTGGAAAAAAAGGACACAAATTTGTTATGGATAGCTTTTGTGGACAAAAAGTTATGAAGGCCTAAGCGTAAACTACCCCAAATAGCCAAAAAAGGGCTCAGCACTGGGGGGGGGAAAGGCCCAGCAGCTAAGAGGTTAAGATGGCATCATTGATGTCATTGACTATGTCATGAGTGATGTAATATGTGAGGTCATAAGCAGTGCATTTTATGGGTGTACGTTATAGTTAGCTCAGCTAACTATAACTGTTGAATTTGTATGGTTTTATGTGTGTGAAATCTGAGCCTAACTATAATGTCCCTGAACCTTTTTTTTTTTCATTACATACACATATGAGCTTTTGCTATAGAAACTAGGTCGTAACTATAGCTACTTAGTGGTGACTGCCGCTAGGCAATATATATATATATATATATATATATATATATATATATATATATCCTCAAGCAAATATGGTCTGAAATTTGTTGAGCGGCGCACTCCACTGTCGGTGCCAGTGACGGAGAGGACCAGTCTCGTAAAAATTTAAATTTCAAAAAGTATTCACTGCACTCCACGAGGTATCAATAGTGCAAATTTAATCCAAATAACAACCACCAACGCGTTTCAACTCCCTCAGGAGTCTTGTTCACAGTCAAGACTCCTGAGGGAGTTGAAACACGTTGGTGGTTGTTATTTGGATTAAATTTGCACTATTGATACCTCGTGGAGTGCAGGGAATACTTTTTGAAAATTTACATATATATATATATATTATATATATATATATATATATTTATATGTATATATATATATATATATATGTATATATATATCTATATATATATATATATATATATACAAATATATATATAGTGGCAGCAGTCGCCACTAGGTAGCTATAGTTAGGACCTAGGGCCACATGTACAAAGCATTTTTGTAGTCACAAACGGGCCAAGTTGCAGAATCTAACTAGTTGCAGAAAACTACAAAAATGCTTTTTGGGAGGTACAAAGCCCAAATTGTGTTACCGAATCGCAATTTGGGTTTTGTGATTCGGTATTAGGAAGGGGTGTGTTCAGGGCATCCCTTCCTAATACCAAATCTGAATGGTATGTATGATTGTAAATGTGGTCGCAAAACAATCGCAGTTAGCACCAATTTTCAAATCGGTGTTCACCTATTTGCAAAGGGACCCCTTCCCCTTTGTGAATGCGTGTGAAAATGATTTTTAAGAGCAGGCAGTAGTCTCACGGACCACTGCCTTCTCTTAAAAAAATTACACTGAAACATTTTTGCTTTTTAAGCTCATACCGTTTTCATTTGAGGAAAATGGCCGATCCACTTCGCCGGTGGAGTCAAAATTCTGCCAACTCCACCGGCGAAGCAGAATTTATAGCCCACCTCTAGTTTTCTCTAGTCTTCCAGAAAGACTTTACGCTTTTGTTGGACCTGCACCATAAAATCAGGAAAAATAATTACTGAGAAATGCAGCTTCGCTTCCGCTTTATGAGCCTTACAGAATTGTGTCTTAGTCCAAATAGCTAAAGATTCCGGCAATTACAATTCTCAGGGGCCCCATTGAGGGCTTCCAGTTCAAGGACCTATGTGCCTTAACAACCTCAAAACATTATGACAGATGCTACGGTGAAATCCAGGATCTCAACCAGTTAATAAAAAAATTGGTCCGGGCATGTGCCCGTCTTTCCCCCTGATATCCCAGTGAAGTTAAGGTTGTTCCTGCCTTTCCTGCCTTCTGCATATTCTTCTCTCTTTTACAGTCTGAATGAAATTTCATACAGACAGGCCTCTTCAGTCTGGAGAGACTACAGCTTATCTTCCACTGTTGGGCTCTACATCAGTTAGTCGATCTGCCAGGTTTTGTAAGTCCTGATAGAACAGCAAGACTTCTATTCACAGTCTTCAGATGCAGTCTTTCAATGTAGAGTGAGTATGATAATGGTCTGGGGGATCGTTGCTGCAGACAGTGCCTGGGACCTACCTCCATCACATTCTGCACATGGGCCTGAGACTGGGCAGATGCGGCTGCCACAGGTTTAGAATAGTTATTACTTGCAGCCTTCTGGGTTGTTCTGGGAGCTTATTCTTGTCCATGCTTTGGGCTTTGAGTTGAGGGAGAGGGGTTGGAGGAGCATACCCTGTGGGGATTCAGGAGAAGGTCTGGAAACCCTGTAGTCTGACTTGCTAGGTGTGATTTTTTATCGCAGGCCATGGCTTCAACCTCTATTGTATCTGGGCTGGCTCACAGTTTGAGGAAAGGGGACAAAAAGAGCATTCAGAGCATGCCAAGGGGAGAAAGATATATACCCTAGGACTAGAACATTTACTACACTGCCATGCCTGCATGCTGACTTCCATCACTGCCTCATTAGGTGAAGTGCTGTGAGCCTACTGATTTAACTGTGCCCACCACACCCTTATCTGCTGATGAGTGATATCCATATTTGTTGTTGGCAATGTTTGTTTTGGCCTGGATGGTACGATTATCCTCTTGTGCTTTCTGTGTCACAGTAGCAGACACAATAAAGGCCAGTGGGTCAAGATCCAACTCAATGACTCTATGATCCTGAAATGCCAGGCTGTTGGCTCAATTTACTGTGCCCACTCTCAAAGTTCTCCTCTTTGGGCCTTCAAACTCACATAGGCTGTGCTGCCCGTTTCGTCACAATGGATTCTGAAACTTTGGGACCCAATAGCTGGGGTTCATCATTTGCATCATCAGACGACATGTTGAATCCTTGGGCAAAGGACCATCAGTCTGGTTCAGCACCAAGGGCACAGTTTAGGCTGCAAAAAGCTCATTGGCACTGCCAGGCACCAACACCATCCAGGCGCCAACACCATCCCAAGGCACCAGACCACTCAGGCTCTAATTCTTCTCTTTTCCAGGCTTCAGAAGGGAAGCAGAGCCTCTTCCTTTTTGTCATCAGTGTGTTCGAGATGATCTGCCACATTCATCTGACCTCTCAATACATGGCCATTTTCACCTGTCAATGCCAGAGTCTCATGTGCAATTAGGCTGTGGCAGAGGAGAAGGCACAATCAATTGGGTCTTTGCTGGTGCTCCTGTTAGTCTTCCAGTGTCCAGAGTCTAATCTACAAGTTGAACACTCTGTAGGAGTCCTGGATTGGTGCAGGATGCCTCAGAATATGATGTCCATCTTTGGCATTCAGGTCACATTCCACGATCTCCATCTTCGAAGGGTTAAGTGTAAAGTGGTTTGTTAGCATCCTTTGCTGATGGCATGGAGCCATTGGTCTAATCATTCTCTGTCCAGACACTTTGGGTCTTCCATTTTAGGATGACCTCAGTGCAATTAGCATAATAGTAGCACGTCAACTTGAAGAAATTGATCATATCCAGTAACTAGCTGAAGTAGACATTGAGGAGGAAATGGGGAATATTTGAACTTTTCTGTATGCCTGCCTTGATGCTAAGAGCTGGTAAAGTTGGTGGAGTGAGAGGATCCTTGATCTGTTGAATAGGTAGGAGGAGATCCAGTCCTTGGAAGTACCATCTACTCTGAGTTCTTGTGGTCTGGTAGCCTCCCTAAAATGGAGTGGTGGTCAACTGTGCTTAATATAACTGACATATCCAAAATATAAATGCAGCCATGACATCTCTACCCCTTTGACTTTTCATGCATTTCCAGATGGAGATCACTGCAGATTCCTTGATTTTCCCAGGGAGGAACCCGGTTTGTTGGTGTAAGAGAAGGTTGTTTTCTTCAACAAAGCCACAACGTTGAATGAATACTGCTGTTCCTACCAGTTTTACTAGTAATGGGCCATTTGTTATTGGTGTGTGGGTGTCCAGGTCTGTTGGGTCGAGGTGGTTCTTCTTGATAAGTGGTTGAATGCAAGATACATTGAGTCCTGGGATAAGGTACCATACCATAAAGAGTTTTATATCGTATTGTTTCACTTGCACCATTTATTCTTAGTAGGGTGTTATGGATCTTTTTGAGGGAGGCAGGGTCTGTTGGGGAGCCCACGGGCCACTAACCTTTACTGGCTCAATTATTTCCGTAGCAGTGAGTTGCTTTAAAGAAGTAAGGGCCACATGTACGAAGATCCGGTTTTGCGACTCACCAACTGCGAGTCTTAGCGATTCACAATTTGCGAGTAGCAGAACCGGATGTACAACATTGTCAATTTCCCTAAAGGTAAACAGAATGCATTTCGAAAACAAAAATGAAAAGTTTTCTTTTCATTTTTTCAGAGCAGGCAGTGGTCCGTGGGACCACTGCCTGGTCTGAAAAAATGTTTTCACATGCATTCACAAAGGGGAACGGGTCTCTTTTGCGAATGGGTTAGCACCAATTGGAAATTGGTGCTAACTGCGATTGGTTTTGTGACCACTGTACGAAATCTGGGTGTCTTTATTGACAAAGACCTACCCATGTTACCTAAGGTGTTGCCATCAGGTCATCATGTTTTTTTTCCAGAGAGTGCTCAAAATATATTTTCACATTTCTCTTTATAGGTGAATGCAGAATAATCACACAAGTACTAATTACAGCTAAACTTGTCTATAGTAAGCCTTATATTTAGGCTTATCTTCCAAGCTTGGCCAAAAACTGCAGAGAATTCAGAACGCTGCATAAGGATTGTTAATCTCCCCCACCAAGCCCATACATCTCTTGCTCCTCATGGGCTTTACTGCCTCTTGATCGGGAGCGATTTTCAATTCTCCCTGTTAGCCCATAGAACTCTCCATGGCCTAGGACCTAAATATCTCCACAGCTCCAGCCAATTAAAAGCCCTCACAAGATGTCTTCCTTCAGCAACTAGTGGTCTTTTAACAGTACTTCAAAATGCTCGATCCTGAAGTGAAGATCTAGCTGTTTTACTTCCTTGACCCGAAATGCTGGAACAAGACATCATCTCATTTGAGGCTGAAAAAGCCTTTCCATTGGATTCAGAATAAGTTGAAAACCTGGCTTTTTACTTCTGTGGACTGATTGCCTTCTTAGCTCTTCTCTTCTCCTTTTGGATATTAGCGCAAAGACAAGCTTTTCAGAATTGCAGTGTGCTCTATGCTAGCACATGTGTTTTAATAAAAATGATTAATGAGAGTTCATGTATTTTGAGTAATGGATTCGTGTAGAAAATATAATAACGTGGAAAAATAATGCACACATTTGAAAATGTGATCACCATGAGTGGCCATTATTGTTCACGAAGTGTACTTAATATTAGTTATTAATATGAAATGTTGAATATATGTTTGACGAATGTAGTAATATGTCATATTAAGGGTTATGCATTATGAATTATCTTTATTAATTGTACGCCTTAACCTAGTGAAGGTCTTGGCCTAGTTGCCCGGCCTCATGTCAAGCTGAATTTCTTAACGTTTAATAAATGGCTGTCCTAGAGAGTTAAACTATTGTATTGTTTAAATGTGCTCGTAGCTGAGAATCTTTTCTCATGAGAACCGATTGCTAGAAGATGCTGTTCTTGCTAAATGTAACATTATGCGTGTAATGTGTGTGAGACTGACTTTCTCAGAAGGAGAACAATGGAGACACTGACTGGAGTAGAAGCTTCAACAATATTGTTACCTGACGAGCCTTATGATGAGGACATTGCAAGAAAAGCCAATCTGCGACATGTGAAAGGAGTAGTGGTAGAATTCACAGATTTGAAGTTTTAGTTTCATTGGACAAAGTGTGAACATGCGCTCCCTTGACCAATGGGGATTTGGGAAGTAGTTTTAGGGAATTTAACTTAACAGGACTGCGCTGAGAAGAAACCAGCATTCTGCAATTTTGCATTCTGCATTTGCCCATTGCCCATTTTCTTGCTGGCCAAAAGGTCAATATTTTCTTGTGTATCTTGACAAGAGATGTGCTTAATCTTTAATGCTTAAAGACTTTGGGGTTATTCCAACCCTGGCAGTCGGTGTTAAAGCGGCGGCCAAACCGCCAACAGGCTGGCGGTAAAAAAAAAAAAATTCCGACCCTGGCGGAAACCGCCAACAGAGACCGCCACTATAACACACCGCCCGCCACGGCGGGACAAACAAACAGCGCGGCGGTCACCGCCAACAGACAGGGGGGAGACAATGTACCGCCCACCCTATCGCAACCCACCAATCCGCCACCTTTTCCGGGGCGGTAGCCCTGCCGACAAAAACACAGCGGAAACAGACATTTCAAACGGAAAAGGCTCACCTCCATGCACCCCACAAGGAATCTGGACAGCATGGAACCCGAACTACACATCCTACCAGCCACTGTCTTCCTGCTCCTCTACCAGGAGCACGAACGCCGGCGCAGAAGACAACGGTGAGTACTGCACCTACGACACAGGGGAGGGGGAGGCAAAAAATTACAGGGACACACATATGCGACACACCCACCCTCACCCTCAACCACTACAACACACACATCAATGCATAGCAACACATCACAGTTACACCCCCAAAGCCCCCGGAAGAATGCAAAGGCAAAAGGAAATGATTATAAATATAGAATTATATTGTAAGACTGAGTATAAAATATATCACACATCTATAACTTTATATACATAAATTGTCCAGTCCGATATGTCCATCAGCCATTGTTCGTGGGCCACTGGGCCAAAACACATGGGCAAAGCCCACACAGGATACCTGCCTCCAACGGAGAGAACACTGCAGGGGCATCAGATAGGAAAACTACAGGCACCTCAGGGGGAAGGGAAGGGGGCACCTCAGCCAGATGAGTCCGGGACGCCAGATCCACGAGGGGCCACCATGGCCACTGTGCCATCCTGGGGAGTGCAAAGCCACAGTCTCACAAGTCTCTACAGTGGGTGGGTTGTCCACTGTGCCATCCTGGGGAGTGCAAAGCCACAGTCTCACAAGTCTCTACAGTGGGTGGGTTGCCCACTGTGCCATCCTGGGGAGTGCAAAGCCACAGTCTCACAAGTCTCTACAGTGGGTGGGGTGCCCACTGTGCCATCCTGGGGAGTGCAAAGCCACAGTCTCTCAAGTGGATAACAGTCTCCACTGGTACTGGAGGGGGACTAGTGCCCAGAGTGCTTCGTGCAGCCCTGCCCGACACAGATGCGGGCCTGCTCCTTCCGCCAAAGGGCCAGCGGTGCTTGAGATGAAGGGCCCAGTTCAGCGGTGCTTGAGATGAAGGGCCCAGTTCAGCGGTTCATGAGATGGCGGTGCCCAGCGTAGCGGTGCTTGAGATGAAGGGCCCAGTGCAGCGGTGCTTGAGATGAAGGGCCCAGTTCAGCGGTGCTTGTCCTGTTCAGCGGTGCTTGCCTTGGCGGTCCTTGCCCTGTTCAGCGGTGCTTGCCTTGGCAGTCCTTGCCATGTTCAGCGGTCCTTGCCCTGTTCAGCGGTGCTTGCCTTGGCGGTCCTTGCCCTGTTTAGCGGTCCTTGCCCTGTTCAGCGGTCCTTGCCCTGTTCAGCGGTGCTTGCCCTGTTCAGCGGTGCTTGCCTTGGCGGTCCTTGCCCTGTTCAGCGGTGCTTGCCTTGGCAGTCCTTGCCATGTTCAGCTGTCCTTGCCCTGTTCAGCGGTGCTTGCCTTGGCGGTCCTTGCCCTGTTCAGCGGTGCTTGCCTTGGCAGTCCTTGCCATGTTCAGCGGTGCTTGAGTTGGCAGTCCTTCATTGCCCAGCTGGGCTGTGGCTGGCGGTCCTTCATTGCCCAGCTGGGCTGTGGCTGGCGGGGCCCTCCTGGGCAGCTGGGCTGTGGCTGGCGGTCCTTCATTGCCCAGCTGGGCTGTGGCTGGCGGGGCCCTCCTGGGCAGCTGGGCTGTGGCTGGCAGGGCCCTCCTGGGCTGCAGTACCGGGCCTGTGTGTGTCCTCCAGCACACCTGGGAGGGGGCTGGTGGGGCCCTCCTGGCCAGCTGGCCTGCTGCCGGACTTGTCGGGCGTGCTGCCCTTCCCACCCTTCCCTGCACGCTTGTGGCCCTTTCCCACCTTTGGCGGTGGGCCAGGTGGCACCTCACTTCCTGACGGAGACAATGTAGGGATTTTGGTCCCTGGGGTCTTTGGTCGCTCGCGCCGGGCACTGGCAATCTTAGGATGCTTTTCCGGTGGTGGGCTGGCCGTGCCTTGGCTCCTAGCTGAACTGGATGCTCTTGAGGGTGGGGGACTCCACAGTCCATGGACAACAGTCTTCACTGGTCACGGTTTTGTGGTGGCTGAGGTGCTGATTGGAGTCTTATGAGATGGACGGGGTGGGGGAGTTGTAGGAAAGAGGTCAAGTTTGGAAAGGAAAAGCAATTTGGAAAGAGAGGGACGGGTAGGTGTAGTGGGTATGGGAGTGGAGGAAGAGGATGTGGTTGTAGGAGTGTGAAGTCTGGTGTCTTTGGGTGCAGGTGCTTGGGCTGGAGGCTGTCCTGAGGTGGATGGCTGTTGGGTGGGTGGCTGCCTGCGTTTGTGTAGTTTGGAGGAGGGGGTGACAGACACACTTGGAGAGGACACAGGGGACGTGTAAATGGTAGTGGGGGTGGTGACTGCACGTGTGCGGAGTGTTCTAGTGGGTGTGCTGGTGATGGACGTAGTGGCTGAAGATGTTGTGCATGCAAGTGTGAGTGGAGACGTCACAGGGAGGGAGGAGGGGGACACAGTGGAGGCAGTGGCTGTTGGTATGTCTGCATGTGGATGTTGCTTGTGTGAATGCTTGTGTGATGTGTGGTGCTTATGTCTGGATGAGCTTCCCTTGGGTGTTGAGGTGTGTGCAGGCTGGTCTGTAGGTGTGTCTGGGATAGGCAGATGTACAGGGGATTGGGTCTGGGTGGAGGAAGTTGGAGGGGGGAGGCTAGAGACAGGGACAATTGCTGCCGTCAGTGCTGAGGCCAGAGCGTTGAACGATCGCTGATGGGCAGCCTGACCCGAATGAATGCCCTCCAGGTATGCATTACTCTGGTGCACCTCTCTTTGTACACCCTGGATGGCATTCAAAAGGGTAGACTGCCCAACAATGATGGTCCCTAGGAGGTCAATGACCTCCTCACTGAGGGCAGCAGGGGTGACAGGGGCAGGGCCTGAGGTGCCTGGGGCGAAGGAGATGCCCACCTTCCTGGGTGAGCGGGCACGGGGCATACGCTGAGGGGCTGCTGGGAGGGTGGTGGTGGTGCGCTGGGTGGCGGCTGTACCTGTTGTTGTGGGGGGCACAGATGTTGCCGCCACCACAAGGGAGCTCCCTTCAGAGGACGAGTCGCTGTCACTGACATCAGCACGAGTCCCCGCTGTGGAGCTCCCCTCGCCCTCCGTCTCACTGGTGAAATCCGAGTCAGTTGCATGGCCCGCCATGGCCATGTGAGATGCAGCTCCCTCGTGCTCCGATGCCACTTCTCCTCCGCTTGATGATGCTAATGCACACATGAACAGGAAGACCACAAAAAAGGGGGGGAGGAGAAATAAAGACAAGTTGAGTGCATGGATTACCGCTACCGTTGGCGGAGAGGACAGACACAGAAGTCCCCTGCACTACGCCGCGCACTTGGGGTCCACTACGCAATCCGTGGTACATGGCCTACAAGCCTATGGACGACAACTGCACACATAAATGACACAGGGCCATGGATACCTGTACTTGGCACCCTACAGAGGTGGGGGGCGGGGGCACAGGGCCATGCCTTACGGAGGGGCCTAGCCTACAGAAATCGCCCTGGCCTAGGGATACCCACAGCCCTCCTCTCCCACCCAGACACCTCCACTGCGCGCAAAGTCAGCAGAATGAGAATGTACTCACCCCCTTGTGTCTGCTGTGATGTCCTCACGTGCCCATCCAAATCGGGGTAGGCCACCGCCAGGATCGGGGACATCAGGGGGGGTCAATTGACGACTGGCACCCCTCCTACGTTGGGAGGCCATCCCCAGCAGAGCCTCCGCCGTCTTCCTGCTCCCGCGTCGGATGTCCTCCCACCTCTTCCGGCAGTGGGTGCCCCGTCTGTTGTGGACCCCCAGGGTCCGGAAGTCCTTGGCGATGGCACGCCAAATCACGACTTTCTGGTGGGCGCTGACCTATGTGACATGTACAGGGAGAGCAAAATTGTCATCACCTTCTGCATGCTCGATGTGAGTGGCCCCCCATCCCCACCCTTGCCATGTGGCACATGCTGTCATCTGTCGTTTGATGCATGCCTCAATCGCTCCCCTCCCCACCATCTTTCATCCACCCGACTCAACCCAGGCATTGCCCACAAAGCATGGTCCCAGTGTACTTACCTGTTGGTCTGGAGGACCGTAGAGTAGTGCATACTGGTGGAGGACCCCATCCACAAGTTTCTCCAACTCCTCCGCAGTGAAGGCAGAGGCCCTTTCCCCAGTCGCATGAGCCATTGTCTCTTCCAGTCAGAGGTCACAGCAGCACTTGCAGTGTAGGTCCTCTCCTGTCGAAGATCAGGTATCGAGTGATTAAGCAGATAGAAAATGGCGGTCACGCCCGCGGCGGTGCGTACCGCAGCGGTGCGTACCGCGACCGCTGGCGCAGATCGTCATTGGCTCCTGAAACCCATAGGGTTCTATGTTAACCAATGCAGCTTAGCGCCGTGGTCTTCGACCGCCTACCGCCGCGGTGTGCCACGCCAGCGCATTGACCTCACATCCCACTGTCGCACTTCAGAGGTCAGGCAGCCGCCATTTCAAGGGCCCACATGGCCTAATTACCAACTGCGTCACACATACCTAGGCCATGCACCAACACTCATACAAGCCATTCAATGCATTGGGAATCGTGCTATGTGCAAGCTGTGGTTACGTACCTGTGGGTTGCTTGACTCTGTGCTCGCTGTTGTCCTTCATAGGCACCGTCCGCTGGGACATGCGAGGAGATGGAGGAATCTTCCCGTGTACAGACCGCTGGTTGACCTGTCGACAATGGAGGAACGACATGTCATACTGACATACAGGCTTGACCGAGCCACTATTCATGAACTGTGTGCCCAGCTGGAGCCAGACCTGATGTCACCCATCCGCCAACCCACAGGGATCCCCCCTCTAGTGCAGGTGCTGTCAGTACTCCATTTCTTAGCAAGTGGGTCATTTCAAACAACAGTGGCCATATCATCAGGGATGTCCCAGCCTATGTTTTCCAAGGTGTTGTCCAGAGTGTTGTCTGCCCTGCTGAAACACATGCAGAGCTACATCGTTTTCCCTGAGGTGGGGGATTTGCCTACAGTGAAGGGTGATTTCTATGCCCTTGGACATATCCCCAACATCATAGGTGCCATTGATGGGACACATGTTGCTTTGGTCCCCCCCAGCAGGAGTGAACAGGTGTACAGGAACCGGAAGAGTTATCATTCCATGAATGTACAGATGGTGTGTTTGGCTGACCAGTACATCTCCCATGTTAATGCCAAGTTCCCTGGGTCAGTGCATGACGCCTACATCCTGCGGAATAGCAGCATCCCGTATGTGATGGGTCAACTCTAGAGGCACCGGGTGTGACTATTAGGGGACTCTGGTTACCCCAACCTGTCCTGGCTACTGACCCCAGTGAGGAATCCCAGGACAAGGGCAGAGGAACGGTACAATGAGGCCCATGGGTGGACTAGGAGGGTGATCGAGCGAACCTTTGGCCTCCTGAAGGCCAGGTTCAGGTGCCTCCATATGACAGGTGGATCCCTAATGTTCTCACCAAAGAAGGTGTGCCAGATCATCGTGGCCTGCTGTATGCTTCACAATCTGGCTTTGCGCCGCCAGGTGCCTTTTCTGCAGGAGGATGGTCCAGATGGTGGTGTTGTAGCAGCTGTGGAGCCTGTGGAGAGTGAAGAGGAGGAAGCCGAAGAGGACGACATAGAGAACAGGGACACAGTAATACAGCAGTATTTTCAGTGACACACAGGTAAGAGTACACACCGGCATATTACATTTACTTAATGACTCCTACCTCTCTACTCTCTGACTTTTTCCCCCAGTGTATGGTAACTGTGTTGTGACTTAGTCTTCCGTTTTCAGAGCTGTGGGCCCCACTGCGTGACATCTGCTTTGTTTCCCCATGGACTACAGCTGTGTGACAGCGGTTTGTTACCATCACAATGTGAATGAACATTTTGGCACGGTCATGTCTAATACATTTGTTCTAAATCACAGCCAGACTCTAGATTGTTTTGTGCAATAAGTTTTTTTATTCAAGTGCTCTAAATTGGATGGGTGGTTGCAAATCGGTGAGGGGTAATGGTGGAGGATTGTCCATGGCAGAGTTCAGACTATCAGTTTCACAGGTGCATTGTCCAAATGACTGTGGGAAGTGGAGCAAGGGCAGTTGAAGGTTGGACAGGGTGACAATGTGGGACAGTGGGTTGACAATCAGGGCGGTATCCTTTGCTGGCGGGGTCTTGACATCTTACTCTGTCTTCTTCCTGGATCTCAGGGCCCGCTTGCGGGGTGGTTCTCCTTCTGCAGGGGGTGGGGTTCTGGTGGCCTGTTGGTCTTGTGTCGGGGCCTCCTGTCCACTAGCGCCGGCGGAGGTGGTAGGCAGTTCTTGGTGCATGCTAGTGTCAGGGGCCCCTTGAGGTGCCACAGTGTTCCGCAATGTTGTGACTACCTCATTCAGGGCCACTACGATGGTACCCATGGCGGAACTGATGTTTCTTAGTTCCTCCCTGAACCCCATATACTGTTGCTCCTGCAGAAGCTGGATCTCCTGAAACCTAGCCAGGACCGTCGCCATCGTCTCCTGGGAGCGGTGGTATGCTCCCATGATGGAGGATAGGGCCTCGTGGAGAGTGGGTTCCCTGGGCCTGTCCCCCCCCCTGTCGCACAGCAGCCCTCCCAGTTCCCCTGTTTCCCTGGGCCTCTGTCCCCTGGACCGTGTGCCCACTACCACTGCCCACAGGTCCCTGTTGTTGTTGGGGTGGTGGGTTAGCCTGGGTTCCGTGTAGTGGTGGACACACCACTGATTGACGTGTCCTGGGGACAGAGGAATGGGCCCGCTGGGTGGGTGCTGTGCTGGTGTTCCCAGAGGGGGGAAGGTCTGCTGTGGCCTGTGGCTGTCTGAGGGGAACCGACTGTCCCGAGGTCCCCGATGGACTGGGCTGGTCATCTAGATCCAGGGAGACAGAGCTGCTGTCCTCACTGTGGGCCTCTTCTGGGAGTTGAGGGGACATTTGTGGACCCTCCTGCGCGGTGACGTGGCGTTCGGGTCCTGCAGGGGTATAAAACCATGGTTATTGCTTCTGTGTGTGTCATAGCGTGCAATGGGTGGGTGCCCAAGTACCCCAGTGCTGGCATTCCTTTGTGGGGCTGTTGTGACGGTGGTTGGGGGAAGGGGTTTGTATGTGTATGTGCAGTGGGCATGCTTAGGTGATGGGTGTCCATGCTTTGTGGACGCATGCAGGGCTAGGTGTTGGGATGGGTGGGTTGTGATGGTGAGACAGTTGCAAGGAGTAGGATGTGATGGCGGTGAGGGTGAGGGTGGGGGTATGAGTTGGCATGCAGGTGGGGTGGGGGGAAGAAGTAGTTAAGATTTGCCTTACCAGAGTCCATTCCTCCGCCTACTCCAGCGAGGCCCTCAGGATGCAGGATGTTCAAGACTTGCTCCTCCCATGTTGTAAATTCTGGGGGAGGAGGTGGGGGTCCGCCGCCAGTCTTCTGCACCGCGATGTTGTGCCTGGATACCATGGAACGCACCTTCCCCCGTAGGTCGTTACACCGCTTCCTGATGTCGTCCCTATTTCTTGGGTGCTGTCCCACAGCGTTGACGCTGTCCACTATTCTGTTCCATAACTCCATCTTCCTGGCAATGGTGGTGTGCTGCACCTGTGCCCCGAACAGCTGTGGCTCTACTCGTTCTATTTCCTCCACCATGACCCTGAGTTCATCATCAGAGAACCTGGGGTGTCTTTGCGGTGCCATGGGGTGGTGTGGGTGATGTGTAGGGTGGATTGTGTGGTGCTAAGTGTGGTGAGGTGTATTGTTGTGTTGTGTGAAGTGCGTGCAAATATTGCTGGGTGACAGTGAATTGGGCGTCTGGGTGCTTGGATGTCTTTTCTCGGTGCGTGTTCACGAATCTCTAGGAGTGGAGGTTTGTGGGTGATGTGGGTGTGTGTTTTATATTTAATTGGGTGTGTGGGAGTGGTGTGTGTATGTGTCTCAGGTGTGTGTATTTTGAATTGTCCAATGTGGTTGTGTTTTGTAAGTGTGTGTGTATTTTGAGCGTGGTGGTATGTACCGCCAATGGAATACCGCAGTTGAAAGACCGCCGCGTGGATTCGTGTGTCGTGATAGTGTGGGCGTATTTCTGTTGGCGTGACGGTGGAGGTTTTGTTATCGCCAGTTTCCCGCTGCCCTTTGGTGTGGCGGACTTTTGGGGATGTCTGTATTTTGGCGGTTTGCCTGTTGTTGGTCAGAATGACCGTGGCGGTTTACCGCGGCCGCGGCGGTGTTATGGCGGTCTTCTGAACGGCGGTAAGCGCCTTTTACCGCCGAGGTTGGAATGACCCCCTTTGTGTTTCTGAACTTTGATGCTGAATTTACTGATGTCCTGATGGCAAAGCCTATCTTAGCTTGCCGATCCAATTGAAGAGAGATATTATTGTACCCATGTGTATGTTGGCCTATTTGATTTTCCTTTCTAGGTACCAACAGCACTGTTTTGATAGCGCCATAGTTAGATGTTTTTCAAATTTGTGTTTACTAAATTGTTTTACATGAAGCCCAACATGCTGATGCTAATCTGATGTTAGATAAGTATTCTCACTAAAGACAGATCTGCCAATAGGGAATAACGTTTGATTAATTTCTTTGCTGAATCTAGATGTATGTGATATCGTTTGCGCATTTGTTCTGGTTACTCATTTGCACTGTAACCTTAGAATGTGTAGTTCAATCCTTGTTTAGATTAAGTTTCTTCCACCGCTTTGAACAGCCAGTGTTGTTTCTGTATGTGTATCATTTGATTTTGAGATTACCTTACGTGACTTTAGCATTGTTAATATAGGGAAATAAATATCCTAACTTTTACTAAAAGGTGTGGTTATTCATGACTGAAGAGTCATGGTGTGACAATTACTGACTCCATTGGTTATTAATGTCATTGATTATCTTTGATCATTGATGTTACTGATTTATTATGGATTATTGATCTGTATGTACTGGAGCTATGGTGAGATCATCTTAATTGCGAGTCCAAAAGTTCATCGACTTTTTTGCGTCCCCTTGTAAGTTTACTTATTAAGGTCAGACGTGCTAACATCTGTAAGTAACCATATCATAGCATTAACTAACTCAGCTCTCTCCCAGATCAAAACAATTCCTATAGATTAGTTTGATTTGCATTTATTTTTCTTTTAAGACCTGTGGATTATAAATTAGATGTAGTTACCTCTGGGTGAAAGACCAACATATCATTCAGGGGTGTACCTACCATTGCCACAGCTGATGCTATTTCAAAGGCTGCCTCTTCTAATTTGTAATTCGAGCCTGCAGGCAGAGTGCATGCACTGGCACTTGGTGGCCTACTGTGTTAAAAAAAAAAAAAAAAAATTATGCCAATTACTTACCTTTCTTTTGCATCATTATCAATCTTCTTTGCTGCCTTCCAACTAGACAGGGTATGGGAGGCGTCACTTCCTGCATCACTTCATGTTTTGTTTCTGTGGTGCATGAATCAAGTACAGATTGAGTTCTCTTAATCCTCTTAATTAGTGTCAATCAGCTGTTCGCACTGTGATTGAGAAACTATTTTTTGTTTTATTTTTATTTTTATGTAGTGAAAACTCAACCCGACTCGAAGGTATTGGAGCAGTTTAGCACCAGTTACATTACAAAAGGACAAATTCATTTTTTTGTTAAGCACATCGAGATTAAGTGATTTCCCGGGAATCACAGGATGTTCTGCTGATGCTGTACTCAATCCTTGTTCTGAAGTTATGAAGTCGGCAGCTCTTTGTCACATCCTTTACTCACTCTCTCTTCTGAGAAAAGCTGTTGCTCTTCTTCCCCACATTCCACTCTTTTGGTTGTTTTTAAAAGAAAGGACTTATTGGCTGCTTTTCACTGAGATGCACTCCACTGAAAACAGAATATGCAATGGTCTAAGTTCACTGGGATGTTGTTCACCAGACTGATTACATTGTACATGAAAAATAAATGTACTATTAGTACTCATGGCAGTCCATTATATGACACTCTACTCATTGACACTCCACAACACTTCACTCTATGGCACTACACTCTACTTTATGACACTGTACTCCACTTCAGAGTGAAGTATTGTGGAGTTTGGTGTCCTAGAGTGGAGTGCTGAAATATGAGGTAGAGTGTCCTAGAGTGAAGTGGTGTTGATTATCACAGAGTGCAGTAACATAGAGGAGAGTGGCATAGACTAGAATGGTACAGAGTAGAGTACAGAGGGGTAGAGTGGAGTGATGCAGCATAGATTGCAGTAACAAAAAACATGATACACTGTTCCAAAAAGAAGAGACAAAAAAAACACAGGGGAGTCCTAATTTTAGGAGCAAGAGTCCTCACACACCCGACTGGGTGTCCTACTTCATCATCGGATGTGCTCCTCGTCAGACCGGCGCTGCAATGTCTGACGGGCACCCCCCATAGGGGGTCCTTTGCCAGAGATCTTTTCTCGATAATGCCAATACCCCAAGAGTGAGTTTGGAAGAAAAGAACAAACGAGAGATCAAAGAAAAAAAACAAAAATTGGCTCAAGACCCAACCTAAGTAATGATTTTATTAGTCCATGATGGGCAATGGCCAAGGTTAAAAACGAATAAGGAGAGTGAAGTAGAGATAATGCTCAATCACTCTCTACCACATTTATATGGAATGGGGAGGTAAGGAACTTCCAGACCATCCTTTGAATGGGGTCAACATGTTTCGCGTCTCTATGGTCCAAAAGGATCCCGTGACACTTCTTCAGGACCAAATGAATATAAACTTCTCCTTTAATAAACTGAATTGACTCCTATAATCTGAAACTGTCAGTTATAATGTCTCCAGTCACTTACACTAGTACGGTTGACTCGAACTTACTATTCCTATAAGTCACCCTGTAATCAAATAAACACAGGTAACATAGTGAAGCTTCTTTCTGAATATAGTGTTACTGGGATGAGTTCATCAATTTTGACACAGCAAGAAAGGTGACAATCTGTGTAGCACACAGGGATAGTGTTGGTAGTGTCAAACCCATGCATGATAGATAAGTATAGGCTTACCCTCCCTGCTCAGGAACGGGCTTCATGGGACAACGCAAGCCTAAAGCCGGGCGAAAAAACTCTGGTAGCAAAGTAAACAAAAGACAAACATCTCTGTTACGGTAAAGGTTGCACAATCCAAAGGGAGGTACCGTATATCATGTGGCAAGGTGTGATGCACTGATATAAGGGTTGGAAAATAGTTAGCTCAAACTAAACACACACAATGAAATCCGACCCGTTATAGTGTCCATAAGACATTAATCATGATAATTAAAAGTAAAGGACAGTAGTCTAGTCTGGGTATAAGGTCTAATGGGTCAAGGGATTAATCTATCAAGTCACTCTAACAGTGCAGTCTAACGTGGTAGAGAATTGCCCCAAGTCAAGGTAGGAAGATAAATCACATAGTACTTAAACATTCTTAACAGTTGCTCCATATGTTGCCCTCATGCTCAAAATAATTACAAGTAAAAATGCCTTATTGGTCCTAGAGTGTCAAAAGAGCCCCTCCAAAAACGAATAAATCAATCTCTAACTGGGGATGAAAATTCCCCCTATTGCTTTCTCCGGTTCTAAATCAACAAATCAGCGCTGCTGTCCGTAAAAAAAAAATCAGATAACAAATACCCATTGGGAAAGTAAAGGGCCGTTAGAATAAAGAACATCAGTGTTGTAATCCAACAAGCGGCGTCGATCTAAAGTCACTTACTTCAACGCTCCTGGTAACGAACGGGTAACCTACCCCTGGCCGCACTCCTAAATCATTGAGGAAGCCGGGCCACAGGGTAGAAAAAGTCAGAGACCCGGAAGTACGAGCGTCACGCTGACACTCGCGTTACCAAGTAACGGAGCCGAGCGTGTCGAAACAAGACTACAATCGCGCTCGCGAATTGTAGTCAAAGAAAGAGGACTATTCTTCCTCATCTTGTTGGAAATACAGAGAACGGCAATGTCGATGTGATTTGGTCCGATCAGGATTCATATAGAAAACATAATCATGGGATTCCATAAAAACTGTACCAAGTCAATAATTAACAGGAAAAGCAGCAGGAAGCAACATCCAAATGTGCAAAAGTAGGCACGTGAGCACAAGGTAAACAGAAAAGGGGGGGCAGAAAAGATCAACAAAAGGGGGCAAAACAAGGAGCCAGGTAAGCCCCAGTGAAACTATTGTAAAAAACATTGAATCATGTTACTATAATCAAGGGTGCAAAAAAGGGGGGGGTTCGGAGTCCCCAACATGGTATGCAATTATTAATGAGAAAGGTTGATCCAGGGGATATCATCATTCAACCCCTCAAGATGTGTGTTTAACTTATACACCCAGCGCTGTTCAAGTTCAAAAAGAGATCTCGTCCCCTTGTGTAAGCAAGTCTGCAGAACTATCCATCACATGTCATCTGGGCTATGGTTCACTTCCATGTAGTGAATACTTAGTTTAGTCATTGCTCAGCTGCATCTGATAGTACTACGATGCTCATTTATCCTCAGTTTCACTGCTCTGGTAGTCATTCCAGCACACCGTAAGTTGCATGGACATGTGATCAAATAAATGCAATTGCGAGTATTGCAGTAGGTATGCTTCAGTAATCTCCATGTCCCTATTGGTTCCAGTTCAAAACGTTTTGTAAGTGTGCACACGTTGCAATTCCAACATGGGAAGTGACCTACGACTGGCGGGAGGTCCCAAAGGGACAGGAGTCGCTGATTGCCATCTGGCGGACAAGAGTGCTGTCTCAACTACCTTTAATGTGGCTTCTTGTGGGATGTTGGTGTACAATGCTTCTACATCTAAAGTTATGAGAGCATGTACATAATCAGTAGAGTTGATAGACTCTATCAGGTTGAGAACATCTTTAGTGTCCTTAAGGTAAGTTGCTGACTCCCGCACAATAGGTTGTAAAAAATGATCACAAAATGTAGATAGGTGTTCTAGAACCGATCCTATCCCTGAGACTATAGGGCGACCCGGGGGAGGAGTCCTGCCTTTATGAATCATAGGGAGACAATAAAAATAGGGGATGTGGGGATTCATGGTATCCAGGACTTCTGCTTCTCTCTGAGAGATCCACGAATTACTGCAAGCCTCCTCTATCATCCCTTTTATCTCAGTTTGCAATCTGTCTGTAGGGTCTTGTTCGATCTGAGCGTGGTAAGTAGAGTCCCCAAGTAGGCGTAAGCACTCTTGTCTCTAGTCCTCTGAATCCATCACGACTATAGCACCACCCTTATCCACTGGTTTGATAACAATGCTGGTATCAGATGCCAGTCCGTTGAGAGCGTTCCTCTCTGTTTTGGAAATATTGACAAAACTCTGTCTTGGTCGTAATTTAGTGAGATCATTCATGACTGCCTTCTCAAATGCCAAGACTTCGCAGGCCATTGATGATGAGGGGGGCATCAACTTTGATGGTTTCCTGAGGCCTGAATCTTCAGACTGGTTGTCAGTAGGTCTATCTTTGAAAAAAGTCTGAAGACTGATTTTTCTAAAGAATTGAGAAAGTTCACAATGAAGACGAAAGAAATCCTCTTTGGGAGTAAGTACAAAGCCCAAACCTCTATTCAGGACCCTGGTCTTGTCAAGAGAGAGCGGTCTAGATGAAAGGTTGACTACTATGTCCTTGTTGGTTGATTCTTCCCTTGGCTTCGAGTGACCATCTGTGGTTCCTCCTGAGCACAATGGACCCTTCTGCCTCTTCCTCTTCCCCTGCCGTGGCCTAAAAAGGCATGTAAGGTAACATGGTGCGGTGTTGGTAGAAGGGGAAGGGCTGCTGCCATGCTAAAGGTTGGCCTGGGGGATATTGAGGGAAGTGGAAATATGCTTGTTGTCTGTCATCATCAGTGCTCCACCCATCAGAAGAGGAGCTGTTACTGTATTTGCGGGGCTTCTTGACAGAGGAAGAAGACACGTCTGAAGAATAAGACTAGGTATCAACAGTATAGTCTTCCTTGATGTAAGGATAGACCTTCTCTCTGCTGAACTTGTTGATATCCTACTGTAATTTGGTAATCTTTTGTTGGTTCAGGAATTCTTTCGTCTCATTAAGTTCAGAGTTAATCTCCACCAGTCGATTCTTAAATGCAGAGATGGAAACTGTAGTCTAAGTGTGCTTTCCATCAAGTTAATCTGTATGGAAATAGATTCTGCTAGTTGTTTGGATGCGTTAATAATAAGAACAAGCCAGTCCCTGGTACACTTCCAGGCGATCTGAGCCCAATCTTTCCTAAAAATCAGGTCTTGTAAAAAGATAAAGATCTTCCCAACAAATTATGCGACCGCCACTATCCACATTGAGTGGTAAGCGCAGCTTATAAACGAGCTAAGCACTGTGACAGGGACACATTACTTATGATGGCCCCTAGATCTCCAGACACTAAGTTGACTTGTGTGTCCACATTTACCCCCTTGTCCAATACCATAAAGAAAGTGATTAATAAGAGATGGGACATCCTTTGTAGTGGAGGAGAGATTATTCCTAAACCCCTCTTGCCTTTCAAAAGGACTAGCAATATCAAGGATATGTTGGTTCACACCCGACCAAGACCTGGAACTGTGTCTTCCAGACAAAAGTCCCTTTGGGACCTCCCACCAGTCATAGGTCACTTCCCATGTGGGAATTGCAACGTGTGCACACTTACTAAACGTTTGGACACTCTTGAACTGGAACCAATAGGGACATGGTGATTACTAAAGCATACCAACTGCAATTGAGTTTATTTGATCACATGTCCATGCAACTTACAGTATGTGGGAATGACTACCAGAGCAGTGAAACTGAGGATAAATGAGCATCGTAGTAATATCAGATGCGGCCGAGCAACGACTAAACTAAGTATTCACTACATGGAAGTGAACCATAGCCCAGATGGCATGTGGTGGATAGTTCTGCAGACTTGCTTACACAAGGGGACGAGATCTCCTCTTGAACTTGAACAGCGCTGGGTATATAAATTAAACACACATCTTCAGGGGTTGAATGATGATATCCTCTGGATCAACCTTTCTCATTAATAATTGCATACCATGTTGGGGACTCCAAAACCTCCTCCTCCCCTTTTTTCACCCTTGATTATAGTATCATGATTCAATGTTTTTTACCATAGTTTCACTGGGGCTTATCTGGCTCCTTGTTTTTGCCCCTTTTCTTGCTCTTTTCTGCCACCCCCTTTTCTGTTTACCTCGTGCTGACCGTGCCTATTTTTGCATGTTTTCTATATGAATCTTGATCGGACCAAATCACATTGACATTGCCATTCTCTGTATTTCCAACAAGGTAAGGAATATTAGTCCTCTTTCTTTGACTACAATTCGCGAGCGTGATTGTAGTCTTGTTTCGACACGCTCGGCTCCGTTACTTGGTAACGTGAGCGTCAGTGTAATGCTCGTACTTCCGGGTCTCAGACTTTTTCTACCCTGTGGCCCGTGGCATCCTCAATGATTCGGGAGCGCGGCCAGGGGTAGGTTACCCATTCGTTACCAGAAGCGTTGAAGTAAGTGACCTTTGATCAACGCCGCTTGTTGGATTACAACACCGATATTCTATATTCTAACAGCCCTTTACTTTCCCAAAGGGTATTTGTTATCTAATTGTTTTTTTATGGACAGCAGCGGTGATTTGTTGATTCAGAATCGGAGAAAGCAATCGGGGGAATTTTCATCCCCAGTTAGAGATTGATTTATTAGTTTTTGGAAGGGCTCTTTTGACACTCTAGGACCGATAAGGCATTTTTACTTGTAATTATTTTGAGCATGAGGGCAACATATGGAGCAACTGTTAAGAACGTTTAAGTACTATGTGATTTATCTTCCCACCTTGACTTGGGGCAATTTTCTACCACGTTAGACTGCACTGTTAGAGTGACTTGATAGATTAATCCCTTGACCCATTAGACCTTATAACCAGACTAGACTACTGTCCTTCACTTTTAATTATCATGATTAATGTATTATGGACACTATAACGGGTTTCATTTCATTGTGTGTGTTTATTTTGATCTAACTATTTTCCACCCCTTGCATCAGTGCATCACACCTTGCCACATGATATACGGTACCTTCCCTTTGGCTGTGCAACCTTTACTGTACCAGGCATATTTGTCTTTTGTTTGCTTTGCTACCAGATTTTTTTTCGCCCAGCTTTAGGCCTGCGTTGTCCCATGAAGCCCATTCCTGATCAAGGAGGGTAAGCTTATATTTATCTATCATGCATGGGGTTGCCACTACCAACACTATCACCGTGTGCTACACAGATTGTCACCTTTCTTCCTGTGTCAAAATTGATGAACTCATCCCAGTAACAGTATATTCAGAAAGAAGCTTCACTATGTTACCTGTGTTTATTTGATTACAGGGTGACTTATAGGAATAGCAAGTCGAGTCATACCGGACTAGTGTAAGTGACTGGAGACATTATAACTGACAGTTTCAGATTACAGGAGTCAATTCAGTTTATTAAAGGAGAAGTTTATATTCATTTGGTCCTGAAGAAGCGTCACGGGATCCTTTTGGACCATAGAGATGCAAAACATGTTGACCCCATTCAAAGGATGGTCTGGACGTTCCTTACCTCCCCATTCCCTATAAATGTGGTAGAGAGTGATTGAGCATTATCTCTACTTCACTCTCCTTATTCGTTTTTAACCTTGGCCATTGTCCATTGTGGACTAATAAAATCGTTACTTAGGTTGGGTCTTGAGCCAATTTTAGTTTATTTTTTGATCTCTCCTTTGTTCTTTTCTTCCAAACTCACTCTTGGGGTATTGGCATCATCGAGAAAAGATCTCCGGCAAAGGACCCCCCTACGGGGGATGCCCGTCAGACATTGCAGCGCCGCTCTGACAAGGAGCACATCTGATGATGAAGCATGACACCCAGTCGGGTGTGTGAGGACTCTTGCTCCCCTGTGTTTTTTCTGTCTCTTCTTTTTGGAACAGTGTATCATGTTTTTTGTTGCATAGTATTATTCACAGGAGGGCATACACTGGACCATTAATCCTCCGAATCCCTTATACTTTTACTTTATCTGCATAGATTGCAGTGGCATAGAGTGCAGTGGCATAGCATTGAATGATGTAGTGTGGAGGGAGTGACATAGAGTGGAGTGGTGCATAGTGGAGTAGCATGGTGTAGAGTGCAGTGGCATAGAGTAGATTGTTTCAGAGTAAAGTGAAGTGGCATGGAGTGGTGCAGGGTAGAGAAAACTGGTGCAGGGTAGAGTGGAATGGGACAGAGTAGTGTGGCATAGAGCGCAGTGACATAGAATGCAGGAGTGCAGAGTTGATTAGCATGGTGTAAAGTGGATTGATGTATAGTACAATGGTGTGGAGTGCAGTAGTGAAGAGTGCATTGATGTAGAGTGCAGGAGAATGGCGTAGAGTAGAGTGGTGCAGGGTAGAGTTTAGTAGAATAGCGTATGGTGGTGCAGAGTACGGTGGCATAGAGTTCAGTAGCGGAGAGTGCAGTGTTGTAGAGTAGAGTGTTGTAGAGTGCAGAGATGTAGACTAGATTGCTATGGAGTGTATTTGTGTAGAGTACAGTGGCAAAGAGAGTTAGAGAGCAGTACCATAGGGTACTGTGGTGTAGAGCATAACACAGAGGTGCAGAGTGCAGTGATGTAAAGTGCAATTGTGCAGAGTAGAGCTGCGTTCAGTGCAGTGGCATGGAGTGCATTGGTTTTGAGTAAAGTGGTGTAGAGTGCAGTGGCACTGAGTGGAGTGGTTCAGAGTAGAGCTATATAGAGTTGAGTGGTGCAGCATGGATTGCAGTGGCATAAAGTGCAGTGGCACAGAGTGGAGTGCCACAGATTGGAATGGCGCAGGGTGCTGTGATGCAGAGTGCATGGGTGCAGAGTACAGTGGTGTAGTGGTGTAGAGTAGTTTGTTTTAGAGTAGTGTTAAGTGGTGTACAGTGGAGTGGTACAGGGTAGAGTAGGGTGGCATATAGTGCAGTGTCAGAGACTGCAGAGGTGCAGAGTAGATTAGAGTGTCACAGAGTGCAGTGGTATAGGGTGTAGTGGTGTAGAGTGCAGTGGGGGAAGTGGAATAGTGAAGAGAGCATTGATGTAAAGTGCTGGAGAATGGTGTTGAGTATAGTGGTACAGAGTAGAGTGCATAGTGTGCATTGATATACAGTGCAGCAGACTTGCTTGGATTACAGTGATGCAGGGCAGAGTGCAGTGGCATAAAGTGCTGTAGAGCAGAGTAGAGTGGCAGAGAGTTCTGTGGTGAAAAGAGCAGTGTTGTTGAGTTGAGCAGTGTAGAGTGCTCTGGTGTAGAGTAGAGCTGTGCAGAGTGCATTGGCATAGAATGCAGTGGTGCAGATAGAATGATGTAGAGTAGAGTGATGCACAGTAGAACAAATTGGTGTAAAGTGCAGTGACATAGAGTGCAATTGTATAAAGTAGAGTGGCCACGATTGCCTTGAGGTAGAGTGCAGTGGAGTAGAGTGTTGCAGAGTAGAGTATGGTGGTGTAGAGTGTAGTGGTGCAGAGTAGATTGGCAGAGTGCAGTGACATAGGGTGCATTGGTTTTGAGAAAGTGGTGTAGAGTGCATTGACATAGGATGTAGTGGCATACAGTGAAGTGGCGCAGCATAGATTACAATGCCATGCACAAGTTGTGCATAGTAGAGTAGGGCGGCATAGAGTGCAGTGTTGTGGAGTGCAGTGGCATAGAGCTGATTGTTTCAGAGTAGAGTAAATTGGTGTAGAGTGGAGTGGTGCAGGGTAGAGTACAGTAGTGTATAGAAGAGTGGTGTAGAGTGAAATGGCATAGAGTAGAGTGATATAAAGTGCAGTGTCATAGGATGCAGTAGTAAAGAATAGCTTAGAGTGGTTTAGAGTGGATTGGCCTAGAGTGCAGTGGTGTAGAGTGCAGTGGCTTAAAGTGGAGTGATGCAGAGTTCAGTGGTTTAGAGTGTAGTGGCATATAGTGCATTGGCATAGAGTGCAGAGGAGTGGCATAGAGTGGTGCAGAGTAGAGTGCAATGGCATAGAATACAGTGGTGCAGAGTAGAATGGTGCAGAGGTCAGTCGCACAGAGTGCAGTTTTGCAGAGTAGAGTGTCATAGAGTAGAGTGGAGTAGCGTAGAGTGGCGTACAGTTCATTGGCATAGAATGCAGTGGTGTAGAATAGAATGGCACAGAGTAGAGTATAGTGGCATAGAGAGGAGTGGTGCAGAGTACAGTGGTGCAGGGTGGGATAGAGTGGCATGGAGTGCAGTTTCTGAGTGGAATTCTGTAGATTAGGGTGGCATTGAGTGCAATTGAATAGAGTAGAATGTTGCAGAGTTGAGTACAGTGACATATGGTGCAGTGGTGCAGAATAGATTGGCATAGTGTGCAGTGGCATAGAGTGCATTGATTTTGAGTAAAGGGGTATAAAGTGCATTGGCTTAGAGTTCAGTGGTTATAGTAGAGTGGTGTAGAGTGCAGTGGCGTAGAACCATGCATAGTAGAGTGGCATAGAGTAGAGAAGTGCACTGTTGATTGCAGTAGGACAGAGTGCAGTACTGTAGAGTGTAGTGGTACCAGGTGGAGCAGTAGAGTAGCACAGAGTGAGTTAGCATAGAGTGTAGTCACATAGAATAGAGTTTTGCTGAGTAGAGTGAAGTGGCATAGAGTGGGGTGGTGCAGGGTATAGTGCAGTGGCATAGAGTAGAATGGCATAGAGTGCAATGGTGTACAGTGCAGTGATGCTTAGTAGATTAGAGTGACATAGAGTGGATTGACATAGAGTGCATTGGCATAGAGTGGAGTGGTACAGAGTAAAGTGCATTGGCATAAAGCACAGTGCATAGCAGTGTTGCCGAGGAGAGTGACATAAAGTGGAGTGGCAGAGAGTGGAGTGCCTCAAAGTAGAGTGGAGTGGTCTAAACCAGAATCGAGAAGAGTAGAGGAGAGTGGCATATACTGCAATGGTATAAAGTGGTGGAGAGAGGCAAAGATTCCAGTGGCGTGGAGTGGTGCAGAGTAGAGTGTAGTGACATTGAGTGGTGTAAAATGTAGTGGTTCGGGGTAAAGTGCAGTGTGGTGGATTGGTGCAGAGTAGAGTGGAGGGACGTAAAGTGGAGTATAGATGGTATGGTAGTGCACTGCCATTATAAACAAAATATTTTCGATTGAAATGACCATGACAATTTCACAGACATACAGTTTTACTGATACAACTATGCAGCACACAGACAACGATGTGTATTGATTTGTTTTCATTGTATCCAAATATTTGTTTCAACTGCACTTCACAATTATCATTTGTGTTTTCCTAATTCTGCTATATTCTGAAATATCTGTACAGTTAATTCAGAGCCATTTAAGTGTTGTTGTTTGCTAGAAAAAAAAATACCATTGTGCACCCTTCCTGGAGCACAACATCAAGGTTGTCCCATAAATCCTCTCAATTTGAAGTCAGAGAAAGAAAGGTTAACAGCAAGGTCCCTCGGAAGGCAGAGCCAGACATTTGACCTGTCTCTATATGCGCAACAAATGTGACCAGATATGTACAAGGTGTAAAGCCCTGTTTACAGAATGACACCCTGGTGCAAGAATACGAGGTGCCCTGTCATGTGGCACTGTACAGTTCGACATCAAACCGTGCTGTCTGCATGTTTGCTATACAACAGGTATTACTATTTTTCTCCATCAGATAAACGCTGCAGTACAGTTTGTAAACGGACGCGCCAGTTGTCACCAGAGAAGTATTTGAATCCGTTGTCTACTTCGACTGTAAGGTGTTTGACATGGTGAAGACACTTCCACTCTTTTGATCACCCGACCAGAATTGCCATATTGTTTAACGGCAGAGCGGGTGTGATCACCCAGTTTGTCATCCAACAGAAGCTGCCGTAAAATAGGTGCTGCTGAGATATTTTTTATCAGATGTGCAGCCATGTTCATCATTAGCTAGACACTGTGATGGTGTGTATCGCAGATGTGTGCTGAAAAGCTTATTCTTCTCAGACATGTTGTTCCATATACATTTTTATCACAGTTTCGGGTTTTTTTAAGCTTATTATGCTGCTGTTGTTGTCTTCGTAATCACACAGGCGAAGTCGGTCATCCTGTTTCCTCTTTTAGATAAATGATAGTTCGCAGTAGCCACACAAAAGCCGTTACGGTGTTTGTCACAAAAGTCAAAGACTTGGGAAGCTGGTGATCGAAGAAGTCTATCAACACTTTGGGATTCACTATGGTGACTGTCTTAAGATGTTGACAGTGGTAATTCTATTTTGTATTTGACTTTAATATGCTATTGCGTGCAGAAAATCAACCCCTCCCTCCTGCTTCTCACCCACAGAGCGTAGTTTTACTCTCGCTGCCACAAAACAGTGTCCCCTTCTTTCAGTCAACCAGCGCAATGGCATCTTCTGTCATACAGCAAAAACACCCCTTCTTGCTGCTACTGCCCAATAATTCGTCCCAAACGTTCTACAGCACTAGATATATAAATGCTCTTCTCTGATGCCATGATCTATTATGTGGAAGGTCTGAGCATCTAAGACTCCTGCACCTTAAGGAATAGATTGTTGTCTGAGCTTAGGATGGCCTCTGTGACCTAAGAGACCCCTCTATGTGTAGAAGTTTGAGGCTTCAGGATCACAAGACTGAAAGCTGCCAGCAGGGGGAGTGCCAAATACCTGCAGGGGCAGCAACGGATTTCTGTGAGTAGACCAGGAAAAGTGAAGTTGAAAATATTATTTAAGCTACAGTGGCAAAATCTTTCCACTGCATTGAGGAACAATGCAGATTGAGAACTGGGAATGAAAAGATTTGTCAAATCTAAGGGATAGCTCTGATGCCTATCTGTATAAGGCTTGTACCACCTGTTTGAGTGCAATGTTAAATGAGGTTTGAGAATGGAGAGATAACGTTTTAATCTGACACATGAGATTGTATGGTCTATAAGAAACACATGGATAACTGTGTTTGAGCCTTTAGTAGTTGTGCAGCAAGGGAATAGCTCGACTCTCTACGGTGAACAAGATCTGTAAAGTCTCAGATACACCTCCGGGCCATATCAAGTTAAGTGAGAACTGGAAACTCTATGTTAAGACACAGCCTCTTGCACAATTTTAAGCTGAAAGGTGTGTAAAGGAGGTGAAGATCTAGAGCAGTGATGTTTTATCGCTTTAGATAGTGATTACTTGTCACAGGAACCTTAAAGGCAAGTGCTGCTTTTGGTGGGAAATGTAGCTTCATTTGTTGACATATTTGGAATAAACAACAGAATATGTTAAAAAACCTAGACAAAGTAAATTGACAACACAGTGTAAAACATAGCAGGTCTTATCACAATACAGTCATCATCATCAAAAATACTTTATTCGATTGAATAAAACAATCATAAAAGCAGATAATTCATATTAAAAACATCACTCAATATTTGAAATAGTATGAAAACACAAGTAAGTCAAACCGTTCCTAAAAGGACCGAATAGCGAGATTACGTTGCAAGGAGTTAAATAAATTCACATAAAAGCCACATTTCAAAAACATGACAGAAAAAATCAGTATAAGAGTATGTTTTAAAACAAGAACTATTGTCATTAATAAAATACGTTTAAAATTTATACAAATAAGAAAACCCTATCTAGGTAATTTGATAATATGGTCTGGCCTTCATCACTGCACATAAAAATAAAGCTATTCCATTGCAAATCATAATTGATGGTAAGGACAGAAGGTAATTAAAAGCAGGGCGACATTTCCTTAAGTCTGCATAGAATTTACAAAAAAAGAGAATGTGTATTGTACTTTGCTCAGGCACTAAGTCACAGGGACATTTTACCAAGACAGGGGTCGAATCATTAATACACGGGAAGCTAACAAGACAATGGAAAATCTCTAATCTTAGGCGCGTAAGGACAAACCGATGCCTTGGGTTCAGTACATTACTCAAATATGGTTCCATGCCATCTGTTTGTTGCAACATGAAATTCCTCATTACACTGGGTTTCTTTGCCTCAGTGGCCCATCTTAAATCGGCCAGGTGAGTAAGAGAAATATTTTTCAGTTCTTTCCTGGAAATTGTTTCCAGTTTTACCGGAGTGGAATATAACTGAGGATAGCCCAGCTCTGTAAAAAAAATCTTTATATAAATTAGCCATGGAATTTTCAGCGGGTAAGATAATGCCAATGCATCTTCTATGATGGCCCTATTCAGCCTAGCGGAATCAGAAGTCCATACTTTATGCCATACTAGGATTGGTTGGATACAAATTAAATCTATAAGGTATGATACCCCCAATTCCATATGGCATGCCAGTGTAGGGGTAGATTTTGGAGCGCTTAAAATAAACTTTAAAAAATCGTTTTCAACTAGCTGTAGGTTGTTGCAGTTCCTATATCCCCAGAGTCCTGGCCCGTACAATGCAAGAGAAACACATCTTGCATTTTACAATATCATCATATCCTTGGGAGTCACTCTACCAACCTTTTTTGAATTTTTTTTCACAGCCCTGATAGTTTTAGTGAATGACAGCTTCCTTGATTTTATGGCTTGTGACCATGTCCCTTCATTATCGAACGTAATGCCTAAATATGAAAAAGTTCCTGTATCGTCTAGTTTCGTACCTTTTAGCATAATCTGGGGTTTCTTTATAGAATTTCTACCACATGTCATCGAGAAAGTTTTATAATGGTTGATTCTGAGACCTAAGGCTTCCATATGCTTATCAAAGGTTGTGAGTAGCCTTTGCAATGCTACTGGGGTGCGGGCCATCAAAACGGCATCATCCGCGTACAGGAGTGCTGGGACCTTTTGAGAACCAACTTGTGGGAGGTCACTGCAAGCATCAGATAATACCCCTTCTAATTTATTAATATATAAGGCAAACAGTAGTGGCGCTAGTACGCAGCCTTGTCGTACCCCCCGTTCAATAGGAAAGGCTGAGGTGCATTCACCCTGAAACCCATAACGCACCTTGGCTTTAGCTCCAGCGTATAGTTCCCTAATAAAATGAACAATAGTTAGGTCTACCCCCATGTCCAATAAAATAGGCCATAATTTACTGTGGACCACACAGTCAAATGCTGAAGTCAGATCGACAAACACTAAATATAAGGCTCCGGCCTTGGCCCTCATGTATTTACCGAGTATAATGTCTAAGTTCAGAGCCTGCTCCATGGTCCCTATTCCAGCTCTAAAGCCATATTGCAAGTCCGAAAGAATATTATTTTCTTCCGTCCAATCTCGTAGCCTGTTTAAAACAATTCATCCAGCAATCTTTGCAAGAGTATCAAGCAGAGAGATTGGGCAGTAGCATGCAGGATTTTGACGATCTCCCTTTTTGAAAATAGGAACAATGATGGACTCAGCCCAGGTTGGTATAAAGACTGTGGCACAGCAGGCACGTAAAACTTGAGTTAATAGTGGGCCCCAAAGTGAAACATTCGACTTGTAAATATCAATTGGGACTCCATCTGGGACCAGCGCTTTCCCGCTTTTGCTAGCGTTAATTGCCTCTATAACCTCATTAAGGCTAAATGGTGGAGAAATAGATTGAGGAACTGGTCTCAGAGAGTTTGGTTCCAAGACCAAATCTTTAGCGGAGTATATACTAGAGAAAAAAGAAACCCAATCCTCTTCAGTAATGGCTATTTCAATTGATGGTTATGTTCCATCACAAAGAAGAGGAGAGTTTACAATTTTCCAAAATTTAGCGTTGTCATTCCTAAGGCTTGCTTCATGAAGAGAATGCCAAGCCTCGTTTTTTAAGTTCTGTTTTCTTCTTCTTATAGCCTTTTTATACTCCTTCCTCCGAAGGCTGATGCCATGTCTATCAGGGTTTTGTCTGTGTAAGCACTGTTTAAGATTTTTATAGGCTTGAGTACATTCACTATCAAACCATCTTTTGCCTACACAAGGTCTAGATTTGCCAAAGCTAACTGTAAGAGAGTTTTTGATTTCAGTAGTTATTGCAGTGAAAGCGTTAATACAAGCCTGCGGGCAAGTGTTGTCTGAAAGACAAATTTCAAACTCTTTAGAGAGTTTGCTCATTAATTGTTCCATGAACTGCGTAGGCTCAAGCTGTGACCAGCGGATAGTGTAGCCATTTCTTGTTCCCAATTCTATATTCTCTACCCTCTCCGTTGGTTCCTTGTGTTTAGTGATGGCTTGGGGGAATACAATACTTAAACTTTGAGGGTAGTGGTCGCTAATCAAAGCATCTTGAATTTTATATTCAGACACATAAGTAGTAAAATTATTAGATAATAATATAAAAACAATTATTGTGTTAGCATGTCTGCCATTGAATGTGGGTTTTAACTGTGGTTTACAATGTTTTAAACTATTGCACAGAAGGAGATCAACGTTTCATTCAACAAATTACCATAATGATTATGTGTAAAATGGTATGAGTCGTCATCTCCACCCGTGCCAAAAAGACAACATTTTTCCACGGATTGAGGACACAAATGTGTGTTGAAATCCCCCTCCCCCACACAATAAAAGTCTCATTATGCGCTGAGTTACATACTCGGTCCAGATCTTCCTGCAACAGCTTGAGAACAGAAAAAAAACTTTGTTGAGGAACATTATTGTAAAAGTTAATAATCACCATTTGTGCAATCATTTAATTTACATGTGATCAGTTGATAAAATGAGTTAGAGATTAGTCTTACATCCTTAATTAAGTTGAACTTGTTGGAGATGAAAGTACACAGTCCACTTTTTGCCCTGCCCCGTGAGCAAGGAACGTCAGGGGTGTGAAGTGTCCTAAAACCATTTATGTGGATAGGGTCCACGGACCAAGTCTCTTGTAAACTCACCCAGTAAAAGGATCGAATATATTCTAACCATTCTTCATTCTTACTTTTCGAGCGCAGACCCGTCACATTCCAAAATAAAAATTAGTAGTCCTCTCCCCCAGTTTTAGTCCCTTGCCCCACGGAAGACTGTTTAGTTACTATGTTTTTTGACTGGATGGAGAATCCACTTATTGGCACTACGTTATTAGCAAGTTGACTTGGTTCAACATCCATCTCTATCTGTCCATTTTCATTGCTCTCCACCAAACCATGCCCACTCTTTAATGGATCGGAAACTGGGATTAGCGTAATAGTCGTAGGCCCACCCACTTCCGGATCAAATGATAGTCAATCGACACCTTCCAAAGAGAGGGCATGAAATCTATTTTTGGTTGGGATCGAATAATATCGTTCCGACCTAGTTGTTTGTTTGTCAAAATTAGGACCAAGACGGACCTAGTCAATGTTGTGCGTATAGAAGAAACCCAGAGGCAACAATATGGTGCCATAGTCCGTAATCTGCCGTGGGCTTAGGTGGCTCATAATGTCTTCTACCAGTTTCGGAGATTTAAAAGAGAGTACCACGCAGTCACCCCTAAATAACTTCTGGTTCTTTCCCACCCATTTTACCCTCCTAACCATTTTAATATCCTCAAAGAGAACTTCTGTCATGCCAGATTTCATGCGGGTTCCAATCCAATTCAAGGATTTATTCCTCAACGCTGTCCATGATTCCCTGTGGTCCCCAGAAAGAGTGGGGACATTTGCCAGGACTATCACATTGGGAGATGCCGCTGGTTGCAGATCTAATTTGTCTCTTGATGTTAAAGAAGAATCTCGGGAGAGTTTTAGGCTGGTCAATGTTTCCCCTCTGTTTAGCCGTGCTTTTTGATGTGGGGAACTGCTGATACTAACTAGTGGAGGGCATAAATCTACGTGTTTTTGGATGGGCTGATGCCTATGTGGTGGCTGTTTATGCACTGGTAAGGGGTTACTGTTTGAGGCTAGTTCGTCACAATGTTGGGTAGTGACGGCTGCTACACTTACACTTGCAAACTGAGCCTTCATTAAATTAAACATTGTCTCCACGTTTTCCTCCAATCGTGTTAAACGTTCAATCATTTGGTCAAAAAGGGGCCTGACTAGATGTTCCAAGGAGTTAATAGTCTCTAAGGGATTAATTTCCGTATTCACTATAGGTTGTGCATTCCTATGACCAAGTTTTGAATTCTTGCAGAGAGTATGTGCGTATTGAGTAGATTCAATAAGTGAGGGTCCAGGATTACCTCGTCTAATCTTGTCATGTGGCTCTTGACTCGGGGCTTTGTCCTTACTAACTAATTTGGGTTTCCTTAAACGTTTAGGAGGAGGTGGATGGTCGCCGTCATCTGAAATAAAGTCAGTTATATCCTGAATACATCCATTCTTACCTCTAATTTGAGGTCCAGTTACAGGAAAATTAGTCAATTTTAATGGGGGGGGGTAATGGGGAAGGTCCGAAGATTGAGTTAAAATCCTTTCCTCAACATTAATAATTTGTTTATCAATTGCCCCTATAGCTCCTGAAATAAATTTTAATATTGTTGAGTGATCTTTCTGGGAGGTAGTATCTTTTAAGCTGGATTGCTTCCTTTTACCCATTCTCGCTAATTATTTGATCCTACCAAAAAAAAGAAAAATAGTTATGCTAAAGATTCAGTGTTCCTCGCTGATAGAGGTAATGAGGCTGAGTAGAAAAAAAAAACGCTATATGTCTATAGCAGAAATGAGGCAAAAAGAAAAAGTGACCTCCCACAGTGCTGAGGGGCTGTTTAACGAAGTCAAAGAGGCAAAATTAAAGCACTGCTTCAAAAAATCAAGAAGGAAGGATAAGCAAAAGTACCTGTTAAGGCTTAGGTGCCCAAACCAGTGATTGCAGAGAGGATGTCAGGGGGGTGGCCCAGCTCAGCCTCTGCCAGGCGCTGACGGGCGCAGGACGGGCCCGCCCTTGGCCCAGGCTTTGCCCGCGCGCGTCCCGCGGGAGCGCAAGATCAAATTTAAAGGGCTCCTGCCCTTGTGTAGATGGCCGCCGCCTCCTCCTCCGTTAATACGCGCTACCCGCGGGGCGGGAGCGCAAGATCAAATTTAAAGGGCTCCTGCCCTTGTGTAGATGGCCGCCGCCTCCTCCTCCTTTAATACGTGCTACCCACGGGGCGGGAGCACGAGATCAAATTTAAGGGCTCCTGCCCTTGTGTAGATGGCCGCCGCCTCCTCCTCCGTTAATACGCGCTACAATACAGTCAAACAAGCATTGTCAAAGCTGCTCGGTCTGGCCTTTCACATAGCTACAGAGCCTCACTGTTAGGCCTGGCATCCTTGGTGTGGTTCTCCCCTAACATTTCACCTTTAACCCTCCTGCTTGAGAGACTTCATTTTTGCTGTCTTTAGGTCAATGTGCACTTTACCACTGCTAACCACTGCTAAAGTGCTCATGCTCTCTCCTTAAAGCATAGTAGAACTGGCTTACACCCAACTGGACTATTTAATTTACTTGTAAGTCCCTAGTAAAGGGCTACTACATATGCCCAGGGCCATTAAATTAAATGCTGCTAGAGGGCCTGCAACACTGATAGTTACACTCACTTAAGCAACTCTTAAACACATCCCAGGCCTACCATGCAGCCTTTATGTGCAGTTTTAAACTGCTATTTCAACCTGTCAAAATAGACCTTTGCCAGGCCCAAACCTTCCTTTTAGATACATATATGTCACTCCTAGGGAAGGCCCTGAACCCAACCCAAGAACAGGGTGCAGTGTAAATAATTAGGGTATGCACTTTAAAGTTTTGCATGGCCTGGTAGTGAAAAACTCCTACATTTGTTTTTTTCCTGCAACAAGACCTACCTCTCCTGTAGGATAAAATTGGAATTTCCTTATTACATTTAATAAGCTGAAACGTCCATTTGGGAGTAGGTAGACAGTTCAAGTTGGGTGTCTAAATAATTGTCATTAAAATATCTCTTTAGCAATGACGCCAGATTTTTAATCAATCAATCAAGCAATCAAGTAATTTCTTAAGCACACTACCCACCCGTTAGGGTCTCAAGGTGCTGGGGGGGCTGGGTAGTGGCCGGTTACTGCTCGAAAAGCCATGTTTTTAGGTGCTTTCTGAATGTTAGAAGTCTTGGGTATTGCGTAGGTTGGTGGGGAGGGAGTTCCAGGTCTTGGCGGCGAGGTGGGAGAAGGATCTGCCACCGGAGGTGGTGCGTTAGATGCAGGGGACTGTGGCGAGGTCGGCGGAGCGGAGTTGGCGAGTAGGTATGTGGAAGTTTACTCGTTTGTTGAGGTAGGCCAGTCCGGTGTCATGGAGGGCCTTGTGAGCGTGGACGAGGACTTTGAAAAGGATCCTTTTGTTGATGGGTAACCAGTGTAGGGATCTGAGGTTGGTGGCTATGTGTTTGTGGGGCGGGAGGTTGAGGATGAGTCGTGAGGCTGCGTTCTGGATCCGCTGGAGTTTTCTTTGAAGTTTGGCTGTGGTCCCAGCGTAGGGGGCATTGCCGTAGTCCAGTCTGTTGCTGATGAGGGTGTGGGTGACTGTTCTTCTTGTTTCTAGGGGTATCCATTTGAAAGTCTTGCGTAGCATGCAAAGGGTGTTGAAACAGGAGGATGATATGGCGATGATTTGCTGGGTCATGGAGAGGGTTGAGTCCAATATGATGCCAAGGTTGCGTGCGTGGGTGGTGGGTGCTGGGAGTGGTCCGAGGGTGGTGGGCCACCAGGAATCATTCCATGATGTCTTGTTGGGGCCGAAGATGATGATTTCTGTTTGTTTTGAGTTTAATATGAGGTGGCTTGTTTGGCGGTGTCGAGGAGTCCGGCATGCAGGTTAATCTTGGCGGTGGCTGGGTTCTTGGGGAGGGAAATGATGAGCTGGGTGTCGTCAGCATAAGAAATTATGGTGATGCCGTGGGGTCGGAGCATGTTGGCGAGAGGAGCCATGTAGATGTTGAAGAGGGTGGGGCTGAGGGAGGATCCTTGGGGGATCCCAGAGATGATCTTGGTGGCTGTGAACCAGAAGGGAGGGAGGCGGACTCTTTGGGTTCTTTTGGAGAGGAAGGAGGTGAGCCAGTCCAGGGCCTTGTGGCGGATTCCAGCGTCGAATAGGCATGCGCGAAGGGTTTGGTGGCATACGGTGTCAAAAGCTGCAGAGAGGTCTAGGAGGATGAGGGGGATGGTCTCGCCCTTGTTCACTCTGGTCCTGATGTCGTCTGTACAGGCGATGAGGGAGGTCTCAGTACTGTGGTTCTTACGGAATCCAGATTGGGAGGTGTCGAGTATGTTGTTTCCTTCAAGGAAGTGAGATAGTTGTGCGTTGACTATCTTCTTGGCGACCTTTGCGGGGAAGGGGAGAAGAGAAATGGGACGGTAGTTTGTGAGGTCTTCCGGGTCTGCATTGGGTTTTTTGAGAAGAGCGTTGACTTCGGCGTGCTTCCAAATGTCTGGGAAGGTTGCGGTGTTGAAGGAGCTGTTGATGACGGCGCGGAGCTGGGGAGCAATGATTAGGCTGGCCTTGTTGAAAATGTGGTGTGGGCACAGATCTGTTGGGGAGCCTGAGTGGATGGAGTTCATGGTTATGGTGATTTCTTTGTCTTTGGTGGGGGTCCAGGTGTTTAGTCGGTTGGTGCGGTAGAGTGTTGTGGTGTTGGTTGTGTTGGTTGTGGCGGTGGTGGTGGGTGTTGATGATGAGGGTGTTGTGAAGCTGTCATGTATGCCTGTAACTTTGCACTGAAAGTAGTTGGAGAGGGAGTTGCAGAGGTCTTGGGAGTGTGGGGAGTCAATGGTGCAGGATTTGGGTTTGGTGAGTTCTTTGATGATGGCAAAGAGTTCCTTGCTGTTGTGTGTGTTGTTGTCTATGCGTTCTTTGTAGAATTATCGTTTGGTGGTCCGGATGAGCTGGTGGTGTTTGCGCATGGCTGTTTTGATGGCAGAGAAGTTGCTCTTTGAGGGTTCTTGGCGCCAGGCTTTCTCAGTTTTTCGGCATTCACGTTTGGAAGATTGAAGTTCTGTGGTGAACCTGGGGGCGGGCTTGGTGGTGCGGGTGTTGCTGTTTGTTTTCAGTGGGGCAAGGGAGTCTGCGCAGGTTTCTAGCCATGATGTGAGGATGTGGGTGGTGGTGTTGGGGTCATTGGTGATGGCCGGTAGAGTTTGTGAGAGGTTGGAGATCAGGTGTTCCTTGGAGATCTTGTTCCACTTGCGGTAGGGTGTGGTGAGTTGTTGGTGGTGGGTTTCATGAAGGAGAAGTAGACGCAGTGGTGGTTAGTCCAGTGGAGTTCGGTGGTGTGAGTGAAGGTGATGTGGTTGCTGGAGTCTAGCGTCTAGCGTGTGTCCTGCTGAGTGGGTGAGCACAATTCTGAAAATTACACTTTCAGAAATCTGACATTTTCTTGTGTAGCTGACAGCTGGGCTTTGTGTATGACATCCTCAATGCAGGGCATTGCATCACAAGCTCACTCATCAATGGCCTTCTCGTCGGCGATGTGGGACTTCACATCATAGCCTTGCAGCTCCTCAGAACCGACAGTGTGCAATGCATCTCCAAACAGGACCTTGCATCGCCTTGGATGTGTGGCATATCCTTAATGCGGGACCTCACAATGCTCCACTAACAGGCTCCAGTGTACTCTTGTTCAGCAGGCCTAACTGGATCCCACAAAAGTGAACAAAAATGTCTCAAAAGGTGTTGCTGCAAAGTGGAATGGCCTTAGCAAAGCTTGCCTGGTCACATTTCTGGTGCCCATTGATATATTTAAGTACATTGAGTATGAAAATGGTACAAAAGAGGTGCAGACAAAAGAATAAAAAAAATAAATTACAAAATGAGTGTCAATCTGCCGGATATTTTGCTTTATCTTGCAGCATACTAAACTCAAACCTGCTGTCTAACTTTGACCTCTCCTGCAACATTATTCCAGTGTGATGCAACAGAGGTGTGGTTAAAGATTATTGATGATCTGCACATGAAATATGGGGGACTCATACCTGTTCCTGTACCTGTGTGTCAAAACTAAAAGGAACTTGCATAACCATGAAGGAAAGTGCAGCAGGATAGCAATACATTCCAAATATTTTATTACCGATAGATGCTGGGAATGTGATTGTGACATCCCAAACTTTTTCCAGATCATGATATAGAACCCTGAAAGAGTACAAATTACATCTCAACATGTGTTTCTGTAAGAGTGGGAGTACATTTAAGGGAGTATGGATAATTCAGCTGTTGAAAATGTATCTGAGCTATGGCTGTTTTAATCCTGCCTCAAGGTGACCGAGCCTCCCCCAGAGAAGTCCAGGTCATACCTATGTGAAAGGGAGTGACATAAGAACAATTACACTGATGCCCTAGATGCTGCAGGGATGTACAGATGCTACTCTATTGTTCCATGGTATTGTATAAATCATTACCTCTCTGACTGACCGTTGCAAATTGTGGGTGTAGATGTCCACAAGGCTCTGGTCCTATGGCTTAGCAGCTGTAAACTAGACGCCAATTTGCATATTTCAGTGAAATGTGTATTTTTTCATCACAGTGTACACATTTCATGGTTGTTAAACCAATGCTGCTCCATTAGGCCTCAATTCATGGATACAGTGTCAGTGGCATGAATGTGTGCAGCTGGACAACACATTAGTATTTACATGGTTTGGCCTTCAGATGTCAGCCTCACTACTCGTATTTCCCAATTATGCCATTTCTGTGAGGCATCCCATACATTGCAAGGTGGGCAGTCAAGTTGCAGCTCTGTGTAAAATTTAAAAAGCAGGAATGCACAGTGTTAGCAGGATTCAGCGGCTTACATTACTTATCTACTGGATGGGTAATTTTGTCTGTCTGACACAAACACAGGCACCTTTGCATCATGATGTCCTGCATCATACATATCATAGTATTTTCTAGATGAGTACACCTGCATGCATACATACGCTCCTGCAATGCATTTTTATTTGTGCCTTGATTAATGAAGGCCAGGAAGAATGATTGTACAGATTAGTGAAAATATAAAGCTTTTCATGGTTTTGGTACACCGGTATACAAGATGCTTTATGTCAGCTTTCAATGTTTTTGACTGATGCTAAATTGGTGAGGCCTTCAAAAGTAAAGTCATGCAGGAGTGAGACACCCACATTCCATCTATGTATTGTCTACCTGACGCAGAGTAATTAAATTCAGGTAATGGGTGCTGCCTTGTGTAACTCCAGATGAGTAAGTGCAATGCAGAACCACACAAGCTGGACTACCTTTCCTTATCACCACTCTCATACGTTTTTGAGCAACTTCGCTCCCCCTTACATGATACAAGACCAACACCAAAAGTATACATATCTGGACTATGTCTACAATTTCCTATTGACACATCATTGTGAGTGAGAATCACTGTTATGAGTGATATGCTTGTCATCATATTGTGATTACATTTCCACATTGTACACCTACACTGACCTCACTTGGGTCAGTTTACCATGTTGTATTAAGAGATGCCTGTGTACTGAAGGAATACTGTCCATATTGTTATCTAAAATTTTGGTGTAGGTCTCGACTGGCACTTATGATTGTATGACTATGTCAGCCCAATTTAGGAAAACATTATGTACATGTTCAACTTGAGGTAATATGTGTTTCCTTTTCCTCTATAGATAACATGACCACAGATATGGCAAGGACATTTAAGGTCAGAGGGAACTGCTATTGGCACATCTGCAAGACAGCGAAGGCCTAGAGGAAGGTGGCTTGCATATATGAAAGGGCAAAGGCAAGTGATTATGGAAGAGTGGAAGCATATCAGATCCTCCCCAAAACAACTGCACGAACACAAGCAGTTGGTGGCAAAGAGCAGCAGCAGGTCAGCACACAGGCCACAACGGGGCCATCAAGTGAATCTCACCAAACAGCCACACAGCAAAGGAGGCCCAGCTGTGCAGGACAACCCACATTTCATTATAGATTGGTCCAACAGATGCATAGATTAAACAGGAGGATGGCTGGTATAGAACAGGAGCAGGCCATTATAACAGAGATATTGTTAACCTGCCAGGAGACCTTGGGAAGGATTGCCAGCCAAATTTGACTTTCTGCTTAAGAACTTTCTCTTTCCCTTTATATGTTTTGAAAATGATTAATTATTTAGTAGTCATGGTGTTAGTTATGGGTTAGTATAGGTGTAGGTTTATTGTAGGTAAGTTTTAGCTGATTAATATTTTGTAGGTAGTAGTTTTCATGTGTATTTTTACTATGATTGTCTTTTAATTTTAAATGGGTGGTGATTTAACGTTCTGTGTGTTTAAAAAAAAAGACCAAAATACAAAATAAATATTTGTTTAGGTTAATATGTGTAGTTAGGATATGTTTAGAATGTAGTTGATGTTTGTATTGTACCGAGCTATGTGTACATAAGATAGATTGAGGGGCTGATTATGAGTTTGGCGGGTCTCAACGTGGGACCTCCAAACTGGCAGGGAGGATGTCACCACTATGGGGTTTGCATCCCCCCTGCCCTATTACAGCATTCCTACCAGTCTGACAGGCGGAAACATTGTGATAGAGCATTTCCGCTGGTCAGATCAGCAGGAACAGTGCTAAGGGATAGCACTCAGCTACCTTAAAGGACCCAAGTGCTATCTCATAGCACAGAGGGGGCTGACCAGCACCCTCTGAATGCACACTGTCTTCGAAGCAGAAAGTCTGCATTCTGATGGTGCTGGGCAGGGGGGCCCCTGCACTGCCCATCCCATCCCAGAGTGCGGCGGTCTGAGGACCAAATTGGCATTGGGACTTTCTCCTTTGAAAACTGAGGAAATAAACATCTTTCCCCTCTGAGGAAATGGTGTGCCTCCTTTTAACGCCTGCTCTGAGCACATGTTAAAAGTGCCAAAAAAATGGCGCAAAGAAATCTCTTACATTTCTTTGCAAAAAAATTTCGGTGCCCCTAATGGGGGAATGCTCCCTTTGCATGCATTATGCCTGGTGCAGGCATAATGTAGTGCAAAGGGTTACAAAGCAGCACAATGCATGCATTGCGTCACCTTGTAAATTTGGCGTAGCGATTTTGACCTCGTTGGGCCACATTAGTATAAAAAATAAAATGATGCTAATGTGGCGCAAGGAGGCGCTAGGGGCTCTTAAATCTGCCCCTAAGTGTCTGAGCTGGGTGTCATCAGTGTACGAGAAGTACAGTCCCTGGGTCTCACTAATAATTGCCAGAAGAGTCATGCATATGTCCAAGAGAGTGGGACAGAATGAAGTGATTTGATGGACTCTGGAGATTAATCTCTTGGGTTCTGAGGGAATAGATTGAGCATGAGCTGTTGTATACTACAAAATATGAAGGAAACTATCCATTTCAGAGATGTTCCTTTGTTCATAGTGTTGTGGAGTCTAGAGGGGACTGCATGTGTTGTAAAACCACAGGATTCTCCAGTCAAATTTGGATTATGGCCTTCTACGGGACTTACCCATTACATGCAGTGCAGCAAGGTGGGTTGATGTGTAGTTTTGTGTGGATGTTTCTGAAAGAGGAACTCTAGGGTCCAATACAGCACAAATTGCATGCAAGATAGTACAACAAGGCGGCTTGTTGTGTAGCGCTGTGTGAATGGTAGTGCAGGGTAGTGTGAGTTGAAATAACTATTGACATTTTTATTTCAGTGCTGCCCTGCAAAAAAATTACTAGAGCAAATGAAGGCACCCTTGCTACATGGTAGAATGGTCTCTGCAGCTGTTCTAAGAAGCCAATTTCGTAACAGTGCAGGTAGAGGACACAAACATGTTAAGTGTGCCCCATACTTGCACTCACTCATTCAGGCAGGGCAGCAAGCTGGCGAGCTGTGTTCGCTTGTATGAAATTTACACAAATAGGCCCATTAGCGAATACTGAGATTTTGTGAAGAACATACATCTTACCATGTGAAAAGCAACTATAGTACAACATGGTCATATACACTTGTAGAAACATATGTTCCACGTTTCCCTGTGCACTTGAAAGGGAAGAAAAATACTGTTTGAATGTAACAGATATCACTTATGCCATAATCGTTCTTGGAATCATCTAAACATATTAATATATCTTTCCATAGGGACAAACAACACCTGTTACAGAGCAGCCTGTCCGTGATGCCCACCCTCTTGAGGACACCACTGTGCTCCCCATGGATGATGACACCTTCCCACAGCTCCTGGACACTTTTGGCAATTTTATTCCAGAAATAGCAAAGGTAGGTGGCGTTGTTGGTTCTCAAGATGAACTGACACACACAGAACATGGGCCATCAACCAATGTCATTACTGCTGAGGGCTCTGAGGACCCCCAAGTTGCTTTTCAATGGCAAGTGGTTGGTGTCCAGCAGCGGATGGCTGGTGAGGTCCAGGTTGGGATGGGGACCATAGTGGGCACCCTTGATGGAGTCAGTAGGTGTCTTAGCCTTAATAAGGGTTTGTCAAAGGCCACCACAGAAACCTACACTTGGCACCATGGGTTTGATAAGTCCCTAGATGACATGGCTGGTATTATGATGAGGAAGGAACAACAACACTAGCCTTCTACATCGGATACCTGTGCAGTCAGGAAGCTGAGGGGCATTAAAACTTTGATCAGGTCCCAGAAGGCCAATATAGACTCCTTTGTTGCAACAATGAGTACCTTTAACAGCAACATTGTTGCTTTGTTGGCAAACCAGCAAACTCTTGTCAGGGTCTACCATGCTGCCTTCCTGGCACTCACAAATGTCACTGGGAACATGGGAGTCACATCTTCTGCCTCTGATGTGTATATGTGCCTCCCATTCAAACCCCACAAGATCCAGGCACGCCGAAACATGTGTGTTTTTTACAGCAAATAATTGTTAAATTGGGATTTTGAGTTTATTTGTTATGGTATCTTTGAAAATTTAGGAATATCAATACATAATAATAAATATATACATTTTTATAAATGGTGATGAATATATATTATTTTATATGTTCATGTTTAATTTTAAGTTTATAGTATTTTGTTTGGGTTATCATGTCATCTAATAAGGGCCTCATTATGAACATGGCGATCCAGACCGCCATGCCGGCGGTGGTGGAAATTACTGCCACCGACATGGCTGTCTAGACCGCCATATAATAAACACAGGGGGGACCGCCACAGGCTGCCCTCCTCCTCTGCCAGGCAGCTTGACGATGGCAGAGTACTCTATCCAACAGAGCAGCGCTGCAAGCAGGGCTGCCCTCCGGATAAACAACCTGTGTTCCACCAGCAATTCCCTGGTAGTTTTACCTGCCAGGGAAAGGCTGGCGGAAGGGGTGCTTTGGAGCCCCCCTGGTGGCCCCTGCACTGCCCAGGCACTTGGCATGGGCAGAGCAGGGACCCCCGTGCACAGCCCCGTTGCGCAGGTGACTGCCCGATTAATGGGCACTGATTTGCACAACAGGTGCTGCTGCACCCGCCGCACTGCAGCATTGACTACAGCTCCATATGGAGTTGTCAGCAATGTCCAGGCCCAGCATTCCTGAGGAATGTTCATTATTGGGCCAGTGGAGTCCACAACAGGCTGACGGTCTGTGTTCAGACCGCCAGCATGAACACGGCAGGAATTCCCGCCGTGTTCATAATGAGAGCCTAAGTTTTTTATTATTATATTTTATACATACAAAGTTAGTATGGTGTATTGAATTTGTGTATACGCATTTTAGTGTCTAACACTTTCTTTAAAATGGTTCAGATTGGAGAGGAAAAAGCAAATGTCACCCCTTTCGTTTCCAACACCTTCCAGTTTAGATTGCAGTGGGAATAGTAAATGTTGCCTCTTCAGTGTCCAACACCTTCCCCAAAATGGTTTAGTTTAGAGTTGGAATAGTAAATGCTGCCCTTTATTGTCCAACATCTTCCCCAAACTAGTTTAGATTGGACAGGAAATAGTAAATGTAGCCCCTTTAGTGTCCAACACCATCCCAAACATGGCTTAGATTGGAGTGAGAATAGTAAATGTTGCCCAATTAATGCCCAACACCTTCCCAAAAATGACATACGTTGGAGTGGGAATAATAAACGTCGTCCATTTAGTGCCCAAAACCTTCCCCAGAATGGTTTAGATTGGAGTGGGAATAATAAATGTTGCCCCTCTAGTGCCCAATGTGTTTTCCAGAATGGTTGATGTAATATATATATACTTTAAAAAAAATATGTATATCTTGTTTGATTTTAATTGGAATGTTTTTTGCAATGTAACCAGTGTTTATTTTCATGTTTATCATTGATAGTATCAATATTTTGGTGATATTATTTCTGTCAAGATTGAGTGAGATGATATGTTGACTAATCATAATTTTGTAAAGGTAACAATATTTTTGTTTCCGAGATTTTTGTTTTCAATATATGTAAAAAATAATACTTTTAACAGCGATATTTGTGTTCCTGCTATTTATGGTTTTATTAGTTAACTATAGGAAGGTGATATTTGTGTTAATGATATTTCATTTCCGATACTTTTGTATATCAACACTGCGTGCATTGTACCATTAGTAGGTGTCCCTCAAGTCAAATGCAAACATATTGTTTTTTTCATGTAAGTGTATTTCCACAAGTCATTACTAGGTGTCCCTAACAAGTCAAATGCAAAAGCATTGAAATTCTTCCATCAAGCTTTGTTCCATTAGTCATCACTAGATGTTCCTCAAATGTCGAATGCAAAAGCATTGAAATTCTGTCATGAAGTAACAGTTCCACAAGTCATTACTAGGTGTCCCTTTCTAGTCAAATGCAAAAGCCTATTGAGTTAGATGCAAAAGCATTGAAAATCTTATATCAAGTTGCAGTCCCACTAGTCATTACTAAGGGCCTGATTATGAGTTAGGCGAACGTCTGACGGGGAGGTTGCCGCCATACTGGCTATCTCCCCCCCAGGCCCATTATGACTTTCCCGCTGGGCTGACAGGCGGAAACCAAGGTTTCCACCCATTAGCCCAGCGGAAATGTGGCGGCAGCATTGTTGCCGGCGGCAATGATGTGGCACGCAGATAGTGAGCATTGTGAGGGTGTTGGGCAGGAGGACTCCTGCACTGCCCATGCCAACTGCATGGGGAGTGCAGTGTCCCCCCTGTGGCCCCCTGCATCTGTTTTCCACCAACCTTTTCATAGCAGTAAAACTGCCATGAAAAGGTTGGTGGGGAACCAGGTCGTAATCAGCAGGGCGGTGCTGACTTCATCTCTGCCCTGGCTGATTCCAACCTCTGCCATCGTTAGCCCATCATGATCGAAGATCCCAGCAGAGATGGCAGTAGGGTGGCAAGGCTGCCTGCCAACCCCGTAATGTGGCGACCGGACCTCCAGAACCCCAATGGTCCAACAGCCACTGCAAGTGTGGCGGTCCGTGGGCCGCCACACTTGTAATTAGGCCCTAAGTGTCCCTCACAAGTCAACTGCAAAAGCATTGAAATATATTTTAATGAATCTGCAGCTCCATTTGTTGTTAATAGAGGTCAAGCTCAAGTCAGAAGCAACTGCTTCAAATGACCTGCACCAAGCTCAGCAGGTGTAGTTTTTGTATATCAATTTACATATACACGTTTGCTATTTTAATAATTTGTACTTGTTTTCTACAGAGATAATTATTTGCCAAAGTTGGTTCATAATGGTGAGTCAAAATTACAGATCTCAATATATTTCTTGATTTTTTTAAAACAAGTTTGTGATCACAACCTACTGTGTAGGAAATGTTATTCACTAATAAGTACAAGTAAATGTAGGTGGGTTATTTTGTCTATGTTTCAGTGGGTGTTAGCTTTGTCTTTGAATTGAGAGGAGTGTTTTCTACATATTGACAGTGCTTGAGCAATGTGCCAATAGGGGAGATTCAGTTCCACAAGAAGTTACAAGAGGGCTCTCTTAAGTGGTTGAAACATCAATCACAAACCTGTGGGAGTTATGGCTTCAACTGAAAATCTGCATATATGCTCTAGCTGATGTAATGACTTGTGCTAATTTTCAGTTGAAAAAATAAAAATATGAAAGCAGGTTTATAGTCAGGGATGAACACTGTAATTCCAAAAAAAGTCTTGAGAGTTATGAAAATAGTTGATGTAACCCTCCTATTCATAGGTACTGTAGCGCATTGGAAAATATAAGGCCCTGAATTGTATTTTGTAAGTTTGCGCCGCTTTTGCGTCAACAAATGACAGTAATGCAGCACACAAAAAGTATAAATCAGGGCCTAAGTGTCTAACAATGTCTTTATGGGGGATTGTTTTAGGTGATTGTGTGTGTGCACATGTGCCAGGGCAAAAGGCAGTCACTCAAAGTAAAAGCTTTCAATGGCTGTATTGGTCTGGTTTGCTGATCTATACCTTCTGCTAGGGTTGGAGGGGTGTATAATATAGCCGTAGAGCGCGCTGTAGTGGGCTATACTGGCCATTAAGGCCCGCTCCAGTTTTAACAAGGGAGCAGGACTTTAATATAGCCTTAGAACCCGCTGTAGCGGGCTCTACCGGCCATTAAAGGCCCGCTCCCGCGTTTGGTGAGGGCATTTAATGGCCAGTAGAGGCTACTACGGCGGGTTCTAAGGCTATTAAAACATTCTGCCACTCGAGGAAAGAATGTTCTATCAAATAAAACAAATTCCTCACGATGCCCGAGGGGATTAAAATCCCTTCGGGCTCCGTGAGGCTTTGTTCACAGCTGCTGCTGTGAACAAAGAACATTGGAATGTTGACGCTCCAGGCTTTTACCAGCCAGTAAAAGCCTAGAGCGATCAATTGTCTGCAATGGAGCCCCCAACATTCCAATGTTTTAATTGCCGTTATAGCCCAGCTACAAAGGGCTCTAAGGCTATTAGAACAATCTGCCACTAAAGAGCAGAATGTTCTAATAAATAAAACAATGTCCTCATGGAGCACGAGGGGATTTTAATCCGTGAGGCCTTTGTTCACAGATGTTGCTTTGGAATGTTGATGCTTCAGGCTTTTACCAGCCATTAAAAGCCCAGAGCACTCAACATTGCAATGTTCTAAATTGAGTTACATGTCAACAGACCAATGATGAAGAGTGTCAACCCCTACACATGGGTTTTTGTATGATTTTTTTTATAATAATGAGACTAGAAAGACAGCTTAAGCTTTATTTATGTCAGATCTAAAGAGAAAGTAAACCAACAGAGTACAATAAAACCACATACTTATAATGCACAAAACAACAGAACATTTCACCCCCATTAGAAAACACCACACATGCACCAACAGCACACCATGTGCTCATACTTCGTACCACACATTTCCACATCCAGGATCCTCATTCTTCTCTTAATACTGTGGTAAAAGGACTATGTTAATGTACCACAAACTGCATGAAATTGTGCCAGTGATAATTGCCAGCCCATTCTGGCGCCTCTCGGTCCTGCAGAATAATAATGCTAAACAGGAGCCTCCAGATTCAACCCCAACAAACCTTTCTGTAGAAAACTACATATGCCAACCTCTTTGAAAAGACTGGATTTTAAAATACCTATTGTATTTAAAAAATGCCTTACTTGTTCTGCAGCTCACCTTTTCATTTGCTGTCTTCACTGCTGCAGGCCCATTAAGGCTTGACACACTTCAAGAGTGGCCATTCTGCAAATCTTCTGGTTCCATTGCCACAAATGGACTTACCCTAAGGAATTAATTACCTCCTATTCTTATGTAGTACCTGATCTAATTTGTGTTCCGAAACCTTTGAAAATGTATTTGTTTAAATTAATACAGTCTGTGCTCTGTCTTCAATAATGTATCTGGTTCTCTCCATCCTCTAGTGCCAAAAAGCTCTCACAGTTGTCTGCCTTCTTTACAACAAATTAATGGCATGATGTGTGATAACATAACTTCAGTGTATCAGTTGTGTGTACGACTGGTGGCATTTTGTCCTGAACTTCAGTGCAACATGTGACTCAGGTGGTCATTCTGACCTCGGCGGTAAAAGGCGCCTACCGCCGGTCAGAAATCCTCCATAATCCCGCCGCGGTCGCGGAAACCCGCCACGGTCATTCTGACCCGCAGAAGGCAAACCTCCGAAAATCCGACCGCCACAACAGACCGCCAGACCAGCGGTCGGCGGAAAAGTGGAGGTGACAAAACCTCCACCGTCACGCCAACAGAAATACGCCCATGCCATTACGACCCACGAATCCACGCGGCGGTCATTCAAACGCGGTATTCCATTGGCGGGACACACCGCCGCGGTCAGAATACACACAAACGAACAAAACTCAGCCACATTGGACGATTTGAATCCCACACACCTGATACACATACACACACCACTCCCACACACACAATACAATATAAAACACACACCCACATCACCCACAAACCCCTACGCTAAAAAATTCTGAAAGAAGGCCAGAGCGAGACACCAGCATCCACAAACTAACAGCCACAGCCACTCAACACCATCACCCACACACTATCCACACACAAAACAACACACACCACCACACTCAACTCACTTAAATACACATACTCCACCCCACACATCATACACTCCACCCCATGGCACCCCAAAGACAACCCCGCTTCACAGACGAAGAACTCAGGGTCATGGTGGAGGAAATCGTTCGGGTAGAGCCCCAGCTGTTCGGCACACAGATACAATACACCAGCATTGCCCGGAGGACGGAGCTATGGCAGAGGATTGTCGACAGGGTCAACGCAGTGGGACAGCACCCCAGAAATCGGGAAGACATCAGGAAGCGATGGAACGACCTACGGGGGAAGGTGCGTTCCATGGTATCCAGGCACAACATCGCCGTGCAGAAGACTGGCGGAGGACCCCCACCTCAACCCCCACAATTCACATCATGGGAGGAGGAAGTCTTGAACATCCTGCATCCTGACGGCCTCGCAGGAGTCGGCGGAGGAATGGATACTGGTAAGTTGAAGCTTCAATACTGCTTCCCCCCCACCTGCATGCCAAATCAGACCCCAACCCTCACCCCCATCCTCGAACCCCACCCTCACCCCCATCCTCACCTCCACCCTCACCCCCACCACCATCCTCACCCCCACCACCATCCTCACCCCCACCCCCAGCACACCTATTCCCCGCCAATGTCTCACCATCACAACCCACACATCCCAAAACCTAGGCCTGCATGCGTCCACTAAGCATGGACACCCATCACCAAAGCATGCCCAATGCATATACACATCCCCCCCACAAGCCACCCTCACCAAAGCCCCCACACACGAATGCCAGCACTTGGGGACACGAGAACCCATAGATACACCCATATGCCACACATTGAAACTATAACCATACCTCTATACCCCTGCAGGACCCGACCGTCAACACACCGCGGCGGAGGGGCCAGAATTCTCCACACCCCCCACCCAAGAGGCCGTCAGCGATGACAGCAGCTCTGTTTACCTGGACACCGATGACCAGCCCGGACCATCGGGGACCTCTGGACAGTCGGTTCCCCTCACACAGGCACAGGCCACTACAGACCCAAACCCCTCTGGGAACACCAGCACAGCTCCCACCCAGCGGGCCCATGCCTCTGTCTCCAGGGCGCGTCAATCTGCGGTGTGTCTACCACTACAGGGCACCCAGGATAACCCACCACCCCAACAACAACAGGGACCTGGGGGCAGTGGTAGTGGGCACACCGGCCAGGGGGCAGAGGCCCAGGGAAACAGGGCAACTCGGAGGGCAGCTGTGCGACAGGGGGGGGAGGAGAGGCCCAGGGAACCCACTCTCCACGAGGTCCTCACCACCATCATGGGAGCATACAACCGCTCCCAGGAGACGATGGCGACGGTACTGGCCCGGTTCCAGGAGATCCAGGTACTGCAGGAGGAACACTATCGGGGGTACAGGGAGGACATCAGAGCCATCAACACCACCCTGGTTACCATGGTAGGGCTGCTGCAGGACCTCGTCAACACCAGGGCGGACAGTCAACAACACCCAAGGGCCCCTGCCACTAGCCTGGACCAAGAACAGCCAACCACCTCCGCCGGCGCTAGTGGACAGGAGGCCCCCGCACAGCAGCAGCCCACCAGACCCCCACCTCCTGCAGGAGAAGAACCACCCCGCAAGAGGGCCCTGAGATCTCGCAAGAAGACAGAGTAGGATGTCAAGACCCCCGCCAGCAATGGATACCACCTGATGTCATCCCACTGTCCCACATTGTCACCCTGTCCATCCTTGAACTGCCCATGCTCCATCTCTCCACAGGCCTCTGGACAATGCACCTGTGTGACTGTTACTCTGGACTCTGCCATGGACATTCCTTCACCATAGCCCCCACCCACTTGAAACCACCCATCCCATTTTGAGCACTTCAATAAACATCTATTTTGCACCAAAATATCTGGAGTCTGGCTGTGATTTCAATATATTGTAATTGACATGACAGTGCAAATATGTCCTTGTACATGGTGAAGTCAACAAACAGCTGCCACAAAGCTGTAGTCCATGGGGAAACGAAGCACAGGACTCGTAGTGGGGACCCCAGATCTGAAATAGGGAGGGAAAAGCCAAAACTCAGTCATCATACACTGGGGCAAATAGACAGGCAGCAGAGATGCAGGAGAGTAGTTAACATTTACTAAATTATCTTTAAAATGTTACCTGTGTCCTATTGGAAGTACTGTTCAATGATTCTGTCCCTGTTGTCTGTTTCAGCCCCGTCGTCTTCCTCCTCGTCACTCTCCTCAGGTTCCACCGCTGCCACAACACCACCGTCTCGACCATCCTCCTGCAGGAAAGGCACCTGGCGGCGCAAAGCCAGGTTGTGAAGCATGCAGCAGGCCACGATGATGTGACACACCTTCTTAGGTGAGTACATTAGGGATCCACCTGTCATATGCAGGCACCTAAACCTGGCCTTTAGGAGGCCAAAGGTGCGTTCGATCACCCTCCTAGTACGCCCATGGGCCTCATTGTACCGTTCCTCTGCCCTGGTCCGGGGATTCCTTACTGGGGTCAGTAGCCACGACAGGTTGGGGTACCCAGAGTCCCCCACTAGCCATACACGGTGTCTCTGTAGCTGTTCCATCACGTAAGGGATGCTGCTATTCCTGAGGATGTAGGCGTCATGCACTGACCCTGGGAATTTGGCATTTACATGCGAGATGTACTGGTCAGCCAAACACACCACCTGGATGTTCATTGAATGGTAATTTTTTCTGTTCCTGTACACCTGCTCCCTGTCTCTTGGGGGAACCAAAGCCACATGGGTCCCATCAATGGCACCAAATTACGTTGGGAATATGTCCAAGGGCGTAGAAATCACCCTTCACTGTAGCCAATTCGCCCACCTCAGGGAAAATGATGTAGCTCCTCACGGATTTCATCAGGGCAGACAACACTCTGGATAACACCTTCGAAAACATGGGCTGAGACATCCCAGAAGCAATTCCCACGGTTGTCTGAAATGACCCACTTGCCAAGAAATGGAGTACTGACATGACCTGCACCAGAGGGGGAATCCCTGTGGGTTGGCGGATGGGGGACATCAGGTCGGGCTCCAGCTGGGCACACAGTTCATGGATAGTGGCACGGTTAAGACGGTAGGTCAGGATAATGTGGCGTTCTTCCATTGTCGACAGGTCCACCAGCGGTCGGTACACGGGAGGATTCATCCGTCTCCTCGCCCAACCCAGCGGACGGTGCCTAGGAAGGACAACATGGAGCACACAGTCAAGCAACCCACAGGTACGTACTCACAGCTAGCACAGTAAACGATTCTCTATGCAGTGAATGGCGTGTCTGAGTGGCTATGCAAGGCCTAGGCCTGTGTGACGCAGTTGAAATTGAGCCATGTGGGCCCTGGAAATGGCGGCTGCCTGACCTGTGAAGTGTGACAATGGGATGTGAGGTCAATGCGCTGGCGTGGCACACCGCGGCGGGCGGCGGGCCAAGACCGCGGCGCCAAGCCGCATTGGTTAACATTGAAGCCTATGGGTTTCAGGAGCCAATGGCGAAGGGCGCCGGCGGTGGCGGGACGCACCGCCGCGGTACGCACCGCCGCGGACGTGACCGCCATTTTCTATCTACTTATCCACTTGCGACTTGAACTTTCACAGGAGAGGACCTATACTGCAAGTGTTGCTGTGACCTCGGTCTGGAAGGGACAATGGCTGCTGCGCCTGGGGAAAGGGCCCCTGCCTTCACTGGAGAGGAGTTGGAGAAACTTATGGATGGGGTCCTCCCCCAGTATGCGCTACTCTACGGTCCTCCAGACCAACAAGTGAGTTTAATTCAATCTGGATTTGGGGCCACTGGCTGGCTTGGGGGCCTGGCGGGGGGCCTGGCGGGGATGGGGGGCATGTTGGGCCTGGCGGGGGGCATGGCGGGGGGCCTGGCGGGGATGGGGGGCATGTTGGGCCTGGCGGGGGCATGGCGGGGGGCCTGGCGGGGATGGGGGGCATGTTGGGCCTGGCGGGGGGCATGGCGGGGGGCATGGCGGGGATGGGGGGCATGTTGGGCCTGGCGGGGGGCATGGCGGGGGGCATGGCGGGGATGGGGGGCATGTTGGGCCTGGCGGGGGGCATGGCGGGGGGCCTGGCGGGGATGGGGGGCATGTTGGGCCTGGCGGGGGGCATGGCGGGGGGCATGGCGGGGATGGGGGGCATGTTGGGCCTGGCGGGGGGCATGGCGGGGGGCCTGGCGGGGATGGGGGGCATGTTGGGCCTGGCGGGGGGCATGGCGGGGGGCCTGGCGGGGATGGGGGGCGTTGGGCCACTGGCAAGGAAAATGCTGACAAACTTGAACGTGGTATTTCTCCCTCCCTGTACGTGTCACATAGGTCCGCGCCCATGAGAAGATCGGGATTTGGCGTGCCATCGCCAAGGAAGTCCGGACCCTGGGGGTCCACCATCGACGGGGCACCCACTGCCGCAAGAGGTGGGAGGACATCCGCCGCGGGACCAAGAAGACCGCCGAGTCTCTGCTGGGGATGGCCTCCCAACGTAGGCGGGGTGCCTGCCGTCAACTGAGCCCCCTGATGTTCCGGATCCTGGCGGTGGCCTACCCTGATTTGGATGGGCGCGTGAGGGCAGCACAGCAGACACAAGGGGGTGAGTACAAGCATTATCTACTCTGTTGTCGCGCAGTGGAGGTGTCTGGGTGGGGGAGGAGGGCTGGGGGTCCCCCTAGGCCAGGGCGATATCTGTAGGCTGGGCAGCCCCGTAAGCCCCTGTGTCCCCAGCCACCACCCTCAGTAGTTTGTCAGTACAGCCATCCCTGGGCCGTGTCATCCATGGGTGCAGTTGTCAACTCTAGGCGTGTAGGGCATGTTCCACGGAATGCGTAGCGGACCCCAAGTGCGCAACTTAGTGCAGGGGGCATCTGTGTCTGTCATGTCCGCTAACTGTCCCGGAGATCCATGTAATCAATATCCCTTTATTTCTCTCTCCCCCCCCCTTTTTGTTTGTCTTTCTGTGCTTGTGTGCATCAGCATCATCAGGCGGAGGAGAAGTGGCATCGGGGCAGGAGGGAGCTGCATCTCACATGGCCCAGGAGGGCCATGCCACAGAGTCAGACTGGACCAGTGAGACGGAGGGCGAGGGGAGCTCCACGACGGGGACGACTGGACCCTGCAGCGACACGGACACGTCCTCGGAAGGGGGCTCCCTTGCGGGGGTGGCACCATCCGTGCCCCCCGCCATTACAGGTACAGCCGCCACCCAGCGCACCATCTCCGCCCTCCCAGCAGCCCCTCAGCGTTCGCCCCGTGCCCGCTCTGCCAGGAAGCCGGGCATCTCCTTCACCCCAGGCACCTCAGGCCCTGCCCCTGTTACCCCCGCTGCCCTCAGTGAGGAGGTCATTGACCTCCTCCGAACGCTCATTGTTGGGCAGACTACCCTTTTGAATGCCATCCAGGGGGTGGAGAGGGAGGTTCATCGCAGCAATGCGTACCTGGAGGGCATTCATTCGGGTCAGGCTGCCCATCAGCGATCGTTCCAGGCTCTGGCCTCAGCACTGACGGCAGCCATTGTCCCTGTCTCCTGCCTGCCTCTACTAACTCCCTCCTCCCAGTCTCCTGTTCCTCTGCCTGTCCCACCCACACCATCAGACCAGCCTGCACACACCTCAACACCCAAGAGAAGCTCATCCAAACATAAGCACCACAGATCACGCAGACATTCACACACGCAACATTCCGATGCAGACATGCCAACAGTCACTACCACCTCTGTGACCCCCACCTCCTCGTCTCCCTCCTCCCTCCCTGTGACGTCTACACTCACACCTCCATTCACCTCACCATCAGCCAGTGTTTCCATCACCAGCACACCCTCCACTCCAGTCCGCACACGTGCAGTCACCACCCCCACTGCCATTTACACGTCCCCTGTGTCCTCTCCCACTGTGTCTGTCACCCCCTCTTCCACACCACACAAACGCAGCCACCCACCCACCCAACAGCCATCCACCTCACGACAGCCTATCCCTCCTGCACCTGCACCCAAAGACAGCAGACGTGACTCACCTACAACCACATCCTCTCCCTCCACTCCCATTCCCACTGTACCTACCACTCTCCATTGTCCCAAGAAGCTCTTCCTCGCCACTACTAACTTCTTTCCTGACCCTGAGCCCCCCCCTCCTTCTCGTCGGGGTAAGAAGAGCACCTCAGCCACCACCAGCCCTGCAGCCCCCTTGACAAGGGTGCAGGGGTATTGGAGCCCGCCAGCCCGCATGTCTGGATCTTCGCCCAGCAGCAAGGGGACAGCCAGCCCACCCCCTGGGAAGAGGAGCAGAAGGCGGAAGGGCCGCTGCAGGAGCCCACCTTCTACATCCCCCCCGGACACCACCCAGAGACAGTCACCAGCCACAGCTCCAAAGGGAGGAAAGGGCCACAGGCCCACGACTAAGGAGGGCAAGGGCAGCAAGTCGGAGAGGTCAGGCAGCAGGCCTGCTGCCCAGGAGGAGCCCACAACCCCCATAGCCGCTGCCCCGGGAGGAACCGGCACAGCTGCCCCGGGAGAGCCCACCACCCCCATAGCCGCTGCCCAGGGAGGACCCAGCCCAGCTGGCCAGGAGGGCCCCACCACCCACAGCCCAGGTGGGCATTGAAGGAGCACCATCCCCGCTGCCCAGGAGGGCACCACCAGGCAATTAGCAGTTGGCCATAGACCGGCCGCCGTCTCCAGAACCGCTGAACTGGGCCCCGCCGTCTCAAGCACCGCTCCGCTGGGCCCCGCCGTCTCAAGAACCGCTGAACTGGGCCCTTCAAGGCAAGGACCGCTGAACTGGGCCCCGCCGTCTCAAGCACCGCTCCGCTGGGCCCCGCCGTCTCAAGAACCGCTGAACTGGGACCTTCAAGGCAAGGACCGCTGAACTGGGCCCCGCCGTCTCAAGCACCGCTCCGCTGGGCCCCGCCGTCTCAAGAACCGCTGAACTGGGCCCTTCAAGGCAAGGAGCGCTGAACTGGGCCCCGCCGTCTCAAGAACCGCTGAACTGGGCCCTTCAAGGCAAGGACCGCTGAACTGGGCCCCGCCGTCTCACGCACCGCTCCGCTGGGCCCCGCCGTCTCAAGAACCGCTGAACTGGGCCCCGCCGTCTCAAGCACCGCTCCGCTGGGCCTCGCCGTCTCAAGAACCGCTGAACTGGGCCCTTCAAGGCAAGGACCGCTGAACTGGGCCCCGCCCTCTCAAGCACCGCTCCGCTGGGCCCCGCCGTCTCAAGAACCGCTGAACTGGGCCCTTCAAGGCAAGGAGCGCTGAACTGGGCCCCGCCGTCTCAAGAACCGCTGAACTGGGCCCTTCAAGGCAAGGACCGCTGAACTGGGCCCCGCCGTCTCACGCACCGCTCCGCTGGGCCCCGCTGTCTCAAGAACCGCTGAACTGGGCCCCGCCGTCTCAAGCACCGCTCCGCTGGGCCCCGCCATCTCAAGAACCGCTGAACTGGGCCCTTCAAGGCAAGGAGCGCTGAACTGGGCCCCGCCGTCTCAAGCACCGCTCCGCTGGGCCCCGCCGTCTCAAGAACCGCTGAACTGGGCCCTTCAAGGCAAGGACCGCTGAACTGGGCCCGCCGTCTCAAGCACCGCTCCGCTGGGCCCCGCCGTCTCAAGAACCGCTGAACTGGGCCCTTCAAGGCAAGGAGCGCTGAACTGGGCCCCGCCGTCTCAAGCACCGCTCCGCTGGGCCCCGCCGTCTCAAGAACCGCTGAACTGGGCCCTTCAAGGCAAGGAGCGCTGAACTGGGCCCCGCCGTCTCAAGAACCGCTGAACTGGGCCCTTCAAGGCAAGGAGCGCTGAACTGGGCCCCGCCGTCTCAAGAACCGCTGAACTGGGCCCTTCAAGGCAAGGAGCGCTGAACTGGGTCCCGCCGTCTCAGGAACCGCTGAACTGGGCCCTTCAAGGCAAGAACCGCTGGCCCTTTGGCAGACGTGGCAGGGCAGGATCTATCTCGGGCAGGGCTGCAGGATGTCCTCTGGCCAACTTGCCTCCTCCAGTGGCAGTGGGGTCTGTTATGGACTGTATGGACTGTGGCTTTGCTCTCCCCAGGATGGCCCAGTGGGCAGGCCACCCACTGTATGGACTGTTTGGACTGTGGCTTTGCTCTCCCCAGGATGGCCCAGTGGGCAGGCCACCCACTGTATGGACTGTTTGGACTGTGGCTTTGCTCTCCCCAGGATGGCCCAGTGGGCAGGCCACCCACTGTATGGACTGTATGGACTGTGGCTTTGCTCTCCCCAGGATGGGCCAGTGGGCAGGCCACCCACTGTATGGACTGTTTGGACTGTGGCTTTGCTCTCCCCAGGAAGGGCCAGTGGGCAGGCCACCCACTGTATGGACTGTTTGGACTGTGGCTTTGCTCTCCCCAGGATGGCCCAGTGGGCAGGCCACCCACTGTATGGACTGTTTGGACTGTGGCTTTGCTCTCCCCAGGATGGCCCAGTGGTCATGGAGTCCCCTCGTGGATCTGGCGTCGTGTACTCAAGTGGCTGAGGTGCCCCCCCTTCCCTTCCCCCTGAGGTGCCTGTCCTATTTTCTTTCTGATGCCCCTGCAGTGTTCTCTCCGTGGAGTTCTTGTCATGGGACTGGGCCTTGCCCCTTTGCACAGGACCCCTGTGATCCACGGACAGTGGTTGGACTACATTTAGTAGCTGTATATATTTTGTACATAGTTTATTTATTTATTGGGATTACTGGTGTACATATTTCAATATATCTGCCCGTTTATGATCTCTTCTTTTGGTCTTTGCATTATTTCGGTGGGGGGTGGTTTGTGGGTTGTGACAGTGATCTGTGGGAATGCATTGATGTGTGTGTTGTAGTGGGTGTGGGTGGGTGGGTGTGTGCCGGTAATCTTTTCCCTCCCCTGTGTCGTAGGTGCAGTACTCACCGATGTCTTCCGCGCCGCCGGGCGTGCTCCTGGTATATGAGCAGGTATAGGAGTGCGGGGATGACCTGCAACTCTGGTTCCATACTGCCGGAATCTCGCGTGGAGTGCGTAGAGGTGAGCGTTTTCCCGTTCGTAGTCTGTTTCCGCCGTGTTCTTATCGGCGGTGCTCCCGCCCCGGAAAAGGTGGCGGATTGGTGGGTCGTAATAGGGTCGACGGTACATTGTCTGCCGCCTGGCTGTTGGCGGGAACCGCCGCGCTGTTTGTTTGTACCGCCGTGGCGGGCGGAGTGTTAAGTTGGCGGCCTGTGTTGGCGGTTCCTGCCAGGGTCAGAATTGCATATTTTAGACCGCCGGCCTGTTGGCGGCTTGGCCGCCGCTTTATCACCGACCGCCAGGGTCAGAATGAGGGCCTCAATGTGCAAGAAGGAACTGCCATTATTCGTGCTTGATTTTGAGGCTACACAACGGCAGGTACATAAAGTGTATAAAGGGAAACAAGCAGAAAAGGAGCAGAAAAACGAGCAGAAAGGGCTGAAAAATCAGCACGAAACAAGAAGAAAAAGGTAAAATGGAGTGCAGAATAAGAGCAGAAAAAGGCAGAAAAAGGAGCAGAAAAAGAGCAGAAAAGGCAGGAAATGAGTGGAAAAGGAGCATAAAGTGAGCAGAAATGGAGCGGAAGAGGCAGAAAAAGCTGAAAATGAGTGGAAAACAAGCAAATCAGGCACAAATAGAAGGCAGCAGAGGGTAGTGGACTGCAGGCAAGCTGGACAATAGAATTGTCACTGGGGAGCTGGCACAAGGACTTTTTGCCCCCTATTGTGCCTTTTTCTGCTTGTTTATTTGCCCTTTCTGCTCGCTTTCAGCTAATTTTTCTGCTCCTTTTCTGCACCAAAGTTTGCCATTTTCTGCACTTTATTTTGCCTTTTTCAGCTTGTTTTTTGCTTATTTTCAGATTTTTCTGTACTCTATTGTGCCTTTTTTCTGCTCATTTCCTGCTCGTTTTTCTGCATTTCTCGTCCTTTCTTGCCCATTTTTTCTGCCTTTTCTGCTCATTGTTCTTCGTTTCCTGCCCCTTTTATGCACTCCATCTAGCTTTTTCCTGCTCATTTTTCTGCCTCTTCTACTCCTTTTCTTCTTGTTTTCTTCATTTTTTGTTCCTTTTCTGCTCCTTTACTGCTCGTTTTTCTGCCTTTTCTCCTCATTTTTCTGCCTCTTCTGCTCCTTTTCTTCTTGATTTTCTGCCCTTTCTGATTCTTTTCTGGTTGTTTTTCTGCCTTTTGTGCACCTTTTGTGTTTGTTTTTCTGCCTTTTCTGCCCCTCTTCTGCATTATAATTTACCTTTTACAGCTCATTTTCTGCTCATTTTTTTGCCTTTTCTGCTCATTTTCTCCACTCTAGTTTGCCTTTTCCCTGCTGGTTTTTCTGCCTTTTCTGCCCCTTTTCTGCACTCTACTTTGCCTTTTTCTGCTCGCTTCTGTGTGTTATTTCCTTCCTGTGCTTGTTTTCTGCTTTTTTTCTGCCTTTTCTTCTTCCTTTCTCCTTGGTTTTCTCCAGTCTTGGTTTGCACTTTCCTGCTCCTTTCTTCCTTCTGTTTCTCTCCCAGCACTCCACTCCCCCCAGGATCTACATAATGGAGGCCACAGGGTGACCCCATTGAACAGGTTCTCGCACCAGCTCCCTCTGAGACAGTTTTCCTGTCCAGATTACCTGCAGTCCGCTACCCTCTGCTGCCTTCTTTTTGTGCCCTCTCTGCTCATTTTCTGCTCCCTTTTTGACCATTTTTCTGCCTTTTCTGCTCCTTCTCTACTCATTTTTCTACCTTTTTTGCTCCTTTTCTGCATTCTATTTTGTCTTTTTTCTGCTCATTGCCTGCTCACTTTTCAGCATTTTCTGCTCGTTTTCTGTTATTTTTTTCTGCCATTTCTGCTCCTATTTTGCTCCTTGTTCAGCCTTTTCTGCACTCAATTTTGACTTTTTCTGCCTGTTTTTCTGCTTCTTCTGCTTTCTGCCTTTGTGCTCGTTTTCTGCTCCTTTCCTGCTCATTTCCCGCTCCTTTTCTGCTCACTTTTCTACTCTTTTTTCACAGTCTTTTGCATTTTTCTGCACCTTTCCTGCTCATATTTCTGCCATATTTTACTAATTTTTCTATCTTTTCTGCTCCTTTTCTTCTCACTTTACACCCTTTTATGCTCCTTTCCTGCTCATTTCCCGCTCCTTTTCTGCTCACTTTTCTGCCTTTTCTTCTACTTTTCTGCTCATTTTCTAAGTTTTGTGCTAATTTTCTGCACTCTATTTAGCATTTTTGTCTTTCTGCTTGTTTTTCCTGCCTTTTCTACTCCCTTTCTACTTGTTTCTCTATCTTTTCTGCACCTTCATGCACTCTATTTTCCCTCTTTCAGATCGTTTTTCTTCCTTTTCTGCTCCTTTTTTTGCTCTTTCTGCATTCTCTGTTGCCTTTTTCTGCTCGTTTTTCTGTCTTTTCTGGTCATTTTCTGCACTGTATTTTGCCTTTTTCTGCTAGTTTTCTGCTCATTTTTCTGCTTGTGTTTTCTGCTCCTCTGCTGCCTGTTTTTCTGCTCCTCTTCTGTTCGTTTTTCTGTCTTTTCTCCTCCTTTTCTTCAGTTTTCTGCTCCTTTCCTGCACTCCATTTTGCTGTTTTCTGCTCTTTTCTTCCCTCTTCCTGTTATTTTCCTCCTGTCACCACTAGTGCCCCACCTTCCCCCTTGGGCCCACTTAATGGAGGCCGCTGCGCAACCCCATTGAGCAGGACCTGCTGCTAGCTCCACCTGCGATAGTTCTCCTGCCTAGTGGCCTGTGGGCAAGGTTTTCAACAGAGACGTTTTACTCCCACAGCGCCCAGATACCCTATGGGTGACAGTTTCGGGCTATAAAAATGCAGATTGATTGATTGACCTTTGCTGCCCCTTAGCTGACTGGGGGAAGCTATCCACTGCAAAATTATTTTAGAGCTATTGAGTGACATGATTGAGCTCTGAGTGCTAGAAGGTGGGCAGCTGCTCCTTGAGTGGCAGATGTCTTGGGTTGGTTGGGGGGGTCCTGACCACAATTCGCTGGACATTTAGCATTGTCACTGCAGGCAGTTCTAACTATACTGAACTGATCAATAATTCTGCCATAACCCACTAGGGAGACATATTATATTGACAAACTATAAAAAGGTTATCGGTGGGTACAGAAGGTGGCAGCATAACCAATGAGTACCAGGAAACATCCTTTATTTGTTCACGGCACCAAGAGACACCTCTTGGTAATAGTGCACTCCAAAAATAAGCCTTTTGTGATATGTTATGGTGTGTTATTTTCGAGTCAAAAACAAAAATAAACCATTTATTTTACTTTCCCTTACTTTCACTGGAATATCTCCGTGAGAGGCATACGACACATGCGATGGCAGACAGACCTTGTGCTGCTACTTGAACCAAATTCACATTTATGTGCGAAAAGGGGCATCCTGCAATAGTTTTTTTATAGTTCACCCTTTAAAATTCATTAAAAAGAAATAGAATTCAGCATATATAATTATATGTCATAATATGTTGAAGCCCACATCAGACAAGATAACAGAACAGCTGTTTGATAGAGCACCTACAAACTACATTTGCATACCTCGATCCTGACCTGTCCCTTAGAACTGTGGTGAAATCACTGAACGGAAGAGGAGCTAAAAATCACCAGTGTATCTTCCCATCTAGACTGTGGTTTTTAAGAAAAGGGAACATTGATGAAAATGCCTGCTATGTGTTTTTATTGGCTATCACTTAATATGAAAAGCAACACACACCTTGGCTTAGAGGGATAGAGTGAAGGGATTGTTGAATGTGACCTTTGCATCTCCTTACTGCCTCTGCCCTTACTTGTTTATGTGGCAGGAAAGCTAATTACCTTTTCAAATGTATGTTAAAGCAGTTTTTCTTAAAAATATGTTGTATGGTTAAAACATGCAAATTCAACCTACCAATGATACTACACCTTTAAGTGGAAATGAAGAATGCTACATTTAATTTAGCGATTGATGGTCATTCAGCTAAACGTGCACCTGACAGAGCTTTGGTGCAATCTCCAGCGCAAGCTGCACTCGAGGCTGATGGATCTTTTATTCCAGAAAGAGACATGCAACAATTATTGAAATTAAAAAAAAATACAGTGAAGCACGTGGCTCCTCACTGATGACAGAGAATAGTAGATTTTAAACCATGAAAGTTACACCTTAAATCGTTCAAATTAGTCATGAATGAATAATTGAGATAAAAAGATAAAAAAAAGGTTAATATAATTCAAGCAAGTCAAAATCAGGAAATGCAAAGAAGATCATAAAACGATTATCATACGCTAAGCAGCCGTTGTTAGCAAATTAAGCTTCTACCAAAGAGCCAAATGAGGGTTTCACTAGAGAAGAAATATGTTTGTTCATGAGACTAACTATGCAAAGCAATAAAAGAAGCAGTCTCAACAGAGGGGCAGCTGTCTCAAAGGTGGACAGGAGCACCTCTGACTGACTAAGTTAGCAATGCACAATTAAAACATAAGGTTCAACAAGTTGAAACTCATTCTCACGGTTCCGAGAAACGGGGACCAATCAAAACTAGGGGCCCGGTTATGATCTTGGCAGACAGAATTACTCTGTCACAAACGTGATGGATATTGCGTACTCTATATTATTATGATCCCATTATATCTTATGGAGAGTGTAATACGGCGGGCAGAATATCTGTCACGTTTGTGACAGAGTATTCCAAACACCAAGATCATAACCAAGCCCTAAATATTTGCAAACTCCTGGTGTTGGATCTCTTCCCATGGATCATACAATGGGATTTATTACAATGGAAGCTTTGTTACCTTCATGGGTGCCTTGCAAGGGAGGAGACATCTCAGCCAGTCGGACTCACACACCTATGATAAGATTTACCCCTCAGCTCATTAAAAGATACATTCAATGAACTTCAAACATAATTTGAAAATAACAACACAGTCCTAATGAACACACTGTTATAAAAATAGATTCTGAAATGAGAAAAAGAATATGCGCAGCAAGTAGAAACATAACATTTCATTTAACATGAGTCTTTTAAATCGAAGCATATATCGACTATGGCTAACAACTTGAATACACGCTATCTTTGATTAACCAATAATGTAAAATTCACCAAATTATCTCCATCTTTATATAGAATCATACTTGAATTCCAGTAAACAATGAGTATATGTGATGTACATTAGCATGTTATCAAACAAAAATGAAAAATAGAGACAACATGTCATTAGTGGCAGAATAGGTCCTTCTGGTGTTGCAATGATACTTGGACAGAAGACAGTGAATGCTGTAGCTTTTCAGAGCTCTATTTCTGTTAACCTTAACAAGCTCTGAGGAGGTAATAAATAAGTGCATAGCCCAATGTTTTTCTTAAGAGCTTGCTGCCTCCTTCTTCCACCACACTACAATTCCTGTCTCTTTATCTCACTTTTCCAGGTTTCTTCTCTTTGCTACTTTCTCCCTTTGGGGTTGCTTTCCTACCATTGTCTTCCTCCTTCATTTTCCCCTTTCCTTCTATTTCTTGCTCTGGGTCAACATCTGCTGAGGGAAAGATAAGTCCCAGTCCTCAAAAATCAGGGTCGAGTCCATCACCTGAAACTACCAGTACAAATTAAGTAATGGAAAGTTTACAGGCAGATTTATGACAGATGGACCAGCTTTGCCTTTGCAAGACCCCCGTCCCCCGCAGCTATGTTTCATTTTGTTATTGCAAGCATATGCCCATCTTGATTAGACAGCAGCATGTTTTCTTTTTTCTACTTGTATTCTTTTATCTTACATATTTGTTGTGTTTGTGTGTGATGTATTGCAATTGTGTCAAAGGGTGAATGTAAGAATTAGTCAGTGGATGGATGAATGAGTGGATGAGTGCAAAGATGTGTGCCAGAGTGCATGTAGGATGACTTACTGAGTGCCTAAACACACCGCCACAAAAGGCACTTTCATTCATAAGCCAGACCTATTGGGCCTCATTGCAAGTTTGGCAGAGGGGATTACTCCATTACAAACATGACACATATTTCGTCCACCGTATTACAAGTTCCATTATACCCTATGGGATATCCAGGATATCCGTCATGTTTGTGATGGAGTAATCCCCTCTGCCAAACTCGTAATGAGGCCCATTGTCATTTCTACTGCTTGTTAGAAGAGTGCTCGCATCTGTAGATCTCCCCCAATCCTGCTTGCCATTATATTCAGAATATATTTATTTTCTGTTGGAAATGTTTTCAGCTAGCCCTGACGTTTTTACCATCAGCACATGTTTACAATGTTACACAGCCAAACTACAAGTCCTAAAATGTAATTCACATTGCTGATGCCTAAAAACGCCAATGCTGGCAGATGTTGCACAAGTTGGAGCCACAAGATAGCTATTCATGTTAGTGCTTGGTCCTTATCTGCTTGGAAGAGGAAAGGCATTTGTAGCTCCAAATGCTTACTAACGAAAAAATGTTAAGTAAATGGAACATTTTTCAGTATTTGATGTTCCATTTGAGAATGGGATAAATCAGTCAATGCCTGTTTATAATGTTAGTAAAGCCCAAGCCATATCTGCCAAGTGGTCATGTTTTCTATGGCTGACAGCTTTCATCCCTAGCTTTTCAGACAATAGCCTTTTGTATTCATGCAGAACTCTTTAGGGACAATGCAGTTGGTTAAAGATAAATTTCAGGCTAATACTGTAAGAAATTTCTGCTTTATTCGCCTCTTGATCATGCATAATTCATTGAAATGTTACACATAAACACGCTGAAAACATGGAAATATCACATATAAGCAAACTTGGCAACTGTTTACTAGGCATTCTCGAAACTGATTTCTTATTGGCTAGTGGCACTTGATGTATATTGTTAAAGAACAACTTAGTAAAGAGAATTTACGAAGTGCACAGTCACACACACTGAATCGCGTCACAAAATGTATTGGCCGGCCCTATATTTTGTATTATTGCTTTAATTACTGTATATTCAGTTTTATCTCTGATGGTCGACATGTAAAATGGCGATAAATCATCTCAATTTGACTTATGCCTTGGTGTCCATTCATCTTCACATTGTACAGACTGAAGGTGTCAATCCCTCCAGCTTCAGCAGGGAAAACTGTCCACCTCCCTCGATTTCCTAGCTTGCCAGAGGAAGTTCCATCACTGCGAATTATTTCTATATCCACCATACCACGGTTATTGAAATTGAATTTGACATTATGCACTAACACTTTTTTTGTCTCAATCTCATGTAAAAGTCCTCCACTGGGATTTCCAACAAATCTACCCCAGGAGCCATTATAGAAGAATTGAAGCCCGTCGATCAGATTCCACTCCCTCACATTTACCTGGGTGACCGGGTCCTCAGTGGGATTATCTTCATTTGGATATGAGACATAGCAGTTTTCGCCACAGTTTCCAACAATACTGTCATATGAAAATGGCCCAAAGAAAGCTGTCATCATGGAAGGATCTGGTTTGGAGGGATTGTCTTCACTCCCTGGCATAAAGTTATCCAGAAAAAATGTGGGCAACAAGGTTTGCAGTATTGCACCATTAGCCCGATTCCACATCATCGTCTTGACTGTGTTGCAGATCGCTTTGTAGTAAGTGGGGTTGGACACAGTAAGATAGGGATATGCTTTAAAGTATCTGTCTTCCCCAGAGACCTTGTCATTCACAGCCCCGGTGTAGACGTACCAGTAAAAAGGTGGAATGGTTGTTACAGTCTTGTACTCTCCCAAAGTCACAACAATGCTGTTGCTTCGCCACTTTTGCCATTTAGCATAGACCTCCTGAAAATCTTTCTTGTAAGTTTCAATCTCTTCCCTCAGTTCTTTCCGCCAGGTTGGTGTGTTATCCTCATCGTAGATTTCTTTACCATGCATCAGTCTTTCCTTAAGGTTAGCCAGATGCATGTAAGACAATGTCACTGTCAGAGGAACAAGACTCACTGCATTATCTGAGTGTACAAGTCGGCTGTGAAGATCATTGCAAACAGTAATGATGGAGGACATCAGTGACCCTTTCTCATGTGGCTTTGCTGCCACATACTGCTCCATGGTTTGGCGTAAGCCGTCAAGGCTATTTCTCAGCTGGGTTACCTCTGCAGCAAGGATCTTCTTGTCAATCATGTACTCCACTTGATCCTTAACAAGCTCCCAGATATCCACAGCAGAGCTTGGCCAGAAGAAGCTGATGAGCACACTAACAAACTTCCCAACTGGGATACCTTCCACGTTAATAAGACCAACCAGACCAGTAACCAACTGCTTCATTCGATCATTCCATGTGTCTGTCAGTTTATCAGTTAGAATGACAGACGGGTCGTCCAGCATCAAACGAGGCTGCTCTGTAAAGAAAAGATACTAATGAGACACATGCTATGAAAATACCAAGACCTAGGGACAAGGTTTAAATCATTAATAGTGGCACAAACATGATAAGGCGGTATAAGGGCACCCACACAGATTTTTAACCAGAAGTGGAAATGATGGTGACTCCTCAATAGGGGCCTGCCACAATTATGTTTTATTTGCTATTGTCAGCTGCTGTGTTTTGAGTGACCTTGTCCTTGTCAATGGTTTTAGCTGGGTAGAGGCAGCACGTTGGTGGACTGGCATTCCATGCTCATTGTATTGTAATGTATCACATTGATAATGATCCAAAACTTATAACTAGTCAGCTTATCAGTAGACTTGAGCAAAGGCTTGGCCTAGTATGACTGTTTTACTCCACAGGAACAAATAACAAACATGTGGGTTGCAGTCTCTTTAAGACCTCAGAAGAAGGCAACTGTAGTGTAGTGTAGTACTCCTCAACAGGGCCCACCTGCTCTGTACAAATTTCCCGTTATAGGTGAGTGTGTCTGGCATAGAGCACCCTAGCTCCTTATGGACCTTGATCCAACTGGTACTGGGCAGACTTGGTTGAGGCGTACAGTGAAATTCAAATAGTGGTCACTATCACGTTTGCAGCCGAGTCTGGCAGAGTGTTACTCTGAACAGAATAAAAGCTGAAATAATAATCTGCCCATTGGTTCTCACTTTATCATTTTAATTAATGAATCCATTAATAAAAACCACCAGTTGAAGAAAGACGAAATAAGGAGAAACCAGTATTTTTCTATGCAAACAGAAAATGAATGGAATAGTTGTGCCCTCATGATAGAGGTCTCTAAATTAAAATTCCTGCTGTCATAGCACTTATTACACACCGGTTCCCTTGCCACCACACCCAGCAATACACCTCTTCTCTCACCTTACCTTCTAACAGAGCATCTGCTCCGTATGCATTAATCACGGACTACGCACCTGATCCGTCCTCATACTCACTGGCACTGCATATGCTCCTTCCCCAAGACAAACACTGCACCTGTATGCCTCACATGACTATTGTCAGTACAACTATTCCTTTTCTTTAACCATTAAAAGAGATTCTGGTCCCCCTCCATATCCACAAACAGATCTCCGGAGGTGTGATCATTTTTGATTCCAGTGTTGTAAAATCTCAAAACACACAGATTCAGGTATCCAATAGAGGAATATATAGGTCCAAAGTGAGACGACTTGTAACTTTTCACATGTTTAAACTTGTATTAAAAGTCCAAGAACTCCATAAAGTGAGAAGATTTACCTTTCAGAAAAGAGGGCAGGTTTACCTATCCTTTATGGCAGACGGAGACCCCTCCTCTTGCACGCAGGCTGTTTAGTGCTGCTTAGAAGCCATCTCACATCAGAGCCTCCACCATAGGGCATGTCCTCTCCTATTATAATTCTCTGCTTAATTAGAATGCAGAGATCTTGTGTTGTGCACTCTTCTCCCCCTTATGCACTCTGTCCATAGAGCCCCAACTATGGCTTAGCCACTACCCAGTCCCTGAGGCATCTTTCCATTTCCTCGCTACAGGACGTCCATTTCCTCGCTACGGGACATATGGGAAGCCGTTCATGTCACAATTACAGCTCCTGATATAGGACAACTCCTGAAATACAGTGTGTTATATTTATCAATCATACTGAAATAAATATGGCCCACGCTGTAAACAATAAAGCAATCACTGAAATAAACAGAATATTCATCAAAAAGAATGTGACATTTCTTGAAATGACTGACATATGCCAAGAGGAATATGACAAACATTGGAATGAATATGACAGATTGAATTGAATATAAGGTACTGAAATGAAAATGTATTATTCTGAAAAGAATCTATTGTGCAATGAACATTCCATTTCTTAAAGTGAATATTGTGTGCATTGAAAGAAAGATGATACACATTTACATGATTATGAAATGTGTTGTAATTGGTATGATTCATGTTAAATTTAATATGATATGTTAATATGAATGAGACATCCATTGAAAGGAATATGACACATGCTAAATTGACATGCATTTAAATGACTATGAGCCCCTTCAAAATTAACTCAGTATGTCCTAAACTGAATATGACCAATGCTGAAATTAAAATGAAACTTGTCAAAATGAATATGTTATGATTTGAAATTAATACGATACACATCAAAATGGATATTATATATATTGAAATGAATAGGACCTATGTTGAAATGGATATGACCCATGTTAAAAATATTATGCCAGGTGTTAAGGGGAATTTAACATCAATTAAAATGAATGTGGCATTCATTGAAAGCAATATGACACACGTTAAGAGGAATATGAACAACTTTGACATGAATGTGACATCTGGTGAAGTTAATTTGACCCATATCAAAATGAATATGAGATTCATTAAAATTAATATGACACTTTTTTAAATGAATATGAAACTATGTGAGAAACATGTAGCATGCTTTAAAATGAATAAAGCACATATCAAAATGAACACAAGCCATTTTTAAACAAATATTACCCAGTTTAAATGAATATGGATTGCATTGTACTGATGTTGATTTGCTTTAAAATTAACATCACATATTGAAATTACATGTTCTGAAAGGATATGATATGAACAAAAATGAATTAACTAAAATTAATATGTTTTTGACTGTGTGCTGCATTTAGTTTTTGACGGCTTTAGGACTCTGAGCACTTTACCACTGCTGACCAGTGCTAAAGTGCAAATGCTCTCTGTCTAAATTGGATTGACGATTGGTTTATCCATGATTGACATATTTGTTTTACCGATAAGTCCCTTTTATAGTACAACATGTGTGCCCAGAGTCTGTAAATCAAATGCTACTAGTCTGCCTGCAGCACTGATTGTCCCACCCACATGAGTAGACCTGTAAACATGCCCAGACCTGCTACTGCAGTATCTGTGTGGGCATTTGTAACCTGCCATTTCAACCTGGCAAGTGCACCCACTTGCCAAGCCAAAACCTTCCCTTTTACTAATTGTAAGTCACCCCTAAGGTAGGCCCTAGGAAGCCCCATGGGCAAGGTGCAGTGTATTTAAAAGGTAGGACATGTACTGGTATGTTTTACATGTCCTGATAGTGAAATACTGCTAAATTCGGTTTTCACTATTGAAAGGCCTGTCTCTCCTGTAGGGTAGCATGGGGATTGCCTCAAAATATCTTTTAAGTTTAATTTCCAATTGGGAGCAGATAGAGATCTGGAGTTTAGGGTCTCTGAACTCACAATTCAAAAACACATCTTTTGGTGAAGTTGGTTTTTAAATTGTAAGTTTGAAAATGCCACTTTTAGAAAGTGGACATTTTATTGCTTAACCATTTTGTGTCTCTGCCTAGCTGTTGAATACACATCTAGGTCAAGATGACAGTTGGGCTGTTTGTGAGTTCACTCTAAACAGCCACATAGAGGGATCTGAGGTGCGCCATGCATAGCCCAATGGGTCTTCCTGAGCTAGAGTGGTGGGCAGAGCTGACACTTGCACCTGAATAGTCTGTGCCTGTCCTTATACAAATCAGTCTCCAGCCCCCTGGAGTGTGTCTGGAGCCAGGACAGGAATAGCAGATTCTTTTGCACTAGAAAGACGTCTTTTTTAATACTTCAAAGGCAGGAATGGGTATAAGTACTGGACCTTTGACCCCACAAATTTATGCTGCTTGCTGCTTCTGTCCTGGGAGTGAAAGAACTGGACTTTGCTTTCTATATCCTACTTCCAAAGGTTCTCAAGGGCTTGGATTGAACTTGCCGCCTGTTAAGAAGTCTCAGGGACATCAAAGACTTCATCTGCCAGCACATGGGCTCTGTTGCTGAGAGTCCTGATTTGCCAAGTGGTGCCAAATTCAGTTCCTAGGCCCTTGGGAGTGAGTTCTGGTGCAACCAAGAAGAAACCATGTGCATCAACTCCAGAGCGACTTCGGGACAGGTGCCGCTGTCTGACTCCGTGCAGCTGTCTAGACCCGAGCCGTGGTATCCACTGAGTACAACGACCAAGACTGATGCCACAGGCCCCACACCGCCGCAGTGCCTGCGAAGTCCTACCACAGCGTGAGTCCCGAGTGCAGTGTCACTGACGCTCATGACACCCAACTCTAACTCCACCACAGCACCTGTGGCCCGATATTGTATTCACAACACTGTGAAGTTGACACCTTGTGCCTTGACCTGCTGGATTCATTGACCCCCACCTTGTCAAAAGGAACTGATTCCTCGCCACTGATTCTATCATGTCAGCCCTTTTTTCCCCATCCCATTTTACAACTTTCACACACATCATCTTTTTTTCCCATATTCACCTGTCTTGTTTAGTTAGTCACTGTCAACCTCTTTTTAATTTCCAGCTATATCACGGGCCAAAAACGTAGGATTTTCAGAGGATGAGTTGAGAGTCATGGTGGATCATTAGAATAGAACCACAGTTGTTTGGAGCCTAAGTCCAGCACACTCCTCTCAGTAGAGAAATTCAAATGTGGGACAGGATAGTTGACAGAGTGATTGCTGTAGACACCATACTGCACACAAAGGAGGACATTAGGAAACAGTGGAACAACATCAGGGACAAGGTCATTTCCCTGATCACCAGGCAGCAGCTGGGCCAGCGGAAAAGTTGTAATAGGGAACCAGAAATACCACCAGCAGTGGCGGTATTCTGGCTCCCGCAGCCTCAGCGGTCTTTTGAAAAGACCACCGAGGTTGTAATGAGGGCCAATGTATGCTCTATCACATGCATGATGGCCACCTTCACATTTCAGATCACCAGGCAGCAGCTGAAGGTCAAGAAGACTGGCAGTGGCCCTCACAGTGCCATGCTAAGACTCTTTCCCTGGGAGGAGAAGGTCTTGGCCATCCTGCATCCTCAGGGCTTGAAAGGAATAACTGGGGATGTGGAGTCTGGCAAGTCACAACACAAATAATATAGCAAAACTGCAATGTCATGCATGCTCACAGCTTAGCTGTTGCCACTGTCTTGTTCATGTACCTCAACAAAATGCAATACCCAGAGTATCTGATTTGTAATCTGTATAACTGGATCCAATATCACAGCTACCAAGGCCCATCACATGCCATATGTCAGAATGTTGGTTGGAAATCTCACAATAACAAAAACACATTCCAGGGTTCATGGTATGTCCCAAAATGAAAACTTATGCTCAAATCTAAATGCAGCCTGCAGACAGATATGTAGTACCAAACATTTGTCAAGTGTTGGGGAGTAGCGAGAGTGGCCTGACTGTTGCTCCCCGTATGCACTGTTCCAGTAACTCTGAACACCAGCCCAGTGGTCACTTGTCCAAATACCCGTGTTTGTGAACTCTCATTTAAAGTGTACTCACCTGGGAGGATCCAATTTGTCAAGTGTGTATAGTAGAGGGAGTGATTGGACTGCAACTCCCAGGAGGCATTGTTTCAGTAACTCCAAACACCAGCCCAGTGGTCACTTGGCCAAAGACCCCTGTTTGTGAACTCTCAATTGAAGTGCACTCCCCTGGGAGGATACCATTTGTTTACTGTGTGTAGTGTAGAGAATGATCTGACTGAAAAACACAATAGACCCCGATCCAGTAACTCCAAACACCAGCCCAGTGGTCACTTGTACAAAAAGCTAGTTTGTGAATTCTCAATTAATGTGCACTCACCTGGGAGGATAACATTTGCCAAGTGTGTATAGTAGGGGGAGTGTCGTGTCTGCAACCCCCAGGAGGCACTGTGTCAGTAACTCTAAACACCACCCAGTGGTTACTTGTCCAATTACCCTTGTTTGTGAACTCTCAATTGAAGTGTACTTACCTGGGAGGATACCAATTGTCAAGTGTGTGTAGTAGAGGGAGTGACCTGACTGCAACTCCCAGGAGGCACTGTTTCAGTAATAAGAGTTATCCGACTGCAAAGCACAATAGGCCTGGTTCCAGTAACCCCAAACACCAGCCCAGTGGCCACTTGTCCAAATACACTTGCACTTCCCCAGCACCATACCCAAGCTGATGTCAAAACTGCAACAAGAGAAAGCCTGACTGGTTGCTGGGTCACATCTGTGCTGATTGTGTGTGAGCAATGTCAGGTGCTACAATCATGAAGTGAGTGACTCATTGTTGCAGTTATGTCCCATTCCTTAACAGGAGACTTAGCATATCCAAACCTTCCTTAGTTATTGATGCCGAATGAGTCTGCATTTGGAAGGCCACATGTCCATACATGCACAGGGAAGACACTTTCAGTACCCACCAAACCAGCCCTTTCAGTGTCACTCAGGTGTATGGGTGAAGTCTGTACTATGGTAGTTGCCTGTAGGGACTGTATGCATTGAGTCAGTTTTGCAGAGTGTAAATGTGTTTGTCCAGTCAGGCCTAAGGAGTTTATCATTCAGAAACCACATTGGAGTGTGGTGCTTCATTGTGGCTCACATCACAGTACATGTTTCTGTAGCATAGGCTACCTGATGTCAGTAGGCTTGCTAAGTCATTGTAGGCCTTGAGCAGGGTAGTCAGTTAGTGTGCAGATGAATCCAAAAGTGTGTAGTAATGTCCCTGTTTCTAACATGTGTGTCACACAACCATTTGGGCAAAAACTTGTGTTTGTAATCACTTGATTCGTCTCTTGCATCCATACAGGTAAGAAGGAAATTTGGAGAGCCAATACCCAGAAGGTGCTGACCCTGGGGGTCCATAGCCGGCGCAGAGCCCACTGTTGCAAGAGGTGGGAGGACTTGAGACGCTGGGCCAGGAAAATCGCTGAGGTCCAGCCTGGGCTATCCTCCCACCGGGGGTGGGACGCACATTGGAGCATGACCCCCCTAAGGGCCTGCATTCTGGCAGTGGCATACTTAGACCTTGATGGGCATTTGAGGGGAGAACAGCAGCCACAAGGGGATGAGTGCAGGGCATATTCCTGTCACATAGCCAAGTTGATGTGTTAGGTTCTGACATCTCCTCCTGATGACGGGGATGGGCCATGTGTGACACATAAGATGAGTAACTGCATAGATATGCAATTTGGTGCATACTGATGTGCCTTGCCTATTAGCCCAGGGACCTGGGACACAACTGAGTACAATCCCCAAAACAATTGCTCTCCAGGGACAACATAAGGCTGTGTACAGTGATCAATCAAGTGAGGTTTGTTGTTGTACTGGGTCTAAATTATACACAACAGACCACTACTCCTTAGTGTTACAGCCCAAAGAAAAAGAAGGGGTGGATCACTGTCCTCAGCCATGTGTCCAGCCAAGTGAGTAAATTAGCGTCTGCTCCCCAGAGGCCACTTGTTTTCAGTGACGAGTGCTGGTGCCTCACTACTGTCTGTCATGTGAAGGTGGCCATCATGCATGTGATAGAGCATACATTGACCCTCATTACAACCTCAAAAGACCGCCGAGGCTGCGGGAGCCAGAATACCGCCACTGCTGGTGGCATTTCTGGTTCCCTATTACGACTTTTCTGCTGGCCCAGCAGAAAAGTCACATCAACATCGCTGCCGGCTCGTAATAGAACCGGCGGCAATGCTGATGTGCAGCGGGTGCAGTAGCTCCTGTTTCAGTGCCCGAAATTCAGGCAGTGAATTGCGCGACAGGGCTATGCCTGGGGGCCCCTGCACTGCCCATGCCAAGTGCATGGGCAGTGCAGGGGCCCCCAGGGGAACCCCAAGTCCCCCTTACTGCCAGCCTTTCCATGGCGGTGTTTACCGCCGTGGCCAGGCTGGCGGTCGGGGACTCATAATCCCCAGGGCAGCAGTGCTTGCGGTGTTACTGCCAGCTTTCCGCCGGCCGCCAGGGTCATAATGAGGCCCATTGTTCTTTGGGTGTAGCTACAGATCAAAACTTTCCTTTGGTAAGTGGGGAATGTCCATTGACATGATTTATGGCCTATCACTGTTGTAAAAATTCCTTGGGTAAGCATGTTAGCATGTGTCCTGTTCACTTTTGATAAAATGTGTACACTGCTTTTTCATGCATCATTTACCTGTGTTCAGGGGATGATTTCTGTATTCCTTTACATATATTTGCATGCCAACCTGTCTTTGGAATTGGACATATGCAATGGGGCTACATTTCATGTGGTGACACAGACAGGAGTGTGTCATGATTGATTGTTGACTCACACATACCCTCACCCTTCATTGCAGGTCATTTGGCTGCAGGAGCAATGAGGGACATGACGGGTAGGACTAGAGTTTTTACCAGTGCTTAATTTGTAAATAAAAATGTGCCGGTGCTCAAAGCCCTCCTCTTAGACACGCGGCTGCTGCAATTAAATGTGGGAACACGAATACTGAGACGGCGTAATCCTGAAGCACTCTGGGGCCTTTTCAATCTATTTAAAGCCACTCTGTGCTCCTTTAGCTCACTCTGGCAGCTTTCGGCTTCCTCCCTTTGTGAACTTTTTTCCCTTCCTCCGTCTTTCCTATATGTGTCTTTTGCTCGCAGAAAATGCTTGAGGCAGAAGAATAAGCCTCGGGTCTCAAACATAAGTGCCGGTGCTCCGCACCGGTAACAAGAAGCACAAATTAAGCACTGTTTTTTACACACAATGTCCATTTTCATGCCATTGATGTGGCATCATGTGGCAAAGTGCACTGCACATGTGAAATGGGGAAGATTTGTTGCCTGACTGTTGGCATGCATCATGGAGTTACTTGCAGTTATGTTGGAATCATATGTGGTTGGGTACAACCATTCATTCATGGACATCTGGTTTTGCAGGACCGAAATGGAGACAGCGGTGTAACTTCCCATTGGGCAACATGTTGAAGGCCTTCTACAAGTACTTGCAAATCCCTGGGCCTCTACAACATACAAATGATTAATGGCATCTACTGATGCAATGAGACTATGTCATAGTAAGGGGTGCCACGCAGTAGTCTAGATTTCCCTGGGGTTAGCTGATTCATTGTGCTGTGGATCTTAGAGACATATCTCCCTGACAATTTGCTCATTTTGTTTACAGTATACATTTCCATGCCAAATATGTAGTATATCTGAGCAACATTAGTACTACCTCCATGACTCCACTAGGACAATTTACACATGGTGAAATGTGCATTGTTGATATGTTTCCAGTGTGACATGAGTATTTCCATGTCACCTTCTTCAGGATACTGTACTGCTGTCAGCAACATAACAGGATTTTGTAGAATCATTTCTTATTGTTGTGTTATTGTGTATGTGGCAAATACTTGTTTGCACTACCTTTTGTGGGATCTGTTGGAATGAACTTGGCATTGGCCTACTATTGTATGACAACAGGTATGCTCCACAAGGCAAAGCATTGAATGTGATATGGTCTCATACTTGTTCAGTGGTTACTGAGATTGCACAACTTCACCCATGCAATTGGAGTTGTCTGAGATCCTGTTTTTCCTGTGGGCAACTGTTGACAGTTCATGTGGCATGCATCCATATGGTATGGTACATGTAGGAGCCACCTTGGTGTAGTTTGTTTCTGGGGCCTACTTGACATCACGGAAATGTTTGCTAATCACAGCTGTTGTTCAAGTGTGATCAGTAACATGCGGTGACCCTTTTCCCCTTTGCATTTGCAGCATCATGCCAGGCAAGTGAACAAGACAGGGAGCAACCAAGTGGGGAAGAATCCTGGCCACAGTACCTCCAGTCATGACATCACTGACACAGAGGGATCAAGTGGCCCGGAGGGTGAGGGGAGTAACACAGAGGACACAGGACTGATCTCATCATCTTCATATTCTACCTCCAGTGGCCACTCGCTAGTGGTGGGGAACCCCTCAGGACCTGCTCCTGAAATATTTTTGTCCGCCACCCCCAGTTCTATCACCACCCTCCCTGTTGTTTCTCACCCAGATAGCCATGCCCACTCACTCAAGAGGATTGGTGTCTCCTTTGCCCCAGCCACCACAGCACCAGCCCCTGTTACCCCTGCTGCCCTGAGTGAGAAGACTATTGACCTCCTGAGGAATATCACTGTGGAGCAGACTGCCATAGCGAATGCCATCCATGGGTTGGCAAGCCAACTTCAGCAGACAAATGCTTTCCTAGAAGGCATTCATACTGACTTGTCTGGCCTACAGAGATCTTTTCAGGCTCTGGTCTCCTCGATGATGATAGTCATCCACCCCCCCATCCTCCCTCCGACCACCTCTCTCTTCCCAATCCAAATTCACTATTCCCCTACCTGTCCTAAACACACAGACACATCCGCATACACCTGCCTCAACACACACAAGCAGCAAACATTGACACAAACACCACAAGACAAACCGGCATGCAGGCACTCATCATTCACCCACAGACACCACATCAGCCACCATTTCAACAGACAACCCCACCCACCCAAACACAACATCCACCATACCCACAGACACTACCACAGCACCCATTGACACATCCACCACACCCACCATACACCCATACTACAGCTAACAACCCAGAGACCCTCTCTCCTCAGACACCATACCCGCAGAGACCACCACAACACCCACAGACATATCCACCACATCCACCATACCCACAGACACCACCCCAAACGATACACACACATCCACCACCCCATCATCACCCAGCACCTCCACCTGCCAGACCCCCTAAAACACACAAATGTCCACACCCACAAACACAATAGACACCACCCAAACACAGGCATACCTCACACATGCACGCACACAAGGCATCTACACCCACAGACAAGCCCACCACTCCATCAACCTCCAAATGCCCAACCCCTTCTGGTGACCCTACCTGTTTTCCCAAGGAGAGTATTCTTTTCGACCTTGCCCTTTCCCCTTTTACCTCCAAACCCCCTCCCAAACCCAAAAGGCCCCCACCTACAGCCCAACCCATCCCTTCAACATCCAGGTCCTCCCCTGTCACACCTGCTCCCCTGCAAGCACCCACACCCCTCCCCCATAAGAAGACACCCACCCCTCTGAAGAAAAAGCCCCCCTGCCAAACCCACCCATCCCAAATCTAACCACACCACACATAAGGATGAGCTCTGAGGTGCCGGCCTTACACTTGATACCCCTACCTGTGGAGGGTCCCTGGCAGTGATTGGAGTCTAGGTTGGGCACAGTAATATGCATGGACTCACATAGAGTGGCCAATGGCCTTTGCTTTTCATCATTTTAATTTAATCAACCCAAGCTGATATTTTGTTGGGTGCACATTTGCCCTGCCATTACTTTTCTACCTTTATGTTGTTCCTGAATCACTTGTGCTGTAGGCCTACAGTTGTGTGTTTTTCACCCTGATTGCTGATCCAGTTGCTGTTGTTTGCAATATCTGACTTAGTGGGCAGTGCTGGTCACCTAAGACAAGGGTAGAAGTTCACTGTATGGATATGTGGGTATTGATCCAATTGGGGTGTAATTGCATTGTGTTATGTTTGCTAGGGTAAGTATTTCATCTTGTGTTGGCCAATGTGTGTATGGTGTTAGATTTGCACCCCTGATATGGATTATACGTTCGTCTCATGTGTGGGAGGTAGAGTTTTGTTTGTCCACACATGGAGGGTTCTCAATTGTGGTAGCTTCCTTTGCATTTGACAGACCCTGTGTCCATTTGGATGTTTGTACCCTACAGCTACTTCATCTAGATGTATTCCCCATGCTGTTGCTATTGTTTATGCCTTCTTGACTTGCACTTATACATTTGGCAGATAGGCATGTCACTTTTCTCAAATATTGTTTGTTCCTGAGATACATGAAGGGCAGTTTCCTGTCCAAATGCGGTTTTAGGGGCATTTGCACAGTGAAAGGTGTCCTAGAGCGTCCTCCTTCCATGAATGCTCCTGATGCTGCTATCCCTATTCTGCAGGGATTGTTCACATTGAGTTTTGGATATTTGTTTCACAACCTATTGTGCATCCCATTGTCCTTCCATGGTGTTGCAATGTGGGTGCTGTGTAGGTCCTTCGATGAGCAGCACCTGCTGCAGGACGTGTTTGATGGGCTCCATGGTGGTCTTTCCTCCATGGGACTGCCAACATTGTAATACGGTGGTCCAACAGCCAAGCAGATGGTGGTCGGACCGCCAAACTGGTAATGAGGACCTTAATCTTCGAAAATTTGTATCTTTGCTTGTGTATGTTGGATTTATTGTCTTTTTGGTCTTGGTTTATTCAGATAAATATTGGCTTTTTTTTTATACTGGTGCGGAGTACGTTTGTGGTGTTTACCGTGTTACTGTGTGTTTGTGTAAAAATACTTTACACATTGTCTCTGAGATAAGCCTGACTGCTCATGCCAAGAAACCAAGGCTGTGAGCAGGGGTTATCTTAGCTGTGTGACTCCCTTACCCTGACCAGAGTGAGGGTCCCTACTTGTACAGGGTGCAAAACACTGCCAACAAGAGACCCCATTTCTAACACCTCCCTTTACCTCTATGCGCACATTAAAAAATGTAAAAATGTGTTATTTAGAAACATATTTACATGTGTGATAAAGTACTGTGTGCCAAATGTGGAAATACTTACCTGCGTTGTAAATGGATGCATGGTAAAGGCTCATTCCTTGTTTTGTATTCTGTTAAATGAGTGGTATCTTCATTTCAGCTAATTCATTTTAGTACATATCATACCCTTTGATAACATGTAATATTACAGTTAATATGTAATATTAATTTCAAAGCAAATCAATTTAAGGTCAGTGCAAGCCATAGTCACTTAACCCCTTCGCTGCCAGGCCTTTTTCCCCTCCTGTGCCAGGCCTTTTTTTGGCTATTTGGGGCAGTTTGCGCTTAGGCCCTCATAACTTTTTGTCCACATAAGCTAGGCAAGCCAAATCTGCGTACTTTTTTTCCAACATCCTAGGGATTCTAGAGGTACCCAAACTTTGTGGGTTTCCCTGAAGGAGGCCAAGAAATTAGCCAAAATACAGTGAAAAGTTTTTTTGTTTTTTTTTAAATGGGAAAAAGTGGCTGCAGAAGAAGGCTTGTGTTTTTTTCCCTGAAAATGGCATCAACAAAGGGGTGGCGGGACTAAAATCACCAGCTTCCCAGCTTTCAGGAACAGGCAGACATGAATTATAAAACCCAATTTTTCAACACAAATTTGGCATTTTACTGAGACATACCCCATTTTTACGATTTTTTGTGCTTTCAGCCTCCTTCCAGTCAGTGACAGAAATGGGTGTGAAACCAATGCTGGATCCCAGAAACCAAAAACATTTTTGAAAAGTAGACAAAATTCTGAATTCAGCAAGGGGTAATTTGTGTAGACCCTACAAGGGTTTCCTACAGAAAATAACAACTGAAAAAAAAAAATGTGAAATTGAGGTGAAAAAAACAGCTATTTTTCTCTACGTTTTACTCTGTAACTTTTTTCTGCAATGTCAGATTTTTTAAAGCAATATACCGTTACATCTGCTGGACTCTTCTGGTTGGGGATATATAGGGCTTTTAGGTTCATCAAGAACCTAGGTACCCAGAGCCAATAAATGAGCTGCACCCTGCAGTGGGTTTTCATTCTATACCGGGTATACAGCAATTCATTTGCTGAAATATAAAGAGTGAAAAATAGCTATCAAGAAAACCTTTGTATTTCCAAAATGGGCACAAGATAAGGTGTTGAGGAGCAGTGGTTATTTGCACATCTCTGAATTCCGGTGTGACCATACTAGCATGTGAATTACAGGGCATTTCTCAAATAGACGTCTTTTTTACACACTCTCTTATCTTTGGAAGGAAAAAATGTAGAGAAAGACAAGGGGCAATAACACTTGTATTGCTATTCTATGTTCCCCCAAGTCTCCCTATAAAAATGATACCTCACTTGTGTGGGTAGGCCTAGCGTCCGCGACAGGAAATGCCCCAAAACACAACGTGGACACATCACATGTTTTGACAGAAAACAGAGGTGTTTTTTGCAAAGTGCCTATCTGTAGATTTTGGCCTCTAGCTCAGCCGGAACTTAGGGAAACCTACCAAACCTGTGCATTTTTGAAAACTAGAGACCTAGGTGAATCCAAGATGGGGTGACTTGTGGGGCTCTGACCAGGTTCTGTTACCCAGAATCCTTTGCAAACCTAAAAATTTGGCTAAAAAACACATTTTCCTCACATTTCCGTGACAGAAAGTTCTGGAATCTGAGAGGAGCCACAAATTTCCTTCCACCCAGCATTCCCCCAAAGTCTCCCGATACAAATTATACCTCACTTGTGTGGGTAGGCCTAGCGCCCGCGATAGGAAATGCCCCAAAACACAACGTGGACACATCACAATTTTTGACAGAAAACAGGTGTTTTTTGCAAAGTGCCTACCTGTAGATTTTGGCCTCTAGCTTAGCCAGCACCTAGAGAAACCTACCAAACCTGTGCATTTTTTAAAACTAGAGACCTAGGGGATTCCAAGATGGGGTGACTTGTGGGGCTCTGACCAGGTTCTGTTACCCAGAATCCTTTGCCAACCTCAAAATTTGGCTAAAAAAACACATTTTCCTCACATTTCGGTGACAGAAAGTTCTGGAATCTGAGAGGAGCCACACATTTCCTTCAAGCCAGCGTTCCCCCAAGTCTCCCGATAAAAATGATACCTCACTTGTGTGGGTAGGCCTAGCGCCCGCAACAGGAAATGCCCCAAAACACAACGTGGACACATCACTATTTTTGACAGAAAACAGAGGTGTTCTTTGCAAAGTGCCTACCTGTAGATTTTGGCCTCTAGCTCAGCCGGCACCTTGGGAAACCTACCAAAACTGTGCATTTTTTTAAACTAGAGACCTAGGGGAATCCAAGATGGGGTGACTTGTGGGGCTCTGACCAGGTTTTTTTACCCAAAATCCTTTGCCAACCTAAACATTTGGCTAAAAAAACACATTTTCCACTCATTTCGGTGACAGAAAGCTCTGGAATCTGAGAGGAGCCGCAAATGTCCTTCCACCCAGTGTTCCCCCAAGCCTCCTGATAAAAATGATACCTCACTTGTGTGGGTAGGCCTAGCGCCCACGAAAGGAAATGGCCCAAAACACAATGTGGACACATCACATTTTTTCACAGAAAACAGTGCCTACCTGTGGATTTTGGCCTCTAGCTCAGCCGGCACCTGGGGAAACCTAGCAAACCAGCACATTTTTTAAAACTAGAAACGTAGGGGAATCGAAGATGGGGTGACTTGTGGGGCTCTCACCAGGTTCTGTTACCCAGAATCCTTTGCAAACCTCAAAATTTGGCAAAAAACCCACTTTTTCCTCTCATTTCGGTCACAGAAAGTTCTGGAATCTGAGAGGAGCCGCAAATGTCCTTCCACCCAGTGTTCCCCCAAGTCTCCTGATAAAAATGATAACTCACTTGTGTGGGTAGGCCTAGCGCCCACGAAAGGATGTGGCCCAAAACACAATGTGGACACATCACATTTTTTCACAGAAAACAGTGCCTACCTGTGGATTTTGGCCTCTAGCTCAGCCGGCACCTGGGGAAACCTAGCAAACCAGCACATTTTTGAAAACTAGAAACGTAGGGGAATCGAAGATGGGGTGACTTGTGGGGCTCTCACCAGGTTCTGTTACCCAGAATCCTGTGCAAACCTCAAAATTTGGCAAAAAAAAACACTTTTTCCTCTCATTTCCGTCACAGAAAGTTCTGGAATCTGAGAGGAGTCACAAATTTCCTTCCACCCAGCGTTCTCCTAAGTCTCCCGATAGAAATGGTACCTCACTTTTGTGGGTAGGCCTAGCGCCCACAAAAGGAAATGGCCCAAAACACAACATGGACACAACACATTTTTTCACAGAAAACAGAGGTGTATTTTTCAAAGTGCCTACATGTGGATTTTGGCCTCTAGCTCAGCCGGCCCCAGGGGGGGCAGAAATGGCCTAAAATAAATGTGCCCCCCTACCCCCCAACTCCCCCACCCTGAATGACCCTTGCGTGACATTGGCACAAAGAAAAAAAAATCCCTGGTGCCAATTGGTTTCTGCCCCCTTGGGGGCAGATTGACCTAAAATTGGCAGATCTGCCCCGAAGGGGGGCAGAAATGGTCTAAATACAATATGCCCCCCAGGGGAGCAACCCTTGCCTAATGGGTCGCTCCCCATCTCTAAAAAAACAAACAAACAAACAAAAAAAAACACAAAAAGAAAATTTGCCCTGGCGCCTAGGGGTTTCTGCCCCCCCCTGAGGGCAGATCAGCCTATAACAATAGGCCGATCTGCCCCCAGGGCGGCAGAAATGACCTAAAATTAATTTGCCCCCCAACCTCCCCCCGGGAGCGACCCTTGCCTACGGGGTCGCTCCCCCTGCATGACGTTGGCGCAAAAAAAAAATCCCTGGTGCCTAGTGGTTTCTGCCCCCCTTGGGGGCAGATTGGCGTAGCAAAAATCGGCCGATCTGCCCCCAAAGGGGGCAGAAATGGCCTAAAATAAATGTGCCCCCTAGGGGCCCGCTCCCCTTGCGTGAAATTCACGTAAGAAAAAAAAACTCCCTGGTGTCTAGTGGTTTCTGTCCCCCTTGGGGGCAGATTGGCCTCATAAAAATAGGCCAATATGCCCCCAAGTGGGGCAGAAATGGCTTAAATATAATTTGCCCCCTAGGAGAGCGACCCTTGCCTAAGGGGTCGCTCCCCAACTAAAAAAAAAAAAAAATTATCCCTGGGGGCAGATCGGCCTAATAATAGGCAAGGGTCGCTCCCTTATGTCAATTTCTAAAAACAAACAAAATCCCTGTTGTCTACTGGCCGTTTCAAAAGCCGGATTGCTTTGCAATCTGACTTTTGAAACGCTCAGAGAGACTTCAAAGGGAAGGAAATTCCTTTCATTCCCTTTGAAGCCTCCCTGGCCTCCTCCACGTGACCGAAAGAGAAATGCTTTGAATTTCTCTTTTGATCGCGCTGGAAGCTGAGCTTCCAGCGCGATGGGAGGAGGCCCTCTGTGATTGTCAGCGCGCGATGCGTGGTGACGTCACGGGGGCGGGGGTGGAAGGGGAAGGGCTTCCCCTTCCATCCACGACCATGAGCCCAAGGGGGGAGCGCTAGCGCTCCCCCCAGTTCCCGGGTGCAGGACGAGGTGATCTCGTCCAAGGCACCCGGGAACCGATGCCTTGGACGAGATCACCTCGTCCAAGGCACCGTTCAAAGCATGGTACATTTATCTCACAGTTTCATATTTGTTTCAAAAAGTGTCATATTCATGTTACAAAATGTCATATTAATTTTGATGTGGGCAATATTAATTTCACCAGGTGTCATATTCATTTCAAAGTGGCTCATATTAGCATGTGTCACATTCCTTTGAATGAATGCCATTCATTTCAATGAATGTCATATTCACCTTAACACGTGTCATAATAATTTTAACACAAGTCATATTCATTTTAACATAGGTCATATTCATTTCAATATATATAATATTTATTTTTCTGTGTATCATATCAATTTCAAAGCATGACATATTCATTTTGACAAGTTTCATTTCAATTTCAGCATTGGTCATATTCAGTTTAAGACATGTTGACTTCATTTCAGTGGAGCTCATATTCATTTCAATGCATGTCATATTCACCTTATCATGTGTCATATTCCTTTCAATGAATGCTTCATTCATATTAACACAATTTTAACATGAATCACATCCATTGCAACATGTATCATAATCATGTCAATGTATATCATATTACTTTCAATGCAAGCCATATTCATTGTAATCAATGTCATGATCATTTTAACATTACTCATTTTCATTTGAAAAGCTGTCAAATTCATTTCAATGAAGGTCATACTCATTACAACTCATTTTATATTCATTCTAACATGTGTTATATTCCTTTCAATGGACGTCATATTCATATTAACACCTGTCATATAATTAATATTAAGCTGCAACTTATCAATTTTAACATATATCATATTCATTTGAATATGCGTCATATTAATTGCAAGGTGTGCCATATTCATATTAACAAATGTCATGAGTATTTCATCTTAGGTCATACTCATTTGAAGGCATATCAGCTTCAATTCAATGGGGTTACATTAATTTCAACACAAGCAATATTCTTTTTCAATCATCTCATATTAATTGCCATCTGGGTAATATTAATTTCAACACAATTTCAATGTGCATTACTTTCTTTTCAGAATGGAATATATTCATTTCAGTACCTTATATTCATTTCAAACTGTTATATTCATTTCAATGTATGTCATATTCCTCTTGGCATATGTCAATCATTTCAAGGAATGTCCCATTCTTTTTTATGAATATTGTATTTGTTTTAGTGATTTTTTTGTTGTTTACCACCAGGGCCATACTAATTTACTAGTTACATAGCTTTCATGGACAACAGAAAATTTGCCACGCCTTTGACTTCAATGGATATATGTTTAACTAACCGCGTCTGCTCCTAGACTATGTTTTTTAGAGCTCACCCTATATATTACACCTTAACACACTTAATTTATGGCTCATCTTTGTCTCTCTCCTTTCAGGCTTATCATGGTCTTTGGACCTTCTCTCCTTTTTCTCTACTTGACAATTATAGTGCCCATTGGAGCCTGATAGCATAGCTTGATACTTCCACACATTGGAGGTATGTTTAACTCCCTTATCCCCATGCTTATGCGTTTTCCTTTACTCTACAATTTTATCACTTTTTAACTTAATTTCACACCGAATGCCTTGGGAGTTTTAGGTACGCAGCGTGCATCACGGTTTACTCACTTTTTATGGATACATTACCACTGTTTTTTGCTTGTCACCACAAACCTTGGATGTTGGTACTTGCACACTGTTGTCAAAAAAATCTTTGAACCAATCACTGTTCTCTTTCTACTTTCACTTTTGTCCTGGATTTGGCACCTTTATGTTCTCGGTTTGGAACAAGGCATACTACTAACTTGTGGCATCGGGCCTTTCTCTTTATTCACAATCTTCATCTCTATTTCAGTTTACACCACGCATTGTATTGTACGATTATCCATGTAATACATGTTATTGACACATTCCATCTTCATATCATTATGTTCACAGCCTTGAAAAAGTCATTTCTGACAAAACACGTGTCGGCTGTTGTTTTTCTGAATATGAGAACTGTATTGGCCTGTTGACACCTCGCCCATTTGTCTCACTGGGTCAGGTAATGTCTTTTCTGATACACCACAGGAGAATAAATTGAAGCTTCTACGAATTTGTGATGTGCCGTGGTTTTTCTTCTCTCTACATATTAATTTGAGTATGACTGATATATATCTCAGTAGATTTTTTATTCAGTTCGGTGTGTGTCTTATTCATATTAATCACTAAGTAGCATATTCACTCTGCCAGGTTTCATATTTGTTTTGGTTCAATTCAGATTCACTCTGCCAGGTATCATAATTATTTTGACACATAGTATATTCATTCTGGTGTTTGTCATTTTTATTTTGCAGCACGCTGTGCATTTCAGAAGGTTTCCTATATGGGGAGCTGTAATTTTGACATGAGCAGCTTCCCATAGGGACATCCGGCGGCTAGAAACAGCCCAGTTGTTCCTGATATCGTCAGAAAATGTCAATTTGGTGAAGTGTTTTAAAACTTTGCCAAGGTGAATGCTCTGACTGTGTAACTTTGCAGGCAAAGGGTTTCACTTCACCTGCCCATAGTACTCAAATAAACCTTGTTTCGAGTGGGGACATATATTTAATTGTCAAGCTATGTCGTGGACTACGATCTCATTATCGTTTAATTGAATGTAATAATATAGAGGTAATCTTTTTTTAGGATAGGGTAGGTTATGGGCTTAAGGTGAAGAGTTTAGGGGTGTAGGGTTTAAAGGTGAAAGATGGAGTGTATATTGGTGAAGGATTGATGGGTGAGGGGTTTAGGAATGAAGGGTTATAGGAAGCATTTTAAAGGTGAATAGGTGATGGGTAAAGGGTTAGGAATGAAGGGTTTAAAGGTGAAGAGTGAAGGGTACATGGATGAAGGGCATTAGGGTGAAGGTTAAGGAAAGTTTAGAAGGGTAAAGTTTGAGAGTGAAGCATTTTAGGGTGAAAGGTATAAGTTTGATGGGTGAATGGTCGAGAGGTAAAGAGTTTAGAGTAGAAGGTATTTAAGTGTGTGTAGAGGTTAGGAGTAAAAATAGAAGGGTTTGGGGTGGAGAATTCAAGGGTGAAATATTGTTAAAATAAGTGAAGAAAAATAACTCCAAAATACTAGAGGAAAAGCAAGAATACATCCTATGGTATATCAAGGCTGTACATTGAATTCAAGGTTGCCGATCTTTATAAATGACATGGCTTAGTTTTGAAAGTATTTTTCACTCAGGAAACTCTGAACAGAATTTAAAAATTAATTCAGAAGTGTCAGAATGCAAATCAAAATGCTTGCCAAGTTCTAATTTACTTTCCCCATGATTCAGCCATTTGGTCACCTAGACCTCCAGGAGATATATCATGCTAAGTACACCTTTTGCCTCAGAATCCTGCTGCTTCATAAAAGCCAATGTGTGTCAAAGCTTGTGTTTTCATGCAGTATATGGATTGCAGGAGCTAAAATAAAAACAAATCTTAAAATCTGCTCTTCAGCTATACCCCAGTAAAAATATCCTTGGGAAACAGAAGAAGAAGAAAAAAAAAAAAGACAAATACAGAAGAGGAAGAGGAAGATAAATAATCTCAGAAGAAGATTGATAGTAGCAAAAAAAAGCCTACTAATGGTAAGGAATGGGTAGGCTGTAATCCCACTGTAATTTAACAAGAGGTCTTTCACAATCAGACAACTTGATGGCAACCAATTGGAGTGAGTAGCAATTTTTGACTCACCTCATTAATATTCATTAAATAAGCTCAATTACGACCCACTCGAAATTGGAACATTATGGACTGACATATGAATGCATGGGTTGGGTAGTAAAATTCTTTACTGGATTCAAAAATATTGGTCGCAAATTCAATCTGCTGTCAAACTTTTTTTAATTATTAGCACAGAGTAGCATATTGTGGAATTTTACCCTGAATCCTCACACTCTGAATGTCAGCTGCAGAACGACTTGATGGTTAATTGTTAGGAAGCTTCTACAAACAGAACCAATGTTACATCGGAGGATGCCCAACTCTAGAATAACTTCAAATAATATTTCATATTCAGTGATGAGGGGCACTACTAGCCGAAATGAGCCACACTAATTTTCCACCATTCCTCACTTCTAAAAGCTTGTGATAACAGTCGGGGGTGTAACACAGGCCCTGCAGCTACTTATGTGGGGAAGGTGTTGGGTAACCCTTCAGGGGGCCCCAACCCCTTCAGGGAGGCCATTTTCTGTCAAATACCAATGCATATCTTTGAGATAAGGGAGATTCAGAGGCCCCGCTTCATATATTCATAGTCTACAGGGGGGCTCCACTTTACCTTTCTCCACTGGCCACTGTCTTTTGTACTGTTCAAAATTTTCAAACAGTTATACTACTAATGTTTCGAATAATGTGTAAAATTCAACCCCTGTCTCATTTTACTTGGGAGTCTTATTGTTTGGTAGTTAATAAATAGCAGTAAGCGAATTTGTGAATTGTGAAACAGGTGAAATGTTAATTGTTTTTAGCTTTCAGAGCGGAATTGGGGTTGTACCGCTGCTCCACTGGTGGACAAAAAGCACAACATAATTACATTTAAAAGCAATGTGGGGTACTGGGCAATGTGTTTACCTTAATGATAATTTCAGTAAGGTGTATACATTTCCAGGATCCCTGACAGTACTCTTTAAAGTTATTTCCCAAGCAGGAAAGCCTTTGTACAGCACCTGCCTGCAGGTTCCTTGCAGGCACTACATACAGGCTCTATTCCTTCCTTACATGGTGAAAGAAGAAATTCATGTGCTGCGGGGCCATTCTGTCTTTATTCCACCTTTTTGAATTTGGGGCAAGTGGATGCCTAGTCAGTGGAAATGGGAGAAATTGCCCGACGTTTTGAGTCAACTTACCACTGATTAAAAAAAAAATGTGCCCATCCCTTGGTAAATTGCCTGCTTCACTGCTTTTATAATGTAATCAGTTAGTAGGGCTTTGGCAACTCTCAATTAGAGAAATCACTGACTTCATCTACAAATCTTCATTACAGAGTTACTCATAAAGCTGCATGGTTATACAACTAATCTCCACTGCCTTATTAATGTACTCCCCAATATTGAGATCTTTTATCATACATTCTGGCAGATCTCCAGATTTAAAAACTAGGCTATGATTACAAGATTTCTGTTATTTTATGCTGGGATGCCAAGGGATTGTAATCTCCAGTTCCGGCCAGTATCCCAACACCATAAACCAGCCGTAGTGAGTGTTGATGCCGAAATGGGAAATAACTAGCGGGACATAGGAATACCTGTCCCTTTTCCACTGATTACACTTGAAGATAAATCCACAAACATTGTTCTCAGTAAGAGGGCCAGAGGGGTCATGGAATGAGAAGAGGGTCACAGGATCAGGAAAGAACATGGTTAAAGGAGGCCACGAATAGCAATGTCTGCTCCCCCTCTGGCACTGCAGGGGTTGGATGTGGGCTAGCTTAGTGTAAGGAATTGGTTTGTTAGTTGACTGGGATGTGAACCCTGGTCAAGTAGAAACCACAATCCTTGTCAGGATAAGACGCAACCACCCCAAATTAACCTGTGCTCAACTCCTCGTAGCTTAGCACAGAGCAGTCAGGCTAAACTAAAGTGCAGGTGCTCTCTCCCATAAAAGTTGGTATGATTAGCTTACACTTGTTTGGCATATTACATAACCATGGCCTGTAAATTACAATGGTACTAGTGGGTCTGCAGTGCAGATTGCACCATCCACAGAAGTAGCCTTTCAAACCTGTCTCAGCCCTGCCACTGCAGTGGCTGCATGTGCAATTTACTGCCAATTGACTTAGCATTTCAAACTATTTGCCAAGACCTAAACTCCCATGTCACTACACCTTAGTCACCCCAAAGGTAGGCCCTATATAGCCCTATGGGCAAGGTGCTGTGTATGTAGAAGGTAGGACAAGTACTTTTATGTTTCACATGTCCTAGCTCCTCTCATAGGTTTGCATTGAGAATTCCCTTATAAACGTAAGTGGTATTTTCTGATCTGAAAGGAATAGCCAGGGCATGTTTGGAATGGTAATGAAAATTCCTGCTTACTGGTGTAGTTAGATTTTAAATTGCTATTTTAGAAATGCCACTTTTAGATAGTGGGAATTATCTGTGCTTATAACTCTATGTTGTTTGCAGCCTGACTCCAATCCACATCTAGGGCAGAGTGACAGTTACAGTTTGTGCATACTTTCCAGACAGCCACAACACAGGAGGGGTTGGGTGTGACAGGAGATACATCTTCATCCATCCGTATACTGATAGTTTTCCTGGGCTGGGAGAGGAAGATGTCTTTCATACCCAACATGTCAATAGGGTGTGTCCGATCTTCACACAAAGGGTTGATTTCCCCGCTACTGATGTCCGAAATCCAGGGCTGCAGTGAAAGATGTTTGTGTTGAACTTAAAAGGATTCCTTTTGAAGTGACACCTTACATTAAAGACATTTTTGAGTATAGGCACAGGGGCCCTGACCCCATGTATGTAGAGCACTTCTACAACTGGGGCTGAACCTCTGTCAGATGGACTACTGAGCTGCACAAAGGACTCATCTGGACTGCTCTTCTGTTGTTGCCCTACTGCCTGCTATCTGATGGGTGGCATAAAGGACTTACTGGATTGCTTTTCTGCGTGTTGCCTTGCTGCCAGATACTCCCTGACTTTAGTTTCCCTAGGCTCTGCTGCTTCTGCCAGAAGGAACCATCATTGAGACTACTTTCTTTGTTGTGCCAACCTGCTTGTCTGCTGGAGCAACTGCCACTCTGCTCAAGGAAGCCCATGTGCTGGCCTACTGCATAGCTGCCCTGCTTTGTGCCCATGTGTTCTCCCAGGGGCCCCAGTGCAGGGTGGGCACTGTTTTCTGCCCCTTGGCTGCCTAAACCAATGCATTGGAGGACGCTTTATATTTCCAATTCACTTTTTAGTGGATAGTGTGCGATTTTACTTTCCCTCAGTGCCTGGTGAGCACTGTTTTACTGCTCTTTCTCTGGACCGAAGCGAGCAGTGTGTGCCTTGTAAGTTCACCGGCCCTGCATGCCAATTTATGGACCACACATTGCCTGGGACATCAAGGGAGACTACTACCGACAGTTGCACAGTGCTGTGTGTGCATCCAAAATGTGGCTGGTGCTTCCCCAGAGGTGCATGACAGCGCCAAAGTGAGAGGACTTAATCACTCTCCCTGCACATCAAGATCTGGAGCACAACATCGTTATGGTGCTCTCACTAGAACCATGCAGCAGCACTAGAGTTCAGAGACTCAAGTGCACTCCCCGCACACTGCCAAGGGCTTGCCCGTATTTAACTTGCAAACCTCTGAAGCCCTGGCAGATGCTCTGTGTGTTCATGGGCAGCTGCCCTTGGAATTTCTGCATGTGGGGAGTCGCAGGATGTGTGCACCCCATAGTGTTAGAGCCATATTGCAGGTGCTTACTCTGTGGCCTTTTGTTGTAGGTCAGGTCTGCAATGGAGGCCCAGTTCACCACCAGAGAGTGGTTCATGTTGCACTTAGGTACTGATTACCATACTCTAGGTACTAGGTGCACAGGAGCTGTCTTAAGAGCATTTGATCTAAAAAAAAAATCTAATTATTACCACATTCCTGCTAATAGGAGTGCAGAACTCACTGTGCCTGTGTGGGCTTGCCGTCTACTTATGGGATGGTTGATGATTCATGCAGTTGTGGCAATTATAATGTTTCATATGTCTGGCCTTTGAAATCAGGTAACATTACTTGCTCTAATGTGACAATTTATGTACATGCTCTTTTTAGATAGCCTGATGTGCCTCAGTAATTACTGATCTAATGATGTGTAACGTATACAGTTTTAGTCCTTGCATTGCCAGGATAAAGAGTATTGACATAGTATTTATAAATCATGCATAACATGGTCTCACAATATGTACAACAGAGAAACCTATTTTTTATATGATCCTATGTGAAGTCTCATTTGTGATGTATTTACTGTGTCACTGGTGAGAGTGTGTTGTGCAAACGCTTCACAAATTGCCTCTGGGGATAAGCCTGACTGCTCTATGCCAAGCTACCAGTGGGTGAGCACAGGTTATCTTTGGTGTATAACTTACTTGCTCTAACTAGAGGGGTGGGTTCTTCCTGGCTTTAGGGCATACTCTAGTCAACCATAAACCCCATTTCTAACAGGGGTACAAGTTCCAACTTCCCTCATTATTATGGGTAAGGAATGCCAATTGTGTCTATGCACCCTGCAGGAATGAGCCTCCCACTGTGTGGATGATGGGTAGAAGAACAAAGGGGCTCATCTACCTTCTCCTTATAAAAAAAAACCTTGTATTTATTGGATGGATCAGAGCTATTAATTCCTGCATGCTGCTTAAGCACAGCGACCAAGAGGCCCCTAAAATGTGTTAGATTGGCTTATACCCAGTTGGCGTATTTAAGTTACTTGTAAGGACCTAGTAAAGTGCCACCACCTGTGCCTAGGGCCTGTAAATTAAATGCTACTACTTTGCCAGCAGCACTGGTTCTGCCACTCACTTATGTAGCACTTTAAACATGTCTCGGAATTGACACTGCAGTGTTGTGCTGTATGTGTGCAGTTTTAAACTACCAATTCAACCTGGCAAAGTAAACAAAGTAAACATTTTGCCAGGCACAAGTCTTAATTTTTAATACATATAAGTCACCCCTAGAGTAGGCCCTCGACAGCCCAGGGGGCAGGATGCAATGTATTTAAAAGTGTACTGTCTAGTTTTACATGTCCTGGTAGTGATAAAACTCTTACAGTTGTTTTCACTTCTGCAAGGCCTGTCTCTTCCATGGGACAACATTGGAGTAGAGAAGTGTGGCACAATGGTTAGAGCAGCAGACCCTTATGCAGAGATCTGGCCAAGGACCAGGGTTCAATTCCCGCCTCTGTGGGTCTTGGGCTCAATTCCCTTGGACCAAATAGTTCTCGCCTTGGTGCCTAATCTGGGCAATAGCTTGCTTAATCTCCACAACAGCCCAGACAGTGCTTGGATGCCTGGCTTCACCCTGGGGGTTCCTAAGAGTGGGTGCTCACAGGGAAAAGCTAGGAGGGGGGTCCACAGCGGTATATGTACAGTGCCTTCAGACCCTAACAGGTGAGTAGTGCGCTATACAAGTGCAAAGTTTACAGTTTTTATTACAAGTATTATTAAAAGTGTAATTTTCAAATGGGAAGAGATAATTCCTTCAAGTTTGGTGTCTCTGGAACCACAAGATAAAATACTAACTCAGGGTGGAGTTGGACTTGAAATCACAATTTTGAAACTACCACTTTTAGAAAGTTGGCGTTTTCTTGTCTTAGCCATTTTGTGCCTACAGCCTGTCTCTCATCACATGACTGAGTGTAGTTGGCAGTTGGGCTTTGTGTATTCCTTCTAGGCAGTCACACACAGTGGGAGCTTGGGTGTGGCTTGATGGGCCATCCTAGGCAGGATGGGAAGGAGGAACTGGACACAGCCTCACCCCTTGTAATTAGTCCAGAGCCAGGGCCAAGGAGGCAGGACACATGTGCATTTCAAAGGCATGCCTCTAGAAGCTTTCCCCAGTTCAAAGGCACAACTGGGTATAAATGCTGGACCTCAGTCACCACAGTCTTCAGTAGTCTTCTGAACCTGTGAAAACTCTGCCAGGATGAAGGACGGCTATGGTGCTGAAAGGTCTGCCATTCTGCTGGACTGCTGATCTGAATGAACTGCTACCCTGCTGTGCTGACTAGCTGCTTGCTACCCTCTTGGCTGTGTGAGAAAGACTGGACGTGCATCTCTTGAACCCAGAACACAGAGTGACTCCAAGGGCTAGTTGGCTGGCCTACTGATCTGAAACCTCAGGGATACAACAGGCTTCCAACCACCTTGCACCTGTACCTGAACTCTGCCATCTGTGAGTCTACGCTGCCAAGTGTTGCCACCCCAATCCTGGACTCTTGGAAATGTTCTTAAGGTGATCTACCAGCCTCTGTGGATCCAGAGAAACCAACACATCTCCTCTGCTGTGTGGCTCAAACCTGAGCAGAATCAATGCATTGCCATTGCTGCATGGATTGGACCCATCACAAAGACCTGCATTGCATCACCTCTCTTCAAAACAGATGCAATGCTCAACTGTGTGAGGCATTCTCACCACAGTCCCTTGCATCCCTCATCGACAGCACCCTCAGCGATGATGAGGGACTGCGCATCACAGCCCTTTGGTACCGAAGCATTACTGCGACTGCTCACCATATCCCCACTGCAGGCCTTCACATTGCAAGCCTCATTAAAGTGCTCCACGCCACAGGTCCTTGATTTGCAGCCTCGTTAAAATCTCGGGACTGATGCATCACTTTGGCTGTGTGATGCATCTTCAACGCTGATCCTCACAATGCTGTGTAAACCATGATTTAAGGTACTCTGTTCAGCTGGCCTATCTAGGTCCCTGTAATCAGCCCATGCTCCATCGCAGTCGGCCTGAACTTGTGACTTTGTTCTAGCCTGGCGCAACCAGATACCCACAGTTTGCGCTTTGGGATTTTTGGCACTTTTTAAAATAAAATCTTTCAAACTTCATATCTATGGTTCCAACTGATTGGATTTTTATGTTCTGTTTTTCTAAGTTTAAATGAGATCTTTTTGTGTGGTGCTTTCACTTTATAACCGTTTATAGTGTTGCACAAATACTTTATACATTACCTCTAGGTCAAGCCTGACTACTCTGTGCCAGGTTGCCTGAGGGTTGAGCAGAGGTTAATCTGAGGTCGCTTGTGCCTTACCCTGTGAAGGATTTTGGTTACTGCTTGACCAGGGCTCACACTCCAGCCAACCAACAACTGTGAGGTAAATAAGTACTTATTATTCTTCACTTCTTTCTAGCTACGTTCCAAGATACTTATGGATGGAGTTAATAATAATAAATACGTCCCTTAAAATGTTGTTTCTTGCTCAATGTAGTGAACGCTGTATTAATATAGGTTGATACTGTTGATCACATATAGTGCCATACATTTTGTTTTCTTCCTTTGCGGGTCCAGTGATGTGTGAAATGCTATTTAATGTAGCAGACAACTTTCCTTCCGCCTGATGGTGTATCACTGCCTGAACCCACCTCATGAGTTTAAAGAGTCACAAACCCAACAGAATCAAACACAGAGACAGTATTTTCAAATGCTTGATTGGCCTGCATTGGTTTCATGTAGCTAAGAGGGCCCTGTATAAAATCATCTGCATTTGCAATCCAGCTGTCTACAAATCAGGTTCAGTTCTAGTCAATCCTGTTTCAGTCAATGCACATTTTCTTGCTCTCTTTGATCTTTTTACAACATCACAGATTAAATATGATCTCTTCCTGTCTCAACCCCAGCTCATAGAACAGTTCAAGGCCTTCTCTTCACAGAAAATGCCAGAGAATAAGGGCAATGCTGTATGAAGCAAAACTAGATGGCCTGGCACTTCTCCATGTTGTCACTAGTTTTGATCCAGTGATGATGCAATAACATTACCTCCGCTTTGGAAAACATTAATGGAGACTGGTTGTTTCATGGTGACAAACACAATGGCATCCCTGTTTACAGGTCTCACCAGGAAAGGCATTTTTTTTCTTTTCTTAATACCTTTAGAGTCACTTGAGGAATCTGCACAAAATTTCACCCACTTTCAGTCTTTCATGGCAAGGTTAATGCAGATCCATTGAAGAAAGGGGCAAGGAAAAAGAGATTGGCAGCAGTGACAAGTCTTGGCTAGCCCTGTGCCCTATTGTCAGTGGGTAGACAACCCCCACACAATACAGCCTTTGAGGCTGTACAGCTGGAATTGTCCAAAGGGCCTTCTTTTAATCAGGCCTTGTACCCCACTCTCTGTGGATGTCCAAGCCTATTGCACATGTCCTTTGGCCGTACACAATGAATGTTTGTCGCAGGAGCATCCCGCCGCAGAGGAAGCCAAACTCAGACTGCACACGATCTGCAGCCTACTGTGGGCAGCAAACCCCAACTGCACACAACCTGCAGTTGTGGATAGCAGGGGTTGGCAGGTCTTGGTCTCTGGCCAGGCCCTTTGCCTTACCCTCTGTGGGAAGCCAAGCCCCTCTGCACACAGCCTTCTTGCTAATGATGCTCATGGCCCTGGCATATGAAGTTGGGTGTGGTGGCAGGGCCTTGACACTAGCCAGGCCCTGTGCCCCACCCTCCACTGGCAGCCAAACCCCACTGCACACAGCCTTTGGTTGAGTGTAGCTGTAGATGGTCTCAGGAGTGTAACCTCCTCGATGAGCACCCAACTTCTGTCAGGCTTTGTAGCCAACCCCTGCTGTGCAACACTGCAGACCATGAGCATTAATAGCAAGAAGGCCATGCGCAGCAGATGTTGGCCAACTGCATGCATCAATGTGCAGGACCTGACTAAGCATGGGCTCATTGGGGTTTGGCTGCTTAGCCTAGAAACTGGCCATGCTCAGGGCTCCAATCTCTGAGGATGGACAACTCCCACTTCACACATCCATCATCCTTGCCTTGAATGTGTTGGCTAAAGGAGATCTCATCTTCTGTGGGCAATCAACCCATGCTATAAAGGTAATGTAATATTCTCTTTGATGAGGACAGACTATTATAAAAATGACAATACATTCTAATAAAGTTCATTACCACTGTACGAGGCTATATTAACCATTAAAGGCCTTCTACAGCATAATAGGTGTGGTCCTATGGCACATCCGTATAACAAGTGAGCTGACCCTTAATGGTCAGTATGCATGATATGATCCACAATTATTAATGCTTTTCATTAGGTTTGTGTTTCTATCGTAATACAGGCCTAATGTAAAATGTTATTGTGAGATTTAATACTCAATGCAATTTATGATTAGCTTTGGCTAGTTTCTCAAACTAAAAGAAAGTGATGTTATTTGCTACTTTGCATTATTTTACGTGAAGTGGTTATTTTATAGGTGGTGCATGGCCTTTTACATGGAACCATCCAGGTATTGTGGTAGAATCACAATCTCCTATCATTGTGGGATAGAGATGTGTATCAAAATCCTGTGCCTCCTCAAGGCAGGCACAATAAGGGGACATTTCTTCATGTATCCTAATATATCCTCCTTAGTGTGTCTGCTCTTTTTTAAAGGACTCATGAAAAGCAGGAAAAGTGTCAATAACTGAGAAGATCCCTTTCCATTAGAATACCTAGGGCCCTATTTAGAACTCAGTGGACAGGTTACTCCATCACAATGGTGACGGATTTCCTGCCTGCCAAAAGCTAAATCCCATAGGATAGAATAGGATTTAGATTACCACGGATGGGATATCCGTCACCATTGTGACGGAGTAATCTGTCCGCCGAGTTTTTAGTCAGGCCCCTAATCTTTACAGAACACATACACCTTTGCACTTAAACTATCAATGAAAGTGTAAATCAACACCAGATATGTTTCAGAAGAGAACAGCTATCTAGTTCTGAGCAACAGGGGCTGACACAAGAGGGCGCCCACCTCATTTTTTTTCAAGTTATGTGGATGTTCATTGCAAAGAGCAATTACCATCCACATAATTTTTTTTTTTTATTAAATAAGGGCTTTAAGCCATAGGTTGCTGCTTTAGTGCCCAGCTGTCTCACGCATTTGCTGCATGACAGTCAGGCAGCCAGGCACTTTCGTGTGGGACACATGATCTAGTGAGCATATGTCCCTCAGCATTTTCCTTTAAAAAACACGGCTATGCTATGCAATGTTTGAGGGGCTGAACAGACCTCCCATTCATGACGCCAGCAGTCCTGGGCGTCTAAGGAATAAGCCCTGTATTCCCCGGACCGCCTGTAAATTACTTTCGCAGGCTGTATGCAACACCCTTTCCCAACTCATCACCTGTGATGTGTTGGGAAAGGGTGTTCCTTGAAGCCTGTGAAAGACTGCAGGCATGTGAGTCATAACTCTGTGACCTCGAGCCACATGCATGCTTTTGCATCAGAGACCGAGAGGGGACGCTTGACACCCTCCAGTCTCCCATCCTGTACTGGAACAGCAGCAGCACACCCTGTTGCGGGCTGCCCTGCTTTTTTCTAGAGCAAGATTCGCCAGGAAAGTGGGACGGGGAATAGAGGCCTTCTATCATGCCTGACAGCCTGTGGTTTATTTTTTTACTGTTTTAGAAACAATAAAAACAAACCGCAGGCTGGCACAGCAGAGTGGAACTCATGTGTTTATACGTTTTTCTTTTGTGTGCTATTATCATGCGAGTCATATGACTTTAAGCCATTAGTTTATGTCACTATATTGTGAAGCATTTATTAAAACTGTTAATAAATGCCACTCAATATAGTGATATGTCAAATGTTCCTGCATGTTAACAGCATATAAGAGAACACTTTTAAAATGTGAGCTCAGTGTGTGTGTGCATCCTGAAGTGACATATTTAATAGTGCTCTAGTTTCTTTTATGATTGTAACATGCAGGAGCATTTCACCTTAGTAAATCAGTTAATATCACTATACTGATAGGCATTTATTAATGGTTATAATAAATGCCTCTGAATATAGTGGCAAGCCTAAGTACTAACGTGAAATGCTCCTGCATGTGAAAGGCATACAAGAGGGCACTTTTAAATATGTGAATTCAGGATGCACGTATTCTGAACAAAAGAGCTTTAGTCTCTTGTAAGCTTTTAACATGCAGGAGCATTGCACTTTAGTGCATCAGTTAGTATTACTATAGTGAGAAGCATTTATTAACAGTTTAATAAATGCCTCTCACTATAGTGATATAAACAGATGTACTAAAGTGAAACTTTGTGTCGTGCATCTGGATTGTATTTATTAACTGTTTACCCACTTTCCATATTGAGTATTATACACCACACGTTCAAAGTAAAAAACTTTTTAAGTTACACTAAACCTGGTATTTTCTAATGGAGGAGTACTCTTCCAGGAGGAAACCTACAATAAACATAATGCTCACTCCTTTTCACTATGGTAGAACCTGTGTGCATAGTACTAGTTAGTATGAATGTACACCACTACTAGTGAGAGAGGACAGCAGTGCTATATATTAATAGAAGATATAACAAATTCCTTCTCTGACTCTTATTCAATGCTATATTTTTATAAATATTTCAGTTTTTTTGGGATGCCTTGTACACTAAAGTAAAGATGTTTGACATCATAAACTTAAAAAGAATTCAGCATAGGATGAAGGCCAAGTGTAGTAGAGTTTTTGCCACATAAGGGGGTTTGGGCCCTTGGATAGAGTGGGTTGTAAGTTAGCTGCCCTCAGGGGGTTGGATGTGTACAAAGAGTTTAGAACTGGTCAAAAGCTGTGTGCCAAAGTGGTTTGGCCATCTAAGTGGGATTGAGTGTCTGGAAGGAGTGAGCTCTTCTTGAGGGTTTGTGCTCAGACCAAAGACCATGCACAGCAGGGGCTTGCTCATCTGTGTTTAGTAAGTTGTCCACAAGTGGTTGGCTGCTGGCAAAGGGTTCTGAACTGGGCAAAGAAAAAACGTGTATAGTAGATGTTTGGTCACCTACAGTTGACCAAACACCGAAGGGTGTCTTGGATGTTTAGAAGCAGTGAGCTCTCTGTGAGTGGTTGTGGACAGGCTCAAGACCATGTGCAGCAAGTGCTTGCCCACCCATATGTGGTTAGTTGTCCACAGAGGGTTGGGTGTCCACAAAGAATTGAGCACAAGGTGAAGGCTGAGCGTAGTAAGGGTTTGGTCACCTAGTGGGCTTCGGCATCTGGAGTTAGTGAGCTGTTCATTAGTGGCACTCCTCAGAGCAAAGACGATGCAGAGCAGAGACCTGCCCACAGGGGCTTGGGTTTCTGCAAATAGTTTGGAACTGGGCAAAAGCCATGCATAATAGGGATTTGTCCACCTACGAGAGCTTGGGTGTCTGGAGGGAGTGGTCTCTCCATGAATGGTTGTGCACAGGGCAGAACTATGTGACACAGAGGTTTGCCCACCCACATGCAGTTTGTTGTCCACAGGGGATTGGCTGTCAGCAAACGATTCGCATTAGGGTAAAAGTGGTGTGTAGTAGAGGCTTGTTCATCTAGGGAGATTGACTTTGAAGAGAGTGGGCTGTCCTTGAGTGGTTCTAAAAATGGCAAAGACTGTCTGCAACAGGAGCTCACCTATCCATCTACTGTTGATTGTCATGGGGGTTTGGCTGTCTTCAAAGGATTTGGTATAGGGTGATGGCCGTGCGTAGTAGGGCTTAGTAGGGTTTTGCCCACCCATATGCAATTAGTTGTCGAAAGAGGATTGGGGCTCTGCAAAGGGTTTGGAACTCGGTAAAAGGCATAGACAGAAGGGTTTCTATCTCCAAAAAGGGTCTGGGTGTCTGGAGTGAGTGGCTCTCTGTGAGGGTTGTGTACAGGGCAAAGACTGTGCACAGCGGAGCCTTGCCCACCCATATGCAGTTAGTTGCCTTCAGAGGGTTGGATCTCTGCAAAGAGTTTGGAACTGGGTGAAAGCCCTACGTAATAGAGTTATGGCCTCCAAAGAGATCTTGCATGTCTAGCTGGATTGGGTTGTCAGTTGCCCATAGTAGGTAGGGTGTCCACAAATGGTTTAGCACAGCACAAAGGCCCATTGTAGTGGGTGTTTGGCTAGCTAAGAGGGATAGGATGGCTGAAGTGATTGGAATATCCGTGAGGGACTCTCCATATCATAAAGGTCATGAACATCAAGGGCTTGCTCATCCATATGCGGCTAGTTGCCCACAAGCAGTTTGCTGTCCGCAAATGGTTCAGCAATGGGCAAAAGATGTATAGAGAAGAGGTTTGGCCACTAAGGGGTGTGGGTGTCTGGAAGGAATGGGCTGTCCCAGAGGAGTTCTACACAGGGCAAAGACAGTCTTCAGCAGCAAACTGAGCAACCATGTTCGGTTGCTTGCCCACGGGGTTGGATGACAACAAAGGATTGTGCACATTCATAGGCCATGCAAATTAGGGGTTTCGTACTGAAGGGGGCTTGGATAGCTGGAGGGAGGTGGCTCTATGTAGGAAGCTGTACTCAAGGTGATGGAGACCATGTGCAGCAGGGGTTTCTCCACCCATATGACCTAGCTTGTCCACAGGGGATGGATGTGATCAATGGGTTTAGCACAGGCCAAAGGCAGAGTGCAGTAGGCTTTTGGCCACCTAAAGTAGCTTGGAGATCTGGTGTGAGTGGGACACCCCATTAATGTAGCTCCACAGGGCACAGACTGTGTATAGATGCTTGCTTACCCTATGCAGTTAGTACCTACAGGAGGTTGGGCCCCCAGAAACGGGTCAGAACTTGGTGAAAGTTATGCATAGTATGGGTTTTGCCACCTAAGGGTTCTGTGATGCCTGGAGGAGTGGGTTGTCTGTGAGTTGTGCACAGAGAGAAAACTGGGCAGCAGGTGCTTACCCACACATATGCTGTTAATTGCCCACAGGGGGTTGGATGTCAGTAAAGGGTTTAAAACAGAGTGAAAGCTCCATAGTGGGGATTCAGCACCGTAAGGGGACTTGAGAGTCTGAAGGTAATAGACTGTCAATGAGCGGATATCCAAAGGGCGAAGACAGTGCACAGCAGGAGCCTGCCTATCAGTATGCAGAAGGCCACCCACAAAGGGTTGGTTGTCTGCAAAAGTTTCAATGCAGGCTGAAAGTCATTCACAATAGGGATTTGGCCACCTATGGGGAGCTTGAATGTCAGTCAAGTTTAAGTTTATTGGATGACTAATTAAAATCTTTACAATATTGTGCTCACATAAGTTAACAAATACATTAAAATATTATTTTTTAAAATCACTCTACAAAATAATCTACAATGGAATGCAAGGAAATTCGTCCGTAGGGGGGCTAAAAAGTGCTTGGGTGTAATTGAGGAACTAGACTTAGATATTTTGAAGTGCATGTAGCTGATAAAGTGCTACTGGCTAAAATAAAGTTCTGGTGAAGGATTGACTGGCTGGAATAATGTGTGTGATCCATTCTTGTGGTTTTACATGAAGAGTGTGAACATTTCCTGACAGTTAGCTCACTACTGAATGAGGAAGTGTGAGTGTACCGAGGGAGTGGGCTTTCTGTGTGGGGTTGTGCACAAGGTAAAGACTGTGTGCAATAGGGGCTTGCTTCCCCGTCTGCAGCTGGTTGTCCGCAGAGGTTTGGCTGTCCCCAAAGAGTCTGGAACAGAACAAAATCTGTGCTTAGTAGTACAAGAAACTGTAACTCACGCCCAGCTATGCACAGTGTGTTCACCAACGAGGTAATTAGGTAATTTAATTTGTCATCAGTGATGTTATCAAGGAAGCCATAGAACATGTAATGAGTGTTGTAATATGTGAGTTCATAAGCAGTGCATGATGAGAGCGTGAGTTACAGTTTCTTGAATTAAATAGAACTGGTGAATTTCAGTTTTTTATTTTACTTTATAATGTTACGATTAAACTAATATTAAGACCTAACTATAACTCACTTTAACCTTCATTTTTTTCTGTGAATTTCTAAAGATTATTTTATTGTTAAGTAAATTGTTATTTCCACACCCAAAAATAACGTCACTTTAACCTTTGCCTTTTTCAGTTAATTTATAATGTTTGTTAATGCAAAATAAAATGTTATTACCATATGTAACTATGGCCATCTCCCACAGCTCCTGCCGTTCGGCCGTGTACGGCATGAAATTAACACCACAGTGTGGCCTATGGCCAGGCCTTGCTCTGAACACTTCACTGGAGGCCAACTCAACACCTTGCAGGTTCACCATTTGCCAGGCGTTTACATATGTTATTTTGTGTTGGCATATGGTTTGTGCAGGGATCAAAGGTTTCATGTGGATCTCCTAAAGGATGGGCAAGCTTGTTGTGTGCAAACATCTGAAGTACTTGCGTAACAGAAGATAAGCCAAGACTTGCAATTAAATGTAAGTACCTTAATAACAGGTTCCTTGATGAAACGCTATGAAATCAGTAGATCCATTGGTGAAATAAATGGTAATGTCCTAGGTGATGCTATCAGTAAAGGCAATTCAAAGAACAGTATTACAGCTTTAGCTGCCTAAAGTAATATCCAAGCCCACCTGGAATAAGTAAAAGCAGCTACATATACACACACACATTATGTCAGTGAAGATAAATATAAACGTGGTCCCATCAATAACATGTTATAAACATCAATTATACATACATTAACAATTACATATTCCCCCATTCATTACAACAGCATGAAAGTCACATTTCATGTCATTTACACAATACACTGAAGGAGAGAGGAGGTAAAAATCTGTTCACTGCCTCACAGGGAAGCAACCCTGCTCATAGTCAAGGGCCCTCTTCAGTGTGATTTTATCTCATTCTATAATCTTTTTATCCTATTTTCGGATACGTATGGCATATACCATATATGTAGACGTACCAAGTGCACTATGCTATTTATTAATATTAATGATGGAGAAGAGGGGCATCATGACCCACTCGAAGCTTTGCCTCTCATGCATTGTGCATCCTCCCCACACTTCAAAAACATAAATGGAGGAATGTTTGCAGGAACTCTAACCACCAGCAATTGCTCAGGGTAGCATTCAAACCCACTGTTCTTTTGCCCACCATGCCACCTCAGTTTGGAATATGCAACAAATCAGTCTTGACCCTCCCCACACTTAGGGGCTCATTATGAACCCCAGCAGTTCAGACCGCCATGCCGGCGGAGGCGGAAAAGACCGCCACTGGCATGGCGGTCTGAACCACCATATAATAAACATAGGGAGGGTCGCCTGTGGCGGCCTTCTGCCACCGCCAGGCTACCGCCGACAGACAGCCTGACAATGGCGGATTACATTATCCAAAAGGGCAGCGCTGCAAGCAGCACTGCCCCCCGGATAATGTACCCTGTTTCCCCCATCCTTTCCCTGGTGGGAAAGGCTGGCGGAAGGGGTGCAGGGGCCTCACTTGGCATGGGCAGTACAGGGGCCACCATGTTGTGCCCCGTCGCGCAGGTCATCTGCACGATGGGTACTGCTGCACCCGCTGCACTGAGGGATTGACGACGGCTCCATGAGGAGGCGTCAGCAATGTCCAGGCCCTGCATTCTGCTGGGCCTGCAGGCAGAAACCCAGCAGAATGTTCGTAATACGGTGGCGGGGTCTCAAGGGGGCTGGGGGTCTATGGAAAGACCGCCAGCATGAACACAGCGGTGTTTACCACCGTGTTCATAATGACCCCCTTAATAAAGAAAATAAGTAGAATATTGAGGTTATCCCTTTTTGCCTAAACTCTTCCATTGCACCAAGGAATAGACTAGTGGTAAGATTATTAGAAGTCGCTGAGGCATACTGCACATGAGCCGAGACATATCAGCAACAATTCTTACATCTAGGCACTTTGAATAAATGTAAATCTCTAAGTCATTTTCACTTCGATCACTGTCCTTTGGGAAGCAGCCTTTATCACACAGCCTTTATCATGCAGGACCTTTATCTGGCAGTCTTTACCATGCAGATAAGTACCATGAAGGTAAGTAATTGTTATAGGTTTTAACATTTAACACATATCTTTTACCAGACTATACTTCACCAAGCAGGTAAGTATTTTTTCAGTAACATACTTTTTATGTTATTTATTAAAAAAAAGGGTAAAGGTGCAGGTAGAGGTAAAGGGAAGTATAGGTGTTTTTAGGGTTTAGGGATGAGAAGAGGTAAAGGGGTAAGTGGAATTTTATGGCTTTAGAGAGGGACAAGGTAAAGGGAGGTTAGAAGTAATAAGGTAAATATAAAAACAAAATATATATATATATATATATTGTATATAAATATATATATATTTATATATATATATATATATATATATATATATATATATATATATATATATATATATATATACCCAGATATATGTGTGTACACATGCATAGTCACATATAAACGTATACATATGTACATAGTAAATACCATTAAAATGTATGGTAAAGTTCCGCAATGCAATGCGTTGTTGCAAAGGTGTAAAGGTCAACGAATTGTAGTACATGTTTGGTGAAATCATGCCTGGTAACTGTTATATTCTGGAATTGGATTATCTCATCTAAGTATTTAGGACTGGTTTAGGACTTTGTTGTATGTGCAATTGGAAAATAGCTTTACAGAAGATGGGTTTTGTTATTCTGAAGTGGGACATTCATTGGGAGAATAAACAGAAACTTTATAGTATGACATCAAAGAAACTGGGTCTGACTTAACTTAAAGTAAAGTGGAAACCCGACAGGCCGTCCTAGGACCACTACCCTTGCATCTGCCTCACATTAGATTTTGCATAGCCTTAGCTTGTGTAGCCTTTTGCATAAACTCATAGTCTTCTAAAACACATCGAATCTTTTCGAACACTCACCTTTAGTTCACGTAGTCATTTTCAAAAGAGTAGGTGCATATTTTGGTATGTGGTGTTTTTTTGTGTTCATCAATGAAACAGTGATTTCTGCGAGCTAAAGCAGGATCTGTGCTTTATGGTGGGGTGGGTTTTGGAAGGTTTATTACTTACTAGTAGGTGGAGCAATGACGTATGTTGTTTTGGTTCTCCATCAACTAGGAAAACACAACGTTTAAGATTAACAAATATAGATAGCAAATTTAGTCATTATAGAGGCAAAGCTTGTAGAGTTTGCACCTCACATAAGATAGCTGTTCTGAAAAACAGCCAAGCACTTAAGTTATAAAACATCTAAAGAATGAAACCTGCTGGAAATGCAGTTACCCTCTCCGATTAAATCCTACATTTACAACGAATGTGCAGTGGAATGCTGCATGCAGATCTTCCGTGTTCAGTTGCGCAAATGGGAAAAAAGTGCAGGCACCATATTTACTATGTGTCGAGTATCAATGCTGTGATTAGCCGTGCTAAAATGCTGTGTGTGCAAGGTTAAAAATAATTTAGCATTGCACTACATCATACAGGTGAACGAGAGGTGGCTTGTGTGACTTCTGTACTTGGGGCACACGCTCCATTACAAATTTCCGCGCACAGGTAAATCTGCAAGAGCAAGCTGTGTAATGCGTGTCCTTTCGCAGAAACAGCTTATGTTACGCATAGAAATATGCAATATTCCTCTTGCCCACAGTTTGTACGGGTTTTCATTTGAAGCTAGAATTCCCCGTAAAGCCTGGCCATTAAATTTTGGATGACTTAAGTAGATCTTTCTACAGAGGGAATTCTGGAGTTCTTTATGCTGCTCCAGGAAGATTACGCCCCTCAATGCATAGATTATGAGGAGCTTGGTGCCACTTAACATTACAGTGTCAGGTGCTGCACTTGCATCAGCTTTTGATGCAAAGGTTCCTTTTGTACATGAAAGATCCTTGGTGCTAATGTTTGCCATGACTGTCGCATTTGCATTGCCACTGAATGTTAGGACATCTTTGCCCATGAATGCATATGTCTAGAATGAGGCTAACATATGAAGGGGTATTTCAAACACAAGTCGGAATCCGCAGCTGTGTTCAAATTCCTATTTAAGCATGGATGGAGGCCTTTGTCTTAAAACATGTAAAATCATAGATGGATAACACAGATGTAGTTCACCGAGGGGTTCTGAGTGATATGAAATAGACAATGGGAGCAACGCTTGAGTTGCTATGATGTCTCTCAGTACCCTGGGGTGAAAACATCCCCTTAATTAACTTTTTTACCAATCTATAATGTTATGCTATGCATGGCCCCCCAAATCATCTGGCCCTCCTTTCACCTGCTACACACTGGCAGAGTAATAATGGGAGAGACATACATAACATGACCTCTGCTATGTATGCCTGTCCAAAATGTTAAAAAATTAATTAAAACATGCCTTACTAGACATCATTGCGGAACGCCCTCCTGCAGCTCAAAGCAGAGAGCAGGGAGCAGAGCTGCTCTGACAAGCTTTCGAGAGCCCTGTCAGACTGGCCTTGAAGGGTTTTATGATGTAGCAACAAAGGGTAAAGATTTTTCTTATTAACCATTTCTAAGTCATAGCAGTGTTAGAAATGGGGTTTTTGGTTGGCAGTCAGGTTACCCTCTGTCCAAGCAAGAGCCCTCACTCTAGTCAGGGTAAGTCACACACAATCCAAATTATCCTGTGCCCACCCTCTGGTAGCTTGGCACGAGCAGTCAGGCTTAACTTAGAAGGTAATGTGTAAAGCGTTTGTGCAATACATCATACAATAACACAATATAGCACCACAAAAATACGCCACACAGTGTTTAGAAAAATATATAATATTTATCTGGGTATTTGCAGGTCAAAACGATCAAAGATGCAAAATGAATTTGTAAAGATATCACTATAAAGTGATATGAAGTGTCTTAAGTCTTTAAAAAGTAAACAAAATCTCTTTCAAGCACAAAGTACCTGGTTTGGAGTGGAACATCTCCACAGAGGGCTGCAGAAGAGAAGATGCATGGAAAAATGGTGTGGGCGTCGGTTACGCCCCTTCACACATGGACTTGCGTCGTTATTTTTCACGCGGGGAGATGTGCGTCGTTCTACGGGAGGAAAAATGGTGTGTGCGTCGGTTTTCGCCCCTTCACACACGGACTTGCGTAGTTATTTTTCACTCGGGGAGGACGTGCGTCGTTTTCCAGCACGTGGACCGTCTCCTTCTGTGGATCGCGGGATAACCAGATGTCCCAGGGTCTGTGCGTGGATTCCTCTGCTTGTTATCCGGCTGCGCCTCGTTCCGGGGGGCTGTGCGTGGAATTTTCTTTCTCACGGCAGGCGTCGTGTCGATTTCCTCTCTGGAAGTCGGGCGGCGTTGTCCATGCGAGGCCGTGCGTCGAAGTTCCGGTCGCACCGCAGGCGTCGCGTCGAGCGGCATCTTTCTGGATCGGCATGCAGTGAATTTCTCACCGCGGAGCAAGCTGTGCGTTGAAATTTTCGGCGCACAAGGAGTCCAGTTAAAAAAGAGAAGTCTTTTTAGTCCTGAGACTTCAGGGAACAGGAGGCAAGCTCTATCCAAGCCCTTGGAGAGCACTTTTGCAGCCAGACAAGAGTTCAGCAAGGCAGCAGGCCAACAGCAAGGCAGCAGTCCTTTGTAGAAAGCAGTCAGGTGTGTCCTTTGAGCAGCCAGACAGTTCTTCTTGGCAGGATGCAGGTTCTGGTTCAGGTTTCTTCTCCAGCAAGTGTCTGATGTGGTAAGGCAGAGGCCCTGTTTTATACTAAAATGTGCCTTTGAAGTGGGGGTGACTTCAAAGAGTGGCTAAGAAGTGCACCAGGTCCCCTTTCAGTTCAATCATGTCTGCCAGGGTCCCAGTAGGGGGTGTGGCAGTCGTTTGTGTGAGGGCAGGCCCTCCACCCTCCCAGCCCAGGAAGACCCATTCAAAATGCAGATATATGCAAGTGAGGCTGAGTACCCTGTGTTTGGGGTGTGTCTGAGTGAATGCACAAGGAGCTGTCAACTAAACCTAGCCAGACGTGGATTGTAAGGCACAGAAAGATTTAAGTGCAAAGAAATGCTCACTTTTTAAAATGGCATTTCTAGAATAGTAATAATATTAAATCCGACTTCACCAGTCAGCAGGATTTTGTATTACCATTCTGGCCATACTAAATATGACCTTCCTGCTCCTTTCAGATCAGCAGCGGCCACTTCAGCAATGTATGAGGGCAGCCCCAATGTTAGCCTATGAAGGGAGCAGGCCTCACAGTAGTGTAAAAACGAATTAGGAGTTTTACACTACCAGGACATATAAACTACACAGGTACATGTCCTCCCTTTTACCCACACAGCACCCTCCTCTAGGGGTTACCTAGGGCACACATTAGGGGTGACTGATATGTAGAAAAAGGGGAGTTTTAGGCTTGGCAAGTACTTTTAAATGCCAAGTCGAATTGGCAGTGAAACTGCACACACAGGCCTTGCATTGGCAGGCCTGAGACAAGGTTAAGGGACTACTTAAGTGGGTGGCACAATCAGTGCTGCAGGCCCACTAGTAGCATTTAATCTACAGGTCCTAGGCACATATAGTGCACTCTACTAGGGTCTTACAAGTAAATCAAATAGCCAGTCATGGATAAACCAATCAACAGTACAATTTACACAGAGAGCATATGCACTTTAGCACTGGTTAGCAGTTGTAAAGTGCCCAGAGTTCAAAAGCTAACAACAACAGGTCAGAAAAAATAGGAGGAAGGAGGCAAAAAGTTTGGGGATGACCCTGTCAAAAAGCCAGGTCCAACAAGCAGTAAATTATCAAAATAAGAAACTCATTTAAATGATAGTGACTCGCTATCAGAGCCAAACACATCAGTATTTTAAGTGTTGAATCTTCTGCAGTTAAGCTTTCCTAAATATTTTAACAGGGAGGGTGGTGATTCATAATTGAAATTTGGGTAATCATTTCCTTCTGCCAGGTGCATAGCTCGGTCAGTAAGATAAGGTGGGTGAACCCCTTAAGCCTCTCTCATACAGGTCACATGGGAGAGACTTAAGGGGCAGTGGAAAGGGAGAGGAGTGCATATTGTTAGGAATACTAAGTGAGAGAAACACAATATTTTGTAAAATAACCAACATTTTTTAAGACTTTCAAAAAAGAGATGAGGGAGAACAGTGCTTAATTTGAACAGGTGGTTTATGGTGCAGGGCACCAGCACGTATTGTTGAGGGCCAGCACTTCTGCCACAAGCATTTATTGTGAGCAAAAGACACCTATAAGAAAGACAAAGGAGGGGAAAAACACAAAAATCATCACAAAGGGCGAATACAGAAAGCTCCAACAGAGACCTGAATGGGCAGGGAATGGCTGTAATTGGATTAAGGAGGCATGAGATGGCTTTAGGATTATGCTGCCTCGGTATTCCGTGCTTGCACATGTAATTGCAGCAGTCACGTGTTTCAGGGGAGAGCTTTGGGCACCGCCATGTTTTTATTTACAAATTTAGCACTGAGGGAGAGTATGTGTGTTTTCGTCAGTGTGTGCTACTTACGTCGCCTTTGTGACAGTTGGTAAAAGCCGAAGCTTAGAAGCCCAATTTTAGTGGATAACATCTGTTTACTACTTCATATTTTTCTTGTGGATGCGTATTGTACTTAAAAAATGCTATAAAGTTAAACATACCTCTTATAAGGGTCACTTTCAAACATACAAGCAGGAGAAAGATGATGGTTGTGCAGAAAGAAGCTTTCATCCTGGTAATATAATAAAATATAAAGACAGTAATGTCAGTCTGAATCGCAAACAGGACAGGTATAACGTCACATAACCGCTTATAAAGGGAAAAGCTTCATCTGCATGCAAGTGTGATTCAATGACTCATAACTGCAGTGCAGGACAGTCCCCTGTGGTATCATGTCCATGCTCTTATTATGTTGCAGGAACTAACACTAAACTGATATTCTAACTACATATGTTAAGGAACAATCACTATAAATTAATACTAAAAGCTGCAAGATGATCTAGTCAATGCCCTTGTTGAAATATACAAAATCCTGTTGTGGTTAAAAAAAAAACAATGGATCATCAGGTCCAGTCCTCTGGCATAGGTACATAAATCATTGTCTTACATATGATGTAAGGCACCCAGGAGCAAACATTATAATCCACAACTGTGGGGCAACTATCAATTTTTTAAGAATGTGCAGGTGCCACTCCGTCAATGTGTCCAGTAACTTACTAGTTGGCAAGTGTGGGGATTGTCCACAGGTTTATCATTCTTTATCGGAGTCCTCAGAAAGCCCCAATACTTTTGAAGAAAAGGGGAAAAAGGGCTAGTCAGAAGAGCTCCTTAAAGTGTCACTTGTCTACGAGGCAATGGGTGAAGGTTCAGAAATCTGTCAGCAAAACTGAATCTCACTAAAGACACTTAAAGGTCTAGAAAAGGACTTGTGTGCAAACCTTCACCAGAAGATACCAAAACATTAGAAAATGACTCTATGTCCAAAATAAAACTTTGCCATTTTACTTTAAATTCACTGGGAGCTGCCGATAATATCGAACCATGGAGAGGACTATTAAAGTCTTTGTGGACGGTCAGAGTTTTAATAATGAGTGAATCCCATTGTCACACTGTCTGCTAAAGAAGAGGGTCTTGGGAAAAGTTGCAAAATGAGTGAACGTCGTCTGCCTAAAACCGGGGGTCCCGACAATTTTGGGACACTTCACTTCAGCATGAGTCTTTATTATCAAGGATATAATCTCTGTAGGTTAATCGAGTAGATTTTTACCAACCTTCTTTCTAGAGGGTTCCCTGGACGAAGAAACAAAAAGCTAATTGAAAGTACAAGGTGGGGAAAAGCTTTTGATGGAGGAGGTTTTGTCAGATTGCTATTGTTTCATTGCCTGGTTAGCTGCCTGATTTCCCCGGGTGTGGAGCTCAGCCAAGTGCAGAAATGTATGTCTTAGGTGTGCTGGTGAGTAGAAGTGAAACAAGCTCTGATCAGGACGAAGTGTTTAGAGTAACTCGATAAGTCTATCTTTCCTGACTTGGCAGACAGGTTGTTCCCAGATAGCTTAAATGGACCTCAAAGAGCATCGGTTTCGTATTTGGTGGGAATTATGTACCACATAAGAATGTTTGAGTGGCTTTCATTCTATTTATTTATTTAGCTTTCAGACAAAGGAGATAATTACAATCTATAAAACACAAAACATAATACACCAGCCCTAATATTTCACAAAATCTAAAGAATGAGTTAGTTACGGTTGCATACATTTAAAACCTCATGTAGCCTCTCTTAGACTTAAAGACAACATCTAGAAATTTAAGAACAGGCTTACATATTCTTGATGATCTCCTGCTTATATTAAATATATATATTTATTTATTTATTTATATATATATATTTACTGAAAAAAACAAAGGTTACAGGGACATTATAGTTGATGTTTTACCCACACAAAACCATATAAATTCAACAGTTAGAGTTATACTTATAGCTATACTTATGTTAAGAAACTATAATTTGTTGCCTAAAGTGACTTTCTAGCACGAATTATAGTTTTTTTCAGATAAGTTTAACCAAGAGTATAAATATAACTGCTGAATTTCTATGGTTTTGTATAGGTAAAACGTCAACCTAACTATAACGTCCCTGTAACTTTTTTTTTCAGTGAATTTCTATGGAATTTTTTGACTGCACGTGTTAATATTTGTGTTGGGTTGCGTCAAGCCAATCAGGATCTTGTTTTTCCCCAGGATCCGAGGAGGATCCATGAAGGATCCTAGAATCCACAGATCAACCACAGATGTTTTTTGCCTAAAGGACCCCTTAAGGGGTCAGGATACCTGTTCCCAGATCCCTTATAAGTTTTTAGATAGTTTTTTTCCCACCCACTCCCAGGCAATGTGGGAAACAAAAAGGCAGCCACAACTTTTCTGTCAGGTTCCTACCAGCCAGTCAGGGCCTCGCTTTTCCTCCGAATCTGCAGAGGATCCAAGAAGGCTCTGTGTCCCAATATATACACATTTGGTTTTTAATAACTAAAATACTACTGAATGGATTTACACCAAATAACAACATGTCCTCTTTCTGGGCCAAGAGCTAGCTTTCTGCCAAATTTGGTGTAATTCCGTCCAGTAATCTCAGTGCTATCCCTTTTCCAAATCCCTATGGAAAAATGAATGGGGAGAAAATGTGTTCTTAGACCCCTCCCCCGCCTTTTTTTCTCGGCCTCCGCTTGATGGACCACCCTGAAACTTTCTAGACAGTAGCTGAAGTGACCATCATTGTTTTCGAAAGCTTTGTGAAGATTCATCAAACGACTCCAAAGTTATTAGCAAAACAATAAATGCTTTTTCTACAGAAACCAGGTCCTAACTATAATGACATAGTGGTGACTACCACTAGATTTTTTATATGTATATGTTGCTGTGCAAGTGGAAACAAAAGCCATACAGCTTCAAATTCATAGATCCTTTATTCTTTTAGTGCAAACAGAACAGACATACGCGTTTCGGCCATAGCCTTCGATATATATACATCTACATGCATTTTTTAATGCCTTGATAAGGTTTATGTGTAGTTCATAAAGTCCTAGACAAATCATGACATTAGGGACTTTAACTTGAGTGCCCTCTACAAAGCAGGATAAGTAGGAGACGATGGGGCCGATTGGAGTGTGGCAGATTGCTTTAGATTGGAATGGAGCATTTTAGAGTGAGGCAGATTGTTTTGGATTTTAGTAGGGCACATTGAAGAAGGACAGATTGTTTTGGATTGAGTGGGGAATGTAGTTTTGGATTGGAGTGGGGCAGATTTGTTTGAAATTGGAGTGGGACAGGTTGTTTTATATTGGAGTTAGGCAGATTGTTTTGGATTGGTATGGTATATTGGAGTGGGGCATATTGTTTGGGATTGGTTGGGGCAGATTGGGATTGGAATCGGGTACATTGTTTTGGATTGGTGTGGGGCAAATTGTTTTAGATTGGGGCAGGGCAAATTGTTTTGGATTGGGGTGGGGCAGATTGTTTTGGATTGGAGTGGGGAAGATAGGAGTGGGGCAGATTGTTTTGGGTTGTGTGGGGCAGATTGTTTTGATTGGAGTGGGGCAGATTGTTTTGAATTGGTATGGGACAGATTGGAGTAGGGCATGTTTTTTTAGATTGAGTTGGCTAGATTGGAATGGGGCTGGATGTTTTAGATTGGAGTGGGGCAGATTTTTTTGAAATTGGAGTGGGACAGGTTGTTTTATATTGGAGTTAGGCAGATTGTTTTGGATTGGTGTGGTATATTGGAGTGGGGCAGATTATTTTGGATTGGCGTGGGACAGACTGGATTGAGGCAGATTGTTTTGGATTGGTTTGGAGCAGACTGGAGTAGGGCAGTTTGTTTTGGAATGGTGTGGAGCATAATGGAGTGGGACAAATTGTTTTGGATTGGCATGGGGCAAGTTGGAGTGTGACACATTATTTTGGTTTGGAGTGGGGTAGATTGGAGTGGGAAAGATTGTTTTGGATTGGCATCAGGCAGATTGTAGTGGGGCATATTGTTTGAGACTGGAGAGGGGCAGATTGTATAGGATTGGAGTGGGGAGGACTGGAGTGGGGGAAATTGTTTTGGATTGGAGTGGGACAGACTGGAGTGGGACAGACTGGGATGGGGCAGATTGCTTTGGATTGGAGTGGGGCAGATTGGACTGAGGAAGATTGTTTTGGATCGGAGTGTGACAGATTGTTATGGATTGGAGTGGGGCACCTTGGAGTGGTGCAGATGGCTTTAGATTTGAATTGGGCAGATTGTTTTGGATTGGAGTTGGGTAGATTGTTTTCGATTGGAGAGAGACAAATTGATTTGCATTGGAGTGGGGCAGATTGAAGTGGGCAGACTGTTTGAGTTTGGAGTGGGTAAGACTAGAGTGAGGCAGAATGTTTCAGATCGGAGTGTGGCAGATTGGAGAGGGACAGATTGTTTTTAGATTGGAGTAGTGCAGATTGTTTGGATTGTCATGGGGCAGATTGTATGTCACTGGAGTGAGGTAGAGTGTTTTCTCATTGGAGTGGGGCAGGCTGTTTTGAATCAGAGTGGGGCAGATTGTTTTACATTGGAGTGGGACGGACTGGAGTGGGACAGATTGTTTTGGACGGGAGTGGGGCAGTGGGATGGGAGGATTGGAGTATGGTGGTTCAGAGATGTTTGGGTCGGGTGATTTGGTGTAGAGTGGGGTGGATTGAAGTAGATTGGATTGAGTGGGGTGGTTAGGCGTTGGGTGGATTGGCGTGGATTTAAGTGGGGCAGATTGGATTGGAGCAGGATGGATGAGGGTATGCTGCACAATTATGTGTTAAAGCATATTTCAGAAATTGCAAAAAAAAGGCACAATGGTGCTTTGCTATCTTTAGAACAAGATAATCATCATGTTTTGAGAACACCGCCCAGGCGCGAAAATAAAACATGAGGGCTAAGTGAGAAAAGACGTCTTTGCAAAAGAAAAGAAAAGAGTTGCAGGAAAGTGCCAACTCTGATTGAAAGTGTGCTGGGATCCTGCTAACCAGGCCCCAGCACCAGTGTTCTTTCCCAAACTCTGTACCTTTGATTTCACAATTGGCACACCCACGGCACACAGTTAAGTCCCTTGTAAATGTTACCCTTTGTACCAAGGGCCCTGGGGCCCTGTGGCCAGGGAAGATCCCCAAGGGCTGCAGCATGTATTATGCCATTTTGGGGGTCCCCTCACAAAGCACATGGACACTGCCTTTGCAGCTTGTGTGTGCTGGTTAAGACAAAAAGGCAAAGTTGACATGGCACCCCTCTCAGGGTGCCATGCCCACGAACCACTGCCTGTGGCATAGGTAAGTCACCCCTCTAGCACACCTTACAGCCCTAAAGCAGGGTGCACTATACCACAGGTGAGGGCATAGCTGCATGAGCAATTTGCCCCTACAGTGCCTAAGTCCATTTTTAGACATTGTAAGTGCAGTGTAGTCATATTGAGAGTACAGTTTGAAGTTTGTCATTACACACTCCACAGCTCCTGAATGGCTTCACTGAGTACTGGGAAGTTTTGTATCAAACTTCTCAGCACAATAAACCCACACTGATCCAGTGTGTGATTTATTGAAAAATGAACCTAGAGGGCATTGTAGAGATACCCCCTGTATGTTAGCCAAAGTGCTAGTGCAGTTTCTGTCCACAAGGGGTGAGAGCCTTAGTGCTCTCTGTGACCAGAAACAAAGGCTGTCCTGGGTGGAGGTGTTTTTCACCTCCCCCTGCAGGAACCTTCACACCTGGTGGTGAGCCTCAGAGGCTCAAGCCTCGTGTTACAGTGATTCAGGGCACTCCAGCTAGTGGAGTTGCCCGCCCCCGGACAAAGCCCCATTTTCGGTGGCAAGTCCTGTGGGAAAATTTGGGAAAACATGGAGGAGAGACCAGCCTAGCTAGGGCCACCCCTAAGGTGTTGGAGCTGAGGTGACCACCTCCCTGCAGAAACCTCCATCTTGGTTGGAGGACAGGGACAAATAGGGTAAAGTTTGTGCCCCCCTAAACAAAGGGAGTGGACACAAGAACGGTATAGCCACCCTCAGTGACGGTAGCCATTGGCTACCACCCTCTGACCCCTGAAACGCCCATAAATCTAGGATTTAAGGGCCTCCCTGAACCAGCTCACCAAAATTACTGGTGACCTGAAAAGAAAAAAGAACGACTGCTAAGCTGAACCCCCAGCAGAGAACAAGGAAGACGACAACTGAATTGGCCCCAGCCCTTCCGGCCTGTCTCCTGCTTCAAAGAACCTGCACAAGACCAGTGACACATCCAGCGGGACCAGTGACCTCAGCCAAGCTCCAGAGGACTGCCCTGCACCTAAAAGGACTCCTGTGAACAGCGTCCCTGTCCAAGAAGAAACAACAACCAAGGACTCCAGTCTCACTCCGAATGTGTGAGTCCTGACCATTCTGCACCCGACACCCACGGCCTGTGTCCAGGTGGTCCAACCAGCTAGAGAGGATCCCCATGCGATTCTAAGCAAGTGCCCACCCTGGGTTGACCTCTCCACCCCTCCACGACGACGCCTGCAGAGGGAATCCTGAGGAACCCCCCGACTGTGAAAGCTCTGGACGAAGATATCCAATGCCTAAAGACACACTGCAACCACAGCCCCCAGGCCTTGGAGAACCCGACCTCCAACTTTTAAGAAAGATAATTGCCACTATTTCAAAAACTGTATATCTTATTGATTTCATACAAAGTGCTATTGATATATGTGTGACATATTAATCTATTGAAGTACTTACTTGCACCTTGAATCTTGTGTTTCTAAAAATAAATTAAGAAAATATATTTTTGCCATATAAAACCATTGGTCTGGAGTTAAGTCATTGAGTGTGTGCTTCTTCTATTTTCTGTGTGTACAACAAATGCTTTGCACAACCCTCTGATAAGCCTAACTGCTCGACCACACTACCACAAAAGAGAGCATTAATATTATCTCCTTTAGCATCTGTCAAGCCTCTGGGGAATCCCTGAGCTCTGTGGGTACTTTATCTCATTTTAATATAGTATAGACAGAGCCAGCTTCCTACAAGAGTTAACTATAGAAAATAAAACTTAGCATTTATGTTTGTCCTGCTGGGCGTGTTTTTGCCCCTCACTCGCCTTCTGTTTGCAGGACCCTAGAAGTTAAAGAGAAGTACCTTGATCATGTCAGGGGCAGCGGACGGGCACTGATTAAGTTGAATCAATCAGTGCTTGGTCTCTGTTCCACAGACAGGAATGGAAATGACGCTATGCCTGCAGTTATGAATTACAAGGCTGTAGAGAAGAGTGCCATGCAATCCAGCAAATTATAAATGACAGATGGGTTCCTAGTCCTTTTTTAGCTAACATAGGCTTGACCCTAAAAAAGGAGCCTAACACACATTTTTAGTTCAAGAGAACATAGTGTATTTAAACAACATGGTATTAGAGAGCCATCAGGTTTTCCAGGCTCTTAGGCGTGAACATTAATTTGAATACTGATGACATAATTGGAATCGATGTCTCTCAACCTATGGCATTAATGAAGTCAGGAAGTCACACTTGTGAATTGGCGAAAATGCTCAAAGTAGATTGCCTAAAATGCTCAAAATAAATGCAAAATTAATACAATTATAAAAAACTTGCTAAAATAGGCTCACAAAGAAATCTGTACTGAGTAGACAATATGTCATTCACAGGAGCCCCACTGTCTCGAGACAGGCACACACAGTCAGAGCCTGCAATGCCACAGCAGTTCGGCACTGTGCAGTTTTACCAAACTGCCAAACTGATATCTGCGCAGTGCACCATTGCATGGATCGTCCTCTCCGACAGGCAAGGTAGTGCTGATGACAGTATCTTAAGTGTTCAAATTCTCAGACACTCATTGACAAAACAGTGCAGCTGGCTCCCACAAGTCTCGCCTCACTGTCATGTGCCACAACAGTCTCAAATGTTGTTATCATCTCAAGAGGCAGGTAGTCCAGACTCACTACAGCCATGACACGTTGGTCCTCTCTCTGCTGCAGTCTCTATATATGAACAATTTAGGATGATTTGGCTTCTTTTTCACATGTGTTTACGTAGTCCATGGCTATGTTTTGTCAGCAATCTGTGCTGTTCTTCCCACCTGCATGGCTGCAGATGTGAATCACAATGCTCAACAATGACGGTGCATGAGAATAGGTTGTTTCAGAGTTACGGCTCATTCTTAGACTAATTTGAGTTATTCTCAAAACCCACCTCTCAATCTCATCCTGAGACCCCATGAGACACACCATCGCCTTCACTTCTTCTGTCATTCTGACTTTAAACCAGGTCCGACTGTTTGCAAAGTATAGATAAATATTGTTTACTTTGTGATTTCTGAAAACTAGCTGGTCCATTTGGACTCTGATCCTATTAGCTTTGACTCTCTTACTGTGCACTGAAAAACGGTTTATGTTTGCTGAAGTCTGTAAAAGCCCCTTCTTTTCCCTCTCCCTTAGTTTCCTGTGTGATCCCACAGTCCACATTCACTCCAACACCATTTAGAGGCTCTGCCTCCTTTCTGTGCTCTGCTTTCTCTCTTTGCAGCCTCTGTGTTTTTTGTCTTCCTTAAGTTCTATCTGCCCTCTTGCATCCCAACACACATGGCCCCTGCTATCTTATTCTGCTTATCAACCAAATACTCTTTTGTCTACAATCAAAGGGCATTTTGGGCTACAAAGCAACTTTTATGTGAAGAACTGTGCGTGTGGTTATTATGAAGGTTTATGAAGTTTGTGCAATTCTGCTCACCTTTAACACAACTTCATTGCTGAAAGACCCTGTTTCCCTCTCCCACTATCCTTCTCTCCTTTTCTGTTCTCCTCTTCCTACCTGGCCTTCCAGACCCAGCTAGTGGATTAGAAGGCTGATGCTCTCCTCCTCCTGATGCTCTCATCAAGGTGTGCAGCTGAGCCTAAGAGGCTGAGAAGGGGTCACATGACCTTATCACCATCCTATAAAAGCCCTCCAATCAAGGGTATCTCTGCATGGCATTGAGGCTAAGAGAGGAGAGGACAAGTGCAGAGGAGACAAACACCTTCTTAGCTAAACTCACCCCTCCTCCAGGTGCACTCATTTGCTGGTTGATGGGCAACCACTAAACTAGGCCAGTATGTGAGCCTAAGAGGGTCATGTGACCGCACCACCGTACTGTACCAGTCCTTCCTCCAGGGCGTCTCAGTAAGGGCATCTAAGGGTTGAGAGGGCAAAGGCAGCTTGCTTGTTTGGACCTATTTCCCTATTGATACAATCAAACCAGCAGACATGCACAACAGCTAACATGCACAGATTCTTTCAATAAACACACACCTACCACTCCCAGCAAACAAAGCCACACCCACCAAACTTCTCCTACCAATCAATCTCCATTTCAACAAAACACTTCTTCATACCTTGTGCCCCTCCAGTCACACAAGCCACTTTCACTTCTGCCCAAACCACAACTTTCACCTTAACCCCAATCCAAAACAAGTATACCCAGTATGCTACTACACCACACAGTACAATTCAGTACTCTATTCAATGTAACACACCTTTTCCCTGCTCACACTAAATTCTTCCACTTCCCTCTGACAACTCAAAATACTGCCCATATCACCCCTTGCACATCTTTTTTGTACCCCCTTCTAATTTCCACTCAAAGCCCAGGACAAGACTCTTTCAACACTCTTCTCCTACAATAAACTTAATACCTCTACTCCTTAGTAACCCTGAAATTGAAAAACCTGATCCCTGATTTTCAACTTTCGCACTTCTCAGAGACTTGGCTTTAACCCCTTCGCTGGCAGGCCTTTTCCCCCTCAGGTGCCAGGCCTTTTTTTGGCTATTTGGGTCAGTTCACGCTCATAACTATTTGTCCACATAAGCTACCCATGAAAAATTTGCGTCCTTTTTTTCCAACATCCTAGGGATTCTAGAGGTAGCCAGAGTTTGTGGGTTGTCCTGGAGGAGATAAAGAAATTAGCCAAAATACAGCTACATTTCAGGTTTTTTTTTAAGGGGAAAAGGGCTGCAGAAGAAAGCTTGTGGTGTTTTCCCTGAAAATGGCATCAACAAAGGGTTTGCAGTGCTAATATCACCATATTCCCGGCTTTCAGGAACAAGCAGATTTGAATCAGAAAACCACATTTTTTAACATAATTTTGGCATTTTACTGGGACATACCCCATTTTTACTATTTTTTGCGCTTTTAGCCTCCTACCAGTTAGTGACAGAAATGGGTTTGAAACCAATGCTAGATCCCAGACAGCTAAACATTTCTAAAAAGTAGAAAGAATTCTGAATTCTGCAAGGGGTCATTTGTGTAGATCCTTCAAGGTTTTTATTTTACAATAAGTAACAGTTAAAATAAAATAACATTGAAACTGTTTTCTTCAGTTACTTTTTTCAGCTATGGCAGATTTTTGAAAGCAATATATTGTTACATCTGCTAGACTCTTCTGGTTGTGGGGATATATAGGGCTGGTAGGTTCATCAAGAACCCTAGGTACCCAGAGCCAATACATGAGCTGCACCTTGCAATGGGTTTTAATTCTCTACCAGGGATACAGCAATTCATTTGGTGAAATATAAAGAGTGAAAAATAGGTATCAAGGAAACCTTTGTGTTTCCAAAATGGGCACAAGATAAGGTGTTGAGAAGCAGTGGTTATTTGCACATCTTTGCATTCCGGGGTCCCCACACTAGTATGTGAATTACATGGCATTTCTCAAATAGATGTCTTTTTTACACACTATCTTACATTTGGATGAAAAAATGTAGATAAAGACAAGGGGCAATAACACTTGTTCTTCTATTCTGTGTTCCCCCACGTCTCTCAATAAAAATGGTATCTCACTTGTGTGCGTAGGCCTAGCGCTCACGACAGGAAACGCAACATGGACACATCACATTTTTACATTGAAATTTGATGTGTTTTTTGTAAAGTGCCTAGCTGTGGATTTTGCCTGTAGCTCAGCGGCACCTAGGGAAACCTACCAAACCTATGTATTTTTGAAAAGTAGACACCTGGGGAATTTAGGCTGGGGTGACTTGTGAGGCTCTCACAAGGTTCTGTCACCCAGAATCCTTTGCAAACCTCGAAATTTGGCAAGAAAACACTTTTTCCTCACATTTCAGTGATAGAAGGTTCTGGAATCTGAGAGGAGCCATTTCCTTCCACTTAACATTCCCCCAAGTCTCTCAATAAAAAGGATACCTCACTTGTGTGGGTAGGCCTAGTGCCCGCGACAGGAAATGCCCCAAAACACAACATGGACACATCACATTTTCCCAAAGAAAACTGACCTGTGTTTTGCAAAGTGCCTAGCTGTGGATTTTGGCCTTTAGCTCATCCAGCACCTAAGAAAACGTAGAAAACCTGGACATTTCTGAAAACTAGACACTTAGGGAAACCCAGGATGGGATAACGTGTGGCACTCTCACCAGGTTCTGTTAACCAGAATCCTTAGCAAACCTAAAAATTGGCAAAAAAAACATCATTTCCTCACATTTCGGTACTGCAAAGTTCTGGAATCTCAGGCGAGTCACAAACTTCCATCTACCCATTATTCCCCCACATCTCCCGATAAAAATGGTACCCCACTTGTGTGGGTAGGCCTAGTGCCCGCAGCAGGAAATGCCCCAAAACACTGAGTGGACACATCAAAATGATCATATACAAAAGTACCTGTTTTTGCGGGGGCACCTGCGTTTTTGGTCCTGGGCTCAGCAGCCATCTTGGGAAACCTACCAAACCCAGACATTTCTGAAAACTAGACACCTGAGGGAGTCCAGGGAGGTGTAACTTGCATGGATCCCCCAGTGTTTTCTTACCCAGAATCCTCAGCATACCTCAAATTTAGCTAAAACAATCACATTGTTCCCACATTTCTGTGTGGGATCACCACACCGGCACAAATTTAACTATCACCCATCGTTCCCCTTAGTCTCCCAATAAAAATGATACCTCACTTGTGTAGGTGGGCCAAGTACCTGTGACAGGGAAGAGCCAAAAACATGTTGAAATTGAGGGGGAACGAAAGCGAGTCCCAGAGGGCAGTTTGGAAAAAAGCATTTTTAGTTTGACAAGTGGGGCAGAATTTCTATTGTTATAGATGCGACAATGCTGGGTGGTAGGAATTTTGTGGATTCCGGCAGATTGCCGAAGGTTCCATCACAAACATGTGGGGAAAATGTGTGATTTCAAGCAAAGTAGGAGTTTTGCAGGATATTGTGGGTAAGAAAATTGTGTGAGGTGCATGTGAAGCACGCAACCCTGGACTCACCCAGATGTTTAGTTTTCAGTTGTGTCTAGGTCTCATAGATTTTTCTACATGGCAGCGTCCCAAAGCCCAAAAAGTGCAGCCCTCACCATTCCAAGTGGGACTATTTTCAGAGTCAGACAAGCTTTCAAGGCCCTAGTGTAAAACCAAACCCCCAAATAATCAAATGTCCTTTTGCTTGCCACTGGGATAAGATCTTTTAGTTTGCGTGGAGAGAGCTGAAAGACTGTTACCCCCTTCAGTTGGGGTGTGGGCATAACCATGCCCATAATGGTTGGTAGCCACCACCCCATTATTATTATTTTTTGAATTCCCTGGCATCTAGTAGGCTTTCTGCCCCTCCAGGGAATGGATCCGGGTAATTGTCACACCTGCCCACCGGTGGGCAGAACAACTTTGTCCACATGTATTGAAGGTGTGGTATGGCGAAACCCCCACCCTCTTTTTTTGAAAAAAATCTTCACTGGTGTCTGGTGGGCTTTCTGCCCCCCTGAGGGTCAGATGAGCCTTACAAAAATAGGCCAATTTGCCCCCAAAGGGGGCAGAAAATACCTAAAATAAATTTGCCCCCCAGGGAAGTGACCCTTGCCTAAGGGGTCGCTCCTCTTTTTTGAAATTGTTGAAAAAACACCCTTGTGTCTAGTGGCTCCTGCCCCCCCAGGGGCAGATAGGCCTAATTAATATAGGCCCAATAAAAAATTGCCCCCTAGGGAGCGAACCTTGCCCAAGGGGTAGCTCCCCTTTTCATTGAAAATAAAAATGAATAAGAAAATCCCTGATGTCTAGTGGCTTCTGCCCCTCTGGGGGCAGAACAGCCTAATAAATATAGGCTGATGTGCCCCCATGGGGGGCAGAAAAGGCCTAATAAAAGAATTGTCCACTGGGAGCGGCTCTTGCCTAAGGGGTTGCTCCCCTTATAAATGAAAACAAACAAAAAAAAATCCCTGTTGTCTAGTGGCTTTCCTGCAGCACTATCGCTATGCAATCATACTGTAGGAATGCTCAGAGAGACATGAAAAGGAAAAGAAAAAGCCTTTCCTTTTTTTCATGCCTCCCTGACCTCCCTCACTCTCGTACCGGGGAGAAACTAATCAGTTTCGCATCAGTCGCGCTGGAAGCTGAGCTTCCAGAACGATGGGAGGCGTCCTCTGATGAGGTTAGCGTTCAATCGCACACTGACATCAGATGTCACTGGGGGGGGGGTTTAGAAGGGTGGGGTGGAAGGGAAAGTGATTCCCCTTCCATCCCTGCCCTGGGAGGGTGGGTGTTAGGCCCATGGGAGAGCGGTGCTGCCAAGGACATAACTGTTTAGTCTCAGGCACCCAACGGGTTAACATCCAATCCTACCATCTTCCTTCAACATCCACAATACCACAATCCTTCACATTCATGTCACACATCTAAAGTCTGTACACCTATGTCATACCAAATTAACCAGCCAAAACAAACCCAAACACCCACACAGCCTTTCTCTGCAAAACAACTCGGACCGTCAAAAATTCCTATTCATCCCAAAATAACAAAACATCTCCACTATGTATATAATCTCAACACAAATAACACACATTCTCACCCTTTTCCACTTCATAGTTTACTTGAAAACAGACACCAACCACTCCAAAAACCCAGAACAATATGACCCACTCACCCATCTGACTCATTGCACAATTCAGAACGATAAAACTAGACTCTCATGCTCTACACTACCTATTACCCATACCTGTTTCAAATTCAACATATGCAAAAGAGAGCAACACCACCTTACTCTTAATAACGTCACTTTCCCTTGTCTAGCACACAATGCTACTATTATATGGCAACTAAACAGCCCATTCCCAAAATGTTAGCCATTTTTCTCCACCCCACACAAACAGACCCTACTAAATATCTTCTAAGTCTGTTTGACAAGGATAGTCACAACCAAAAGCCAATCACCTAATGTCCTTATACAGCAAACACATTTATCAATAGCACTCAACCTCCAAACCTCCATGGACAATACTCACTCTCCCACAGCATAAAATAACACTACATCCAAAACACCATCCTTAATTGGCCTATTAATAAATGCCCATTCTATGTTCAAAAACAAGTACCACATCTTCGGTCTATTGACAGGCACAAAACCTGACTTTACTTTTCATAACTGAGTCATGGCTAGGGGAAGACATGGCCCAATATTGTATGAAGCTGTTCTACCAGACTATCATTCAAAGTAAAGGAGGGATCAGGAGGAATTCCTCTTCAGGAACCACGGACCGGGGTAGGTTGCCGCCTGGCCAGAGCAGCTCTGACAAACGTCATTTAGCGCTGGACCATTGGTCTGTGTATTCCTAGGATGCTCGTCTTCAATTTTAGGACGGGCAGAGTTAGGAATTATTGGTTCCATATTCATGTAAGTGATTGTTACTCCCCCCAGCTATTTGCTGGCCTATAGTAACTTGTATACCTTGTTTGGAAATATATGTGGCCCTTATCATTCAGGAGATACACATAGTCACATAAGGTCCTGATGAAGCATCACTGGATCCGTTTGGACCACCAGGATGCGAAACATGTTGACCCATGAGAGGGTAGACTTTGGAGAATCCCCAGACTCCTCTCTTTGATATATTTTTCGCTATAAGAGTGATTGATCTTAATTTCTTGATTCACTCTTCTGACTTTATTTTTTAACCTTGGCCCTGACCGTCCATCTGGTCTAATAAAATCTACTGTCTCAGTGGCGGTTTTGAGAGTCAATTTTAAACCACATTCTCTTCTGAACTCCGTTGACACTTCAGTCACCTTTGGGGTCACAGCACCACCATATAAAAAGATCTCTGGCAAAGAGCCCCCCCACCAGGGGTGGTGCCCGTCAGACATTGCAGCGCCAGTCTGACAAGGAGCAGTGCCTATGATGAAGCATGACACCCTATGGGTGTGTGAGACCTCTTGCTCCTAGAATTTAGGACCCCGGTCACTACTTTCTGTTTTGCATGGTTGGAACAGTGTATCACTAATTTTTGATGCTACCAAACTATCAAACATACACAAATTCGAATAAGCAAAAGAGGAGCAAGATTAGTTGTTATGTTAAAGGAGACAACAGCTATCACTAAAGTTGAGGATGTTTCCTTGCAAGGTTGTGAGGTCCTCATTGTCAGATGCAACCCTACACCAACCTTCTTCAACTTTCTCTTTCTTTACAAACCTCAACCTAGAATTGGAGCATTCCCAAACACTTTTCTAGTCACAGTTTCAACCCTATTTACTAAATTCTCAAACCTCTGCATCCAACATTGGTGATCTGAACATATAGCTTGACAAGCCTAATATGCTCCACTTTAGAATGAACCCCACTGACCTAAACACACACAACTTACAACAGCTCATTCTGAAACTCAAACACATTTAACAACACAACTTAGATGTAATTTTTGGCTACACAAAACCAGTCAAGTTCCAATGGGCTACTCCCGGGCCAAAATTTAAAAAAGTAGGGAGGGGCTGTGTGGTCCCCCTCCTTTTGCCTCAAAAGGCTCAGGGGAGCCCACCCTTGGGACCAGTTCCTTTAAGGGAGAGAGGATGTGCTGCTTGCTGCCCCCTTCCATGAGTCATTAATGGCTGTGGAACCTCATTCCCTGTGGTCGGCTTGATAGCTATGTTCTGGGAAGCCCACCCTCAGGACATAGCGGTTTCCTTGTCTACAGCAGTGTGGGCAGGGAAACCTGTGTTTGATCTCGCTTGGAGCATTTTTTAATCTGTAGCCAAGCAGGAGCAAACACCAAGTCTGCTTCCAGTGGGCAGGAGCTTTAAAGATGCTCCTGCCCGTAGATGCGGGAAGATAAACTGATCTAAATATTGCTCCTGCCTGCAGGGAGCAGCATTATTAACTGCTCCCGCTGGGTTGGTGCAATGCAGGGTGCTGGTGGATGCAAGGAGGCCTTGGGGCTCCCCCACGACCCCCAACCACAGTATGGTGGGTGCCACAGGTGGGCATGAAGCACCCACCTTTGGTTGCACCAGGCACTGATGGTGGGGTCCCTGGGGCCCAAATCAGCCCATGGAGGGGGCCCTGTGGCCCCCTTCCTCTTATAAATGGTGCCAGGGATGAGAACCCTAGAGCAAAAATTGGCCTGAGGAGGTGGGGCCGTGTACTCCTGCCCCATAAATGTTATCCTGGGCCCAAGGGAATGGGGTCCCTGGTGCCAAAATTGTCCCTGGAGGGGGGCACACTCACCCCCACCCCTTTATTTAAAATAGTGCCCCCTGGGGATGGTGCCCCTAGGGCCTAACAAGTCTTGGGAGGGTAGACACATAGCCCCCATCCACTTTATTTAAATAAGTGGTCCCATGGGTTAGGGTCTCCTGGACTGAAATCAGCCTAAGGACGGGAGACAACGGCCCCTTCTGCTGATATTAAAGCCAGACCCTGGGGTTGTATCCTGGGGACCAAAATATGACCAGGGAGGAGGATCGTGTGTCCCTCTCCCCCTGCAAAATGCACTGGGGGCCTGGCATGATAGGATCCCCGGGGCTAAAATCAACCAGGGAGTGGGGGCAAATGCACAACCCCTCCATTTTAGTTTAAAGAGTGGTCCTTGAGTATGTTCGCTCCAGTGCCTAACGAGGCTTGTGGAGGGGGCACACAGCCCCCCTTCCCCTTTATTTAATTAAGCGGCCGCAGGTGATGGGGTCACCAGGGCTGATACTGGCTCATGGAGGGGGCCATTCCGCCACCCTTCCCTTTATTTAATAAAAGAAATCCCTGGGGGATAGCGGTCTGCAGGGCCAGAGGCCATGGCCAGCGCTCTACTGTACACAGCCAAAGGCTTTGCCCAGCATGGGTTTTGGCTGTATGGGGGATATGATTGTAGTGCCTCAACACGTATGGCCTTTGGCCATGTGTGGTGGCCATTTCATTTACATATGGTAATAAAATATTACTTTACTTTTTAAAAAAAACTTGAAATCACTGAAAAAACAAAGGTTAAAGTAGTGTTATAGATAGGTTTGATAAAAGGATCTGTTTTTTTCAAACCTTAGAAATTTACTGAAAAAACCCAAAGGCTAGAGTAACGTTATAGTTAGGTGAATATGTCAGTCATGACATTAACGTTTTGAACAAAAAAAAACAACAGATATTCATCAGTCATAGTAAGCAGTTCTAACTATAACTTGCGCCCCTGCAATGCACTGCTTATAACCTCACGTATAGCATCACTCATGACATGTACTATGACATCACTGATAATATCTCAAATGGCATTATTGGTGACATTACTGATGACATCATCCAAGCTTCTTTTGTACGGAATGCTCTTGAAACGAGCATAACATTAGAGCTATGAAAATAAGTGCAAAATAGCTTAGAATAATATGAAGTGTCTTGACTGCTATCATAAATATATCCTCCCTAGATAAAGCAAGCATTTGCTATTTGCAACATTGACATTATACCATACAAATCATGGATAGCTGAATACATGTTGACTGTGAACCACAGATGGAAGAGTAACCTATCCTGCTCATAGTGTTCAATCTGAACACAACTGTTAAGGGAAAACCACGACCTGTTACATAAAAAAATGCTCTACTACAGATACTCTTTACCTTTATCAAACCCCTGACAGTCACTGAAACTACATTGAGAAATGAGTGGATATAAGTAGAAAGTGAGTACTGTTAACACTGTTTACTCTATGGAGAGCATTTGCTTTGAACCACATTATTTGAAGACAGTGGAACTCTCATGAGAAATACATCACAGAGTATTCAACAGTATCTACTAAGCACAATGTGCTGTATGCAGGTCTTGCCCAAAGAGAAGTCTCTTAAAATAACCAAGGCCTGAAGATAATACTCCCTACAGCCTTCATAATGAGGTTACAATTTTATAGATGCCAATCTTCGGAAGCAAGGGAAGCATATGCACAAAGCTTAGTACTGGGAGCACAGTCCTCTATGTTACATAGAAATTGTCATGCTGACACAATTCTGTCTAATAACTAAAGGGTGCTTACAATACTTAGGGCCTGATTTAGATCTTGGTGATCTTACCGCCAATCAGTGGCAGCAGCGGACCGGAAAAGACCATCAAATCGATGGTGTTCCACCCACCTTATTAAGATGTACTTTGGCTGACCCGAAGACCACCACGACGGAGTGCTCCTCCAGAGGTCAGACTGGCAGATTCCCTCCGACCCTCTTTAGATGTTACAGTCCTGCAGGAGGTGTACTGGCTGTGAATTGCTGATGGAGGGAGACTATTGCTGGACCCAGTGGACATCGTACAATGTCACTGGCCATGGAATAGAGGTGAGTCACACACACTGTAACTTAGCCACATGTGTCCACCTGTACTTCACACTACACAACACACCACATACTTATATCTATTGCCATTCCTCCACAACACAACACAAACATGCCAGAAACACACATTGGCATACATCCATGAAACAACACACATACATTGTTGACACTGCACCCACACATGACACAACCACTACAATCAACACAACTACACACTCATGTACAAAAACACACTCACACACAAGCACATCTACACACATCATGACAGCCACACAACAGCAACACTCATCTGAATCTTACACAGAACACACAACCAAAATTACACAACATCAAACCCACATGCAAGTGGCACACATACAGACACAACCACATCACCCTCTCCAGTCCCCTCTGCCTCAATCAGACAATTTAATTGCACACAACAACATACACATACTGACTTATATACACAACTGGCAGCATAACATCACAGGTACAGGTCACGTTGCAATGTGCACATATGGACATAGTCGACGGGTGTGAAAGTAACACCATTGTGGTGCCAACATTCATTTGGCAATGAATACTGACACCACAATGACAGTTGTATATGTGTGCGATATGTGCCATATATGCAATATGTGTCATGTACCAGTGTGTCCCCATCCATGTCCCACACAAATGTATTCCTGACATATGCATGTCACAATACTAGGACACGTATAGAACTGTACTGATCCCAAGCTCATACGCACTGACCACACAATGTACAAAGGCAATGCAGGTTACCTACCAGTCAGTCTGGCAATTGGGGGTTGTGTTTTCTTCATGGTCCAGTGACAGCAGCAACGGAATGTGTTTTCCAACTGTGTCCAGTCCAGCCATGGGGTAAAAGGTTGTTTTTTTCCTTATTCCTTCCCTCCCAACTGGTCAACTCAGGTGTCGGGGTCAGACTTCCACAGTTGGCCTGGCGGAAAGGCACATCCAAATCTGCTTAGCGGTAAAGGTGGCTGGAGTCCCACCATCAGCCCTAATTCTAACTGACACTGTCAAGGCAGTAGGAGATTCTTGGCGGAGTTGGCGGGACTCAGTCGGTCTCTCGCCTATGGTCACACCTACATCTAAATTGGGTCAGTGGACCGCCAAGGCGGCGGACTGGTTTTCTGACAGAAAAGCGATGGTGCGATCGTTACCACGAAGATCTAAATCAGGCCCTTAGTATGTTGTATGTAGAATCTTTGCCCTGTTGCTAACTTTTTCTACAGAGCCTAAAAACGTGTGTGGAACATAAAACACACAAGTTGTCAACTGCACACATGGTTACTCTTCCATGCAAACATTTATAACATCTTCCATACTTTAACTCACCTATGATGCATTAGTAGCACTTGCATTTTGTAAATAATTACATCCATTAACTGGACTCTGGCTGTACAAAAACTAGGTTGAAATGTAATCTGGCAGTTGCCCAACTCCATGTAAACTATAAAATAAAACAAGCTTGCACACTCATTGGATGATGTCATGAGTGATGTCATCCATGATTTCATTTGAGATGCCATCAGTGATGTCATAAATAATATCTTAGAATATGTCATGAGTGATGCCATATGTGAAGTCAGAAGCAGTGCATGGCAAGGTAATAAGTTATAGCTAGGGCTGCTAACTATAGTGAATTTCTTTGTGTTTTTCATATTTCATAACTTTAATGTTATCACTGATATATTCATCTAACCATAACGTTACTTTAACCTGTGTTTTTTTAAGTGACTATATATGTGTGTGTGTGTGTGTGTATATATATGCATGTATAATTGTAGATAGATAGATAGATAGATAGATAGACAGACAGACAGATAGATAGATAGATAGATAGATAGATAGATAGATAGATAGATAGATAGATAGATAGATAGATAGATAGATCTTATGGAAGGGGAATTAATAATAATAAAAAATAAAAAAAAAGTTTCTAAACTGTTCTGGGAGGTGGTTAAACGACCTTTGTTTTCCTCAGGACCTCTGACCAATATTGACTGTTTAATTACATCTGAAGCATGGGTTTGTCATTTTTCTGCAGTTTATAATTCAAAGACTGACCCAGATTTGGAAGGCAGTCCATGGGTTATGACATTAGATGATCAGGAAAGCACTGTAAACTTTAGTTTATCTATCGGGACAGAGGATGTAGCATTGGCCATTAGAAATAGTAAAAAGGGCATAGCCCTTGACTCGGACAGCTTTCTTCTGGACCCATTTACAGAAAATATAGAGCTATGGACACCTCTCCTCACAAATGTTTTTCGTGCTGCAATAACTGCTCCCTTTCTACCCGCTTGGAAAGAAGCAGTTATTGTGCCAATCTTCAAGAAGGGGGACTGAACCAGTCCCGTCTGCTATCGTCCAATATCTTTGTTGGACTCAACTATGAAGATTCTGGGGAGAGTACTTTTGGTGACACTGGAGGCATGGGCAGAGTCCAATATTATCTCAGATCTTCAGTACGGGTTCAGACAGGGTACTGGGATGACAGAAAAATGCCTCAATCTCTCCCTTCTAATAAGTAAATATGCTTAAGTCAAAACCTCCGCTTTGCACTTGGCCTTTATGGACTTGCCAAGTACAGTTGACACTGTAAACAGATCCAAGTTGTGGGATTTGTTAGAAGGTATGGGGTAGATTTTTTTTTTATTTATGTTCTTACGTAGACTGTATTGGGATACCTCAGTAAAGTTTTGTTATACTCCCCACTGGAGATCTTACATCTTCTATAAATTGTCAACAGGGTGCAGGTCAAGGCTGTATTTTAGCACCATTTTTATTTTTAATTTATGTAGACGGTCTTGAGAAACATCTTCTCCAGAAGAGGCTAGATACTCCCAGGGAGAGGCATCACCATCCCTACACTCCTTTACACTTACTATGCAGTACTTATAGATAGGACTGCAAACAGCCTTCAGGAGTTGTTGGATGGAGTCTTAGAATTTATGAGTGCCTTAGATTGCAAGGTCAATGAACCTAAGTATTTTAATTTGTGGGTCCACAAGTGCAAAATCAAAACAATTTAATACCGAGGGTCTTCCACTTTTAAGGGTTGGTAGTTTTAATTATTTAGGTATCCCTTTTGATCCCAAACATAAATGTGCACCTTTGTTGACACACAGACCTAAAAAGGAAATGATGGTTTGTTTAAATCTAAGTGTACTTCTGTAGTCTCTTAGTGGGCGGGTGTGTGGTTACACTGTAATAGTAGCAAAAATGCAAAACAGCTTTTTAAAAGATCATTGTCAGTTCCCAGAGGTAGAGCCACATTTTTGTCACTCTGATGTTGGCTTGCTCTATTTTGAATGCCTTTTAGGACTTGGCCCCTCCTGCTATGGGTTAAGATATGGCAATCATGTGAGCCTGGCCTCAAGAAAAGTATTATTTCAGATTGTATGGCCCTTGAAAATGTGGCTGAGATTCTTAGGCTGTCTTACATTTGGAAGACATTTATGACCTTGGAGCTACCTGGGTGAAACAATAATACTGAGTTGATAGACCCAGTTTTCCTTACAGTCTGTGATCATTAGAACAATCATTAGAACGTGTAAAATGTTAACAAATTGCTGTTTCCTTTTATGAGATTTTACATGTCTTGATGTTTTTAGGATGTGATGACTGCTGTTATTCTGATTGTCTGTAATTTTTAAATGTATGTACTTTTATGGCATTTGTATGCCAAATAAAGTTTATTAGATAGATAGATAGATAGATAGATAGATAGATAGATAGATAGATAGATAGATAGATAGATAGATAGATAGATAGATAGATAGATAGATAGATCATAACATTATGGCATTTTTATGTTTGGTTATGTAAATGGCGTTCTTCAAATATACGTGGACATGTATATGGGTTTATACATGCATGCAGAAATTGAAAACAACAATAAAAAAAAATATATATATATATATAATATATATATGCACTAAATACATGTGTTCAGTCTCCTGCACAGTGCGCCTCTTGGTGGTGCTTTATAGCGCTTCGTGGGGCCTAACCTCATCCTCCTCCCTGCCTGCAGTTTAATCGAGGAACGTGAAGAACATGTCTTGGTTTTCTTGTCCTGAAAGCAAAGGTCGAAATTGATCACCCCTTCTGCTGCCTAATGGGTATAAAATCCTATAGAGTTGCCAAAGAAATATGTAAATATGACACTAGACCTTAAGTTGTTTTTCCGTGGTCAAATATCATGAATCAGTCTGCTTAAGGAGGATGAGATACACTACTGACTAATACTAGTCAATCTTTCGCTTTATCGGCAGGCTGTTTTTTAAAGGATTTTTATCATGTGTATTGTAGATACTGTTGTGCTGAAGTAGCTAGGTAATTCTAGATAAACGTTCTTTAACTTTATTTGTAGCTTATAGATTTGTGATTTTTATATTTTTGTTTGCACTATTACTATTGATGATGGAATTATACTATCCTGTGTGACAATAAATAAATTAAAATGAAATACATGTGAATGTTTGCCCATGTACGTTTTCATATAAGAATGTGCATGTGGATATAGATGTATATTAATATATTTATGCCTTTTACAGAGATATGTCAATACTGTGTATATTTTATATATTATATGGTATAAAAATATATGTATCTATATGTATGGGCGCATGTCTATATGCATGTTCACATTTATGTATTTTTTGCTAAAAGAATTGCACACATACACACACACAAACACATACGAGCGGATTTATCAAACTTTCATGCAACGGAGTGCAGCAAACCATCTGCGTGAAAGGGAAAGTTCAGGAATGTGCCATATTTAAAATCATACAAAAACAACAAGGTGATGGATTGATGCTTGAATTAATCTCAGCCTCTGGCATGCGCTTGGGTCAAATCCCAAACCATCATTTAATTGCCCACCATGCAACCCCAGTTTGGGTCCAGCCATATATCAGTCTTGACCCTGCTCCCCATGGGAATAGTCCAGCCCGAAAAGTCCCAGGCCAAGTTCTCCCTCAACCAGAAACAAGCATCCTGGGACCTGCTCTAGGAGGCTGGCCCTCTATGCAGTGTACAAACTAGGCGCGCTGTGTAGGAGGTCCAGCCAAGCACACCCTGGTTTCCACAGGCACTAAATCACCTAATGCTCTAATTTGTGAGGTAGCTTGGTCGAGCAGTTAGTCTAATCTTGGAGAGGTACAAAGAATTTGTTGTACTCACAGTATCAATCATGAAGCTCACATATTTGAAGGAATAACAATATTCAAAATACTTCAGATTTTTATATACACTTTAAGACCAAGATTATCAAAATTGGTTAAGTACTTTTTGAGTTATGAATTTTGGAATTTTTAATAAATGCAGTCTTTCTGTGTATAATACCCAATATAGGAATTAATAGGCAGTCACTTTTAAAAATGCATATAAAATTGCACACTTATGTTACCAGGTTCCACTTTTGCAGGTTAGTCGAGGTTGTCGGTGGGCACACTGTGTCAGCTGGAGAGGCTTGGGCGGCTCCCAGTTCTGGCAGAAGCAGCCCTCAGGGGGATGCCTTGGAAAAGGGTGGTTCTTGATGATTTAAAGGTGGTGCCTTGGGGTTCCCTTGTGGTGTTGAGGTCGCAAGGGGTGTGGAACCCCAGGGCCACAGCTGGTTCCTCGTTGCAGGGTGCTGGGCAGCCGGTTGCAGGGCGAGTTGTCGTCCAGGAGCTGTGCGCAACGGAGTACCTTGGAGCTGAAGGTAGGTATCTTTGAGGGTGGCTTACAGAACACCGGGGGGACTCTGGTGGGAGGTACAGGGTGTTCCTGAAGTCCCTTGACTGGGGCTTCCTCCTGATCATTTTTCAGCTCTGGCGGAGCTGGTTTTCTTACTGTCCAACATCCACTGACCTTTACCCAGGGTATTGGTATGGTCGGGCAACAAGGGGGCGCAGTGTCACCAAACGTAGCACGCTTACAGGTTTTGTCCTGGTAGTTGTCACTGTGTTGTCAGGTCTGGCTCCAACTTCCGGTTTTGGACATATCGGCCAGTCAGTGAAGGGACCTTAACTGGGTTTCTGGTTGTTTGTTCATTGCAGAGTGGTACCTCTGCTCAGAAGGAAGATCTTGGGCAATTTGTGAAGCCTGGAGGTCCTCTGGATCTCTTGAGGTCAGTCCAGTGTCCAGCTCCTCCTCAGCAGTGATTGTCGGGTCCTGGGTGCACCAGGTTGGGTTTGGCACATTTTTCTCGTGCAACAGGTCCACAGTCCTTGTGCCTTGGATCTTCTTTGGGCTAGTCTTCTTTGTCTTTTCAAATGTGATTATCTGGTCTAGGGATGCCCACTAAATACTGAATTTAGTGGGTGTTTAGGGGGAACCTGGTAGTGTCCAATGGGTGGCTACACCCACTACAGTGACCACTTCCTGTGGGAAGGGCCACTGCCCTAAACCTAATTGTGTATTTTCCTTCCATTCAAGAGGGAAGAAAATGAAATAGAGGGTCCACTTCACAGGCAACACCTTAGGGGTCGTGCATGCCAGGGGAGGCCACTCCTCCTACTCTTTGTTAGGTTTCCCGCCTTTGCTCATGCCAAAAGTTGGGGTTTTCAAAGGGGGATGCCAGCTGCTGGTAGCAGCAGGCTTCGGGTCGAGTTTCAAGGGCGGGAAGCTCTTTGAAGCTCACAGCCTGGACAGTGCACATTCCTGAGGGAGAGATGTTAGCTCCTCCGCCCAGGAAGGGCATTGTCTCATAAACCGGAGAGGCAGGGCTCTCCCTCAAGGTTTGTGTATAGGCTGTCTGGAGGTGGCATGGGACCAGTCAGGAACCATGCCAGGATAGTTAGCTTTTGCAGGGGCACGTCTGAGGTGACCCCTGGGAACATTTAGGACTAAATCCAATACTGGCACCAGTTTAGATTTATCATTCTGAGTTGTTTGATACCAAACAACCCAGGGTTCAGAGTGGCCATCATGTAGCTGGGAAACCTGTGTTTGACTAGTGTTTAGCACATGTGTTTAAAATGGATGCCCTGTTCGCTCACTATGTCCCAGGTTTGGCAAGGATGCAATGGGGGTATTTTGCTTATGCAGCTATGCCCTCATATATAATATAGAACATTCTGCCATTGGGTTGTTAGTCCTGCCATAGGGGTGTCTTACCTATAGTAAATGCAGTGTATGGTGGACAGGGCACAAAGGATGGGTTGTTTTGTCTATTTTAGGTTTGCACCAGGACACACAGCCTGCAGTGGCAGTGCTGGGTGCATCTGGATGCATGGCCCTAGAGGGTAACACAATCAGTGCTTCTGCCCTCATGGGCCTACCCATCGTACCCAAGCCCTGGGCACATAGGTACCCATTTACTAGGGACTTATAGTGGTAGTTAAGGGTGTATCCAATTGTGCCAATGAATAACAACTGATTTAGGGAAAGAGCTCTGGCCCAGGGATCCTGGTTAGCAGAGGCCGTGGGCACTACAATTACTAGAACACATCAACATCAGGGAACAAATGGGGGGATAACCATATCAAAAAGAGGCCCTCTCTCACACTACCTCCCACCCCCAAATGAAAGAGAACAAGACTAGCCTTTCCCTGCTGCGTCTTCACCATCTAAGTGGAAGAACCTGGAGAGGCCATTTGCATTGGCATGGGCAGTACCATGTCTGTGTTCCACTTAAAAGTTTATCCACTGTAGGGAAATGGACCACCAAAGAAGTGTGGGGTTTTCACCTTTCATTTGTTGTAGCCATCTGAGAGGCCTGTGGTCAGTCTGAACTACGAGGTAGGAGCCAAACAGGTATGGCATCAGCTTCTTCAGGGCCCTAACTATATTTTCTTGCTTATAAAAGCAGCTGGCTGGTAATGTCCATCATAATTTTTCTTGAAAAAGACAGCTCCAATCCCTGTTTCAGATGCATCTGTCTGGACTATGAATTCCCTGGAGTAGTCTGGTGCTTGTAGAACTGAAGTAGAGCACATAGCTTCCTTCAGAGTGTCAAAGGCCTTTTGACAACTCACTGACCAGTTAACCTTTTTGTGCATTTTCATGGAGGTGAGCTCTGTGGGGGGGGGGGGGCACTATAGTGCCATAATCCTTCACAAACCTCCTGTAATACCCAGTCAAGCCAAGGAAGGCCTTGGCTTGTATCTGGGTTGTGGGAGCTTCCCAAGGTGGAATAGTCTGAATCTTGGGTTGGCGGGGTTGCACTTGGCCCCCCCAACCAGGTTGCCCAAGTAAACAACTTACTTTCCCCTGCCGTATCTGGCACTTACTGGCCTGGATAATGAGGCCTGCCTTTTGCAGAGCCTCAAGGACCTTTCCAAGGTGATCCTGCCAGGTGGAACTATAGACAGCTATATCATCTAAGCAAGCTTCACTAAAAGTTTCCAGTCCAGCAAAGACTGGATTCACTAACCTCTTTCACTCCTGGGGTCAGGCCAATCTTCCAGTACCCAGATGTTAATTCAAAGGTACTTAGATATTTGGCTGCCCCTAGTCTGTCTATGAGCTCATCAGCTCTTGGAATTGCGTGTGCATCTGTCTTTCTCACCAAGTTGAGGCCCATGTAGTCCACACAGAACCTCATTTCCTTTTTTTCTCATTTGGCGTCAGGTTTGGGGACTACAACTACTAGACTAGTCCAGGGACTCTCAGAGGGTTCAATGCCACCCAAATCCAGCATCTCTTTAACGTCTGACATTATGCTCTCTCTGACATGGTCTGTCTATAAATTTTGTTTTTGACAGGCAAGCTGTCACCTGTGTCCACATCATGGGTACACCAGTTTGTCCTTCCAGGGGTGAAAGAGAAGAGTTCAGCATACTGGTTGAGGACTTGTCTGTAAGCAGTTTGCTGTTATCGTGTGAGGGTGTCTGGTAAGACCACTCCATCATCAAAACCATCTTGTGGGTTGCTGAGGAGGAAATCAGGGAGAGGGTCACTCTCATCTTCCTGTCACTCATCTGTAACCATGAGCATGAGCTCTGTCATAAAAGGGTTTTAGGCGGCTGACATGGATGATTCTTTTGGGGTTCTTGCAACTGCCTCGGTCAACTAAATAAGTGACCTTCCCTTTTCTCTCAAGTATGGGATATGGCCCATACCATATGTCCTGGAGGGCCCTTGGAGCCACAGGCTCTAACACCCAAACTTATTTCCCTGGTTGAAACTCCACCATAGCAGCTTTTTGGTCATACCAGAGCTTTTCCAGCTTCTGGCTGGCCTGAAGAATTTTGCAGGCTTTTTCCATGTACTCAGCCATTCTGGAACGTAGGTCAAGCACATAGTCCACAATATTCTGTTTGGGCTCTTTGAGAGGCTTCTCCCAGCCTTCACTAACAAGACTTAGTGGCCCCCTAACAGGGTGCCCAAACAAAAGTTCAAATGGAGAAACATATACTCCCTTTTGTGGCACTTCTCTGTAGGCAAACAGCAGGCAAGGAAATAGGACATCTCATCTCCTTCTGAGTTTTTCAGGGAGTCCTCCAATCATGCCTTTTAGGGTCTGGTTAAACGTTTCAACCAGCCCATTGGTTTGTGGATGGCATGGGGTGGTGAACTTATAGGTCACCCCACATTCCTGCCACATGTGTTTCAAGTATGCAGACATGAAGTTTGACCCTCTGTCTGAGACTACCTCCTCAGGGAATCCTACCCTGGTGAAGATACCTAGGAGGGCTTTTGCAACTGCAGGTGCAGTAATGGTCCTAAGGGGTATAGCCTCTGGATATCTAGTGGCATGATGCACTACCACTAGTATATATCTATGTCCTGATGCTGTTTGAGGGTCATGGGGGGCAACAATGTCGACCCCTACCCTTTCAATGGGAGCCCTAACCACTGAAAGTGGCATTAAGGGGTCCTTTAAGTTCCCACCTGCTTTGCTACTGGTCTGGCAGGTGGGGTAGGAGTGACAAAAGTCCCTCACTTTTTGGGACATTCCTGGCCAATAAAAGTGTGTAACTAACCAACTCCAAGTTTTATTTTGGCCCAGATGCCCTGCTAGGGGAATGTCATGGGATAAAGTGAGGAGAAATTCTCTGAACGTCCGAAGTACTACCACCCTCCTGGTTGCACCAGGCTTGAGGTCTCTGTCCTCAGGGTACAGGAGCCCCTTCTGCCAGTAGACACTGTGGGTACCACTGACACGTCCTAGCTCCTCCCGAGCAGCCTTCCGCCTTAGGTCTTCATGAGTGGGACAGGTTCTCTGCCCCTGGCATTTCTTCCCCCTGGGCCCAAGAGCTCTGGGTGGTTAGGCCCAAGCTCTTCAGGCTCGGTTCCCTCTAAGGTGGGTGACTCCTCCTCCTGAGAAGAGGGGTCCTGTTTTGTGATCTGTTTTGAAGCTGGTCCCCTAGTTTCCTTGCATTTTCTCTTGGGAGGCTGGTCCACTATTCCAGGATCCAGCTCTCCTTGTTCTCTCTGAAGTTTGGTCTGTGCCCTTGTCTTAACACATGCCCACTCAGGGATCCCTAGCATTGATGCACGGGTCTTCAGTTCTACTTCAGCCCAGGCGGAATGATCCAGGTCATTACCCAGCAGGCAACCTACCCGGATGGATGAGGACACAACCACTTCTTTCTGCCCTACTACTCCCCCCCAATCAAAGGTTACCATAGCCATGGGATGGAACTTTGTCTCACTGTTAGCATTGGTGACAGGATAAGACCTCCCTACCAGGAACTGATTTGAGTGGACCAAGTGCTGAGTTACCATGGTGATACTAGATACTGTGTTCCTCAATGCTTCTATTCCCCCACATTAATCAGAGTGCTGCTTGTATTTTTGCATGTTATTTCCCCAAGCAGCACAGGATACATCTACCCCACCGTCAGTGACTAATGTTGCCTCAGTGGGGACACTGACATGGTCAGGCCACACCTTTGACCCCATCTGGATATTGGCAACTGCATTTACTGCAGGTTGACCAGAGGCATTTACAGCCAGTCTCCAGTTTGGTGCCCTTTGGTTTTGCAATCTTGGCACCAAGCCTTGGTGGGCTCAAAGTGTCTTCCTTTTTACCCACCCCTGGACTGTGAGAAGTCTCTGGGCCCACCCTCCTGTGCAGAGTTTTGGGGGCCATGAGAAGGCTCTTTGTTGTTTTTACCCTGGCTCCCGTCTTTCCCTATGGGGGGGGGGCACTTTTTGGCCTCTTTTTGGCCTCTTTCTTTCGGTTTCCCCCATCAGTGGTAGTTTTGGTCACCCTTGTTTTGACACAATGCCTTCCACCCCAGTTCTTTAGGGGAAAGTTGACCAGGTCTACCTGATGTTGAGATAGCCTATCATTTGAACAGTTCCTAAGCAGATATTCTTTCATAAACAGACTATATAGCCCATCATAATCTTGTACCTTGTCCCCAGCTAACCAACCACCCAGCATCTTTACTGACTATTCCACAAAGCCTACCCAGGTCCGGCTCCGGGTTTTTCGAGCCTCCCTGGACTTTATTCTGTACCCTTCAGATGTAAATCCAAAGCCCTCAATCAGGGTAACCTTCATGAGGTCATAGGATTTAGAATATGTCTCATTCAGTGTCAGGAGCCTATCCCTGCACTTTCCTTCTAATAACTCCCACATCAATGTGCCCTGAATGTTTTCTTTTCGATTTCCAACCTAATGCAGGCTCTTTCAACGGCAGAAAACCATTTCACTATATGATCCATTTTAGTGAAGGAAAGGACAACCCCTTTGGGGAGGTTAATGTTGAAAGCTTTTTCCTTCAACACTTGTATTCTGCCACCAGAGATGGGTCCTGAGCCCAACTATTTTTTCTGTTTTTCTATCTCCAACAGCAGACACTCTAAGGCCAGTCTCTTGGTCAGCCTGGCAATATTTGGGTCGGATTCTGTGGGTGCTTTAGAGCTTCTGGAGGAAGAGGAGCTACCCTCATCCTCATTTTCCACAGGATCTTCACCCACCACAGATGCATCATCATTTTTTTCTGATGATTAATTATCACTTTCATACCTGGCCACCAGAAACGTAAGTTTCTCTGCACTGGGGCTCTTACCAGTATGAATTTGGTACAGTCTGCAGAGTCTCCTTAATTAGTCATCACTATATGCCTCATAAGGTTCCAGGTCGAATTCATGAGACTTGGCCTCTGTATCTGACATCCAGCTTTGGGATATCACCCCTCATCAGCCAGGCTAGCTTGAATCCAGTGGCAGAGTTAGCCTGGGATCCACGTCTGGGCATAGCTGGTGCACTTAGGGTGGCAAATGCAAAAACCACAAGGTGATGAATAGAATGCTTGAATTAATCTCAAGCACTGACAATCACTCGGGTCGCATCTCAACCCATCGTTTTATTTGCCCACTATGTCACCCCAGTTTAGACTCAGCCATATTCAAATCAGTCTCAACCTTGCTCCACATGGGAACAGTCCAGCCCGAACTGCCAAGTCAGGTCCTCCCAAGTCCAGAAACAAGCATCTTGGGACCAGTTTGGGGGTATCACCCCTCATCAGCTAGGCTAGCTTGAATCCAGTGGCAGAGTTAGCCCAGGACCCACATCTGGGCATACCCGGCACACTTAGGGCAGCAAATGCAAAAACAACATGGTGATGGATAGAATGCTTAAGTTAATCTCAGCCACTGGCAATCGCTTGGGGGTGCATCCTAATCCATTGTTTTCTTTTGCCCACCATGCTACCCCAGTTTAGACTCAGCCATATGCAAAACAGTCTCAACCTTGCTCCCCATGGGAACAGTCCAGCATGAACTGCCAAGCCAGGTCCTTCCTCGGCCAAAAACAAGCATCTTGTGACCAATTTCCAAGTATCACCCTAAATCAGCTAGGTTAACTTAAGTCCAGTGACACAGTGAGCCTGGAACCCACATCTGAGCTTACCCGGCACACTTAGGACGGCAAATGCAAACACAACAGGATGGTGAATGTAATGATTAAATTAATCTCAGCCGCTGGCAATTGCTTTGGCCCGCATCCCAATCCATTGTTTTCTTCGCCCACCATGCCACCCTAGTTTGGACCCAGCCCTATGCAAATCAGTCTTGACCCCGCCCCCCATGGAAACAGTCTAGGCCTAACTGACAGGCCAGGTCCTCCCTAAACTGGCTAAAAACATCCTTCTAAAACACTCTACTAGGTAGAAGGCAGATTTGTTGTTCTAAAACTGTTGGTGTGTGAGTGAGTGATGTGAGCAACAGTAAAAAAATGACAAAGTCACCTTACCTTGCCTTCTTTCCTAAATCTGCAGGTTCTCCAAAGACACTAAAAAAGACAAAAAAGGACACAGAATTAATTCACCTTGCACATTCCCATCATTACAGCCTTTAGCACTGGCGACACCCAGTGTGACAACCATTTTTAGCAACACCCCCATGACATTCTCTTTGGACTTCCTCACTACCACCTAGCAAAACAGCCCATCTCTCACACACATTTTTTTGTCTAACGCTCTGGGAACAGCTGGCTATACTAATCCACACAGCTATCCACATAAAATACAGATCTGTTCTTTGCAGCACGCATATTACCCCTCTGCACTACTTTATGGCATGTCAAAACTGCCACTAGACAAATCTCCATATCACTCTAGCAGGTACAGCAGAAAAGTTATGTCATTTGTATTGCTGCCTGAAAGCTATCTGTCTATCTATCTATCTATCTATCTATCTATCTATCTATCTATCTATCTATCTATAGTTGCTGAAGGGTTACAGGGACATTATACTTTGGTTCTGAATTTACACACACAAAACCATAGAAAATCAGCTCTTATATTTAGAGTTATTTCAATTAACTATAACTCGTGCCTCAAGGTAACTTTAAGAGGAGCCCTCACCATGCACAGTTTTGTCAGCACTAATTTTATTGGAAATATTGCAGTTATATATGAATCATGTCATAGAAGATCTCGTTACTGATGTAATATGTGGGATAATTAGCAGTGCATGGCTAGGGTGCGAGTTATACAAACCCTGGGGCACAAGTTATGGTTGCTTGAAATAATTAACTGTAACAGCTGAATTTTTAGGTTGTGTGTAAGTAAATAAATAAGGAACGTAACTATAACGTCCATGTAACCTTTGTTTTTTCAGTGAATTTCTAAGGTTTTTAAAATTTTATTTCTTAACTGTAATGTCCCTGAGACCTTTAGTTATTTCAGTGAATTTCTAACTTTTTTTAACATTAGGTAATATTAAATTGCCTCACGTTAATCAAACCCTCGCTGCTCATGGCCTTTTAGTGTGCACAGCAGGAGTTGTCCACAGGACCTGGCAGGCACCCAGGTCCTGTAGCCAACCACTCATATGTATCCAACCTTGTGCCACGCACAGCTTTCCAGCGTGCACAGCGGGAGTAGGCTGCAAGAGTTTTTCAATGTGGAATTGCAAACAAAACACCCTTGCTTTGCTTTGGATAAGCTCAATGAGTTGGGAGGATTTGCCCTTTACCGAAGCAGACCTTCAACTGGGGCACCTGCTATGTCAATATTTGTGAGTGCTTTTGCTGAGATTTAAAATCTGTGAAAATGAAATCCATTCCAGATTGGATTTTACCTGTGTACTTATCCAAAAAGAGTGCACAGTTTGGCCCAAAATGTCTCCCCAACTGGAGTACTTTCTGCTGGCTAAGTAGTAAGTGCTACCTCGTTGGGTAAATGTACAGTGCACATTCTACACTGCTACTGTATAAAGGACCACCAGGTAATATCCCCAGTGACCAAGGGTGGTGTAATTTTGACAACGTGATTCTGCCTTGAGCGCCTTCATACTGAAATCAGTGGCAACATGAATACTCATACAGAAGTAGACAGTGCGACTACAAAGAGTTGAATCTCCACCAAACAAGGGTACTTCCTCTTAATTATATGAAGTAAGTGCTTCTTTGTTTGGTGGAGATGTGTTCATATTCCTCAGCATTACAAATGGTTGTGGAGCCTTTTGGTGAGCTGTCCATCAAGCTGAAAAAATACATAAAGAGCTATACATACCATTAACATATGGTGCGGGGCTAAATGGATGGAGCTCTGAGGTCATTTTGGACATTTGAATATTTGTAGTAATATAAATGATGTATAATGGACTCTGCTCTCACCAGGAAAGTATCAGAGGAAATACCCCACTCCTCGCAGTGATTACAGGATAGGTTGTCCTCCACTCTAACACTGATGTATAAGCATTAGTGCTATATGGGGTTTGTTCCTCCCGCATGCAGGGAGCAGCATGAAATGCTCTCTGCATTCAGGAGAAATTCTTTCATGTGTTCTCCTGCCTGCTTGACAGCGGGCAGGGAAATAGATGAAAACTCTGCTCGCAGTGAGTGGGAGCAGTTTATTGTTTGGTGTCACTTGACAGAAGCTGCCAAAGCTCCTGCCAACTGAAAGCAAACTGCTATCTCCTGAGGATGAGTAGCTCAGAAGAAAGGGAGTGGCAGTTCCCAGGGCCATTTATGGCTTCAGGAAGGAGCCACACCCCAGAGTCCTTTTCAAATGCACAGGTTTGCCCCTGAGATGATGGTCCCTGCTGCCCTTAATAGCCACGGGAGGAGTGTCCACGCAGCCCCATCCAATTGTTTAATTAAGCCCAGGGGAGGTGGTGGTCCTGGGGCTCTTAAGAGCCGCAAGAGGGAGTCTGTATACTAAGCCCCTCCCCTTGGAGGTGGTGGTCCCCGGGGCTCTAATGAGCCTAAGGAGGGTCGTCCGCACTGCCCCCCTCCATTTTGTTAGTATATCTCCAGGGTCTAATGAGCCTGAGGAGGGGGTTTGCCTGCTCACCTCCATTTTTAAAATAAGGCCCCAAAGAGGTGGTGGTCCCCGAGTTTCTTCAACACCTGAGAGAGGGGACTGCATGCACCCCTCCTAACCTTTTTTTGATTTTATATGCCCCCCAGGACTTGGCCCACCCAGGGGTTAAACTGTAAACAAGCGTGGGAGCCCATGCTTGTTTTTGTTTTCAATTTTGCTGTAGATTCACAGATTCACCTCGATTTCCTGGCAAAATTGAAAAAACAAATGTGGTGGTCCCTAGAGGACCCCAACACCAGGCCTAGGAGGTCAGGATATTCCTACCCTTCCCCCTTTCCTTTATTTTTTATTTTTCTTTGGGGACTCAGCTGAGTCTGAGTCCCAAAATGGCTGTCAATACTTCCTGGTTGAAGCCAATCAGATATCAGTAGGGGGACTGTTGGATCCGCGGAAGGTCTGCGTCCCTAGATATACAAATTCATTTTTCATTTAATATCTCAAAAACTACAGAATGGATTTACAACAAATAACATAAAAGGGCTAATTGTGGGCAAAGAGCTACCTGTCTGCCAAATTTGGTGTTATTCCGTCCAGCGGTTCAGGCAGTAGTCATAATCAAAATCCCTATGGGAATTATAATGGAAAACACACTTTTTTTAACCCCCTCATTTATCTTGCTCCCCTATTGACTGATCACCTCAAAACTTCCTTGTGAAGATTTGTCAACTGGCGCCAAAGATATAGGCAGGTCAAAAACGTTTTTCAATGGAAACATGATCCTAACTATAACTACCTACTGGTGACTGGCAATAGGTTATATTAATATATATATATTTATTTATATATATATATATATATATATATATATATATATATATATATATATATATATATATAGCAAAAATATTTTTTAGAACATTTTCACAGTGAATCACAGCGGATCCACGGATCCACGGATCCTGCGATAATTAAAAGAAAGAACAACTGCTGGCCCCCACGCTTGTTTAAATTAATCCCCCGGGTGGGCCAGGTCCTGGGGGAACATAAAAATTAAGGAGCTGGAGCATTTTATGCCCCAGGGACCACCAGCTCCCCGGAGCTTATTTATGTTTTAATGCAGTGGGCCTGCTGGTCCCGCCTATAGCCCCGGGGACTGCCACCTCCCCGGGGAAAACATCACATTGAGTGCAGGGGGGCCTGCGCGGCACCCCCTCATCCCCAGGGACCACCATCTCCCTAGGGCTACAATGAAAGAATGGAGGGGGCCTGTCACAGATGCCCAAAGCCTGCCACAGCCCCAGGGATTACCACTTCCCCAGGGCTACTTCAAATGATGGCCCTAGGGACTCCACCCCTCAGGGCCATCTCATGTTATGTACCACCCCACAGACATAGCTGTTTGCTCTGACTTGACGGGAGCTTTGACAGCTCCCCCCAAGTCAGAACAAAAACTCTGCTTTCTGCAAGCAGGAGGTGTTAAATAGCTCCTGCTTGCAGAAAGCAGTTTTCATCTGCTTCATCTGCAAACATGCGTGCTGGGAAACAGATGAAAACATTACTCTGCAAACACACAGCAGCTATTTAAATCAGCTCTCTGCTTGTAGCAACAATGCCGGCTCCTGCAGGAAGCGGGGAGCCGGTTAGGACCACAGGGGCCCTGAGGGTCCCCCGCGGTCCTGATCGTTTCTCTCCCTCTATTCCATCCCATAAGGGGATGTAAGAGAGAGAGGGATTCTATTCCATTAGCTTCAAAGTATCACTCTAGCAAGATGTTTGGCTTGAATGATATACTTGCGTGTTAATGGACAGCAGACTAGGGTTGCTTCTGGCTTATTGATAATGGTCTTGGACTGTCAGTAGGTTAAAGGTTCAAATCCTAGTATCTCATGACAGTGTGTCTATTTATTTTCTAGTGTTTTGACTGTTAAACATTCCTAGTGATGGAATATTGAAGTATTTTTCCCCTCAAAATCTGTGGGTTGAATGTCATAGCTAAGTCTGGACACTGCACTGTAATGAGTCACCTCTGCCTTAGTGGGTAAAGTCTCAGATAGGCCCACGAAAGGTTAAGAGTCCCGGTCTAGGTGAGTCTGTGGTCATTTTCTGCTTTAGTTTCTTTTCAACTATAAATATTTAAGTTGCATACTGAAAGATGATCTCACTCTTTTTAATTGACAAAAACATTTTTCTTTTCAATTTGTCCGGAACTATCTGATTCTAAGCATATCATCATCAAAGCCTAAAAACATCTGCCTTACTGTCTCTCTTACTCTCTCTTTCAATTTCTCACTGTCCAATCTTATTCTAAATCTCTCTCTCTCTCTCAGTCTCTCCCTTTCTCTCTTTCTCCTTGGGGTTGGGTGGTTATAAGGGATTGGCTTTAGGCCCTGCAGTCAACCCCCTCTGCTCACAAACAAAGGCCGTGCCCGGCCGTGGTTGGATTAATGGATAGTAATGAAAATTACTGTACATTAAAAAAACATAGAATTTCACTGAAAAAAAGCAAAGGTTACAGGGACATTATAGTTAGGAAATAGGATTAAAAAAACATAGAAATTCACTTTAAAAAAACAAAACAAACGTTACATGGATGTTATAGTTAGGTTTAGAACTTACTTGTACAAAACCTTAGAAATTCACCAGCTATAGTTATAGTTACTTCAAGTAACTATAACTCATACCCTAAGGTAACTATAACTTGCGCCCTCATCATGCACTGCTAATTACCCAAGATATTTAAGCAACAATTACATATTTGATAGCATCATTCATAACATAACTTTAACATTTGTTGTAAAATTATTCATTAAAAAACTGTGCATGGCTGGGGAGCGAGATATAGTTACTTTAGGGCACACGCTATAGTTACTTAAAATAACTATAACTATAACTGGATAATTGGTGAATTTGTAAGGTTTTGTGCAAGTAAATTCTGAACGTAACTACAACGTTCTTGTAACCTTTGGTTTTTTAAGTGAAATACAAAAATATATAAGTTGCAAACTTTTATTTAAACACTAACTAACAAGGTGGAGGAATAGTTGGTAACTTGGAGTTCACAGAGTGCAGCGTAACTTTGTTTTGAAAGATATGTGTATATATATATATATATATATATATATATATATACATATATATATATATAAATATATATATATATATATATATATATATATATATATATATATATATATATATATATATATATATATGTTACCTAGTGGGGGTCGCCACTAGGTAGTTATAGTTAGGACCTAGTTTCTAAGTTTCTATAAAAAAAAGTGTTTTTTGTTTTGCTAATAACTTTGGCACTGTTTGATGAATCTTCACAAGATTTTCCAAAAATTCACTTTAGCTGCTATCTTGAATTTTTTGGGGCGGTCTGTAAAGCGGGAGCTGAGAAAAAGGCGGGGGTCCAAAAACGCATTTTCCCCATTCATTTTTCCATAGGGGTTTTGAATAGAGATAGCGCCCCAACCACTGGATGGAATTACATCAGATTTGGCAGAAAGGTAGCTCTTGGTCCAGAAAGAGCACTTTTTGTTATTTGGTATAGTAGTTTTTGAGGAATTAAAGAAAATCTAAATGTGTATATATAGTGATGCAAAGGCTCTGCAAACCCTCTCAATCTCGTTGTGAGATCTGATTGCCTGCCAACACTTCAATAAGGAAGTATTGCCAGTCATCTTAGGAATCAACGCCAGCAAAGTCCCAGAAAAAAGTGTAAAAAAAAAAGGGGGCCAGGGTAGGGACATCCTGACCCCTTAGCTCTGGTGCTAGGGTTCCAGGTCCACCTCCCAAGCTAAAAATCATTATTTAAAAAAAAGTTTTGGCGTGATTTGTGGCTAATAAGTGGATCCAGCAATTATTTTATTTTTTTAATTATGCACGGGCTCCAGCGCTTCTTTCAAAGGATCCCTCAGGTGGGCCTAGTCCCAGGTGCATTGACATTTTAATGCGAGGGGGGCGCCACAGCCCCAAGAACCTCTCCAGGGAGATACATAAAATTTGTGTCCCCCCCCGGGCCCGGTGAACCACCACCTCCCTGGGGCAACTCATAGTATAAGTGCAAGGATCATTCCCCCCCCCATCCCTCGGGATTGCCACCTCCTCAGGGCTATACTAAAAGAGTAAAGGGGAGCTCTAAGGTAACTATAATTCACGCCCTCGTCGTGCACTGCTAATTACCCCACAAATTACAGCATTCATAACATCTTTGATAACATCATTGATAATGTCACTGTAACATCTGCAGAAAAATTATTGATCAGATAACTGTGCATGGCGAGGGCGTGAGTTATACTTACCTTAAGGCACGAGTTATATTTATTTGAGATAACTATAACAGGTGAATTTCTATTCTATGGTTTGGTACTTTTAAAATGTGAGCCTAAATATAACATCCCTGTTACGTTTGTTTTTTTCCACTGACAGGTCTACCAGGATAAGGGCTGCACCCCCACCCTCATTTAAGGATTGTCTAATATCTCCTTGGTGGCCTTAATAAGTGCTGTTTCCGTGCTGTGCCCACAGCGGAACCCAAACTGTGTTTCGTTAAGAAGATTGAATGTGTTGATGAATTCTACAAGATACCTATTTATGATTTTTTTCTGCAATTTTAGCTGGAACTGGTAGGCAGGAAATAGAACGATAACTGTTAGGGTCCTTAGGGTCCAGATTAGGTTTCTTAATGAGGGAAAGTACAGAAGCTTTTTTCTAGAAGGAGGGAAAAGTTCTACGATTGAACACGGCCTGAAATATTTTTAGAAGAAAATGAGCAATAGTCTTTGCTGCAAGCTTCGTCACTCTTGAGGCACAAGGGTCCAGAGGGGACCCTGATTTGGTAGAGAGGATTAATCCTGTCACTTCCTCAACTGAAGGGGGCTGGAAATTGGAAAGGAATGGCCCATTCCCTTCAGGGACGGGGGACCACAGCCGAATGAGTTTTAGGAGTAACCAAAACAAAGTCACTATATACTGCGGAAGCTTTATGCTGACAAAAATTTAGTCAGTGAGTTGCAAAAAGATTGGCTGATTTGCATATCAGAAGTGGTTGGAACTGTAGTGAGTTTAGATACTGTAAAAAAATGTTTGATTGTCTGCTGCTTCTATTTTGTTGGTAAAATAAACTGTTTTTGTAAAAAACTGTTTGATTGTCTGAAGCTTCTATTTTATTGGTAAAATAAACTGTTTTCTCCTTAACAATCAGGGCTTTATAACCTGCCAGACAGCTCCTATATTTAAGGAACTCGGGCTGGTTGTAATCTAATCCCCACTTCCTCTCTTGACATCTGTACATTTGTTTGGATACCAGAGCTTGTCTGAGAACCAAGGGGCTGTAGTGATGCATCACTTGAGTTTGACTATCTTTAAAGGGGCCAGAGAGTTGCCCGCTGAGTCTAACCACTTGGTATAGCATGACACTGCTGCTTCAAGATCGTCAGGGTGGAGTGGTAGAGAATCAGTTAGCATGCAATTGAAGGGGATGGGATGCATTTTATCCCAAACACAAATTTTCACTGATCTAGGAGGCGCTTTAGTAGCTGGTGGTGGGCCATTTATAAATTGCGCTATCTTCTGTCCATGGCATTGGGGGAAACCTTGTATTGCCAAGTGCTGGGTTATTAGTTAAAATCCCAGCAAATGTATGCCCAGCAGAGTGTGCAGGGACATCTACAATTTGAGTGAGACCTAAACTGGACATAGTCTGGAGCAGAGCCTCAGTGTCCTGGTCTGCAGGGTCTTCCAGATCGAAGTTAAAATCACCTATAACTGTAAAATCGGAAAGAAGAATGTTTGCTTCAATAAGACTGCTGACCCCTGGGGGAAAGCAGCTCTAGAAATGGGAGGACGATAAATGACCAGTCCTTGAAAGTTTTGGTTGGTGGAAAGGCTTAAGGAGAAGGCAAGTGCCTGGCCAGGAGGTGACGGTACCGGATCACAGTGAGCTGCAAAGTTTGAGAATATCGCCAACAAAATGTTTAAGAAAGAAACATTCACAGACCCATTAATACACTGATTCATTCACTCATAGTAGCACTCAGACACGCATGCAGCTGACAGAGACACTCACACACCCACACAGACACTGTTGCACCCACTCACACACCCACTCAAACCCTTACACACCCACACACAGACCCACTCAAACACTGAAGTACCCACTCACAGACCAACTAAGATGTCACACTATCACTCACAGACCCACTGAGACCCTCAGGCACCTACTGACAGACCCACTTAGATCCTAACACCCAATCACAGACCCACTTAGACACTCATGCACCCACTCACAGACCCACTGAAACACTCATGCACCTAGTCACAGACCAACTTGGACCCTCACGCACCCACTAACAGACCCACTGAGACATTGACACACCCACTCACAGATCCACTTGGATACTGACACACCCACTCACAAACCCACTCAGACCATCACATTAAAATTACTTTACATAAAAAAACGTGAAAATTCGCCGAAAAAACAAATGTTTCAAGGACGTTATAGTTAGGAAATAATTTATTTTTTAAAACATAGAAACTCACTTAAAAAAACAAGAGTTACAGGGACGTTATAGTTAGGTTTTGAGTTTACCCATACAAAACCTTCGAAATTCAGCAGTTTTAGTTAGAGTTATTTCAAGTAACTATAACTCGTGCCCTAAGGTAAATATAGCCTGTGCCCTCGCATTGCATGTTTATTACCCCAGATAATAATACAATCATGACAATTTTTATAAGGTCATTAAAAATACCAATGAAGCATTAGCAGTCAATTAATAAAGAAAAAACTGTGCATGGCGGGGGTTGGAATAACATATAGTAATTAAAATTGCTTTTTCTTAAAAAAACATAGAAATTCATTGAAAAAAACAAAGGTTACAGGGATGTTATAATTAGGTTCTGAATTTACTTGTAAAAAAACATAGAAATTCAGCAGTTATAGTTAGAGTTCTTTTAAGTAACTCTAACTTGCAACTCTAAGTTAACTATAACTCATGCCTTTGGCATGCACAGCTAATTACTCCACATAGTATATCATTGATGAGATCTTGTATGGCATCTTTGGGATCAGCACTGCAACATTTGCAATAAAATTATTGATAAGAAAACTGTGCACGGCAAGGGCGCAAGTTATAGATATCTTAGAGTGTTCAAAACACTCAGTTCAAAATCTGAAAGCCTGAAAACCAAGTTTGTGGAGTTTGTCAATGAATGCGAAAAAAATCAGAACTTTGCAAGTACTTGGGGAACTGTTTTGCACATTAAAGCTCTAGAAAAAAGCTTGAAACCTGCTGATCAGGAAGGTGATTGAGAGCTACACATGAAGACTGCAGAGCCACTGATTTCTGTGTTTCGCAAATTCAATTGCATAAACTTCCTGAGATATGGGTCTTGGTATTTGGAGAGAGTGAAGGAGCTAGAGGTGTAAAAACCATACGCCTAAGAAAAGGTAATCCAAAGAAATTTTTTGGTGAAAGACAGAGAGGGAAAGTTCCATGCTGTGGCTCCAGGTATGAAACTGGAACAGACGATTCAGAGATCACAGAAAAAAGTCAAGGGAATTGTTGGTCGGACACGTAAAAGTGAATTTGTTGCTCAATGGCAGTTAATTTACCACAAAGTCCTTCCAATTTGACATTTTTCACAAATTCTAAATTAATGGACCATCTTGAAACTGTTCCTCACCATGAACTTGTGGGAAAAAGAGGGGAACATTTTAATAAACATGTTGCCAGCCTTCTTTATTTCATGGAGCAAGGAAACCCCTTTGAAATAACTGTGCCTGTGCCTCTACACAACTTCGTGACCAAAGAATGTGTGGATAACGATATATAGACACATCTACTAGATGTCCTGGAACATGGATCAGAACTATACACAGAACTGAAGCAGGAGAAATGTTGTATTGAAAGAGAAAAAAATGTTTAACATAATCAGTAAAGCTAACCTTCCACATTTTAATTGCCATAGTAAGAGCTTCATCCAACCAGCCACTACAGAACAGCTTACAGATAAACAACTTTCACAAGCACATAGAGAGATGGCTCTAGCAAAAGAAAGGGGTGAATTTATCAAGGATATTCCATTCCATGATCTTCTTCCAACAAACGCATTATTTGATGGAGATGCTGCAACCAAACCAGTAAAGCACAAACTCATTCAAGAGCTTGAAAAAATCTTTCACCTGAAGAATTTCAATTTGAAAAGGTATCCTCATCAAAAACTGTTGTTGTTGTGGACTATATGTCACAGTTGCGAATGGTCAAGATTTCATCCATGCAAAACTCTGGAGAGGTTGTTCAGACTTTTCTACAGATATCAAAGTCAGTGTACAGCTTGCTCTCTGCACTTTGTCTTTGACAGTTTCTTGCACTGTCTGTCAAAGAAGTTGAACAACTGACCTTGACTAAATCAAAACTTTGACACCTATACCTGTGCAACTTGATAAATTCTCATCATCAGCACTGAACATGATGAACTTTGAGATTTTAACTTGCCCAAACTTTGCTGATGCTTCAGTGAACACTGAATTTCCATTTATTGTAGGTAGAATGATTGGCAATGAGGAGTTGGTGTCTGCAGAGATAAATTCAAAGGGTATGGCCCATATTGTTCAAGAGCTTAACAGCAAATTAGAGGCAGCTGGCCTTCGTGTTGTGCCACATGTTGAGTGGGCTGTATCAAATAGTTGCAACTGAGTGACTGTACTTTCAACTGACATGAATGTTATTATTGTGCTACTTAGATTTGTGCAATGTTTATAAGTCAAGAATTGTCAGAGTTATGGATACATTATGGAGCAGGCGGGAAAAGGCACTTTGGGCTACATGTACGAAACATAGGTTTTATGACTCGCAAATTGTGTGTCCCAAAACCTTATGTTCAACAGTGTCAATGACACTGTTTGCAATTCGCAGGGGGTTGCAAATGCCCTACCTCAGGAATATTCATGAGGTAGGTCGCAATTTGGGACCCCATTGGGAATGGCCTCCCTCACAGGGAGACGGCAGACCACCATGTCTGTGACTGCTTTTAAATAAAGCAGCTTTTTTTTTTAAATGCAGCCCGTTTTCCTTAAAGGAAAACGAGCTGCATTTCAAAAACAAAAAAATGAAAAGTTTTCTTTTCATTTTTCAGAGCAGGCAATGTTTTTACTGCCATTCACAAAGGTGAAGAGGTCCCATTGGGACCTTTTCCTATTTGCGAATGGGTTAGCAACAATGCGACACTGGTGCTAACTGCGATTGTTTTGTGACCGCATTCGCGGTCACAAAACAATCGTACATAGGACTGCGACACGCAATTAGGAAGGGAACACCTCTTCCCAATTGCGACTCGCAAACCCTTTTTGCGATTCGGTAAATAGTTTACAGAATCTCAAAAATGGGTCTGAACATCCCAAAGTGTATTTTGCACATCACAAATGGCCCGATTCGCTGTTTGCGATGTGAAAAATGCTACGTACATGTAGCCCTCAATCCCTCTTCATATTCTGTACAAGAAACTTCACCCAGAGATGACAAATGTTCAAGGCACATATTCTTACGGGTGATGACACTATGAACAAAATTGGAACAAAGCTTGAAGCTTTAACTACTGAACCTGTGAAGTTTCTAGAAAGATTTACTGAGACAGAAGAAGAATGTGACTTTAAAGACATACAAAAGTACCTTGTGCATGTATGGGAAGTGACTGTCACACCATTGATAATCTTTGGTACCGTGAGTTCAAGAGATCACTCCCACTAAGTGACCTCCCACCAACATCATATTCTGCACGTGGACGCATTAAAAGAGCATTCTACTTCATCAGGAGATGTGTAAATGTTTTTGATCATGCGGATGTAGCGAATGATTAGTGTGAATTTGTTTGGGTAGGTATTGATGGAGTGCTGAATTTCCAAAGCCTCTACCCAAAGAACTTACACGTACATGTACTTGCAAAACCTGTGCTACAAAAAGATGTCCCTGTCACTATTTTTTCTCATATGTTCAACATTCTGTAAATGTACAACAAGCGACTGCCAAAACAAATAAATAAACTGAACTATGAAAATATGACTAAAACAGGAGTGATAAACATTATTTTTTTCATATTTGTTGCAAAGTCATCCTTTTGCCCTGTTCGCCCAATTTTTTGCTGCCTGGTACTGATGGTAACTGACTCTGACTGTGCCCTGGGCTCTGCTATCCAGGCCCAGGCCAGTGCTATGTTAAAGTGGTGTACACCAGGTATAAGGGTACCCATACAATTGCCCTGACAGATCATGTGGTGTACAATCTGCCTATGTGTCCCTTGTTTATAATAGGGCATGGAGATTAGATGCCCAGCTGAATTTCTGCACTTGTGCACTGCTGTGTGCATTCTGACCTTCTAAAAGCAGGCCCGTCTTTGGCAGCCTGTCTTTAAAAGTCAAATTCTAACTATTTGCAGGACAGCCCGCAGATGTCCCAAGTAGATAATAGGGCAAGAGGGTGCAAACTACCTATAAAACCCCAGTAGATAATGGGGCATGGAAGTTAGAGGCCCAGCAGATTTGCTGCCCTTTGCATGTGGGCACTGCTGGAGGTTTCTTTTTTTAAATGCAGCCTTACTATGCAGACTGCGTTTAATTGGAAACGGTGTTCCAATTTGACTTTGGTGTTATGGGCATTTTAAAAGTGATAATTTACATTATTTTTACATATTAGGTACCCACAGGATTCCCCTAGGCATTCTCAAGGGGGGATCATGTAAGTCTACGCAGGGCCCTTATAAAAGAGGTTTTATAAACCCTGATGAGGGAAAACTGCTCATTGAAAATGTTCCCCATTGTAGATACTGGGCTCCATAGGCTAACAGTGCAATGTTGCATTTGATTTGTAAATGTTGTTAGGGAAGGCGTAAAAATGGAATTCCAGGACTTAACAGATTTGTCTTGATAAATCATGCAATATGCCATTGGGTAATTTATCATAACTGGTACAGAAAATATGTTATGAGCCTTTTCTTTCTGCAAGCCAAAATCTAACCTTCTGGAGGTACCCCTGATTGGTCAGTGCTAACAGGATTAACTAGACTGCTTTAATTAGGAGCTCTGCAGCTGCACAGAAATGCCAGAGTAGGGGGAGGGGAAATAAAACATCCAGCCTCAAAGGAGAGCAGGACAGGCAGGGAATTCCAGGCCACCTACCTCCACATCCTGCACCCCTCAGCCAGGTAGCAGGCTTAAGGAAGGAAGTTGCAGATTTTAGGCGGTGGAGAGTTATGGAAATGAGCCACACTAGGAGTTGGTTTAGTTAGCTCTGACTACCATGCTAAAATTTCATCCATCATGGATTTTGAACGAATGGTGCTTTCTGGGACTCTGCCACACTTTGGAGGAAGTGGTCATGCACCTCAAAAGAATGCTGCTTTCTGGGACTATGCCACAATTTGGAAGAAGTGGTCATGCATCTAGGTGTCACCCTGCATCTAATTGGCCAGGGGTGCTACCCCTTCCTGATGCCCAGGAGATGTGAAAAAATATGTGAGGTGCATAGCCTCTCACCTCTGCTGCCTGAAACTATAGTTGAAAGAAGGACAGTCCTGCTGGAATCTGGATCTACACACTTGGCCTGCACGTCTGTGTGAACTGCGCCCCGGGGACTGTGCTTTGTTTCAAGGACTAACAAGTTAACTTCTACAGGTTAACAAAGCCTCACCTGCATCATTTTCAGCAACAGTCCCCAGCCTAGAGTGCATCCAATTGCCTTTTAAGGATTTGGCAAGGTGCATTGTGGTCATTGTGGTCCCACATTCCCAGGGCCATCCAGAAGATTCCAAATCCTTGGATTTGTGTTTTGGACCCTTTGAACCTGCAAGGAGGACTTCAGGAAGTATCTCCTGAAGTTTGGAGAAGTTTGGAGAACCTTTGTGAAAAAGCTCCAGGAGGTGACCGACTTGGCCCTGGGGGTGCCCTGAAAGTCGAGCCAGCAAACCCTCACTGAATCTGGCCTGGTGAAGAGCAGCAAAGGCCCTCAGAAAATAAAGCTCCACAATAGTTTCTGAGTGTTTAGGTAAAATTTTGACCGAGACCTCCCGCTTAGTGTATCCGACCAGGGTTCCATCATGGTCATCCTCAAACTTTGACTTTGTCCCAGTCTACCGCAACCAGAAGTCCTAATTTTCACGTTTTGTGTTTCTAAACAGTACAAAGTGTTTATTTTTGAAAAATCATATCTCCAGTTCCCTACTTTGGATTTTTGTCATTTTGGTGTCTATGTACTCATAATAATATAACCTATTTTTATAAATTAGTGTGGGATTTTTATTGCATGTTGTATGTTACTTATTTACTGTATTGGTGTTTTTGAATGCTTAACACTCGTGTCTTCTAAGTTGGGCCTGCCTTCTCGGTTACAGCTTCCAATTGTTGAACAAGGGGCCAATTTACTGAGAACTTTACTGACCTTATATTGTATTAATGGCCTTATTGCCAGTGGTAGGTGCATACTCACCACTACCAATAACCCACTTTCCAACAATATTCAGACCATTGTTTGGTGTATAAATAAAAGGATTAAAAAAACATTGTTATTTGTTTCATTTCTATATATGTCTCATCTTCTAGTATAGCTGCCATTTTGGAAAATGACAGAAGGAATGCACTGAGGATTTATTTTCCATCTCTATAAGATTACCTGACCACCAATACCTATGTTCTGACACCAAAAAGAAGTGTATAGGTCTCATGGTTCTTGCAACACATGTTCCATTTTTAAAAATGTCGTCCAGAATTTGGCCTGAATCAGCAATGTCTACCCAAGCTAAATTACTTCTCTAATGATCCAAAAACACAATTAAAAAATGAAAATCTTCGGACAACAAATTTTTTACAGAGGTATGTCAGGGGCCCCGGATTATTATGGACATGGCAAAAGGTCGGCTGACTCCTTGTCTGGTAACTTGCACAGAGGAAAATACTGAGGACTATCGCAGTGATATTGGATGACACAATTTTGAAATTTCGAAGGAATAACAGTACAGAAATCCAATTGTATTAGACCAGTCTCTATACCTCTGATGCCCCACCCACCACAGAAGAAGAAAAACAGTTAAATGATGGCAGAACACTCGATCCCTCTACTAGAAAGCTTTTCCATGAGGCAAAATCAGAAAAAAGCTTACAACCGGAGTTATTCCATGCCCTAATAACTGTTCTCCTGAAGCCAGGAAAGAATCACTTGTAATGCACATGCAATAGTCAGATTTCCCTGCTCAACAGTGATGTTAACTTTTTTCTCCAAAGTGCTGGGTAACCACCTGAAGAAAGTGATTCCTATTTTGATACACATTAATCAAGTGGGCATTGTCGCCAGTTGTTTCTCGCTGATCCCTCGAGGGCTGGAGCATGGCCATGGCACTAATGGCCACAAATGAGCATTTCATTTATAAACTTAATGATCAGCTACATACTTTCAAGGACATCTGGCGCCTGTACTTGGCTTAAACTGGATATGACTGTGGACGATTACGGTCTGGTGGCTATACCCTCTTTGGGTACCCTCTAGTAGGGGGTTTGGGAGTGGATGTTGCTAGGTAAGGAGTTCATGAAATTTTCACACCCGAAGACTGACCCTGTAAGTAGATATTTAACTCCTCTTTTCCGTATCCTGAACTGTAAGTGATGGATGATTTCATCATACATCATTGCATTTCGTACCTTGATTACTTTGCAGAGCGTTATGCAGGTCTGTCTTATCTTTTTGATAGACTTTTTTGACATGGCATTCCCTTGTGAATTACACGTTGGCACGTTGGGGCCTTCCTTGTTGTACCACTGTTACTAATAAGAAAATTCAATAAAAAGAAGATGGTGGCTTGCTAGGGGAGGTCCTCTATCCTAAGAGAAGTAACAGTGTGACTGGGGGCCCTCTTATGACATTAGAAATATTTTGGACTGTAGCTCCGAAGGAGGCATGAGTAGCAACAAATAGGTGCTGTGCGTCAATTCTGTGACCGGATCTGGCTGATACTGGCAGGCACATGTGGCACCTCATGTGTGATGGTGGACTGATTTTCTAGGCGAGTGTGGTTGTGGCTTTTCGGGGTCATCGCTGCAGTCAGATGGGCAACGTCTGCATTCAATGAATACTTCTTGCCTATGCATAGATGCTAATAGACCCGATTCAGGCGGAAAACTCCCGATTTGTGAAGCAGAAAATGACTTTATTTACTCTGTCTCCTGCCTGGAATTGTTGCTGACTCAATACATGTGACAGGGGGTTGTTAGAAATGGGGACTTTGGTTGGCAGTCAGGTTACCCCCTGTCCAAGCAAGGACCCTAACTCTAGACAGGGTAAAGGAGAACCACCCTTAGCTAACCCCCGCTCACCCTCTTGGTAGCTTGGTACGAGCAGGCAGGCATAAGTTCAGAGTCTAGGTGTAAAGTATTTGTACCAACACACACAGTAACTCAGTGAAAACACTACAAAATGACACAACACAGGTTTAAAAAATAGGTAATATTTATCTAAACTAAACAAAACCAAAATGACAAAAATCCACCATACACAAGTCAAGTTATGAATTCAAAAGCAAAAAGAGTCTTAAATCCTTTAGAAAACAGTGCTAACACTGTCAGCGTGAAAAAGTACCTGGGTTGTGTCGAAATAACACCGCACGGGTGAGTGTGCGTCGGAAAATGCCAGCAATGTGTCGATTTCTCACTCGCAAGTGAGACTGTGCGTCGTTCCTCCTCCGGTCGGGTCAGCGTGCGTCCTTTTTCCTCTCTGCCGGAGAGTGATTCATCGATCCGGACAGGCACCTCGGGTCCGGGCAGACTTTGTGTTGTTTTTTCGCGCCCAGGGGTGTTGCGTTGAGAATCTAGCCGCATGGTATCAGAAAACCCCACTGTGTGGGTTGCAACGTTATCAGCCTCCGTCAGCGAGTGTTGCGTGTTGTTTCTCCAGCCGTATTGCGTTAATATTCCAGCCGCAATGCAGATAGAGCATAGATTTCAGCTGCGAAGCCGGCGGCGTGTCTTTTCTCAGCCGCGTCTCGGAAGTTGCATCAAAATGTTCCCCGCAGGCGGTCTGCGAATGGATTTTCAGCCTTGGTCACCTTTCAAGGGCACAGGAACTGAATGGGGCACCACTTGGCAGGGCAGGAGTCTCAGCAGAGAGTCCAGGTGCTGTCAGGGGAAGTCTTTGAAGGTCCTGAGACTTCAACAACAGGAGGCAAGCTCAGGTCAAGCCCTTGGAGATTTCTTCACAAGCAGGAATGCACAACAAAGTCCAGTCTTTGGGGAAACATCCTTTTTTACTACTTTTTTTTTCCGAAAGTCGTGGTTAACGAAAGCGCAACAACGCTTTTTTTAACCACGACTCCAGTTTTTTGTGCCTTAACTACGTATGTTCTGAACAACGAACATGCGTGGTTAAGGTACAAAGAAGGGAGTTGGCGAAGGTAAGTGGTGGGTTTAGGTTTTGGGAAGGGGTGGGGGGTCAGGGGGTTTTAGGTTTTGGGGTGGGGTTGGGGGGGTGGGGCGTTTTTGGTTTTTGGGAGTGGGTGGGGGGTCAGGGGGTTTTAAGTTTTAGGGTGGGGTGGGGCGTTTTTGGTTTTGGGGAGTGGGTGGGGGGTCAGGGGGTTTTAGGTTTTGGGGTGGGGTTGGGGGGTGGGGCATTTTTGGTTTTGGGGAGTGGGTGGGGGGTCAGGGGGTTTTAGGTTTTGGGGTGGGGTTGGGGGGGTGGGGCGTTTTTGGTTTTGGGGAGTGGGTGGGGGTCAGGGGGTTTTAGGTTTTAGGGTGGGGTTAGGGGGGTGGGTTTTTTTTGGTTTTGGGGAGTGGGTGGGGGGTCAGGGGGATTTAGGGTGGGGTTAGGGGGGGGTGGGGTAAGGGATGTAGGGTGAATGGTGCCTATTGCTAATGATTTTATCAGGAATGCCTTTACAACGAAATATCGTTGTTAAGGCATTTGTGGTAAAATCATTAGTAGTAGCAACGAGGTCGGTGTTCCGACCTCGTTGTTAAGGCAGTAGTTGTTTTTTTAATTTGTTGTTTCGTCGTACAATCCAGTCTTTGTCCTCTTTCACAGGCCGAAGCAGCAACTGCAGGATAGCTCCACAAAGCATAGTCACAGGCAGGGCTTCACTTCTCCTCAGCTTTTTAGCTCTTCTCCTTGGCAGAGGTTCCTCTTGATTTCCAGAAGTGATCTAATGTTCGGGGGTTTGGGTGCTCTTCTTATACCCATTTCTGCTTTTAAAGAAGGCCTACTTCAAAGGAAAGTCTCTCTTGTTTGGGAGATCCTGCCTTGCCCAGGCCAGGCCCCAGACACACACCAGAGGGTTGGAGACTGCATTATGTGAGGGCAGGCACAGCCCTTTCAGGTGTGAGTGACCACTCCTCCCTCCTAAAACGGCTCATCAGGATATGCAGGCTATACCCCGGCTCCACTTGTGTCACTGTCTAGGGAGGGGTGCAAACAGCCCAACTGTCAAACCAACCCAGACAGTGAATCCACAAACAGGCAGAGTCACAGAATGTTTTAATCAAGAAAATGCCTACTTTCTAAAAGTGGCATTTCCAAACACACAATCTCAAAACCAACTTTACTAAAAGATGTATTTTTAAATTGTGAGTTCAGAGACCCCAAACTCAAGATGTCCATCTGCTCTCAAAGGGAATCTACACGTTAATCATATTTAAAGGCAGCCCCCATGTTAACCTATGAGAGAGATAGTCCTTGCAACAGTGAAAAACGAATTTGGCAGTATTTTACTGTCACGACTTATAAAATACATTAGTATATGTCCTACCTTAAACATACACTGCACCCTACCCATGGGGCTACAAAGGGCCTACCTTAGGCCTACCTTAGGGGTGTCTTACATGTGAGAAAAGGGAAGGTTTAGGCCTTGCAAGTGGGTACACTTGCCAAGTCGAATTGGCAGTTTAAAACTTCACACACAGGTACTGCAGTGGCAGGTCTGAACCATGTTTACAGGGCTACTAATGTGGGTGGCACAACCAGTGCTGCAGGCCCACTAGTAGCATTTGATCTACAGGCCCTGGGCACCTCTAGTGCACTGTACTAGGGACTTACCAGTAAATCAAATATGCGAATCATGGAAAACCAATAACACATACATTTTACATAGGAACACTTGCACTTTAGCACTGGATAGCAGTGGTAAAGTGCCCAGAATAACAAAAACAGAGTCCAGCACACATTAAGAACCTGGGAAACTGAGGCAAAAAGTTAGGGGAGACCACGCCAAGGATGCTGAGTCTAACGGGGGAATACATTCTCATGATTTTTTTTAATGCACCAGCTTGTGCTACTAAAATATTGGCGTGTATGTGGTTGTGCCCGGGGATTGTGTAGTGTTTGAGGAAACTGCACCTTCATACAACCTGTGAGGTCACACGTTGCAGCAGTGTTGGCCTGTCACTGTGCAGAGTAGTAGGCCAAGTACTGGAGCCTAGGAGTGAAGCTGGCAGCTGGAGGTGACCAGCGAGAGAGGACTGCTTCATGTGGGGCAATCTTTTCATTAAGGGGGGTGTGGTAATTAATTAAAGTCTTCAATGCTGGATAACCTTAGAGTGGTTTAATGTAACAGAGAAGAAACCCCATACTACAGTCATGCCAGGCACAGCAAGCAAATGACACGTGATTCAAAACATAGAAGCCAAGTATGTCACCATAGAATGTGATTATGTCACAAAGAGACCTACAACCTCAGTCTGGCTAAAGCTGCCTAAACATATTACAACACATCTCCCTACCTTGGGAATAAAATTACCATATGCAGTAAAAGCACATACCAACACATACAACACTATACAACCATGGACAAACAAACAACCACAGAACAGTACACAAATCAAACAGAAAATATGCATGAGAACACAATTATCAAATTCAATATAACACTCTCATAAAGTAAACTACAACATACATTAACTCAGTGGTTCCTAAACTGTTTTGAGCAGCGGCTCTCTTGACCTATTGGCACTTGGTTGCGGCTCCCCACTTTGTTACTTTTTTTGGGTGAGTTGGGGGTTGTAAGCCCAGGCACTGCGGTACTTGCATTTTATTCTCCCCCAAAAAATTGTTATGAAGCAGATGAATGTATTATATTCATAGATGTAGCAAAATAAAAATATAACTGTTGTTTAATTAAAAAAAAACTTTAATTGATTCAGACAGAAACAGTACTCTTCAGCACTGTGGTCTGTATATGTATTTTTTTTAAACAGTTTTTTGTTTTATAAAAATGTCTCTAGCATATGGAGCTCTCCTACAGGTCATTTTAGTTGTTAAGGAGCCACTTTTGATATATAAGAATGCTGATCCACTAATTTTATAAGCCATTTGTCCACAATAGTAAGGTGTTGGTGTTCTACATATACTTAGTATTTCCTCTTATACCACTTCTTGTGTAGGTGTCAAGTATGTTAATTAGTTCTCACTCTTACAGTTTGAGAGTTCTGCATCTGCTCGTTGCAGGTCGCACTTTCTTAAAAAATTGTGGGTTACTGTATGCAAGAATAATTAGAAATTCACTCGGCCCTCAAGTGCAAAAATTTCCGGAACTTTGACATAAAGAACAAATGATTTCTATTTGCTACAATTTTTGAAGGTTGTAAGGAAGCACTTGGAGGCCAAGCCCCAGGTGAACTGCTGCTGAGGATATTGTCACTCTCAGATCATAATTAACCACAGACAGTGATCCAATCCAACCTTTCAAATTAAACCTTAAATGCAACAGACTTCTCAAAATGCACACACAGCTTTTAGCTAATCATTCACATGAGTCATTCACAAAAAGGAGACAATTAAGAATAACAAGATATTTCTTCATCAATTTCATGCACTCCTGACTTTCAATGAACTCTGTTATTGGTTCCGTAACTTGTACTAAGATTTAAATGGCCTTCTTTTTGTGTGTGTTTATATCTTTACATTGCTCATAGTTTGTGTTAATATCTGACACATTGGAGCAATTCATGTGCTATTTAGCATGTCGTATTGCCATTTAGTGGTACTAGAGAGAGTTTCATCTTAATGTTTTAGCAAAATATAATTTAGAAAGCCAGCTTGAAAAATGCAAGAAAGTGCACAAGGAATATCGAGGCATTACGTTGCAGCACCCCTGGCTAGTTTTGGAGGTGCAACAGGGTGCTGCAGCCACAGATTGGGAACCACTGCCTTAACTGCATACACAGTCTAAAAATCCTGGAATCCTCCTTGTCCTCACCTCCCATCTACCTATTGAATCACCTCCTCTACTCAGAATACCTATGGTTTCCTGAAACTTCCTCCCTTCTTGCCTCGTTGTGAATTCACTGTCATTCATCAATTACCAAAGAGAACATGGACTTTCATTATTCACTAACCTCTTTTCCACGCTTCCTTATTTTTGGTACTGGGCCACCCTTCCAGGTTTGCCCATTTTCCAGTTTGGCCCAATTATCACCAACAGCCTTGACCTTGTAAGGCCCCTGAAACTTAGTCAAACAGCCTTGACCCAGTCCCCTACACCAATAAGTCATTTCTGCAAATGTTCTTTTGGGATCCCCCTTTTTTCACTAAGGCTTCCTGACTCATCCCAGACGTATCTAATTTAATTCATAGTTGTCTACCCTGCATCATCTGAAATGGGGTTCTACCTGTATAGGCATTGGCTGTGGTGTGATAGGCCCAAAGCATGTCTTTGACCTCATCCTGCACAAACAACCCTGCACTGCACAGCAGAAAGAAGAACACACGTGCCTTACATCAAGGGTGTCCAAAAAACTTTTCAGCTGTTACAAAGTCAGTAGAATACCATTGTATTCGAGTAAAACAGATGGTATACCCTCCCTTCTAAACACCTCACTTAATACACCAATGGTTGAGGTAGTAGTAACAAACTTCATAAATACCAGCTCCACCCATTCTGATTTTGCACAAACTAACACCGCAGCAAACCTGTCATGGTCATAGGAGGAATGCAAAAGGATTGATAAATGTAAACGCACCTTCTCCCACACTTCCTGAGCTTCTGACATGTTGTTCCCTTTGCAAATTTCCTAAACCCGCCCTCAAATGCTTTTTAGAATCTTTGCAAATTTCAGGCTTCTCCACCCACTCTTGCACTTAATTGACCTTGAGGAACCACCAAATCTTTTCTTTAACTCTCTTAATGATTAACCACTGAAGAAGATGCCCCTCGTGTTCTAAATTAATTAGGATAGGTTTGACTGCATTAGGTGGCACAACATTTTCCCCTCTCATTAACAACCCATCATTTTGAACTGATAATTCATCATCTACCTTGAGAGACAGTGAATATACTCTCCCTCCTCACCATTCCTCTAACCAACTTCACAACACATTTGAGGGTATCATCCTGCTCCATTGTTTTGATCCCATCCTCCTTGGAGATTGAGTGCCTGATTTAGAGTTTGGCAGATAGGGTTACTCTGTTCGCCATATTACAATTCCATTATATCTGTCACTTTTGTGATGGAGTAACCTGTCCGCCAAACTCTGAATCAGGCCCTGAATTATTTAACCCTTCTGTAGCGTCCTAAGGCATCAAGACTAGCCATCATTTCTTCTGTTGCTAACTCACTCCGTTCTGGAACTTGGACAGGCAATCTAGATAGTCAGTCAGCCACATTCATTTTCCACCCTGGGACATACTCCACATTACCTTCATACCCCAGTAATGTGACTTCCAATCTTGCTGGCCTCCCTGAAGAATAAATTTTACCTCTGGGTCCCAAAACTTGGAGAAGAGGCTTGTGATCTGTCCTCAGAAGCAACAAGTTTCCTATAAATACACCTTGAAAAAACTAGTTGCTCAGGCTGCTGCCTCAATGCCTCACGTTTAATGAAAGAATAATTCTGTTTCGCATCTGTCAGTTACCATGAAACTAAATCTAATTTATTTTTCCATCTTGCCATGCATTTGCATTAACACTGCCCCTAAACCAACCACACTTGCCTCTACTGTGACCATGGTCTTCAAATTACTCTGATACGGTGCCAGCACCCCAGCATGTGCAATGAATGGTGTCAGTGAAAAAGCTGTCTGTTCTTGCTAACCCATATGAACTTCTTACCCTTCTGCAGTAACACTCTCAGTGGCTCAATGTTTTATGAGCGAAATCATGGAAAAATTTGGAGTAATACTCACTAAGCCCATAAATGACCTAATGTGTCTCCGTTATTTGGGACCTGGGCATTTACTATTTCACTCACCAAATCGAGTTTGTGCTTAACTCCCTCACTTGAGATAAGGTATCCCAAGTATTCTACCTCTTGCATAAGGAACCTTCAATTGTATTTACGCAATGTTAAGCCTGACCCTTCAACCCAAGTTAACATCTCGCTCAAAACCTTGTTGTGTTCCTCAACATCCCATCCAATCACCAGAATTTCATCCTGAAAAATAACGACCTTACTGAGACCAGACAAAAGTTTAGTTTTCAACTGCTGGAAAACACTTGCAGCTGAACACAACCCAAACAGAAGTCTGCAGAACTGAAATTTGCCCTCAAACATTACATAAGATGTTTGGAGCACGAATGGAGTTTTAGCTAGTGGTATGCACTCCTCAAGTCCAGTTTTGAAAAATACTTTCCCCCGGACAAAATAAGGATTAGTTAATTTATATTAGGCAGGGGAAAACTGTCTATCACCACGTTCTCATTGAGGCTGCGAGGGTTGACACAAAATCTGAGGGATCCATCAAATTTATTTGCAATGATCACTGGAGACAGCCACTCAGCTGCCTCTACTTTTTCTATCAGTTTATCTTTCAATAAATGTTGTATTGTTTCCTTTACTTTATCTTCTTGGCAACATGTTTAAAAGGAATGTTTTCAATTTGATCTCATGTACATAGTCTTTGGCTTCTCCCAACCTGTTCTCGAAGACTCCCTCATGTTGGAATAAGATGTCCTTCAAGTCATTTGCATCAGTGACCATTATTTGGTTATCCGCCCTCCGGTTTTCCATAATATTTAGGTCATATTTATGTGACCCTCCCAGAATCGGATGACCATCAGGCGATAGACCTTTCCTATTGTCTGCTATGCATCAAATTTGATATGTTAAGTCATCCTGTATCAGCCCCTTGGTATCCTTTCAGAATATCAGTGGACACCAACTGCCATCTAGCTCATGTAACGTCAAACCACTTTTTTGGGATTATAGTGCAGAAGGAAATAGTATCCATTATCAATGACACCATCTTCCAGTTGGCCTCAAAGTTTGCTTTTGGGCATGTTCTCCTCTTTTGAAATCAATACTTGCCAGTTTACTTTCATCCTGTATCAGGAGTAATCTTTATTCCAGTTCCTCCTTATCTTTCTTCTCTTTGACTTTACACTTGCATGCAAAATGCCCCTTCATGCCGCACTTGAGGCAATAATTACCCAAAGCAAAACACTGCTTGGAGTCTGCCAGATGATAGTTGCAGCCACACCTGTGTCAGACTCAAGACAAAGTCTTCCCTTGAGTACTCAATGGTAAAGAAACTCATGTGTTACTACTTTTTGTAGAGCTGCCGCCTGATGATTGGAGTTTGTTCTTCACTCTATACACGTGTTCACGTTTGTCAGCCAACACCGCTATATCAGTGACTTTGTTATCCAGACCTGCATTTTTCATCTCACGCATGCACTTTTCAGATTCCTCAACCACCTTAGTGATAGCTATAGCATCTTTCAATGTGGGATTGCTAACAACCCACAATCTCTCTTGTATGTTTTTGGTGTTACACTGGACAATCCGTTGATTCCTTATCATTTTCTCCTTCATTTGTACAAATTGACACTTCACTAACAACTCTCTGAATCTAGCCACAAAGTCATCAATAGATGCAGCTGATCATTGAGGCTGTGAATAGAATTTGTGGCTGTGCATCACCATATTCACTTGCTTAGAAAACCTAGTTTGTAGTCATAGTGCAGTTTCTTTATATATACCTTCATTTTCATTCTCTTGAGCATATCTTATGGATGGAAAATAACTGAATCTGTACTGGCCTTCTCTACCCAATATGCCCAAGCCAGTCCTCCCATTCTATAGGAGGATCTTCTGGTAGCAACAAGAAAGAAAGAGGTGTTACAATAAAGTTGCCTATATTCATTGCACAGTATTCGTTAATATAGTGATATTCTATTCCTACCACTGGTTCGCAGTGCAGGTTGAATAAATAGTACAGAGGTGTGCAGTTGGTGCAAATAGTATTTCAACCAATGAGATGTGTATGTGTTGTTGGCCAATCACTGTTCAGTGCTTTGCTCCTCCTTCAATCATACACCCCGGAGAATGGAAAGCAGAAACACAAAGGAGCCAGAAGAAATCATACACAGCGATGTTACAGATGTCACTGTATGTGAGTCCTCCTTCAATCATACACTACAGGCAAAGGAATGCAGAAACATGAAGGAGCTCAAAAAACGGTTCAAGTGTGAGTGTGCTATGCAGATTGTGAAGCTCGTTACACATTCCCTGATGACAGGGGCCTACAAGAGTGCACAGGCCTTCTTTATTGAGGTGTGGCATCGCTATGGGGCTTTCAAAGCTTCACACTAGTGCGTGATGTGAATGCACTGGCTTGACTCGTGCACAGATTCTGAAGAGTGGTGTCACAGCAAGTGCCTGGAATGTCTCAACCTTGCAGATGGTGTGACTGCACGACCTTGCTTTTTGCTGCCTGCTGTCGCACCCATGGGGTGAAATTATCCAAATTTAGTAATTTTAACAATGCTCAGCAGCAGTACCTGAAATATTACGATGGGTCAATTCTGCTACCGCCTACCACAAAAACAGTTTAAATAATTTTGATCTCAGTTGTGCAGGCAGAGGTTATGGTGTGAAGGAGAAACATTTGTATTTTATCAGGAGATGACTAATGGTAGTCTGTCTGTCTCTAGAGTAGACAGTTGATAAGCAGCCTCTGTCAGTGTCTGTCTCGCTGTCTCTTGTCACTTCACATGGTTCCTGGTTGGAGTTTCTGTTATCTCTACAACCCTCTCATGCCTGGCAGGATTGTATCCAAACTTCTGGTAATAAATGAAAGTCATCAACGCTGGATAACCTTAGGAATGATTGAATGTAACAGAGAAGAAACCCCACACTGCAGTCATGCCAGGCACAGCTAGCAACTGACCTGCGTGATTCAAAACATAGAACCCAAGTATGTCACCATAGAATGTAATTATGTCATAAAGAGACCTACAGCGTCAGTCTGGTTGAAGCTTCCTAAACATTGTATAACAGAGGGCACATTAAGAGCTCAGGAGTTGGCCCAGGCCTTTAACAGTGAGGCGGTCCTGCAGGGGACCAACCAGAGTTGTATGGGAGTAGGAGCACCTATGTACTGCCACTGCTGGAGACCCACTGAGATAGTGAACCTAACCCACACAAGGCAAGTACTGGTGGGGTGTCAGTGGCCCTTGGGAAACAAGCACAGTTGATATGGATATTGAGTATGCTACAACCGTTAGAAGTTACAATAGGATGTGCTGTTGCAAAGGGCCCGAGTGCTGTGCAAATGGAATTGTGAGTGGGGGAAATTATATGTAACACCTCTGGCTATGGAAAAACAGTGACGCTGAATATATAACTCTGCACTGATTGGAGACTACAGGAGTGTAAATTAGATACCAGGTTGAGTGTGTTTATCTGATAGTCTGGCATTGTGATCCTACTAGGCAAATCAACAGACAGGTTCAAAGCTACAGGGAGCCCTGGAGGGGCAGTGACATGTTTTAAAGAGTGCCTATTTATGCATTGAAATGATCTTTATTCTGGCCTGTACTATTAAGCAAACCTGGCTGTCATGCTTAACTAATTAATCTGCTCAAATAATTAATGTCCAAGGGTTGTATGTCTGACTAACAGAGACAAAGTAAGATGGGGAAAAATGCTGATAAATTTGCAATTTGACACAGGACAGAGAGCGGGGTTTTCCGAAAATCCAACGCAGCCTCCCACTGACCTTTTTACCATAAGGTAGCTGAATTGCTCAAACCAATTACGGAAACCCTGCAGTCTGTTGAATCTAACATAGACGATCTCACTCGATAGATGGATCATCCTAAGAAATGTCTTGATAAACACGACACTAAATTAACTGAGGTCCTATCAAGGGTATCAGAGACTGAAGATGCAACAGGTAGCTTAGAAAATACTTTAGCTGCCCTTTCAAAAGAATAAAGTTAGTTGAGGATAAAAATGAAGAATTAGAGGGAAGATCACTGTTAAATGATGTTAAAATTATTGGCACATGTTAAGCCTCTATCTTTGGCATATTTTCCTCCCTAACTTTTGGTCTTCAGACCTCCTGGTTTGCAAACCTAATTGTTGCTGCCCTGGGCACTCTGCACACCTTAACACTGCTAATCAGTGCTAAAGTGCTCTTGCTCTCTCCTTTAAAAATGGTAGAATTGGCATATACCCAATTGGCATATTTCATTTACCTGTAAGCCTTAGTAAAGTGTCATTACCTGTGTCCAGTCCCTGTAGATTAAATGCTACTAGTGGGCCTGCAGCACTGACTGTGCCACCCAGTTATATAGCCTTGCAAACATTTCCCAGGCCTGCCATTACAAACCGTGTGAGTAGTTTTAATCAGCCATTTCAACCTAGCAAAATAAACCTTTTGCCAGGCTCAAACCTTCCTTTTTAATACAGATATGTTACCATGGGGTAGGCCCTGGACAGCCCAGAGGGCAGGGTGCTGAATATTTAAAAAAATAGGACATGTGCTTTTGTTTTTTTACATGTCCTGGCAGTGAAAAACACTTAAACCTGTTTTCCCATAGGATAGCATTGGAGTTGTCTTAGTACATTTTGTAAGTGTAATTTCCAAATTGAAAGAGATATCTTGTTCATGTTTGGTGTCTCTAGAATCCTAATTTAAAATCCAAACTTTGGATTTTAAATTATAATTTTGAACATGACACTTTTACAAATAAGTCATTTTTTGCCTTAGCCATTTGGTGCCTGCAACTGAGGTTACTCTTGACAAAGGCTCACACCGCGGTTAATCAACAACCCAATTTCTTACAGCATTGCTGAATTGGAGTAATCCTCAAAAATTGAAAGTTTTGTGGAAAAGTTACTTAAATCCCTTTTTAGGTGTGAGGCATTTTCAGAAGTCTTCATTGTTGGAAGAGTGGGTAGATCATTGACACCTCGACCCAAGCAAGGTCAAAGCTAGATGCAAATATAGCTTGGCTACTTAACTATTAACTATAAACACAGAGCTACCATTTTACGACCTAATAGGGCACAATCAGATCTGCAATACAATGTATCTCCCTTTGTATTCCTCCAGGACTTCAATCTACTTACACAGAAAGCCATGAGATCCTTTCTGGAGGCTAAGAAACAGCTACACAAATAAAGTATGAACTATATTCTGTTCTTTTCGGGTCACATAAAGAATTGAACACAATGGAAAAAGTATTTTTTTCACAAGACTGGAGGCAATACTGAACTTATTAGAAGACCATTTTGAACCCTGCGCAAGACTGGGTTCGGGATTTGACAGCACAGGTTCGACTCACGAATGACGGTAATGCCCTTCAGTAGGCAGTGACAATGACTAAGTACTATATGCTTGATACTATATGCTTGATGTCCGCTTAACACAATCGGTTGTCAGTGTTGGTGGGAAAATGTTACCTTCAATGTAATGACAGTTCCCATTTATGTATATTATGGAACTGGGATTGTTGCCATTGATGCTTTCTCAAGGTGGAGCAGACATATTGTGAATATGACAGGAGACATATTGCATGTATAAACTTGAATAACAATCTTGACTACTCTAGATTGTTCTGATGCAAGTTTTTAATAGGGCTCTAGATAGAGTATCAAGCAGTAATAGAGTTAATGCACATCCCAGGCCAGCTGTGTGCTCTGTGGCACCCCGGGCCAGATTTACTAAAAGTAGTGCAGTACGGTGCTGCAGCAAAATTTACAGCAATGAACCATTTTAGAAATGCAGGGATGTGTTGTATTTATTGAAATACAGCACACCTCTGTGTGGATGGGTAACAGCGTTGAGGGGAGTGATTGTTTATGTGCAGGAAGGTGTCCCTTCCTGCTCATAAACAATCTACAATGGTGAATTTGCACTTCTATGTATGCTGCAGAATGCAGCACATATAGAAGTACTAAATCGTCATTGTTGAATGATTGTCTATGTGCAATGATGGTACACCTTCATGCACATAAACAATCATTCATGGCCATTTGTTCTTTCTATGTGTCCTGCAGAATACAGCACACATAGAAAAAGCAAAAACAAGGAGAAATAAAATTATTCCTCATCGTTGTGCCATGCTAACACCAGCACGTTAGTTTTTAGCCTTGCCACAGATATACACCTTCTTGTAGATCTGTAGCCGCGTTAAAAGCAATGAGTTTTGCGGTGGTACGCCCACAGCAACACCCATTGCATGCCTCACTGACACAGAAAACTGTGTTGGGGGCTCACATTTACAAGGTGACGTTAAGCCACAAAAAAGTGGCTTAGAACCTCCATGTAAATGTGGCCTCCTGAGAGTCACTAAAAGTGGTTCTCCAGGGGCGTAGGGCCTTGTAAATCTGGCCCCCTGTGCGTGGAAAGCAATAGTGGTGAGTATGAGTATCACTGCTTGGGGTCTTTTTGAAAGCTGGGTTAGGGTGTGACTGTTCTTCAGCTTTTGGGGCTGCTGTAGGAGGATGGAGGATTGGAAGGAGCTGGAGTTAACTGCACTGTTTAGGCTTATGTTTATGGACAAACCCTCAGTGTAGTGTTTCTGATATGTGGTCACAACACGGACATGCCAGAGGTTTGTAAATTTACCCATATTATGAGGAGGAGGAGTAATTTTAACTTCATCCTCTCTACTCAGTATGACACATCCTTTGACATTCACAGACCACTAACACAATAAAGTGCAGACTTACACAAGGTAAAGCAGTTTTATGACCTTGTGGATGTGTGCACAAGCACATTACAGAAGCTGTCTTTAGGTGCTACTCAGTCTGTTAGACTTGGCATCCATGGCGTGTTCTACCCTAACTTTTTGCCTCTGCTTCCAAGGTTGTTGATGTGTGCTGGGCTCTCTTTTTGCAGTTTTTTTATACTCTGGGCACTTTACAAGTGCTAAAGTGCAAGTGCTCCTACGTAAAATGTATGTGTGATTGGCTTATCCATGATTGGCATATTTGATTTACTAGTAGGTCCCTAGTAAAGTGCACTAAAGGTGCCCAGGGCCTGTAAATCAAATGTTACTAGTGGGCCTGCAGCACTGGTTGTGCCACCCATGAGTAGCCCTGTAAACATGAATCAGACCTGCCACTGCAGTGTCTGTGTGTGCAGTTTTAAGCTGCCAATTCGACTTGCAAGTGTACCCACTTGCCAGGCTTAAACCTTCCCTTTTTAAACATGTGAGGCACCCCTAAGGTAGGCCCTAGGTAGCCTCATGGGTAGGGTGCAGTGTATGTTAAAGGTAGGACATGTACTGATGTGTGTTACATGCCCTAACATTGAGATACTGCTAATTTCAGTCTTCACTGTAGCAAGGCCTATCTCTTTCATAGGTTAACACAGGGGTTGCCTTCAAGTAACTTTAAAGTGCAGAGTCCCTTTGAGAGCAGATAGAAATATGGAATTTGGGTCTCTGAACTCACAATTTAAAAACACTTCTTTTAGTGAAGTTGTTTTTTAGATTGTTTGTGTGAAAATGCCACTTTCAGAAAGTAGGCATTTTCATGCCTAACCATTGTGTGACTCTGCCTGTTTGTGGATTCCCTGTCTGGGTCAGTCTGACAGTTGGGCTACTTGTGAATTTCCTCTACACAGGGAGACAAAGGGAGCTGGGGTGTAACCTGTATATCCTGATGAGCCATCTGTGCTAGAGTGGAGAGAGGAGTGGTCACTTATACCTGAAAAGGCTGTGCCTGCCCTCTCACAATGCAGACTACAACCTCCTAGTGTGTGTGTCTGGGGCCTGGCCTGGGCAAGGTAGGATCTTGTGATCAACAGAGACTTTCCTTTGAAGTTTGCCTACTTTAAAGGCAGAAAGGGGTATAAGTAGTGGACCCAGAACCCCAGACTTTAGATTTTCTTTAAGATGATTGTACGACGAAACAACGACTTCAAAAACAACTACTGCCTTAACAACGAGGTCGGAACACCGACCTCGTTGCTACTACTAATGATTTTACCACGAATGCCTTAACAACGATATTTCGTTGTAAAGGCATTCCTGGTAAAAGCATTAGTAATAGGCACCATTCACCCTACATCCCTCACCCCACCCCCCCAACCCCACCCCAAAACCTAAAACCCCCTGACCCCCCACCCTCTCCCCAAAACCAAAAACGCCCCACCCCCCAACCCCACCCCAAAACCTAAAACCCCCTGACCCCCCCTCCCACTCCCCAAAACCAAAAATGCCCCACCCCCCAACCCCACAACCTAAAACCCCCTAACCCCCACCCACTCCCCAAAACCAAAAACGCCCCACCCCCCAACCCCACCCCAAAACCTATAACCCCCTAACCTCCCACCCCCTCCCCAAAACCAAAAACGCCCCACCCCCCAACCCCACCCCAAAACCTAAAACCCCCTGACCCCCCACCCCCTCCCAAAACCAAAAACGCCCCACCCCAAAACCTAAAACCCCCTAACCGCCACCCCCTCCCCAAAACCAAAAACGCCCCACCCCCCAACCCCACCCCAAAACCTAAAACCCCCTGACCCCCCACCCCCTCCCCAAAACCAAAAACGCCCCACCCCCAACCCCACCCCAAAACCTAAAACCCCCTGACCCCCCACCCCCTCCCCAAAACCAAAAACGCCCCACCCCCCAACCCCACCCCAAACCTAAAACCCCCTAACCCCCTAACCCCCCACCCCCTCCCCAAAACCAAAAACACCCCACCCCGCCACCCCCTCCCCAAAACCTAAACCCACCACTTACCTTCGCCAACTCCCTTCTTTGTACCTTAACCACGCATGTTCGTTGTTCAGAACATACGTAGTTAAGGCACAAAAAACCGGAGTCGTGGTTAAAAAAAGCGTTGTTGCGCTTTCGTTAACCACGACTTTCGGAAAACAAAAGTTGTAAAAAAGGATGTTTCCCCTTCAAGATCACTTCCAGATTCAAGAGGAACCACTGCCAATGAGAAGAGCATAAGAGCTGAGGAGAAGTGTTGCCTCTGTCTGTGACTGGGCTTTGTTGGGCTATCCTGCTGCTTCTGGCTGTGAAAGGGGACAAAGACTGGACTTTGTTGTATATTCCTGCTTGAGAAGAATCTCCAAGGGCTTGGACTGAGCTTGCCCCCTGTTCTAAAGTTTCAGGGCCATCAAGGACTTCCTCTGCCAGCACCTGGGCTCTCTGCTGTGACTCCTGCCATGACACGTGGTGCCTAATCCAGTCCCTGGACCCTTGAAAGGAGAAGCTGGTGGAAAATCAAGAAGATCAAAGAAAACCGACTTCGGACAACTTCGGACCAACGCTGCTGCCGAATCCCGTGACACCGCCTGCAAGTGAAACCGTGGCCCTTGCTGGAGTGCAACAACCTTTCAGGCCCGACATTGCTGCAGCCTCGCAGAAGTCTGCGACTCCGTAGAAGTCGCCACACCACGCCATGACTGCCACACATTGACTCCACCGGAAGTGCGTGGATCCAATGTTTCACAGCGACACTGCCTCATCTCCACCCCACTGCAGCAACAACCCGACACCTCTTTGTAACGCCGCCACTCCTTCTTTCTGCAGCACCGGAACCAACACTGTCTCAGATCCAGTGACGCTGCGATCCCCGACCCCATGCACCGGCTTGTTCCCTCATTTTCACAAAGTACTGTACCTGGGCGTCCGTGTGACTCCGTGAACTGCGCCATTGGCATTGTATTGTTGGGAACGACTCCGTCACGATGCCGTGATTTCACCTAATCGAAGCACCTGGGTTTCTAAGTGCTATTATTGTATTTAATCCTTAAAAATTCATAACTTGACTTGTGTATGTTGGATTTTTGTCGTTTTGGTCTTGTTTATTTAGATAAAATATTTACCAATTTTCTAAACCTGTGTTGTGTCATTTTGTAGTGGTTCACTGTATTACTGTGTGTGGTGGTACAAATCATTAACACATTGTCTCTGAGTTAAGCCTGCCTGCTTGTGCCAAGCTACTAAGAGGGTGAGCTGGGGTTAACTGTTGAGATTCTCCTTTACCCTGAATAGAGGGAAGGTCCTTGTTTCGACAGGGGGCAACCTGACTGCCAACCAAAGACCCCATTTATAGCATTGGTGCGCAGAGGTGAGGACTGGACTTGTATTTGTACTTGATATACAGTGATTAAGTGTACACTACTATTTCCAGGGCAGACCATTACATGACCACATACTACTTGGTTTTGCTTTTTCTCTTTTTGGACTTCATCTGCTTCCATTACTTTTGATTTTTGAACTTCTCATTCGGAACTCTTGGTTCTGCCTTGGCACTTTGCACTTTTTTGATTTGCCATCATGTCTCAATCTGGAGATACACCAGCTGGAGCTGTTTTTGATTTGGAGAAGCTGGAGGTTCATACAGTTGCTCAAATTAAGCAGTTCAGTAAGGATCTTGCCTGCCCTATTAGGAGCTTCGCCAGGAAAGAGGAGCTGCAAAAAACACTGAGGGCCTGGGTGACAGCGAAGGAGGCTGGGGGGCACACAGAGGGGGATGAGGAGGTGCAGAGTGTCCATAATGTGGTAATAGATGTACGTGTTATGCCTGGGAAGAGGGTCTTCAGGGCAGGTAGCAGTGTGTCATCCAAGGGTCTGACTCCAGAAGAGTTGCAGAACAGACAGTCAGAGAGGGTTCACCATTTGGAGTTAGAGAAGTTCAGGATGAATATGGAGAGGGAAATGGAAAAGAGGAGGCTGGCCATAGAAGAGAAGAAGCTGTTCATGAGCTTAGTTTGAGGGAACTAGATTAGAGGAGCCAGTCTAGCAGAGATGGTGGCAGCAGTACCACTGTGCATCCTGAGAGTAGGGTGCACATTCCAAAGGACCCTATTGAAGGATTATAAGAGTGAGGATGACATATACCTGCGGTTTAAGGGGTATGAGTCTGCTCTCCACATGAATCTGGTCCCTGAAGTGCATTGTGGGGTGGGTCTGTGGAAGCACTTTGAGGTAGAGGGGAGGGATACTCTGACATCCTTAGGGGATCCTCAGGGACTCACTTACTCTATCATGAAGGACACCCTACTCACAAGGTATGGTCTCACCTCTGAGCAGTATAATGACAAGTTTAGGTCCTACAAATAGAAGGAATACCAAACATGGTTGGAATGTGTTGACTCTTTTTGCAGGTCACTGGATGGTTGGATGAAGGGTAGTAAGGTGACAACATATGAGGGGCTTTACCATTTGATTGCTTGGGAGCACTTGTACAGTCTTTGTTTTACAGAGCTGTGCCAGCACCTCATTGACCTCAAGCTGACTGACCCCACGAAGCTTGCGCAGGAAGCAGACTGCTGGGAGAGCACCAAGGTCCAGAAGAGGTACGAGAGAGACCACACAAAGGGTGGCAAGGTCCCTTCGAGAATAAGGCGGGGTTAATGGTAAATAGTTCTCTAAAGGGCCCCAACCTTGTTCCCAGGGTAAGGATTCCTAGCCCCCCAGTGAGAAGGAGCTGTGGCTCTCCAAAGGGATACCTGCAGAGGGGGGTCCCCGCAAGTGTTATGCCTGTGACCAGGTGGGTTATGTGAGAGGGGATCCTAAATGTCCTATGGGGACACTGGCACCCACTGGTGCCTAGTCACAGGGTTTGGCCAGTGTAGCCCTTGGGGAGGAGTTAGTTCCAGGTGGGCAGGAGCCAGCTGAGAGGACCCTTGTCTCACTAGGGGACAATGAGATGGTCTAGAGAACCCAGGTGCCTGAAAACACTAAGATGTACAGGCAGTGGGTGACCATCAATGGACAGAGGGTGGAGGCTCTGAGAGAGAGACAAAGGAGCCAGTGTGACTACAGTGAGGAGTCACCTGGTGCTTGAAGAGCAGATAGATCACTGTGTACTTCACCAAGTAGTTGCAGTGGACAATTCAGAGCGCCTGTGCAGAGTGGCGCAGGTTCCCTTTGAATGGGGTAGGGGATCTCAGGTTCCTTGAAAGTAGCTGTGAGTCCATCCATGCCTGTAGATTGTTTACTTGTCAGTGACCCGGAGGATTCCCCTTGGAAGAAGGTGGAACACAGGCCACACTTGGAGATGTTGGGTCTGCCAGGGTGGTTGTGTGTCTACCCAATCAATGACAGCCCGTCAGGGTGGTCAGAAGCCCCTGGAGCCTAAAACAGTGGCCCAGGGATCCACCAAAAGGAGGAAGGACAAGGGGGCATGGGAAACTGGCCCTAGAAGTTCCCACTGTCCGGGAGGAGGCTAACCCCCGGAGCCTACAGGAGAACAGATGACTGAGCTGGGGGAGCTTCCTGAGCTGTCCCAGTGGCAGCAGGTAGAGGGGCCCACCAGGGAGGCATTCTGTGAGGCACGTATGCCCTAGTCTGGCGGGTCTGCGGCAGCAGGCTGAAGAACAGGTGGCTGGCAAGGAGCCAGGATCACAACTGATCTATTGGGAGGATGGCCTCCTATAGAGTGAGCCTAAGGTTGCTGAACCTGGGTCAGCCCCATGTGCTGGTGGTACCCCAGTGCTTCAGAGCATTCCTACTGGGCCTGGCTCATGATGTGCCTTTAGCTGGACATTTGGGGAAAGACAAGACCTTTGACAGGCTTGTCAGCCACTTTTACTGGCCCCTAATGCTCAGGCACTTAGATGCAGATGCACATTGTAGGCCTTGCCCAACTTGTCAGGCAAGTGGCAGGAGTGGGGGAAATGCAAGGCTCCCCTCCAACCTTTTCCTGTGGTTAGTACCCCCTTTTTAAGGGTTGGTATTGATATTGTGGGGCCTCTGGATCCCAAGACAGACATGGGCAACAGGTTCATCCTGGTCTTGGTGGACCATGCCACCTGGTACTTAGAAACTATTCCTCTGAGGTCAAACACCTCCCCTGTGGTGGGACGTGCTTTGGTGGGGGGTTTTACCCACATGGGGTTCCCCAAGGAAGTGGTATCTGATAGGGGTTCCAACTTCATATCTACTTATATGAAGTCTCTGTGGCAGAAGTGTGGGGTAATGTATAAGTTCACCACTCATCACCACCCCCAAAGCAATGGTCTGGTTGAAAGGTTCAACCGCACCTTGAAAGGCATGATCATGGGCCTGTCAGAGCCCTTGAGGTCAAAGTGGGATGTCCTCTTGCCATGACTTCTGTTCGCCTGATGGGAGGTGCCCCAAAAAGTGCTTGTATTTAGTCCTTTTGGGCTACTATGTGGCCGCCTGTCAAGGGCCCTTTCTGTCTGGTAAGGGAGGGCTTGGAGAAAGCCCTCAGTAAATCCCCCCAGGATGTATTTAGTCACATGCTGGCTTTTAGGAAGCAGATCGCCCGCTTCAGAGCTCTCACACAAGAGAACCTAGAAGCAAGCCAGGAGGACATGAAACGCTGGTATGACCAGAATGCCACTCTGGTCGAGATTCAGCCTGGCCAGAAAGTGTAGGTAATGGTGCCAGTGGAGCCTAGGGTGCTCCAGGACAAGTGGACTGGGCCATTTGAGGTGGTGGAGCACAAGAGAGAAGTCACCTACCTGGAGAACCTGCGGACTCCCAGGAACCCTTTGAGGGTCCTGCATGTGAACCGCCTCAAGCCACACTTTGAGCAAACTGAATTGTCTATGCTCCTAGCAACAGATGATGGGGTGGAGGAAGAGAGTGAGGCTCTTCCTGGCCTCCTGTTTGCTGGAGAGATGGATGGGTCTGTAGAGGGTGTGAACCTCTGCCCCTTCCTGACCTTCAAACAACAGAGGGACTGTCGCAAGGTGTTAAGTCCCTGTTCTCCTTGATCCCAGGGGTCACACACTGGTGTACACATGATGTGGACACTGGGGACAGTCCACCTGTTAAACAGACGGTTTACAGGGTGACTGATAAGGTCAGAGCTAACATCAAAGATGAGGTATGAAAAATGTTAACCATAGGGGTAATTGAGTTTTCCAGTAGTCCTTGGGCCAGCCCAGTAGTCTTGGTCCCAAAGGCTGCTTCTCTTGGTACCATGCCAGAACTCCGGTTCTATGCGATCTACCGGGGTCTCAATGCTTTCACTAACACCGACGCGCACCCCATCCACCAAGCTGATGAGCTGGTTGATCGGTTGGGAGCTGCCAAATACCTTAGCACCTTTGACTTGACGTCTGGGTATTGGCAGATCGCCTTAACTGAGGGTGCCAAGGAGAGGTCAGCATTTTCTACCCCAGATGGGCACTACCAGTTTAAAGTGATGCCCCTTGAGATGAAAAATGCCCCTGCCACCTTTCAGAGATTGGTCAATTAGGCATTGGCTTGAATGGATGATTTCAGTGTAGTCTACCTGGACGACATTGCTGTGTTCAGTTCTATTTGGGAGGAGCATTTGCAGCACCCCTGCAAAGTGTTGGAGGCCCTGCAAAAGGTAGGCCTCACTATTAAGGCTAGTAATTGCCAAATAGGGTAGGGTTCTGTGGTGTACTTGGGACACCAGGTGGGGAGTGGCCAGGGGGCACCCCTACAGCCAACAATTGACAGTATTCTGGCTTGAATGCCCCCCAAGACCCAGACAGAGGTGAGGGCCTTTTTGTGCCTCACTGGCTATTATAGGAGGTTTGTCAAGGGGTATAGCACCATTGTTGTTCCCTTGAATTAGTTCACTTCCAAAAAGTAACCAAAGAAGGTGATTTGGACGGAGTCTTGCCAGACAGCTTTTGATGCCCTGAAGGCAGCCATGTGCACAGCACCTGTGCTGAAGGCACTTGATTTCTCCAAGGAGTTTGTTCTGCAAACTGATCCTTCAAAGCAATGCATAGGAGCAGTGTTATCACAGCTAAATGAAGAGGGCCTAGATCGACCTGTAGCCATCATTAGCAGGACGTTACTTCCCAGGGAATGTAGGTGGAGTGCAATTGAGTGTGAAGCTTTTGCTGTGGTCTGGGTGCTGAAAAAGCTAAGACCCTTCTTTTTTGGGACTCACTTCCGGGTTCAGACAGACCACAGGCCCCTCAGATGGTTAATGCAGATGAGAACCCAAAACTGTTGAGGTGGTGAATTTCCCTACAGGGGATGGACTTTACAGTGGAACTCCAACCTGGCACAGAACATGCCAATGCTCATGTCTGTCCAGATTCTTCCACCTTAGTGATGAGATCTCCAATGAGGTTGGGTAGTTGCTCCCCACTTACAGCTGGGGGGGGAAACGTTATACTTGGTATCCTTGGCGTGGCCTCCCTTAACTTTTTGCCTCTGTTTCCCAGGTTGTTGATGGGTGCTGGACTCTGTTTTTGCTGTTTTTCAAACTCTGGGCACTTTACCACTGCTAACCAGTGCTAAAGTGCAAGTGCTCCTAGGTAAAATGTATGAGTAATTGGCTTATGAATGATTGACATATTTGATTTACTAGTAAGTCCCTAGTAATGTGCACTAGAGGTGCCCAGGGGCTGTAAATCAAATGCTGCTAGTGGGCCTGCAACACTGGTTGTTGCGCCCACACGAGTAGCCCTGTGAACATGGTTCAGACCTGCCACTACAGTGTCTGTGTGCAGTTTTAAACTGCCAATTCGACTTGGCGAGTGTACCCACTTGCCAGGTCTGAACCTTCCCTTTTTATACATATAAGGCACCTCTAAGGTAGACCCTAGGTAGCCCCATGGGCAGGGTGCAGTGTATGTTAAAGGTGGGGCACGTACTATTGTGTGTCACATGTCCTAGCAGTGAAATATTGTCAAATTTAGTCTTCACGGTTGCAAGGCCTATCTCTCTTAAAGGTTAGGATGGGGACTGCCTTTAAATAACTTTAAAGTGCAGATTCCCTTTGAGAGCAGAGAGAAATAAGGAGTTTGGGGACTCTGAACTCACAATTTAAAAATACATCTTTTAGTGAAGTTGCTTTTTAGATTGTTAGTTTGAAAATGCCACTTGTAGAAAGTAGGCAGTTTCTTGCTTAAACCATTCTGTGACTTTGACTGTTTGTGGATTCCCTGTCTAGGTCAGTTTGACAGTTGGACTGTTTGTGTATTCCCTCTAGACAGTGAGACAAAGGGAGCTGGGATATAGCCTGGATATCCTGAGGAGCCATCTGTGCTAGAGTGGAGGGAAAAGTGGCCACTTACACCTGAATGTGCTGTACCTGCCCTCTCACAATGCAGTCTCCAACCCCCTGGTGTGTATATGGGGCCTGGCCTAGGCAAGGCAGGATCTTGTGAACAACAGAGACTTTCCTTTGAAGTTTGCCTACTTCAAAGACAGAAAGGGGTATAAGTAGTGGATCCAAAATCCCAGACTTTAGATTTTCTTCAAGATCACTATTGGATTCAAGAGGAACCTCTGCCAAGCAGAAGAGCTTAAGAGCTGAGGAGAAGTGCTGCCTGTGCTTTGTTGGGCTATCATGCAGTTGCTGCTTCTACCAGTGAAATGGGGCAAAGACTGGACTTTGTGGTATTTTCCTGCTTTAGAAGAATCTCCAAGTGCTTGGACTGAGCTTACCTGCTGTTCTGAAGTCTCAGGGCCATCAAAGACTTCCTCTGCCAGCACCTGGACTCTCTTCTGAGATTCCTGCCCTGCCAAGTGGCGCCTAATCCAGTCCCTGGGCCCTTGAAAGGAGAAGTTGGTGGAAAACCAAGACGATCCAAGAAAACTGACTTCAGACAACTCTGGACCGATGCTGATGCCGAATCCTGTGACGCCGCCTGCAACCGAAGCCATGGTCCTTGCTGGAGTACAATGACCTTGCAGGTCCAATGCAGCTGCAGCCTCGCTGAAGTCCCCGACTCCGTGGAAGTAGCCGCACCACACAGTGACCGCCGGACATCAACTGTGCTGAAAGTGCATGGATCCGACGTTTCGCACCGCCGCTTTTGGGTTTCTAAGCACTATTCTTGTGTTTAATCTTTAAAAATTCAAAACTTGACTTATGTATGTTGGATTTTTGTCATTTTGGTTTCGTTTATTTATATAACATTTTTACTATGTTTCTAAACCTGTGTTCTGTCATATTGTAGTGGTTCACTCTGTTACTGTGTGTGTTGGTACAAATACTTAACACATTGTCTCTGAGTTAATCCTGCCTGCTCGTGCCAAGCTACCAAGAGGGTGAGTGGGGGTTAACTGAGCATGATTCTCCTTTACCCTGACTAGAGTGAGGGTCCTTGCTTGGATAGGGGGCAACCTGACTGCCAACCAAAGACCCCATTTCTAACACAGTCCATGACATAGGTTCTCTTTTTGACTTTTGGCTCAGCTCCTGAACCTTGATAGGCTCAATTAATGGCATACATATAGTTAGAAATTGGGTTTATGGTTGGCTAGGGTATGCACTTAAGCCAGGAAGAACCCACTCTAGTCAGGGAAAGGGAGCTACACGTCCAAGATAACCCCTGCTCACCCCCTTGGTAGCTTAGCAAATGCAGTCAGGCCTAACCTGGAGGCAATGTGTACAGCTTTTGCACAACACACACAACATATGTGATGCACTATCCCCACCACAAAGGAAACACAACACCAAGTTATATGAAAATATACTGTATTGTACACAACGCAATTATTAGACCAAACATCACATATCAGTAGTATCCTGCTACCTTAGCAGTTGTCAGAACGTTACACATTAGATACTCTGCAACTAGCAGTAGTCACATATAATACACAGGCTATTCAGTATTCTGCAACATAAGCAGTAGTCAGGAAAAACGTTATTACACTAAAGCACTTGTCATAAGAATATCATAAACACCCATATTAGGAACATTATAAAATGTATGGCAAGTCAGCAAAACATATTAGCATGTTATGCCCATAAAAGGAACATTTACACACATATATGAAAACATCATAAAGCTGGTAGGCAATACAATCTTTAAAAAGAACCTTTGTTGTATATATGGGGGGTCATCACGACTTTGGCGGGCGGCGGAGGCCGCCCGCCAAAGTACCTCCGTCAGAATACCGCTGCGCAGTCAAAAGACCGCCGCGGTAATTCTGAGTTTCCCGCTGGGCTGGCGGGCGACCGCCAGAAGGCCGCCCGCCAGCCCAGCGGGAAACCCCCCTTCCAGGAGGATTCCGGCTCCGAATGGAGCCAGCGGAGTGGAAAGGGTGCGACGGGTGCAGTTGCACCCGTCGCGATTTTCAGTGTCTGCTATGCAGACACTGAAAATCTTGGTGGGGCCATGTTTGGGGGCCCCTGCAGTGCCCATGCCATTGGCATGGGCACTGCAGGGGCCCCCAGGGGCCCCACGACACCCGTTACCGCCAACCAGGTTCTGGCGGTCAAAACCGCCAGAACCAGGCTGGCGGTAAGGGAGTCGGAATCCCCATGGCGGCGCTGCCTGCAGCGCCGCCATGGAGGATTCCTCAGGCCAGGGGAAAACCGGCGGGAAAACGCCGGTTTCCCTTTTCTGACCGCGGCTTTACCGCCGCGGTCAGAATAGGCCTGGATGCACCGCCAGCCTGTTGGCGGTGCATCCGCGGTCCCCGGCGTAATGACCCCCATGGTCTTTTAACAGTGCCTGTGTGAGATGTAGGCTGCCTGCAGAACGAAAAATAGGCCCCCTGGCACTCCTCTGCGCCAAACTGGGGCCTCCCAAGAGTTCTGGGTTGGAGGGGGGTGGCACGCACCCCTTCTGGATTTATGATGGGCCCCTCCTGGGGCCCACAATCGCTGGGGGCCCCTATGGGCCTCATCCAGCCCTCACGAGGGGGGGCCAAAGTCGAGAAAAACAATCAGGGAGGGAGGGCGTCATGCACCCCCTCTGGTTTGAAATGGGCCCCTCCTGGGGCCCGTGATCTCCAGGGGCCCCCCTGGGCCTCAACTGGCCCTCCAACTAGGGGGAGGGCCTAAGCCAATCAATGGGGCCACCGGTGGGGTCAGGGGGAGTCTCCGATGAGGCTTCCGTCCCCCTGCCCATTCCTTAACACACGTTGGGGCCTGGTGGTAGGGGAGCCTCCGTGGAGGCCTCCTCTTCGTCTGCAGCACGCCCCTCAAACAATGGGGCCTGGTGGAGCAGGGGGGCCGCCAAGGCAGCCTCTACCCAGCCCTTAAGCAGGCTCCTGCACCCGATGTGGTGCCCGAGCCTCTCTCGGTCCTCCTAGGCACACGCCGGCTCCAGAAACGAGCAGGCACCTAAGGGGGTGCCTGCTTGTGCCCCAGGGGTGCTCCTTAGAGCTCAACTCGCCCCGGGGGCATGGTAGGAGCTTGCTCCTTTCTTTTTCTTTCGTGGTCCCCCAGGGGCACAGAGAGCAGAACGACACTGGCGCAGCACTAAATACAGCCCGGGTAGCGGCAGTGATCTTTTTCACAGCAGTAAAGCCTTCTTCAAGCGCTAACAGAATAAAAGAAGCAGCGCTTCCCTCCAAAAGCGCTGTCTATAAAAGGTAAAGCAATTTCCAAAGTGCCAAGTCTTTGTCAAAAATGTAAGCACTCCTTGTGCTTCACAAGGTTGAAGGGGTCAGGGGCCACAGCACCCTGCCCCTGGGGAGCAAAAATTAAGAAGCAGGCCCACAGGTGAAGAGGCTCCGCAACAGGCCAGCACAAAGAGGATGCATGCAGGTGGCAAGTCCTTACAGTGGCCAAGCAGGTCACAGGTCAGCACAGGAGCAGCAGTCCATGGCGGTTCCTGGTGAGTCCTTCCAGCCTTTTGTGTCCAGTTCTAAAATGTTTCCAAGAGTCTCCAAATTGTGGGGAAAACTCCCCTGTACTTATACTCAGTCCTTACAGCGCTTTACAATGGTGGGGGAGAGGAGGTTCCAAACAGTTACATCTGATTCTGGGAGTGTCCCCTTTCTCCTCCAGCACAGGCTCCAAACATCAATTGGGGGTAAACGACCCAATTGTGTTAGGCCAGGGCACAGCCTCTACAAATGTAGGTGTGCCCCGCCTCTCCCTTCTCTCAGCCTAGGAACACTATTCAGTATGCACATGCACCTCTGTGACACCTCCACCCTCCCTGTGTACAGGCTGTCTGAAAGGTATGCACAAAGCCCCAACTGTCACTCTGACCAGACGTGGATTGGAATCATGCTGCAATACACCTACACCAGTAAGCAGCATTTCTCATCACCATTACAACCATAGCAAACATGCCTACGCTACCCCTCATAAATCAGACAATACACCTTACACATAAGGCAGGGCATTTCTATTGCAATCCTATGAGAAGGCAGCACTCCCGGCAGTGAGACACCAAGTTAGGCTGTTTGTCACTACCAGGACAGGCCACGCAACCTGGCACATGTCCTGCCTTCCACATACATGGCACCCTGCCCATAGGGATAGCTAGGGCGTACCTTAGGGGTGACTTACATGTTGTAAAAGGGGAGTTCTGGGCCTGGCAAGTAAATTTAGATGCCAGGTCCTTGTGGCAGAAAACTGTGCACACAGGCCCTGCGCTAGCAGGCCTGAGACAGGTTTGAAAGGCTACTTCAGTGGGTGGCGCAAGCAGTGCTGGAGGCCCACTAGTAGCATTTAATTTACAGGCCCTGGGTATAGAGATACCACTGTACAAGGGACTTACAGGTAAATTAAATATGCCAATTAGGTATAAGCCAATCATACTAACTTTAGATGGGAGAGCACCTGCACTTTAGCACTGATCAGCAGGGATAAAGTGCTCAGAGTCCTAGAGCCAATGGCGAGAGGTCAGAAAAAATAGGAGGAACTAGGCAAAAAGTCAGTGGGTGAACCTGCCACAAGGGCCAGGTCCAACACATATACTGCAGAAGACCCTGTCTGATCACTCCCTGATGAATTTTTCTTTAAGTTTCCCCAACTTGGTGCAGTGTGTAAGTGGTTTGAGGTTGGGGGCTAAAAAGTAGTGAATTGTGTGACCCTTTATTCTGCTTTGAAGTGCGAGCTGGCACTTTAGAATACTTTCAACCTAATGAGAGATAGGTGCCATATGTAGGACTTTTTTAGAGGCATTTAAAGCCTATATCTGTGGTATTCTTGGCATTTTGTGATCTATCCCTACATGACTAGACATGTTAGAGGAAGAAGCAAAGAAACTAGAAGTGCAGTCCGCAACATGTTAAAAACCAGCCCTGCTCTCTAAGTGTGGGTTACATTGGAAGAATTCAGCTACACTGCAGCACGAAAGGTTATATTTGGGCAAGAATGGCCAGACTGGGGTCTTTGGACAGCGTGATCGCCCAAGCTGGACTGTAGCATGCCTGCTGAATTCAAGTAGAGAGCCCACTTCTTTGCCTGTATAATGGGAGAGAATTGCTGAATGGAAATAACATTTGCTGACATTTGCAATGTGTTTAAACAGTATTAAAACAGTTATACATCTCTCTTTTGCAATTTAACAGTCATGATGTGGCAAGCTATTTGGATCATTTGGCATTGACTTGGGTGGAGAGGGAAATATGTGAACTGCTTAACTCCTGGATGATAGAGGATTTCAAATAAGCAACCACTGCAGTGGCAAGTGGGAAAGGTCTAAGAAGTGATGGCTTCCCAGTTGAGTTTTATCAGTCATATTCTGCTTTACTGGCTCCCTGACTACTGAAAGTTTATAATGAAGCGCTCGTAAAAGGTGAGTTACCACTATCGATGCTGGAAGCAGTAATCACAGTGCTACCAAAATCAGGTTGGTATCCCAGTAGTTTCTCCTCCTGTAGACTTTTGTCATTACTTAATGTGGATAACACTATTTTGCCAAAATCTTAGCACAAATGTTACTACCATTAATGCAAAAGCTTGTGATGCCTGATCAATCCGGTTTTATCCCCCAACCATCAACAACATTTAATCTTTGCAGTGCTAACTGCAGTACTGCATCAAGTGTATCCCTTGATCTTGGCTATAGCCATGTTAATAGACGGTGAGAAAAGTGTTTGACGTCTTATAGTGGTTGTATATGCAGCAAGTGTTGAGACATATAAAGCTGAATAAATATTTCCTCAGTCTGTTTGGTTTGCTTTAAACAAACCCATTAGACGTAATGATTGTAAATGGAATCTGTTCACTTCCCTACCCCATTAGAAGCATCACCCAACTGGGTTGCCCGGTATCCCCTCTTATATTTGATTGTCCACTTACCCTTTGGCCTGTTGGCTGTGCAGACAGCATTCACGCAGGAGAGTTTATGTTACATCAGGATCTTTCTGGATATTGCTATGTGCAGGCACCTTTATACTTTAAGTCCAGAATCAAGTAGAGAACCTTACACCTATCATGAGATACATAGGGCTCATTACGAGGTTGCCAGGCCGACTATCAGCCTGCCAGCCCCATTGAGAGGAGACCGCAGTTGAGTTGGCCTCTCCGAATTACAAGGCTTCCACTGGGCTAACTGGGGAAAACTCAGAAAACGAATGTTTCCACTGGTCAGCCCAGTAGAAACCATGCAATGGCATTGGCCTCAGCTCCTCATGGAGCCAAGGCCAATGCCGTCGCACACAGTCCCTCAGAATACACACTGTCTGCCATGGCAGACAGTGTGTAGTCCAAGGGTGCTGTGCTTGTGGACCCCCAGCACTCGGTTTCCCCAGCCTGTCCATGGCAGGGTCCCCGCCATGGAAAAGCTGACATAAACAGGAGTTGCGATCAGCATGGTGGTGCTGAGTTCAGTGTCACAGTGGGTGACCATGTGTTTGACTGCCGTCAGCCTGTCGGGAACCATTTTCCCGGCAGTCACAGTGGTCTGACCGCCAAGGTCATAATGTGGCAGTCGAACCACCAGGAGAGTGGATGTCCGACTGCCACCGTGAGTCTAGCGGTCTTTGGACCGCCAGACTCGTAATCAGGCCCATAGTCAGCTGTGGCAAACACTCAGGAATGCACATTATTTGGAGTAAATACAGGATATTTCAGTTGGCTGGAAAAGCAAAGCCTTGGAAGTATCTACTTCAAAGAGATCTGAGAGAGTTAAACACCTCAGTATCTTTATTACTAGAGAGATAGGGGAAATAATTAGAAAGAAGTTTGGTGTAACATTAGAAGAATTAATATTGCAAGTTGAGCACTGGATAAAACTATCCTTATCAATGCGAGGTCACCTACCACTAATTAAAATTGGTGATCTTGCCAAAGCTTTTATATCTTTGTGTTCACATTTCCATGTGTCTCCCAAGAGAGTTTTATAAACAGCTTCAACAGTAGTTAACATGAGTGATCTGGGATGGTAGGTTGGTCCATATTAAATAGGAGGGGCTGCAATGACCAATTAAAGGAGATACTGTGAGTGCCAGATCCTTATGTATACTGTTTAATCGCATTGGCTCATCATGTGAAACATTGGTTTATGAAATCAGGACCTCTGATCATTGTTTAAGTAGAAAAAGGTCCTGTCTGATCACACACACTCCTGATGGGGAAAGAACCTCTGCTACAATGGGATGAGTTTGATGTGATAGAGATTACGATCTGGGCTTGGTGGTAGAATGCAAAATATACACGAGTGGACATACTGCATTCAGCCCTGTTATGTATAAACAATAAGACATTCCCTTTGCTGTTATTAGAACAACTTAAGATGTTACTTTTTATGTCAAAACTATTGTCAAGTTTACCCGAGGTTGTGTGATAAATTATAAAAATGGAAAGCTATGTAAATGTAAAGCTACAAATGTGGCCTGGAGCTGTCCGAGAATGGTTATGGTGTGGACGGAAATATTTAGGGCATTAGTTGTGATGGTGCAACTTAGTAATATCCATACTCCGGAGATGGCGATCCCACTGCAATTTTGTTAAATTTTAAGTTTGGGTTTATTTAAGAACAGCAAAAAAGAAAACAGCATTGCAATAAGTAATATGAGTCCTAGTAATAATAGAATAAGAGTATTGAGCATAAAATACAGTGCATGAAGTAAATAAATGCTAAAAATGTATACAAATGAAGGAAGAAAAAAATTAAACACTGTAAGAAACTGTCTAAATACATAAAGAATATTTGGGGTGCAGGGAAAAAGAAAGACAATATGTGACTACAATTTATAAATTTGAAAAATGTGAACAGCAAACAAACAGTAGATGTTATCAAAAGAAAGGAAAATAAACATTGTATATATAAGTTTTATTAAATCCTATACGTCATCTTAATAACACAAAAAAGGATAATCGGGTGAAACTCAAGGCGGCTTCTTAGTAGTAAGCTTAGTAGTAAGCCTAAACAAAATACTGAAAGAATAGTATGCACAGCCGACATGTCTACAGTAGTATAAAATGAAATGAAAAAAGTAATAAATCAGATATTGGGGAGAATAAGAATTTTGATTATTGAAAAAGGGAGAGAAGTGAAGGGAGGAGAGAAAACTGGAGAGAAATATTAGGGAAAATAAGAATTGTTTTTTATTAGAATAGAAAGTGGGAAGGGGTAGTAGAGAGGAAAACATGGAAATAGGGCTAACAAAGTATGACTAGAAAAAGAAACCTTAGTAACAATTTTGCAAAACAGGACAGGACAGTACAGGTCATACAAATGACGACAGAGAACAATACCTACAAAACACAGTACGAGAGGAAGGGTGGTAACACCGGAACACGATAGCCACAGCATCCAAACTCCAGAGGAAGGCAAGGTGGTGATGATTTAGATGCGAATATCACATAACAGTGAGACTGTAGGGAAATGAAATGTGAGGACGGATACCTGTGTCATAAGAAGAGAAACATAAAGAAATTATGCCGTGTTATAATGAAACAAACAATATCTTAGAAGTAAAAGACAAGAGAAACTAATAACTCAGGAAAGTGTAATAAAAAACGGAAAAACAGACATAAGAACAAATGAAATTCAAGTAATTCTTGAAGTGTCCATATCCTCTCTTCCATGCTCTTAAAGACATTTCTTAAGTGTGACAGGCTCCTCATAAGTAGTTGTCTTGTCTTTATACATTACCTTAAACAAGCGTGGATGAATTAGGCCAAATCTAGCGTTTATGGCTCTCAACTGAAGACGCAAATCCAAGAATTGATTTTGGGGATCTGCAGTGACTTTAGCCGCATTTTGGGAGAAAAATAATCTATGGCCGTCCCAGATGATTTGCTTTTTAGCTATAACAGCAAATATTACTTGTAAAAGGTCTGTATACTGCAAGAAAAACAAAATAACTCCAGCAGAAATTCTGGAGTCAAGTCTATGAGCTCTCTGTATGTTGAGGTGAGTAGTTGTAGACATATCCAGACGTTTTGGGAGAAAAGATTGAAAGTAGACAGTTGAAGCAGAGCCCTCTGTGTTTTCAGGAAGTCCATAAATGCGGAGGGTATTCCTTCGGTTGCAGTTTTCAAGATCCTCGGTGTGCTTTTTAAGTAAAGGGATCTACTACTCTAGATGAGAAACACAGTGCACTGAAGGGTGTTAGACCTGACAGCCTTAAGAGGATCATCTCCCAACTTTTTGCATGCCTCCCTCCACTTTTCTAACACTGTTTTTGCTGGTTTTAGGACTCTGCGCACTTTACCACTGCTAACCAATGCTAAAGAGCATATGTTCTCCCCCTTAAACATGGTATCATTGGTTCCCAATTGGCAAGTGTGATTTACTTGTAAGTCTCTAGTAAAGTGCACTACATGTGCCCAGGGCCTGTGAATTGAATGCTAGTAGAGGGCCTGCAGCACTGGTTGTGCCACCCACATAAGTAGCTCCTTAACCATGTCTCAGGCCAGACATTGCAAGGCCTATGTGAGCAGTTTCACTGCCACTTCGACTTGGCATTGAAAAGTACTGTCAGGCCTTAAACTCCCCTTTTTCTACATATAAGTCACCTCTAAGGTAGGCCCTAGGTAATCCATACGGCAGGGTGAGATGTAGGTAAAAAGCAGGACATATACAGGTGTGTTTTATATGTCCTGGTAGTGGAAAACTCCGAAATGTGTTTTCCACTACTGTGAGGCCTGCTCCTTTCATAGGCTAGCATTAGGGCTGCCTTCACATACTGGTTGAGTGGTAGATTCTGATCACACAGGGGTAAACAGGTCATGTTTAGTATGGCCAGAATGGTAATAGAAAATCCTGCTTATTAGTGAGGTTGGATTTTATATTACTATTTTAGAAATGCCACTTTTAGAAAGTGAGCATTTCTCTGCACTTAAAATCCACTGTGCCTTACAGCCTGTCTCCAATCCACGTCTGGGCTCGGCTGGTTGACAGCTCCCTTGTGCCTTTCACCCCGGCAATCACAAACACAGGATACTCAGTCACACCTTCACTCATCTGCATACTGAATGGGTCTTCCTCGGCTGGAAGGGTGGCAAGCCTGAAACTTCCATTTCAAAGGCTAGTGGCCTGCCCTCACACAATGGACTGCCAAACCCCCTACAGGGACCCCGGCAGACAGACCTGTACTGAAAGGGGACCTTGTGCACTTCAAAACCACTCTTTGTAGCCTCCCCCACTTCAAAGGCATTTTTGGGTATCTAACTGGGTCCCTGACCCCACCAAATGAGACACTTCTTGACCTGAACTTGCAACCTGTCAAGAGGAACTGCCTGGCTGCCCAAAGGACTCATCTGGGCTTTGCTGAGAAGGACTGCTGCCCTGCTGTTGCCCTGCTGCCTTGCTGCCCTCTGACTTTGCTGAGAAGTGCTCTCCAAGAGCTCAGATTGAGCTTGCCTCCTGTTTTCTGAAGTCTCAGGGCCAAAAAGAATTAATCTCTTGAAGGAACTCCTTGTGTGCTGAAAATCGACACACAGCCTGCCGGAAACGACGAACAGCCTGCCTTGCAATGAGAAAATTGCTGCACAGCTGAGCCGGAATCACGCAACCCAACTACCCGAGTGAAGATTCGATGCAGCACCTGCCTTGCGGCTGGAAATGCGACGCACAGCCCTACCGAATAGACACACAGACGAATCGGAATGACACAGCCCGACTTCCTGAGTGAAGAATCGATACAGTGCCTGTCGCACAGCAGAAAATTTGACGCATCGCCATACCGGATTGACGCAATGCCTGTGACTTCATCCTGCTGGCCTAGTATTTCCACGTATCGCCCCTAGGTGTTAAAAAGATCCCCACATCGAAGTGAGGAACCAAGACTGTGCACCAGAAATCGACCCAAAGCCCCTTGCAGCATGGAAAGAAGTGACGCATCGACTGATGCACACCCTATTTTTCCACGCATCTCCTCCTCTGCTCCATGTGTGTTATCTTTGACGCAAACCAGGTACTTTGTGTGATCAAGAGACAACTGTTGATTTCTAAGAATTAAGACTTTTTTTAATCTTGCAAAAGTGTAATTTCAACTTGTGCTTATTGAATCTTTATTGGTTTGACCTTAATTTAACCAAATAAATATCAGATATTTTTCTAAACCTGTGTATTTTTTGTGTTTTCACTGTGTTACTGTATGATTTATTGCACAAACACTGTACACATTGCCTTCTCAATTAAGCCTGACGGCTCAGTGCCAAGCTACAAGAGGGTAGGCACAGGATAATTTGGATTGTGTGTGACTTACCCTGCCTAGGATTGTGGTCCCTATTTGGACACAGGTGAATACCTCTGCCAACTAGAGACCCCATTTCTAACAAAGGCTGTCTGTTTTTTTGCTCTACTATACTATACTATTCTATACTGTACTATAAAAATATAATTTTGAAGTTCATGGGAAGACTGCAAAGTGCACACTGTCCATTTTCAATTGAAAAGGAAAAAGTTTCTGTGAAGAAAAATAAGGGGAAGAGAAGCATATTTCCCTTTTTATATATATACATACATATGGATATATATATCTATATCCATATATATATATATATATATATATATATATATATATACACATATATATATATATATATATATATATTTTTTTTTCAGTTGGTTTTCCTAAATCTGTGAAGGTGCAGTGATTGAATTAGTTAATTCATTAAGGAGCATGCCAACTCGGAAATTGCAGTATTAGGTGAGTACTACACTTACTGCCTATCAAAATGGCGGGTGCAACCTTGCATTGTGAGGCAAACTTCCCCGGAGTTGGCCCTGAGCTGCTAGAGGATGAAATGGAGCAGGAAAGGGTTCTGATGACTCAACAGGTGTCCCGGGGGAGACACAGCACAGTCTCCTCATCAGGCAAGCCTCGGAGCAGCCTTAGCGGGCAGGAAGTTCCCCGTGCCCGCCACAGGTTCAGTCAGGCGCCGCCATCTTTGTTGGGATTGAAACTACATCCCTCTGCAATCTCACAGATGGGTTTCATTGCCCTATGTTAGCCAAAGGGCATGTGGCAATTTGCTAGGTGGCACTTAGGCCTCCCATGTTTTAGGCATGGATCAGAGCTATGGCATGTTGCACCACAAAGATGGAAGAAGAGTATATCAAAATTTTACTCCCAAATGCGCAACCTCCTTACAGATCATACATGTGAGGTAGAGACATGGAGTGAAAATCATTGAACTGGGCTATGGTGGGTTGTGTGTGGGACAGAAGGGTTGATTGACAATAGTTATGTAATATATATATAATTGCGGATTCAAGATTATTGGCGAAGCATGTATGCGCCAGTTAGATACTTGTAAATTGTGCTGAATATTGGATTTTTTTATATATGTTCAAAAATAAAATAATAAAAAAATACACACACACAATGACCAAAACAAATTTTCAAAACAAAATAACTACTTTGGGAGCTTGTTTTAATAAAAAGTATGCTGAGCAAGGTCATAATAAAACTTTACTTTCATTGCTACCGCTATACAGCATTTTTGGATACAGGTTAAAGGTGTTAGGGGGATTGAAAGTAGTTACAAAGAGACTACACACAGTAAGGCTGGACGATGGGCTGCCGTTTCACATAAAATTTTAAAAAGTAGTTGAAACTCTTAAAAAATAAACGCTAAGAAACTGATTACAAGTGGCCATATCAAATCCATGTTTGCGCAGGGGCTGGAATTATCACTGGTGCGTACTGAATCGTACCCTGTAATGGTTGCAGGTCAAACGTGTCTATATTTACCAGGCAAAAAGTGCCTTGTAGAAACTGGCCCATTCTGAGAGCTACAACCTGTAATAGGCTACAATCATCACTTCGGATACATTGTTATCGAGTGGTAAATTTCAAACATTCTTGGCTCTGGGAAAGCCAGACAAATCCGGTGCTACTGTTGCCACTAAAAGCATCCAAAATAAAAAAAAGAATGCAGTAGAATTGTTTATAACATTACGGCCCATATTTATACTTTTTGACGCTAAACTGCGCTAACGCAGTTTAGCGTCAAAAAATTTTGCGCCGTCTAACGCCATTCTGAAGCGCCATGCGGGCGCCGTATTTATGGAATGGCGTTAGACGGCGCAATCAGACCGGCGCTGCCTGGTGTGCGTGGAAAAAAACCACGTAGACCAGGCAGCGCCGGCGTTGGGAAAAAATGACGTTAGGGCGTCTTAAAATGGCGCAAGTCAGGTTGACGCTAAAAAATCGTCTTAACCCGATTTGCGCCATTTTTTCGACGCCCAGACGCCATTTCATGACTCCTGTCTTAGTAAAGACAGGAGTCATGCCCCCTTGCCCAATGGCCATGCCCAGGGGACTTGTGTCCCCTGGGCATGGTCATTGGGCATAGTGGCATGTAGGGTGGCACAAATAAGGCCCCCCTATGCCACAAAAAAAATCAAAAAATTAAAAAAAAATATACTTACCTGAACTTACCTGTACTTCACTGGGATGGGTCCCTCCATCCTTGGGTGTCCTCCTGGGGTGGGCAGGGGTGGCAGGGGGGTCCCTGGGGGCAGGGGAGGGCACCTGTGGGCTCATTCTGAGCCCACAGGTCCCTTAACGCCTACCCTGACCCAGGCGTTAAATTCAGGCGCAAATGCGGGTTTTTTTGACCCGCCACCTCCCGGGCGTGATTTTTGCCCGGGAGTATAAATACGACGCATTTGCGTCGCCGTCATTTTTTTAGACGGGAACGCCTTCCTTGCATCTCATTAACGCAAGGAAGGCGTTCACGCTAAAAAATGACGCTCTTTCTTCATACTTTGGCGCTAGACGCGTCTAACGCCAAAGTATAAATATGGCGTTAGTTTTGCGCCGAATTTGCGTCGAAAAAAACGACGCTAATTCGGCGCAAACGGAGTATAAATACGGGCCCAAACAACTTTAGGTTTATTGGAAAGCAAGTAGGATGCAGCTGCTATACGTACGTTTTGACACAGTTACAAATCGCAAGGTAACTTAGTGCCAATGAATTAATGGAGCAAATACACACCGCCACCAAGAAAGGCAGAGAGGAAGGGTGTGTGTATGGCATGATAGATGACCAATGGAATAGATGGATAAGTGGGAAGCTTTAAGGACAGAGCTACAAAATGGATGGATAGACAAATACTTTGGAGGGGAGTAGAATGCAAACTGTGTGAGGACTGAGAGAGCAGTGGATTTAGTGAACTGTTGCAATTCTTCAATGGTTGATAACGTAATGGTGGATAGAAAATGAACGAGAACTTCAGACTGTCAAAGAACTATGCTTCAAGGTAGCGCACCATGCTGTGGATCTAACCTTTAAATGTAAACATGATATAGATGGATTGGACCAGTTGGATCTGAGTGAATGTCTACTGTTATTTTTAATAGGAAACTGTATACAGGGAGTGCAGAATTATTAGGCAAGTAGTAGTTTTGAGGATTCATTTTATTATTGAACAACAACCATGTTCTCAATGAACCCAAAAAACTCATTAATATCAAAGCTGAATATTTTTGGAAGTAGTTTGTAGTTTGTTTTTAGTTTTAGCTATGTTAGGGGGATATCTGTGTGTGCAGGTGACTATTACTGTGCATAATTATTAGGCAACTTAACAAAAAAAAATATATACCCATTTCAATTATTTATTATTACCAGTGAAACCAATATAACATCTCAACATTCACAAATATACATTTCTGACATTCAAAAACAAAACAAAAACAAATCAGTGACCAATATAGCCACCTTTCTTTGCAAGGACACTCAAAAGCCTGCCATCCATGGATTCTGTCAGTGTTTTGATCTGTTCACCATCAACATTGCGTGCAGCAGCAACCACAGCCTCCCAGACACTGTTCAGAGAGGTGTACTGTTTTCCCTCCTTGTAAATCTCACATTTGATGATGGACCACAGGTTCTCAATGGGGTTCAGATCAGGTGAACAAGGAGGCCATGTCATTAGATTTCCTTCTTTTATACCCTTTCTTGCCAGCCACGCTGTGGAGTACTTGGACGCGTGTGATGGAGCATTGTCCTGCATGAAAATCATGTTTTTCTTGAAGGATGCAGACTTCTTCCTGTACCACTGCTTGAAGAAGGTGTCTTCCAGGAACTGGCAGTAGGACTGGGAGTTGAGCTTGACTCCATCCTCAACCCGAAAAGGCCCCACAAGCTCATCTTTGATGATACCAGCCCAAACCAGTACTCCACCTCCACCTTGCTGGCGTCTGAGTCGGACTGGAGCTCTCTGCCCTTTACCAATCCAGCCACGGGCCCATCCATCTGGCCCATCAAGACTCACTCTCATTTCATCAGTCCATAAAACCTTAGAAAAATCAGTCTTGAGATATTTCTTGGCCCAGTCTTGACGTTTCAGCTTGTGTGTCTTGTTCAGTGGTGGTCGTCTTTCAGCCTTTCTTCCCTTGGCCATGTCTCTGAGTATTGCAGACCTTGTGCTTTTGGGCACTCCAGTGATGTTGCAGCTCTGAAATATGGCCAAACTGGTGGCAAGTGGCATCGTGGCAGCTGCACGCTTGACTTTTCTCAGTTCATGGGCAGTTATTTTGCGCCTTGGTTTTTCCACACGCTTCTTGCGACCCTGTTGGATATTTTGAATGAAACGCTTGATTGTTCGATGATCACGCTTCAGAAGCTTTGCAATTTTAAGAGTGCTGCATCCCTCTGCAAGATATCTCACTATTTTTGACTTTTCTGAGCCTGTCAAGTCCTTCTTTTGACCCATTTTGCCAAAGGAAAGGAAGTTGCCTAATAATTATGCACACCTGATATAGGGTGTTGATGTCATTAGACCACACCCCTTCTCATTACAGAGATGCACATCACCTAATATGCTTAATTGGTAGTAGGCTTTTGAGCCTATACAGCTTGGAGTAAGACAACATGCATAAAGAGGATGATGTGGTCAAAATACTAATTTGCCTAATAATTCTGCACTCCCTGTATAAACAGCAACATGTGTGCACATGAAGAGTTCCCTGGTGACTCTGGTCTTTTGATTTGAATTAAGCATTCTGATTCCCCAAAGCACGCTATTGATAGTAGTAATGTGCTTCCAATAATGGGATAGAAACATGTGAAAAGAATTATGCTTTTCTCCCTGGTAGTGCACTCTGTGACATTATCAGGTATTGCTGACAATTGTTTCTTATCTGTTAGTGCATCCGGATGTACAGTGTAGTGACAAGAAAGATGGCACCTGGCAGTCACACAACCTGAGTCACAACATAAAATGAAATGTCCTGTCATGTGTCTAATGTCATGGTCTTAATCACGTGGTATTTTATTTTCAGAAGGTTGACAGGAGAAATGACCATAAAACAAGTATTTCTCCTGTTACCTTCACATTGCACTGACCGAAGGTATCTATTTCTCCAGATTCAACTCTTGGAAGCGTCCTACCCCCTCGATATCCAAGTCGGCCTGAATATAGTTCAATATTGAAATTCTATACAACCACATCATGGTAATTAAAACTTAATTTCAAACTGTGCACAAGTCCTCCCGACTCTTTATTTTCATGTAGCCGAACCCCAATGAGTTTTCCAACAAATCTGCCCCAGGAATCATTATAGACGAATCGCAGACCATGGATCAGATTACACTCCCTCACATTCACTTCGGTGACAGGGTTCTTGGTTGAGTTGTCAGCATAAGAAAAGTAAATAGTGCAGTAACACTCGGAGTCACCTTATAGAAAATTGAATGAAAATGAACCAAAGGAATCATTCAACATGGAAGGGTGTGGGTTGGGTCTTCACTCCTGGCATAAAGTTATCAAGGAAGAAGGTGGGTGCCAAGGTTTGCAGAAGAGCACCATTTGCTCTATTCCACAACATTGTCTTCACTGTGTCACAGATCGCTTTGAAGTAAGTCGGGCTGGACAAAATTGTAGACTGTATGGTATAAAAGTTCCTATATTCTCTGGTGACATTTTCATCCACATCTCCTGTGAAGAAGAAGAAGAAGAAAAAGGGTGGTATAGTTTTGGGGGATTTGTACTCATCCAAGGTCACAGTGATGTTGATGCCTCTCCACTTTCGCCATTGGCCATGTAGTTCCTCAAAATCCTTCTTATAAGTTTTACTCTCATCCTCCAAGTCTTTCTTCCAGACTGCTGTATCTTCATCGTAGATGTCATTGCCATGCATCAACATTTCCTTGATGTTAGCCAGATGCATGTAAGACACTGTCACGGTCAGAGGAATCAAGTGATCTACATTACCTAAACGAACAAGTTGCCTGTGAAGATCACTGCAACAGCAACAATGCCACTCATGAGTGCCCCTTTCTCGTGGTTCCTTGCTTCTACATACTGCTGTATGGTTTAATGTAAGACATCAAGGCTATTTCTCATGTGGGTTACCTATGCAGCAAGGATTTTCTTGTCAATCATGTATTCCACTCGCTACTTAACAAGGGTCCAGACATCCACACTAGTCCTTGGGCAGGAGAGGCTGATAAGAAAACTGATAAACGTCCCCACGAGGATGCCCTCCACATCAGTGAATTCAACAACACCAGTAACCACTGTTTGATTCGATCTTTCTATGTATTACTTAGTTTAGGATTTAGAAAGATAGTCTGATTGTTCTCCAGTACGCAAACATTTTCTGGAGAGAAAACATACTGCTGAGACATGCTTCCAAAAAATACGTTGTAAAGTGTGCATCTCGCAGAAATGTGATATAGCATGCACATTTCTAATCACAATATATAGTCACAAATACGTTTTAGTTATCATTGCCAATTCTTGTGATGTGAGCATTTTAAATCATGTCATAGTTTCTCGGTGAGTATTCTTATACCATTTATGAGTGTTTTTAGCTGGCCAGTGTCAATACATTTTTTGATTTTCCTTCTCCATTAAGTATGCTTATTGATTAAAAAAACACAGAAGTCTACTTCTTGCATTGGTTACTCCCTGTTTGAAATTTGAGAGAAGGTGCCTGGACGAATATGGCTCCTTCCCTGGAATGCCTACCTTAGACTAAATATTTAGGGCCTCATTATGAGTTTGGCGGTCCCACCGCAAGACCACTATGGTGGTGTTTTTTTTTATCTCGGCAGACTGACAGTCCTTGGCCCATGTATTACAGGTTTTCCACAGGGCTGGAGTGGTGGACAGGCAGAGGCCTGTGCAATGGATCCATTGCCAGCCATGTGTTCCTGCTGTCAGCCCAGTTGGCAGCCTCGTCCTATGCACTATGCTGTGCATGGAACACAGGGCTCCCTCAAACCCGACATTTTTTGGGGGGCCCACATGGGCCACCACCTCCCCCTACATATGGCCGTACCCCCTGGGGAATCCCATTTTGAACCCCTTACCTCCCAGACCCCCAGGTTTACCATAGCGGTGAAGACCCCACTGCAAACCTGCCAGTCCAGCAGGATGTAATACCCATGGCGGTCCCAATCCCTGGATCTCTAACAATGACGCTGCAGTCAGGACTACAATGGCTCCTGGCATGCTAAACTATACCATGACTGGCGGACTTCTGGTGACCTGTAGGTGGTCCTGGGACCTCCCAACTCGTAATCAGGCCCTAAGGTTTTTAATTTCAGAAACTCTCTGAAAATATAGTACTACATTATCCCTGTAGATATTTCTACCTACACACCTCAGACTAGAAAACAACCTTCTTCATTTCAGAAAGTTAATGAAAACATACTTCTTCAACATAGACTATGGGTGATATCATTTTGTGATGACTACCAAATGTCTACTATGTCTTGATTTTGCTATTCTGCCAGCCAGTTACTGCCTTTAACATTTCAGGTTCACAAAGATATCATTGAATTGTTCAAGGCTTTACTGGCAAATTGACTGTCTCCCTACCAAAGCAATTTGTAATTTGTTCTCTCCTGATCTGTACCCCACCCAAGGTGATAGAAGAGTGCCACCTGATGGTATACAGCACTTTACAAAAATCCTATTTAACTACATAAACAGCACAATTGTTCATATCAGTAGTGCAGGTTTCTTGCTTCTGCATGTCAGTTTCAGCAAAAGATGATACAAGGGGATTGCATAGCAGAATATTGTCTGCAGAAGTATAATCTAAATATCTTCCATTGGATGTAAATTTAATTTTTATTAACCTTATTGTGGCAACGCATTTTCAGACGGTATTTAGGACCAATTTTTATGTCAGGCAATATTATAAGAATGACATTCCAGTGCAACGCCACATGAATCATGAACTTTGTGGACTACTATGCCACAACCATTCTGCCTCTAATACTCAGCACACCTTTAAGCCCTTACAGCCAGAGCTCAATGGAGGAACATCGCTCCTCCGCTGGAGAGCAGGAAAAATAAAATGGTAATAAAACAGATTTATTTTTGGTACTGGCAGCAGCCAAGTCTGAGGGCAGGGCAGAAGCAGGGAGGAATAGTGTCCACCAGTTTAAAGTGCGCATGTCACTTTGTCTGTCTGTCTTGAGATGGCCAGCCTGGCATGCGCACTTTAAACTCTCCATCGTAAGCTGTCTTAGACAGTTGGGTGGAGAACAACCCCACCCCCTTAGTGCCTTAAGGGGCATTACACCAGTGCACACCAGCCACTCTTGTTGCTTCTATCATGCTGCCTGAGCACCAGGAGAAAATCATCTGGATTGGTAGAGGAGAGTTGCTGGCTGGAGCTCTGGAAGCCTGTGCTGCCAAGATGAAAAGTAGCACTGAGCACGATGCAGTAGTTAAGTGAATCTTTTTGTTTTTTAAAACTCAGTTTAAGTCACAGACACGCACAGTGAGAAATTTACAGTGCCTTCAGTCCTAAGCTCTCAATCATGGCCCACTATAAACACTGTTTGAGAATGACCAGGAATGAAAGCTTTCACTAAGGGCACTGTTGGTTTTTGTTAGTGCCTGTCACTGGGTTACATATTCTCCCATAGCCCCATGTGTTTTGTCTGCCGCTGGCCGCCACTGCTTACAGAAAAATAAAATTAACAGCTGGTAGATTATATCTGCCTGACATGTTGAAGGTAAAACTATCTATTAAAGGTATGAGGTATGTTAATATTACGTTGGACATGTCGAAGCCTGAGAGTACTCAGTGAGCACCACTTTGAAATAATAATTTATAAATCACTTAATGCAAGGTATCATTTGGAGAAGCAAAATCATCATGATGACAAACAAGGAATGCAACAAGGACATACACACACAGCGTCGGGCCCATGAACTCTGATATAACAGCTATTCTCTTTGCATCCCCAGTGTCATTCTTGCAAAAGCATAACGCAGGTTCCTGAATCTCCATCCTCCTCTCAGCATGAGTCTAACGAAGATATGTGAGAGCTATGTGAGACTCAGGGTCCCCTCATCAGATTTTGCAGTGTGTCACCATAATTATGTATTGTCAGTGAACCCCTGCACTTTGTTCAAAACCACAATCAGCTGGCCTGCTATTCAGCCCTCTTTGCCCCTCCTATTACCACTGATTGCTCACATGTTTTCATTCCTTAGCCATTCACTCACCTTATCCTTCCTCATGACCACTGACTCCTCACATAAGCACTGCTACCTGTACTCTAACGCTTGTATTATCATTGGTGATGTAACACCTCCCTTCCTACAATTTCTGGCTATGCACCAGTTTCATTTCCCTGACAACCAACAATGTATCTGTTTACTTCCTATAACCTTCAACCAAGCATTTGGTCCTTTCCTATTAACCACTGACAGAGCTCCTAATCCTGGCCCAGCACAACTTGCAGTGCATTGGTTGTTCACCATTTACTTTCCGCAACTAACAAACAGTGAACTTTCTGCCCTTTCCACGAATAAAGACACTGTACCTATTTACGTCCTTTAACCAATAAGAGCACCTGTTCCCTTTCTATATCCACAGATAATGCACGTTCCAATCCCCCTATCCATAATGCTTACTGAGCATATGCTGAGCTCTCTACCGATAACCACTGACTGAGCCTGGTCTGAGATCCCTTATCACATTTTGAGATCTCTACTGATTACCAATAACTGAGCATGTTCCATTCTTGTACTGACTTATACGCTGACCCGTAATTGTTACCATCCCTCTTGTTCCTCTCATCTAACACTGAGAATGCACCTTGTCACTCAATGTAGCATTTAGGAGGCCATCCTCCAGCTGTCCCCTCATAAACCACTAACGATGTACTTACTTTCCCATACCCACTGATAATTTGCCTTCCCATAACCAATGACTGCATACCTTATCCCTTTGCAGTAAAACCATCTGCCAGCATGGTTTCATCCCCATAAACATTGAAAGAGCAGAGGTTTCCTCTTTTGACCACTGGCCTCATACCTGTTCTCTTCTGATGAACACTGGGAGAGCCCTTCTTTTCTTCCTCAAAATAGTGACTTTGCACATCTGTCCAAGTCTTGGTCTCTGAGAACACAATTCTTTGCTTTTGTTAGCCATTAATTTCACAATTGCTTCCTGCTGAATGGTTTCCTTCCTCTTCCCTTTGATGGTTTCAGCTGCTTCCTTCACATAACCATAAGGAGTAATATGTGCCCTTTCTTATTAATACTGGCTGTGTAGCTATTCCTAAAAAGCCCAACACCAAGCTGAGTAGGATAGAGGATGGCTTGATACATCTCAACATTTTGTGTAATTTCGCTCACAAACCCATGCCGTGCATGCATTGAGTAGGTCTAAAACAAGGCAACCTTTCTTAGTGTTGAAGTTTGCATTGACTGTATGCATGTTCAGTTGGTAATGCGTGAGGAATGTGACAATCTCTACAGAAATCAATAGATTCAGCACACAGCAAATGAACCAATGGTGAAAGTGAAAAACACCACATCATACCCTATTTGACCATTTTTCTATTTGAAGGAAGTTCTGGTGTACTAGCCCTGGGCCACAGTGAAAGTCCACACAGCACCTTTTGAGGTTTCTGGTTAGGTAATAGCCACTACCTGTGCCTTAAACAATTATAGTCGTCAGTACATGATGATGACCAGCCAGAAGTAATTTCGACCCACTAACCTGCTGTCATTATTATGCAGCTTCTTTTTTGACTAATGAAAAATTCATTGAGTCGCATATTGTTCTCTAGCATCCATTCAAGATGCCACTCGCTATGATTTATGCATTATGCACTATCATGACATGCTCATGCCTGTACTGAGATTGGATTGCACAGCTGAAATATAGGGCATTTCACTACCTAATCACTAAATTGACATATTGATTAGGTGACATGAGTCAGATTCTTTCACTACCTTTCCCACCTTCAAAAATCTCTAATATTCCCAACTAGAAATAATTACGTTTTTTTTATTTTTTTTATGCACGTTATAGTTTAAAACCTTTGAAGCATCAAAGTACATTCAGACTAGGGCCCTCATTATGAGTCTGGTTATTATACTAGACCACCAGACTCGCAGATGGAAGTCGGACTGCCGTAAATGCAGCAGTCCGAGTGTCATATTTCAACCCTGGGGGTCGGGCCTCCATAGGGCCGCCAGCTCTGCCAGGATCAGGGATCCCGGCGGTCTGGCAGTAGGTGGCAGTCCTAATCTGCCAGGGCCATTTCATGGCAGTAGCACCGCCATGAAAAATCTGGCGGAGAAAGGGAGAATGGGCAGTGCAGGGGCCCCCCTGGCAAGCACCCCGCAATGTTCACTGTCTGCTGTGCAGACAGTGAACATTTTGAGGATGCTGGTGCACCCTACATCCAACAACATTACCGCTGGCTTGATCACCTGGAGACAATGCTGCAGACTGTTTACCGCTAGGCCAGTGGGCGGAAACTCAGGTTTCCACCTGCTGACCTAGCAGGAAACTCTTATTGGCCCCATCGGGGAGGTAGCGAGTATGTTGACAACCTCCCTGTCGAAAATTCAGCAGATGGTGTAAACTGTCCGCCAAACTCATAATCAGGCCCTATGTGTACAATTCAACTCATATTCCATCCTCTCTCTTGGTGATATTTTGTACTTGGTAACTTAGGGCCAGATGTAGCAAACGTTTTGCATGGCGCAAACAGAGAAATTCGCTGTTTGAGCCATGCAGAACACGCATCGCACTGCTCATTCCTATTTTGCGAGTCAGTAACTTGGTTACCGACTCACAAAATGGGAATGCGACTCGCAAATATTAAGGGGTGTTCCCCTTCCTATTTGCGATTCACATCGCGATGCAGAATTGCTTTGTGACCGCAAACGCGGTCGCAAAGCAATTCGCAGTTAGCACCCATGTGAAGTGGGTGTTAACCCATTCGCCAAAGGGAAGGGGTCCCAATGGAAACCCTTCCCCTTTGTGAATGGCTCTGAAAATATTTTTTCAGAGCAGGCAGTGGTCCTCAAAAAATTAAACCAAACTATTTCATTTTCTTGAGTGTATTTTTAAGGAAAATGGGCTGCAATACAAAAAAAACTGCTTTATTAACAAAGCAGTCACAGACATGGTGGTCTGCTTTCTCCAGCAGGCCACCATCCCTGTGAGTGCAGGGAATCACAAGGGGGTCGCAAATTGCGACCCAGCTCATTAATATTAATCAGGGACACCATCCTGCATCTGGGTTTGCGACTCGCAAATTGTGAGTCGCAAACCCATTTCTACCTACATCTAGCCCTTACTTCCTACATTTCTTCTACCTTGAATTTAGCTACTAGGCCTCTATCTGTGCTCTACATAAAAGGAGGATCACCAACTTCTGAAGGTACTTATAATTAACTTCTCAGCATAACTAGTAATCCTAACAATAGTGTTTTTCACAATACAGTAGGAATATATTGCCCATCTTATTTATATTTTTATCATATTCACCAATATTGGGATACTTTATCATACCAATATTATTTACTTACTGGTCATAACAAAAAACAAGATTTTTCTAATTCACCTAGGCCCTTTGGAGCCACCCTAGCATAACTTAGCTTGTACTACATTGATGTTTGCTCGGTTTTCTTGTATTTTCCCTATACAGGATCCTTTTCCTAGATACTAGTGACTTTCCATAGTAATTTACGGTCCTTTTTCTAATGTTTAATAACGTTGACATTATATGCTATAATTTCTTCCAAAATGATCAATGTAAAGGTCTCCCACATCATTGTTTGCTACTCTCAAAATGTTGATAGAGTATGAATAGTATCAGTTTTAATTTCTCTAGTAGTCAGTGTAGAGTTATACAAATGCTACCTCCATTTGTGCTTCCTACCATCTATCTTCTGGCCAATGATTTGAACATTAACCAGCAAATGATTTGATAGAACTGCACACTTAATATTCATTTTAAGACACCACATCCCATTGGGAACTGAATAATTATCTATTTATGATTAACTGTAATACAGTTTTATACCAACTTCAAATATTACCCATTTGTTTAGAATCCGTATGGTAAATTATGGGGCGAAATAAAAACATTTATTCAATTTGAAAAGAAATATTAAAAATATGTTTATGTTAAATATTAATGAAAATTATTGTTATATATTTCCTTTAAATGTCAACCAACATAAACAAACATTAGCAAACCCAATAGGTCTCACCCTGCAAAATCTATTGGTTTTGTTAATGTTTTTTTAGACATGTAACGCGGTAGCACAAGCCGCTGTGTAGCCTCTCTTAAAGTAAAATAACAAGGCACTATAAAGCGATCAACACTGGGTGCATCATAGAGTTTTTTTAAACTTCAAGACATGCTTCACAGCTACTCGTGCTGTTGTGTAACATGTCTAAACAATTGAAAAAAACAATAGATTTCATGGAGGTGAAACGTCTTGGCTTTGCCAATGTTTGTTCCACTCCAAACATTACATCTGTACACCCAGGGCTGTTTTAAATTCTGCTTGACTAGCTTTAAGATCTTCTAGCTCCATCATTATTTTCTGAAACATGAAGGGAGTTTCATTAGCAGCTTCCTCTGTTGCATTTTACAATGCCTACTCTGGCTACTTGGCTTGATCTTGCCCTTGGCTAGCTCCTTGAATAAGTATTAAAAAATGTCATTGCTTTGATGTGAGGAGTATATTGTATTGGTGAGTTTTTGTCAGCCGCATGGATAGCTCACGTATGTCCCGGCTAAGCACCAAAACCTGCATTTGAAAAGACCAGAAGTTTTCTGTCCTGAATGGACCCAAAAGTCTTGTGTCCCAAATATCCACTGTTCCCTCACACCACAGCAGAATGCACCTTCATATTGTGCTAGTACATAAGCACTGCAACCCAATTTTCTGACGTAATTTTTGATTCAGTGAAACAACTCAGTAGAAGAGTCCAGTTTTACTTCTGTCAAGCTCAACTTCTATTAAAGCCACTTGAGTGATTAGGTAATGATGGCCACCACAAGCCCTCAGCTCCCACTGGGAATCAATGGCCCTGGGAACAGCTTTTTCCTTTAGACTTTAACTCTGAAACACAGCTCACTGACCTCCAAATAAAAGACTGCAATGAATCTTGAAATAATTGTGTTGAGTCCACATGGATAATTTAGTATTGGGGTCATTGTTGGGCTGAAAGGGAAAAAGAGCTGAGCCTGAGAAGAGACATCAAGAGCAAACAAGGAAGGAGAACTTTGACTCTGGAGGCAGTTCAACTAGTATTAATAAAACTTGCTTGCTTACAAATAACAACAGAGAGTGGGAAGAGGGCAGGAGTGCAGATGAAGTGCTCGTGTGTAATTTTTAAAAAGTACCTTCACAGTGAAGTAGCCAGTGGAAGAAAATGGGCCATTAGCGAATGGCAGTGGCCGGAAAGAGTACTTGGTCCAGAATCCACCCAACGGCATGGACGACAGGATGGCAAAGCAGCAGCAGAGAGCAGGAAGTGAAACCAGACAACTTGCTGACCAATCAGAAGCATGTAAATTAGAGCGACATTGGTCTGAGCCAAAGGTGAGTTCAGGTAAGTAAGGTGCGGTTTACAAAGCTCCTTTTAAGATTTAGTTGTTCACAAAAGATTTCACAAGCACAGCAAACAAGCGCACGTGTACAGGTGAAACCTAAAAATGCTACAGCCCGATTAAATTAGTTTTGAAGTAAAACGTCAATTAATGGAAATATATTACATTGAATTAAAATAATTTTTCTTCATTTTAATAATACAAAAATTCTCACCTAAAGTACATATTTTTTATATGCATTAATAATTATGAAAAGGAATGTATAGAGCTAATTAAAAGTAATTTATTTATTTTATGATAAAATATATTGTTGCATTACTTAAGTTATTAAAATACTTTCTAATTAAATAATAAATATGTACTGTTTTTATAAATTATTTTAAACACTAATTTATATTTACTTATTTTTGTAACTTTTTTAAATAATTTAATTTAACATTATTACCTGTTGGGTTTTATTTTCTATGGGGGTTATAGGAGGGTATTTCAGTACTGCCAGTTGGCCATGTGTAGTGAAGGGCTTACTACTGTTTCTTTGTAGTAAGGCACACTCAGACTCCTGTTCACCATCTGATAGCCAAGAAAACATCCAAACATAATTTCTGAGAAACATTTATATTGCAGTGTTGTGGAAAAATCGAATTTTCATACAACTTCATTTGGCTGACTCAAACTGCAAACAACAATGCAATTGACTTTACTGTGTGTCAGACGTCCATTTATTGAACAAAAATGCATCTCGAGATCGATGTCTGTCAGCTACTAGTAGTTTCAGTACCAGCATACGAACAACTTTTCATCAAATGTCTGCAATTTCAACAACATAAGAGAGTAAAAAGTATCAAGGCTTAAAATATCTTTCTGTGGCCATTGACTGCAGGGCCTGGCTTTCTAAAATTATTTTCTTGAGGGAAGGTGGGCCAGGTGACCTCCCTTCCCAGGCCAATCCTGGCCCCAGGGACCCAATCCCCTGGAGCCCGGCCTAAATATTGAATTTTATTGTGGGTAGGGGAACCATGCAGCCAATCTTGTCCCAGGGTCTCCATCCCCAGGGGCCAGGTCATATTATGTAAATTTGTTCTGGGGAACGGGGCCATGTTGCCTCACTCCCACCAGCCAATCTTCGCCCATAGACCCTATCCCCCAGGACCTAGCCATGTGATGATTTCCTCCTCCGTGACCCTTAGCTCCTCTTCTGAAAACCTGGGGTATCTTTGAGGTGCCATGATGTATTGTGAGTGATATGTGTGAGGTTATGTGTGGGGTGATGTGTTGGGATGTATAATGTGATGTGTGTGGATGGTGTATGAGTGATGGTGTTCTGTGCCTCTGAGTGATTGTGTGCTCTTTGCTTGGCTCTCTGTGCTTGGTCTCCTTTTTTTTGGTTGTAAGGGGTTTTGGGTAATGTGTGTGTATGTTTTATAGTGGATTGGGTGTGTGGGTGTGGTGTGTGTATGTGTGTCAGGTGTGTGTACTTTGTATTGTCCAATGTGGTTGTGTTTTGTAAGTGTGTGTGTATTTTGAGCGCGGCAGTGTATACAGCCAATGGTTTACCGCGGTTGAATGACCGCCGTGTTGATTCGTGAGTCGTGATACTGTGGGCATATTTCTGTTGGTGTGATGCTGTGGGTTTTGCTATCGCCAGTTTATCACTGACCTTTGGTGTGGCGGACTTGTGTGGGTGTCTGTGGGTGTCTGTATTGTGGTGGTATTCTCTGTGTGGGTCATAATACCCATAGCGGAATACCGCCGCGGTCATGGTATGTTGGCGGCTGTCGGCACGGCGGTAAGTGGGATTTACCGCCAGGGTTGTAATACGGACCATAGTAATAAAAAAATTACTTTATGTTAAAAAAACAAAGAAATTCACTGAAAAAAAGAAAGGTTACAGGGATGATACAGCTAGGAAATAGGATTTAAAAAACATAGAAATTCACTTAAAGAAACCAAAGGTTACACGGATGCTATATTTAAGTTATGAATTTACTCGCATAAAATCATAGAAATTACGCAGTTACAGGTGAAGTTATTTCAAGTAACTGTAACTTGCGGCCTAAGGTAACTATATCTCTCACCCTTGCCATGCACTGCTAATTACCACAGATATTATCACTTCTATAATGTAATTAAAAATATAAATGAAACATTAGCAGTCAAATTATTGAAGAAAAAACTGCATGGAGGGGATGCGAGTTATAGTTGCATTAGGCCGACCCCAATGATAGAAGTGCCCAACTACTACTGTGCAGGCTCCTGTGGGTGCCAGGTGTGCAGGTGCTGGCGTTAGGCTTTGTACCCCATTAGCATCATCTGGCGGAGGAGCAGAGGCACCGGCGACGGAGGGAGCTGCATCCCACATGGCCCATGAGGGTGAATCCATGGAGTGTTAAGCCACCAGTGGGATGGACGGCGAGGGGAGCTCCACAACAGGGAAAGGAGGGGATACCAGTGACAGCGACTCTTCCTCCGATGGAAGGTCCCTGGCGGTGGCGGACTCCTCTGTGCCCACCCCAACAACAGGTACAGCCGCCACCCCCCCTACCAGCACCACCCTCCCAGCAGACCCTCAGCGTGTTTCCCGTGCCCGCCTAACCAGGAGGGTGGGCATCTCCTTCGCCCCAGGCACCTCAGGCCCTGCCCCAGTCAGCCCTGCTGCCCTCAATCAGGAGGCTATTGACCTCCTGAGGTTCCTCACTGTGGGGCAGTCAACCATTCTGAATGCCATCCAGGGTGTCGAGAGGCATTTGCAACAAACAAATGCATACCTGGAGGGCATTCATTCTGGCGTGCTGGCCCAACAGAGAGCATTTCAGGCTCTGGCCTCAGCACTGATGGCAGCCATTGTCCCTGTGTCCAGCCTTCCCTCTCCAACTTCCTCTACCCAGTCCCAATCCCCTCAACCCCAGCCTATCCCAAGCACACCTTCAGGCCAGCATACATACACATCAACACACAAAAGCGGCTCAGGAAAACAAAAGCACCACACATCATAACATAGGCCTCACACAAGCACCATACCCATGCACACATACCAACATCCACTGCCTCCACTGTGTGCCCCTCCTCCTCTTCCTCTTCCTCCACCTCCTTCCCAGTATCGTCTCCGCTCACACCTGCATGCACTATATCATCAGCCACTGCCTCCATAACCCGCACGCCCATCACAACACACCCCTCACGTGCAATCACCACCCCCACAGCCATTCACACGTCCCCTGTGTCCTCTCCCAGTATGTCTGTGAGCCCTCCTCCCAAAGTACACAAACGCAGGCACGCACCCACTCAACAGCCATCCACCTCACAACAGCCTCCAGCCTATGCACCTTCATTCAAACTCAGCAGACGTACACCTCCTACAACCACTACCTCTTCCTCCACTTCCACACCCCCTCCATCTTCCTGTCCCAGTGTGCCAAAAAACGTTTCCTAGCTAACGTTGATCTCTTCCCTAAACCTCCCCTCCCCCGTCCTTCCCCTAGGCCAGGATGTCTAGATCCCAGGCCAGCACCTCAGCCACCAAATCTGCATCCGCTATGGTCCCTGCAAGTCTGGGAGGATCGAAGGGGACACCCGTCAGGTCTGCCAATGTGCCACCTACATATGCTAAGGACCACCCGATTCAGCCACCTGCCAAAATGAAGAAGGGGCCGGCATGCAGCTGGGAAAAGTCACACCACCCACCCAAGGCCTCATCCAAACCCAAAGAGGACAGTGCCAAGGTCCCAGCAGCGACTACCAAGGTGGGGAAGGGACACAAAAGCAAGTCACCTTAGGACACGAAGACTCCTGGTGAGTGGCTGGTGACCACCATTTCCCCAGACAGGCCAGCTATCTGTACACGGTCAGCACCGCTGCAACGACCGCCACCTGCACACCTGCACCGCTATCTGCACCACCCCCTGCACCTCCGCTGGCACAACGACAGTCACAAGCATCCTCCACAGTGATCAGACATCCGAGGCTGCCGGAGACGATCTGGTGTCTCCCTCCACTACTACAGACACCTGCACCACGGGCAGCACCGGCAGCATCTCCACCGCAGACACTGCCGCAGGCACCGCCATCTGCACCGCCACGTGCCCAGCCGGTGCCACAACATCTGACATCAGCAGCATCCCCAGCGGGCAGCCATCCGAGGCTGCAGGTGACGTCCTGGAACCTGCACACACCACATGAGGCACCACCACCAGCACTGGCACTACCAGCAGTTTACAGCCTAAGTCGCCACAGGGTGGAGTGTGGCTCTGCCTCCATGGAGTATCATGCTACCTGTTCCCTGCACATCTCGTGGATGAGACACCCTGGTGAGGGAATGGGAACTGCCACACCCCAGGTGCAGCATCACTGGGCACAAAGCCCCTTCCAGAACCAGTGGAGATATGCATCCACTCCCCCCCAATCCTTGGCAGGATGAAGCACACTGGGCACAATGCCCTCTCCAGAACCAGTGGAGATATGCATCCACTCCCCCAATCCTTGGCAGGATGAAGCAGACTGGGCACAATGCCCCCTCCAGAACCAGTGTAGATATGCATCCACCCCCCCCCCCCCCCAATCCTTGTCAGGATGAAACAGACTGGGCATAATGGTTCCTCCAGAACATGTGGAAATGTGCATCCACTAACTCAATCCTTGGCAGGATATAGCACTCTGGGCACAAAGCCCCCTCCAGAACCAGTGGAGATATACATCCACTCCCCCAATCCTTGGCAGGATGAGGCAGACTGGGTGCTAAGCCCCCTCCTGTACCAGTGGAGAAGCCATCCACTACAGAGACTGTAGCTTTGCACTCCCCAGGAGCAAGCAGTGGGCAAACCACCCACTAGAGAGACTTGAGAGACTGTGGCTTTGCACTCCCCAGGACCAAGCAGTGGGCAAACCACCCACTAGAGAGACTTGAGAGACTGTGGCTTTGCACTCCCCAGGAGCAAGCAGAAGGCAAACCACCCACTAGAGGGATTTGAAAGACTGTGGCTTTGAACTCCCCAGGAGTAGGCAGTGGGCAAACCACCCACTAGAGAGACTTGAGAGACTGTGGCTTTGTGCTCCACAGGAAATCACTGTGGGCATGGAGCCCCCTTGAGGAGCAGTGGCCTAGTACCATCTTCCAGCTGAGGTGCCCCCCCACCTCTTCCCCCTGAGGTGCCTGTATTTTTCGACCTAATGCCCCTGCGGTGTTCTCTCCAGCAGGTGTCATGTGTGGGCTTCGCCCATGATTTTTGGGACCACTGGTCCACGGACATTTACAAAGGACAGTGTACGGCCTTCTGTACATCATGTAAATATTTGTATATACTGATTTATGTTTATTTGTTTGCAATATCTGATTTTTGAAAAATATCAATGGTTGAACTTATTTCCTTTTGTCCTTGCGTTCTTCCAGGGGGTGACGGGGTGTATATGTCATGTTGTTGGATGTGTTAGTGTGTATGGTGTTGTAGGTGAGGGTGGGGGGTGGGGTGTTTGCGTGCCGTGTGTGTGTGTAACTCTCTTTTACCTCCCCCCTCCACTGTGTACTAGGTGCAGTACTCACCGTCATCCTCGCCGCCGTCTTCTTTCTACTTCCTGGTGTATTAGTCGATACACCAACATAGGAAGGACCTGCAATTCGGGCTCCATGGCGTCCTGGTTCTTCGTGGAGTGTTGGAAGGTGAGTGGTTCCCCTTCAGTGTACTGTTTCCGCCATGCTTTTGATGTCACTGGTACCGCCCCGGAAAAGGTGGCGGATTGGCCTCTCATAATAGGGTGGGCGGTACATTGTCTTCCGCCTGTTTGTTGGCGGTGACCGTCACGGTGTTTGTTGCTACTGCCCTTGTGGTCAGAGTGTTAAAGTGGCTGTCTATGTTGGCAGTTTCCGTTGTGGCCGTAATCCCATTTTTTTTACCGCTGGCCTGTTGGCGTTGTTACCGCAGCTTTAACACAGACCGCCAGGGTTGTAATGAGGGCCTATATGTTAATCCAACCACCACTATAACCACCCAACCCCGCACCCCACACAGCCTTCAGTCGTGCACAACACGTGTTGGCCGCAGAGTCTGGCCTGTGGCCAGGCCTTACGGTCAACCCCCTATAACCAGTTCTTCTGGACTTTGATGAATGATATGCATAGAATGAGATATTTTATGACAAATTGAACAGAAACATGCATTTGTCAGTTAAAAAGAAAAGAGTGAGATCACCTTTCAGTATGTACCTTAAATATTTGAAGTTGAAAAGAAATCCAAGAAGAAAAACAACCACAGACACAACTCTACTAGAAACCTCATCCTTCAGTGTGAGTGTCTAAGACCTTAACCACTACACCACTGGTTATTTCTGATTATGCAGTGTCCAGACATTACTATAACATTCAACCCAAAGATTTTGCATTATCACTAGGAAATAAACAGACACACTGCGATGAAATGCCAGGATTTTAACCTTCAGTCTACTGAGCGACAGTCCATAAGCTTTACCAGTAGGCCAGAAGCAATAAATCAAACATCTTGCTTGTGTGCCACTTTGAAGTCATTCTATGACCTCAAAACCATACAGAAACAAGTTCTTTGCTGACAAGAATGCGGGGGGGAACATGTGGTCCTAGCTGGCTCCCCGTGTTCTGTGGGATCCAGCATTGCTTTTGCAAGCAGGGAGCTGCTTTAAATAGCAGCTCCCTGCTTGAAGGAGCACTGTTTTCATCTGTTTCCCTGCACTCATATTTACGTGCAGTGAAACTGATGAAAACTTTCTGCAAGCGTGAGCTGTTTGACAGCTCCGGCTTGCAGAAAACGGAGTTATGTCTGCTCTTGCTTGGTGGGGGCTGTCAGCTCCCACCAAGCAAAAGCAAACAGCTACCTCCCAAGGATGGGCACCTCCGGGAGTAGTAGGAGTTGGCCCTAGGGGGTTTTGATCCCCAGGGCCATCTATGGCCCCACAAGGCAGGCTATTTTGCCCCCTCCAACACTTAATGTGGCCTCGGAGAGGTGGTGGTCCCCAGGGATCCACAATGGACCCACTTCAATGTTTTATTTCAGCTTTGGGTATGTGGGGGTCCCTGGGGCTGTGGGGGGCCCATGTGGCCCCTGCATTAATTTCATGTTTTGCCCCAGGGAGGTGGCGGATTCTGGGGCTGCAGTAGGAGGAGCAGGGGCCCCCCATTTTCAATTTATTAGCATTTGGCCCTCAGGAGGTGGCGGTCCCAGGGGCTTTGACAAGCCCTGGGATGTGGGCCCTTGCACCCACCTCTTATTCTTTGGCAATGCCCACAGAGCTGGCCCACCCGGTGGCAAAAATAAAATCAAACGTGGAGACCACGCTTGCTTTTAAAAAAAGAAAATGCATAGAAGTTCGAGAATAGTCATGATTTTTTATGTTTTTTTTCTTTTCCAAAAATGCCTTGGAGAGGGTTCTGGAGGACTCCTGCACCAAGGCTAGCAGGTAGGGTAAAGGAACCCTACCCACTTTTCATGTTTTTAACATTTCTTTTTCAGACTCGGCTGAAGCTGAGTCTCAAAATGTCTGCCAACACTTCCTGGATAAACTGTTGGCAGCCAATCAGAGCTCCTCATTTCTCTGCACAAGCTTGTTATTCTTCATGAAGTCGTCGAAATCCACGGTCCTAGATATACAAATTTGGATTTCCTTACATTTCTAAAACACTACAGAACAGATTTACACCAAATAACAAAACGCACAATCTGTGGAACAAAATCTACCTTTCTGCCAAACTTTTTGTAGTTTGCCTAGCGGTTCGGGCTGTAGTCGAGTTCAAAACTCCTATGGGAATTAACATGGGAAGCTCACTTTTTTGACCCCCACCTTTTTCTCTGCCCTTGCTTGATGGATCATCTCAAAACATTTCATGTGCATCAAGAATTACCAGTACACTTTTTTGGGAAAATTTCTTGAAGATCCGTCAAACAAACGTCAAATATATAGGCAAGTCAAAAATATTTTTTCCATGGTCCTAACTATAAATATATATATATATATATATATATATATATATATATATATATATATATATATATATATATATATATACACACACACACACATATCTGTCTTCCTCTTTTGTTTCTGTGGGCTTGGGCTTTCCCAGCCAAGGTGCTATGTGAGGAGTTAAATAACAAATGCAGATTTCCACCCCCCTCCCTTTCTTACCCAGGGGCAAACACAGTTAATAGCTCTATTTCATTGGGAGGTCTTTGACTGTCAGGTTGGCCAGCAGAGTAATTAAATTGGCCTAATATTGGGGACAAAACACCTGGAATCTGATTCTTAAAGTGCCTTAAAGAATGTAGTTATGATGAAAGAGACTGTGGATCTAAACTTTGTGATGCAGGTTTCTCCAAGGATTAATACTTCATTAGGCCTGGTAAGTCTAAGTGTGGCGAAACTGCACATTGGTGCAGATTCCGCCTTTAATATGTAATTCAGTTAAGCACCACAGGCTTATGGTGAGCACTACAGATCTACACCCTCAATGTTCATTCACATTATAAAGCCTACACCAGGTCAGCACTTGTCCTAAATGGGTCCCTTCTGAGATGAGATATTAGGGCAAAGATACCAGGCTATGCAAAACTGTAGTATCATACACACAGTATTTATGCACATCAAGCCCAGAGTCTCTTATCTGCTAGCTCAGCAGCAGACCTTATCTTAAAAGACCAGCAGTGGATGCTAGCACTCTCAGTCCAAAAACACAAAATGTATCATGAGTGAGGCTCAGAAAGTGAAAGTACAAACCTGGTTGTACAAGACCTACAAATCCATGGTTAGTTAGGCGGAAGCTACTTTGCAACTCTTGTGTCAGTAGATTCTGCTGAATAGATGATGCAGTAATGGTGTCTGGATTGATTGGTTGGGTGAAAATCTCTCTTTTTCAAGATGTGAATCTCTAATTAGGAATTATGTATTCTTACTATCCAAATAGCAGTAAAAGAATGCATTAATTTCTTAGTTAAAAGTTTTTCACATCCAGACAGACCACTCAAGTCTCCCAGACACTACCTCTCCATTTGGATACCATTTCAGCAATTTTGTAGCCTTTTGCACCTTTTACATACTGTTAGGCTTGGGCCAAGTATATTGAATGAATGTGAACACTAAACTTTAGCTCTCCTCCTCAGTTTCTTACAGGAGGGGCAGATCCTTTGAATCGTCATTAAGGATGTGATGGCACATGGTTAAGATTACATTACCTTTTGGGGTCAACAGTGAAGCAGTAATTATAGTTGTCGTAGTTGGACTCTTGCTCTAGGCAGGACTGCTGGTTCAGGAATTACAGCACTTGTGTTTGTAGGTGACTAGGCCAATCCTACAACAAGTCGCAACTGTCAGCTCAACCCTCCCTGCTCACAAGCAGTACCTCACCAAAAATGTAAACAGTAAAAGGTGATTTGGGGCAGCCTTTACGCATGGACTCAGGAGTGCGACATCTCAGGGGAGTCGTGGTGAAAAGAAGATTACCCTTTTCTCACATGAGCAACAAGTCTCATACACACACAGGCAATGAAGGAGATGCAGTAAAATGTTCAATAGGTTTTATTAACAAGACTGCAATCTATTGTAAATTGTATGGGCTGCAATGAATAGAATAATGAACAATGCAAGAAACAGAATTGTAAAAACAAGAGTCATGAATATAAAGTTCTCCACCATCTTGCAATGACATAAGATGTAAAGTAGGTGTGAAATAAACCCCAATAATCTAGCATGATGAACCTAATCTCTAATCTAAAGAGACCTAGGTGTGATAAACCTAATCTGTCAGTACCATGTCCATGAGAAGAGCCCCCCTACCATTGTTACCTTGGAATGAGGTCTCGAGATCAGGCTCTGTGGTGACAGGAAGGCTGGGTCTGCATCAAGGCGATGTGTGGCATAGATAGCATTGATGATTGCCCAAGCAAAAACCTTAATTTTTTGCCGAAGAATAATTTCTTTATTCAAATTAAATAAATTAAATCCAAAAGACCAAATAACACCTGTACATAACCTTAACACATGTAAAAACAAGTACAAAACTAGAGACAAAAACAATAGCACTGAGAAACATAAGAAAAAGAAAGGCTGCTGGCCCGTCTAGTGGTAAGCAGTCATAGTTCCAGGTAGTGGCTGTTGTGGGAAGGACATATCCAAAGTGGTGAAGACAATGATTCACTGAGATAAAAATTCAATCCATTCCCCAAATTGTTCAGTCTTATTCAGAATTCCAAGAGCCATGCCTTTGTTTGATATAGTCGACGCGTTTCGGCCTTATCACATACGGCCTCCTCAGGACAAAAAGCAACAGTGCCTAAACAATTATAATACATCAAAATTACCACACTATATAACCCAACATGTAAGCAACCATTGACACCAGGAGTAGGTAAAGCCCACTCCTGTTCACCAACACCTTAAATAGTGATGCATAATTCCTAAAACTAATATAGTGAAAACCATATTAGATGTACAAATATATATAAAGCTAAATAAAATGCTATACAAAACTATCAGGCAAAGTCATAAAGCAGGACCATTTTTTTTAAAAACACAGAAATGCATTAAACTAGATTTTGCTCCATATGAAAGCTCACTGAATTCCTTAATCTGGTACCATATCATTACCCCAGCTGCTCAAACTGATATTCAAAAAAGAGCAAACATTATCTCGATATTCCCAAGTACAAGGCGCAGACCCAAGTGTAAGAAGCCCCTGAGGTTAAAAGGACTAACCTTGGTGATAGACACGGGGCGCTAGAAAAATGGGATTGTGACTGAATCACAGCTGAAGAAATAAAAAAGTTGGAAAAATAATCAATATGTAGCCGACATCGGCCGCACCGCTCCTTAACAGTGCGTGCATGTAGAATTAGAAGCTCTTACCATGTTTACCCGAGATAGAATTAGCCGGCTTAATCACGACGCCTCTCGCATCAAGGAAGACGCGGAACTGGCGTCTATAGCTCTCGGACCTTGCCGAGGCCGTCCTTAAAATCGCAGGGGATCGTGGGTCAAACATTAAAAAAGGACTCGCAATAACGCGACCTAGCTGCAAAGTCTGGGGGCCATTTTGTCAGTGTAATTATACAAATAAGTCGGCCATTTTCAAAGTACGAATACAAAGGCTAGAAACAGGACATTGCGAACTTATAATATAAAATAAAGCATCTTATCATAATAACCAGCATTCTATAAACATTATTTCACATTTTAAAGCTGAATTCAACTTTACACAATAAAAAAATTGCAGTGTTAATAATATTTATCTAAAAGGAACATGTATAAGTGCCGTGGCCAACAACCATTTGTAAGGTGCCCCACCAAAAATGGAGCTTTTGAAGTATAACATACCCGCAGAGAACATATTTACACTTTGATTAATGCCCACATTTCAGTCAAATCATTTAAGGCATATCTAGCTGTGCCAAATCTTTCTATGAGGCGAGCTTCCATTTTATCCAAAACGGAGGCTCTTGCTGTATCTGTTTTTATTTTATCAGCTACATATAGAATTGACCATTTAATGTCCTCAGGGCGATGATTTAACTTAATATAATGGTCAACCAAAGGGGCATTTTGAACTCTGCATCTGATCCTGGACATATGTTGTAATATCCGTGTTTTAGTTGGTTGTATAGTCTGGCCAATATAAGTAAGTAAACAGGGGCATGTAATGCAGTAAATCACATAGCGTGTATTGCAATTGGAAAAACACCGTTGGTGGTGTACTTTACCATTTAACTGTACTTGAGTAGATTTTTCTGTATACTGGCACGCTAAACAGTTGGTGCAAGGAAAGTGGCCCAAAATAGGGGGTAAGGCTAACATAGTTATTAGGTCATGTTTCTTTTTGTTGTTCAAAGTGAATGGAGCATGTACTAGAGCATCATAGATGTTGCGGCCTCTTTTAAAAGCGAAGAGCGGTTTATCTATTCCTAAAGAGAAGAGCAACTTTCAATTTTTTTCAATGAGAGCTCTCACTCGATTTGCTTTCGGATTATATGTAAGTATACATGTTAAGGGGCAAAGTTTGTTTTTAGTTTTCGGTATTAGCAAATGCTCTCGAGGGGTATACCAAGCTCGTTTGCATGCACCTTTGACAATTTTCTTGGGGTAACCCCTATTCAACAATCTAGAGCTCAGGGCATCTGCATTTTTAAAGTAATCATCTTTGGTAGTTCAGTTACGGCGAATCCGGAGGAATTGGCCGTAAGGTAGATTCTCTTTAAGAGTACGAGGATGGTTACTTGAAAAGTGGAGTAATGTGTTCCTATCAGTTGGCTTCTTGTATAAACTCATAAAAATGTGTCCTTCAGACGATTCAATCCACAAGTCCAAAAAATGTATACGTGTCGAATCTGAAGCCATTGTAAATTTAAGATCAGGCGTTAAATGATTGATCCAGTCATGAAACAATAGTAAAGATTCATGATTTCCCTCCCAAATCATAAAGATATTGTCAATGTATCTCAACCATGTTACGATATGTTTATGGAAAGGATTATTTAAGGCGAAAATCCATTTATCTTCAAAATAAGACATCACAAGGTTTGCAATTTCAGGAGCGAAGTTGCACCCCATCGCAACCCCCTTTATTTGCAAGTACATATCGTTATCAAATGAAAAAACATAATTTTTTAAACATAGGGAGGCAAGGGCCAGTATGAAAGCAGAAGGCACCTTATGGGGGAGAGGTCTTTGGTCTAAATATATCTCCATGATTTGTAAAGCCTCATTTTGAGGGATGTTAGTGTAAAGTGCTTCTATGTCAAAAGTCACTAATAGTTGGGTTTTATCATTAAACGGCTTTCCTTCAAGGATATTAATCATATGCATCGAGTCCCGCACATATGCTTTTGTCTTGTAGACTAATGGTTTTAGGAAAAAATCCACATATTGAGCTAAGGGTTCTAATACGGAACCACAAGCAGCAATAATAGGTCTCCCCGGAGGGTTAGGCAGGTCCTTATGTATCTTCGGAAGGATTTAAAGGAAGGGAATACGTGATTGCTGTTGGTTCAAAAAGCCATATTCCTTCCTACATATCCATTCTTCTATAAGTGCCTCATCAGTGGTGGTTTTAATGATAGATGTTAATCTCGATATGGGATCTTCTTTTATCGAACGATAGTGGTCTTTGTTGTTAAGTTGACGGTGTATTTCCATACTGTATTTGTCTTTATCTAATATCACAATACCACCGCCTTTATCAGCAGGTTTGATGACAATATTTGCATTGTCTGACAAAGAGCGAATGGCATTATTTTAGCCTTACCCCCTATTTTGGGCCACTTTCCTTGCACCAACTGTTTAGCGTGCCAGTATACAGAAAAATCTACTCAAGTACAGTTAAATGGTAAAGTACACCACCAACGGTGTTTTTCAAATTGCAATACACGCTATGTGATTTACTGCATTACATGCCCCTGTTTACTTACTTATATTGGGCAGACTATACAACCAACTAAAACACGGATATTACAACATATGTCCAGGATCAGATGCAGAGTTCAAAATGCCCCTTTGGTTGACCATTATATTAAGTTAAATCATCGCCCTGAGGACATTAAATGGTCAATTCTATATGTAGCTGATAAAATAAAAACAGATACAGCAAGAGCCTCAGTTTTGGATAAAATGGAAGCTCGCCTCATAGAAAGATTTGGCACAGCTAGATATGGCCTAAATGATTTGTCTGAAATGTGGGCATTAATCAAAGTGTAAATATGTTCTCTGCGGGTATGTTATACTTCAAAAGCTCCATTTTTGGTGGGGCACCTTACAAATGGTTGTTGGCCACGGCACTTATACATGTTCCTTTTAGATAAATATTATTAACACTGCAACTGAGCAGCTTGGGTAATGATATGGTACCAGATTAAGGAATTCAGTGAGCTTTCATATGGAGCAAAATCTAGTTTAATGCATTTCTGTGTTTTTTTTTAAAAAATGGTCCTGCTTTATGACTTTGCCTGTTAGTTTTGTATAGCATTTTATTTAGCTTTATATATATTTGTACATATAATATGGTTTTCACTATATTAGTTTTAGGAATTATGCATCACTATTTAAGGTGTTGGTGAACAGGAGTGGGCTTTACCTACTCCTGGTGTCAATGGTTGCTTACATGTTGTGTTATATAGTGTGGTAATTTTGGTGTATTATAATTGTTTAGGCACTGTTGCTTTTTGTCCTGAGGAGGCCGTATGTGATAAGGCCGAAACGCGTCGACTATATCAAACAAAGGCGTGGCTCTTGGAATTCTGAATAAGACTGAAAAATTTGGGGAATGGATTGAATTTTTATCTCAGTGAATCATTGTCTTCACCACTTTGGATATGTCCTTCCCACAACAGCCACTACCTGGAACTATGACTGCTTACCACTAGACGGGCCAGCAGCCTTTCTTCTTCTTATGTTTCACAGTGCTTTTGTTTTTGTCTCTAGTTTTGTACTTGTTTTTACATGTGTTAAGGTTATGTACAGGTGTTATTTGGTCTTTTGGATTTAATTTATTTAATTTGAATAAAGAAATTATTCTTCGGCAAAAAATTAAGGTTTTTGCTTGGGCAATTAACATATATTCATCCTTGCTGGATACTTTGTTCTTTTGTTTTCCCTTTGTCCCCTATCCAGTCTGGTTACAGGGACTACCCCTTTTTTGGTGTATAGATAGCATTGATGGCATCTGGTAGGAATCCCTCTGATAATCTTGTCTGCGTGAGATGTTTTTATACAGATCTTGTAGGACCCCTGACGCAGGTATATTCCAAACCAATAGGTAAGAAGGCATGCTTGGGGCGGCAATTACACAAACAATAGTTACACCTTCACAGTGTGGCACTGATAATGTGAAACTAAAACATCTTCCAAACTTTAAACATAGCAGTCATCTTGGTAGAAATAATTAAATAAATTTGCTAAAACAGAGCAAGCTAAGTAGGTTAAAGGTCACTAGGCAATGGGGGAACAGGCCTGCAAGCCAGAAGGCTAAACTAAACTCCTGATTCCCATTAAACATAATAGGATCCACTACGACGTGAGATATAGCTAGTGCTATGCACTTAGAAGGGAGTGAGTTGAGGAGGGCTTCGTGTTTACCAAATAAGTGGAGAAATAACTTAGGTTGGTTTAGTTCTTCTTTATCTGGAAAATTCGAAAAACACCTTTAAGATTACAAAGAAAATTGAGTAATATTTATAACACTCAAAGGACAAGACTGGTATCCATGCAAGCTTTGCAGAAATTAAACACAATCCAAAACCAACTACATATTGCATGCTATTTACAAGTGCCTTCAAGGTTGGATTGTCGTAGATGTCCTAAGGTATCTAGTAATTGGACACCATAAGCAAGTTTACTTAAAGTAGCTGGATTTAAATATAAATGTATGAAGTGGCTGCCACAGACAGCGGTGAAGATACAAATTACCAGGGACACAGGCGAAGGTGCAAATTACCAGGGTCATCATCCAGTCTTTTCAAGTTTAAAATTATCTAACATCTGAATATCAATTATCACATTTGATGACATCAAGAAAGGTGATACTGAAAACTTTGAACTCATTTAAATCACAAGAAAAGACATCAAATCGCATCATTTTTTTCTAAAAAGAATCCTAATAGAAAGTCACATAATTAAAATCAAATCATACGAATTGGGCAAAACGTTATTAGTAAGTGTAAAATGCTGATCAGTTTATGTGTCAGCTGTTCTGTATTCTACCCCAGCTTAGCTAAATGCTGAGAATGCTCTAGCACTGGGAGAGTCAGGAGTTGTAACCTGGTTAATGTGTCAGCCAGGTTATCCCTTCCCCCTCTGGCTCTACCAGGGGCGCTGGAAATAGGGTGTGGGGACTGATGCGACCCCTCAAACAACATTCCAGGGAGTCAGCTGGAGAATGAGTCCATTGCCATTTGCTGTGATTTAAAATCAGAGGTCACGTTTCAGGCAAAGTCTTCTGTCAGATTGCTGCCTACTTAACATAGAAACTGTTATTTACTTAACCTTTCACTAGGAGTTTTGTAATGTAAACAATAACAATCTTTCTGGAGTGTCAAATATTTTCTAAAACACAACAAAATGTTATTACTTGTAGATTGACTTTACAAATATTGTAAAATGTATGGAGATTAATGTAAGCTTAAACACATCAGTTTTTCTAATTCTGGCATGTGGTTGAAAAAAAAGATTTTGTTAGGATCAAAACAAACCAAAACAGTTTACTTGCGTGATGCCAAATGATAAACACACGCACAAATCTAAATTCCACACGTTGTAAGTTGTGCTCATATACATTTAGCATGAAACTGAATTCGTGATGCAAATTTATTGTCCATTTCAGGGGGAAATGTGCCCTTTTAAATGACAGTACCCTATCTCACTATGCATTAATCATACATTTGGGAAAATGTGCTGCAAAATGCACCACTAGAACACTAGTCTCCCACCATTTTCCTGCTGAATGGGCCTGTCTCATTGAGTACACATCTTCTTTGTGTAATTCTTCGATTTTGTAAAGTAAAGTAGCATTCAGGACAGCACTTTGAAAATTGTTCCAACAGCACCAATCTCCACGGTACTTACTCGCCGCCACTCTATCCCTCCCGCCATTCTGTTGATCTTATCTCCTGAGCTGATCATATTAGATCTCCCCCTGCTTCTTGCCAAGATGTGCGAGTCCCCTTTCTGCCATACTGCTCTGTCTACCGCTCCCCGCCATACTACTCCAGCCAGAGTGTTCCAAGCACACCACAAGCAAGACATCAATTTGTTCCTTCTCATGAATGCTCCTTTGCACTAGACTACTGGAAGTATTACTAAGAGTCATACTAAATACTGGCTCAGGATGATAGCCAGAAAAATGTATTCACCTTTTCTTTTTAATAAGATAGCATTTGCCAAATGATGTCACAAAAAAATAATGATATTCTGTGATTTGTTATTTTTTCTGCTTGCTGGAGGCCCTTGAGTGGGAATACAAACTGCTTGCCCTAAGAGATTTCGGAAAGCAGCAGCATGTCTTCCTTAAGGTTTAGTATTGCTTTTTTCTATATTTACAGAAACATATCTATAGTAATGTCAAGATTGCCAGAAGTCTAGTAATAGGCCAGTACTCCAAAGTGGTGGCTGGATAGATTTCATATCTGCAATAAAAAAGAAGGCAATTCAGTTATTGTATAGACTACACGTTTAATCATGTTCCTGATGAGACATCAAAATGTGTTAAAACCTTTTAGCGGGGCGCATGACATTTTTGTATTTAAAAATATTTTAAATATATATTTTGCACATTGCTCTTTGTTCACACGCTTGTGTGTGAATTTAAATATGTATGCAATGTAATTTATTGAGTTATGTTTAGAAAAGCATTTTTACCCATTTAGTTTCAGAAGAACTTAATTACACGTCTGTTTAATTTTGTGTTCAGCATTTTAAAAGAGTGTAAAACCTGTAAACATGAGGTAATTGTCAAGTATACGGAAATGAGATTCCCAGCTTCACTCAAATGCAAGTCTACCACATGCAGCTTGATTTAAGAGGGTTGTAATGCTTACTAGGTCTTTTAGCGGGGTAAAGCTCTTTTGGAGGAAGATCAGTGTTTTGCACTGAGCTATCTGTTAAAATTATTATGCCGAACTGTATCTGTTCATACAGGAAATACAAATAATAATTCACACGTGAATCTCTACTAAAAGGTCTCACCTTTTCATTACATCCCATGAAGCAGATATCAGAAGAGTTATATGTTTGGGGTAGAAGGCCTAATTCTTTAGACACCATTCATCTTGCTAAGTTTAAACTAGGCCTGGGCATAATTCATATTAGGAAGAGTTCGCTGGTGACCTGGTTCACTGGGTTTGCACACCTATACTCCTCCTTTGGCTGGATCGGCCTTGGGAATGAACAGCCACGGGTGATGTCTTAGCCCACATGAAGTTGAGAAGCTTTCTGGTGGACATCTTCAAACCTGCGAAAAACCCCTTGTGGGTGGACTACACCCTGCCCTGGGCTGTGTAGGAGGCTCTGCCTGCTGACCGGCACCACCGGCTTGCGGGGAGTGGGATATCACCGCCTACAGGAGCCCCAGCCTCCTCCTTGGTCCAACGCTATCCTGGCCCAGGTAGGAAAGGTTGCCCTGCCCAGTTCCTTGAGTCCTGGTTTCCCAGGTGAACACCATCGCTTCGCCCACCTCTCACAGGGCATTATGGGAACTGTTCAGCCCCCAGAAGCCCCAGACTCCTACCCAGTTTGACACCACCTTAGCCGGGGTAGGGAAGGTGGCCCTGCCCAGAGCCTGGAGCCCTGGCTTAACTGATTTAAGCCATGACTTCACCCACCTCTCACAGGGGATTACGGGAGCTGTGAAGCCCACAATAGCACTAGACATCTCCCTGGTCTGACACCACCCTGGTCTAGGTAGTGAAGGTGGCCCTGCCCAGTGCTCAGAAACCTGGCTTCCCAGGAGAAAGCCATGACTATGCTCATCTTTCACAGGAGATGATAGGAACTGTTCAGCCCACTCTACTCTACTCTACTCCTTGGCCCAATCCCACCCTGCCCTAGTATCGGTCTTGTCCTTCATGTTCAGTCCTGTCTCTGCTTCACACCCAAGAAGGGCATGAAGGTCCTCCCTATTCTGCAGCCACTATGCCCTGGATAGTGACAGTCCTCCTCAGTCTATTGGCGAAGGGTTCACTGGCTGGCCATCTGGTCACCTTACCCGCAGACCAGATGACTTAGCTTAACCTAGTGACCAGAGGGCCTGGACAGCAGCCGACAATGAGGCAGCACTCAGGAGTTTCATTCCTCGAGCCACCCACTGGCTTCTTCCCTTCTTGCCTCCAGGCAGCTCTGCTGGTAGCCGCTGTGGTCATCTTTTCACCTTTCTGACCTGTGAGGGTTTGTTCCCCCATGCCTGGCTGGGAGGGAGAGGCCCCCATGCTGGACTGCATGTGGCGGAGGCAGTCTCCCAAGAATCTGCACCCTCTCTGTCCTTCCCACTGACCTAGCAACAGAAGGACCCCAGGGAGGCACAGGCACCCAGGGACATAGACAAAAGCTTAGCTCAGAGAATGACGTTCAATCAATCACAGCAAGATAGCTATTCTGCTGCTTACAAATCCCTGACCCAGGATAAGGTCATCTACAAACGATTTAACACCACATACCCCACAAATGTGCTGTCCCTGAGTGAGCAGCTCTATATACCGCCCCAGAGGCCGGCTATCGCAGGCCAACTGAGGCTTCACCACACTGTAGTAACATTAGAGTTTGGTGGGTTCTGCCTTATAGTCACTTCGCTGCAATCTAACAAATGGAAGGTTCGCCCTATTGGCTCCTCAGCCAAGCACTTACACCAAGGGCCTCAATAAGAGTTTAGCAGGTGGCCTCTGCCGCCCGCCAAACTCTTTAGGACAGAAGAGCACCAGTCCGGTCTCCCACCCACTGGCCCTATTAAGAGTTTCCCACTGGGCCAACGGGCGGAAACAGCTTTTGCAGCATGTTGACCCAGCGGGAAAATCACCACAACATTGACGTCGGCTTGTAATCAAGATGCGGCAATGTTGCGGTGCATCAGGTGCAACAGCACCAGTCGTGCGTTTTGAAAAGAGCGATGAGGCTGTCCGTGGGGGCCCCTGGCCCAGTGGAACCACCAAGCAAAGGCTGGAGGACACGAGGGTTGTAATCCCCAGGGCAGCGCTGCTTGAGGTGCTGCCTGGTGGATAAAGACCCCCGAAACCACCAGGGGGTTGACCGGCGGCAACCTGGCACTGCCGGCGGTCGGACCATGGCGCTTTCGCCACGGTTAAAATGTGGAGGGCAGACCGCCACATTGGTGGTAGTCTGACCTCCACCACAGCCCTGGTGGTCTCATGACTGCCAGGGTTGTAATAACTGCCCGAATGTCTGCCTGACATTCAGTCCCTGCTCCTCTTCTACTAAGCAGGTTATTATTGCAACAACACCTCATCAGTAGGGTAAAACTAACCTGTCTCACGACAGTCTAAACCCAGCTTCCATTCCCTATTAGTGGGAAACATGTGAGTTGTGGATTGGTGAATTCTGCCTCACATTGATAGGAAGAGCTGACATAGAAGGATCAAAAAGCAACGTCACTATGAACTCTTGGCCAGTTATCCCTGTGGTAACTTTTTTGACACCTCTTACTTGCGAACCAAAAAGTCAGAAGACCCTACTTTCACTATTTGTATTCATACAAATCTTGATTTCCAATCAAGCTCAAGTGAGCTCTTCCCCTTCTGCTCCGTGGGAGGTTTCTGTCCTTTCTGAGCTCAAATAAGAACACCTGGATTATGGCAAGTGACAGGCAGTTGGAGCCTGAGGAGAGAGCCCCATGGGCCTCACCCCAACCCCACCTCACTGGGTAAGTGAAAACACAATAAACATACTGGCATTTCACCTGTGACCTAAGGGCCTCCCGCTTGTCCTACACCTGTCAAGTCTTTTCACAGTACCCAACTAGAGACAAGCTCATCAGGGGCTTCTTCCCTGCTGATTCAGCCAAGGCCATTCCCTTTGCTGTGGTTTTGCTAGATAGTAGGTAGGGACAGTCGGAATCTCGTTCATCCATTCATGTTTGGCACTAATTAAATGAAAAGGTATTTGACAATTCCTGTACTACCTCACAGAGGCTAATTCTGGGTTATTATTGCTGCCCATCAGCGTCAGATTAGTCTTGCTTTCAACAACACAAAAATTGTTCCAAAATACAACTATACTTGAATTTGTCCTCACAACATGAATCACATATCAGATTCGTTTTTATTCTAGGTGTTGTTGGATCTAGGTGTAGAGTTCACAAAATCAGTAAGGAGGTTAAGGAGGTTAATGATTTATGGAAGGCACAGCAACTCCTTTCATCATCTTAACATGGTTTTCAGTATCCAGGAACTAGCCCATTTGGAATTGAGAACATTAGATTTGTCAAGTCATGCTATCATGCACAAGGCCATGATGCAACCTTGTTTTGCCTAACTCTATAGACTTCTCAATAAAGAGTATAGAAGTATAGAGATAGTTACCAGTGGGACTACTTGGAGGTAGATGTCACTACAACTGAGAAGAGGTCAAGTCAGGTTAGTTTATTTTCCTTTGCTTAGTAATACGATTAAATTTAGCACATTGCCACATCTGATTTCAGGTGATGTATGTCAAAGCATGGGGAATCAGACCAATTCCATTGGCACCAGTAGTAGGGGACACTCTTTCGCACAGGAGAGTCACAGCAGTACACCTTTCCCAGATCAGAGATCGAAGCCCGCAGAGGCCAGCATGAAAACCAGCACCTGCGGGTAGGCAGGGGACTTTTGAAGCCACAGCCACAGTAGTAGGTGCCTAAGGTGGTACACACAGGCAGCTCTGGCACACCACAGACAACCACATGCAGCACAGAGCCAGGCACCCCTGGTATTGCACACCCGGGGCAGATGGGCCACCCAACTATTAAGGCAGGAAGACTAGGCACACTGGCAGAATATGTTTCTCTGCTCTCCAGGAAGCAAGGTACAGAGGAAAGGACAATTGGACTGGGTTGGAGGGCAGCCACAGACCCAGGCAGCACCTGGCTGAGAACAACCAGGCCACAAGGGGGTTTCATCTACACTGCCCCTATTAATCTAGACCAAGAACACCCTCTTTCTAGTAATCTGTGCTCAAAGAGTGACAGCTAGGGCCACCAGAGAAAACTCACCTGGCCTCCTGGAGCCCTGTCTGGGATCAAGTAGTCAAATGCGCCCTCATTGGGACTTCTAGGGCAGGCCGGGGATCTAGGCACGGTATAGCAGTGCATGGCATGCAACAAGATGCCTGGACTCAAAGGAATGTCATTTGGTCATGCTATTTATTATTTTCAAAAAGGGGTCCACTCACTCATGGAGACAACAGGGTACTCTGAGGCCTGGATTCTCAGAGCCCAAGCTGGGAATCAGGCAATGTGTTATGGAGGGCCACAGAGCTCTGACCCAGGGCCCAGTGCCAGCTTCAGAAGCAAGACAAGCAAGGAAAACCTCCCTGGGCCTGCAGGACCCCATCCCATGCACTTTGTGACACAGTGGGCCAAAGAGGCGAGCCCAGGGCGAGGGGTTTCCACCCCTGGGTCAGCTGGACCTCCTGCATGCTGTCTGGGAAGCAGGGCTTGGAGGAAATGACCATCAGACAGTGCTGGAAGACTGCAAGGGACTCAGGCCCCTGGGACACCAAAGCAGGCAACTCCAGGGCCTCAGAGTTCAGGGTGAAAAATGCAGGAGGAGAATGGGGCTCCTCATGCTTTTTCTCTAACAATTTGGAGGAAGCCTACCTGCCTTTTTTGTAATCCGTGTACACCGATTGAAAGGGAGCCATCGGAGCGAAAATATCCAAACCTCTTGGAGCCCTGGCTGGGCTAGGATAGTCTACTGAGCCATCATATGGACTTCTGGATCTGTCCTGCCATCATGATCGCAGTACAATGCGACCTAAATCACCCTCCTCCATTGAGCAAGCCACCAGGCATGAGAACGTCAGCTGTGCATCCCTCCCTGCTCTCCGGGAACTGAGGCATGGAGGAAAGGCCCATCAGATAGGGCCGGAAGGAAGCTGCAGACTCTCGCCTCTGGAGACCCCCGAGGATCCATCCTGGTCCTTGCAGCCCCCAGGTGAGAGTGATCAGAAAACAAGGGGATCCCACTGACCCTCTCCCTACTGATCCAGAGGAAGTTTACCCCTTTCCTTGTGATCTGTGCATGCCGAGTGACAGAGGTGGCCTTTGGAGAAAATGCATATTACCTCATAGGGCTCTGCTTGGGCTCAAAGACTTAAATGCCGTCATTGGGACTTCCAGGGCAGCCAGACTTCTGGGCGCACTATAGAAACTAATTGCACACGTCCAGATATGTGGGTTTCATAGAGAGCATATGCCCGAACATGAAGAACTTCAGAACCTGGACAAGCAGGGTTGACCTTCCTGGTCTCTGGAACCCAGTTCCATGTACTATGTGACATAATGGGCTGAAGAAGGAAGCCCAGGGACAGTGGCTTCCAACAGAAATGATGCCAGAGCTCGGACCTGGGGCCCGGTCACAGCTTCTTATGATGGGCAAGGAGGAAAGGCCTCCCAAGGCCTGTGAGATCCCATCCTGGGCACTGTGGGCCAGGAGAGGGAGCCCAGGGCCCGGGGCTTCCACTCCCATTACCCACCAGGGTTCTGACTCTGACCTGGTCAGAGGTTCTGAACATGTACAAGGAGGGGAGAACTTCCAGAGCCTGCGGGCACCACCCTATGCATTTTGCAATACAGGGGGCTGACGAAGAGAGCCCAGGGCTTCCATTCTAGGGCCTGCCAGAACCGTCACTCAGAGCTTCTCATCCCAAGAAAGCAGGGAAGGTCATGGTTCTGGGCACTTTGTGAAACAGCTGGCCAGAGAAGGGAGCCCTGAGCCTTCCACCCCAGGGCTCACCAGGGCTCTGATCCAGGGCATGATCAGACCGCTGACCACATACATGCAGTGAAGACCTTCCAGGGCCTGTAGACCCCGTCCTGTACTCTTTGTGACACAGTGGGCTGTTGAAGGGAGTCAAGGGCTAGGGTCTTCCAACCTGTCAACATCAGGGCAGTGCGCGCTCTACGGGCGACTAGAATGCAGAAACCCAGCACTTTCAGGATAACGTAATTTATGCATTTTGCTGATATGCTCTTGTTTAACCTTTTGCAATGCAGAGTTTAATCCTGAAGACTTATGTTCAAGGTGTTTATAAATACTGTTCATTTGCAATGTATTGCTGCAGGCTTTTCAGAGTGTGTCAGGGTGTGGTCCCTTTCCAGGGCCTTCTAGAAGCTTTCCCTGCAGCATGCCTGGGTGTGGTTTGTGGGCTGGGCCAAGACTCTATGTAAGGGAGCCAGCCCAGCTCCACGTGCTCACTATTCAGAGGTCCCGGTGCAGAGCAGCAGCAACTTCCTGAGCTTCTGTTCCTGACGCCTACTTTGATCTTCCAGGCCTTGCCCTTTCACTTTGTTGGTGATTCTTGATCAGGGTGGTAAAACGGAGGTCAGGCTGGGCCCTCGATCCTGTTCTCGAAGGCTTTCGAGTTCTTGGGCCTAATTTGCATGATAAAACATTTTGGCTCTTGTGCGTTTGGTGTTTCATGGCATTTACATGCTGACATTCGAATCGGCAAGACGTGCTATTCTTTGCTAGGGTACAACTCTTGATATTCATTGTGCGCTACCATTTTATGGCATTTACAGGGTGGCATTCGAATCGGCAAGACGTGCGATTCATTTCTTGTGCTTAATTCATGTTATTCATTGTGCGCTACCATTTCACGGCATTCACATGGTGGCATTCGAATCGGCAAGACGCGCAATTCATTTCTTGTGCGTAACTCATGTTATTCATTGTACGCTACCATTTCATGGCATTCACATGGTGGCGTTCTAATCGGCAAGACGCGGGATTCATTTCTTGTGCTGAATTCATGTTATTCATTGTGCGCTACCATTTCATGGCATTCACATGGTGGCCTTCGAATCGGCAAGACGTGCGATTCATTCCTTGTGCTTAGTTCATGAATATTCAGTGAGTGCTACCACTTCATGGCATTCGCAAGGTAGCATTCGAATCAGCAAAACGCGCGATTCATTTCTTGTGCTTAATTCATGATATTCATTGTGTGTTACCATTTCCTGGCATTTATGTGGTGACATTCGAACCGGCAAGACGCGCAATTAATTTCTTATGCTGAACTCATGTTACTCATAGTGCGCTACCATTTCATGGCATTCACATGGTGGCATTCGAATCGGCAAGACGTGTGATTCATTTCTTGTGCTTAATTCATGTTATTCATTGTGCGCTACCATTTCACAGCATTCACATGGTGGCATTCGAATCGGCAAGACACATGATTAATTTCTTGTGCTTAATTCATGTTATTCATTGTGCGCTACTATTTCATGGCATTTACAAACTCTTGTGGAAATCTGCAATGTGCGCAATTCATGTTCCTGGATTTTAGGAAACTAAAGTGCTAAAATTCTGTATGTTATATTGTGTGTGCATAATAAGTACTTTAACCCCTTCGCTGCCAGGCCTTTTCCCCCTCCTGTGCTGAGGCTTTTTTTGGCTTTTTTGGGCAGTTCGCGCTTAGGCCCTCATAACTTTTTGTTCACATAAGCCAAATTTGCATCCTTTTTTTCCAACATCCTAGGGATTCTAGAGGTACCCAGACTTTGTGGGTTCCCCAGAAGGAGACCAAGAAATTAGCCAAAATACAGTGAAAATTTTGTTTTTTTCAAAAAAATGGGAAAAGGGGCTGCAGAAGAAGGCTTGTGTTTTGTTCCCTGAAAATGGCATCAACAAAGGGTTTGCAGTGCTAAAAGCACAAGCTTCCCAGCTTTCAGGAACAGGCAGACTTGAATCAGAAACCCCAATTTTTCAACACAATTTTGGCATTTTACTGGAACATACCCCATTTTTACGATTTTTTGTGCTTTCAGCCTCCTTCCAGTCAGTGACAGAAATGGGCATGAAACCAATGCTGGATCCCAGAAACCGAAACATTTCTGAAAAGTAGACACAATTCTGAATTAAGCAAGGGCTAATTTGTGTAGATCCTACAAGGGTTTCCTACAGAAAATAACAACTGAAAAAACAATTATTGAAATTGAGGTGAAAAAATCTGCAATTTTTCTCTACGTTTTACTCTGTAACTTTTTCCTGCAATGTCAGATGTTTGAAAGCAATATACCGTTACGTCTGCTGGACTCTTCTGGTTGTGGGGCTATATAGGGCTTGTAGGTTCATCAAGAACTCTCAGTAGCCAGAGCCAAAAAATGACCTGCACCCTACAGTGGGTTTTCATTCTAAACCGAGTATAGAGCAATTCATTTGCTGAAATATAAAGAGTAAAAAATAGCTATCAAGAAAACCTTTGTATTTCCAAAATGGGCACAAGATAAGGTGTTAAGGAGCAGTGGTTATTTGCACATCTCTGAATTCCGGGGTGCCCATACTAGCATGTGAGTTACAGGGCATTTCTCAAATAGACGTCTTTTTTACACACTGTCTTATATTTGGAAGGAAAAAATGTAGAGAAAGACAAGGGGCATTAACACTTGTTTTGCTATTCTATGTTTCCCCAAGTCTCCCGATAAAAATTATACCTCACTTGTGTGGGTAGGCCTAGCGCCTGCGACAGGAAATGCCCCAAAACACAACGTGGACATATCCCATTTTTTGACAGAAAACAGAGGTGTTTTTTGCAAAGTGCCTACCTGTAGATTTTGGCCTCTAGCTCAGCCGGCACCTAGGGAAACCTACCAAACCTGTGCAATTTTGAAAACTAGAGACCTAGGGGAATCCAAGATGGGGTGACTTGTGGGGCTCTGACCAGGTTCTGTTACCCAGAATCCTTTGCAAACCTCATAATTTGGCTAAAAAAACACATTTTCCTCACATTTTGGTGACAGAAAGTTCTGGAATCAGAGAGGAGCCACAAATTTCCAACCACCCAGCGTTCCCCCAAGTCTCCCGATAAAAATGATACCTCACTTGTGTCGGTAGGCCTAGCGCCCACGACAGGAAACGCCCCAAAACGCAACGTGTACACATCACATTTATTTAAAGAAAACAGGTGTTTTTGGCAAAGTGCCTACCTGTAGATTTTGGCCTCTAGCTCAGCCGGCACCTGGGGAAACCTACCAAACCTGTGCATTTTTTTAAACTAGAGACCTAGGGGAATCCAAGATGGGGTGACTTGTGGGGCTCTGACCAGCTTCTGTTACCCAGAATCCTTTGCAAACCTCAAAATTTGGCTAAAAAAACAAATTTTCCTCATATTTTGGTGACAGAAAGTTCTGGAATCAGAGAGGAGCCACAAATTTCCTTCCATCCAGCGTTCCCCCAAGTCTCCCGATAAAAATGATACCTCACTTGTGTGGGTAGGCCTAGCGCCCGCAACAGGAAATGCCCCAAAACGCAACGTGGACACATCACATTTTTTTAAAGAAAACAGAGGTGTTTTTTGCAAAGTGCTTACCTGTAGATTTTGGCCTCTAGCTCAGCCGGCACCTAGGGAAACCTATCAAACCTGTGCATTTTTCAAAACTACAGACCTAGGGGAATCCAAGATGGGTTGACTTGTGGGGCTCTGACCAGGTTCTGTTACCCAGAATCCTTTGCAGCCCTCAAAATTTGGCTAAAAAAACACATTTTCCTCACATTTTGGTGACAGAAAGTTGTGGAATCTGAGAGGAGCCACAAATGTCCTTCCACCCAGCGTTCCTCCAAGTCTCCCGATAAAAATGGTACCTCACTTGTGTGGGTAGGCCTAGCGCCCACAAAAGGAAATGGCCCAAAACACAACGTGGACACATCACATTTTTTCATTGAAAACAGTGCCTACCTGTGGATTTTGGCCTCTAGCTCAGCCGGCACCTGGGGAAACCTAGCAAACCAGCGCATTTATGAAAACTAGAAACCCAGGGGAATCCAAGATGGGGTGACTTGTGGGGCTCTGACCAGGTTCTGTTACCCAGAATCCTTTGCAAACATCAAAATCTGGCCAAAAAAACACGATTTCCTCTCATTTCGGTGACAGAAAGTTCCAGAATCTGAGAGGAGCCACAAATTTCCTTCCACCCAGCGTTCCCCCAAGTCTCTTGATAAAAATGGTACCTCACTTGTGTGGGTAGGCCTAGCTCCCACGAAAGGAAATGCCCCAAAACACAATGTGGACATGTCACATTTTTTCACAGAAAACAGAGGTGTTTTTTGCAAAGTGCCTACCTGTGGATTTTGGCCTCTACCTTAGCCGGCCCCAGGCGGGCAGAAATGGCCTAAAATAAATTTGCCCCCCACCCCCCCAAACCCCCCCCCCCAGGAGCGACCCTTGCCTACCGGGTCACTCCCCCTGCGTGACATTGGCGCCCAAACAAAAATCCCCGGTGCCTAGTTGTTTCTGCCCCCTTGGGGGCAGATTGACCTAAAATCGTCCAATCTGCCCCCAAGGGGGGCAGAAATGGTCTAAATACAATTTGCCCCCCAGGGGAGCGACCCTTGCCTAATTGGTCGCTCCCAATCTCTAAAAAAACAAACAAACAAAAAAAAAACACAAAAAAAATGTGCCCTGGCGCCTAAAGGTTTCTGCCCCCCCTGGGGGCAGATCGGCCTAATAATAGGCTGATCTGCCTCCCGGGGGGGGGGAAGAAATGGCCTAAAATACATTTCCTCCCCTGCCCCCCCCCCCCCGGGAGTGACCCTTGCGAACGGGGTCGCTCCCCCTGCGTGACATTGGTGCAAAAAAAAAATCCCCGGTGCCTAGTGGTTTCTGCCCCCTTGGGGGCAGATTGACCTAAAAACAGCCAATCTGCCCCCAAGGGGGGCAGAAATGGTCTAAATACAATTTGCCCCCCAGGGGAGCGACCCTTGCCTAATGGGTCGCTCCCCATCTCTAAAAAAACAAACAAACAAAAAAAACACACAAAAAAATGAGCCCTGGCGCCTACAAGTTTCTGCCCCCAGGGGGGGCAGAAATGGGCTAAAATAAATTTGCCCCACCAACCCCCCGGGAGTGACCCTTGCCTACGGGGTCGCCCCCCTGCGTGACATTGGCGCCAAAAAAAAAATCCCTGGTGCCTAGTGGTTTCTGCCCCCTTGGGGGCAGATTGACCTAAAATCGGCCAATCTGCCCCCCAGGGGAGCGACCCTTGCCTAATGGGTCGCTCCCCATCTCTAAAAAAACAAACAAACAAAAAAAAAACACAAAAGGTTTCTGCCCCCCCGGCAGACATGGCCTAAAATAAATTTGCTCACACGCCCCCCCAACCCCCCCCCCCCCGGGAGCGACCCTTGCCTACGGGGTCGCTCCCCCTTCATGACATTGGCGCCAAAAAAAAAATCCCCGGTGCCTAGTGGTTTCTGCCTCCTTGGGGGCAGATTGACCTAAAATCAGCCAATCTGCCCCCAAGGGGGGCAGAAATGGTCTAAATACAATTTGCCCCCCAGGGGAGCGACCCTTGCCTGATGGGTCGCTCCCCATCTCTAAAAAAACAAACAAACAAGAAAAAAAACACAATTTTTTTTTTGCCCTGGCGCCTAAAGGTTTCTGCCCCCCCTGGGGGCAGATCGGCCTAATAATAGGCCGATCTGCCCTCAGGGGGGGCACAAATGGCCTAAAATAAATTTGAACCCCCACCCCCCCCTCCGGGACCGACCCTTGCCTACGGGGTCAGAAATGGCCTAAATACAATTTTCCCCTCCAGGGGAGCGACCCTTGTCCAAGGGGTCGCTCCCCATCTGTAAAACATCTGTTGAATTCCTTCCCTTTGAAGCCTCTCCGTGCCTCCCCCACGTGATCGAAAGAGAAATGCAAAGCATTTCTCTTTCGATCACGCTGGAAGCTGAGCTTCCAGCGCAATGGTGGAGGCTCCTGTGATTGTCAGCGCGCGCTCGTGCGCTGATGTCACAGGGGGGGTGGGGGGGGTGGAAGGGGAAGGGCTTCCCCTTCCATCCCTGCCTTGGGGGGGGTGGGTGGGGAGCACAGGGGGGAGCGCTAGGTCACCTCGTCCAAGGCACAGAACCGGTTAAATAAACAGATTTATGTAAAAAAAAAAATGTAAAGAACAATGCCTCCAAAAGTCTCAAGTACCAAAAGTTTACAACTCTTCCATAGCCACTGCCGCGGAGAAAGAAGTTAAATTGCCCAAACAGTATTCATCCTATGAAGATGTATTCGATGAAAAAGAAGCAGAAAACTTGCCTCCTCATAGACCTTATGACTGTCAAATTGATCTAATCCCAGGTGCGATACTCCCCAACTGTCGTGTATACGCCCTGTCAGAACATGAAAATCAACTTTTCCGAAAGTATCTAGATCAATTCTTGGAGAATGGTTTCATCCGCCCTTCTAAGTCTCCTGCAGCCTCTCCTCTGTTTTTTGTTCCGAAGGCGAATGGAGATCTTCAAACTTGTATGGACTATAGGGGTTTGAACAAGATCACCATCAAGAATAAATATCCCTTGCCCCTGATTCCGGTCTTGCTGGAACAATTAAAGAAAGCTAAAATCTACACTAAGCTCGAGCTACGAGGTGCTTATCATTTGGTCAGAATGAAAGAGGGCGACGAATGGAAAACAGCGTTCAAGACAAGATATGGCCTCTTTGACTGCACCGTCATGCCTTTTGGTATGTATAATACTCCAGCGGCATTTCAATTTTTCTTGAATGACGGTCTTAGAGACTATCTCGACATAGTTTCCATAGTCTACATCGATTACATTTTGACCTACTCTGACAATGAAAATGAACATGTACAACATGTCAAGAAAATTCTTGCAGCCCTTCGAAAGCACCATTTATATTGCAAACTAACCAAGTGTGAGTTTCATGTTACCACAGTTGAGTTTTTGGGGGTTATCCTTACCCCTCAAGGTATGGTGATTGCAGAAAAGAAAGTAAAAGCCGTATCTGATTAGCCCACCCCAAAGACTGTTCATGATGTACAATGTTTCCTGGGGTTTGCAAATTTTTACCGGAGGTTCATAAATCATTTCACCCAGACAGTGGCCCCAATCACTAAGCTATTAAGAAAGAAAGAAAAATGTGTATGGTTCCCAGAAGCTGACCAAGCCTTTTCAACTTTGAAGGAAGCTTTTTCCACTGCCCCAGTCTTGACTCACCCTGATGCGGACCGTCCCTTCATAGTGCAAGCTGACGCCTCAGATGTGGCAATAGGTGCAGTCTTGTCACAACGAAACAAAGACACTGGCCAACTTCATCCTATAGCTTACATGTCTCGTAAACTACACGAAGCCAAACAGAACTATGTCATTGCTGAAAAAGAGCTTCTGGCGATTCGTGATGCCTTTAAAGAATGGAGACATCATTTATTGGGTGCCAAATACACTGTCACAGTATATACTGATCAGCACAATCTCCAGTTCATGAGGTCCGCCAGACTTTTGATTCCTCAGATGCTGTTTTTTGCCAAATTTGATTTTTTGGTAACTTTCCATCCTGGTAAAGACAATCGCACAGCTGATGCCTTGTCCCACCAAGAGTCTACCACGTTGCCTGCAGTTCAAACCTCCAGAGCTATCATTGCTGCAGACAAAGTCCTATGCATCATAAAAACTGAAGATTTATTTGAAGACATCTGTAATTCTTTCACCATTGAGAAATGGCAGACATGGGTCCAAGCAGATCCCAAAAGGTCAATCAAGCAAGGATTACCTTTCCATGGCGCTCGTTTGTTCATGCCCACTGTCAAGCTTCGCAAGATAGTATTTCATTGGTTGCATGTTATACCTACACCAGGTCATCCAGGAACTCCTAAAACTCTTGAATTAATTAAACACTACTTTTGGTGGCCTACTCTGACGAAAGACGTAAAAGCAATGGTAAACAACTGCGAAGTCTGTACTCGCATTAAAACAAGTCATTCAAAACTGATAGGGTTGTTGCATCCACTCCCAACTCCAAGTCGTCCTTTGGAGCACATTTCTTTAGACTTCGTTACAGGACTAACAGTGGTTCAACAACATTCAGTAATCCTTGTGGTAGTAGTCTCACGAAATATGGACATTTCATTGCCCACCTCCAGTGAACTGGCAACTATTTTATTGAATAGAGTGGTCCGTTATCATGGGCTGCCGAAAATGATCCTCTCCGATCAAGAGTCGCAATTTGCCTCCAATTTCCGGAAGACATGGTGCAAAACACTTCAAGTCACATCCACACTATCTACTAGCCAGCATCCTCAAACAGATGGTCAAACTGAGAGACTAAGGCCCTCATTCCTAGTTTGGTGGGCGGCGGTTGCCGCCAGCCAAACGGAAACTGCCAATTGGCCGCTCCGCGGTCAGAAGACCGCGGAAGCCATTCTGACTTTCCCGCTGGGCCGGCGGGCGCCCGCCAAGGGAGCGCCCGCCAGCCCAGCGGGAAAGGCCCTGCAACACAGAAGCCGGCTTCGAATGGAGCCGGCGGTGTTGCAGGGGTGCGACGGGTGCAGTTGCACCCGTCGCGATTTTCACTCTCTGCTAAGCAGACAGTGAAAATCATGCTGGGGCCCTGTTAGGGGGCCCCTGCACTGCCCATGCCAGTGGCATGGGCAGTGCAGGGGCCCCCAGGGGCCCCACGACTCCCGTTCCTGCCATCCTGTTCCTGGCGGTAAAAAACGCCAGAAACAGGCTGGCGGGAAGGGGGTCAGAATCCCCATGGCGGCGCTGCTTGCAGCGCCGCCATGGAGGATTTGCCCAGCCAGGGGAAATCCGGCGGGGAACCGCCGGATCCCCTTTTCTGACCGTGGCTTTACCGCCGCGGTCAGAATGGGCGGGAAAGCACCGCCAGCCTGTTGGCGGTGCTTTCCGTCGGTCACGGCCCTGGCGGTTTTTACCGCCAGGGTCGGAATGACCCCCATAATCAGACTTTGAAGCACTACCTGCGTGCTTATGCTGAAAATGCACTTCATTCTTGGACATCAATGCTCTGGTTAGCTGAGTTAGCCTACAATAACTCATACCACACTTCCACTGCCGTTACACCCTTTTTTGGCTTGTTTGGCTATCATCCTGACACCTTGCGCATCACGATCCCTCAAGAAAGTTCTCTTACACCAGCTGTGTCAGAAACCATTCAACATCTTCATCAAACCCAGAAATTGATTCAACAGAATTTAGAAAAGGCCAAACAAAAATACAAAAAGCATTATGACAAGAAACATTGTGAGGGACCGCAGTATCAACCAGGTGATAAAGTGTGGCTTTCTACAAGACATATAGGCTTCAAGAAGTAGCACATGTTTAACCCCAAATTCATAGGTCCCTACACTGTCCTTCAGCAAATCAATCCTGTGACCTATAAGCTGCAATTGCCAAGATCATTACGGATTCATCCAGTGTTCCACACTTCCCTCTTGAAAAAGGCAGTCCAGAAGGTCGGCCCTCATCCAGTTCCAATTCTAGCAAAGGGGGAATTAGAATACGAAGTCAAGAAGGTGTTGGATTCCAAACTGAGAGGAAGTAACCTATGGTACTTTGGGCCAGATGTAGGAAACACTTTGCGACTCGCAAACGGCAAAATTTGCCGTTTGCGACTCGCAAATGCGTGTTTCCTATGCAGAAATGCATTTCCGAATCGCAAATAGGAAGTTGTGTTCCCTTCCTATTTGCGATTCGCAGTGGTATGCAATTCCATTTGCAACCGCATATGCGGTCGCAAATGGAGTCGCAGTTACCATCCACTTGAAGTTGATGGTAACCCACTCGCAAATTGGAAGGGGACCACTACCTGCTCTTAAAAAATACCGAAACTAAAGGTTTCGTTTTTTTTTTTAAGTGCAGCTCGTTTTCCTTTAAAAACTGCTTTATTTAAAAGCAGTCACGAACATGGAGGTCTGCTGACTACAGCAGGCCTCCATGTTTTCGAGTGCCCATAGTCGCTATGGGGCGGCAATTTGTGACCCACCTCATTAATCATTTGCAATATTGCTACATCTGGCCCTTAATCTCATGGAAAGGTTTTGGCCCTGAAAGTAACTCATGGGTTTCCGCATCTGATGTTCATGCTCCAGTACTTGTAAGGCACTTTCATCGTCTCAATCCAGACAAACCAGGCCCTAGAGCGCGTCTGGGAGAGGGGAGTACTGTCAACATCAGGGCAGTGCGTGCTCTACGGGTGACTAGAATACAAAAACCCAGCACTTTCGAGATAACGTAATTTATGCATTGTGCTGATATGCTGTTGTTTAACCTTTTTTAGTGCAGAGTTTAATCCTGAAGACTTATGTTCAAGGTGTTTATAAATACTGTTCATTTGCAATGTATTGCTGCAGGCTTTTCAGAGTGTGTCAGGATGTGGTCCCTTTTCAGGGCCTTCTAGGAGCTTTCCCTGCAGCATGCCTGGGTGTGGTTTGTGGGCTGGGCCAAGACTCTATATAAGGGAGCCAGCCCAGCTCCACGTGCTCACTATTCAGAGGTCCAGGTGCAGAGCAGGAGCAACTTCCTGAGCTCCTGTTCCTGAGGCCTACTTTGATCTTCCAGGCCTTGCCCTTTCACTTTGTTGGTGATTCTTGACCAGGGCGGTAAGACGGAGGTCGGGCTGGGCCCCCGATCCCGCTCTCGAAGGCTTTCGAGTTCTTGGGCCTAATTTGCATGACAAAACATTTTGGCTCTTGTGCGTGTGAATGTGCGTTTGGTGTTTCATGGCATTTACATGCTGACATTCGAATCGGCAAGACGCGCGATTCTTTGCTCTTGTACAACTCTTGATACTTATTGAGCGCTACCATTTTATGCCATTTACAGGGTGGCCTTCGAATCAGCAAGACGCGCAATTCATTTCTTGTGCTTAATTCATGTTATTCATTGTGCGCTACCATTTTATGGCATTCACATGGTGGCATTCGAATGGGCAAGACGCGCAATTAATTTCTTGTGCTTAATTCATGTTATTCATTGCGTGCTACCATTTCATGGCATTCACATGGTGGCCTTCAAATCGGCAAGACGTGCGACTCATTCCTTGTGCGTATTTCATGTTATTCATTGTGTGCTACCACTTCATGGTATACGCAGGGTAGCATTCGAATCGGCAAAACGTGCGATTCATTTCTTGTGCTTAATTCATGATATTCATTGTGTGTTACCATTTTCTGGCATTTACATGGTGACATTCGAACCAGCAAGACGCGCAATTTATTTCTTATGTTGAACTCATGTTACTCATAGTGCGCTACCATTTCATGGCATTCACATCGTGGCATTCGAATCGCCAAGACGCGCGATTCATTTCTTGTGCTTAATTCATGTTATTCATTGTGCGCTACCATTTCACGGCATTCACATGGTGGCATTCGAATTGGTAAGACGCGCAATTCATTTCTTGTGCTTAATTCGTGTTATTCATTGTGCGCAACTATTTCATGGCATTTACAAACTCTTGTGGAAATCCGCAATGTGCGCAATTCATGTTCCTGCATTCTAAGAAACGAAAGTGCTAGAATTCTTGATGTTATATTGTGTGTGCATAATAAGTCCCTTAAATACAATTCCTATGGTGTTATAGAATTTATTCAGATTATTTTCTTGTCCTCATGCAAAAGATTATGTTTGAATTTGAAAAAGTAATTCTAGAAGGTTCTGATCTTTTCTAATCCATGTGTAACATTTCATTGAGAGGTTCATTGAATAGTTGTATTAATCCTTCTTGATTCCTTCACAGGTAACCAGACATCTTGAGGCCTAGCAATCTAGTCCATGCTTAAGTTATCCATGTTTCTAGTATGACAATGCTTAGAATCATAGTCTAGAAATGATTAATATGATATAATCTTGATATTGTTTGTTTTAATCTTTTTGCTTCCTACAGGTCTCCTTCCCAGCTGTTCCCTACCTAATCCCCTTTTCCACACTTGGACTCTGTGACATTCTAATCAGAGTATTGGAGCTGTCTTGAGGTGGACGTGTTGGGAACGTGCGCAGACCCCGAGGATCTGGTGACTCTGACACAACCCAGGGTCGCCTGGGTCACTAACCTGACCCCCAGTCAGTGCTTCTTATCCTGAGCAAGCAGGGGAGGCCTCCCTGGGCCTGCAGATCTTCATACCAGGCACTTTGTTACATGGTGGTCCAGAATGGGAGTACAGGGCCAAGGAGTTCCACCCAAGGGCCTGCTGGGGCTCTGACCTCAGAACTGGTCAGGGCTGCTGAACATTAACAAGCTGGGGAGAACTTACAGGGCTTGTTGGACCCCGTCAGAAGTACTCTGAGACACAGTGGGCAAGGAAACAGAGGCCAGGCTGGGCGGGGGAGCTTTCTCTTTTTCTCCTTTTTCCCTTCAGCTTAGAATCAACTTACAACCCATCTGTTCCGACTTTGCCAAATTCAAAAAAATCTGGAAGGCTTGGTTGCTTTTGGCTGTTGTGGTGTTTCTGTGTTGGCTTAGCACCAAAATATATCTGTGGGTATTAGCTAATTCACTATATCGAGTGGAAATAACATAAATTATCATAACATTACATAACATTACATAACATAACATAAAGTAACAGGGCCAGGGTCTTTCACTCCTGGGCTCTCTGCGGCTCTGACATGTGGCCCAGTCAGAGCTTCTGAACAGAGGCAAGTAGGGGCAACCTCCCCAGTTTTCACGAACCTCATCCTGTGCACTTTGCAGCACAGCAGGCTGGAGAAGGGAGCTCAGGGCTGGGGGCTTCAAACCCAGGTCCTGCTGGAGCTCTGACCTGGAGCCCGTTCAGAGCTTCTTTTCCAGGGCAACCAGGGGAGGCCTCCCTATACCTGCAGATCCCCATCCAAGGCACTGTGCAACACAGACACCAGGTCCCCAGGTTCCTCACCCTTGGCCTTCCTGAGCACTACCCACTCTTGTAATTAGTGTACACTGACTGACAGAGAAGGACATTCAAGAGAAGGTTTCTGGCCTCCTGGAGCCCTGACAGGAATTCAAGCTTCAAATGAGCCCTCATTCGGACTTCCAGTACAGCTTGGGAATCTGAACACTGGGTCATGTGAAGGAATTTACATTTTTTGTTTATTTATTTTAAGTACAGAACATCACCAGTGATGTTGGCTTGGGACATTTTGCACCACCCATATAGGCATAGTAAAGGGCACTTAATTTAAATTACACTCAGGCCTAGTGTAAAGCAGTGTTGTATTGGAAACCTTCTGCAGTTAAAGTAAGTGTATTTGTTTTTTACTGCCTGTGAAGAACAAGTATTTGGGAAGAAAATAGCTTTAGCCTTTGCAAGCTGGTGCAATGGTTATTTTATTTGTTTTTATTGCCAGCATATGACATAAACTAAATGTGGCTGACTTATCCTTACAATAAATATTTTACATTTAAAAATAATTTCCATACTAGTGATTTGTTTTGAAATCATTGAATTTTGACTTGCATTTTATAATTATTTTTTGAGAATGACGAATCTCCAATATTACAATGTCACTTAAACACTAAGGGCCTGATTTAGAAGTTGGCAAATGTGGTTACTCCACCACAAATGTGACTGATATCCTGTCCGCCGTATTATGATTCCATTATTTCCCATGGACATCGTCATATGGCTGATGGGATATCTGTTACATTTGTGACGGAGTACCCTATCTGCCAAGCTCTAAATCAGGCCCTCTGATCTTGGCGGAGGGGGATGCTTTGCCAGAAATGTGACGGATATCCTGTCCAATGTATTCCGGTCTCATTATATCCTATGGAAATAGTATTATGGCAGATAGGGTACCTGTCTCATTTGTGATGGAGTATTCCATCCGCTGAGATCGAAATCAGGCCCTTTATAACTTAACTTTTAAAAGGAGTGCAGGCAAAATAACAAACACTATGTAACAGTAATATACAAATAAATTCATTAAAAAAAACACTTGAGCTTTGCAACTTTAAAGTTAAAACTATTCTAATCAGATTTGATGATCAATGTTCACAAAGTGAAAGCCACTCAAAGTGAAAGGAGCCAATGGGTAGAGCAGGCTGACTCATTACTCCACTGTGTATGGTATGTTGGGCAGAAGTAAAATGAGAAAGGCAAATAAACAGTTCAATGATGAAGCATGCTGACCAAAGACCCTGCTATGTATGTTTATTATGTATATATTTTGAGAAAAACAGTAGTCCGGCAAGACAACTAAAACTGTCTCTAAGGCCAGACATAAAAATTTTAAGAAGTACACTAAGCATGAACAGAGGGAAAACCTTCTTACAACACAGAGGAGAAAATAATCACATTTTTCAGATCACAGTTAGTGTGACAGGAACACATTTTGTGGATTATATCTTCCTCGAAATGTATGCTCGAATGGCCTTAGAAGTGTACATGAATGCATAACTTATGTTATGATGTATGCAAGGGGGGCAACCCAGCCTTAATGAGGTAAAACAAATGGCGCAAAAAAAACTAAGATATTTCTTTGCATAATTTTTTCCGGCATTTTTAACGGCTGGTCAGAGCAGGCGTTAAAAGGAGGCTTCTATTGGTTTTAATAATCCTCTGGGGGCTTAGCAGGATTAGCGTCAACATTTTTGATGCTAATCCTGAAAAACATCGGACTAGCATCAAAACTTCAGATGCTAGTTCCCTAACTACCGCCATGGTGCACCGTATATTAAATATTGTGCACACATGGTGGCGTTAGGGGGAGCTAAGGGGTGCAAAAAAAGATTTGTTGCACTAGGTGCAGCGCCACTTTTCATAAATCTGGCCCTAAGACATTAAATTTACTAGGAAAACTTTTTGTGAATTATCATGCTTATTAGAATCACTTTACATTAAGAAAGTATGTTTGTATACCATCTGTATCACCCTCCCTAGTGGAATTATGTACGTATTGATGTGTCATAAGCTGCAATTAATGAAACAAGTTTAATTAAGATAATGCATTTATTCTAAAATGTTGTTGATAGTTTTTACCCATACTGTTTCTACTCATACTTTTCTACAGGTATAGGTGTCCATGTCCATACACAGCATTACTCAGCCCAAGAGAGGCATTCCTTGGTTTTTGGGTGGGTGTTCCCACGCAACTTTAGCAACACAAAAGGATGATGGACGTAGTGTTGAACAATGCAAACACTCACCCCCAGTCACAGATCTGGGTTTAATCCATTGTTCTTTTGCTCACTATGCCACCCCAGTTTGGACCTGGCGTTATGCAAATCAGTCTTGACCCTGTCCCTCATGGGAACAGTCCAGCCCGACCAGCCAAGCCAGGGCCTCCCTGGACCGGTCACAAGCATCCTGGTTTCAGGGTTTCACTTGCTCGCTGCGCCACTGGATTCAAGCTAGCCTGGCTGATGAAGGGTGATACCCAGAAACCGGTCCCAGGATGCTTGTTTCTTGTCCAGGGAGGACCTGGTCTAGCAGTCCAAACTGGGATGACGTGGCGAGCAAAATAACAATGGATTAAACCCAGATCTGTGACTGGGGGTGAGTGTTTGACAAGTTTCAACACTCCGTCCATCATTTTATTTTGTTTTGTGATGTTGCTTCTTGCGCCCTAAGTGGCAGGGGTGTGCCCAGGCATGGGTCCCTTGCTCGCTGCGCCACTGGATTCAAGCTAGTCTGGCTGATGAAGGGTGATACCCAGAAACTGGTCCCAGGATGCTTGTTTCTTGTCCATCATTTTATTTTGTTTTGCGTGCATTCCCAGATTTACCAAACCTGGGAATGCACTAAAAAGATGCCACCTAGGCGAGGTGTATCACTGAGAAATATCTTTATATAGCCTTGTTGCTTCCTCTTTTCATGTGTGCTGCATTCTGCGGCACACATAGATAGAGGATATGCCTTTAGGGATTGTTTTTGTGCAGGAATATGCTCCATCTTACACAATAACAACTCTTCATGCAATGCAGGCACCCTTGCTAAATGTTGAAAGTGTGCCTGCATTAGCGCTAGGCCACCCATTGTGCACCAGCACATGGCAAAAGATCAGGATGCACATATGCTTTAAATACAGTGCGTTCCTGCCCTTTCCAAGTGAAGCAGTGCAGCACAGCACGGTGACTTGCTGCACTGCACTATGCTACTTTGCTATAAATATGGCTTGTAGCGTTCAACAAATTCATTTGTGCGAACTGTATTCTGCATACTGAGAATTTCATATTCCAGGGTAATTGCACTGGTGTAGTAACGGTAGTTGGTGAATATGGAATGTTACATATACAATATATTCATTTAGTCTAGAACATAGATATGCCAGTCAAAATGTACTTATCAATCAACATTTCCAAAGGTCAGAGCAATGCCATTTTCTGTTCCAACAAATACAGGTGCTTAGACAGTTTTTTTAGAAGGGCAGCACTCTCCGGTTTGTAGGAGAGTAAGGGCCCAGCCTAAAGTGTTGCATAGAATTTCGTGGTTGGTGCTATGCTATGCCAGCACGCAGAATACCAAATCTGATATTCTCTGCCCCTTTATCTTACTCTTAGAGGTTTCTGCTTTTTCCCTCTATCATTTATTTTTCATATTTCTCTTCCTCTTTCTGTCCCCCTTGAGTTTTGTCTTCTTGCTTTAGGTAAAAGTCTAATGCGTTAAAACAACTGCTGGTTCCCAGAAATGAGTGCTGGTGGACCACAGCTGCACCCACTGGCTCAAGGAAAGCACTGCTATTCTCTCTCCATCTTTGTGCTCCAATATTTTAGAAGAAGCAGTAGTGCCAAGAACCATGCTCATTTTCTAACAACAGCCTTATGATTAAAATTGGCTTCCATTTTCAAGAGGAACTGCACCACAAAGCTCTGTGATCTGGCACACCTGGACACTGTTCACAAAAAGAGGGAGGGGAGATTATTGGTCCAGTGTGCAATCTCCCAATTCTAATAAGCACAATAAACTCAGCACACTGTTCCAAAGATAAAGAGAGTCGATAAACACAGGGCTAGATAGTCGGTAGATAAGGAGAGCCCTCACACACCCAATAGGATATCAAGCTTCATCACTGGGCAATCTCCTCGCCAGACCGGCGCTGCAATGCCTGACGGGCCACCCCTATTACGGTGGTGGTACTTAACCAGAGATCATCTACCGAATTTGGCTCAACCTAGGATGAATACTGATTGTTGGAATACATAGGAGAGAGGGAAAAAGTTAAAATTGGCTCCGAACCATAAGCATCAAATTTAATAAGTCAGGGATAGGTTCAGGCCAAGATTAATTTGGTCAACATGTTTCGCGTCTAAGTGGTCGTAGTGATCCAGTGACGTTTCTTCAGGACCGTTGCTACTACTTCTCTAATATTAATGTGAAAAGATAAGTGCTGGATGGTCACTTACTTAATGAAGACTACCCGTCATAGTCAGTTGGTCAGCCAGTCGCCCATCCCATTGTAGAGTATGGACTTATGGACTTCATAGGAATGCGCAAGCCTCAAACCAAGGGAGAAATAAATTGGTAGTCCCTGGTCCGTGGCATAGACCTACCCTGGGCCGCGCTTACAGGAGGTTTGAGGCTTGCACATCCTATGAAGTCCATACTCTACAATGGGAAGGGCGACTGGCTGATCAACTGACCATGACGGGCAGTCTTCATTAAGTAAGTGACCATCCAGCACTTATCTTTTCACATTAGTATAGGAGAAGTAGTAGCAACGGTCCTGAAGAAGCGTCACAGGATCACTACGACCACTTAGACGCGAAACATGTTGACCAAATTTTTCTAGGATTTGGGGCACCACCTTTTTTCCTTGTGTGGAGTGCAGTGGAACATTATTCCCATCAGCACTCCCCTTTTTTCTTTTAATCTTGGCCCGAACCTATCCCTGACTTATTAAATGTGATGCTTATGGTTGGGAGCCAATTTTAACTTCTCCCCTCTCTCCTACGTATTCCAACAGTCAGTATTCATCCTAGGTCGAACCAAATTCGGTAGATGATCTCCGGTTAAGTACCACCACCATGATAGGGGTGGCCCATCAGGCCTTGCAACGCCAGTCTAGCGAGGAGATTGCCCAGTGATGAAGCTTGACATTCTATTGGGTGTGTGAGGGCTCTCCTTAACTAGTGACTATCTCTAGTCCTGTGTTTATCGACTCTCTTTATCTTTGGAACAGTGTACTAAGTTTATTGTACACCTGGACAATGGCCATTAAGCCAAACTGATTTAGCTACTAAATAACTGAAAAGTTATATACTTCAGGTGACTGCAGGGAATTCAACTCATGACCAGTTGTTATAAATAGGGTCTTTGATTGGCAGTCAGGTTACCCCCTGTCCAAGCAAGGACCCTCACTCTAGTCAGGGTAAAGGAGAATCACCCTCAGCTAACCCCCGCTCACCCCCTTGGTAGCTTGACAAGAGAGGGCAGGCTTAACTTCAGAGTCTAGGTGTAAAGTATTTGTACCAACACACACAGTAACTCAGGGAAAACACTACAAAATGACACAACACAGGTTTAGGAAATATTTATCTAAACAAAACAAGACCAAAACGACAAAAATCCAACATACACAAGTCAAGGTATTAATTTTAAAAGCAAAAGAGTCTTAAACCCTTTAGTAAACAGTTAAACCACTGGTAGTGTTAAAAAGTACCTGGGTAGCGTCAAAATAACACGCACGGGCGAGTGTGCATTGAAAAAGGTTACTGATCCATCGATTTCTCACCCGCAAGCGAGACTGTGCGTCGTTTCTCCTTGTCCGATCAGGTCGGCGTGCATTTTTTTTCCTCTCTGAAGGAGAGTGATGCATTGATCCGGGCAAGCACTTGGGTTGGGGCAGGCGTTGCGTCATTTCTCTGCACCCAGCAAGGTTTGCGTTGAAAATCCTGCCACACAGTATCAGCAAAACCGCGCAATGTGGGTTGCGACGTTATCAGCCTCCATCAGCAGGCTTTGCGCGTTGTTTCTACAGCTGCATGTGTCACTCTTCCAGCCGCGATCCCGGTGGAGCGTTGATTTCTGCCACGAAGCCGGCCACGTGTCGTTTTTCAGCCACGTCTCAGAAGGTGCGTCGATATTTTCTCTGCAAGGCGGTCTGTGCGTGGATTTTCAGTCTTGGTCTGCCAGCTTCACCTTCCAAGGCCCCAAAACTGGATAGGGCACCACTAAGCAGGGCAGGAGTCTCAGCAGAAAGTCCAGTTGCTGGAAGGAGAAGTCTTTGTTGGCCCTGAGACTTCAACAACAGGAGGCAAGCTCAGGACAAGCCCTTCGAGATTTTGTTTTACAAGCAGGAATGCACAACAAAAGTCCAGACTTTGTCCCCTTGCACAGGCAGAAGTAGCAACTGCAGGATAGCTCCACAATGCACAGTCACAGCCAGGGCTAGACATCTCCTCAGCTCTTCAGCTCTTCTCCAGGCAGAGGTTCCTCTTGATGTCCAGAAGTGATCTAAAGTCTGTGGTTTTGGGTCCCCTTCTTATACCCATTTTGGCCTTTGAAGTAGGCCTACTTCAAAGGAAAGTCTCTCTTGTTTGTGAAATCCTGCCTAGCCCAGGCCGGGCCCCAGACACACACCAGGGGATTGGAGACTGCATTGTGTGAGGGCAGGCACAGCCCTTTCAGGTGTAAGTGACCACTCCTCCCCTCCCTCCTAGCACAGATGGCTCATCAGGATATGCAGTCTACACACCACCTCCCTTTGTATCACTGTCTACAGAGAGGTGCAAACAGCCCAACTGTAAAACTGACCCAGATAGGGAATCCACAAACAGGCAGAGTCACAGAATGGTTCACGCAAAAATATGCCCACTTTCTAAAAGTGGCATTTTCAAACACACAATCTCAAAACCAACTTTACTAAAAGATGTATTTTTAAATTGTGAGCTCAGAGACCCTAGGCTCCACATGTCTATCTGCTCCCAAAGGGAATCTACGCTTTAATCATTTTTAAAGGTAGCCCCCATGTTAACCTATGAGAGAGATAGGCCTTGCAACAGTGAAAACCAAATTTGGCAGTATTTCACTGTCAGGACATATAAACTACATTAGTATATGTCCTACCTTAAACATACACTTCACCCTGCCCATGGGGCTACGTAGGGCCTACCATAGGGGCATCTTACTTGTAAGAAAAGGGAAGGTTTAGACCTGGCGAGTGGGTACACTTGCCAAGTTGAATTGGCAGTTAAAATCTGCACATACAGACACTGCAGTGGCAGGTCTGAGCCATGTTTACAGGGCTACTAATGTGGGTGGCACAATCAGTGCTGCAGGCCCACAAGAAGCGTTTGATTGACAGGCCTCAGGTACCTCTAGTGAACTGTACTAGGGACTTACAAGTAAATCACATATGCCAATAATGGAAAGCCAGTTACATACACATTTTGTACAGGAGCACTTGTACTTTAGCACTGGATAGCAGTGGCAAAGTGCCTAGAGTAACAAAAACAGCAAAAACAGTGCCCAGCACACATCAACAACCTGGGAAACAGAGGCAAAAAGTTAGGGGAGACCACGCCAAGGATGAAAAGCCTAACACCAGAATATACCACTACTTAGTAATAATCATTGCAATATGGTATTAATCAGGCAAGCATAGTAAGTCAGGGGTTGCATACCATGTGACACTTTTTAAACCTTTCCTAGTGATTAATGTTCCTTTTATTTGATTTCATAACATGAAAAGTGGGGAGTACATTTTACTGTACTGTTTGGAGCAGGTGGTCTGGTGGCAAAAATTACCAGGGTGTTTTTGTTGAAGACCGTGCACAGGCTCGGTGCCCAGGGTGCAGTTGATCCACGCTAATAGGGTAACAAGGAGAGTACCTTTAGAGAAATGTTTGCTGGCACTTCTCAGTATTAGACAAGACCAAAAGATGCCCATATTATGTCAGGATGGTCACTCCACACAAAATTAACTGTTTACTCAATATAAAACAACATAAATCCGGACTTGACAATTCTACAGGATGTTATAATTTGACTTTCAATTAGTTTGTGGGAAATGGTCCTTTGTGATGAATGCCCTTAATCTTGATTTTAAATGTCTTTTCCTTCTTGACTTGTTTAACTCTTGGCTTGGTGAGAGCAATATAGCGTCTTTATCTGCCATGTTTCAGATCGTGTAGTTTCGTCTGTGATAGCTATATAAATGCCAGTTTTATCTTTTTTGCACATCGCCACGGAGTTGGCCGGTTGAAGATTGAGTAGGTGTTACTCAATTTCCTCACTCCTTAGGTTAATCTAGAGGGAGCACAATGTATGAACCTAAAGCAGTGCACACATTGCAGGGGTGTCATTAAATGTTCTACAAAACTAATGTAATGAAAGAGTGACAGTGAGGATCACATTGGACTTCGGGCACAGGGCAGTGCTTAATTTGAGCCAATGTTTTCCAGTGCTTGTCACCACCACTCAATTGTTATCATCGGCCATTATGGCAGTCTACCATATGGGGGCACTGTTTGTCTAATTTAGAGGTGAGCGCAACAGTTATTTATTAATTCAATATACATTCCAATAACTAAAATCAGCCCCCCAAGCCATTATCGTGGCTTTGGGGTCCTGGAATAGTCTGAATGTTTACACTTGCAGGAGTGTGATGGTTAGTAGTTCCATTGGTACTGTCAGTGGCAGCTCTGGCAGGAGCCATGAGCGGTGCCTCATGGAGAGGTCAGTGGCACTTATTTTTTCACAAGGAAGCACTGACACTGTGATGTGATTTGCCTGGAGAGCAGAGATCTGGAACTACACGATTATTTTAAGAGAGGAAAGCATGAGATAATGAAAAAACATTCTTATTAATTTACCGTTTTTTTGTACCGTGTGAGCCAGGACCTGTGGGTGTCAGAGCGCTGTACACTTTAGAGAAACAAGGAAATGGCTTAAAAAAAGAGGAAACTGCATTTGAGTATAAGAAAGAAACTAGCATGACAGTGACCTGCAGAGTGAACCGAAACCAGTGACACGGAACAAATACTCCAATAAAACCTAATAAAATCATGGCAGTCCTGAATAGAAGGATTTACGTAAAGCGTTCATGTAGTAAGCAGGGCCACGATATTTGCCTTCATAGTAGGTACCAATTGGGCCCTATGAAAAATGTATTTAGTTCCTTCTTGAAAAGTATCAGTAGCCCTTTTCCTCGCATGTAAAGGTCCCATTGCACAACACTTGAAATCATTATGAGTAATACCCGCAATAGAAGCTACATGTATTATGGAACAATTATTTCCAATATTTTAACACATTAGTAAGTTGGGAGCTTCATTGAAGACAATGGTATCAAGAGGCGGAGTAATGCTACAGTATGTGTTTTGTGAATAGGTTTTGTTATAAACAAACTCACACGTCAAAATAGGATTAGACTTAAAAACCTTTCCAGTTCATTCTCCGTTGTAAACATTTATAATTTTATATAAAAGGTAAAACAGAATAGCAGTTGTTGAACTGGGGCAGATGTAACACCATAAGAAAAAAACAGGAAATGACCCTAATGTTCATAGTGCGCTGTAGTAAAAGTAGGAGATATATTACAAACCTAATATGAAAAAAAGCCATTGGTTCTCACTGAATCGACACCAAATTCTGTCCCAATTTTACCAACATTTTCCAAGTGGTTGTGTGACTTTTTTGTGTACCCCGAAGCAATATCTATTTACAGAGCTAAGCAAAGCTGTATTTGTTTGGCTTTGTGTGACTGTAAGAAAAGGTAATAGAACACTCGCCAAGACAATAACCAAGTTGCTAGCCAAGACACTCGACATAGGGTGCGAGGTCCCCGCACTGCTAACTTCCTGCTCAGCCCAGGCCCCAGTGCACAGGCTTGTCTGGTGCAGGGCAGGCCCTGCTCCTCGCCATAAACACTGCCACTTACCAGCAACTCCCAGATCCACAAGGAATGGGGCGGCTGCAGGCTTTTCTCCAGACATTCTCTCTCTAGCATTGGGAACACCGCGTTGTGCCCCCCCGGGACCACGTGCTGGCCACTGACAGCTACTGCACCTACATTCACAGACCTCTAAACCACCTGCTGACCACTGATATTCACTGCACCCGTATCCTGGAGTTATAGTTGCCCAGTCAGGCCTCTGCAAAGTGCATCCAACATCCAGTATTCTCCTCTCCTGCACCATCCCGCCAAGCAAGACAGCTGTATGCACCAGCTTCCTAAGGAGCACAAGTGCACCACTCCTCCACACCTGGCGTGCGTTTCCATGCCATGGTGGATGACCAGTGAGAAGGGCAGCTCCGCTACTAGGGCCAACTGGAGACAGCCCCTACACTTCGCTACCCACTCTGCACCCATTCAAGGCCCTGGCAGACCCATCCGCAGGGGCACCCAGATGACACATATGGGAAGGAAGGCTTAACAACTATTTTTGCGCCATGTACAAAACAGATGGCATGAATAAGAGGTCCCTCCACCTGCACTTTTGGGGCAAAGAAATCTACAAACTACTTGAAACCTTGCCCTCCACAGGGACTGAGGATGACTATGAAACAGTTATGTGAGTCCTCGATACGCAACTCAACCTGGATTTTGAGCGTTTAAAACTGTGCTGAGAGACATCGAGACAATGAGAACATCGATGCCTTCCACGTTCATCTTCTAAAACTTGCCAGCACGTGAATAAATGACGACCAACCCAAGGAAGAACCCATCGAGCTCATCCAGGGCTGCTGGTTTGCAACACTAAGGGAACTCACTGTATGGCAGCCTGGCATTTCACCTGGTGTCATCCTGGTCCTGGTCCGCTCACACAAGCTATCTAACAGTTGGATGGAAGAGACAGAATTAGCCCTCAAATGGACAGCCCATGCCGTTGTCTCATCGGACCTAAGATCCCAAAGGTCAAGGTAGAGTGGGTCGATGTAATATCGCGATGGGCTGGTAGGCCCAAAATGGCAACGTCCTCACCTCCCTCATGGATGTCAGATGCAGAAAGCTGGCCCCCATCATGGTCGGTGAAGTGGTGGTTTCAGCTTTAATAGACACAGGAGCCTCTTTTAATATTATGAACTATGAACAGTATGAAAAGCTTCAGTCATAGTTCCAGCTGGGAAACTCCAAAGCCCAAATCTTTGCATACAGAAGCAAGCACCTGCTGAGCCTAGTGTGGGCAATCAAGCTGAACATTGAGAAAGGCAACCGAAAACTACTTACCTGCTCCCATGTCACCAAATAATGGACTGGTACCCTCCAGAGCTACAACAAAGCAGAGGAGTTAGGCCTTGTTTTCTTCGCCTAGCACATACACACTGACCAAGCGAGTGTAATCATGAAGGAGTTCCCCAATCTGTTCCAGGGCCTTAGCCGCCTACGAAACAGACAAGTGGAGCTCTATATTGACCCTACCATCTAGCCAGTGGTGTTGCACCACCAACGCTTCCCCTTCCACCTTCAACCTCAAGTATAAGAAGAGCTGAGGAAGCTGGAGCACTTAGATGCTTAGATCAAAGGGAAAGTAGGGAGGCCCACCCCCTATGTGTCCCCAATAGTTGTCGCTCCCAAACCAAGACAGCCATGAGCAATGCATCTCTTCATCGACATGCGACTCCCAAACACAATGATATGCTGTGAAAGACATTTATTACAGGTGATGGATGATATCATCTATGACCTTAAAGAGGCGCAATAATTTTCTAAGCTAGACTTCAATGCGGGTTACCACTACCTCAAGCTAGACCCCATGCATCGGTACCTTACACCTTCTCTACCCACCTCGACCTGAGGAGAATTTGGGAATTTTGTCTGTCACAAAGGTGTTCCAGAATACTATCAGGGAGGATCTGTCCAGCCTTGCAGGAATGCTTAACATTAGCAATGACATCCCCATATAGTCCAATAAAGAGCATCATAAGTGCCACCCTAGCCCATCTTGCCGAGAACGGCCTGCTCTACATAAGGAGAAGTGCTCCGTCTTTGAGCTATCAATCAAGTTCTTTGGTTATATCTTCTCCAAGGAAGGAAAGCAGATCGACCTAATGAAGGCTGAAGCCTTCCACAAGGCACCAACAACCAGAATTGCAGGGCAAGTACAGACTTTTCTGGGCCTAGCCACATACTGTGACCGGTTCATCCCAAACCTCACATCCTTGTTGGAACGCTTAAGGGACCTCATGAAGGTAGACAGCAAATGGGACTGGACTGACCAGACAGAGGAGGCTTTCCAAAGCAGAAAAGATGCCCTTATGAGCGCTGCCAGAATTGCATGCTCTGATCCTGGATGGAACTCAGAACTGGTCTTCAATGCCTGCCCTGTAGGGCTGGGGGCTACCTGTAGGAGTCTGGCCTGGCTTATAGTGGGTACCTAGCGGTGCTTACACCTTGTGTAGGTCCAGGTATCCCTTATTAGTAGATTAGTAGTGTTCTAGCAGCTTAGGCTCATAGAGGTAGCTATAGCAGAGCAGCTTAGGCTGAACTAGGAGACATGCAAAGCTCCTACTATACCACTTATATTACATAGCACTATATCATAAGAAAACATAATACTCAGAGTTACTAAAAATAAAGGTACTTTATTTTAGTGACAATATGCCAAAAGTATCTCAGAGGATATACTCCCTTGGGAGGTAAGTAAAATGCACAAAATATACACATAAACCAAAATCAGGTAAGTAAAACACTTAGAAAAGTAGTGCAAACACTGTAGAACACAATAGAATGCACTAGGAGACAATAGGCCTAGGGGCAACGCAAACCATATACTCCAAAAGTGGAATGCGTACCATGAATGGACCCCAGGACTAGTGTAGTGTGTATAGGGTCGCTGGGAGTGTAAGAAAACACTAAGGGTGTCCAAGATACCCCACCCCAAGACCCTGAAAAGTAAGAGTAAAGTTACCCTACTACCCGAGAAAGACAGTAAAGTCGAGATAGAGGATTCTGCAAAGACAACAACTGACTGCAAAGCACTGAAGATGGATTCCTGGACCTGAGGACTTGTAAAGGAAGGGGACCAAGGCCAAGAGTCACGCAAGTGTCCAGGGGAGGCAGAAGCCCACTAAACCCCGGATGAAGGTGCAAAAGGACTGCCTCCGGGTGGAAGAAGCTGAAGATTCTGCAACAACGGAAGGTGCCAGGAACTTCTCCTTTGGTCAGAAGATGTCCCACGGCGAGCTGGAGGAAGCAGAGTTGTTTCCATGCAGAAAGACCACAAACAAGCCTTGCTAGCTGCAAGAGTTGTGGTTGAAGATATTGGGTGCTGCCGTGGCCCAGAAAGGACCAGGAGGTCTCCCCTTGCAAGAGGAGGCAGAGGGGGCACTCAGCAACAATGAGAGCCCACGGCACAGCGGTCATCTCAGCACAACAAAAGAGGGTCCCATGAAGTCGGTGGTCAACTCAGCGAGTTGAGCAATGCAGGACGGAGTGTTGGGGACCTGGGCTAGGCTGGGCACGAAGGAACACCCTAGCAGCTGCATATCACGCAGTACACAGGATTACTGTCTGGCGTGGGGAGGCAAGTACTTACCTCCACCAAATTTGGACAGAAGGACCACTGGACTGTAGGAGCCACTTGGATCCAACTCCCGTGTTCCAGGGACCACGCTCGTCAAGATGAGAGGGGACCCAGAGGACCGGTGATGCAGAAGTTTGGTGCCTGCGTTAGCAGGGGGAAGATTCCGTCGACCCACGGGAGATTTCTTCTTGGCTTCCAGTGCAGGGTGAAGGCAGACAGCCCTCAGAGCATTCACCACCAGGAAACAGTCGAGAAAGCCGTCAGGATTAGGTGCTACAATGTTGCTGGTAGTCATCTTGCCACTTTGTTGCGGTTTTGCAGGCATCCTGGAGCAGTTGCGGTCGATCCTTGCCAGAAGTCAAAGAGGGAAATGCAGAGGAACTCTGGTGAACTCTTGCATTCGTGATCTCAAGAGAAACCCACAGGAGAGACCCAAAATAGCCCTCAGAGGAGGATTGGCTACCTAAGGTAAGAGCCAATCAGGAGGGGTCTCTGACATCACCTGCTGGCACTGGCCACTCAGAGGTCTCCATTGTGCCCTCACACCTCTGCATTGAAGATGGCAGAGGTCTGGGACACACTGGAGGAGTTCTGGGCACCACCCCTGGGGTGGTGATGGACAGGGGAGTGGTCACTCCCCTTTCCTTTGTCCAGTTTCGCACCAGAGCAGGGGCTGGGGGCTCCCTGAACCAGTGTAAACTGGCTTATGCAAGGAGGGCACCATCTGTGCCCTTCAAAGCATTTCCAGAGGCTGGGGGGGGCTACTCCTCCCCAGCCCTTAACACCTATTTCCAAAGGGAGAGGGTGTAACACCTTCTCTCAGAGGAAATCCTTTGTTCTGCCTTCCTGGGACTGGGCTGCCCCACCCCAGGAAGGCAGAAACATATCTGAGGGTTGGCAGCAGTGGTAGCTGCAGAGAAAACCCCAGAGAGCTAGTTTGGCAGTACCCGGGGTCAATGCTGGAGCCCTGGGGGTGCATGGGATTGGCATCCCAATACCAGATTTGGCATGGGGGGACAATTCCATGATCTTAGACATGTTACATGGCCATGTCGGAGTTACCATTGTGAAGCTACACATAGGTATTGACCTATATGTAGTTCACGCGTGTAATGGTGTCACCACACTCACAAAGTCCGGGGAAATTTCCCTGAACAAGAAGCATTTGATTTCCAGGCTCCGGGTACCTCTAGTGCACTGTACTAAGGACTTACCAGTAAATCAAATATGCCAATCATGGAAAGCCAGTTACATACACATTTTGTACAGGAGCACGTTTCCTTTAGCACTGGATAGCAGTGGTAAAGTGCCTAGAGTAACAAAAATAGCAAAAACAGTGTCCAGCACACATCAACAACCTGAGAAACAACGGCAAAAAGTTAGGGGAGACCACACCAAGTCTAACACCAGTAAATAAAACTACTGAGTAATAATCATTGCAATATGGTATTAAGCAGGCAAGCATAGTAAGTCAGGGGTTGCATGCCATGTGACACTTTTCAAACGTTTCCTAGTGATTAATGTTCCTTTTATTTGATTTTATGACATGAAAAGCGGGGAGTACATTTTACTGTCCTGTTTGGAGCAGGTGGTCTGGTGGCAAAAGTTACCAGGGTGTTTTTGTTGATGACCTTGCACAGACTCGGTGCTCAGGGTGCAATTGATACACGCTAATAGGGTAACAAGGAGGGTAACTTTAGAGAAATGTTTGCTGGTACTTCTCAGTATTAGACAAGACCAAAAGATGCTCATATTATGTCAGGATGGTCACTCCACACAAAATTAACTGTTTACTCAATATAAAACAAAATAAATCCGGACTTGAGAATTCTACAGGATGTCACTTTTTGACTTTCAATTAGTTTGTGGGAAATGGTCCTTTATTATGAATGCCCTTAATCTTGATTTTAAATCTCTTTTCCTTCTTGACTTGTTTAACTCTTGGGTTGGTGAGAGCAATATAGCGTCTTTATCTGCTATGTTTCAGATCGTGTAGTTTTGTCTGTGATAGATATATGAATGCCAGTTTTATCTTTTCTGCACATCGCCACGGAGTTGGCCAGTTGAAGATTGAGTAGGTGTTACTCAATTTCCTCACTCCTTAGGTTAATCTAGAGGGAGCACAATGTATGAACCTAAAGCAGTGCACACATTGCAGGGGTGTCATTAAATGTTCTACAAAACTAATGTAATGAAAGAGTGACAGTGAGGATCACATTGGACTTCGGGCACAGGGCAGTGCTTAATTTGAGCCAATGTTTTCCAGTGCTTGTCACCACCACTCAATTGTTATCATCGGCCATTATGGCAGTCTACCATATGGGGGCACTGTTTGTCTAATTTAGAGGTGAGCGCAACAGTTATTTATTAATTCAATATACATTCCAATAACTAAAATCAGCCCCCCAAGCCATTATCGTGGCTTTGGGGTCCTGGAATAGTCTGAATTGTTACACTTGTAGGAGTGTGATGGTTAGTAGTTCCATTGGTACTGTCAGTGGCAGCTCTGGCAGGAGCCATGAGCGGTGCCTCATGGAGAGGGCCCTGGCCCTTATTTTTTCACAAGGAAGCACTGACACTGTGATATGATTTGCCTGGAGAGCAGAGATCTGGAACTACACGATTATTTTAAGAGAGGAAAGCATGAGATAATGAAAAAACATTCATATTTATTTACTGTTTTTTTGTACCGTGTGAGCCAGGACCTGTGGGTGTCAGAGCGCTGTACACTTTAGAGAAACAAGGAAATGGCTTAAAAAAAGGAGGAAACTGCATTTGAGTATAAGAAAGAAACTAGCATGACAGTGACCTGCAGAGTGAACTGAAAACAGTGACACAGAACAAATACTCCAATAAAACCTAATAAAATCATGGCAGTCCTGAATAGAAGGATTTACGTAAAGCGTTCATGTACTAAGCAGGGCCACGATATTTGCCTTCATACTAGGTACCAATTGGGCCCTATGAAAAATTTATTGAGTTCCTTCTTGAAAAGTATCAGTAGCCCTTTTCCTTGCATGTAAAGGTCCCATTGAACAACACTTGAAATCATTATGAGTAATACCCGCAATAGAAGCTACATGTATTGTTGAATAATTATTTCCAATATTTTAACACATTAGTAAGTTGGGAGCTTCATTGAAGACAATGGTATAAAGAGGCAGAGTAATGCTACAGAATATGTTTTGTGAATAGGTTTTGTTATAAACAAACTCACACGTCAAAATAGGATTAGACTTAAAAACCTTTCAAGTTCATTATCCGTTGCAAACATTTATAATTTTATATAAAAGGTAAAATAGAATAGCAGTTGTTGAACTGGGGCAGAGGTAACACCATAAGAAAAAAACAGGAAAAGACCCTAATGTTCATAGTGCGCTGTAGTAAAAGTAGGAGACATTACAAACTTAATATGAAAAAAAGCCATTGGTTCTCACTGAATCGGCACCAAACTCTGTCCCAATTTTACCAACAGTTTCCAAGGGGTTGTGTCACTTTTTTGTGTAGCCCGAAGCAATATCTATTTACAGAGCTAAGCAAAGCCCTATTTGTTTGGCTTTGTGTGACTGTAAGAAAAGGTATTAGAACGTTGGAACGTTGGCAGCTCCATTGAAAACAATGGAGTGCTGCGGGATTTTACTGTCCGGTAAAAGCCTGCAGCGCCAACATTCCAATGTTCTCTTTGTTCACTGCAAAAGCTGTGAACAAAGCCTCAGGGAGCCCGAGGGGATTTTAATCCCCTCGGGCTTCGTGAGGAATTTGTTTTATCTAATAGAACATTGTGCCCTGAGTGGCAGAATGTTCTAATAGCCTTAGAACCTGCCGTAGCGGGCTCTACCGGCTATTAAAGGCCCTTTCCCTTGTTAAATGCCCTCGCCTTCGGCTCGGGCATTTAACGCGGGAGCAGGCCTTTAATAGGCGGTAGAGCCCGCTACGGCGGGTTCTAAGGCTATAATAGAACACTCGCCAAGACAATATCCAAGATGCTAGCCAAGACACTCGACATAGGGTGCGAGGTCCCCGCACTGCTAGCTTCCTGCTCAGCCCAGGCCAGTGCTTAATATGTGCTTGTTGTTTCTGGTGCGGAGCACCGGCACTTATTTCTGAGGGCCGGCGCTTAGTTTTCTGTCTCACGCATTTACTGCCAGTAAAAGACACGTGGGAAAGACGGAGGAAGAGAAAAACTAAAAATCGTCAGAAAGGGGAAAAGCAGGAAGCTGACAGAGTTAGCGGAAGGGGCAGGGAGTGACTGTGAATGGACTGAAGAGCCCGGGGGTGGCTTTAATATTGCGCTGCCTCAGTATTATGTGCTCGCACTTTTAATTGCAGCCGCCGCGTGTTGAAGAGGAGAGCTTTGAGCACCGGCACCTTTTTATTTACAAATTAAATACTGGCCCAGGCCCCAGTGCGCAGGCTTGTCTGGTGCAGGGCAGGCCCTGCTCCTCGCCATAAACACTGCCACCTACCAGCAACTCCCAGATTCAAAAGGAATGGGGCAGCTGCAGGCATTTCTCCAGACATTCTCTCTCTAGCATTGAGAACACCGCCTTGTGCCCCCCTGGGACCACGTGCTGGCCACTGACAGCTACTGCACCTACAATCAAGAGGAATGGAGTAATTACTTTCACATGGACTTATTCTCACAGACCTGTAAACCACCTGCTGACCACTGATATTCACTGCACCTGCATCCTGGAGTGAAAGCTGCCCACTCAGGCCTCTGCAAAGTGCATCCAACATCCAGTGCTATCCTCTCCTGCACCATTCCCCCAAGCAGGACAGCTCTATGCACCAGCTTCCTAAGGAGCACTAGTGCACCACACCTTCACACCTGGCGTGCGTTTCCATGCCATGGCGGATGACCAGTGAGTAGGGGCAGCTCGGCTACTAGTGCCAACTGGACACAGCTCCTACACATCGCTACCCACTCTGCACCCATTCAAGGCCCTGGCAGACCCATCCACAGGGGCACCCAGATGACACATATGGGAAGGAAGGCTTAACAACTATTTTTGCGCCATGTACAAAACAGATGGCATGAATAAGAGGTCCCTCCACCTGCACTTTTGGGGCAAAGAAATCTACAAACTACTTGAAACCTTGCCCTCCACAGGGATTGAGGATGACTATAAAACAGTTGTGTGAGTCCTCGATACGCAACTCAACCTGGATTATGAGCGTTTAAAACTGTGCTGAGAGACATCAAGACAATAAGAACATCAATGCCTTCCACGTTCATTTTCTACAACTTGCCAGCACGTGAATAAATGACGACCAACCCAAGGAAGTACACATCCAGCTCATCCAGGGCTGCTGTTCTGCAACACTAAGGGAACTCACTGTATGTCAGCCTGGCATTTCACCAGGTGCCATCCTGGTCCTGGTCCGCTCACACAAGCTATCTAACAGTTGGATGGATGAGATGGAATTAGCCCTCAAAAGAACAGCCGTCCATGCCGTGGTCTCATCGGACCTAAGATCCCAAAGGTAAAGGCAGAGAGGGTCGATGTAATGTCGCGATGGGCTGGTAGGCCCAAAGTGGAAACGTCCTCACCTCCCTCCCGGATGTCAGATGCAGAAAGCTGGCCCCCATCATGGTCGGTGAAGTTATGGTTTCAGCTTTAATAGACACAGGAACCTCTTTTAATATTATGAACTATGAACAGTATGAAAAGCTTCAGTCGTAGTTCCAGCTGAGAAACTCCAAAGCCCAAATCTTTGCATACAGAAACAAGCACATGCTGAGCCTACTGTGGGCAATCAAGCTGGTCATTGAGAAAGGTAACCGAAAACTACTTGCTCCCATGTCACCAAATAATGGACTGGTACCCTCCAGAGCTGCCACAAAGCAGAGGAGTTAGGCCTTGTCTTCTTCGCCTAGCACATACACACTGACCAAGTGAGTGTAATCATGGTGGAGTTCCCCGTTCTGTTCCAGGGCCTTAGCCGCCTACGAAACACACAAGTGGAGCTCTATATTGACCCTACCATCTAGCCAGTGGTGTTGCACCACCAATGCTTCCCCTTCCACCTTCAAGCTCAAGTGTAAGAAGAGCTGAGGAAGCTGGAGCACTTAGATACTTCAATCAATGAATCAGAACATTTATAGAGCGCGCTACTCACCTGAGAGGGTCTCAAGGCGCTGGAGGGGGGGGAGTTACTGCTGCTCGAAAAGCCAAGTCTTGAGGAGTTTCCTGAAGGCGAGATGGTCCTGGGTGGTTCTTAGGTGTGTGGGGAGGGAGTTCCATGCTTTAGCTGCCAGGTAGGAGAATGATCTGCCTCCGGCGGTGGTTCTGCGGATCCATGGGATGGTGGCGAGGGTGAGGCTGGCTGAGCGAAGCTGACGGGTGGGCGTGTAGAACGAGAGGCGGCTGTTGAGGTATTTGAGGCCCATTTTGTGGAGTGCTTTGTGTGCGTGGGTGAGGAGCCTGAAGGTGATCCTCTTGTTGACGGGGAGCCAGTGCAGGTGTTTCAGGTAGGCGGATATGTGGCTGTGGCGAGGGATGTCGAGGATGAGGCGTGCGGAGGCGTTCTGTATGCGTTGTAGATGTTTCTGAAGTTTTGCAGTGGTCCCTGCGTATAGGGTGTTTCCGTAGTCCAGACGGCTTGTGACGAGGGCATGGGTGACTGACTTTCTGGTTTCAGCGGGGATCCATCAGAAGATTTTTCGCAGCATGCATAGGGTGTTGAAGCATGCTGACGAGACGGCGTTGACTTGCTTGGTCATTGTGAGGAGGGGGTCCAGGATGAATCCGAGGTTGCGTGCGTGATCCGAGGGGGTAGGTGCGGTTCCCAGCGCCATGGGCCACCAGGAGTCGTCCCAGGCGGATGGGGATTGTCCGAGGATGAGGACCTCCATCTTGTCTGAGTTCAGCTTTAGGCGGCTGAGCTTCATCCAATCCGCAACGTCTTTCATTCCTTCCTGTAGATTGGTTTTGGCGGAGGTAGGGTCTTTGGTGAGGGAGAGTATCAGCTGGGTGTCGTCGGCATAGGAGATGATGTTGATGTTGTGTTTGCGTGCGATGGCGGCGAGGGGGCTCATGTAGATATTGAAGAGGGTGGGGCTGAGCGAGGATCCTTGGGGTGCGCCGCAGATGATCTTGGTGGGTTCTGAGTGGAAGGGAGGGAGGTGGCCTCTCTGGGTTCTGTCGGAGAGGAACGAGATGATCCATTCTAGGGCCTGTCCTAGGATTCCAGTGGTGCAGAGGCGGGTTATTAGGGTGCGATGGCACACGGTGTCGAAGGCAGCCGAGAGGTCCAGGAGGATTAGGGCGGTTGTTTCTCCGTTGTCTATCAGAGTCCTGATGTCATCGGTGACTGCAATGAGGGCAGTTTCTGTGCTGTGGTTGGCTCGGAATCCAGATTGGGAGGGGTCGAGCGAGTTGTTAGCCTCGAGAAAAGCGGTTAGCTGCTTATTGACAGTCTTCTCAATGGCCTTGGCCGGGAAGGGGAGGAGAGAGATGGGGCGAAAGTTCTTCAGGTCATTGGGGTCAGCCGTGTTTTTTTTTAGGAGGGCGTTGACTTCTGCGTGTTTCCAGCTCTTGGGGAAAGTGGCTGATGCAAACGAGATGTTGATGATGTTCCGGAGATGGGGGGGGGCGATGACGGAGTTGGCTTTTATGAAGATGTGATGGGGGCAAGGGTCCGAGGGGGAGCCGGAGTGGATGGTGTTCATGATGCTTCTGGTCTCTTCTGAGCTGACGGGGGTCCAGTAGCTGAGTGTAATGGTGGGGGCTGCAGGTTCAGAGGTAGGGGGCGGGGTCAGGGGTCCGAAGCTGTTGTGTAGATCTGCGATCTTTCGGTGGAAGAACGTAGCGAGGGAGTTGCAGAGTTCTTGTGAGGGTGTGATGTTGTTGGAGCTGGCGCTGGGGTTGGAGAGCTCTTTGATGATGTTGAAGAGTTCCTTGCTGTTGTGGGTGTTGTTGGATAGTCGCTCTTTGAATGAAGTCCTTTTGGTGGAGCGGATCAGCTGGTGGTGTTCACGGGTGGCGGTCTTGAGGGCTGTCATGTTTTCTGTGGTTCGTTCTCTGCGCCAGGTTTTTTCGAGGGTTCGGCAGGATTTCTTAGATTCTTTGAGGGCGTCCGTGAACCATAGGGGTTTCCTGGTGCTAGTCCCGCTTGTTTTTTTTAAAAATGGTGCGAGGTTTTCGGCACAGTTGGTGATCCACTGTGTGAGGCTGTAGGCTGCGTTGTTGGCATCCGTGGTGTTGGCTGGTGGGTTTTGGCTCAGTGTTGAGAGGAGCTGCTCTGTGGAGATTTTGCTCAAGCATCTGCGGGGGATTTGTTGTGTGCGATGGTGGTGAGTCTCCTGTTTGAAGGTGAAGTGGACGCATCTGTGGTCGGTCCAGTGTAGTTCGGAGGAGTGGCTGAAGAAGATGTGGTTGCTGGAGGAGAAGATGGGGTCAAGTGTGTGGCCAGCGGAGTGGGTGGGGGTGTTCACCAGTTGCTTGAGTCTGAGGTTGGCGAGGTTGGCGAGCAGGGTGGCGGTGTTGTTGTCGTTGTTTTTCTCCAGGTGGAAGTTCAGGTCCCCGAGGAGGATGTATTCTGGTGAGGCTAGGGCGTGCGGGCTGATGAAGTCTGTGATGGTTTCGCTGAATTGGGCATGTGGGCCCGGGGGTCTGTAGACGAGTGTACCTCTGAGGGTGGTTCTGCGGTGGATCTTGAAGTGTACATGTTCGGCGGCGAGGGGGGTGTCTTCGGTGGAGGTCGTGATGTTGATGGTGTTCCTGTAGATTATGGCGATTCCTCCTCTGATTTGGTTAACGCGGTCCTTCCGGGCGATCTTGTAGCCGTCGGGGATGGCTATGGCGATGTCTGGACCCGATGAGGCGTTTATCCAGGTTTCTGTGATGAAGGCGACGTCTGGTGCTGTTGTGTCCAGGAGGTCCCATAGTTTGATGGCGCGCTTGTGGACGGAGTGTGTGTTGAGGATGATGCACTTGAGGTGGCTGTTGTTGCGAGGGCTGGTGGGTGGTCTGCAGGTTCGGCGGAATGTTTATTTGCAGGCTTGGCAAGTGAAGGGTCCATGTGTTGTCCGGTGTTGAGGGCGTAGAGGGAGGCGGCGTTGTATTTTAGTTGGGTGCTTTGAGTGCGGTGGGGGCAAGGGGTTCTGGCGCTGGGTGCGGTCCAGCCGCGGACGGGCACAGACGGGCTTGCCTTTGGTACGCCCTTGGCGCGCCAGAAGCGCAGCCGCACAGCAGCCACCATAAGAAGGGAGGGGGGAGGAGGGGACAGCTGGGAGGCGGGAGGCGGGAGGGAAGGACAGCAAATGGGAGCGGGGGGCGAGGCCGCACGGGTGGCAGCGGCAGGAAAAATGTGCAAAATAAATAAAAAAGGAAATCAAAAAGGAAACGCCAAAAAGGAAATAAAATGCTAGAAAAACGTGGCAGGGGCCTGGGCAGGTGGAGCTGCAGCAGCTGGGAAGCGACCTACCGGAGGGTCAAGGGTCGCTGTCTCTGCTGCGCAGCGGTCACCATAAGAAGGGAGGGGGGAGGAGGGGACAGCTGGGAGGCGGGAGGGAAGGACAGCAAATGGGAGCAGGGGGGGCGGGCCGCACGGGTGGCAGCGGTGGGAAAAATTCGCAAAATAAATCAAAAAGGGAAGCAAAAACGAAACGCCAAAAAGGAAAGAAAACGCTAGAAAAACGTGGCAGGGGCCTGGGCAGGCAGACCTGCAGCGGCGGGGATGCAAAGGGAAAGTAGGGAGGCCCACCCCCTGTGTGCCCCCACTAGTTGTCGCTTCCAGACCAAGACAGCCATGAGCAGTGCATCTCTTCATCGACATGCAACTCCCAAACACAATGATATGCTGTGAAAGACATTTATTACAGATGATGGATGACATCATTCATGACCTTAAAGAGGCAAAATAATTTTCTAAGCTAGACCTCAATGCGGGGTACCACTACCTCAAGCTAGACCCCATGCATCAGTACATTACACCTTCTCTACCCACCTCGACCTGAGGAGAATTTTGGCATTTTGTCTGTCACAAAGGTGTTCCAGAATACTATCAGGGAGGATCTGTCCAGCCTTGCAGGCATGCTTAACATTAGCAATGACATCCCCATATAGTCCAACAAAGAGCATCATAAGTGCCACCCTAGCCCATCTTGCAGAGCACGGCCTGACTCTACATAAAGAGAAGTGCTCCGTCTTTGAGCCATCAATCAAGTTCTTTGGTTATATCTTCTCCAAGGAAGGAAAGCAGATCAACCTAATGAAGGCTGAAGCCATCCGCAAGGCACCAACTACCAGAATTGCAGGGCCAGTACAGACTTTTCTGGGCCTAGCCACATACTGTGACCAGTTCATCCCAAATCTGACATCCTTGTTGGAACCCTTAAGGGCCCTCATGAAGGTAGACAGCAAATGGGACTGGACTGACCAGACAGAGGAGGCTTTCCAAAGCATGAAAGAGGCCCTTATGAGCGCAGCCACAATTGCATGCTCTGATTCTGGATGGAGCTCAGAAATGGTCTTCAAAGCCTGCCCTGTAGTGCTGGGGGCTACCTGTAGGATGCTGGCCTGGCTTATAGTGGGTACCTACTGGTCCTTACACCTTGTGCCAGGTCCAGTTATCCCTTATTAGTAGATTAGTAGTGTTCTAGCAGCTTAGGCTGATAGAGGTAGCTATAGCAGAGAAGATTAGGCTGAACTAGGAGACATGCAAAGCTCCTACTATACCACTTATATCATATAGCACTATATCATAAGAAAACACAATACTCAGAATTACTAAAAATAAAGGTACTTTATTTTAGTGACAATATGCCAAAAGTATCTCAGAGGATATACTCCCTTGGGAGGTAAGTAAAATACACAAAATATATACACAAACCAAAATCAGGTAAGTAAAACACTTAGAAAAGTAGTGCAAACACTGTAGAACACAATAGAATGCAATAGGAGACAATAGGCTTAGGGGCAACACAAACCATATACTCCAAAAGTGTAATGCGAACCACGAATGGACCCCAGGCCTAGTGTAGTGTGTAGAGGGTCGCTGGGAGTGTAAGAAAACACTAAGGGTGTCCACGATACCTGTGGTATCTTGTATTTCCTGTGTTGGTTCATCCCTGGCCCAGGTGTCCCCTATGACCCTTATCATAATGGGCTCTCCCACCAAGATTCCAGGAGGGGAGCTTAGACTGTCGTGGAAGATCTGAGGGTGACAAGGACTGTGATGTGAGGTGGCTGGGGCGTTGCATTATTAAACTTATCATTTCACCGGTATTGCTTTCCTGTGTGATCATTGGCCATCCCTACACTGGCGACGAGGATGGGATCCTGTGATGCAAAAGAGAACACGCCCCAACACGGCAAGTTGTGAACAGCACATACGAACTGTGAAGAAGGATTAATTGAGCACTGTGGTCCTGAGACAGATTCCGGTGAGGCAGTGTCTTTTACTTTTCACGAGGGATTGTGAAATTTAAATGTGACCCTGCAGTGTACAGGCAAAGTCATCGGATGTGAAAGCTTGCGTAACGACACAAGTGAACATCTGTCCTTTTAGCCAGCACTCTTGCACTGGAACATTTAGGCAGTCTTGCCACATTTAATTAAGGGACATTACTATTACTGTCCAGCTCAGCGTGTGAGGAAAAGTGTAGTGGCTACGAATGTCAACTGTTTGTTACCTGGAAGTCTCTATATCTAGCAGCTAAATTGTGGCAATAACTCTCCAGCTAAAGATCAAAGGTGTAAAGTGGTTTAAGTCTGAATTGGCCATGAGGCATGCCGATTATATCAATAATTGTGCCTCGGGGAATTCACCACAAAGGCCGGCAGCTATAAATCTGCAGGGCACTCTGGGCGTTTCATTTAGAATGTTCATATCACTTCAGGGAATTCCTCTCAGCTGAGGAACAGCGCACGCACTTTGCATGCATAACCAAGGAAGAAACAAATAGTTCAAGGAATCTTCATGCCAATGTGACTTATACAACTGCTGCATTTCAAAAATGTGTAACATTTTATAAAAGTGAACCTCAATAAGGGACATTGAGTCGTTTTTCTCAAGATACAGCTGCCATTTCCCCATAACAGAATTTATGTGCTATTTGCACCATGTAGTGGACAAACTTGAAAGGTGTCAGGCAGCAAGAAAATAACATAGGAGATTTCAGCAGACCTCTGTTTCTGAATCGAACACATTAGAACAGAGGGAACTAAAGAGATACAGTGATCCACACACTAGAAGAATTCAGAGTACAAAGGAAAGAAATGTTTGCATTGTTAACAACAGTTGTGATACTCAAATTACAAATAATAAGATTGAAGGCACCATTATGTATTACAATACAATTACATATGCTGTGTGTATTGATTACTTCTGAATTTAAAAATAGAATATTCATGTAAAGTGCAAATAAATGTAATCAGTATGAATATTTAAAATCAAGTGAAGAGCTACAAGTGGATAAAATATGAGGTTGTAGGTGCATATATGTGTCAAATAGTTTAGTACACAGGGATTTGACCAAGCACATAACTCGAATAGCATCTAACCACATAGTCTCCCACCATGCAAAACATCATGCAACCTCCATTCTTCTTAAACACCCCAGGGGAACCATCAATTACATGGAATAAGTGGAAAAAGGTTTTTAATAACTACCTTATAGTGTGTGGTCCTAATATAAATGTCGAGAGAAAAGTTGCGCTACTAGCACACTGCTTGGGAGCGGAAGGACAGGAAGTTTTAGAACACCTTCCAGATTTGTCAGATGAGGAAGGAAACAATTTGAATGCATATGAAATATGTATAAAGAAGCTAGATAAACACTACCTACCCAGGATTAGTACAATTCTAGAGAGGTATCAGTTTGGCAAATGCTCACAAAGGGAGGGGGAGAGCATAGAGGACTTTGGCCCTCATTCTGACCCTGGCGGTCGGCGGAGAGGCGGCGGTCGGACCGCGAACAGACCGGCGGTCAGAAAAATGGCATTCTGACCGCGGCGGTCACCGCCACGATCGCCCGCCACTTCCCCACTCCGACCGCCACGGCGGTCATGACCGCCGGGCTGGAGTTTGCGCACTCCGGCCCGGCGGTCGTCCCAAGACCGCCAACGGTATCATGACCCTGCCTACTGCCGCGGTTTCTTGCGGTCGGGAACCGCCATGCGAACCATGGCGGTAAGCACTATCGGGGCCAGGGAATTCCTTCCCTGGCACTGATAGGGGTCTCCCCCACCCCCCACTACCCACCCGAGTCCTCCCCCCACACCCTCCACCCCCCTGCCACCCCCCAGAGGTGGTACGAACCCCCTCCCCACCCCCACCCCGACATGCACATACATGCACCCCGACATGCACACACCCCCAACATGCACATATACACACCCCCTACACACACATACACAACGGGGACACATACCCGCACACATACATGCAGACATGCGCACCTGCCGAACAGCACACATTACCCATAGACACAGCAGCACCCCCCGCCCGCATACACGCACTCACACACCCCCTCTACACACTCACACGCACACCCCCATGCACGCCCACATCACACAACACCCCCCCTCCCGCTCCCCTCACGGACGGTCAACTTACCTTGTGCGTTGGTCCTCCGGGAGGCGACGGGAGCCATGGGGAGGTGACCGCCAACAGAACACCGCCAACAGAAGACCGCCACACAGATATGTGGGTCGTAATTCTGTGGGCGGTGTTCTGCTGGCGTGGCGGTGGAGGTTGACCAGTCTCCACTTTTCTGCCGACCGCCAGTGTGGCTGCTGGCGGTTTCCCGGCGGAACGCTCCCAGCGGTCGGAATGCGCACAGCGGCATACCGCCGCGGTCGGCGGTCTTCACCGCGGCGGTAACTCGGCGGTCTCGCGAAAAGACCGCCAAGGTCAGAATGAGGGCCTTTGTGTCTGAGATAAGGAGATTGGCTTCATCCTGTAAATTTGGTGCAACCTTGGAAGAATGCATTTGTGACCAGTTCTTATTAATATACAACATTGAGAGGGTCCATGAGGAGTTATGGCTCAAGGATGACCCCCCCCCCCCAATGAGGTATTAATAGTATCAAAACAGGTAGAACATATGCTTTCGTGTGTAAAAGAACTTAGAGTTGAGAGTAAAAGTGCAACATCTGAGAATAAAGCAGAAGTAAACGTGGTGAAAGAAGAAGGAAACTCAATATACATCCAATAAAGAGTTTAGAGGACAGTGTTTCAGATGCAGAATGACAGGTCACATGGCCAACTGGAAAGGGTGCCCAGCATGGAGGGCAGTATGTAAAGGGTGTGGCAAGAAAGGTCATTTTGTTGCATGTTGTAGATATAAGAAAAATGATAAAAGAAATAACACTGTCAAAGTTTCAGCGGTTTATGATGAAATTGTGTTGCAAGTGAACGATTCAGGCAAAGGTAATCCCAAAGACATCATAAAAATAGATAACACTGAGGTTGAAGCAATGTTTGATTCATTTTCACCTCTAACAATAATTTCTGACCAGGTATTTTGTAGAAATTTTGCTAACTAAGTAAAATTGTATGAAATGGACATACAACCTGGCGGGTATAGGGGTCAGCAAATAGCCAGGAGAGGACACTTTTGGGGAACTATTCAATATGGAGAAACAGAAACACAAACTAAAGTCTATGTAGCAGAAAGGCTGACTACATTTTAAGCTGGCCTGTTCAAAAAAACTTAGGAGTTATCTTGGACCCTAATGCATCACCTCAAATCAAAGTTCAAGAAGTGCAAAAAAATTACTTTGTAAATACATTTCCAGACGTTTTCACTGAAAAACTGGAATGCCTCAAAACATACATTCACAAAATAAAACTGAAGCAGAACGCAATCCCAGTTGTTTCTAAAGTCCAACGACTACCAATAAGTATGCTAGGTGCTGTGAGGGATGAGTTAGAGAAACTTTGTAAGCAAAATGTAATTGAACCTGTTGAGGCTACGGAGTGGCTTGCTCCGATTGTAATGGCTTGCAAAGCGGATAACAAAGTGAGATTATATGTGGACTTGCGTGCACTAAACAAGGAAGTAGTAGTAGACAGATTTCCCCTACCTACTATTGCAGAAATGTTCACCGCTTTAAAAGGAGCAAAGGTCTTTTCAACCCTAGATCTGGCCTCAGCATATTACCAAGTCAGATTACACCCGGATTCCCAAGACCTAACCTCTTTTATCACACCTATGGGTGCATATAAATTCAAACGTACGCCTTTTGGATTAATTTCAGCATCCTCGGTCTTCCAAAGTGCTATGACGGAAATCCTAAAGGGTATTCCAGGCGTTTTCTACTACCAGGATGATGTGCTAGTTTGTGGAGCAACCAACATGGAACATCAAGCTAGGGTTGAACAAGTCCTCAAAAGATTTAAGAAATGTGGCCTCACAGTGAGAGCGGACAAATGCCAATTTGCATGTCCAGAGATATCCTACCTAGGACACAAAATTTCAGGGAAAGGGATCGAACCGAAGGGAGATCTTGTGAAATCAATAATAGATTTATCAACTCCATCAAACAAAGATGAACTTCGATCATTTCTTGGGATGGTGGAATTTTACAGTAAATTCATTTCTAACTTCTCTGAAAGAACATTCCACATGAGATCACTTTTGAAATCCAAAACAGAATTTATATGGGAAAGTGATAGTGACCACAGACACCAGCACAAATGTCTGGGAGCTGTCCTATCCCAAGTTGATAGTAAAGGAGAAGTCACCATAGCGTTTGCCTCAAGATCATTGAGAGGAGCAGAAGCCAACTACTTGGTGATAGAAAGAGAGGCATTGGCTGTATATTGGGCCCTCCAAAAAATTTAAAACTTCATTTAGGGTAGTGAATTCAAGGTTAGAACTGATCACAAACCGCTAAAGGAGATATTTGAGAAGAAAGGTCTAGATGCTATATCAAGTCGCATTAGTAAGTGGATAATCAATCTGCAGGAATACACATTCACAGCTGACTACATCCCAGGTGTAAAAAACAAAGCAGCAGACAGCCTATCCAGATTACCTCCCAGCACACATAGTTTTGGGGATGACAAACAACTTTCACAGGAGGAAGATGTTGTGCTCTCCAATGTCTGCGTAATATCTGTGGGGGTGATAACAGAAGCAGTATGGAAAACAAACCTCAGAGAAGATGAGGATCTGAATTTGGTCAGGCAGTACTTGAACAGCAAATGGCCGTCTAAAACCCAAATCAAAGACAAGCTGAAGGCATTTTGGTGTGGGAGAAATGAATTAGCAGAATATGATGACTGCTTGTTTAGAGGTACTAAACTGATACCCCCAAGTAATCTAAGACTGAAACTTATAAACAGAGCTCACGAGGGTCATTTTGGTGTGTCCAAAACCAAAGAGAGAATATGAATGGACTTTTGGTGGCCTGGTATGGATATCCAAATTGAAAGATGCATAAGTGAGTGTGTACCCTGCAATAAGAGTGACAAAATTCTACTTACAAGAAAACCACCAATGCAGTTGCGTAAACTCCCAAAACACCCCTGGGATGAACTGGCACTGGACATTATAGGGCCCCTACAAGGTGAACAGGCCACACCATGTATCATAGTTGTAATCAATTTGTACTCTAGGTGGCCTGAAATAAAAATCACAGCTGACATCAGCTCCAGTAGTGTCACAAAATTTTAAGCGAACTATTTGCGAGAAGGATTACCATCATCAATACAAATGGACAATGGTGTCCAATTCTGCTCAAATGAAATGCAAACATACATAAAAAAGAGAATGGCATAACACATTGTCGTTCAACTTTATACCACCCAGAGACCAATGGAGCTGTTGAACGATTTAACTAAACTTTAAAAGAGATCATTCAGCTTGCTAAAGTAAATTCCCTCAACTGGAAGATGGAAATAGCCAAAGTAATTATTGAATATCACCTGACTCCCCACCAAAACACTTGAAAAACACTTTTTGAACTACTTAAAGGGGGAAAGCCCCATTCACAACTACTTCCATCATGGATGAAAGGGGGAAAAGGATGGGTCACGATAAACATGAAACAGCCATGGAGACAGCAGGAAATCCGAAAACAGGAGAGGAGAAAGGAGAAATATGACAGAGATAATCACACAAAAGACAATAAGGTTTCGGTAGGTGACTGGGTAAAGGTTAAGGCTCTCACGGGAAGCGCTAAGGACTCGAAATTCACAAGAGCAATGAGAGTGGTCAAATTGTTCCGCAATGCTGTGAAAACTGATGATGGCAGAATGTGGAACCTAGGGAGATTAGCTCTAATCAAGCCTTCCTCAATTGGATATACAACCGACATTGCCTGTAGAGGAGGATCAAATAAAACAAACCACATGGAATTGTGGAATCCTCGTCAACACGGCCTGAAAGTGAAGGCACCTCATGGAGATATCCCTGTAGAGTACGAACACGACCCGTTCAACCACTGAAATATTTTGGTCATTACAACATTGGCGGTAAAAGCCGCTTACCGCCGTGCAGAAGATCGCCAACACACCATCGCAGCCGCGGAATTCCACCACAGCTATTACGACCCACATCAAGAAATCCGACAAAATTCAGACACCCACACAAGTCCGCCACACCAAAGGTCAGTGATAAACTGGCGAAAACAAAACCTCCACCGTCACGCCAACAGAAATACGCCCATGCTATCACGACACATGAATCCACGCGGCGGTCTTTCAACCGCGGTTTTCCATTGGCGGTGCACACCGCCAGGCTCAAAATACACATACCCTTACAAAACACAACCACATTGGACAATTCAAAATACACACACCTGATACACATACACACACCACTCCCACACACCCAATACTATATAAAACACCTACCAACATCACCCACAAACCCCTACGACCAAATATTCTGAAAGAAGGCCAGAGAGAGACACCACCATCCACAAGCTAGCAGCCACAGGCACTCAACACCATCACCCACACTACTTCCACGCACAAAACACCACACACCACAACATATCACCACACTTATCACCACATACACCACCCCACACATCACCTACACCACCCCATGGCACGGCAAAGACACCCTAGGTTCTCGGAGGAGGAGCTCAGGGTCATGGTGGAGGAAATCGTCCGGGTAGAGCCACAGCTATTTGGATCACAGGTGCAGCACACCTCCATAGCTAGGAAGATGGAGCTATGGCGAAGAATAGTCGACAGGGTCAACGCAGTGGGACAACACCCAAGAAATCGGGAGGACATCAGGAAGAGGTGGAACGACCTACGGGGGAAGGTGCGTTCCGTGGTCTCCATACACAACATTGCAGTACAGCGGACTGGCAGTGGACCCCCACCTCCTCCCCCACAACTAACAACATGGGAGGAGCAGGTCTTAACTATTCTGCATCCTGAGGGCCTCGCAGGAGTCGGTGGAGGAATGGACTCTGGTAAGACAAATCTTAACTATCATATCCCCCACCCTACCTGGATGCTATCACAGACCCCCACCCTTGCCCTCTCCCCTATCACTCCACCTCCTCACAAATGTACTAATAACACAAACCACCCATCCAACCCCAAGCCCTGCATGACACAACAAAGCATGGACACCCATCACTAAAGCATGCCCACTGCACATACCCATAACACCCCCCTCAACTATCATCACACAAGCCCCCACACAGGAGTGCTAGCACTGGGGTACACGGTCACCCACCCATTGCACACCATGACACACACAGATGCAATAATCATGCTTTTGCACCCCTGCAGGACACCCAACGTCACCAGACAGGAGGGTCCAGACATCTCCACCCCACCCAAAGAAGAGGCCCACAGTGATGACAGCAGCTCTGTCCAACTGGATCCAAATGACCAGCCCGGACCATTGTGGGCCTCGGGACAGTCGGTTCCCCACACCCAGTCACAGGCCACCACAGACCTTCCACCCTCTGGTAACACCAGCACAGCACCCACCCAGTGGGCCCATACCTCCATACCCAGGACATGTCAATCAGCTGTGTGTCCACCACTACAGGGAACCCAGGATAACCCACCACCCCAACAACAACAGGGACCTGGGGGCAGTGGTAGTGGGCACACAGTCCAGGGGACGGAGGCCCAGGAACACAGGGGAACTGGGAGGGCTGCTGTGCGACAGGGGGTGGACAGGCCTAGGGAACCCACTCTCCACGAGGCCCTCTCCTCCATCATGGGAGCATACCACCACTCCCAGGAGACAATGGCAACGGTCCTGGCCAAGTTTCAGGAGACCCAGCAGCTGCAGGAGGAACAGTATTTGGGGTTCAGGGAGGAACTCAGAACCATCAGCACCGCCCTGGGCACCATCGTAGGGGTGCTGAAGGAGATACTTAACACCAGGAGGGACACTGATGCTCTCCAAGGGGACCCTGACACTAGCATGGACGATGAACTGCCCACCACCTCCACCGGCACCTGTGAGACTAATAGACTGGACTCTGCCATGGATATTCCTCCACCATCACCCCACACCATTTTACAACCCCCCTCCAATATTGAGCACTGCAATAAACACCCTTGAAGCACAAAACAATCTGGAGTCAGTCTGTGATTTAGAAAATGTGTATTAGCAATGACAGTGAAAAAATGCATTTTCAAATGTTATGTCAACATACCTATGTCACACATCTCAAGTCCATGAGGAATCTAAGCAGATGACACACGTTGGAAAGCACACCTGTGAAACCGTAATGGAAATGTACAACTCAGTTACCATATACTGGTTGAAATCGACAGACAGGATAGAGGTAGAAGTAGAAGTGTGAAAGTGCTTGTAGTAGGCAGGAATGTGTTCTCACCTGTGTGTCACTGGAAATATTGCTGGATAACTGAGTCCCTGTTGTCAATGTCTTCTTCCTCTTCTTCCTCCTCATCACTGTCCACAGGCTCCACAGCTGCCACAACACCGTCATCTGGACCATCCTCCTGCAGAAAAGGCACCTGTCGTAGCAAAGCCAAGTTGTGAAGCACACAGCAGGCCACGATGATCTGGCACAACTTCCTTGGTGAGTAGAATAGGGAACCACCTGTCATATGGAGGCACCTGAACCTGGCCTTCAGGAGGCCGAAGGTGCGTTCGATCACCCTCCTAGTCCGCCCATGGGCCTCATTGTAGCGTTCCTCTGCCCTGGTCCTGGGATTCCTCACTGGGGTCAGTAGCCATGACAGGTTGGGGTAACCAAAGTCCCCTAATAGCCACACCCAGTGCCTCTGGAGTTGACCCATCACATAAGGGATGCTGCTATTCCGCAGGATGTAGGCATCATGCACAGAGCCAGGGAACATAGCATTTTCCTGGGAGATGTACTGGTCTGCCAAACATACCATCTGTACATTCATAGAATGATAACTCTTCCGGTTCCTGTACACCTGTTCACTCCTGTGGGGGGGGAACAGAGCCACATGTGTCCCATCAATGGCACCTATGATGTTGGGGATATGTCCAAGGGCATAGAAGTCACCTTTAACTGTAGCCAAATCCTCCACCTGAGGGAAAACGATGTAGCTCCGCATGTGTTTCAGCAGGGCAGACAACACTCTGGACAATACGTTGGAAAGCATAGGCTGGGACATCCCTGATGCCCTGGCCACTGTTGTTTGAAAGGACCCACTTGCATGGAAATGTAGCACTGATAGCACCTGCACTTGAGGGGGGATCCCTGTGGGATGGCGGATTGCTGACATCAGGTCTGGCTCCAACTGGGCACACAGTTCTTGGATTGTGGCATGGTCAAACCTGTAGGTGATGATCAAATGTCGCTCTTCCATTGTCGACAGGTCCAACAGCAGTCTGTACACCAGGGGATTCCGCAATCTCCTCACATGTCCCAGCGGACGGTGCCTAGGAAGGACAACAGCGACCACAGAGTCAAACTACTCAGAGGTATGTACCCACAGTCTACACAGAACACCATTCATACACAGAATCTGGCCTGTATTTGTGTTGTGCGACAAGGCGTAGGTCTGTGTGATGCAGTTGTGAATTAGGCCATGTGGGCCCCTGAAATGGCAGCTGCTTGACCTGTAAAGTGGGACAATGGGATGTGAGGTAACTGCGCTGGCGTTGTACACCGTCACGGTAGGCGGTCGAAGACCGCGGCGCAATGCTGCATTGGTTAACATTGGACCCTACGGGTCCCAGGAGCCAATCACGATGTACGCCGGTGGTAATGGTACGCACCACCGCTGACGTGACCGCCGCGGACTTGACCGCCATTTTCTATCTGTTCAATCACTCGATACCTGATCTTCAACAGGAGAGGACCTACACTGCAAGTGCTGCTGTGACCTTGGTCTGAAAGAGACAATGGCTCCTGCGTCTGGGGAAAGGGCCCCTGCCTTCACTGCAGAGGAGTTGGAGAAGCTCGTGGACAGGGTCCTCCCCCAGTACACGCTACTCTACGGTCCCCCAGACCAACAGGTAAGTACACAGGGATCACGTTGTATGGGTTATGCCTGTGTGGAGTGGGCTGGTTGTAAGAAGGAAGGGGGCAGAGTTCTGCGTGCATGAAGGACTGTGAATGCATGTGCCACATGGCAAGGGAAGGGATGTGGGCCACTCACTTAGACGGTGTAGTTCGTAATGACTTCTCTTCTTCCCCTGTACATGTCATGTAGGTCAGCGCCCACCAGAAGAAGGATATTTGGCGTGCCATCGCCAAGGACGTCCGGACCCTGGGGGTCCACCACACACGGAGCACCCACTGCCGTAAAAGATGGGAGGACATTTGCCACTGGAGCAAGAAGACATCGGAGGCTCAGCTGGGGATGGCCTCCCAACGTGGGAGGGGTGCCCGTCGCACCATGACCCCCCTGATGTTCCGGATCCTGGCGGTGGCCTACCCTGAGTTGGATGGGCGCTTGAGGGCATCACAGCAGAAACAAGGGGGTGAGTACACTCTCATTCAGCGGACTTTGCGCGCAGTGAAGGTGTCTGGGTGGGGGAGGAGGGCTGTGGGTTTCCCTAGGCCAGGGCGAGTTCCGTAGGCTAGGCCCCTCCATAATGCAGGCCATGTGCCACCCCACCCCACCTCTGTAGAGTGCCAAGTACAGGCATACATGCCCCTGTGTCATCTATGTGTGCAGATGTCGACCATAGCCATGTAGGGTATATCCCAGGAATTGCATCTGTAGAGCCCAACAATGCAACGTAGTGCAGGGGGCTGCTGTGTCTGTATTGTCCGCCAACGGTAGCGGTAAGCCATGCACTCAACCTGTCTTTCTTCTGTCGTTTTGTGGTCTCCCTGTTCTTGTGTGCATCAGCATCATCAGGCGGAGGTACAGTGGCACCGGAGCACAAGGGAGCTGCATTCCACATGGCCATGGAGGGCCACACCACGGACTCGGAATACACCAGTGGGACGGAGGGCGAGGGGAGCTTCACGGTGGTCACAGGATCTGCAACCAGCGACACAGACTCGTCCTATGATGGGAGCTCCCTACTAGCACCGCCCTCCCAGCAGCCCCTAAGCCTTCGCCACGTGCCCGCTCACCCAGGAGGGTGGGCATCACCTTCGCCCCAGGCACCTCAGCCCCTGCCCCTGTCACCTCTGCTGCCCTAAGTGAGGAGGCCATTGACCTCCTCAGGTCCCTCAATGTTGGGCAGTCTACCATTTTGAATGCCATCCAGGGTGTAGAAAGGGAATTGCAACACACAAATGCATTCCTGGAGGGCATTCATTCTGGTCAGGCTGCCCTTCATCGAACCCTGCAAACTCTGGCCTCAGCACTGATGGCAGCCATTGTCCCGGTCTCTAGCCTCCCCCCTCCAACTTCCTCCACCCAGATCCAATCCCATGTACCCCTGCCTATCCCAAGCACACCATCAGACCAGCCTGCACACACCTCACCACACAAGGGAAGCTCAGGCAAACATAAGCACCACACATCCCACAGGCACTCACGCAAGCATCACACACATACAGACACACCAACATCCACTGCCTCCAGTGTGTCCCCCTCCTCGTCATCTCCCTCCTCTCTCCCAGTCTCGTCTACACTCTCACCTGCATGCACTACCACTACAGCCACTACGTCCCGCACCAGTACACCCACCACCACACCCCGCTCACGTGCAGTCACCACCCCCACTCCCATTTACACGTCCCCTGTGTCCTCTCCCAGTGTGTCTGTGACGCCCCCTCTGAAGATACACAAACGCAGGCACACACCCACCCAACAGCCATCCACCTCACGACAGCCTCCAGCGCATGCACCTTCACCCAAAGTCACCAAACGTACACCTCCTACAACCACTACCTCTTCCTCCACTCCCAAACCCCCTCCAGCTACCCGTCCCAGTGTTCCTAAGAAACTTTTCCTGGCCAAGCTTGACCTCTTTCCCACCCCCCCCTCCAACTCATGGGTCCTGTACTAGCACCTCAGCCAAAAAATCTCCGGGACCAGTGCTGCCTGTTGTTACTGGTATGTGGAGTGCACTGGCCACCAGGCCAGCCAGTGTGCCACGGAGCCACAGCAGAGCCAGTACCCCCTGTGAAGCACCAGAAGTTGGACAGTGCCCGGCGGGAGAGGTGAAGACTCCAGGCAGCAAAGCCGCTCACAAGGGTCCCGGGGGGAGTGTCGACTCAGCTGTGACTCCTCCCAAGGTGGGAAAGGGGCAGAAGAAATCTCCAAGGTCTGGGAGGGAGCAGCACGGCGGAGAAGACCGCCATCATCCCCGCTGCCCAGGAGGCCACCGCCAGCCCAATCGTCACTGGCCAGAAGGCCACCGCCAGAGTCACTATCCAGGAGGCCAGCCCAATCGTCACTGGCCAGGAGGCCACCACCAGAGTCACTGCCCAGGAGGCCAGCCCAATCGTCACTGGCCAGGAGGCCACCGCCAGCGTCACTGCCCAGGAGGCCAGCCCAGAGGCCACCGCCAGAGTCACTTCCCAGGAGGCCAGCCCAATCGTCACTGGCCAGGAGGCCACCGCCAGAATCACTGCCCAGGAGGGCAGCCCAATCGTCACTGGCCAGGAGGCCACCGCCAGCCACAGCCCAGCCGGCCAGGAGGGCCCCGCAAGCCACAGCCCAGCTGACCCATGAAGTACCACCAGCCACAGGCCTGCTGGGCAATGAAGGACCGACTTGGCAAGCAACGCTGGACAGGCCAGGGACCTCTGAACAGGGCAAAGACTGCCATGGCAAGCACCGCTGAACAGGGCAAGCACTGCTGAACAGGGCAAAGACCGCCAAGTGAAGCACCGTTGAACAGGGCAGGCACCGCTGAACAGGTCAGAAACTGCAAACTCAAGCACCGCTGAACAGGGCAAAGACCACCATGGCAAGCACCGCTGAACCGGGCAAGCACCGCTGAACAGGGCAAAGACCGCCAAGTGAAGCGCCGCTGAACAGGGCAAGCACCGCTGAACAGGTCAGAAACTCAAGCACCACTGAAAAGGGCAAAGACCGCCATGGCAAGCACCGCTGAACAGGTCAGAAACTGCCAACTCAAGCACCGCTGAACAGGGCAAGCACCGCTGAACAGGGCAAAGACCACCAAGTGAAGCACCGCTGAACAGGGCAAGCACCGCTGAACAGGGCAAGCACCACTGAACAGGTCAGAAACTGCCAACTCAAGAACCGCTGAACAGGGCAAGCACCGCTGAACAGGGCAAAGACCGCCATGGCAAGCACTGCTGAACAGGGCAAGCACCGCTGAACAGGGCAAAGACTGCCAAGGCAAGCACCGCTAGCCCATTAGCGGCAGGGGCAGAGACGCAACTGGGACCGACACAGGGTGAGTGCTGCACTCTGGGCACCAGTCCCCCTCCAGAACCAGTGGAGACATGCATCCACTCCGTCTGTCCTGCACAAGATGAAGCACTCTGGGCACCAGTCCCCCTCCAGAACCAGTGTAGACTGTTATCCACATGAGAGACTGTGGCTTTGCACTCCCCAGGATTAAACAGTGGGCAACCACCCACTGTAGAGATTTGAGAGACTGTGGCTTTGCACTCACCAGGATGGTACAGTGGGCAACCACCCACTGTAGAGACTTGAGAGACTGTGACTTTGCACTCCCTAGGATGGTACAGTGGGCAACCCACCCACTGTAGAGACTTGAGAGACTGTGGCTTTGCACTCCCCAGGATGGTACAGTGGGCAACCCACCCACTGTAGAGACTTGAGAGACTGTGGCTTTGCACTCCCCAGGATACATCAATGGGCATGGAGCCCCCTCGTAAATCTGGCGTGGTGCACTCATCCGGCTGAGGTGCCCCCCTTCCCTTCCCCCTGAGGTGCCTGTTGTATTTCTATCTGATGCCCCAGCAGTGTTCTCTCCGTTTTGATCAGGTATCTAGTGTGGGCCTCGCCCATGCATTTTGGGCCCAGTGGTCCACGGACAATGAATGGTGCATTACCTGCACTACTAATCGTCGTGTATATTTGGTTTAATGTGTATATATATTTATGTAAATATTTTTGGTTACTGTATTTTGATATATTACAATGGTTCAACTCATTTCCTTTGGTCTTTGCATTCTTCCGGGGGGGTTGGGGTTTGTTACTGTAATGTTTGGATATGCATTGGTGTGTGTGTTGTAGTGGGTGAGGGTGGGGGTGGGGGTTGGGATGTTGGTTGTGTGTGTCCCTGTGTTTTTCCCTCCCCCTCCCCTATGTCGTAGGTACAGTACTGACCGTTGTCTTCGCTGCTGGCGTTGATGCTCCTCGTAGATGAGCAGGAAGACTATTGCAGGGAGAATATGGAGTTCCGGCTCCATGGTGCCCTCCTTCCTCCTGGAGTGTGTAGAGGTGAGCGTTTTCCCTTTGAAATGGTTGTTTCTGCCGTGTTTTTATCCGCGGTGAATCCGCCCTGGAAAAGGTGGCGGATTGGTAGGTTGTGATACTGTGGGCGGTACATTGTCCTCCGTCTGTCTGTTGGCGGTGACCGCCACGCTGTTTGTCTGTACCGCTGTGGCGGTCGGAGTGTTAAAATGGCTGTCTTTGTTGGCGGTTTCCGCCACGGTCATAATTCCAATTTTTTTACCGCCGGCCTGTTGGCGGTTTTACCGCCGCTTTAACACCGACCGCCAGGGTTGTAATTACCACCTATGTCTGTAATTAAAAAGAACCTCAGATTATTCTCTGATTTGTACAGGGTGTCTATTCTATGTTTTCCTTCATTCTTAATTACATGTGAACAGCCATGGTTATTTGATGTATTACACATATGGTTAATAAGCGCCACATGTTCCTTTCAGATGTAATTAAGTTCTAGTTCTTTCCCCTGTTCCCCCCCTTTTTCCCTACTCTGTGATCATCGGTAACTAACTTGTTTCTGTAACGAAAGGGGGATGGGTGGTATCTTGTATTTCCTTTGTTGGTTCATCCGTGGCCCAGGTGTCCCCTCTGACCCTTATCATAATGGGCTCTCCCACCAAGATTCCAGGAGGAGAGCTTAGACTGTCGTGGAAGATCTGAGGGTGACAAGGACTGTGATGTGAGGTGGCTGGGGCATTGCATTATTAAACTTATCATTTCACTGTCATCGCTTTCCTGTGTGATCATTGGTCATCCCTACAATACCCCACCCCAAGACCCTGAAAAGTAGGAGTAAAGTTACCCTACTACCCCAGAAGGACAGTAAAGTCGAGATGGAGGATTCTGCAAAGACGACAACTGACTGCAAAGCACTGAAGATGGATTCCTGGACCTGAGGACCTGTAAAGGAAGAGGACCAAGTCCAAGAGTCACTCAAGAATCCGGGGGGGCAGGAGCCCACTAAGCCCCGGATGAAGGTGCAAAAGGGCTGCCTGGGTGGAAGAAGCTGAAGATTCTGCAACAACGGAAGGTGCCAGGAACTTTTCGTTTGGTCAGAAGATGTCCCACGGCGTGCTAGAGGATGCAAACTTATTTCCATACAGAAAGACCACAAACAAGCCTTGCTAGCTGCAAGAGTTGTGTTTGAAGATATTGGGTGCTGCCAGGGCCCAGAAAGGATCAGGAGGTCACCCCTTGGAGGAGGAGACAGAGGGGGCACTCAGCAACACAGAGAGCCCACGCAGAAGCAGACAGCACCTGCAGAAGTACTTGAAAAGGCATTGAAGAAATCTGAGCATGTCGGTTGTCTCAGCACAACAAATGAGGGTCTCACGAAGTCGGTGGTCAACTCAATGAGTTGAGCAATGCAGGACGGAGTGCTGTGGACCTGGGCTAGGCTGTGCATGAAGGAGTCCTTCCAAGAGTGCACAGAAGCCCTAGCAGCTGCAGATCACACAGTACACAGGATTACTGTCTGGTGTGGGAAGGCTAGGACTTACCTCCACCAGATTTGAACAGAAGGACCACTGGACTGTCAGGGTCACTTGGATCCAGCTCCTGTATTCCAGGGACCATGCTCGTCAAGATGAGAGGGGACCCAGAGGACTGGTGATGCAGAAGTTTGGTGCCTGCGTTAGCAGGGGGAAGATTCAGTCGACCCACTGGAGATTTCTTCTTGGGTTCCAGTGCAGGGTGAAGGCAGACAGCCCTCAGAGCATGCACCACCAGGAAACAGTCAAGAAAGCTGCAGGATTAGGTGCTACAATGTTGCTGGTTGTCATCTTGCTACTTTATTGCGGTTTTGCAGGCATCCTGGAGCAGTCAGCGGTCGATCCTTGGTAGAAGTTTGGTGAGCTGTTGCATTCATTATCTCAAGAGAAACCCACAGGAGAGACCCTAAATAGCCCTCAGAGGAGGATTGGCTACCTAACCAGGTGAAAGCCTATCAGGAGGGGTCTCTGACTTCACCTGCTGGTACTGGCCACTCAGAGGTCTCTAGTGTGCCCTCACACCTCTGCATTCAAGATGGCAGATGTCTGGGACACACTGGAGGAGCTCTGGGCACCACCCCTGGGGTGGTGATGGACAGGGGAGTGGTCACTCCCCTTTCCTTTATCCAGTTTTGCGCCAGAGCAGGGGCTGGGGGCTCCCTGAACTGGTGTAGACTGGCTTATGCAAGGAGGGCACCATCTCTTTCCTTCAAAGCATTTCCAGAGGCTGGGGGAGGCTACTCCTCCCCAGCTCTTAACACCTATTTCAAAAGGGAGAGGGTGTAACACCCTCTCTCAGAGGAAATCCTTTGTTCTGCCTTCCTGGGACTGGGCTGCCCAGACCCCAGGAGGGCAGAAACCTGTCTGAGGGTTGGCAGCAGCGGTAGCTGCAAAGGAAACCCCAGAGAGCTAGTCTGGAGCCCCGGAGATGCATGGGATTGGCACCTTAATACCAGATTTGGCTTGGGGGGACATTTCCATGATCTTAGACACGTTACATGGCTATGTTCGGAGTTACCATTGTGAAGCTACACATAGGTATTGACCTATATGTAGTTCACGTTTGTAATGGTGTCCCCGCACCCACAAAGTCCGTGGAAATTGGCCTGAACAATGTGGGGGCACCTTGGCTAGTGCCAGGATGCCCTCACACTCAGTAACTTTGCACCTAACCTTCACTAAGTGAGGGTTAGACATATAGGTGACTTATAAGTGGCTAGCAGGATTCCAGTGAGACAGTAAAAACACCCTGACATATACTCATAAACAGGCCAGAAGTGGGGGTAACAAGGTAACAAGGCTAGAAAGAGGCTACCTTCCTACACTACCCTCATGCAGGAATCGAGTCACAAAACAAGGATCCTGATTGCATATGACAGCAGAGCACTCACAGATATGGAAGCTAGGTATGCGCTGATTGAAAGGGAAGCCCTAGCCGTTTGGTGGGGTTGCCGTTATTTTCATCTCTATCTGTGCAGCTGTCCCTTCTGAGTCATCACAGACTACAAGCCCTTGGTTACCTTCTTCTCCAGGAGGTCAAGCAAGCTACCATCCAGGATCGAGAGGTGTCTAGCTACAGATTGTAATTGTAATTGTAATCGTATTTATATAGCGCTTACTACCCCTGACGAGGCGTCGAAGCGCTTTTCGATAAGTAGCACGCTACCCTGGAACCCAACAAGAATTAGTGATGGATTAGTATAGTTTAATAATGAGTACAGTTTTAGTATTATTATGAGTTAATTTGAGCTGCGGATATGAGAGTTTGTTAGTTAGATTGACTGGAGTAATGGAGGGGTGGAGGAGGAAAGAAATCCAGAAGTGTTAATTGGGAGTATATCCTTCATTTATTCAACCCAAAGGCTTGGGATGAATAAAGGGGGGCGGAGGGTGAAGAGTATGTGGAAGGGTTAGGGAGAGCATAGTAGCAGGGTGAGATGAATGCAGGAGAATTTAGTAGGGTTGTGTGGGAGGTCACAGAGGTAGAGTGAGGTTTGGTGAGTTAGATGTGGAGGTGGAGGGAAGAGCTTAGGCAGAGATATTTAGGAGATGACAGTGGTAGAAGGGGTGAGTCAGAGTGAGAATGGAGGATAGTTTGATAGAGACATGATATAAGAGTGATGAGTTGATAAGTGTGATAAGATGAGAGCAGGAATTCATAGATATCTAGTATAACAACCCCAAAAAAAACAGGAGCCATGCAATGATCCACAAACATGCCAAGCACAGAAACAACATATACACATGCAGACACATTTATATATATATACATATACACACACACACACATGAATACACACACATATGCACATACAATACATAATTAGAATCATGGGTAAAAAATACTTAGTCAGACAGGTTTAAAGAGTGTGTGTGTGTATTTTATTGTTATGACAGTAGCAATACATATTTTCCAAAGAAACTATAAATAAATAGAAATATACAAATAATCTGAAAAAATATTTATCCACATAGACATATGCAGTTCATAGTTGTTTGAAAAAGGTGGTTATGAAGGAAAGAGCCAACTCTTGAGTAGTTTTCCGAAGACAAGAAAGTTATCTGTGGCTCTTATAGTTGGGGGTAATGAATTCCATAGTTTGGCTGCTTGGACGGAGAAGGATGTACCACCTATAGTCTTTTTCTTGTATGGTGGTATTCTAAGGCGGGTTGCCAGTCTTGAGCAAAGAGTTCTTTGTTGGATGTATTTGGTAATTTTCTTTTTGATAAAAAGCGGTCCTGTTCCATGTATAGCTTTGTGGGTGATACAAAGCAGCTTGAAAGTACATCGTCTGGCAACGGGAAACCAGTGTAGTGCTCTCAAGGCAAGGGAGATGTGGGCTTGCGGCTTTATATGTAGTAGTAGCCTGGCTGCGGAATTCTGGATACGTTGTAGTTTTTTCATAACAGATAGAGATGATCCATGGTAGAGGCTATTAGCATAATCCAGTTTGGATAGTACAAGCGAGATAGTAGCTTGCACCTTGTGTGGAAATCCGAGGTGGGGGAAGATGCGTCGTAAAGTGATGAAGCTTGTTCGTGCTAATTTGTCTACTTGGGCATTCATAGTTAGCTTGGAATCCATGGTGATTCCTAGGTTTTTCACTTCCTTGGATAATTGAGGAGGTGGTCCGAGATCGTCAGGCCAGACGCACAGAGGGTCATAATGTTTCCAGTCACCACATATGAGTATTTCTGTTTTGGAGGTATTTAGTTTGAGATGGCTCCAGGTCATCCACTGATCAACGGCTCTGAGGCAACTGGAGATTTGTGAGTTTTCAATGTTTTTGGGGTCTTCTAATTTAAGTAGTATTTGTGTGTCATCTGCATAGTTATAGCATGTGAGATGGAAATCATTGATCAGTTCTGGTAAAGATAACATGTAGATGTTGAAAAGCAAAGGTGAGATGATTGACCCTTGGGGGACCCCTGTTTTTGTGAGGTAGGGTTCGGACGAGAAGGGGGGCGAGTGGATGATATTCGCTCTTTTTTGGAGATAGGAAGTAATCCAGTCGAGAGCAATCCCTTGTATGCCGGCTTCGTGGAGTCTTTGAGTTAGGGTGTCATGGTCAACCGTATCAAAGGCAGCTGAGAGGTCCAAGAGAAGTACTGCAGCAACTCCATTTCGGTCGACTGTGTTTTTAAGATCGTCCCAGATGGCCATGAGTGCCGATTCAGTGCTTCTTCCTGGGCGGAAGCCAGTCTGGAAGTCTGAAAGTATAGAATTGTGTTCAATGAATTGTGACATCTGGGCAAATGCTGCTCTTTCTATCAATTTGCCCAGGAAAGGTCCATTTGTGATAGGTCTGTAGTTGTTGGGGTCTTGCGGGTCTAGGTTTGTTTTCTTTAATAATGGTCGTATGTATGCCTTTTTCAGGTCTGCAGGAAAAGTTCCTGAAGTTAAAGAGTTGTTGATGATTCTTCTTACAGGTGTGGCAGCAGAAGTAGATAGCAGGATGTTCTTGAAGATTTGTGGTGGGCAAGGGTCAGAAGGGCAACCAGAAGGTCTGCTTGCTTTGAACAAATCCATAAATTCATCCTGGGATATTTGTTTGAAGGACTGTAGAGGTTGAGATGGTTTATTTTTAGAGGGTATTTTAGTAAAGGGGTTGGTGCTGATGGTTTTCTTCTGTTTTAAATAGGTTGGTTGTGTAGTGAGTTGCCAATTTGTTTGTGAAATCTTGAGAGGTGGGATGACTTCTTTCCATGCATGTAGGTTTTCGAAATTCATTGAGAATTTTGTAAAATTCCTTGGTTGTAGATTGAGCATTTTGAATTCTGTCAGAGTAGTATCTTTTTTTAGCTTTTTTGATTGATGATTTGTATATTCTGTTAAGTTTGTGTAGCTGCAGTTTGTCTTGACTGTCGTTTGTTTTGAGCCAGGTCCGCTGCAACTTTCTGATTTGTTGCTTTATCTTGTTAAGTTCTGTGTTTCTCCAAGGTGTTGGTTTTCTTTTGTTGTGTTGAGTTTTTCCGAGTGGTATTAGGACATCAAAAGCTTCCTGTAGCCACTCATAAAGTTTTGGTACAGAATTAATAGTATCTAGATCTGTGTTTGCTGTTATTTGTGTTTCTAAGTAATCCAAATTGAGTTTGCTCTATGGTCGATAGGTGTATGTATGTAAGTAGTTGTGGGGTGCGTTGATTTGTGGAGTTGTATGTCGGAAAGTTATCATATGGTGGTCTGACCAGGTGGTTGGTGTGATGCTATGAATAGTAACGAGTTCAGGCTTAGCAAAAATGACATCTAGGATGTGACCAGCGATGTGTGTGGGATTGTGTACAATCTGATGTAGGTTCAATGCGAGTAGGCCAGTGGTGATAGCTTTTGGATGGGGCATATTGGGTTTGTCAAACCAAATGTTTAGATCCCCAAGAATGCATAGATTGGAGTATAGTGTAAAAAGGTTTGAAACTGTGTCAAGAAAAGCATCTGGGAAAGTGGAGTTGTTAGGTGGAGGTCTGTAAAGGAGGAGAAAGTTACAGGAGGAAGTTGGAGTAGGGTGGCAGCTGGTAAGGAGGGCTTCACAACCTTGTATGGAGATGTTGTCTGTTTTACTGAGGTTTATTGCTTGTTTGAATATAATAGCTAGTCCACCTCCTCTCTTGCCTATACGGTTTTGTGTGATGGTTTGATGGCCCGGAGGAAGGGCTTCGTGCAACACTGGTGCCATGTCATCTCCCAACCAGGATTCCGTAATGAATAGTAAGTCACGTTGTGTGTCTGTGAGCAGGTCGTAGATGTGGTGCTTGTTTTTTGAGAGTGATCGAGCATTTATGAGCTGTCAGTTTAGATAAGGTGTGTTAGTGGTAGTGTTGTTTTGTTTAGTAGAAGTGTAAGTAGTGTAATGTGAGCTTGAAGCAGGAGTGTTGCTAGTTGTGATAACTGTTTGAGGCTTACAATAGTCTTGCTTTTCAATGTAGTGTTCCTCTTCCAGCAGGTTAAGGAGGCATTTTGTTGGGTCTGTGTGTGTGGGTGGTGGACTTGGTGGCTGAGAGAGCCATGAGGAGTGTAGTGTTTTTTGTAGGGTAGTGTTATTATGTAACAGACAAGGGGATGCGAGGTTGCTATGAGTGGCATGTTTTTTATTTTGTTTGCGTTTGTTTAGTGTGGATGGAGTATGGGTTAGGGGTGGTGGAGGAGCATGTGGATCATGATGTAAGGCTCTAAATTGTGCAATGGAGGAGAGGCGAGTGAATGAAAGTTGCTGGGTTGGGGTGCTTGAGGTAGGTGTTTGTGAAGGTTGGGGGGGTAGGGGTGGAGATAGGATGGAAATTGTATCCTTTGTGTAGTCCTGGGGGTGGGAGTGGGTATGATGATGAGTGTAATGTAAGTATGTGTTGCTTTGATGTGCTGATGTTTGTGGTTGGTATTGTTTTTGTGGAATAATGAGAGGGGCTATTGGTGTAGTTGTTTTTGGTGAGGGATTTGTATGTGAGTTAATGCTGCTAAGTGGAATTTGAGTGTTAGATGGGGTGTTGATGTGTTTTGGAGGTGAATGTATGAAGTGTGTAAGATGTGATGGGTGTGTGTCAGGGAAGTAAGTATTAGTTGAGATGACTGGAAGGGGTAATATGTGTGGTGGAGTGAAATGTGGGGATTGTATGGTTGTGTAATTGGTAAGGAGAGGGGAAGAGTGTTTGTAGATGATGTGTTTGAATGCAGGGTTTGGGCATTGTTATGATGACAGGTGGTCTGTGTGGAGCGAACAGTGGATAGTGTTGTTGGTTAATATCAGCAGAGAGTGTGTATCTGGGAAACTGAAACTGAGAGAAATGTATGTTGTAGTTTTGTATTGTGTGGGTGGTGGCAGGTAGTGTTAGTGGGAGGGGACAGAGTAGTGTTTGCTGTGAGAATGAAGGTGTTTGACTGTAGTAGTTGTGGGGGGTATGTGTATATGTGTTGTATGTAGGGTATTGTGTTGGGTGGTGGGGCAATGCAATCTGTCTGTGGTCAGTTTGTGATGCATGGTTTGGATGCCCTTGTAGAATATGTGGTTGCATGTTGAGGGATGTGTAGGGGTTGACACCATTCATGGTCATATGTGAATTGGGCAGCATGTCTGGCCCTAGTCCCTAGTCCCTACCAGTCCCGAACAGACCCAAACAGACAACTGCCCTTATCCTCTCCGCCCAAACAGACAACTGCCCTTATCCTCTCCGCCCAAACAGACAACTGCCCTTATCCTCTCCGCCCTTTGCCTCGACGCCCGGGCTGAGACGCCCTGAATCCTGGCCTTTTATAGCCCTACTGGCCAATAAGAAGCTGGTCCTAACCCTAGCCAATCCGATTTGAAACCCTGATTTAGCCAACTAATCGGAGACCCAGCCCTAATCACCAGTCACAGCCCCATTTCTGACCACGAATCACAGCCCCCAGCCCTAAAACCAGCAGCCAATCAGAATCCCAGCCCTATCCACCAATCACAGCCCTAGATCCAACAGCCAATCAGAATCTCAGCCCTAGCCACCAATCACAGCCCTAGAACCAACAGCCAATCAGAATCTCAGCCCTATCCACCAATCACAGCCCTAGAACCAACAGCCAATCAGAATCTCAGCCCTATCCAACAATCACAGCCCTAGAACCAACAGCCAATCAGAATCTCAGCCCTATCCAACAATCACAGCCCTAGAACCAACAGCCAATCAGAATCTCAGCCTTATCCACCAATCATAACTGCATACCTGGAGCTAGCAACCAATGAAACACCGTATCCCAACAACCTATCACAACAGCATATGCAACAACCACAAGGAACTTATATAAGGAGCAAGTTAACTAAACTCCAGTCCCTGGGGGCAGAGGGAAAGGCAACTGCTGCTCTATTCAGTATCTCCTTGGATACAGACAGGCTGAATCCATACTTCCAAGCTAGCAGAGTCTACTTTCCAGGTAAGGGGGAGATTGTTTAAGAGACAAACACTGCAATAGTGCTGGGCGCACACTCTAAAATTGGGCTTTTTTTAAGGTAAAAATACAGGGGGGGTAGACAGTTTTTAAGCACAACTGAAATCACACAAACTGATTAAAACAGTCTCCTAAAACCACACTCTGAGAGATGTAGGTAGCCTTTTTACCAAGAATGGGGGGGAAAAAAGGGGGGAAAGGGGGGGGGGGGGGCACAAACTAGCAAGGGAATTCACACAGTCACAGCAAAAACAATTTTTTTAAAAACACCACTTTAAAAGAGGCCAGGCTGCCTGACACACAGAGAGTCCACAGTAAAACAAACACTTTTTGAAACAAATAATACTATTTACCCAGAAATATCTTTGGGCTCCTTACCTAGGTCTTTTTGCAATCCTTGAACACTGGGCTGTATCAGGACACAGGGGAGATGCACAGAGGAACACAAAATGGAGGTGCCTGTCTTTGGCCTTCCCTCCACAAACTTAAGGAGCCCGAGCAGGTGGGGGGGCGGGTCTCAGGTGCAGCAGAGACTCAGGGAGCCAATCAGCTAAGTCCAGTCCCTGGGGACAGGGGGAAAGGCAACTGCTGCTCTATTCAGTATCTCCTTGGATACAGACAGGCTGAATCCACACTTCCAAGCTAGCAGAGTCTACTTTCCAGGTAAGGGGGAGATTGTTTAAGAGACAAACACTGCAATAGTGCTGGGCGCACACTCTAAAATTGGGCTTTTTTAAAGGTAAAAATACAGGGGGGGCAGACAGTTTTTAAGCACAACTTAAATCACACAAACTGATTAAAACAGTCTCCTAAAACCACACTCTGAGAGATGTAGGTAGCCTTTTTACCAAGAAAAGGGGGGAAAAAAGGGGGGGGCAGAGGAAGGGGGCACAAACTAGCAAGGGAATTCACACAGTCACAGCAAAAAAGATTTTTTTAAAAACACCACTTTAAAAGAGGCCAGGCTGCCTGAAAACACAGAGAGTCCACAGTAAAACAAACACTTTTTGGAACAAATAATACTATTTACCCAGAAATATCTTTGGGTCCCTTACCTAGGTCATTTTGCAATCCTTGAACACTGGACTGTATCAGGACTCAGGGGAGATGCACAGAGGAACACAAAATGGAGGTGCCTGTCTTTGGCCTTCCCTCCACAAACTTAAGGAGCCAGAGCAGGTGGGGGGGCAGGTCTCAGGTGCAGCAGAGACTCAGGGAGCCAATCAGCTAAGTCCAGTCCCTGGGGGCAGGGGGAAAGGCAACTGCTGCTCTATTCAGTATCTCCTTGGATACAGACAGACTGAATCCACACTTCCAAGCTAGCAGAGTCTACTTTCCAGGTAAGGGGGAGATTGTTTAAGAGACAAACACTGCAATAGTGCTGTGCGCACACTCTAAAATCAGGCTTTTTTAAAGGTAAAAATACAGGGGGGGGCAGACAGTTTTTAAGCACAACTTAAATCACACAAACTGATTAAAACAGTCTCCTAAAACCACACTCTGAGAGATGTAGGTAGCCTTTTTACCAAGAATAGGGGGGAAAAAGGGGGGGCAGGGGAGGGGCACAAACTAGCAAGGGAATTCACACAGTCACAGCAAAAACGATTTTTAAAAAAACACCACTTTAAAAGAGGCCAGGCTGCCTGAAACACAGAGAGTCCACAGTAAAACAAACACTTTTTGAAACAAATAATACTATTTACCCAGAAATATCTTTGGGTTCCTTACCTAGGTCTTTTTGCAATCCTTGAACACTGGGCTGTATCAGGACACAGGGGAGATGCACAGAGGAACACAAAATGGAGGTGCCTGTCTTTGGCCTTCCCTCCACAAACTTAAGGAGCCAGAGCAGGTGGGGGGGGGGGGCGGGTCTCAGGTGCAGCAGAGACTCAGGGAGCCAATCAGCTAAGTCCAGTCCCTGGGGGCAGGGGTAAAGGCAACTGCTGCTCTATTCAGTATCTCCTTGGATACAGACAGGCTGAATCCACGCTACCAAGCTAGCAGAGTCTACTTTCCAGGTAAGGGGGAGATTGTTTAAGAGACAAACACTGCAATAGTCCTGGGCGCACACTCTAAAATCGGGCTTTTTTAAGGTAAAAATACAGGGGGGGGGCAGACAGTTTTTAAGCACAACTTAAATCACACAAACTGATTAAAACAGTCTCCTAAAACCACACTCTGAGAGATGTAGGTAGCCTTTTTACCAAGAATAGGGGGGGAAAAGGGGAGGTAGAGGGGGGGGCACAAACTAGCAAGGGAATTCACACAGTCACACCAAAAATGATTTTTTTTAAAACACCACTTTAAAAGAGGCCAGGCTGCCTGAAACTCAGAGAGTCCACAGTAAAACAAACACTTTTTGAAACAAATAATACTATTTACCCAGAAATATCTTTGGGCTCCTTATGTCGAGATGTACAACATTGCTGTGTCGTACAGTCCTGGAGCGCTTAATCCCACTGACTTCTGTCTTCCTCTCAAGGCACCTGGGGACTGGAGCAAGGAATGACAAGGACAAGTATGAGTGGAAGGAAGATTTTGTTAACAGGGTCGTGCAAAGTGCCTGCCCTGGGGCGATGACAACTAAGGACATCCAGACGACAGCCAGCATGGATTCCTGTCTTCAAAAGGAGGATGACCATTTCATGGCACAGACTTCGAGAACTATCTCCAGAGCATTGAGGTCTGCCACCAAAATATCATGCAAGCTTGGCCCCAAGCCAATGAGGAAGTGGGGCGCTTCATGAGGGCCCTCTTTAAGACTCTAAGGATAAGGGACGATCAGGGAGAGGACCTGAAAACATGCCTCCAAAAGTTCGTAATGGCCTACCAGAAAAGCCCTCACAGCACAACTGAGTGTGTGCCCGTGGATCTCCTGCTGAATCAGCCTGACAGGCACACCATTCCTGCAAGCCACCACTGGTGGTTTGCCGTTCAAGACGAAGTGGCTCTGCAAGTTAATCGACAGGGGACCAACATGAAAACCAGCCCAAATTGAGGTGCCCACAGTCCAACCCTAGGGTACGGACATGATTTAAATCATCGTTAAAAATCTTCACTCAGGGCACAAATTCCAAACACCGTTCAAAAGGAATCCATGGCAAATCACCAGGATGCAAGGGACCATGGTCACTGCCTCGCACCAAGGGAAAAATGCAACATGGAACATGTCATTATTCATGAAGATCCATGGAACTGTGCAGCCAGACGTGGCCAACATCTATCAGCCCCTCTCCAATGAGAACTGAAGCCTGGAGGAAGGTGAGCTGCCAAAGGTGAGGACCACAGCCCTGAGCCCCGGTAGTCAGACAAGGAGACAGCAGGAACTGACCGATTGTCCCAACAGAAGCCAGCTGACCCAGAGGGAGGATGATAAGTTTTCAGAGGGCACTGAGGAGGCCTGGAGCAGGTCTACACCACTGTGCTGCTTAAGGCCAAATCCCAAACTGAGTTGGGTCCTCAGAGACTATGGGGGTTATTCTAACTTTGGAGGAGGTGTTAATCCGTCCCAAAAGTGACGGAAAGTGACGGATTTACCACCAGCCGTATTACGAGTCCATTATATCCTATGGAACTCGTAATACGGCTGGTGGTATATCCGTCACTTTACCGTCACTTTTGGGACGGATTAACACTCCTCCAAAGCTAGAATAACCCCCTATGTATGGGGTAACTGAAATCTGAAAGAAGAAATCCAGAGAACGAGATGGCTAAGAACTGACGTGGGGAGGGACGTAGAGTGCCACCTGAGCTCTACCTACGAAAGAGTTGAGCACACTCCAAGGAGGTGGGGCCATAGAATTGGAAATTGAAGCTTATAGCTTTCTATTTTCCCCTTCCATTTGTACAGAGGTTCTCAGTGTCAATTATCATCTATGATCTGCAGTATTGTAACTGCCTAAACTTTCTGCAAGCAAAGAAATCATACAGAGTGATGCTAGTATTAAATATGCATGTGGTATAAGTACTATGCTGAGTCATCTTGATAAATAAAATGTTGAGAGAAATTAATCAAATAAGGCTCATATTTATGAAAAATTACGCAAAACTGCGCTAACGTTAAATAATGGCATTAAGCGGGTTTAGCACCATTATTTAGGACCGCCTCCTTGTGCGTCGTTTCTGCGCTTGGAGGTAAATATGGCACTAGGGGGTTAGCGTTGTGTTTAGGATGGGAACACCTACCTTGCATCTCATTGACGCAAAGTGGTTTCGCGCATCCTAAACATGGCGCTAACGCCAATATTTTGACACTAGACTGTTCTGGTGTCAAAATATAAAAATGGAGTTAGGTTAGCGCCATTTTAGCACCACAATTAATGGCGCTAAAGTGACACTAACCATCCATAAATATAGGCCTAAACATGTTACACTTAGGCCCTCATTACAACCTCGGCGGTCTTTCAAAAAGACCTCCGAGGCGGCGGTATTTCTGTCTCCCTATTATGACTTTTCCACTGGGCCAGCGGACGGTAACAGTGTTACCGTTCGCTGGCCCAGCAGAAAAGTCTCATCAACATTGCTGCCTGCTCGCAATAGAGCCGGCGGCAATGCTGATGTGCAGCTGGTGCAGTAGCACCCGTCGCGCATTTCACTTCGGGCAGTGAAATGCACGACGGGGCTATGCCTGGGGGCCCCTGCACTGCCCGTGCCAAGTGCATGGGCAGTGCAGGGGCCCCCAGGGGCACCCCAAGTCCCCCTTACCGCCAGCCTTTCTATGGTGGTGTTTACCGCCGTGGCCAGGCTGGCGGTCGGGGAATCATAATATCCCGGGAAGCGGTGCTTGCGCCACGGGGTATACTAGCTTGAGTAACACCACCAGCCTGTTGGCGGTGTCACCCCCAGATTACCGCCGGCCGCCGGGTCGTGATGAGGCCCTTAGTGTCTTTCTCTATTAAGGAATGTGAGACTGTGGCATAGGGCAATGCATTCTGTAACACTTTGACTTGTGTGCCATTGCTTATTCAAAATGGGTGAGGGTTTCACTAAAATGGGTTAAAAATCTGAAAATGATCGTAACATGATATATATAGATAAAAAATAGAGGGAGGGTAAAATATGATTCTCACTTGCATGGGTAGGCCTAATGCCCGCGACAGGAAATGCAACATCGACACATCACATTTTTACATTGAAATCTGACGTGTTTTTCGGAAAGTGCCTAGCTGTGGATTTTGGCCTCTAGCTCAGCCAGAGACCTAGCAAACCTACATATTAAAGGAAACTAGACACCTAGGGGAATTCAGAATGGGGTGACTTGTGGGGCTCTCACCAGGTTCTGTTACCCAGAATCTATTGCAAACCTCAAAATTTGGCAAAAAAACACTTTTCCCTCAGATTTCGGTGCTACAAAGTTCTGGACTCTGAGAGGAGCCACAAACTTCCTTCCACCCAGCATTCCCCCAAGTCTCCCAATAAAAATTATACCTCCCATGTGTGGGTAGGCCTAGTGCTCGCAACAGGAAATTCCCCAAAACACATAATGGACACATCACATTTTCCCAAAGAAAACAAACCTGTTTTTTGCAAAGTGCCTAGCTGTGGTCTTTGGCCTGTTGCTCAGCCGGCACGTAGGGAAACCTAGCAACCCTATACATTTAAAAAAAAAAAAAAGCCATCTAGGGAAATTCAAAATGGGGTGCCTTGTTGGGCTCACACCAGGTTCTATTACCCAGAATCCTTTGCAAACCTCAAAATTTGGCAAACAAACACTTTATCCTCACATTTTGTGATGGAAAGTTCTGGAATCTGAGAGGAGTCACAAATTTCCTTCCACCCAGCATTCCCCCAAGTCTCCCGATAAAATGGTACCTAATTTGTGTGGGTAGGCCTAGTGCCCGTGGCAGGAAACGCCCCAAAACGCAACATGGACAAATCAAATGTTTACATTGAAAACTGATGTGTTTTTTGGAAAGTGCCTTGCTGTGGATTTTGGTCTCTAGCTCAGCCCTTACCTAGGAAAACCTACCAAACCTGTGCATTTTTAAAAACTAAACACCTAGAGGAACCCAGGATGGGGTAAATTGTGATGCTCTCATCAGGTTCTGTTACCCAGAATCCTTTGCAAACCTATGTATTTGGCAAAAAACACTTTTTCCTCACATTTTTGTGATTGATAGTTCTGGAATCTGAGAGAAGCCACAAATTTCATTCCACCCAGCATTTCCCCAAGTCTCCCGAAAAAAATGGTACCTCACTTGTGTGGGTATGCCTAGTGCCCCCGACAGGAATAGATTACACAACCGTCAATGTTGGTCCGTACATGAGGGCAAGTATTGACCCTGGGGCGATCCATTCCTGACGCATTCAGTAGGTACAGGCACTCAAGTGGGGTAGCGTTTTGTATCAGGACAGGTGGGGAAGCACTGGGTGGTAGAAATGTTGTGGATACCAGCATATTCCTGTAGTTTGTGTGACAGAAATGCAAGAAAAATTTTAGTTTGTATTCAACATTTCACATTTGCAGGGTATTATGGGTATGAAAACTTCCACACAAGTCACACCTCTGTGGACTCCCCCGGATGTCTAGTTTCCAGAAATGTCAGGTTTTGGTAGGTTTCCCTGTATGGCCACCGAGCCCAGGACCAAAAATGCAGGTGCCTGCCTTTCAACACCAGGTTGTTTTTTGATAGATAATTTCAATGTCTCCACAATACGATTTGGGTGGTGGAAGTTGGGGCTGAACTAAATTGGGGAGCTCCCAAGAGAGCACTCTCTCTGTGCTTGCTGTGGCATGCACCTTCTCTCTGGGTTGGACTAACCCGCTATTGTCCAGCTGCACAGACTTTGCTTGCGAAGGGACAGCAGGACTGTCCTTATCACCTCCCTCATAATAAATGGAAGAGGAGTTATCGAATGGGACTCCTCCGACTGAAAAATCACTCCCAGAGTCTGCGCCATTGTCCTATCCCTCAGATGCTTTCTCAGTATCTGCTGTCAAAGTTTCTGATCCTACGTCAGACCTTTCCTCTATGAACTGAGTGAGGGTTTGAGCATCAGTCATCCAACGAGATGCCATCTCTGCTACTGGCTAAACTGTTGCTCTAAAACACTAGCCTATGTAGGCAGTCACAAAATTGCTGGTGGGTGTGTATGTGTGATACGTGCAACAGTAGAGGTCACCTTACCTTTGCTTCTTCCCTTAACCAGCATGTTATTTCAAGATACTCAAAAAAAGACACACTATTACTTCACCTTGTCACACACCTATCATCACAGTCTTTGGCGCCTCTAGCGCCCAGTCCAACAATCATTTATTGGTGGTCCCACTCCCATGACCTCCTCCTCAGATTCCCTCACTACCACCCAGCAAAAGTGCCCTTCATCTCTCCATAGCTCCCCCGCACATACATTTCATTTGTATTAAAGCGCAGGCATTAGCTGACTTTACTAATCTACTCAGCTATTTACATAAAATACAGATTTTATATCAAACTTCTGCGCTACTTTATGGCATTTAAACTGCCACTAGACAAAAGTCAGATCCTTTTGTAGCAGAAACATAATCACAAGACTTACTTTACTTTTTTATTGTTGCCTAAAAGCTACAGTTGAAACGCGTCAATTGAAGTATGTGCATTGCTTTGATGACGCAAGCTGCAACTGCAGAAGAACTGGTTGTGACCCTCACCAGGGAAGTAGTGCGGGCTGAAGCACTGAAGCGGTTATGGCAGTTCTTTCAGTAAATAAACATGACTCAAAACAATATTTGATGATCAAATGCAACAGTGAAGAACTGCTAGTTGTAAATAAAACTCTTTGAAAATGGTTTTATTGTTCAGAGACCTAATATGCAGAAGTAGAGGTCAGAGGAATCCGATCTGAAAACATATAAAAGGTCTTTACTTCTCACCGCTGATCAAAGGTAGCGAGATCGCAACATGGAGGCTATTTGTGTCCAGAAGTATTGCACACAAGAAATATAAGAGGCAGGAAGATGTTGGGAAGCTGACAGAGAAAGACAGATGTGCCTTCAGCAAAACTTGCAACTCCCCTGCTCTATTTAGAGTTGTGGGAAGCAATACGTTTCCAACAGCCTAGCCTCTGCTGTCTCTACCGACTGAAAGCTTCCACTGACGGCTCACCCCCCAAAGGGCCTTCGGTTAATGTATGTCAGAATGTGTTGTCTATTAAAACAGTCATTCTGATGTGCATCTTCCCTGTTCAGGACCACCAGGTAAATCTTGGAGGTCCTAAACTGGAGACAAGAGAAATTATCCCTACAAATCTCCCAGCACACCAGGGCCAATTTTTTGTTTTTTTTTAATAACAACCCCCTGCTTTGTTAGTTTTATTTTTCAATTCAGGTGCATCCAACATGGTACTCCTTTAGAATCCCTTCTCGCCTGGTAGGGATCTCTAAATGTGGAGAGGGGTAGTCTTCCGTCAAAGAAGTAGAGATGAGGGGGCTGCTGATCTGGTGGGCTCAGGGACATATCTTAGTTAGAGAGGTCTTGATCTGAGATTTCTCAACAAGCAGCGTGGTGAACCTAACTACAAAGGACAGGGGCAGGCTGGGGCAATAGACCAATAATAAGATGGGTTAACTACAGTATTTTGGAGTTCATTAAAGAAATAAGTATATTCTTAGTATTATAAATATAATAAATATAGACGCAAAATACAAGACTACGCAGTACTAAGATTTTTTTCTATTTGTTTACAAACTTAAGTATATTATGGGTTGATGGTGACAGGAGTTGCGTTTCAAGGCTACTATTTTTGTAGGCTTTGTGTGGATATAGCCTGATCTGGATTGGCTGTTGAGGTAGCAAATGGTAAACCAGCTGGTTGGCTTGAAGTCTTTTTGTGTGAAAGATGAGACCAAGAGGAGTGTGTAAAGTATACTGTTGTCTGTCCATGAAGATTTGCAGGATTATTTAGTTTTCTGTAACAGAGATGCTTAAGAAGAGGAATGCAGTCTCTAGTGTCAAAAAGGCATAGATCACACATGGTTAGGCTCAAGACAATAGCAAACAGAGAAAAAAATTAATTGACATTGTCTTTTTTTTTATTGTTCTGTATGCAGGTCAAGTAAACCTAACATGTGGGACCAACCTGCTCAGCAGTGATGCTGAAGAGCCTTGTCCTCCAGAAGCACAGATGCTCTGTAGCTCTTCACCTCTCCCATCTCCGGAGATGTGCTGGTATCCTTCCAGGTATGACAATTTGCACATCCAGTACAGAAGATTGGGACAGATTAAAGTTTCATGTCCATGTCTCCCTGGATGTCTGATTAGACATCCCTTCCGCTTATGATAGCCTAGCCATGCCTAGCATGATCCCAGGAGCTCACCATTTCACATTAGTTTATCATGCCCCACTGTCTCTATACTGAGTCCAACATAAGAGGCAACAAGGAAATGGGCATCAAGCAAGTGTTGGAAAGTGGATTATTGGTAACAGAAGGTTAGTACTTACACATAGCAATAGGCCACTAACCCCCACTAGGTTGAGTTAGGTCTCAATAAATTAACCCCAGCTAAACTCTTGGTAGCTTGGCAACAAGCAACAAGGCTTAACTTAGGAGACCAAGGGCCTCATTACAGTTTTGGTGGTCTCTTAAGCAGAACGCCGAAGCTGAAGCAGTCAACAGAACACCAGAACACCAGTGCTGGCGGTCTGTTGACCGCCATATTAGGATTCATGTTTGAACATCCACCTGACTCATACCCCTGGCCGACAGAGTTGAAGAGGCAGTTCCACCACCAGCACATCCACGGCGACAAGACACCGCCCTCTGTATTACGATACGTAATACGGTGTGGAGGAGTCCTGTTGGTGGTGCTGTACTGTCGGTTGAATATGACAGGACCCATCCCCTCCTGGACAACCACCTCACTGCAAAAGGTAAGCTGATCATCCGAAAGGGTGGAGGTGGGGTTGTTGGGTGTATGTGTGTGGTGTGTGCATGTATGTGTGCCTGAATGGGTGTGCATGTGTGTATGTATGTGTGCGTGGAGGCTCTGTGTGTCTGCATGTATGCTGAGGGGAGGGGATTGTGTCATGGTGCAAGTGCATGTGTGTTTGTATGCAGAGGGGTTGGGATATCTGTCTGAGTGCGTGTATGTGTGCAAATGGGGTGTCTGAGTGTGTGTTTGTGAGCGAGCGAGTGGGGGTGTCTGAATGTATGCGTGCGGCTGGGGTTGTATGTCTGCATGTATGCTCAGGGGAGGGTGTGAGTGAGTATGTGCGTGTATTGGGATGCATGTGACTGGGGGTGTCTGTGTGCAAGTGTGCGTGTGAGGGGGTGTCTGTGTGCAAGTTTGTGGATGAGGTTGGGTATGCAAGTGTGTGTATGCGGAGGGGGAGTGTGTGGAAGTATGTGTGTGTTGAGAGATTGGGGTGTGCAAGAATGAGGATGGGGTGGGGCAGGAAATGATTGCGGAGGGGGTGCATATGTGTGGGTACGAGTGGGGGTGTGTGTATGTCAGTGTGAGGGCAGATGGAGGTGTTTGTATGGATATGTGAAGTTGGGTTGGGGGCTGTTTGCAGGTGTGTGGACAGGTGAGGGTGCATGGAGGTGTGTGGATGGGTGGGGGTGCGTTGAGGTGTGGGGATATGTGTGCATGTATGCCGGCGACAGGATCGGGAATTCCTGTCGCTAGATGCATGATCCCCAGGGTTTTTATGGGGGGGTGACTGCCACGGAAAGCCTGGCGATCTGCTGCTAAATAATCCGGCTGGCAGGCAGAGGTCTCCCGCTGGGCCTGAGGAGCTCACCGCTGACCCCGTGGTCCAGGCAGCGTTGTGGCAGTTTTGCCAAACCCCACAACTTATAATGCGGCAGTCTTTGCCGCCAGGTCGCTGTGATGCAACCACCACCTACACCGCAGCGGTCCACTGACCGCCAAAACCATAATGAGGCCCAAGGTGTGTAAAGCTTTCAAATATCACAAACCAGTAATTAAAGAAAACACAGGAAACAGTTTAAAAATCCAAAACCAAACTATAAAAATAGAAAAAAATATCTTTCATTTGACACTAATAAGAATAAAATTGGATAAGGGGAACCGGACATATGAATTTTTAAAGCATAAATGTTTTTAGCGCATAGAAACTAAAAGTGCCACTAGGGATCTCTGGTTGCACCTTGACTGAGGCAAAGTCAAAATTTGAGGCCGACCACGATCGAGCCCTGCTCGGCTACAGGAAGCGGTAGGCCTCGATCAAAAATAAACCTTCGGACTTAGGCCCTCATCATGACATTGGCATTAAATCCCGGTTACCGCCACGCTGATGGTTGCCAACATACCGCTGCGGTGGCAGATAACCGTTCTGCATATTACGACACACTCACACCAAACCGACAGAATACAGCCACATACACAAATCCGCCAGACAAAAGGTCAGTGCTAAAGTAGCGGTCCCAACACCCATACCGTTACGCCAACAGAACAACACCAACCACATCATGACCCGCAAATCACCACGGCGGACATTCAAAAGCAGTAAACCATTGGCGGTACACACCGCCACGCTCAAAATGGACACACAAACAAAACAACACCACATTGGCCAATTCAAACAACACACACCTGATACCCATACACACAGCACACCCACACCACTATAAAACATACACCCACATTACCCACAACCCTTTACCATTACAAACCATTGCCACCACACAGACATCAAGACCACAGACACAACCAGAGCCACACACTATACACACCTATGCACCCCTTGCGCAGCCCACATCACACACCCCAACACGTTACTCAACACATCCTCACCTACACACCTCACACAACACCCATGGCACCACAAAGACACCCCCGCTTCACAAAGGAGGAGCTAAGGGTCATGGTGAAGGAAATCATCAGTGTAGAGCCACAGCTATTTGGAGCACAGGTGCAGCAGATATCGATAGCTAGGAAGACGGAGCTATGGTGGAGAATCGTGGACAGGGTCAACACCGTGGGACAGCACCCAAAAACTAGGGATGACATCAGGAAGAGGTGGAACGACCAACAGGGGAAGGTACGTTCCATTGCAGCAAGACACCAATTCGCTGTACAGAGGACTGGAGGTGGACCCCCCACATGCTCCCCCACAACTAACAGCAAGGGAGGAGCAAGTCTTGGCGATCCTGCTTCCTGAGGGCCTGGCTGGAGTAGGAGGAGGACTAGACTCTGGTAAGTCAACTCTCTACTACTACTACTACCCCCTACCTGCATGACATCACTTACCCCCACCCTCACCCTCAGTCCCATCACTCCACCACTTCCCACACATCCCACCATCACATCTCACCCATCCCAATGCCAAGCCCTGCATGCTCTACCAATGCATGGACACCACTCACAGCCCTTCATGGGCACTCATACACCTGGGAACATATCAACATTCCCAGGACACAATGGGCCAGATCCTGGACAACGTGCAGGAGAACAGGCGGCTGCAGGAGGGACAGTACCAGGGGATCAGGGAGGACTTGCAGGCCATCAACAACACCTTGATCTCCATAGCAGGGGTGCTGGCAGAAATGGCCAACATAATGAGGGAGACAGTCACAAAACAGCGGGCTCCTGCTACTAGCCAGACATCTGAACAGCCTTCCATCTCTGCTGCCGCTATTGGCCAGGTGGCCCCGACACAGGACTCACAGGCCGCCAGCAAGAAAATGTTCCCTGCATTTCTGACAGGAGCCGGAGACACTTGCCAAGACCCCCACCAGGAAATGAGACTCTCCTGATTGTCACCCTTGTGTCCCACTCAGTCACCCTGTCCACCTTGAACTGCCACTGTTCCCCTTCCTATGTCCCCTTGGACAATGCACCTGTGGTACAAATAGACTGGAACAATACCAAGGACTTTCCTCCATCATCACCCCAGACCATTGCACTTGCCCCTCTATATTTTAGCACTTCAATAAACACCCTTGGAAAAAAAAGTCTGGAATATGTCATATTTTCAATTATGTATTCATTGAAACAGGTACAAACATTGCAATTCAACTGTACAGAAAATGAGCATAGATTAAGGACCTGTAGCTGGCTGCAGTGATCACACCAGGAGTGTATGTCAGGTCACCAACCTCTGCAAAATGAATTGCCCGAGGGTACAGAAAGTGGGCATACAAGTGGGAAATAACAGCATGTCAGTGCCACAGAAATTCAGTCAAATGTAAATGAAATGTGAAGTAACACTGTCTTACCTGTATTGTCTGATCACTCATGTTCTGTTGTCCTCATCCTCATCCTCTGCCTCCTCATCCTCACTGTCCACAAGGTCCACTGCTGGCACACAGGCATCTCCAGCCTCCTCCTGCTGCAGAAAAGGCACATGGCGCCTCAGGGCAAGGTTATGCAACATGCAGCGTACCACTACTATCTAGCAGACCTTCTTGGGTGAGTAGCACCGGGATCCGTCTGTTAGATGGAGGCTCTGAAACCTGGCCTTTAGGAGGCCAAAGGTCCTTTCTATTATTCTTCTGGTTCACCCATGGGCCTCATTATAATGTTCTTCTGCCCTTGTCCTGGCATTCCTCACAGGGGTCAGCAGCCATGATAGGTTGGGGTAACCAGAGTCACCTGCAAATTTTGAGGGACAACATTTATCCACACACTATCCCATATGGCCCACACCATACCCATACACCAACATCTACTGGGTGGGAACCAGAGCTCACATATTAGCCACACCCTGTGCCTCTGTAGTTGGGCCATCACATTTGGGATGCTGCTTTTCCTCAGGACAAAGGCATCATGCACCGACCCAGGATACTTAGCATTGAGGTGGGAGATGTACTGGTCCGCCAAGCACACCATCTGTACATTCATAGAGTGGAAGCTTTGATGATTTCTGAACACCTGTTCATTCTGACAGGTGGGGGGGACAAATGTAATATGTGTTCCATCAATCGCCCCAAATATGTTGGAGTTATGTCCCATTGCATAGAAGTCTGCCTTCATTGTGGCCAAATCTTCAACCTGGGAAATACAATGTAGCTGCACATGTGTTTAATCAGGGTAGACAACACTCTTGTTAGCACTATTGAGAACATTGGCTGTGACATTCCTGCTGCCAAGCTCACTGTCACTTGGAAAGAACCAGTTGCCAGGAAATGGAGCACTGCTAGAACTTGCACAAGAGGTTGGGTGACGGATAGCAGATATCAGGTCAGGCTCCAATTGGGCACACAGCTCTATGATTGTGGCCCTGTCAAGTCTATAGGTGAGGATAATGTGCCTGTCCTCCATTGTTGCCAAGTCCACCAGGGGTCTGTACATGGGGGTATGTCCCCATCTCCTATTCATTCGTAGCAGTAGGAATCTATGGGGTAAAAGAGTGAGGAGCCGGTCACAAACTGAACAATGGAACTTTGCATGCTGTTAACTTATAATGGGTAAGTGTGATTTGTCCAGTATGTCCTAATTTTACCAGTGACGCAGCAAGTTTCCAGGGCCTGCCTCCCCCTCAAAATGGCGTTCGCCTGTCCTGTGTGGAGGGACAGGTGGAAGTGAGGTAATTCCACTGATGTTACGCGCCATTGCGGGAGGCAGTCGGGAACTGCAGTGCAACTCCTCATTGGTTAACATTGGGCCCCATGGGTTACAGTGGCCAATGCTGATCTACACCTGCGATGACGGTATGCACAGCCGCGGACGTGACCACCATTTTCTATCTCATCCCTCACTTGCTACCTGATCTTCAACAGAAGAGGACCTACACTGCATGTGCTGCTGTGACTTGTGTCTGGAACCTACCATGGCCCGTGTGACTAGGGAAAGGGCTCAAGCCTTCACTTCAGAGGGGTTGGAGAGACTGGTGGATGGGGTCCTACCCCAGTACGGACTGCTGTATGGGCCTCCAGAGCAACAGGTGAGTACACCGTGGGCACAATGCATGTGGCATGAATGCATGGAGTGGTGTGTGCAAAGGCCTCGTGTAAGGCGGGTGGGTGGATGTCCTCTTGGTGGCGTATTGGTTGTGTGCAGGGCCATGTGTTTGTAAATGGTAATGTGAAGGGGTATGGTGGAGAATAAATGTAACATGCAGGACTGTTTGACTAATTCCATTTTCCTGTGTGTATTGCCTCTGCAAGTCAGCGCCCATCAAAAGAAGGGTATATGGTGTGCCATGCCCAAGGACATGGTGACCCTGGGGGTCTATGGCAGGTGGTGCACCCACTGTCTGAAACGGTGGGAGGACCTGAGACGCTGGGCACGGAAGACAGCAGAGGCCCAACTGGGGATGGCCTCCCAATGAGAAAGGGGTGCCCGTCGAACCCTGACCTCCCTTGATGGCCTGCATACTGGCAGTGGCCTATCCTGAGCTGGATGGGCATCACAGCAGCCACAAGGGAGTGAGGACAGTGCCCATTATTACAACTTAGGCATGGTAGGGTGTTATCCGGGTGGGAGATGTGTGTCAGTGGGTTCCCCCAGGCCAGACCTGACATTGCAGCATAGGTCCCCTGGTGGCTTGGGTTCAGTAGGGAAAATCTTGCTACCTAGCTCGTAGGCATCCACTACGGGTCAGGGCTGCGTGGGTCCCAAGTGTGCTGCATTTGGTGGTGTGTTCTCCTCCCCATGCTTTGGCTGCTAACTAGTAGTGATATGGCATATTGCATAGGGCTGTTCCCTGTGTTTGAGGGTGTTGTGTACTCCAACAGTGGTGTAGGTGCAGCCATTGACCAAGTGTATGCTTTGTCTCTCTCCCCCCTTTTTGTTTTGTCACCCTGTCCTTATGTGCATGAGCATCATCTGACAGAGGATCAGAGGCACCGGTGACAGAGGGTGCTGCATCCCACAGGACCCAGGAGGCAGAGTCCACTGATGGTGAGGGTACCAGGGGTGCACCACAGCGGAGACAGAAGGGTACAGTTCTGACACAGAAACTTCCTCCAATGGAAGCTCCCTGGTGGTGCTGGACACCTTTGTGACCACCCCAGCTACAGGTACAGCCACCACCACCCGTACCAGGACCGCCCTCCCAGCAGCCCCTCATCGTGTTGCCTGTGCCTGCTCACCCAGGAGGGTGGGCATCTCTTTTGCCTCCTACTCCTCCACCTCCATCCCAGTTCCGTCTACACTCACACCTGCATGCACTACATCATCATCAACTACCATCATCATCACAACATCAAGCAGAACACACACCTCACTGGCAGACACCTCCACAATAGCCATGCACACATCCCCTGTGCCCTGGCCCTGAGAGTGGAAGGTACAGTTCTGACACAGATACCTCCTCCGATAGAACCACCCCAGCTACAGGTACAGCCACCACCCCCGTACCAGGACCGCCCACCCTGCAGCCCCTCATCGTGTTGTCCGTGCCCGCTCACCCAGGAGGGTGGGCATCTCTTTTGCTCCAGGCACCTCAGGCCTTGCCCCAGTGAGCCCTGCCGCCCTTAGTGAGGAGGCTATTGACCTCCTGAGATCCATCTCTATAGGGCAGTCAAACATTGTAAATGCCATCCAGGGGCTGGCAACCCAGATGCAACAGACTAATGCATTCCTGGAGGGCATTCACACTCGATTGGCGGCCCAACAGAGATCGATCCAGGCTCTGGCCTCCTCTCTGATGGCAGCCATTGTCCCTGTTTCCACCCTCCCCCATCCAGCTTCCTCTTCCCAGTCTCATTCTCCTCAACGCAACCCTTCCCAAGCACACAGGCAGATGAGCATGCACACAAGACAACACACAAGAGTGGTACAGGTAAACACAAGCACCACACTTCATTCCACAGGCACTCACACAAACACCACCCAGATGCAGACACACCAACATCCACCATTTCTACTGTCTCCCCCTCCTCCTACTCCTCCACCTACCTCCCAGTTCCGTCTACACTCACACCTGCAAGCACTACATCATCATCAACTACCAGCATCATCACCACACCAAGTAAAACACACACCTCACTGGCAGACACCTCCACAACAGCCATGCACACATCACCTGTGTCCTCACCCACTGTGTCTGTCCCCCCCCCCAAGGTACACAAATGCAAGCACTCAGACACCCAACAGCAATCCACCTCACAACATCATCCAACCCATGTACCTGTACCCAAAATCAGCAGACAGACACCTCCAACAACCACTCCCTCTTCCTCCACTCCCATTCCTTCTCCCTCTTCCCGCCCCAATGTCCCTATAAATCTTTTCCTATCCACCATTGACCTCTTCCAAACCCCATCCCCGTCCTGCACGTATGGGTAGGATAGGAAGAACCCAGCCAAGCACCTCAGCTACCCAGTCCACGGGCCCAGTTGTGGTGGAAAATAATGCAGGTCACATGTCCTGAAGGTGAAGGAGCCTTCACAAGGCAGCCTCAAGGGAAAGGAGCCTGCCCCAGCTGCCAGAAAGAGCAAGGAGCCTGCCCCAGCAGGCAAGAAGGGAAATTAACCTGACCCACCTGCCAGGAAGACAAAGGAGTCTGCAGCAGCTGCTAAGAAGGGAAAAGAGCCTGCCCCAGCTGCAAGGAAGAGCAAGGAGCCTTCACCAGCAGAGGCCTGGGTTATGAATTGTAACAGAGCCCCACCACCAACCATGGTTGTGCAGCCGTCTGAGGTTGCATGGGATGGGCAGGAGCCTCTCCCTACCAGCAGCACTACCACCTCCAGTGAGCAGCCGTCCGAGGTTGCGGGAGATGGGCAGGGGACTCTCCCTACCAGCAGCACCACCACCTCCAGTGAGCAGCTGTCCGAGGTTGCATGGGATGGGCAGGAGCCTCCCTCCACCAGCAGCACCACCACCTCCAGTGAGCAGCCGTCCAAGGTTGCAAGGGATGGGCAGGAGCCTCCCCCCCAGCAGCACCACCACCTCCAGTGAGCAGCAGTCCGAGGTTGCAGGGGCTGGGCAGGAGCCTCCCCCCCCAGCAGCACCACCACCTCCCCTGAGCAGCTGTCACCGCTGGCGGACGGTATGTAATCCGACCTCCATCGCTGCTGTGCGGCCTGCCCCCTGCAAATTCAGTGGGAACGACACCCACCTGAGAGACTGTGACCTTGCACTCCCCAGAATCAAGAGCACAGGGCACGATGCCCCCTCCAGAACCAGTGGGTAAGACACACACATACCCAAGACTCCCCAGGATCAAGAGCACAGGGCACGAGGCCCCCTCCAGAACCAGTAGGTAAGACACCTACATGCGTAAGGCTCCCCAGGATCAAGAGCACAGGATTCAAGGCCCCCTCCAGAACCAGTGGATAAGACAGCCACATTCCCAAGACTCCCTAGGATCAAGAGCACAGGGCACGCTGCCCCTTGCAGAACCAGTGGGTAAGACACCCACATACCCAAGACTCACCAGGATGAAGAGCACAGGGCACGATACCCCCTCCAGAACCAGTGGGCAAGTCACCCACCTGAGAGACTGTGGCCTTGCACTCCCCAGGACCAAGCACAGGGCATGTTGCCCCCTCCAGAACCAGTGGGCAAGTCACCTCACCCACCTGAGAGACTAAAGCCTTGCATTCCCCAGGACCAAGCACAGGGCATGTTGCCCCCTTAAGAGCAAGTGGGCAAGTCACCCACTCTAGAGACTGTGGCCTTGCACTCCCCAGGACCAAGTACAGGGTAATGTTGTCCCCTCCAGAGCAAGTGGGAAAGTCACCCACTCAAGAGACTGTGGCTTTGCGCTCCCCAGGATCAAGCACAGGACATGCTGCCCACTCCAGAGCAAGTGGGCAAGTCACCCACCTGAGAGACTGTGGCTATGCACTCCCCAGGACCAAACACAGGGCATGTTGCCCCCTACAGAACCAGTGGTCTTTTTCCATCTCCCGACGGAGGTGCCCCCCATCCCCCTGAAGTGCCTTCCTGTTTACCAACTGATGCCCCTGCAGTGTTCTCTCCGTGTTGATGCAGGTGACATGTGTGGCCTTGGACTTTGGCCGATGACCATGTGGCCTACGAACATTGTTAACTGGGCTGTGTCCCTTTTTCTGTACATATGTATACATCAATTATCTTGCCTAACTTATTTTTCTTGATGTGTTGCTCTCATTACATTCACTTTTTTGCAATTGTTTGGTCCTTGCATTATTCATCCGAGTTACGGGGTAAAAATGTTTAAGTAATGCAGCTGATTGTGTGTATGGTGTTGGGGGTTGGGGTGTGTGTTGTGCGTGTGTGTCACTCTCTTTTTCCTTCCTCCCTCTCTCCTTTGTGTGCTAGGTGTCTGTACTCACCGTCGTCGTCATCACCGTCGTTGGTGTTTGTGGTGGAGCAGCACGTAGAAGAGCATTGGGAAGACATGTAGCTCGGGCTCCATGGGGGTGTGGTTGTTCCCTATGTCTCCAATGTGAGTCTTTCACTTCTGTGCAGTGTTTCCACCAGGCTTTTGATGTCGTTGGTACTGCCCCGGAAAAGGTGGCAGGTTGCAGTGTCTTAATATGGTGGGCAGAACATTGATTTCCGCCTGGCTGTAGGTGGCTACCGCCTTCGTGGCTGTTCTATTCACCCTGGCGGTTGGTGTGGTACATTGGCTGTCTATCCAAGATCTTTCCGCCATGGTCATAGTTTGGCGGTAGTTACCACCAGCCTGTTGGCGGTATTACCGCCACTTTATCACCAGCCGCCAGTGTTGTAATGAGGACCTTAGTCTTTTTTCTGAAGATTTTTTCTCACTGGGACAATCTCCCTGAAGCCCTCTTCTGATACACATCGCAGGAGACCTCGGTAAAGAGCTCTACCTTTGGACGTAGTCGATTTTTCGGGATGGAAATAAACTTTTTACATTCAGACTTGTCACTTTTTTGGAGTTTTTTCTTTCCCATATCGGATGACCCTCCACAGCAAGCAAATTTCAAGTCGATGTTGTCAGATTGCCTTTTCCACAAGTTCCTGGTGAAATCCTGGAAGTCTGGTGCTCTGGAGCTTTTCAGCGTGACAAATCTGTAAGTCAGGCCAATTCGTGGTCAACGTAAGTTGGCTGGACTTATGACATTGGGTCTGTCCCTTTATGGAGCTTTTTACCAAAAGTTCTCTAAACCTCTCAATCTTCTTCCAGATGGTCTTTGAAGGTCCTTCAGGAGTCCAGAGCTCACCTCATGGTTCCAGAAGTCCTGAGTTGCTCCTTGAGGGTTAGCACCCCAACTCTCAGATTGCACCTGGCTCAGACTCAGAAATGACCTCTGGACAGTGGTCAGCTGGTTAGTTTCTTCAGGATTTGATGCAGGCAACTCTAGTTAGCTATTTTCTACCTTATTGAACCAGTTGAAGCCAGGCAAAGTCCTTTTTGTAGTGAAGCTCAAATGTGCAGCTGGTGCAGTCCTCCAGAGTGCAGTGTCCAGGTGCAGGTCAGGGATCCAGCAGGGGCAGTCCTTCTTCTTCTTGCTGTTTCTGGTAGGGATCTGAGTTGTAGGTGCACCTCTGCCATATTTATCCTTGCTCCTCGGTTGGAAAACAGGGGTGGGGGGCAATTGTCCAGTCACATGCAGGCTACCATCCTCTTCAATGGGCAAAAATCAATCCCAGGGAGCGACATCTTTTAAAAATCCAAAATGGCAGAAGTTCAATTTTGGAAGTTAGTTCTGGCTGAGTCCACCCACTGGTGTGGCTAAAACTCCTTAACACACTCCTTTCCTGTGCTCTCCTAATCTAATCAAGCAAGAAACTGGTTGTCTGGGTTTGCAGGAAATGGGGGAGGCCCTGAGCTTCTCCAAATGTCCTTCCCTCCTCTAAAGTACAGTTTGGCTGCTCTACCCCCAGATTGTTTCACCATCTGGTGGGGCAGGTCTCCTCCCCAGGGACTTCCTTTTTCCTCAGCCCAGACCATTTCACACCTCATCAAGGCAGTCTGGCCAGGCTGCTACAGGCTGACCCATCAGAGAAGGGCACTACAGAGCTGAAGTTGGCAACTTTCAGGTAGTGTTCTTAAACTCTTTCCCTGAACTAGTTATATTAAATTCAACAATGGCAAGTTGTTAGATTTACTATAATAATCAGTTTGATACCAAACTTGAAATAGTTAGCTCCTTTTGGTACTTTATTAATTAAATATAAAGTGTCTCCATTTTAGCCTTTGGAGCCCATTCACTACAATAAGGGACAAACACATTTGGCTATTTTCCCCCTCATTACGGTTTACAAACCATATTTTATAAGGTCCCTGCTTATAGTTACATAGCACCCAGCCCTAGTTCCACTGAGGGCACACATTAGCGGTGTCTTATATGTGTCATGTTCCACTCCTCTCTTACTGCCTTTGTCAGATGAAAGCAGGGTACGACTTCGGATCTTGGACGTTCTGGTCTGGCCAAGATAGGGGTGACCCATTCCGGTATCAAAGGGTGCTGCTGACAATGTGGGTGCAGAAGCAGTCCTTGCCTTCTAGAATGAGTCCCAGAGGAAAACCACAAGGGATAAAACCTCCAAGCAGGAACTCCAAGTACCAGGAGAAAGGGTGTCAGGAAACCAGGACTTCATGGACTGGAACAACAGGAAGCTGCAGGGAAAACAAGTAGGAGCAATTCCAAAGGAGCAACAAACAGGAGCGAGGACCACCACCAGCAGGAAGTGTTGCAACACAAAGAAGAGAAGAACCCAAGCTCCTTATATACCAATGGACAGGAGGTGACAAACAGGAAAAAGAGAAAATGACATATCAAATTGGGAAGGAGCCATAGAGAAAACTACACTAGACACCATCTAGACATGGGAAAAAGAAAAACAAAACAGTGCATGCTGAGAAAGGAACAGTTTTCTGGAAAAGAGAAAATATGGCCCCAATGTCAGGGTTAAGAATTTGCCCAAGAACCCAAGATCAGGTAAGCAATCATGTGTGCGTTGCGGGAACACCTGCAATGCAGGAGCAGAGCGATAAGTATCTGTGGTGAGATCTGCTGCCTCAACCTTGGCCGCCTGACCTCACCGCCGGAAAGAGGAGAGGCACTGATGGTAAGCATGCGGCCTGCGGCAGACCCGATGGGCTGAAAAACAGACCACAGGTCCCACAGCAGGCTGAGTAGTAACAAAATGTAAAAATAAGGTAGCTTGAAACTTTGAAAGTACTTTTAATTCCAAAGTCAAATTTGAAGGTAACTTTAATTTAAAAGCAGTCAACAAGACAGTGCACATATGGGTACACTACCTATGGTGCGGTCCCTAAACCTACATGCCCTACTATATAGAAGGGACTTATAGGTAGGTTGACATAGCCAAATATAATTAGCCTAATTTGCATATCAGCTTTACACAGAGCACTGGCCCTGGGACTGGTAAGCAGTGCCCAGGGCACAGCTCAGAGTCAGTAACCACCAGTTCTCAGTATCTGTCCAAAATGTTTGGGGGTGAAAAGGGCAAAAAGGAGGACTTTCCTACAGCAAGATTTTGCTTTTTGGAGCCATCCTGTTTTCAGAAACCTGTGAATGAACCTGGTATGGTGATACAGCCACATCCCTGAGAAGGAAGAGTATTTACAAACATTCTTTTGAAGACCACCTACTCCACCTACTGGGTAGTTTACCTTATTGAACAGATATACAATGTGGGATGTTAGTAAGATTAAAGGTAGTAACATTGCTCAGAATCACTCATTTATTCAATTTTCTAAACGCTCAATGCCATATTTTCACTTGTCATAACTTCCTCTGATCTGGTCAGTGTCAAGTAGAGTGATCTTGCTCTGATGACATCACTGGTCCTGAGACCAGTCATTTAATGTCATCATGTAATGTTATGCTTGTTGGAGTTGTTCAAAAGTTCAAAAAATATCTATTGAGACCAGTCATTTAATGTCATCATGTAATGTTATGCTTGTTGGAGTTGTTCAAAAGTTCAAAAAATATCTATTTTGGTCATAGGATTTTGGAAAGTATCTATGTATGCACATTTACAGCGGACCTTCTCTAAAGATACACATATGGAGCCATTCCCAAAGGTAACGTACACTTGCGAATTTACATATGTAATTTACTCTTACAGTTTTGAGTAGTTTTACAAAACCCGAATGTAAAGTTACTCAAAAGTGTAGACTTACTTGTCTCCACTCCACCAGTTTTAGGGTGTAGAGTTAGAATAATTGTAATTAATGAATTGTAATTTATGATTGTATAGTTGCTACATGTAACTTAAAACTGTATCTTACATCTGTCAGAACCTCTACACTTGGGGGGAGATTGCCATCGGGGTGAAGACTCCACATAGTAGTGACTAGGAGGAATGCACACACAGAATGGAATGGCAGTGAATGGAAGCCTGATGCACGGTAGTGAATTTTAAAATGATATACATCTGAACGAAATCAGACACGCATGGAACTTGTGTTGAATTTCACTGAAGAGGACAGCCCATGTTATAAAATTGGTTTGATCGTTTATTTCCCCCTCTCTGTTTTCCTTAATAGCGCAGATTAGTGCTGATTGCTACATTCCCCTGACACACCCCTGGATACCTGGCTTTAAATCAAGCTCTACAGTGTGTCCGCGCAACCACATAGGAGGTAGACTTTTTCTGTTAGACTCTACTTTTATCACTTGATTTTTTATTGTGGCACTAGTGTGCATTTAACAGGAGGTGCTGGACCCTTGTTTGATCGTTTATTTCCCCCTCAATTTTTTATTGTCAGCGCTGAATAACGCTGACCTCCACATACCCCTAACATGCCCCCAAATGCTGGGCTTTAAATCAAGCTCTACAGCACGTCCACGCAGCCACACTGGAGGTAGACTTTCTCTGTTAGACTCTACCTGTCGGATTTCCTTGTAGCACCTGCGTGCATTTTACAGGAGGTGCCTGGCTCCTGCTCTGCACTCAGCGGTCATCTCCAAAGGTTCCGCCTTATTTTTAAACATTATTCGTTTTATGTTGTATGAGCATTTATCACTGGTATTTTGGTTGGTTTTCCGTTACCAATAACTGCACCCCACAAGGAAGTTTATGGAGTGTAGTAAGGTTTGCTGCCCCCTTGTTTGACCCTTTATTTCCCCCTCACTGTTTTTATTGTTAGCCCTGAATAACACTGATTGCCACACCCCCCTGACATGCTCCCAGATGCCGGGCTTTAAATCAAGCTCCACAGAGCGTCCAATGTGCGGACGCACACAGCAGGTTCATACAGTGGGCGTGCCACTGGTGCTCATAGGCAAGGCCATCTGCACATGTCCGACCTCGGACAGTGCTCTTCTCCAGCCCGGATTTGCCTCCCACCCTGACGAGATGGTCAGCTACTCAAGGGAAGAGCGTTTTAGTCTTAACCTCCCAGGTCAGAAATGTTATGGTCCCAATCTGAATCCTTTTGGGCCCGTTAAAACTCTTAACTGTCCAACATGCAACCTTTCCCTAACTAATACTAAAGCCAGGATATATAACCCTCTTAGGCTCTCTACCCCTGAGCCACCTAACAGCTCACACATTTGTTGCTGTAACTTAATTAATGCCAGATCACTTATAAAAAACACAACTGGATTTGCTGACTTTTTGGAGTCCGATACTCTAGATCTAGCATTCATAAGAAAAACTTGGGCCAACGTCACCTCAGGACCTGACCTACTCTTTGCAATTCTAGCCAGGTATTCCATCTCTAGATTGGACCACAGGGGAGGGCCTATCCATAATTTATCGTGACCACCTCAAAGCTACTTCTGTGGCAATCCCGTCCACATTTGAATGCAAAGCGCTCTCCTTCAAAATGGAACTCAGTAAAAACTATTTTTTTAAAGGATTACGTATCTACTGTCCCCCAAGCCCAACAGCAACCTTTACTCATGCCTTCAGTCAGCTTTAGGAAACCTAGGTAATCTTCTCAGATTACCCAGTCTTTAGATACTTTAATTTCCATTTGAAAAAAATACACTGGATAAAGATTTGTAATCACTTATCTAAATGATGGCCAGCTTAGACCTAAAACAGGTGATGAAAGGCCCCAAGCACTCGGATGGGATTTTTACTGACAATCCACTCCTTCATCTAACCTCTTTGCTTCTGCTCATATGGTCTGATCATGTGGTGGTTATGTTCATCCTGGAAATAGCAGCCAAACCTCTGTTGGTCAATTTGCCCCCATCGAACAGGACATGCCATCCTTGGCACAAGATGGATGCAAACATACTAAAATCAACGCTATTTCGAAGCCTGCCCAGTATTTCCAACAATCTAGATTTAACCACTTCCAGCTACCATCTTTGGATCAATACCACAGTAACTTTTCCAGTGCCATGAAAAACTTATAAGAGCATCAGAGCCATTCCTTCTGAGTCTTGGTTCTCTGAAAAATGAAGAGTTCAAAAACAACTTTGTTGTAGACAAGAAGGTAGGTGGAGATTAAACTATCGCATCTCAGAGAAACAGATCTACAAACACATTATCACTACATATAAAATCTTGTTTCAAAAGTAAAAAGCTCTTTATTTTATTCATAAGAGTGAGACTTCTACAAATTCCTCTAAAGAGTTGTTCACAACAGTAAAAATAACTGGCCAACCTCTCTGATAAAATAACAAAATGGCAAACCAATCCCTCTGTACTACGTTAGCCTCTTTCTTCCAAGACAAAGTAAAAGACATGTACAATATCTTTTCTTTCAATACCAGGCAATCATCTTCTCTTACGGACGTAGCTACACCCCCGGCCCCCATCCAAATGATCCATCCCAATGTCCTTCTAAAGACTATATTGCTATTAATAGCCCAGGGCTGTTGTCATCATTCTTCCAATTAACACCTGATCATGCCCAGAGCTTACTTAACATCATCATATCTGGCTCCCCTTTGGATCCATGCCCACCAAAAATAATCCAACTGGCCCCAGAGATTGCAGCCCTTAATCTAACTGGTATTTTAATTCTTATGTTCAGAACTGGCTGAATCCTCAAGAAGTGGAAAAAAGCCTCCATCCTTCCTTTCCTAAAAAAGACTAATACAGATGCTTCAGACCCCAATAGCTATTGACCAATTTCTTGCCTTTCCTTTCCCGCAAAAATTGTACTCATGGCTATCAACCAGGAACCTGCCATCTTTATCAATGTCAACTACCTTCTTGATATGACTCAGTATGGCTTCAGAAGCAAGCCCAGCACTGAACTAGCTCTGATTGCTGCTTCTGAAGACATTTGACACTCGACTCAGGAAGGAATGCTGCTCTAATTTTGTTAGACCCCTCAGCACCATTTGACATGGTCATCATCATTTATTGATTGACCATCTCCACTCCATTGGAATCAGGAGAATGAGTCTTGCCCTTTTTAAATTATTTCCTTTGGAGCGAGAGCAATTTGTCGCCTTGTACGTATTCACTTCATCCCCATTTTCACTACCCAGTGGTGTACCACAGGGTTACTCCCTTGGTCATACCCTATTTTATTTAAATTACCCCTTTGACTAGTCTTATTACATCTCTTGGTATTTCTGTGGTATCCCATGCCGACGATACCCAGATTGTCCTCTCACTGGCTAGCAACCCTGAGAACATGGCAACCAGATTCCACAATTGCATGTTGCAGGTCAGCAGATGGCTGAATGAAAAATGTTTAAAGCTGAACTTGGGTAAAAACAAAGTTCTCTTGTTTGGAAAGAACATGCCTTTTTGCTCCCCTAGCTGGTGGCCTCAAGAATTGGGTGATTTACCCACACCAGCATCAAAAGTCAAAAATTTAGGAATCTTATTCGTCACCAAACTCTAGTTCAAAAATCAGATCAACACCTACATTTCCTTTTCCTTTTTCAACCTGAATATGTTCAGGAAAGTGTTTCCATGTATTCCTCATGAGCTGCTGAAAACAGTGATAGTAGCTCTCTTCAACAACCAGAAGAAACATTTTCAGAACAAACTGCTGCTCTTTCAGAACGTGTCAGCCCAACTCTTACTAGGGACCCCTAAACATTAGTCGGCCCCTCAAGCTCTGACCTAACTGCACTGGCTTCCCATAAGGAAGTGTATTGATTTCCAGGCTTTGTGCGTCCCATTCTGGGCATTTCATGGAACTGGTCTGGACTATCCTAAATGTAGGTTCCAGTGGTATGGCCCCTCAAGATCCTTCCTATCATCCACAGCTCACCATGTATTAGTCCCAGGATTTAGACTACTACAGTGTGGTGGCAGAAGCTTTGTGACCTGCATATCCACACTTCGGAACACCCTTCCATCGCACCTAAAAAATTTAACAGGCTTGCTTCCTTTTAGAAAAGCACTTAAAACATGGCTTATTAGCCAATAGGCCCAACCTTGTACACCAGCTTGGGTCTTTCCTTCCTTCGTCCTTTATGTCATTTTCTCCAATAGGTTCTTTCAAGTGCCTAGACGCCTTTGGCCATTAGTGCGCTTTATACATTTAATTTTCATTTCTTTCATTAAATATTAAAAATAACAATGTCCCTCATAATAAGACCGTCGCAGCGGCTACCAGCTGTCCGGCGTATTATGATCACAGCCAGATTTCCGCCAGAAGGATGGTGGACATCCGGCTGTGGCCATGCCGGTGGATGGTGGTAAGGTTGCGCTGCTGCCAGCAGCAGCATCACGCCAGTAGACGGCCACCAGCAGTATTATGGCCAATAATATGGCCTGGCGGGGTTTTGCTGGCGGACGCTGCTGCTGGCAGCAGCGCCCCTTGCTGTCTCCTGCCGGTGGACCCCCTGAACACAGGTAAGTGGGTGCTCCGACAGGGGAGGGGGTGGGCGGTGTTGTGTGTGTGTGGGGGGGTGTGTGTTCCGTGTCAAATGTGTGTGCATGTATGGATGTGTGAGTGCGTGTGTGTTGTGTTGTGTGAATGCGTGTCTGCATGAATGTATCAAGGTGTTTGTGAGTGGATGTATGCATGCGTGGATGAATGTGGGTATGGGTGTGTGTATGCGTGTATGCGTGTATGCGTGTGTGCATGTGTGCCTGTGTGCAGGGAGGGGCTTGAATGAAGGGAGGGTCTGGAGAGGAAGGGGGGCTTGGGGGGAATCTGGGGAGGTGGGTAGGGGTGGGGAAGACCTCTATCAGTGACAGAAAAGGGATTCCCTGTCATTGATAGTGCCTACCGCCATGGTTTTCGTGGCAGTAAGGAAGCCACGAAAACCATGGTGGTAGAGGGGGTCATGTAAACCTTTGCCCGGTAAGTCGGGTATAGTATCTAAATAAGGTTCATATTGCGGGTACCACTTAAAATCAATAATGATATTTACGACAAATATAATCATTCCTTAAATGGGACCAATATACAGATTTCAGAACAATTTTATTGAATTTCACTAATTTATGAGGATTCTCCCAAGAATCTCCCAAACCCAAGGTACGAAACCAGTTGGACACATGTCTGACCCAAGGAATTGTAGCAGCATTTTAATAAGTCAAGCAATGAGATTTTATATATATCCAATTCAGGGACGGTCTAGATCCTTATCCAATACAATAAAGGTCTTAAGGCAATTAAATCAGCTATTCAATTTAACCCCAAGTCAAGAAACATTGGGATCAGTGGTGTACTGTGAGGGAACGCAATCAAAGCCCTCGCCAAATTGTTTTCGCCCACAGTTAACCTATTACTATTGGAGGATCCCCATACCTCCGCGCCATAGACAGCAGCTTCCTGCACCTTAGCCGGATAAATCTTAATAGCTGGATATACAGCTTTTATTATCAAACTTTTGTAAAAGCTCATTATATATGCTGCTCTATAATGTAAAAGCCCCACACTTTTACTAATCTGGTCCTCCCAGTGTAATTTACTTGTCAACCTCACGCCCAGATAGTCTATTGAGCTAACCTTGCTTAAAGGGACTCCATCCAGTTTAATAATGCATCTCTTACAAGGTCCAGAATTAAACACCATCAGTTTAATTTTACTGATATTCAGCTCCAGCCCATAATCCCTGCAGAATAGATTAAATCTATCAACAAGAATTTGTAGACCCATTGGTGTCTTCGAAATAAGTGAATCATCAGCAAAAAGAAGAATGGGAATTTTCTGTGCATTCAAGGAAGGGGCATCATTCTGACAGAAAAGCAGGGCCTGCACCACCTCATTAGTGAATAATAATGGAGCCATCACACAGCCCTGGCGAACTTCCCTTTGAATAGGGATTTTTTCAGACAGTTCACCTTGGTTACCCAATCGCACTTGTGCATATGTATATTCGTGCAACCGCTTTAGCATTTGAATTATGTTAGCTTGGGTTCTTAATCTGTGCAACACTTCCCACAGTTTTTCTCTTGGGACCAAATCACAAGCGGGCCGTAGGTCTATGAAAACAACATATAAATGTTGCTTGGCAAGGGCTACATATTTCCAATATAGAACGGCCAGCCTAAAGACCTGATCTACCGTGCTGGTTTTCGGCCGAAACCCCACCTGGAGTGGAGAGAGGATCTGATGGTCTTGGACCCAACTAGTTAGCCTCCCTAATAGTTGTTTAGCAAAATCTTTTTGTAAGTTATCAATAAGGCTGATTGGTCTATAGTTGATTGGGAGATTTGCATTACCCTTTTTATATATGGGGATAATTTCGGCCCCTTCCCACGTGCTCGGAATTGGACCCCCTGCAGCAATTTTATTCTAGATCAAATTTATATACCAGGACCATATAATTGACTCTGATCTATAAAGATCTCCTGGAAGCTTGTCCGGCCCAGGAGCCTTGCCTAGTTTTAGTGAATTAATTGCATCAAGGGTTTCCTCCATAGAGAAAAAAATATAATCCTCAGGGGCGTTGGCACCCTCCTAGGTAAATCAAAACTAAGATTTGCATTTGACCTCAATGAGAGGACATGATTTCCATTTTGTGAATCAAAAGCCAAGACATTATCAGGTATAGCATAAAGACAGGAGAAATGATCCACCCAACTTTCTGGTTGTATGTGATTCCTGATATTACTCCTTTCCCCTCTTTGTCTTTTGGACAACAATTCCCAAAACAACATATTATTATTTGATTTTGAAGCGTCCAATAATTCCCGCCAGATAGAGTCTTCCCATTAACTTTTTGCTTGTGATATAGTCTCCTTATATATACGTCTGGCTTGTTGAATCTCCCCAAGGAAACCAGTCGTAGGCCCTCATAATGAACATGGCGGTCCATACCGTGCCGCCGGCAGTAAAAACTGCCAACAGAGGAGCGGTCCGGACCACCAAATAATGAACCAAATGAAACACAGGCATCCAGAAAACCACCCACCGCCAGTAGAGGAGTGCCGACGACGACGGCAGAGTCTGCCCACAGGCCGACGGAAAGGCCCAACCCGCCCATCAAATAATGAACCACCTGTCCACCGCCAGTTGCGGGGCGGGGACCACCGCCATGCAAAGCCAGGTGGAAATTAACCAAATTCAATGAAACACTCACCGGAGGCCCTCACAATGCGCTGAAGCAGACATGGATAGAGAGCTGCAGATCATGCCAGCCATGCTCCCTGCCATATACCTCCATAACCAGACCTCCAACGAAGATGACGGAGTAAGTACCGCAACCAACGAAACAAGGGAGGAAACAACACAGTTACATACCCACCCACTCCACCCACCCAGCAATGCCCCCCCAACCCTTCACAGCAGCACAAGTCAGACACCCCACAGCAAGAGGTACTTACCGGACACAAGACAAATCCAACTTGACCATAGTACATGCAAATGCCCCGCACCCATAAACAATGAAAAGAAAGACCAGGGTTCAACAGTGTGCCGCCAAAACACAGGCCACACAGAAATATTTTATTAGAGCTCATAGAGCCAACTACTTCAAACAGGGCCAATGGACAGTCCGTACCACTACAAGTGCCATGAGCCACAACGGACCCAACCCTTCTCCCAAAAGTGCACGGTACTCCACCTAAAGGGACAACAAAGGGGCATCCAGGCACCTCACGAAAAAGGGGCAGTCAGTGGTGGGGTTGGGGATTTGCGAAGGGGGTGGGCCTAGGACTTTCGTTTGGAAGGTGGAGGGGGTGTGGGGTTGTCCTTTGAAGGTGGGGGGGTGTTGTGAGCGGGTGGAGCCAGATGGACTAGGCTTTGCCAGGGCCTTTTTTTCTCTGGAGATGGGGTGGGATGTGAAGTGGAAGGAGTGGAAATGGCAAGGAGGTGAGCACACTTAGGGACAAGACAGGGTGGGCCAGTGGGTTGGAAGAGGTCAGCAGGGGAGAGGAAAAGTTTTTCAGAGCAATTGGGGTGGTCCTGGATGAGGGCATGGGAGTGGAGGCAGAGGCAGTGGATGTATGTGGTGTAAGGGTGCGTGTAGTGGGTGCAGGTGACTGGACAGTATGGTGTGGTGTGGTGGATGTGTGATGGGTGGGTGTCTTGGTGTGTTTGTTTGTTTTTGGAGGAAGGGCAGACACAGTGAGAGAAGACAGGCAGCTAGTGTGGATGTATGTTGTGTGGGTGTCTGCAAGTCTGGTGAGTGTGCTGCATGTGCCAACTACAGTAGTTGTGGTGAGTGCCAGTGTGGTGTATGGGGTGCATGTATGGATGTCTGCTATCCTGGTGAGTGTAGTAAGAGGAGCAGAAACAGTGATTGAAGGTGCAGTGCATGAGGGTGTGGATGTAGAGGGGACAAAAAGGGAGGCAGAAGAGGTGGGCACACTGGGGGAAGTGGATGTTATTGTGTGTGCATGTGTCTGTTGGCTGTGTGAATGCTTGTGGTGGGAGGTGTGGTGCTTGTGTTTAGAAGTGTGCTTTTTGTGTGTTGATGTGCTTGACTGCGTGTCTGAATGTGTGCTTTGGACGGGTGAAAGGAGTGGGGTGCTGGATGGGGTAGAGGAGGTTAGAGTGGGGACGGAATGGCCAGGGAAACTGGCTGCTATCCAAGAGGAGGCCAGCGCCTGAAAAGATCTCTGTAGGGCAGACACGGCACTGTGAATGCCGTCCAGATAGGCATTTGTCTGCTGCACCTCTGATGCTAGCCCCTGGATGGCATTGACAATGGTTCTCAGGAGGTCAAAAGCATCCTCTGTGAGGGCAGCATGGCTGACTGGGGCAGGGGAGGAGGTGCCTGGGGCAAAGGAGACGCCCACCTTTCTGGGTGAGTGGGCACGGGCAACTCGGTGGGAAGCAGAAGGGAGGGCGGTGATGGAATGGGGGTGGTGGAAGATGTCACTAGTGGTGTGGCCACTGGGGTCCGCCACCGCCGGGGAGCCCCCATCGGAGGAGTTCTCAGAGTCACTACCTCCAGTGGTAGTTGCCTCCCCGTGGAACTCCCCTCGCACTCCAAACAGTGCCCGTTGGCGTCAGATGTCTCTGCCTCCGAGGATCCGTGAGCCGCTGCTTCCCCACTTACCTGTGCCTCAGATCCCTTGCCAGATGTTGCTGCTGTACCAAACCAACACAGGAGAACAGGGATGGGAAGATAAAACAGGAGAGACACTTGTAAATAGCGGAATGGAAGTACATAGTGGCCAGACATACACCCACCCAGAAGACACACCCAACAGGCAGCACCGTTCACTATGGCCATGGCCATGCCCCTGACTACTGACCAGAATACTGCTCTACACCCATCCCCTGGACTACCTAAGGAGGTGGCGTGTGGGAGATCTGACAAAGACACCCTTACACCCTTTGGGGACCATGGACACCAGTCAGAGTCCCTGCCTCTAAGCAGCATGAACCCTAATGCAAACACAGACATCCTTCCAGACTGAAGTTGGTGACATGAGTACTCACCCCCTTGTGACTGGTGTGCAGCCTTCAAGCGCCCATCCAGGTCTGGGTACGCCACTGCCAGGATACATCGCATGAGGGGGGTCAGTGCCCGATCGGCACTCCTTCCACGTTGGGAGGACTTCCCTAGCTGGGCTTCACAGATCTTACGCGTCCAGCGCCGCAAGTCCTCCTCTTTCTGAAGTGGGTACTCCGCCGGTTGTAGAACCCCAGGGTCCGCACCTCCTTGGCGATGGCATGCCAAAGTGCCCTCTTCTGGTGAGCGCTGACCTAAAAGGGTGACACCCAAACAGTGCCCAAATCCAGACTCACTTGTACCTCTGGCCGTCCGTACAGTTTTGCGTACAGGGGCAGGACCCCATCCATTAGCCTCTCCAGTTCCTCCTGGGTGAAGGTCAGGGCCCTTTCCCCTGCAACACGAGCCACATCAATGACCAGAGGCAGGCCACAGAAGTACACACAGTGGAGCACCTGTCCGCACGAGATCAGGGAGTCAAGTGAATAATAGATGACGAAATGGCGTACGTACTGCAGTGTGTACACCGTCACCACCGTAGGCTATCAAGATACGCCAGGATTCCCCATTGGCATCCATGTTAACCAATGACGGTGGGAACGGCGGTAAACTTACGCTGTGACGGCAATCGCTAGGGGTATGAGGCCCCTTCCAGAACGAAAGGACTGGATTACAGTGGACAGACACTTTGGCAGTAACTACTCATCTCCAAATAAAAATGTGCACAATGCAGGCCCTACTAGCCACATGAAGCACCAATGCATGTGACCGTTCCGTAATATACCACACATGAAAAACACTGTTCCCTCATTGAGGTGTAGATATAGATCTGTCATGAAGTAGTTAATGTTGAGTCACTACAATGAAATATGCAGTGCACAATTGATGACAAAGTGTGCCTATGTATGTGTGTTCATCACACCTTTTTGATGCCCCTCATAGGTACCGACCCTTGTGGTGAGGAAGGGCACCATTGGTGTACAGACCACTTGTGGATATGAGGACCATGGTGGAGCATCAGATCATAATCAATTACAGACTCACACGTACAACAATTCAGAAACTTTGTGCTTTACTGGATCCTGCACTAACTCTGGGAAATCGTAATCAGCATGCCATCCCTACTAAAGTGCAGGTGCTCTCCGCACTCCATTTCCTGGCCACGGGCTCATTTCAAGTGACAGTGGGCATGGGTGCTGGATTTTCACAGTCAATATTCAGCATGGTACTGACAAGATTTCTAAATGCATTTGTACGACATCTGCAGTCCTATGGGAGGTTTTCCCAAAGTACTGACCTGCCTGCCATCAAGTCAGAATTCTATGCCTTTGCCAACATACCCCATGTGATAGGTGCCATCGATGGCACCCATATACCGATCATCCCACCAAGAGTGAGTGAACAGGTGTACAGGAACAGAAAGAACTTTCACTCCATGAACAACCAATTGGTATGTACTGCAGACCAATACATCTAACATGTGAATGCCATGTTCCCAGGTTCAGTCCATGATTCCTTTGTGTTGAGGAACAGTAGTGTGCCACAGAGGATGGAACAACTCCAAGAGGACGGAGGGTGGATCATAGGTAAGTGTGTCTGTCACTAACTGACACATAGCAGACAGTCAGGCTTTCTGACTAAGAGGCTTAACAATGACTACTCTGTATTGCACCTTTTCTATCCGATTCTGGCTATCCAAACTTGTATTGGCTCCTGACACTAGTGAGGAATCCTAGGACGGATGCAGAGAGGAATTACCATGAGGCCCATGGACGTACTAGGCAGGGGATAGAGCGCACAATAGCTCTCCTGAAGTCTAGATTTCGTTGTCTACATATCTCTGGGGGTTCGCTGGCCTATGGGCCTGAAAATGTGTGTAGAATAGTGGTGGCCTGCTGCATGCTGCACAACGTGGCAGTGAGACATTCTATCCCCCTCTTGGAGGTGGAGGGTGCTGTATGTCCTGACCAGCTTCCTCAGAGAGGGAAGGAGAGTGATAGTGATGATGTGGAAGGGGAAGGTGTCAATTCCAGGACCCAACTGATACAATTCTACTTCCAGTAACTGTGTGGGACTAGGGACTGACATTGGGGTTTGTGACACATACTGTCAGTGTGCTCATTCATTTGGGGGGTTGATAATGATATGTGAAACATGGTTGAGGTCTGCATGGTACAGATTGATATTTACTGCATTTACTTAGGGCCCACATTTGGGCACACAGGGCTCCCTTCAGGCAAAGATTTGACAATAAAGTGGTTATCAGCCAGTTGCATCCATACATCACTTTGTTCAAATTTTAACACAGGGGACAGTGTTACAGGTGTGATATGTGTTTTATTGGTTGCAGGGAGTGAATAGTGCTATTTACATTGATGGCAAGTCGTAGGGGGTGGGTGTCCTCAAAGCCAACATGCTGGCAACCTTGTGGGTAGTATTGATGGGTTCTTCTTTTCTTACATTAGTTCATATTGGCTCTTAGCAATGTGTGGTGGCTGATTGAGTGGGATGGTTGCTGTGCAGAGTGTTGCAGAGTTACTTCTTGAAGGGGGCCTTGTTCTTTGCTGGGGTTCCAGTGCCATATCTTGGTCTGAGGGTCCGTTTGGGCGCCTGCTATTTGTCTTGAGAGGATGACATGGTAGGCCCTTGGGTTTCCTGTGAGGGAAGTTCCTGGGATGTTTCTGCTGATGGTGTAATTTCATGGTGGGTGTCCGGTGCTGTAGTGGGGGCCTCCTGTCCTGTGTGGGTCTCAGATAAGTTTGTACCAACTGCAGCAGTGCTCCTGGTATGGTGGCCATTGTGGCATTGTGCTGTTTCCACTGCTCCATGGTCTGTTGGTGGTGTTCCTGCTGCAGCCTCTGACTGTGCTCCAGGGTGGACACTATCTGTGCCAACCTGTCATGGGTATGCTGGTAGGCCCCCAATACCTTTGATATCATGTCCTGGGCTGCTGCATCCATCCTGTGGCCTCCCTTGCACTTGCCCTAGCCCCCTGTGCCTGTGTCCCCTGCACAGGGCTGGCAGCACCACTCGTACTGGGGCCCTCGTCTTCTTGCATGTTGGGAGTGGGAGACTTTGGCCTCTGGAAATGTGTTCCACCAGTCTGTGGCCTGGATACACTGGTGTGGGGATGCTTGCCCTGGGCTGCTGGACTTGACTAGGTGATAGGGGTGACAATGGTTTCCTGGGTGGAGCTGCTGCATGGTGACAGTCCAGGACTGTGTGAGGGGCCTGCCTGCTCATCTGTGTCCAGGGATCCTTTACCAGTGCCCTGTGAGGTGCCTCTGTCTCCCTGGGGGGCACTGGCACTCCTTGTCCCATCCGTTGGTGCCTGGTGGGGTACATAGGCATGTCTGTTACAGCTGCATGAACGTTTGAGGTGAACAGGACAGGGCTATTTTGTGCTGGGGTTACTTTCAGGGGCCTTACAGGGTGCCTTTGTGAGGTTGACACTACATTTTGCTTTGACTGTGGGGTTGGATTGTGGTGGGGGTTGTCGTTCCATTGTGGGTACTTGCAGGGGTAGGTGGCTTTGCACAGGGGGAGGGATGTTGGCCTGTTAGTGGGTTTGTGGTAATGCAGGGGGGTGGATTTAGTAGCAATTGCCTGGGTGGGGAGTTGGTCCTGGTTTGTGTGGGTGGGGTGGGGTGGTGCATGCATTACAGGTATGGTGTACATGGGGTAAATGTGGTCCACTTACCCGAGTCCATTTCTCCAGTGAGTCCCTCAGGGTGCAGGATGGCCAGTACCTTTTCCTCCCAGTCTGTGTATTCTGGTGGTGTTGGTGGTGATCCTCCCCCAGTCTTCTGAACTGCAATGTGGTGCCTTGATGCCATGCCCCTGACCTTCCCCCGCAGGTCGTTCCATCTCTTCCGGATGACGTTCCTGGTGCGTGGATGGTGTCCCACTGCATTGACCCTGTTCATAATGGTCTGCCATAGTTCCATCTTCCTTCCGATGGGTGTGTGCTGCACCTCGGCCCGAATATTTGTGGCTCCATCTTCAGGATCTCGTCCACCATGGTCCTTAACTCCCTTTCTGTTAAGCGTGGATGTTTGAGGGGTGACATGGTGAGTGTGGTGAATAGTGTTGGGGCTGTGAATGCGGTGAGGGTGCTCTTCTGTGGGTCGGTGTGCGTTTCGTGTATGGTGGCATTCGGTGTCTGCCTCTGGTGCTCTCCGTCTTCTCGGCCTGCTTTCTTTGCAAAGGATTGTGGGGTCTGTCTAGGGGTGTTTTATGGGGTTATGGATGTGTGTCAGGTGTGTGGGTTGCACGCTTATCCAAAGTGTGCACTTCTTGCTGTTCAGTCCACTTGCCGCCCGTGGTGGTCGGAACCGCCAATGGTCATCCGGTCTCCACTGTCCGCCAAGGTGATTTGTGCATCATTATTTGGAGGGTAGGATGTGGGTGTGCTCAGCAGTGGCGGGTTGGGGAGGTCCAGGATTCCCGCCAACAGGGTCATGGCGGGGAGTGGTGGTCTGGCGATTTTTGGCGCTGTGTTCTTAATGGGCGCCATAATAGCTGTTTTTAACCCAGACTTCGCCCTGGAGCAGACTTCATCAAACCATCCATTACTGACCAGATTCCCACCACGGGGCCTAAAACCAAACTTTTTTATAAAAGAAGCTCTGCAATTTTATAGACATACTATCATGTATACTAAGTATAGGAATGTTATTAGCATCCTGTTCTTCATTAACAGCCCCTATAAACAATTGATAAATCCCTCCAATCAAGTGGGGGTTAGACATCACCCTTGGCCAACCAACCCTTGTAGAATTATTGTTCAAACATGGGGAAGGAGCCACTGTGTATTGGTTATTAAGTGTCCTCCTGAACACATCCCCAAAAAGAGTGAGAAGCAGGGGGTAGTGATCACATCTCAAATCCACCCTCATATCCCTCAACAGAGGCCACAACCTAACGTCCATCAAAAAATAATCAATGACACTTGTGGACATACCTCGTTTAAATGTAGGCGCAATGTTTAAATCAGAGGGCGTATGACCATTGTAAGCCCTGAGGCCATACTTTCAACATAAAGAGGCCAGCTGAGAAGCCACGCAAGAGCGATTACAAAACCAAGAGTTAGTTGTCTGTGGAATTCCCCAGAGTTCATCCTCTTCGACCGTTAATCCACTAAGCAGAGCAGATGGTTCAAAAGTAATCATGAAGAGCAAGCTGGTCTGATTCAGAGGGAATATGAGTTCAAATCTCGGAAGGGACAATTCCCCACATAGCCAAGAGGGGGAGCCAAATGAGCAAGTTGCTGTCACTAAATTTACACCTCCTGTAATCAATCTAGCACCTCCTGTCCCTATGTTGTGGTACTATCAGGGGTACCTGAATTAAGGCCAGGCCAAAGTGAGTCCCAGGAAGATCTAACCAATAAATGCTGCATTGTCTTACAGAAAATAATAATTATCCCCCTGCATTTGTAAATGGCATCCTTTTAACGAGAAGAGTTAGATAGATTAGCCAGAAGCCTAACGACAGTCCAGGCAAATGTGTTGCAGTTAATTTCAGGGATCCTCAGCCAGTCCAATGCCTCCTGGCAAGTGAACAATATGCATGCAGGCCAGGTTCAACAAAAAATGTTTTACCGCTGGGTTACTTCGATAGGCCTCCCAGAGCTGATAACCTAATTTGTTTAGTCCCTAACATTCGGCATTTAGGCCCCAAGCCCAGTCTTTCTAAGCTTCAGAATTCTTGCACTTTTAATTATAGTGTATCTATTGCCAACAGATTTGAAGTTTTGGTGGAGGTGGACTCACCTTATGGATTATGGGGCTACTGGGGACAACATGATAACTGATGATTAGTCTGTATTTTGTTTGGGCTGGTTCAGATTGGTTTGAGTTAGCCCCCTCTAACCATAGTGATCAGTATGCCCCCCCCCCGCCCAAGCCTCCTGAATTAACTACACAAGTTTGAAAGTGTAGCCTTATAAGGTTTACTTGATTTGGCTAAATGGAAGGCTGCAATTAGTAGCACTATCTTGGATTTATGTATCCCTAGCCCAGAGTCTAGCAATTTGATCACTCATACACTTGCAAGGGGAGGTCTGGGAGTGGGGGTGGGGGAGCGACTGATTGTAGTATTCCCATCAACGATGTAATAGAACAAGTGGCTGATCTGGCCAAACCCAGATGGGACAGTGGCACCACCAGGGGATACAGTCTAATTCGGTGTAGTGGTTTGTGATCCATGTGATGGCACTGATAGAGAAGATAATGCTGAAGTGGGGACGGTAGCGGACTTAGGTATTCTAGTTACAGGCCATAGTATTATGGTAGCAGACAGAGGTAAACCTACCTATGATGCCAGTGAGAGGGGAAGTGATGCAAGTGAGAGGGGAAGTTGAATTTGCCTCACTTTTCAAAGGCCCGAGTATCATAATGGCAGACCTGGGTAAACTTACTCATGACCCTAGCCGCATTGAGGCAGTCACATTAGATCAGGTGGCCACAGCCACTCCTCAGGAGGATGGCCAGGGGAATGTTGCAGAATCCCTGGACATGCATCATTTGATCAGAGAAATCGAAGTGGTGTCATGGAACGTGGCCGGGTTGAAGGGGAAGCTGGATTGCTTGGACTGGGATTCCTTTATAAGCCAATATGGTATTTGCTTATTTCAAGAAACCTGGCTGACCAATGAAATATATCACCCAGGGTATGCTGTTTATACTAAGGTAGCTATTGGTGGGTGGAAAGGAAGGCCGTCCAAGACTCTCCACCTGGGTAGCTTTGCAATTGAGTTGCATGGTCAAGGTTATATGAAACTGCCTCTGATGACATCCTATGCATCTTGCTCACTTTTTCCAGTTGCATGGATCTTTATCTGATCAATGTTTATTCTAGACCAATTGTTATAGGCTAAGAGTCTGCTGTGGTGGAGTCTTTAACAATCCTTTTATCCACGCTATCAGAGAGCTCCTTCAAGTTTGTGGGTGGTGATTTTTTTATTGGCACTTTGAGCCCCTTGAAGCTGACACAGATGGAATGCTATGTAACGGGCATAGGTTTTGGGGAATTCCTCTATTGACTACCCCTCCAAATTTTTGCATTATCAGTGAATCTCTCTTTGCATGCCTGTAAAGGATGAACTAGTTCAGATAAATTAGGATCCCACACATTCAATCGAGCTGGCAGGACCTCTGTGATTGACTGTGTACTAGTGGAAATAAAGCTATGGCCCTGTGTAGTAGACATGTTAGACCTTTCCAGGTTTGACAGTGACCACAATGCGCTATCGCTTTAACTGGGGCTCCCCACTTTGAAAACCATTGGCACCATTTCAGACCAATTAGATGGTAGGCTTAGTCTGGCACTGAATAGGCGTAGAGTTAAATGGAGCAAGTTTACACAGACTCCCGACCATATAAAGGTGGTACATGATGCAGTAAGGATTGCTTTAGAGGAGCTGGGAAAGGCATTAGATTTGGAGGAGAAAAGTAGACTGTAGCCTAGAGTAACCAAGATCCATCAAGGGTTGGTGGGAGCCCTCAAAGACCATTTCTGGAAGAAACTTAGGTGGTCATTCTGACCCCAGCGGTAAAATGCACTTACCGCCGGTCAGAAGACCGCCATAACACCGCTGCGGCCGCGGAAACCCGCCACGGTCATTCTGACCCGCAGAAGGCAAACCTCCGAAAATCCGACAGCCACAACCGACCGCCAGACCAGCGGTCGGCGGAAAGGTGGAGGTGACCAAACCTCCACCGCCATGCCAACAGAAATACGCCCATGCCATTACGACCCACGAATCCACGCGGCGGTCATTCAAACGCGGTATTCCATTGGCGGGACACACCGCCGCGGTCAGAATACACACAAACGAACAAAACTCAGCCACATTGGACGATTTGAATCCCACACACCTGATACACATACACACACCACTCCCACACACACAATACAATATAAAACACCCACCCACATCACCCACAAACCCCTACGCAAAGAAATTCTGAAAGAAGGCCAGAGCGAGACACCAGCATCCACAAACTAACAGCCACAGCCACTCAACACCATCACCCACACACTATCCACACACAAAACAACACACACCACCACACTCAACACACTTAAATACACATACTCCACCCCACACATCATACACACCACCCCATGGCACCCCAAAGACAACCCCGCTTCACAGACGAAGAACTCAGGGTCATGGTGGAGGAAATCATTCGGGTAGAGCCCCAGCTGTTCGGCACACAGATACAATACACCAGCATTGCCCGGAGGACGGAGCTATGGCAGAGGATTGTCGACAGGGTCAACGCTGTGGGACAGCACCCCAGAAATCGGGAAGACATCAGGAAGCGATGGAACGACCTACGGGGGAAGGTGCGTTCCATGGTATCCAGGCACAACATCGCCGTGCAGAAGACTGGCGGAGGACCCCCACCTCAACCCCCACAATTCACATCATGGGAAGAGGAAGTCTTGAACATCCTGCATCCTGACGGCCTCGCAGGAGTCGGCGGAGGAATGGATACTGGTAAGTTGAAGCTTCACTACTGCTTCCCCCCCACCTGCATGCCAAATCATGCCCCAACCCTCACCCCCATCCTCGAACCCCACCCTCACCCCCACCCCCACCACCATCCTCACCCCCACCACCATCCTCACCCCCACCCCCAGCACACCTATTCCCCGCCAATGTCTCACCATCACAACCCACACATCCCAAAACCTAGGCCTGCATGCGTCCACTAAGCATGGACACCCATCACCAAAGCATGCCCAATGCATATACACATCCCCCCCACAAGCCACCCTCACCAAAGCCCCCACACACGAATGCCAGCACTTGGGGACACGAGAACCCATAGATACACCCATATGCCACACATTGAAACTATAACCATACCTCTATACCCCTGCAGGACCCGACCGTCAACACACCGCGGCGGAGGGGCCAGAATTCTCCACACCCCCCACCCAAGAGGCCGTCAGCGATGACAGCAGCTCTGTCGACCTGGACACCGATGACCAGCCCGGACCATCGGGGACCTCTGGACAGTCGGTTCCCCTCACACAGGCACAGGCCACTACAGACCCAAACCCCTCTGGGAACACCAGCACAGCTCCCACCCAGCGGGCCCATGCCTCTGTCTCCAGGGCGCGTCAATCTGCGGTGTGTCTACCACTACAGGGCACCCAGGATAACCCACCACCCCAACAACAACAGGGACCTGGGGGCAGTGGTAGTGGGCACACCGGCCAGGGGGCAGAGGCCCAGGGAAACAGGGCAACTCGGAGGGCAGCTGTGCGACAGGGGGGGGAGGAGAGGCCCAGGGAACCCACTCTCCACGAGGTCCTCACCACCATCATGGGAGCATACAACCGCTCCCAGGAGACGATGGCGACGGTACTGGCCCGGTTCCAGGAGATCCAGGTACTGCAGGAGGAACACTATCGGGGGTACAGGGAGGACATCAGAGCCATCAACACCACCCTGGTTACCATGGTAGGGCTGCTGCAGGACCTCGTCAACACCAGGGCGGACACTCAACAACACCCAAGGGCCCCTGCCACTAGCCTGGACCAAGAACAGCCAACCACCTCCGCCGGCGCTAGTGGACAGGAGGCCCCCGCACAGCAGCAGCCCACCAGACCCCCACCTCCTGCAGGAGAAGAACCACCCCGCAAGAGGGCCCTGAGATCTCGCAAGAAGACAGAGTAGGATGTCAAGACCCCCACCAGCAATGGATACCACCTGATGTCATCCCACTGTCCCACATTGTCACCCTGTCCATCCTTGAACTGCCCATGCTCCATCTCTCCACAGGCCTCTGGACAATGCACCTGTGTGACTGTTACTCTGGACTCTGCCATGGACATTCCTTCACCATAGCCCCCACCCACTTGAAACCACCCATCCCATTTTGAGCACTTCAATAAACACCTATTTTGCACCAAAATATCTGGAGTCTGGCTGTGATTTCAAAATATTGTAATTGACATGACAGTGCAAATATGTCCTTGTACATGGTGAAGTCAACAAACAGCTGCCACAAAGCTGTAGTCCATGGGGAAACGAAGCACAGGACTCGTAGTGGGGACCCCAGATCTGAAATAGGGAGGGAAAAGCCAAAACTCAGTCATCATACACTGGGGCAAATAGACAGGCAGCAGAGATGCAAGAGAGTAGTTAACATTTACTAAATTATCTTTGAAATGTTACCTGTGTCCTATTGGAAGTACTGTTCAATGATTCTGTCCCTGTTGTCTGTTTCAGCCCCGTCGTCTTCCTCCTCGTCACTCTCCTCAGGTTCCACCGCTGCCACAACACCACCGTCTCGACCATCCTCCTGCAGGAAAGGCACCTGGCGGCACAAAGCCAGGTTGTGAAGCATGCAGCAGGCCACGATGATGTGACACACCTTCTTAGGTGAGTACATTAGGGATCCACCTGTCATATGCAGGCACCTAAACCTGGCCTTTAGGAGGCCAAAGGTGCGTTCGATCACCCTCCTAGTACGCCCATGGGCCTCATTGTACCGTTCCTCTGCCCTGGTCCGGGGATTCCTTACTGGGGTCAGTAGCCACGACAGGTTGGGGTACCCAGAGTCCCCCACTAGCCATACACGGTGTCTCTGTAGCTGTTCCATCACGTAAGGGATGCTGCTATTCCTGAGGATGTAGGCGTCATGCACTGACCCTGGGAATTTGGCATTTACATGCGAGATGTACTGGTCAGCCAAACACACCACCTGGATGTTCATTGAATGGTAATTTTTTCTGTTCCTGTACACCTGCTCCCTGTCTCTTGGGGGAACCAAAGCCACATGGGTCCCATCAATGGCACCAATTACGTTGGGAATATGTCCAAGGGCGTAGAAATCACCCTTCACTGTAGCCAATTCGCCCACCTCAGGGAAAATGATGTAGCTCCTCACGGATTTCATCAGGGCAGACAACACTCTGGATAACACCTTCGAAAACATGGGCTGAGACATCCCAGAAGCAATTCCCACTGTTGTCTGAAATTACCCACTTGCCAAGAAATGGAGTACTGACATGACCTGCACCAGAGGGGGAATCCCTGTGGGTTGGCGGATGGGGGACATCAGGTCGGGCTCCAGCTGGGCACACAGTTCATGGATAGTGGCACGTTTAAGACGGTAGGTCAGGATAATGTGGCGTTCTTCCATTGTCGACAGGTCCACCAGCGGTCGGTACACGGGAGGATTCATCCGTCTCCTCGCCCAACCCAGCGGACGGTGCCTAGGAAGGACAACATGGAGCACACAGTCAAGCAACCCACAGGTACGTACTCACAGCTAGCACAGTAAACGATTCTCTATGCAGTGAATGGCGTGTCTGAGTGGCTATGCAAGGCCTAGGCCTGTGTGACGCAGTTGAAATTGAGCCATGTGGGCCCTGGAAATGGCGGCTGCCTGACCTGTGAAGTGTGACAATGGGATGTGAGGTCAATGCGCTGGCGTGGCACACCGCGGCGGGCGGCGGGCGAAGACCGCGGCGCGAAGCCGCATTGGTTAACATTGAAGCCTATGGGTTTCAGGAGCCAATGGCGAAGGGCGCCGGCGGTGGCGGGACGCACCGCCGCGGTACGCACCGCCGCGGACGTGCCCGCCATTTTCTATCTACTTATCCACTTGCGACTTGAACTTTCACAGGAGAGGACCTATACTGCAAGTGTTGCTGTGACCTTGGTCTGGAAGGGACAATGGCTGCTGCGCCTGGGGAAAGGGCCCCTGCCTTCACTAGAGAGGAGTTGGAGAAACTTGTGGATGGGGTCCTCCCCCAGTATGCGCTACTCTACGGTCCTCCAGACCAACAAGTGAGTTTAATTCAATCTGGATTTGGGGCCACTGGCTGGCTTGGGGGCCTGGCGGGGGGCCTGGCGGGGATGGGGGGCATGTTGGGCCTGGCGGGGGCATGGCGGGGGGCATGGCGGGGATGGGGGGCATGTTGGGCCTGGCGGGGAGCATGGCGGGGGGCCTGGCGGGGTTGGGGGGCATGTTGGGCCTGGCGGGGGGCCTGGCGGGGATGGGGGGCGTTGGGCCACTGGCAAGGAAAATGCTGACAAACTTGAACGTGGTATTTCTCCCTCCCTGTACGTGTCACATAGGTCCGCGCCCATGAGAAGATCGGGATTTGGCGTGCCATCGCCAAGGAAGTCCGGACCCTGGGGGTCCACCATCGACGGGGCACCCACTGCCGCAAGAGGTGGGAGGACATCCGCCGCGGGACCAAGAAGACCGCCGAGTCTCTGCTGGGGATGGCCTCCCAACGTAGGCGGGGTGCCTGCCGTCAACTGAGCCCCCTGATGTTCCGGATCCTGGCGGTGGCCTACCCTGATTTGGATGGGCGCGTGAGGGCAGCACAGCAGACACAAGGGGGTGAGTACAAGCATTATCTACTCTGTTGTCGCGCAGTGGAGGTGTCTGGGTGGGGGAGGAGGGCTGGGGGTCCCCCTAGGCCAGGGCGATATCTGTAGGCTGGCCACCCCCGTAAGCCCCTGTGTCCCCAGCCACCACCCTCAGTAGTTTGTCAGTACAGCCATCCCTGGGCCGTGTCATCCATGGGTGCAGTTGTCAACTCTAGGCGTGTAGGGCATGTTCCACGTAATGCGTAGCGGACCCCAAGTGCGCAACTTAGTGCAGGGGGCATCTGTGTCTGTCATGTCCGCTAACTGTACCGGAGATCCATGTACTCAAAATCCCTTTATTTCTCTCTCCCCTCCCCTTTTTGTTTGTCTTTCTGTGCTTGTGTGCATCAGCATCATCAGGCGGAGGAGAAGTGGCATCGGGGCAGGAGGGAGCTGCATCTCACATGGCCCAGGAGGGCCATGCCACAGAGTCAGACTGGACCAGTGAGACGGAGGGCGAGGGGAGCTCCACGACGGGGACGACTGGACCCTGCAGCGACACGGACACGTCCTCGGAAGGGGGCTCCCTTGCGGGGGTGGCACCATCCGTGCCCCCCGCCATGACAGGTACAGCCGCCACCCAGCGCACCATCTCCGCCCTCCCAGCAGCCCCTCAGCGTTCGCCCCGTGCCCGCTCTGCCAGGAAGCCGGGCATCTCCTTCGCCCCAGGCACCTCAGGCCCTGCCCCTGTTACCCCCGCTGCCCTCAGTGAGGAGGTCATTGACCTCCTCCGAACGCTCATTGTTGGGCAGACTACCCTTTTGAATGCCATCCAGGGGGTGGAGAGGGAGGTTCATCGCAGCAATGCGTACCTGGAGGGCATTCATTCGGGTCAGGCTGCCCATCAGCGATCGTTCCAGGCTCTGGCCTCAGCACTGACGGCAGCCATTGTCCCTGTCTCCTGCCTCCCTCTACTAACTCCCTCCTCCCAGTCTCCTGTTCCTCTGCCTGTCCCACCCACACCATCAGACCAGCCTGCACACACCTCAACACCCAAGAGAAGCTCATCCAAACATAAGCACCACAGATCACGCAGACATTCACACACGCAACATTCCGATGCAGACATGCCAACAGTCACTACCACCTCTGTGACCCCCACCTCCTCGTCTCCCTCCTCCCTCCCTGTGACGTCTACACTCACACCTCCATTCACCTCACCATCAGCCAGTGTTTCCATCACCAGCACACCCTCCACTCCAGTCCGCACACGTGCAGTCACCACCCCCACTGCCATTTACACGTCCCCTGTGTCCTCTCCCACTGTGTCTGTCACCCCCTCTTCCACACCACACAAACGCAGCCACCCACCCACCCAACAGCCATCCACCTCACTACAGCCTATCCCTCCTGCACCTGCACCCAAAGACAGCAAACGTGACTCACCTACAACCACATCCTCTCCCTCCACTCCCATTCCCACTGTACCTACCACTCTCCATTGTCCCAAGAAGCTCTTCCTCGCCACTACTAACTTCTTTCCTGACCCTGAGCCCCCCCCTCCTTCTCGTCGGGGTAAGAAGAGCACCTCAGCCACCACCAGCCCTGCAGCCCCCTTGACAAGGGTGCAGGGGTATTGGAGCCCGCCAGCCCGCATGTCTGGATCTTCGCCCAGCAGCAAGGGGACAGCCAGCCCACCCCCTGGGAAGAGGAGCAGAAGGCGGAAGGGGCGCCGCAGGAGCCCGCCTTCTACATCCCCCCCGGACACCACCCAGAGACAGTCACCAGCCACAGCTCCAAAGGGAGGAAAGGGCCACAGGCCCACGACTAAGGAGGGCAAGGGCAGCAAGTCGGAGAGGTCAGGCAGCAGGCCTGCTGCCCAGGAGGAGCCCACAACCCCCATAGCCGCTGCCCCGGGAGGAACCGGCACAGCTGCCCCGGGAGAGCCCACCACCCCCATAGCCGCTGCCCAGGGAGGACCCAGCCCAGCTGGCCAGGAGGGCCCCACCACCAACAGCCCAGGTGGGCATTGAAGGAGCACCATCCCCGCTGCCCAGGAGGGCACCACCAGGCAATGAGCAGTTGGCCATAGACCGGCCGCCGTCTCCAGAACCGCTGAACTGGGCCCCGCCGTCTCAAGAACCGCTGAACTGGGCCCTTCAAGGCAAGGAGCGCTGAACTGGGCCCCGCCGTCTCAAGAACCGCTGAACTGGGCCCCGCCGTCTCAAGCACCGCTCCGCTGGGCCCCGCCATCTCAAGAACCGCTGAACTGGGCCCTTCAAGGCAAGGAGCGCTGAACTGGGCCCCGCCGTCTCAAGAACCGCTGAACTGGGCCCTTCAAGGCAAGGAGCGCTGAACTGGGCCCCGCCGTCTCAAGAACCGCTGAACTGGGCCCTTCAAGGCAAGGAGCGCTGAACTGGGCCCCGCCGTCTCCAGAACCGCTGAACTGGGCCCCGCCGTCTCAAGCACCGCTCCGCTGGGCCCCGCCGTCTCAAGAACCGCTGAACTGGGCCCTTCAAGGCAAGGAGCGCTGAACTGGGCCCCGCCGTCTCCAGAACCGCTGAACTGGGCCCCGCCGTCTCAAGCACCGCTCCGCTGGGCCCCGCCGTCTCAAGAACCGCTGAACTGGGCCCTTCAAGGCAAGGAGCGCTGAACTGGGCCCCGCCGTCTCAAGAACCGCTGAACTGGGCCCCGCCGTCTCAAGAACCGCTGAACTGGGCCCTTCAAGGCAAGGAGCGCTGAACTGGGCCCCGCCGTCTCAAGAACCGCTGAACTGGGCCCCGCCGTCTCATGAACCGCTCCGCTGGGCCCCGCCGTCTCGAGAACCGCTGAACTGGGCCCTTCAAGGCAAGGAGCGCTGAACTGGGCCCCGCCGTCTCAAGAACCGCTGAACTGGGCCCTTCAGGGCAAGGAGCGCTGAACTGGGCCCCGCCGTCTCAAGAACCGCTGAACTGGGCCCTTCAAGGCAAGGAGCGCTGAACTGGGCCCCGCCGTCTCAAGAACCGCTGAACTGGGCCCTTCAAGGCAAGGAGCGCTGAACTGGGCCCTTCAAGGCAAGAACCGCTGGCCCTTTGGCAGACGTGGCAGGGCAGGATCTATCTCGGGCAGGGCTGCAGGATGTCCTCTGGCCAACTTGCCTCCTCCAGTGGCAGTGGGGTCTGTTATGGACTGTATGGACCGTGGCTTTGCACTCCCCAGGATGGCCCAGTGGGCAGGCCACCCACTGTATGGACTGTTTGGACTGTGGCTTTGCTCTCCCCAGGATGGCCCAGTGGGCAGGCCACCCACTGTATGGACTGTTTGGACTGTGGCTTTGCACTCCCCAGAATGGCCCAGTGGGCAGGCCACCCACTGTATGGACTGTATGGACTGTGGCTTTGCACTCCCCAGAATGGCCCAGTGGGCAGGCCACCCACTGTATGGACTGTTTGGACTGTGGCTTTGCTCTCCCCAGGATGGCCCAGTAGGCAGGCCACCCACTGTACAGTATGGACTGTTTGGACTGTGGCTTTGCACTCCCCAGAATGGCCCAGTGGGCAGGCCACCCACTGTATGGACTGTATGGACTGTGGCTTTGCTCTCCCCAGGATGGCCCAGTGGGCAGGCCACCCACTGTATGGACTGTTTGGACTGTGGCTTTGCTCTCCCCAGGATGGCCCAGTGGGCAGGCCACCCACTGTATGGACTGTATGGACTGTGGCTTAGCACTCCCCAGGATGGCCCAGTGGTCATGGAGTCCCCTCGTGGATCTGGCGTCGTGTACTCAAGTGGCTGAGGTGCCCCCCCTTCCCTTCCCCCTGAGGTGCCTGTCCTATTTTCTTTCTGATGCCCCTGCAGTGTTCTCTCCGTGGAGTTCTTGTCGTGGGACTGGGCCTTGCCCCTTTGCACAGGACCCCTGTGATCCACGGACAGTGGTTGGACTACATTTAGTAGCTGTGTATATTTTGTACATAGTTTATTTATTTATTGGGATTACTGGTGTACATATTTCAATATATCTGCCCGTTTATGATCTCTTCTTTTGGTCTTTGCATTATTTCGGGGGGGGGGGGGTTTGTGGGTTGTGACAGTGATCTGTGGGAATGCATTGATGTGTGTGTTGTAGTGGGTATGGGTGGGTGGGTGTGTGCCGGTAATCTTTTCCCTCCCCTGTGTCGTAGGTGCAGTACTCACCGATGTCTTCCGCGCCGCCGGGCGTGCTCCTGGTATATGAGCAGGTATAGGAGTGCGGGGATGACCTGCAACTCTGGTTCCATACTGCCGGAATCTCGCGTGGAGTGCGTAGAGGTGAGCGTTTTCCCGTTCGTAGTCTGTTTCCGCCGTGTTCTTATCGGCGGTGCTCCCGCCCCGGAAAAGGTGGCGGATTGGTGGGTCGTGATAGGGTGGGCGGTACATTGTCTGCCGCCTGGCTGTTGGCGGGGACCGCCGCGCTGTTTGTTTGTTCCGCCGTGGCGGGCGGAGTGTTAATACGGCGGCCTGTGTTGGCGGTTCCCGCCAGGGTCAGAATTGCATATTTTAGACCGCCGGCCTGTTGGTGGCTTGGCCGCCGCTTTATCACCGACCGCCAGGGTCAGAATGAGGGCCTTAGTCTGCATTTTTGCTCTTTGTATGTCACACAAGTTGGTCAGAATGGTTTGTGGGGTCTAACAATAATAGTAGGGCGTCCCCTATTCACGAAGTGAACAGATACACATTGATGGCCCTAGAAGAAGTGCTTAAGGCTATTAACAAATTAGCTCCTGGTAAATCCCCTGGTATTGATAAAATTCTCAGGGGCATATATATCGCTCAGCATCAGACATAAGGGGTCCATATCTTTGTTTTTTTAATGCTATTGTGGAAGGGATGCCTATCCCTCACACTTGGGCTAGGGCAGAAATTATCCCCATATTTAAAAAAGGTTCTCTTTGCTCCCTGTCAATTTTAGTCCCAGTAGACTAATCAATATGATGCAAAAAATCTTTGCTAGAATTATCTAGGAAATGCTTAATGACTGTTTCAAGGAAAGTACATAGCCTGTTTCAGGCTGGCTTTCGCCAGAACACCTCTACCATTGAGCAAGTACTTATGTTACAACTTTTGTATTGGAAAACTGAGCTGCTGTAGGGTGCTAACCTCTATTTGATTTTTGTGGACTTGCAGGCGGCATTTGACTTGGTCCCTAGAGATGTATTATGGCGTGTGCTGACGGACATGGCGGTTCCGACTTACTTGCGCAATATTCGAAAAAGATTGCATGTGGGAAATTTTGCACAGGTACGTCATGGTAAGTTGAGGGAAAGGGTTTTAGATAGTTTCAATGACTTTTGTAGGATAAGGGGTCTGGAAATCAACACAAGTAACACCAAATTTATGGTATTTAATCCATCCCTTCTACCTGACCTAACCCCAGTTTGAATGGGATTCCACTGGAAAGGGTTACTTTAGTATTTGGGAAATTACACTAAGTGAGCATCTGGACTGGTCAATTCATATAGAAAACAGAGGTTGAGACTGGCACGGTTTATGGATGGGCTTGAAAAGGTATTAGGGGTTCCTTTTTCAAGCCCATTATGCCTGTGATTGAAATTTACAGAGACCAATTCTTGGGGGCGGTTATGTATCGGGCGGAGTTATGGGGTCACAAATCAGTTAACAACATCTTGCAATTAGAGAATGTATTTCTTAGGCAATTATTGAATCTTCCTCTTAATATGCCACTGGTCCTGTTAAGGATTGATTTGGGACTTAGCCCTTTTCAGAGACTATTGGCTTAATGTCTCTTTTGTTTTGGAGAAGGTTAAGGGTTATCCCAGAATGAATTTCCAACAGGCAGGGCCTGGAGGAGATTTTAGGGTCTCTGGGTGCAGGGAAACTGCCTAGGCTCTGGCTCATTAGGGATACTTTGAAAAGTATGAGTCAAGCTGGCATGTGGGAGCAGCCCGCAGAGGCCTGTGTGTCTATCTCCAAGAAGGATTTTATCAAATGCTATGAAATGTATAAATTGTCTTCTGTTTTAACAAGTTCTACCCTTGGCTCTATGACCTGTAGATTCTCAGATTTGAAGGATTCTTATTTATCAGAACCCTTTCTAGGTGAAATCCAACCTCTGCTCGCCCGAAACCTATATTTACAGCTCAGACACAGTACTTTGCCCTTGCATATGCTTACGAACAATTGGACAAGCAGGGGTGATGCAGTGGGGTTGCCATCTGGCACTCAGGATTTTGACTACTGGCACACAGCATTTATTTTGCTGTTTCCAGATATTTATTTCTGGCTTGGTGCATAAGGAAAAGGTATGTGTGATCATTGCACAGGCTATTAAATTGACAGTTTTTGCTTTAACAGTTATTTATCTTTATGCTCTTTTAGCTTTTTAATCTTATTTAATGTAGATGTTTGTTCTTAAGCAATTTGTAGTGTTGCTTTTATGTAGAGATTTGACTTATGAATCATGTGATGTATATCAATTTGCTTATTGGTATGTACTTTTATGGCTTTGAGCTACAATAAAGTACTTAAACAAACAAACATGTTCATATCAGGAAAACTAATTGACACAAATAAACATATTGTTTGGGAAAATGAAAAACTATAGTCACGCAGAGGGGAAGTGGTAACAAGGAGGAAGTTGGGCAAATAATAAAAACACATCAGGAATCGTCAATGGAATCAGTCTATATACATGGAAAACAGAAATGTCCGTTCACAATATATGAAGGCTCGACTATCCACATTTAAAAAAAAAGTCAGCCCCCCTAAGCCAGAAGCTGTGTTCAACTATGTTCCTGTCTTGGAGCAAAATTAATTGGTCATCCTCACGCTCTATTTTAAGCACTATGTGGAGATCCTTCTCCGGCATGGATGCTAGATGTGGCAGGACCAGACACCTCACTGGAAACATGAATCAGGGAAGTTGCAGGGTAAACAGTGATCACAGACAAAATGGAAAACAAGAATACAGAGGATGGGGCAGGTTAGGGAGCAGAAGAGGTAGAATAGATGCAGTCAAGGAGGTCATGACAGGGGGCGTGGCTTAGCACCGATCCAAGACGGTCGCACCTCCATGCGCTCCGGTGCGCTTGTGGGTAAAAATCTGCTGTTTTTCCTATCATGCAGGGCAGAATTGTACTGGAATGTAAGGCAAACTATTACTAAAGTTTCTACTACCTGCAGGTCGGTTTTCTTCTGCGACTATGCCCTTTTCTATATTTATTTAATGGAGTGACTACTCTGAGGAGAATACTGTGGCCGCCATTTTGTACTCACACAAATCTTCATTCTCTTCATCAATATTACCGCATTTGCTTTGCTATCCTTCATGTTTTCAACAAGGCTGTTTTTTATTGTCTGTTCCAGTATTTCTGGCTCCATGACTTTTATATTTTAACACATATATTTTTGCGCTGATTGGACTCAGTCTGAATTTCTCGCAATATCGGATATATGTGAAAATATTATCTTTTCAGCCTTCCCACCGAATAGTTTTAGATATATATGAACACATTTGTATGGGAAGAACTAAGGGCCCGGTGCAGTCTTCTGTCCAGATAACAATTTCTCAATTCTTGCAACAAGTATTGATAGCACCATTTTAGAAAATATGGCATCCTCTTCTCCCAATGGGAATTCAACTCAAAATACTAAGTCAACTTCCAAACAAAATGTAGGCATGACTTCAGCAACTAAACAGGTTTAAAAGGATCCTCCATCACCAATTAAATCTCCTACTACTATTTCAATGGAGCTACTGTTAGATGAAATTCATGCCTTAAGACCATTTATGGAAGAAATTAATAACAAACTGCACACTTTAACAGATCATTGGTCTCTTATGGAGAATAGAGTTACTCAAGTGGAACAATAAGTCAGCAATGTTGAAGATACAGTTAAAAGTTTGCAATTGCTTAAATCTGAAGTACTTCATCTCAGGAAGCATGCGGAAGACCTAGAAAATCGAAGTAGAAGGAATAATCTACGTATTTATGGCTTACCAGAAGGAACGGAACGTTCAGATCCTATTACATTTTTCCAATCTTTTCTTCCCAATCTTTTGGACCTTCGTTATACATACATCTTTTATTGAATATACAACAAGCCAACAGACTAGGTCATTCATCTCACCATGCATCTTCGTCACGAAAACTGAGAGATGTTATTATATACTTTCTAGAATATGTTGAACTTCTTCAAACACTTAGAGCTGCTAAATCGAAAGGAAAGACTTCATGGTTGGATTCACATTTGTTCTTTCTACAGGACTATGCTAAATCTATGGCTGACAGAAGAAAACAATTTTTGGACATGAGACCAGCCCTTCGTAATTTAAACACAAGATTTGGACTTTTTTCATTGATGCTCCGTTAAAGTAACTTATAAAAATAAAACAACGGTATATGAAGATCTCAAGATTTTACAATGCTTCATCAACTCACTATAAAGGAGAAGACATGGACTTTTCAAACCAACCTGCAACTTGAATCTCATTCATCCTTTTTCACTTCTAGATATTGCTGTTCGTTTTTTATGTTTTATTATTCATTATTATTAATACATGTTATATTTTAAGTTCTTTTCCTTATGTATCTTATTTCTCATATTAATCTTTTGTCTTTTTTTAGGTATTGGTTGTTGATGATATTATGATCACATCATTGTCTTTGTACTTGGTCCAATTCCTCTCCTGTTGACCTCGTCGAAGTTCTAGTTGTGCCATCTTCCTTTTGTGGTGTCACCACCCTCAATTCCTTATGTGCTATGTAGGTATGTTATTTTTGTTTGTTTATATATTATGGTGGTCATTACAACCCTGGCCGACAGTGTTAAAGCGGCAGTAAAACCGGTAACAGGCCGGTGGTAAAAAAATTGCAATTACGACCGTGGCTGAAACCGCCAACAAAGACAGACACTTTAACATTCCGACCGCCACGGCGGTACAAACAAACAGTGCGGCGGTCACTGCCAACAGACAGGCGGGATACAATGTACCGCCCACACTATTATGACAGGCCAATCCGCCACCTTTTCCGGGGCGGATTCAGCGCGGATAAAAACACGGCGGAAACAGGAATTTCGAAGGGAAAATGCTCACCTCTACACACTCCACGAGGACACCATGGAACCGGAACTCCAAATTCTACCTGCGATAGTCTTCCTGCTCCTCTACCAGGAGCACGAACGCCGGCGGCTAAGACCACAGTGAGTAATGCACCTACGACACAGGGGAGGTGGGAGGCAAAAAAGAGGGACACACACACGCAACACCCCACACCCACCCCCACCCTCACCCACTACAACACACACACTAATGCATATCAATACATCACAGTTACACCCCCCAAACCCCCTGGAAGAATGCAAAGACCAAAGAAAATTAGTGTAACCATTGGAATATATTACAAACAAGTAGGCAGAAATATATATATACACCATGTACAAAATATATACCAGGCATAGTAGTCCAGGTACTGCACAAAGAAAGTCCGTGGAACACTGGGACCACACGGTATGGGCGAGGCCCACACAAGATCCCCGACCATGACAGAGAGAACACTGCAGGGGCATCAGACAGCAACTAAACAGGCACCTCAGGGGGAGGGAAAGGGGGGGCACCTCAGCCGCTTGAGTGCATGATGCCAAATCCACGAGAGGACCACATGCCCACTGTTCAATCCTGGGGAGTGCAAGCCACAGTCTCTCAAGTCTCTACAGTGGGTGGTTTGCCCACTGTTCCATCCTGGGGAGTGCAAAGCCACAGTCTCTCAAGTCTCTACAGTGGGTGGTTTGCCCACTGTTCCATCCTGGGGGGCGCAAAGTCACAGTCTCTCAAGTCTCTACAGTGGGTGGTTTGCCCACTGTTCCATCCTGGGGAGCACCAAGCCACAGTCTCTCAAGTCTCTACAGTGGGTGGTTTGCCCACTGTTCCATCCTGGGGAGCGCAAAGCCACAGTCTCTCAAGTCTCTACAGTGAGTGGTTTGCCCACTGTTCCATCCTGGGGAGGGCAAAGCCAGTCTCTCTAGTCTCTACAGTGGGTGGTTTTCCTACTGTTCCATCCTGGGGAGTGCAAAGCCACAGTCTCTCAAGTCTCTACAGTGGGTGGTTTGCCCACTGTTCCATCCTGGGGAGTGCAAAGCCACAGTCTCTCAAGTGGATAACAATCTCCACTAGTTCTGGAGGGGGACTGGTGCCCAGAGTGCTTCATCCTGTGAAGGACAGAGGTAGTGGATGGATGTCTCCACTGGTTCTGGAGGGGGACTGGTGCCCAGAGTGCATCACTCACCCGTGACGGACCCAGTTGCATCAGTGCCCCTGCCGCTCATGGGCTAGCGGTGCTTGAGTTGGCGGTGCCCTGTTCAGCGGTGCTTCAGTTGGCGGTGCCCTGTTCAGCGGTGCTTGAGTTGGCGGTGCCCTGTTCAGCGCTGCTTGAGTTGGCGGTGCCCTGTGCAGCGGTGCATGAGTTGGCGGTGCCCTGTTTAGCGGTGCTTGAGTTGGCGGTGCCCTGTTCAGCGGTGCTTGAGTTGGCGGTGCCCTGTGCAGCGGTGCTTGAGTTGGCAGTGCCCTGTGCAGCAGTGCATGAGTTGGTGGTGCCCTGTTCAGCAGTGCATGAGTTGGTGGTGCCCTGTTCAGCGGTGCTTGAGTTGGTGATGCCCTTTGCAGCGGTGCATGAGTTGGCGGTGCCCTGTTCAGCGGTGCTTGAGTTGGCGGTTCCCTGTTCAGCGGTGCTTGAGTTGGCGGTGCCCTGTTCAGCGTTGCTTGAGTTGGCGGTGCCTTATTCAGCGATGCTTGAGTTGGCAGTGCCCTGTGCAGCGGTGCTTGAGTTGGCAGTGCCCTGTTCAGCTGTGGCTTGTGCTGGCGGTCCTTCATGGCCCAGAGAGGTTTGTGCTGGCGGTCCTTCATGGCCCAGCGTGGCTTGTGCTGGTGGTCCTTCATGGCCCAGCGGGGCTGGTGCTGGCGGTCCTTCATGGATCAGCGGGGCTGGTGCTGGCGGTGCCCTCCTGGGCAGCTGGGCTGGGGCTGGCGGTGCCCTCCTGGGCAGCTGGGCTGGGGCTGGCCTCCTGGGCAGCGGGGATGATGGCAGTCTTCTCCACTGTGCAGCTCTTCCCAGACTTGCCGGGTTTCTTGTGGCCCTTCCCCACCTTGGAAGGTGTCACAGCTGACTCCACACTCCCACCGGGACCCCTGGGAGCGGCTTTGGTGGCTGGAGTCTTCCCCCTCTCCTGCCGGGCACTGGCCAACTTCTGATGCTTCACAGGTGGGGGACTGTCTGTGCAGTGGCTCCGTGCCACACTGGCTGTCCTGGTGGCCGGTGCACTCCACACACTGGTGACTACAGGCACCACTGGTCCCGGAGATGTTGTGGCTGAGGTGCTAGTTCGGGACCTATGAGATGGACGGGTGGGGGAGGTGTGGGAAAAAGGTCAAGGCTGGACAGGAAAAGTTTATTGGACACACTGGGATGGGTAGCTGGAGGGGGCTTGGGGGTGGAGGAAGAGGTGGTGGTAGTAGGAGGTGTACGTTTGGTGACTTTGGGTGCAGGTGCATGTGATGGAGGCTGTCGTGAGGTGGATGGCTGTGGGGTGGGAGTGTGCCTGCGTTTGTGTATCTTGGGAGGGGGCGTCACAGACACACTGGGAGAGGACACTGGGGACGTGTGAATGGTAGTGGGGGTGGTGACTGAACGTGAGCGGGGTGTGCTGGTGAGTGTGCTGGTGAGGGACGTAGTGGCTGTAGAGGTAGTGCATGCAGGTGTGAGTGTAGACGAGACTGGAAGGGAGGAGGGAGACACAGTGGAGGCAGTGGATGTTGGTGTGTCTGCATTTGTGTGTTGCTTGCGTGAGTGCCTGTGGGATGTGAGTTGCTTATGTTTGCCTGAGCTTCCCTTGTGTGTTGAAGTGTATGCATGCTGGTCTGATGGTGTGCTTGGGATAGGCAGAGGTACAGGGGATTGGGTCTCGGTGGAGGAAGTTGGAGGGGGGAGGCTAGAGACGGGAACAATGGCTGCCATCAGTGCTGAGGCCAGAGTTTGAAAAGCTTGGTGAAGGGCCGCCTGACCAGAATGAATGCCCTCCAGGAATGCATTAGTTTGTTGCAACTGCCTCTCTACACCCTGGATGGCATTCAAAATGGTAGACTGCCCAACAATGAGGGACCTGAGGAGGTCAATGGCCTCCTCACTGAGGGCAGCAGGGGTGACTGGGGCAGGGGCTGAGGTGCCTGGGGCGAAGGTGATGCCCACCCTCCTGGGTGAGCGGGCACGGGGCGAAGGCAGAGGGGCTGCTGGGAGGGCGGTGCTGGTTGGGGGGGTGGCACCTGTACCTGTAAATGCAGGGGGCACAGATGTTGCCGCCACCACAAGGGAGCTCCCATCAGAGGACGTGTCTGTGTCGCTGGTCTCAGCTCCTGTCCCCGCTGTGAAGCTCCCCTCGCCCCCCGTCCCACTGGTGAATTCGGAGTCCGTAGTCTTGCCCTCCAGGGCCATGTGGGATGCAGCTACCTCGTGCTCTGGTGCCTCTGCTCCTCCGCCTGATTATGCTAATGCACACAAGAACAGGGAGACCACAAAAAGGGTGGGGGGGACAGAAGAAAGACATGTTGAGTGCATGGATTACCGCTACCGTTGGCAGACAAGACAGACACAGAAGCCCCCTGCACTACGCCGCGCTCTTGGGCTCCACTGTTTCCTGGGAAATGGCCTACAAGGCTTTGGACGACATCTGCACACATAGATGACACAGGGGAATGAATAGCTGTACTTGGCAGTCTACAGAGGTGGGCTGGGGTGCCACATGGCCTGCCTTACGGAGGGGCCTTGCCTACGGACCTCGCCCTGGCCTAGGGAAACCCACAGACTTCCTCCCCCACCCAGACAACTCCACTGCACGCAAAGTCAGCAGAATAAGAGTGCACTCACCCCCTTGTGTCTGCTGTGATGCCCTCAAGCGCCAATCCAACTCCGGGTAGGCCACCGCCAGGATCCTGAACATCAGGTGGGTCATGGTGCGACGGGCACCCCTCCCACGTTGGGAGGCCATCCCCAGCTGAGCCTCCGCTGTCTTCTTGCTCCAGCTGCGAATGTCCTCCCATCTTTTCCGGCAGTGGGTGCTCCGTCTGTGGTAGACCCCCAGGGTCCGGACGTCCTTGGCGATGGCACGCCAAATATCTTTCTTCTGGTGGGCGCTGACCTACATGAAAAGTACAGGGGAAAAAGAGAAGTTATTACCAGCTGCACCATCAAAGTGATTGGCCCCCATCCCTACCCTTGCCATGTGGCACATGCATTCACCGTCTTTCATGCACGCAACACTCTGCCCCCTTCCTTCTTACATCCAGCCCTCTTCACACAGGCGTAGCCAATACAACATGCTCCCTGTGTACTTACCTGTTTGTCTGGAGGACCGTACAGTAGCGTGTACTGGGGTAGGAACCCATCCACGAGCATCTCCAACTCCTCCGATGTGAAGGCAGGGGCCCTATCCCCAGACGCACGAGCCATTGTCTCTTCCAGACCGAGGTCACAGCAGCACTTGCAGTGTAGGTCCTCTCCTGTCGAAGATCAGGTATCGAGTGATTGAAGAGATAGAAAATGGCGGTCACGTCCGAGGCGGTGCGTACCGTCACCGCCGGCGTACATCGTCATTGGCTCCTGGGACCCATAGTGTCCAATGTTGATCAATGCAGCATTGCGCCGCGGTCTTTGACCGCCTACTGCGACGGTGTACAACGCCAGCGCCGTTACCTCACATCCCATTGTCCCACTTTACAGGTCAGACAGCCGCCATTTCAGGGGCCCACATGGCTTCATTTTCCACTGTGTCACACATACCTAGGCCTAGTCTCAACACACATACAGGCCACCTTTTTTGTATGATTGGTGTTCTGGGTAAACTGTGGGTACGTACCTCTGAGTTGGTTGACTCTGTGCTTGCTGTTGTCCTTCATAGGCACCGTCCGCTGGGACATGTGAGGAGATGGTGGCATCCTCCGGTGTACCGACCGCTGGTGGACCTGTCGACAATGGAGGAGCGACATTTGATAATCACCTACAGGCTTGACCGTGCCACAATCCAGGAACTGTGTACCCAGTTGGAGCCAGGCCTGATGTCAGCAATCCGCCATCCCACAGGGTTCCCCCCTCAAGTGCAGGTGCTGTCAGTGCTCCATTTCCTTGCAAGTGGCTCTTTTCAAACAACTGTGGCCATGGCATCAGGGATGTCCCAGGCTATGTTTTCCAACGTATTGTCCAGAGTGTTGTCTGTCCTTCTGAAACACATGCGGAGCTACATCGTTTTCCCTCAGGTGGAGGATTTGTTACAGTGAAAGGTGATTTCTATGCCCAGGGACATATCCCCAACATCATAGGTGTCATTGATGGGACCCATGTGGCTTTGGTCCCCCCCCCACAGGAGTGAACAGGTGTACAGAAACCGGAAGAGTTATCATTCTATGAATTTACAGATGGTATGTTTGGCAGACCAGTACATCTCCCATGTGAATGCCAGGTTCCCTGGCTCAGTATATGACGCCTACATCCTGCGGAATAGCAGCATCCCTTATGTGATGGGTCAACTCCAGAGGCACCGTGTGTGGCTATTAGGTGAGCACCTGGAAGCAAGTCAGTGGGAATGGTTGTCTGGGGTTATCCCTCCAGGTTAGTGTGTGTCTAACAGTTGCCCCTCACCATTTGCAGGTGACTCTGGTTACCCCAACCTGTCATGGCTACTGACCCCAGTGAGGAATCCCAGGACCAGGGCAGAGGAAAGCTACAATGAGGCCCATGGGCGAACTAGGAGGGTGATCGAGCAGACCTTCAGTCTCCTGAAGGCCAGGTTCAGGTGCCGCCACATGACAGGTGGATCCCTATTGTACTCACCAAAGAAGCTGTGCCAAATCATCGTGGCCTGCTGTATGCTTCACAACTTGGCTTAGCAACGCCAGGAGCCTTTTCTGCAGGAGGATGGTCCAGATGGCGGTGTTGTTGCAGCTGTGGAGCTTGTGGACAGTGATGAGGAGGAAGCAGAGGAAGAAGACATGCACAACAGGGACTCAGTGATCCAGCAATATTTCCAGTGAGACACGGATAAGAATACAATCATGCCTACTACATGTACTTTAACACTACTACCTCTCTCCTGACTGTCGTTTTCACCCAGTTCTGGTCACTGAGTTGTCACTTTCCCTTACGGTTTCACAGATGTGGGTCCCACTGTGTGACATCTGCTTAGATTCCTCATGGACTAGAGTTGTGTGACATAGGTATGTTGACATTACTATTTCACAAACATTTTGTCACTGTAATTGCAAATACACTATTTCGAAATCACAGACAGACTCCAGATCATTTTGTGCTTTAGGTGTGTTTATTTAAATGCTCAAAATTCGAGGGGGTAGTGAAATGGTGAGGGGTGATGGCGGAGGAGTGTCCATGGCAGAGTCCAGTCTATTTGTCTTGCAGGTGCATTGCCCATATGGGCATAGGAAGTAGAGCTGGGGCAGTTTCAATATAGACAGGGTGACAAAGTGGGACATGAGGATGACAATCAGGGTGGTCTCATTTCTTGGCTGGGGTCTTGGCATCATTCTCTGTCTTGTTCCTGGATCTCAGGGACCGTTTGTGGGGTGGTTCTCCGTCTGCAGAGGGTGGGGTGCTGGTGTGGTGGTCCTGTGGCGGTCCCTCCTGTCCACTAGCGCCGGCGGAGGTGGTGGGCAGTTCATCGTCCCCAACGATGGTGCCCAGGGTGGAGCTGATGGTTCTGAGTTCCTCCCTGAAGCCCATATACTGTTCCTCCTGCATGCGCTGGGTCTCCTGAAACTTGGCCAGTACCGTTGTCATCGTCTCCTGGGAGTGGTGGTATGCTCCCATGATGGAGGAGCGAGCCTTGTGGAGAGTGGTTTCCCTTGGCCTGTCCACCCTCTGTCGCACGGCAGCCCTCCCAGTTCCCCTGTGTTCCTGGGCCTCCGTCCCCTGGACCGTGTGCCCACTACCACTGCCCCATGTCCCTGTTGTTTTTGGGGTGGTGGGTTATCCTGGGTTCCCTGTAGTGGTGGACACACAGCAGATTGCGTGTCCTGGGGAGGGAGGTATGGGCCCGCTGGTTGGGTGCTGTGCTGGTGTTACCAGAGGAGGGAAGGTCTGTGGTGGCCTGTGCCTGTGTGAGGGGAACCGACTGTCCCGAGGCCCACGATGGTCCGGCTGCTCATCTAGATCCAGGTGGACAGAGGTGCTGTCATCACTGTGGGCCTCTTCTGTGGGTGGAGTGATGTCTGTACCCTCCTGTCTGGTGACGTTGGGTAGTGGTCCTGCAGGGGTGGAAAAGCATGATTGTTGCATCTGTGTGTGTCATGGTGTGCAATGGGTGGGTGACCGTGTACCCCAGTGCTGGCATTCCTGTGTGGGGGCTTGTGTGATGATGGTTTAGGGGGGTGTCTGGGTATGTGCAGTGGGCATGCTTTAGTGATGGGTGTCCATGCTTTGTTGTTGCATGCAGGGCTTGGTGTTGGGATGGGTGGTTTGTGATATTGGGACATTTGTGAGGAGTTGGAGTGATAGGGGTGGGTGCAAGGGTGGGGGTATGTGATAGCATGCAGGTAGGGTGGGGGATATGGTTGTTAAAGGTTTGACTTACCAGAGTCCATTCCTCCACCGACTCCTGCGAGGCCCTCAGGATGCACAATCACCAAGACCTGCTCCTCCCATGTTGTTAGTTGTGGGTGAGGAGGTGGGGGTCCACCGCCAGTCCGCTGAACTGCCTGGTGGTGTCTTGAGACCACGGAACGCACCTTCCCCCGTAGGTCGTTCCACCTCTTCCTGATGTCCTCCCGATTTCTTGGGTGTTGTCCCACTGTGTTGACCCTGTCCACTATTCTGCGCCATAGCTCCATCTTCCTAGCTATGGAGGTGTGCTGCACCTGTGCACCGAATAGCTGTGGCTCTACCCGGAGGATTTCCTCCACCATGACCCTGAGCTCCTCCTCAGAGAACCTGGGGTGTCTTTGCCGTGCCATGGGGTGGTGTAGGTGATGTGTGGGGTGGTGTGTGTGGTGATAAGTGTGATGATATGTAGTGGTGTGTTGTGTGAGGTGCGTGGAAGTTGTGTGGGTGATGGTGTTGTGGGCCTGTGGATGCTGTTGTTCTTGCTGGTGGTGCTCTCTCTCTGGCCTTCTTTCTGAATTTTTTGTCATGGGGTTTTTTGGGTGATGTGGGTGTGTGTTTTATATTGTAATGGGTGTGTGGGAGTGGTGTGTGTATGTGTCTCAGGTGTGTGTATTTCGAATTGTCCAATGTGGCGGTGTTTTGTAGCAGTGTGTGTATTTTGAGCGCGGTGGTGTGTACCGCCAATGGAATACCGCAGTTGAAAGACCGCTGCGTGGATTCGTGTGTCGTGATAGTGTGGGCGTATTTCTGTTGGCGTGACAATGTCGGTTTTGTTTTCGCCAGTTTATCACTGACCTTTGGTGTGGCGGACTTGTGTGGGTGTCTGAATTTTGTCGGATTCCGAGATGTGGGTCATAATAGCTGTGGTGGAATTCTGCGGCTGCAGCGGTGTGTTGGCGGTCTTCTGCACGGCGGTAAGCGGCTTTTACCGCCAATGTCGTAATGACCCCCAAAGAGTACTCACACATCTAGCCAGATTGAGCACAGACATAGCATTGTTACAAGAAAAACATGTTTCAGATAAGGAGGTTAGTAAACTCAAACGTAATTGGGAAGGGTATGCCTTTACATCTCCTGGCACAGGTAACCGTAATAGTGTTGTTGTTTTATGTAAAAAAAAATTACATGTTAAATTAGTATTACAAGAAAACAACACAGAAGGCCGTTGTCTACTTTTAAAATGTATGATCAATAACACACCAATAACAATTTTGAATGTATATGCACCTACTCGCTTGGATAAAACATTTTGGCCTAATATTGCCAATAAGTTGAAGTCTATTACAGATGATTACTTAATTTTTGGAGGTGCTTGTAATCTTGTTTTTATCCTTTTTTAGATCGTTCCTCTAAAACTAATTTTATTCCCACATCCATGCACAGACAGTTAATTTCAGCTATTGCACAGAGAGCCCTTATTGATTCATGGAGATTCAGTAATCCCATGTTACGAGAATACACATTTTTTTCTCCAGTAGACTTTTCCCAATCCAGGATTGATTATTTCTTTACATCTAAGTCCTTATCTTAACATATCCTAGGTTCAGAGATTGGTACTATTCTAATTTTCGATCATGCCCCAGTTACATTAGATCTGGAATTACCTTCTGTTACTCCCAAGGCTAATCGTTGGTGCTTTAATACCTCTCTTTTAACAGACACTACTTTTATTAAAAACTTTCAAGAATTTATACATGAATCTTTTTTATTGAATGGTACACCTGAACTCTCTTTTCACACAATATGGGATGCTTTTAAAGCTGCTTCACAGAATTTTATTTTAACATATGTTTCTAGCAAAAAGAAATCTAATAATAAAAATCACTTGACATTATTAAACATATTAAATCACTTGAACATATTTATTGTACGTCTAAAACAAAATAATGTCTGAATGAATTAGCAAATGCTGAATTACAATTCAATAAATTCTCCACAGATAATGCTGCCTCATTTCTTCTTAAATCAAGTGCCAAATATTATGGTGGACAAAACAAAGCAGGCAAACTTCTAGCAAATTAGTTAAAAATTAAAAAGGATGGAACCAAAATTGAAATGATTTTACGTGATTATCGTACCCCAGTCACTAATGTTAGAGAGATTTTGCATGATTTGTCTGACTACTATAACAAACTTTATACCCCAGAAAATGTTCCATCAAATTTGAATATCATTACATACTTAAACTCTATTAAACAGGAATTTGCTCAAATATAGATTTTTCCCCTCTAGATGCTGATAATTCTTTCAAAGATATTCAGGGAGCAATTATTTCTATTAAAACAAATGAAGCCCCCGGACTAGATGGTTTTCCTTTGGAGTTTTATTTATCTTTCTCAAAATTGTTAATCCCGAAATTACACAAACTCTTCTCATCTTTTACAACATCTAACAAAGTGTCTGGCACGTTTCAAGATGCTTTGATCTGCCTCATCCAAAAGAAGGCAAATGTGTTAAATTATGTAAAAATTACAGACCAATATCCCTAGTTAATACTGAATACAAAATATTCACTAAACTTCTTGCAATTAGACTAGAATCTTTCCTTCCCATTTTAATTGGCAAGGAATAGTCTGGTTTTATTAAAGGTAGATATCTTTCAGCTAATACTAGACTTTTCTTTGACATTTTAAATAAATCTAAGACTTATTCCAAATCATTAGCTGCTATCTCCTTAGATGTCGAAAAAGCGTTTGATTGCATCCATTTGGATTATCTTTTTGCTACTCTTTCTTGGATCGATTTTGGCCAGAAATGTATCAAACTAGTGTCCATTTTATATAGGTCTCCTAAAGCGTCAGTTTTTGTGAATGGTATTACTTCTTCAATATTTTCTCTTCACAGAGGAGTCAGACAAGGAAGTCCCTTGTCTCCTTTGCTTTTTATCTTGGCACTTGAACCCTTTTCATCTTCTATTCGTCAGAATACTAATATACAAGGATTTAATTATAGAGACTTGCATATCAAATGTTCTGCATGTGCTGATGATATTCTATTATGTGTATCTTCCCCTTAAATTTCCTAGATACGGTCTCAAATTTTGCAAAAAGTTCAGGTTATAAGCTGAACACTGATAAATGTGAGATTCTTCCACTTAATAAATGGTGTTTTAAACATGAATTTACATCTTCAAATTTTCTTTGGAGTCCCGTCAAACAAAAATATCTAGGCATCTGGTTTACAAATTCTTTGAAAGATACTGTTTCTATTAATTTTGGTGCTCTGTTGTTCACTCTTAAGAAGCTAACAACAAGATGGAACCCTTTGTTTCTCTCATGGTGAGGTAGACAATATCCTATTAAAATAATTTTCTATCTCTCTAATATTCCCATTAATATTTTGCCTGCTGCCTTTAAGAATATCAATTTTATTTTAATCTCCTTTTCATTGCATAATAGGAAGCCTTGGATGTCTCTTAAAAATATGCAACAACCCAAACAAGATGGGGGAGTAAATTTTCCAATTGGGGGACTAAAATTTGCAAAACATCTTGTGCGGCTAACACTACTCAAACATAATTTTTTCTATATAATAGATTACTACTTACACCATATACTTTAAACAAAACAAATTCTTCTATAATGTCGACATGTTGGACATGCCAAGTCTCTAATTCGACTCCAAAACATATGCTATATAAATGTCCACATACATATCAATTTTGGCTTCAGGTATGGTCTCAAATTAATCTAATTTTTCATACCTCCATACCATTTTCGTTTACAAATGTATTTTTGGGTAGTCTTTCTGATATTTGGATAAATTGTGAAATGGATGTGCAAATTGTGGATTTATTAATTGCTGTAGCTTTTCAGCAATTAACAAAAAATTGAAAAAATGCTCTTAATATTTATTTTCAGGCATGGTGGTATAGTGTTTGTTATAACCATAGATTAGACACCAAGGGCCTGATTCTAACTTTGGAGGACGGTGTTAAACCGTCCCAAAAGTGGCGGATATACCACCTACCGTATTACGAGTCCATGATATCCTATGGAACTCGTAATACGGTAGGTGGTATATCCGCCACTTTTGGGACGGTTTAACACCGTCCTCCAAAGTTAGAATCAGGCCCCAATTTTGTCCACTGTCTTTAACTATTAAAAGACAGATTTGTTTGTTACCTATAACTAATATGCTAAATTATTCTGCATTAAGAACTAATTTGCATCAACCCATTTCTGAAGAAGTGTTCGAACCCCCTTGAATATCCTTTATTACCCATCTCAACGCTAATTGTTGAACTAGTTATCATTCTTAATTTATAGTTTAATGTATAAGGCTCATATAGTTTTATATTACAAGAAATGTTTATTCATAGTTTATTTTATTTCTTATAATATTTGTAACAATGTATTTGTTTGAGCCTATATTCTACTCAATGGTTTAACATCAATGTTCCTAATAATTTAAACAGAATATTTGAATATTTTTAATACAATTCTTGAAATAAAAAAAAAGCAGATCATGACACCACATAAAGGTTCTAGCTGCCTAGAGACATATTTTGGAGTATCAAGAGCTCCTCAATCAGGTCCTGGATATCCCATGAGATAGAAGTACCTTAACCTCTATAGCTGGTATCATGACCTCCATGAGAACAGACAATGATGCAGCACAGGAGAGGTGTGGGTTGTGGGGGCATAAATGTTGCATGACTCAAGATCTAGGCAGGTAATGGGAAGACAAGGTGATGCATTGGCAGTAAGTGCAGCTAGATAAGGTAAAACTTAGCAAACATACGGTAGTTAGAAAGTGAGGTAAAGGTACACAATGTCAGCAGTTCTATAACTTCAAAAAAAGATTAGTAGCAAAGTCAAAGAAATAAAATAACACGCATATAATTGAATTTGAACATTCTAAACTTTCATACAACAACAAAACATGTTAAATAGAACATTTAAAGCATGGTGAAGATCACAGTGAACACATGACAGTACAACACTCCCAAAGAAAACGTGAACCTAAATATCAAATACTCATATGCAATTATTTACTGTCCATCTGTTGCTCAAACCCTTCCAGCTGAGCATGGAGGGTTTTCAAGGCAGCTTTCAGGGCCTTCTGGTACATTGGTGTCATGCGGGATGCTGCATATGTGACGTGGAAGACATGCCCAGAATATACTGGATCTTAATATGAGAACAGCAATTAAGGTCTCCCAGCACTTCCGACACAGCTTTCCTCTGCAAACTGTGGATACCAACTGCAGCCCTTGGCGATGTCCCCCCAGATGTTTGAATGTCCTAAATTGCTCAGCAGTGTATCAGGCTCCATAAAGGTGAGGGAACTTGTCAAAGACCCCCAAGTGATGATGTTGAGTTCACTTTCTGAACATGAGGAGGGGGGTCTTCTATTCAAGTCCTTCAGCCATTTGGAGGCAAGATTGTGCAAAGAAGCAGCAGGACAGAGGAGGATACTGCTTGGAGAAGAGGATGGCTCAGAATGAAAACAGACTGGTTAACTTTCTCTTTGTGTATGTCATTTCCTTTTACCATAGATGAAGATCTTTGTTTTGAATGCAGAGTCCCCACGTGCCACCCGCTCACATCTACTACATGAACTCCAAATGTGAGACAGTAACAAAATAAAAATGTACCTGATTATGGATTAAGTTATGATTTTTTAATATTTGCCCTAGATTTTAAAATATTTGCTCTGAAGCAGGAGTGTATAACGCAAGGTATTATGGTTCAGTGTTGATCTTTGTTACAATATTTGCAAAAATGAACAGTCTACTTTTTAAAAACTTGAGCATAGCATATTAGTTGGTGGCATTATGCGGTGAACAGAGTTTTCTCAGGATGGTATGACAAGCGGCTGTCCAACCACAGAAATCGAGTAAACATACTGGCAGCTCAAGAGACAAATTAGCCATTCATGCACCTGCAAGCACTGGCCTGTCTTCTGTACCCAGCCCAGGTCCCTGGATGTGGCCACAGATCAGATTTAACATCAGTATGTAAGCCCTGTTTTAAGTTGATGTTGTGCAGCACAGCACAAGCTACAAAAATCTTTTACACAACTTCTCAGGACTACACAGGTACAACCCGGTCTGTCAAGACAGTTGAATGGTGAATTTTGGAGCCCAAAAGGGGACATAGGTTAAAGTTTAATTATGTCAGCATATTGGCATACTTTTGGTAATTTGGAATTGTTGGAATTGGGTTGTTCGTTGGGTTTGGTGTGAGCCCTGGTCAAGCAACGGCCACAATCCCTTGCAGGGTGAACAACAAAAAGTTGCTAAATTAACCTGCTCTTAAACCTGGGTAGGCTGGCACAGAAAACAGTCGGGTTTAACTTAAAGGCAACGTGGAAAGTATTTATGCAGCATACAAGCAGTAATTAAGTGAAAACACAACATAAGAAACCTTCCAAGCCAATTTAAAAAATAGAGTAAATGTTATTAAAGTACTTGAAACCAGAACGACAAAAATTCAATCTGTAGAACCAGAGTTATGATGTTTGAAAGTTTTTTGTAAAAACTACCACCTAAAGGATCAAACCACCAACAGCGGACGACTAGTCAAGCAAGACTGCCTCAAAGTTGAAAAATATGGCCAATTGTGATGAAGCGCAGTTCGGGTAGAAGAAGTGGATTAGGACAGGTTGGTGCTTACTTTCAGACTTAAAAATGACTGAGAGAAAAATGTTCTGAGAAGGTAAATTTCAGCAGGGCATGGATGCATGAGTTGTCTGATGAGGGAGGGTCATTGCAATCTAGCCATGAGTCGAAGCCGATGTGAAGATTTCTACGTTCAGACTTAGGGACTGATTTAGAATTTGGCAGAGGGGTTACTCCACCAAAAAGGTGATGGATCTACCGTCCACTGTATTACGATCTCCATAGGCTAATATGGGATCGTAATACAGCAGACAGGATATCCATCACGTTTGTGATGGAGTAACCCCCTATGCAAACTCTAAATCAGCCCCTTAGTCTCTGAAATGGAAGTTGAACATCTACCTCTGCAGGAAGCAAAGGGGTGTGGCCGGAGACAGTTACACGAGGCCCTTTGGCAAATGACCACTGAAAAGGATTTACTGCTCTGGAGAAGAATGTGCCACGGGAAAGTAAAACTGACCCGTGATGCATGCCGTGGAGATAAGCGAGTAGTTTGCCCTGGTCTCCTCCTGGTTTTCAGAGCAATTTTTAGCCAAAAATGTGAAGTCCCCACTTTTGGATATTGCCTGCCTGAGCACAATTTGCACCACTTCCAAGTGTACATGACAGGAGGAGCACCACTTGGAGTGTTAGGACTCACTCAGGGTGGGCCCAGGTACTGGTTCAAGATGCAGGTACCTTTTGTGTCCCTGTACCTCTGAACAGGAGGCCAGCAAACTAGCCCTCCTGAGTCACTCTTAAGGTCCTGGGACAGATGATGATCCATTCCTTGTACTCAGGGAGAAGGTAGTAGAGCAACAGGACAACAGAGCAGCAATCTAGCAGGACAACTTTCTTTCAGAGCAGCAGTCCAAAAGAGTAGCAGTCGTTCCAGCAGCACAGCAGTCCTTCTTCCTGGCAAAGTATCAACATGTCCAGAAGTATACTGAAGAGCTTGTGTCTGAGGTCCCTTTTTATGCTTGGGTGCCCTCCTTCTAAAAAGTGGAGAAGCTTCTAGACAGTAGCTTTGAAGTGCATGGAATTTCCTGCCTCTCTCCCCCCCTCCAGTCCCCTAGCTCCAAGCTGGCTGGCTGCAGTGACAGTGTGGGCTCCTTAGGTAGGTAAAAGCAGAGCACAGGCTACTTAGTTGCAAGTAGGGCTGTGCTTGTTTGACTGCCTGAGAGGAAGTCGCAAAGTCTTACTGACAGTTATACCCAGTCATGTGGCTCCAGACAGGCTACAGGTACCAAAGGACTAAGGGCAAGAAAATGCCACATTTCTAAAATAAATATTTTCTAAATTGTAATAAAAAAACAGACTTTACCATTAAATAGGGGTTTCCATTATAATTTCAAAGACACCAAACATGAAGTAGCTACCTGCTCCGAATAAGAAATTAAAGCTTCTGAATTGAAATAATAAATCCTCAATGTTAACTTATGTGAATGTTAGGTTTCACAGTAGTGCAATTTAGGAGTTTGCACTATGAGGAGATGTAAAGCTTCAAAGTCCATGTTCAACTTTTTAATTACGTAGCACCCCACCTGACAGGCTACATAAGGCCTTCTTTATGGGTGACTTATATGTCATAAAAGACATGTCTTAGGCTTGCCAAGGGGGTTTTAATGCCGATATGACAATGGCAGTTTGATATTGCATTTTTTATGGGGCTATGAAGTGGGTGGCACAATAAGTGCTGCATTTAATTTACAGCTTCTAGACACATGGTAGTCTACTCTACAAGGACTTATTCGTAAATTGAATATGCCAAACAGGTGTAAATCAATTTCCCCATGGTTAAATGAGAGAAGACATGCCTTTAGCATTGGTTCTCAGTGGTAAAGTGCACAGAGTACTAAGGCCATCAAAAATAAACTCAGCAAAATGTGAAGGGAAAAAGGCACAAAGGTTTGGGGTGACTCTGCAGAGAGGGACAGGTCCAACAGACATAATCAATTTGTGCGTAAATAACAAGATTATGACATTATGGTGGTCATTCTGACCTCGGCGGTAAAAGGCGCCTACCGCCGGTCAGAAATCCTCCATAATCCCGCCGCGGTCGCGGAAACCCGCCACGGTCATTCTGACCCGCAGAAGGCAAACATCCGAAAATCCGACCGCCACAACAGACCGCCAGACCAGCGGTCGGCGGAAAAGTGGAGGTGACAAAACCTCCACCGTCACGCCAACAGAAATACGCCCATGCCATTACGACCCACGAATCCACGCGGCGGTCATTCAAACGCGGTATTCCATTGGCGGGACACACCGCCGCGGTCAGAATACACACAAACGAACAAAACTCAGCCACATTGGACGATTTGAATCCCACACACCTGATACACATACACACACCACTCCCACACACACAATACAATATAAAACACACACCCACATCACCCACAAACCCCTACGCTAAAAAATTCTGAAAGAAGGCCAGAGCGAGACACCAGCATCCACAAACTAACAGCCACAGCCACTCAACACCATCACCCACACACTATCCACACACAAAACAACACACACCACCACACTCAACTCACTTAAATACACATACTCCACCCCACACATCATACACACCACCCCATGGCACCCCAAAGACAACCCCGCTTCACAGACGAAGAACTCAGGGTCATGGTGGAGGAAATCGTTCGGGTAGAGCCCCAGCTGTTCGGCACACAGATACAATACACCAGCATTGCCCGGAGGACGGAGCTATGGCAGAGGATTGTCGACAGGTCAACGCAGTGGGACAGCACCCCAGAAATCGGGAAGACATCAGGAAGCGATGGAACGACCTACGGGGGAAGGTGCGTTCCATGGTATCCAGGCACAACATCGCCGTGCAGAAGACTGGCGGAGGACCCCCACCTCAACCCCCACAATTCACATCATGGGAGGAGGAAGTCTTGAACATCCTGCATCCTGACGGCCTCGCAGGAGTCGGAGGAGGAATGGATACTGGTAAGTTGAAGCTTCAATACTGCTTCCCCCCCACCTGCATGCCAAATCAGACCCCAACCCTCACCCCCATCCTCGAACCCCACCCTCACCCCCACCCCCATCCTCACCCCCACCCTCACCCCCACCACCATCCTCACCCCCACCACCATCCTCACCCCCACCCCCAGCACACCTATTCCCCGCCAATGTCTCACCATCACAACCCACACATTCCAAAACCTAGGCCTGCATGCGTCCACTAAGCATGGACACCCATCACCAAAGCATGCCCAATGCATATACACATCACCCCCACAAGCCACCCTCACCAAAGCCCCCACACACGAATGCCAGCACTTGGGGACACGAGAACCCATAGATACACCCATATGCCACACATTGAAACTATAACCATACCTCTATACCCCTGCAGGACCCGACCGTCAACACACCGCGGCGGAGGGGCCAGAATTCTCCACACCCCCCACCCAAGAGGCCGTCAGCGATGACAGCAGCTCTGTCGACCTGGACACCGATGACCAGCCCGGACCATCGGGGACCTCTGGACAGTCGGTTCCCCTCACACAGGCACAGGCCACTACAGACCCAAACCCCTCTGGGAACACCAGCACAGCTCCCACCCAGCGGGCCCATGCCTCTGTCTCCAGGGCGCGTCAATCTGCGGTGTGTCTACCACTACAGGGCACCCAGGATAACCCACCACCCCAACAACAACAGGGACCTGGGGGCAGTGGTAGTGGGCACACCGGCCAGGGGGCAGAGGCCCAGGGAAACAGGGCAACTCGGAGGACAGCTGTGCCACAGGGGGGGGAGGAGAGGCCCAGGGAACCCACTCTCCACGAGGTCCTCACCACCATCATGGGAGCATACAACCGCTCCCAGGAGACGATGGCGACGGTACTGGCCCGGTTCCAGGAGATCCAGGTACTGCAGGAGGAACACTATCGGGGGTACAGGGAGGACATCAGAGCCATCAACACCACCCTGGTTACCATGGTAGGGCTGCTGCAGGACCTCGTCAACACCAGGGCGGACACTCAACAACACCCAAGGGCCCCTGCCACTAGCCTGGACCAAGAACAGCCAACCACCTCCGCCGGCGCTAGTGGACAGGAGGCCCCCGCACAGCAGCAGCCCACCAGACCCCCACCTCCTGCAGGAGAAGAACCACCCCGCAAGAGGGCCCTGAGATCTCGCAAGAAGACAGAGTAGGATGTCAAGACCCCCGCCAGCAATGGATACCACCTGATGTCATCCCACTGTCCCACATTGTCACCCTGTCCATCCTTGAACTGCCCATGCTCCATCTCTCCACAGGCCTCTGGACAATGCACCTGTGTGACTGTTACTCTGGACTCTGCCATGGACATTCCTTCACCATAGCCCCCACCCACTTGAAACCACCCATCCCATTTTGAGCACTTCAATAAACACCTATTTTGCACCAAAATATCTGGAGTCTGGCTGTGATTTCAATATATTGTAATTGACATGACAGTGCAAATATGTCCTTGTACATGGTGAAGTCAACAAACAGCTGCCACAAAGCTGTAGTCCATGGGGAAACGAAGCACAGGACTCGTAGTGGGGACCCCAGATCTGAAATAGGGAGGGAAAAGCCAAAACTCAGTCATCATACACTGGGGCAAATAGACAGGCAGCAGAGATGCAGGAGAGTAGTTAACATTTACTAAATTATCTTTGAAATGTTACCTGTGTCCTATTGGAAGTACTGTTCAATGATTCTGTCCCTGTTGTCTGTTTCAGCCCCGTCGTCTTCCTCCTCGTCACTCTCCTCAGGTTCCACCGCTGCCACAACACCACCGTCTCGACCATCCTCCTGCAGGAAAGGCACCTGGCGGCGCAAAGCCAGGTTGTGAAGCATGCAGCAGGCCACGATGATGTGACACACCTTCTTAGGTGAGTACATTAGGGATCCACCTGTCATATGCAGGCACCTAAACCTGGCCTTTAGGAGGCCAAAGGTGCGTTCGATCACCCTCCTAGTACGCCCATGGGCCTCATTGTACCGTTCCTCTGCCCTGGTCCGGGGATTCCTTACTGGGGTCAGTAGCCACGACAGGTTGGGGTACCCAGAGTCCCCCACTAGCCATACACGGTGTCTCTGTAGCTGTTCCATCACGTAAGGGATGCTGCTATTCCTGAGGATGTAGGCGTCATGCACTGACCCTGGGAATTTGGCATTTACATGCGAGATGTACTGGTCAGCCAAACACACCACCTGGATGTTCATTGAATGGTAATTTTTTCTGTTCCTGTACACCTGCTCCCTGTCTCTTGGGGGAACCAAAGCCACATGGGTCCCATCAATGGCACCAATTACGTTGGGAATATGTCCAAGGGCGTAGAAATCACCCTTCACTGTAGCCAATTCGCCCACCTCAGGGAAAATGATGTAGCTCCTCACGGATTTCATCAGGGCAGACAACACTCTGGATAACACCTTCGAAAACATGGGCTGAGACATCCCAGAAGCAATTCCCACGGTTGTCTGAAATGACCCACTTGCCAAGAAATGGAGTACTGACATGACCTGCACCAGAGGGGGTATCCCTGTGGGTTGGCGGATGGGGGACATCAGGTCGGGCTCCAGCTGGGCACACAGTTCATGGATAGTGGCACGGTTAAGACGGTAGGTCAGGATAATGTGGCGTTCTTCCATTGTCGACAGGTCCACCAGCGGTCGGTACACGGGAGGATTCATCCGTCTCCTCGCCCAACCCAGCGGACGGTGCCTAGGAAGGACAACATGGAGCACACAGTCAAGCAACCCACAGGTACGTACTCACAGCTAGCACAGTAAACGATTCTCTATGCAGTGAATGGCGTGTCTGAGTGGCTATGCAAGGCCTAGGCCTGTGTGACGCAGTTGAAATTGAGCCATGTGGGCCCTGGAAATGGCGGCTGCCTGACCTGTGAAGTGTGACAATGGGATGTGAGGTCAATGCGCTGGCGTGGCACACCGCGGCGGGCGGCGGGCCAAGACCGCGGCGCCAAGCCGCATTGGTTAACATTGAAGCCTATGGGTTTCAGGAGCCAATGGCGAAGGGCGCCGGCGGTGGCGGGACGCACCGCCGCGGTACGCACCGCCGCGGACGTGACCGCCATTTTCTATCTACTTATCCACTTGCGACTTGAACTTTCACAGGAGAGGACCTATACTGCAAGTGTTGCTGTGACCTCGGTCTGGAAGGGACAATGGCTGCTGCGCCTGGGGAAAGGGCCCCTGCCTTCACTGGAGAGGAGTTGGAGAAACTTGTGGATGGGGTCCTCCCCCAGTATGCGCTACTCTACGGTCCTCCAGACCAACAAGTGAGTTTAATTCAATCTGGATTTGGGGCCACTGGCTGGCTTGGGGGCCTGGCGGGGGGCCTGGCGGGGATGGGGGGCATGTTGGGCCTGGCGGGGGGCATGGCGGGGGGCCTGGCGGGGATGGGGGGCATGTTGGGCCTGGCGGGGGGCATGGCGGGGGGCCTGGCGGGGATGGGGGGCATGTTGGGCCTGGCGGGGGGCATGGCGGGGGCATGGCGGGGATGGGGGGCATGTTGGGCTTGGCGGGGGGCATGGCGGGGGGCCTGGCGGGGATGGGGGGCATGTTGGGCCTGGCGGGGGCATGGTGGGGGGCATGGCGGGGATGGGGGGCATGTTGGGCCTGGCGGGGGGCATGGCGGGGGGCCTGGCGGGGATGGGGGGCATGTTGGGCCTGGCGGGGGGCATGGCGGGGGGCCTGGCGGGGATGGGGGGCATGTTGGGCCTGGCGGGGGGCATGGCGGGGGGCCTGGCGGGGATGGGGGGCATGTTGGGCCTGGCGGGGGGCATGGCGGGGGGCCTGGCGGGGATGGGGGGCGTTGGGCCACTGGCAAGGAAAATGCTGACAAACTTGAACGTGGTATTTCTCCCTCCCTGTACGTGTCACATAGGTCCGCGCCCATGAGAAGATCGGGATTTGGCGTGCCATCGCCAAGGAAGTCCGGACCCTGGGGGTCCACCATCGACGGGGCACCCACTGCCGCAAGAGGTGGGAGGACATCCGCCGCGGGACCAAGAAGACCACCGAGTCTCTGCTGGGGATGGCCTCCCAACGTAGGCGGGGTGCCTGCCGTCAACTGAGCCCCCTGATGTTCCGGATCCTGGCGGTGGCCTACCCTGATTTGGATGGGCGCGTGAGGGCAGCACAGCAGACACAAGGGGGTGAGTACAAGCATTATCTACTCTGTTGTCGCGCAGTGGAGGTGTCTGGGTGGGGGAGGAGGGCTGGGGGTCCCCCTAGGCCAGGGCGATATCTGTAGGCTGGGCACCCCCGTAAGCCCCTGTGTCCCCAGCCACCACCCTCAGTAGTTTGTCAGTACAGCCATCCCTGGGCCGTGTCATCCATGGGTGCAGTTGTCAACTCTAGGCGTGTAGGGCATGTTCCACGGAATGCGTAGCGGACCCCAAGTGCGCAACTTAGTGCAGGGGGCATCTGTGTCTGTCATGTCCGCTAACTGTCCCGGAGATCCATGTAATCAATATCCCTTTATTTCTCTCTCCCCCCCCCTTTTTGTTTGTCTTTCTGTGCTTGTGTGCATCAGCATCATCAGGCGGAGGAGAAGTGGCATCGGGGCAGGAGGGAGCTGCATCTCACATGGCCCAGGAGGGCCATGCCACAGAGTCAGACTGGACCAGTGAGACGGAGGGCGAGGGGAGCTCCACGACGGGGACGACTGGACCCTGCAGTGACACGGACACGTCCTCGGAAGGGGGCTCCCTTGCGGGGGTGGCACCATCCGTGCCCCCCGCCATTACAGGTACAGCCGCCACCCAGCGCACCATCTCCGCCCTCCCAGCAGCCCCTCAGCGTTCGCCCCGTGCCCGCTCTGCCAGGAAGCCGGGCATCTCCTTCGCCCCAGGCACCTCAGGCCCTGCCCCTGTTACCCCCGCTGCCCTCAGTGAGGAGGTCATTGACCTCCTCCGAACGCTCATTGTTGGGCAGACTACCCTTTTGAATGCCATCCAGGGGGTGGAGAGGGAGGTTCATCGCAGCAATGCGTACCTGGAGGGCATTCATTCGGGTCAGGCTGCCCATCAGCGATCGTTCCAGGCTCTGGCCTCAGCACTGACGGCAGCCATTGTCCCTGTCTCCTGCCTGCCTCTACTAACTCCCTCCTCCCAGTCTCCTGTTCCTTTGCCTGTCCCACCAACACCATCAGACCAGCCTGCACACACCTCAACACCCAAGAGAAGCTCATCCAAACATAAGCACCACAGATCACGCAGACATTCACACACGCAACATTCCGATGCAGACATGCCAACAGTCACTACCACCTCTGTGACCCCCACCTCCTCGTCTCCCTCCTCCCTCCCTGTGACGTCTACACTCACACCTCCATTCACCTCACCATCAGCCAGTGTTTCCATCACCAGCACACCCTCCACTCCAGTCCGCACACGTGCAGTCACCACCCCCACTGCCATTTACACGTCCCCTGTGTCCTCTCCCACTGTGTCTGTCACCCCCTCTTCCACACCACACAAACGCAGCCACCCACCCACCCAACAGCCATCCACCTCACGACAGCCTATCCCTCCTGCACCTGCACCCAAAGACAGCAAACGTGACTCACCTACAACCACATCCTCTCCCTCCACTCCCATTCCCACTGTACCTACCACTCTCCATTGTCCCAAGAAGCTCTTCCTCGCCACTACTAACTTCTTTCCTGACCCTGAGCCCCCCCCTCCTTCTCGTCGGGGTAAGAAGAGCACCTCAGCCACCACCAGCCCTGCAGCCCCCTTGACAAGGGTGCAGGGGTATTGGAGCCCGCCAGCCCGCATGTTTGGATCTTCGCCCAGCAGCAAGGGGACAGCCAGCCCACCCCCTGGGAAGAGGAGCAGAAGGCGGAAGGGCCGCCGCAGGAGCCCGCCTTCTACATCCCCCCCGGACACCACCCAGAGACAGTCACCAGCCACAGCTCCAAAGGGAGGAAAGGGCCACAGGCCCACGACTAAGGAGGGCAAGGGCAGCAAGTCGGAGAGGTCAGGCAGCAGGCCTGCTGCCCAGGAGGAGCCCACAACCCCCATAGCCGCTGCCCCGGGAGGAACCGGCACAGCTACCCCGGGAGAGCCCACCACCCCCATAGCCGCTGCCCAGGGAGGACCCAGCCCAGCTGGCCAGGAGGGCCCCACCACTCACAGCCCAGGTGGGCATTGAAGGAGCACCATCCCCGCTGCCCAGGAGGGCACCACCAAGCAATTAGCAGTTGGCCATAGACCGGCCGCCGTCTCCAGAACCGCTGAACTGGGCCCCGCCGTCTCAAGCACCGCTCCGCTGGGCCCCGCCGTCTCAAGAACCGCTGAACTGGGCCCTTCAAGGCAAGGACCGCTGAACTGGGCCCCGCCGTCTCTAGAACCACTGAACTGGGCCCTTCAAGGCAAGGAGCGCTGAACTGGGCCCCGCCGTCTCAAGCACCGCTCCGCTGGGCCCCGCCGTCTCAAGAACCGCTGAACTGGGCCCTTCAAGGCAAGGACCGCTGAACTGGGCCCCGCCGTCTCACGCACCGCTCCGCTGGGCCCCGCCGTCTCAAGAACCGCTGAACTGGGCCCCGCCGTCTCAAGCACTGCTCCGCTGGGCCCCGCCGTCTCAAGAACCGCTGAACTGGGCCCTTCAAGGCAAGGAGCGCTGAACTGGGCCCCGCCGTCTCAAGCACCGCTCCGCTGGGCCCCGCCGTCTCAAGAACCGCTGAACTGGGCCCTTCAAGGCAAGGATCGCTGAACTGGGCCCCGCCGTCTCAAGAACCGCTGAACTGGGCCCTTCAAGGCAAGGAGCGCTGAACTGGGCCCCGCCGTCTCAAGCACCGCTCCGCTGGGCCCCGCCGTCTCAAGAACCGCTGAACTGGGCCCTTCAAGGCAAGGAGCGCTGAACTGGGTCCCGCCGTCTCAGGAACCGCTGAACTGGGCCCTTCAAGGCAAGAACCGCTGGCCCTTTGGCAGACGTGGCAGGGCAGGATCTATCTCGGGCAGGGCTGCAGGATGTCCTCTGGCCAACTTGCCTCCTCCAGTGGCAGTGGGGTCTGTTATGGACTGTATGGACTGTGGCTTTGCTCTCCCCAGGATGGCCCAGTGGGCAGGCCACCCACTGTATGGACTGTATGGACTGTGGCTTTGCTCTCCCCAGGATGGCCCAGTGGGCAGGCCACCCACTGTATGGACTGTTTGGACTGTGGCTTTGCTCTCCCCAGGATGGCCCAGTGGGCAGGCCACCCACTGTATGGACTGTTTGGACTGTGGCTTTGCTCTCCCCAGGATGGCCCAGTGGGCAGGCCACCCACTGTATGGACTGTATGGACTGTGGCTTTGCTCTCCCCAGGATGGGCCAGTGGGCAGGCCACCCACTGTATGGACTGTTTGGACTGTGGCTTTGCTCTCCCCAGGATGGCCCAGTGGGCAGGCCACCCACTGTATGGACTGTTTGGACTGTGGCTTTGCTCTCCCCAGGATGGCCCAGTGGTCATGGAGTCCCCTCGTGGATCTGGCGTCGTGTACTCAAGTGGCTGAGGTGCCCCCCCTTCCCTTCCCCCTGAGGTGCCTGTCCTATTTTCTTTCTGATGCCCCTGCAGTGTTCTCTCCGTGGAGTTCTTGTCGTGGGACTGGGCCTTGCCCCTTTGCACAGGACCCCTGTGATCCACGGACAGTGGTTGGACTACATTTAGTAGCTGTATATATTTTGTACATAGTTTATTTATTTATTGGGATTACTGGTGTACATATTTCAATATATCTGCCCGTTTATGATCTCTTCTTTTGGTCTTTGCATTATTTCGGTGGGGGGTGGTTTGTGGGTTGTGACAGTGATCTGTGGGAATGCATTGATGTGTGTGTTGTAGTGGGTGTGGGTGGGTGGGTGTGTGCCGGTAATCTTTTCCCTCCCCTGTGTCGTAGGTGCAGTACTCACCGATGTCTTCCGCGCCGCCGGGCGTGCTCCTGGTATATGAGCAGGTATAGGAGTGCGGGGATGACCTGCAACTCTGGTTCCATACTGCCGGAATCTCGCGTGGAGTGCGTAGAGGTGAGCGTTTTCCCGTTCGTAGTCTGTTTCCGCCGTGTTCTTATCGGCGGTGCTCCCGCCCCGGAAAAGGTGGCGGATTGGTGGGTCGTAATAGGGTGGGCGGTACATTGTCTGCCGCCTGGCTGTTGGCGGGAACCGCCGCGCTGTTTGTTTGTACCGCCGTGGCGGGCGGAGTGTTAAGTTGGCGGCCTGTGTTGGCGGTTCCCGCCAGGGTCAGAATTGCATATTTTAGACCGCCGGCCTGTTGGCGGCTTGGCCGCCGCTTTATCACCGACCGCCAGGGTCAGAATGAGGGCCTATGCCACTTAACGTAGACAAACTCCAGTTCATAGAGAAATGCAGCACAGGATGTAGAGAAACAAGTTGGCACAATGTGAGTGGCATCTTCCCAAGGCAAGCAGCAGTTCCTTTAGCGTGACCAGTCAACAAACATTTCAGGTTGATTTACACAGGCGGACCATTAAGGTAATTATTTGAGGAGATAATAAGAAATCTGAATGCAAGCGCCACCTTCCCAATGGGAGTGACAGTTGCTTGACAGCAGGTACTCAACAAACATTTATGGTAGACGTTTTACCCAAGCATACTCTTCTGGTACTTTTAGAGGGCCAAATTACAAAACTGAGCTCAAACAGAAGTACTTTCAACTAGTGTGACAGGAAAAACAACTTGAAATTATTTTGAGTTTAATTTTTACAAGAACAGACTATTCTGGTACTTCTTTGAGCACAGACCATATTTTACTTTTTATCTTTTCAGTATTGTGGAGAGGCTACTGTACTTAAAGTAACAACTCTCTCTTCCTGTCCTGAGGTTCCTCCCTCTACTTTGTCTGGCCCTTGGTTATTTTGGATTTGGATTTTAAAGGGAAAGCATCACTCTCTGTCTGCAAATGTGTTACTTTTGGAAGTATTACTTTCTTGGAAAAATCAATTAAGTTCAATATAATACTATACAAAAATTTTGTTATTTGACAGACGGCGTGCATCACAATTTTTTGTTCCTTTTGTGTTCTTTTTGTTTGTTTGTGCTTGAATGGCCTAGAGTTAGTAACAGGGACCCTTATGGAATTGTGTTGTTTCAAGGGATAATGTTTACGCATTTTTGGGAAGTTTGATAATGTTTTAGATCCATTTTCTGTATTTCCCTGTGTTTTTTGTGTGGATTTGTTAATCAGTTTACAATGTTATACTTTTAATATTTGGGGCCTACACTACCCTACGGTAGGTCTCAGGTGCATTTTGCAATATATTTTTTACATACTCACAACTGCTGTGCTACATTCTTTTATAATCATTTTTGGGTCTTGCGGATGGCCTTGTATTGAATGGAAAATGTAGGTTATTTATTGTCTGCATGTGTCTGTTGGTGGCTGAGGTTGGGGTGGCTCCTGAAACCCAGGAGCATGTAGGCAGATATGTTCTTTTCTTCTTAGCTACAGTCTTCCTCGTGCGCTTGCCTACAAGTGCTTGCCAGTGTGTGTCTGTGTGACATGGTTGATATTGTGTTTTATTTTTTTGATGCAGCTTTCAAAAATATTTTGAAGAGGCAATTATTGTTGCTTGGGCTGTTTTTCATTGAAGATTTTTTTAAAGGTTATTTCATTTTTTTTCTGATCTTGCTGATTTAATGATGGTGGGCACATCTGTGGTGTGCTTTCCCTGCAATACAAAAAATATTTTTTAATGGGGTGGAAAGTGTTTCAGGCAGAATAGCGTAAAAGGGTCTCTGTTCTCCACGTCTCCTCCTTTGCTGGCCATGTTGTGGTGGACTTTTCGCATAAATAATTTGTGTGTTTGTCATGTTCTGCCACTCATGCCTTTTTGTCCATGCCTGTTTCATTCCTGACCATTCAGGGTGGTCATTTTGTGGAGCCAGTGCGTGTGTCAGAGAAAGAGAAAGAGAGAGAGAGCGGGAGAGAGAAAGAGAGAGAGAGAGAGAGAGAGAGAGAGAGAGAGAGAGAAACAAAAATACAGTGTGTGTGTGTGTGTGTGTTCATTGTGTCTTTGTACTCTATGCCTCCTTGTTTGATGGACATGCAGTGACCATCATTTTGTGGAGTCAATGACTGAGTGTTTTTGGTGGCCATATTGTCTTTGTTTTTTATGCCTCCTTCTTCAGTGGTCATGTGGTGGATGAGCTGGCTACTACAATTTGGTGGACCCACAGTGTGTTTCTATGTTGTTATTCTACTTTTAAAATCCATTTTCTAGGAACATTGATAAAAGAGTCTCATGACATTTTTATTATTCATTGCCGTATTTATGCTTGTAGTACATTGTTGCTGTTTTTTAACTCACCTTTTCATTTTTTGTCTGCCTTCTGCCACCCATAGAGTCCCCATGTTAGGACTCGCAGTCACACACGCACACTTCTTGCTGCACCCTCACAAAATAAATCAGCATGTATGAAGAACAATGAAGCATGTCATGAATGTGTTTACACCACAGCACTTCCCTATAACTTGTGAGGAACACTGCATTGCATGTTTGTTTATATTAATAAAATCAAGTGTTGTTCCATTCATGAACTGTGTGCCAAGTGGTTTATGGAGACATCAAATTCCTTCATATAAATAATCAGAAGTGTTTGATGACTCATCACCAGCATGTGTCTGATGACTCATCACCAGATACCCTTCATTTGAATCATCAGAAGGGATTGATGACTCATCACCAGCATGTGTCTGATGACTCATCACCAGTCTATAAATAGAACTGCCAAGGTGTTTTTTTGTGCTTGGCTTTGAGTCTTTCTTCACTCGCAGGTGTTCCCAGTTCAGATGTAGTTTCTGTGATTCTTTCCAGAGTTGTCATTTCAGTGTGAGGCTTCATCAGAGCTTCCTCTCTGGAGTGGATTACTTTCACAGTGGCTGGAGAATTTACAAACAGTATTCCATCTCCCTCAAATAATCGAAAATATTACAGGAGAAGTTGGTTCGTGAGTAATCCCCCTCTCGTTCCCCTGTTTTCAACCTTCTTGAGGTTAGTGATCTTTTGGTGCATTATAAAAAACATTTGTTGATGCTGAGAAAACCAAGACCATTTTCCAAAGACAGCTTGAGAAGTATTTTTAAAGGCAGCCTTTAAGTTAAGTGTTGTGAACTCCTGAAAGCATCGCTCCATATCTATGCAAAATTAGACGTTTATTCTGATTATTTTTGGAGCAAGTCTATTGTGTGAAAATGAATAACAAAAGACAAATTCATGAGTTTAATTTTATAACGATTTTGTTATGAGTTACAAAAGCATGTTTCATAGTTGAGCATTCAAGTGCTAATAATTATTGTGATTTTGCTGAAAGGCTCGGTGATTGCTCAATTGAATGATAATAATTATTGTTATGTTGGTGAAAGACTCTGTGATATTTGTAGTTCTGTTGTTTTTGATTTGTTTTTGGTCTCTGAAATTCCTGCACCAACCCGGTGGCAACTTTCTTAGAACAACAGTGATGCTCCTTTATGAACCAGTGTTTTTGTTTCTCTTCCCTTCCCAAATCCCTGTTCCATATCCCTTTCCCCCAGCGACTATTCACTCGTTCCCTGTTCAGTTCAGATACAAGAGATTAGTGTTTAGGGGTGAATGTATAATTCTCTTCGTTCCAGCGGAACCTGGAATTCAGGTGAGTGGACATGGTCTTGTCACCCGCAGGACCCTGTAGGGGCACCAGTAATTCTTTTATTTATTCAAGCTTTTCTTCTCTCCCTCTGCTTCCCATACAGTTCCTGTTGGCCCCTGGTTGGGCACTGGCAATCATTTTGTTTATTCAATGTATGCCTGCCACTTCACCCTCCTCCCAAAGAGTTCCCATGTGCACTGGAGGATCACCAGCAATTACTTAATCAATGTATACAAGTTCTGCCTGCTACCAGTTGCTTCCCACAGAGTTCCCATGGGTATGAGAGGAACACCAGTAATTATTTGATTTATTTATTTAATATTTGTCTGCCTCCCTTTGTCTTGCATAGAGTCCTCTCTGGCCCATGCGGGCCACCAATAATCATTTAATGTATTCAAATTTTACCTGCCCCCTCTGCCTCCTTAAGGGGTCCATGTACATTGGATAGATACCGGTAATTTATTTAATTTAATTTAGCTGCCTCTCCTTGAGTCCCTATTGTCTTGGAGGGGCATCAGCTATAATTTAATAAGTGTATTTGATTCCCTGCCTTTCCAGTCGCTTCCCATACAGTTACCATCGGCCCTGGATGAGTATCAGCAATAATGTCATTTTTTATTTTTGCCTACCCCCCTCACACAGAGTGTTCATGGGATCTGGATGGGTTTTACCAACAATTGTTTTCATTTATTTGATTTTTGCCCTCTCACCTCCCAAAGAATCCCCATCCTTTTTGAGGGCCACTAGCAATTACTTTGGCCTGATTTAGAATTCAGCAGAAGGGTTACTCCATCACAACAGTGGTGGGTATCCTGACCGCCAAAATCTAAATACCATGGAAACAATGGTATTTAGATTTCTGCAGAGGGATTAACCCCATCCGCTGAAATATAAATCAGGCCCTTAGTTATTTATTCAAATTGTGCCTGCCTCTCAGAGGGGAACTATGGGTCTTGGAGGGACACCACTAATTATTTATTTAATTTATTCAATTTTGCCTACACCCCATCTCTCAAATGGGTCCAATCATCCCTGGATGGGCAAAAGCAATTCTTTAGTTCCATTTTTTCCAATCTATTGGTCAAAACTCAATGGTGAGTTGTAAGCCATTTGGTGGGTCACAAATGTCTTGGCATAGGTCACATTTACAGATTGTTAACTCATTCTTTCCCAGTCCTAATTGTGAAAAATCTTTGTTTACAAAGTAAACGCAACATGACAGCAGAGAGAATGCATGCTCATGTTCCCACTAATGTCTGTGTTCTGTGCATTGTCCTATTTAAGTCATGTTAGAGCACATTAACCACTGGTTCTGTTCTTGTCAAAGATAGGGAGATGTGAAGACATAGGGGGTCATTCTGACCTCGGCGGTAAAAGCCGCTTACCGCCGGTCAGAAGGCCGCCACAATACCGCCGCGGCCGCGGTCAGCCATCACGGACATTCTGACCCACAACTGCAAAACCTCCGAAAATCCGCCCTCCACTGCAGTCCGCCACATCAGCGGCCAGCGGTAAACTGGAGAAGACCAAACCTCCACCGCCACGCCAACAGAAATACGCCCATCCCATTATGACCCGCAAATCGACGCGGCGGTCATTCAAACGCGGTATTCCATTGGCGGTACACACCGCCGCGGTCAAAATACACACACCTTTACAAACCCGTACCACATTGGACAATTTGAAAGGCACACACCTGAAACACATACACACACCACTCCCACACATCCAATACCATATAAAACACACACCCACATCACTCACAAACCCCTACCAACAAAAACCAGAGACGAAGGAGAGAGAGAGACACATCAGAGAATAGAGAGCCAGACACACAGAGGCACACCGCAACATCACACACACCACATAGAAGCACAAAGTACCACACACCACCCCACACATCATCACATACACCACCCCACACCTCATACACACCACCCCATGGCACCACAAAGGCACCCACGCTTTTCGGACCAAGAACTCCGGGTCATGGTGGAGGAGATCATAAGAGTGGAACCCCAGCTCTTCGGCTCACAGGTCCAGCACACCACCATAGCAAGGAAGGCGGAGCTCTGGCAGCGGATCGTGGACAGGGTCAACGCGGTGGGACAGCATCCCAGAAATCTAGAGTACATCCGCAAACGATGGAACGACCTACGGGGGAAGGTGCGCTCGATGGTCTTGCGACACAACATCGCAGTGCAGAAGACTGGCGGGGGACCCCCACCCACTCCACCCGAATTCACAACATGGGAGCAAGAGGTACTCAACATCCTGCATCCCGATGGCCTCGCTGGAGTAGGCGGAGGAATGGACTCTGGTAAGTACAAGGCCAACCACTTCACCCCCCCCCAGCATGCTAACCCCCACCCTCACCCCCAACCCCCCAGCACACATCCTCCCTGAGAATGTCTCCCCAGCACAACCCACCCAACACCAACCCCTGCATGCCACCCCCAAACTATGGACACCCATCACCTAAGCATGACCACTGCACATACCCATCACCCCCCCCCCCACAAAACACCCTCACAACACCTCCCCCAAGGGAATGCCAGCACTGGGGGACAAGGGCACCCATAAAACGCAAGCTAATGCACACACAGAAACAATAACCATACCCTCTTACCCCATGCAGGACCTGAACGACAACACACCGGTCAGGAGGGACCAGAAATGTCCATACCACCCCCGGAACAGGCCCCTAGTGATGACAGCAGCTCTGTCGACCTGGAACCTGACGACCAGCCCGGACCATCGGGGACCTCTGGGCAGTCGGTTCCCCTCACCCAGACACAGGCCACTGCAGACCCAACCCCCTCTGGGAACAACAGCACAGCTCCCACCCAGCGGGCCCATGCCTCTGTCTCTAGGACAGGTCAAGCAGCGGTGTGTCTACCACTACAGGGCCCCCAGGGTAACCCACCAACCCAACCACAACAGGGACCTGGGGGCAGTGGGAGTGGGCACACCATCCAGGGGACAGAGGCCCAGGGAAACAGGGCAACTCGGAGGGCTGCTGTGCGACAGGGGGGGGAGGAGAGGCCCAGGGAACCCACTCTCCAAGAGGCCCTCACCACCATCATGGCTGCCTACCACCACTCACAAGAGACGATGGCGACGGTACTGGCCAGGTTCCAGGACATCCAGGCACAGCAGGAGCAACGCTACATGGGGTTCAGCGACCAACTCAGCAACATCTCAACCGCTATGGGGAGCATAGTCCAGGCCCTGAACCGCATAGAGGACACGTTTCGGGACCATGTGGCATCACACAGGGCCCCTGTCACTAGCCAGGAACAGGAACAGCCTACCACCTCCGCCGGCGCTAGTGGACAGGAGGCCCCACCACAACGACAGGCCACCAGACCCCCACCTCCTGCTGAACAACAACCGCCCCGCAAAAGGAGCCTGAGATCAAACAAACCGACAGAGTAGGATGTCAAGTCCCCCGCCAGCATCACATACCCCCTGAAGTCCTCCCACTGTCCCACATTGCCACCCTGTCAAACCTTGAACTGCCCCTGCTCCATCCTGCCACAGGCATATGGACAATGGACCTGTGAGACTGAGAACTGGACTCCGCCATGGACATTACTCCACCCCCACCCATCACTGTTTCACTATCATGTACCAATATCTATGCACGAATAATAAATCACACATTGCACAGAAATCAATCCGGACTCAGCCTGTCTTATTTACAAATGTATGACACATTACAGATCAATTACGTATTGTTAACATTGTGAATTACACATACCGAGGTAACTTAGCATTAGTCCATGGGCCAACCAAGCCGAGGTCACGCAGTGGCTCATACAGCACAGAAAAGGGAAGGGAAAATCAAACATCATGTTCATAGGTCTGGGGGGAAACCGACAAAGTTGAGATGCAGGAGGCTTTCAGGAAAGGTAAAATGGCATGGGTGATTATTACCTGTTTGCTACTGGAAATACTGTTCTATTACTCTGTCCCTGTTGTCTGTGTCGTCCACTGAGTCTTCCTCCTCTTCACTCTCCGCAGGCTCCACAGCTGCTTCAACACCACCATCTGCACCATCCTCCTGCAGGAAAGGAACCTGACGTCGCAATGCCAGATTGTGAAGCATACAGCAGGCCACGATGATGTGGCACACCTTCTTTGGTGAGTACATCAGGGATCCCCCAGTCATATGCAGGCACCTAAACCTGGCCTTCAGGAGGCCAAAGGTCCTTTCGATGATCCTCCTAGTTCGCCCATGGGCCTCATTGTAGCGTTCCTCTGCCCTGGTCCGGGGATTCCTTACTGGGGTCAGTAGCCAAGGCAGGTTGGGGTAACCAGAGTCACCTATTAGCCACACACGTTGTCTCTGTAGCTGCTCCATCACATAGGGGATGCTGCTATTTCGCATCACATACGCGTCATGCACTGACCCTGGCAACTTGGCATTTACATGGGAGATGTACTGGTCAGCCAAACAGACCACCTGGACATTCATCGAATGATAACTTTTTCTGTTTCGGTACACCTGCTCATCGTCTTTTGGGGGTACCAAAGCCACATGGGTCCCATCAATGGCACCAATGATGTTGGGGATATGTCCAAGGGCATAGAAACACCCTTCACTGTAGGCAAGTCACCCTCCTCTGGGAAAATGATGTAGCTCCACATGAATTTCATCAGGGCAGACAACACTCTGCTCAAAATCTTTGAAAACATAGGCTGAGACATTCCAGATGACATGGCCACTGTGGTCTGGAATGACCCACTTGCCAAAAAATGGAGGACTGACAAAACCTGCACCAGAGGGGGAATCCCTGTGGGTTGGCGGATGGGGGACATCAGGGCTGGCTCCAGCTGGGCACACAGTTCATGGATAGTGGCACGGTCAAGTCTGTATCGCAGTATTATATGGCGTTCTTCCATTGTCGACAGGTCCACCAGCGGTCGGTACACGCGAGGATTCCTCCTTCTCATCGCAAGTCCCAGCGGACGGTGCCTAGGAAGGACAACATGGAGCACAGAGTCAGCCAAACCACAGGTACGTACAGACAGCTTGCACAGTTAAAGAATGGCAATGGGTTGAAAGGCGTGTATGTGTGGCAATGCAAGGCCTAGGCCTGTGTGTCGCAGTCAAAATTAAGCCATGTAGGCCCTTGAAATGGCGGCTGTCTGACCTGTGAAGTGGGACAATGGGATGTGAGGTCAATGCGCTGGCGGGGCACACCGTGGCGGTAGGCGGTCGAGGACCGCGGCGCAAAGCCGCATTGGTTAACATTGAAGCCTATGGGTTTCAGGAGCCAATGACGATGTGCGCCGGCGGTCGCGGTACGCACCGCCGCGGTACGCACCGCCGCGGGCGTGACCGCCATTTTCTATCTGCTTAATCACTCGAGACCTGATCTTCCACAGGAGAGGACCTATACTGCAAGTGCTGCTGTGACCTCGGTCTGGAAGTGACAATGGCTGCTGCGACTGGGGAAAGAGCCCCTGCCTTCACGTCTGAAGAGTTGGAGAAGCTCGTGGATGGGGTCCTCCCCCAGTATGCGCTACTCTACGGTCCTCCAGACCAACAAGTGAGTACACCGGGTGCACATGGAATGGGCTATGCCTGTGTGGATTGGGGTGGATGTAAGTTGGTGGGGTGGGGGGCGAATGAGGAGTGCAACGCCCGACAGATGAGAGCATGTGCCATATGGCAAAGTTGGTGGGGGGGCCAATCACATCTAACATGCAGGTCATTGATGATTTCCTCCCTTCCACCCTGTACATGTCAAATAGGTCAGCGCCCATCAGAAGATCGAGATTTGGCGTGCCATCGCCAATGAAGTCCGGAACTTGGGGGTCCACAACAGACGGGGCACCCACTGCCGCAAGAGGTGGGAGGACATCCGCCGCGGAACAAGGAAGACCGCAGAAACACTGCTGGGGATGGCCTCCCAACCTAGGAGGGGTGCCAGTCGCACCATGACCCCCCTGATGTCCCGGATCCTGGCGGTGGCCAACCCAGAATTGGATGGGCGCTTTAAGACATCACAGCAGACACTAGGGGGTGAGTATCAGCACATTCTCCTATCTTTCTGCGCAGTGGAGGCGTCTGGGTGGGGGAGGAGGGCTGTGGGTGACATTAGGCCAGGGCGCTTTCTGTAGTGTAGGCCTCTCCCGTAGGCATGGCCCTGTGCTCCCGGCCCCCACCTCTGTAGGGTGACAAGTACAGCCATTGAAGGTCCAGCATCTCCCATGTGCGCGTTTGACGTCTCTTGGCCTGTTGTCCTAGTCAGTAGTACTGAGTAGTGTACTCCGAATGCGCGGCTTAGTGCATTAGGCTCCTGTGTCTGTCCTCTCCGCCAACAGTGTTGACATTGCATGCACTCAACCTGGTCTTCTTTTTTCTCCCCCCACCCTTTCTCTTCATCTTCTTGTGCATGTGTGCATTAGCATCATCAGGCGGAGGAGATTTGGCATCGGAGCACGAGGGAGCTGCAGGACACAAGGCCCCGGTGGGCCCAGGAACAGACACCGAGGGCACCAGTGATCCGGAGGGCGAGGGGAGCACCACGACGGGGACCGCTGTGAGAGCAGCGACAGCGACACGTCCTCGGATGGGAGCTCCCTAGCGGTGGCGGCAACATCCGTGCCCCCCGCCTCTACAGGTACAGCCGCCACCCAGCGCACCAGCCCCGCCCTCCCAGCAGCCCCTCAGTCTCCGCTCCGTGCCCGTTTTCCCAGGAAGGCGCGCGTCTCCTTCGCCCCAGGCACCTCAGCCCCTGCCCCTGTTGCCCCTGCTGCCCTCAGTGCGGAGCTCATTGACCTGGTAAGGACGCTCATTGTTGGGCAGACGACCCTTTTGAATGCCATCCAGGGTGTGCAAAGGGAGGTGCAACAGAGCAATGCGTACCTGGAGGGCATTCATTCGGGTCAGGCTGCCCATCAACGAGCGTTCACTGCTCTGTCCTCAGCACTGACGGCAGCCATTGTCCCTGTTTCCAGCCTCCCCGTTCTTACTGCCTCCAGCCTTTCTCTGTCTCCTGTTCCTCAGCCTATCCCATCCACACCATCAGACCAGCCTGCACACACCTCAACACCCAAGAGCAGCTCATCCAAACACAAGCACCACAGATCCCACAAACACTCACCCAAGCAACACCCAGATGCAGACATGCCAACAGCCACTGCCACCCCTGTGTCCCCCTCCTCGTCTCCCTCCTCCCTCCCTGTGACGTCTACACTCACACCTGCATGCACCCCAACATCAGCCAGTGCTTCCATCACCACCTCACCCTCCAGTACAGTCCACACTCGTGCAGTCACCACCCCCACTGCCATTTACACGTCCCCTGTGTCCTCTCCCACTGTGTCTGTCACCCCCTCTTCCAAGACAAACAAACGCAGGCAGCCACCCACCCAACAGCCAACCACCTCACGACAGCCTACAGCACCAGCACCTTCACCCAATGACAGCACACCTGACTCTCCTACAACCACCTCCTCTACCTCCACTTCCATCTCCACTTCTCCTACCCTTTACCTTGGCCCTAAAAAACTTTTCCTGGCTAACCTTGACCTCTTTCCCCCCGATGAGCTCCCCCCTCCATCTTCAAAGAGTCCCAAGAGCACCGCAGCCACCACCAGCCCAGCTTCGGGTGTCACTGTTGTGCATGGGTTCTGGAGCCCACCCTTTCCCAGCAGTGACACATCGATCAGCAGCAAGGACACGTCCAGCCCCCCCCCCCGGCAAGAGGACCCGCAAAAACAAGGGCCGCCGTGCGAGGACCGACAGGGCTGCCCCCAAGGAGCAATGTGCGGCCACTTCACCACCCACACCATCTAGGGGAGGCAAGGGCCCGAGAGCCCCATCAAAGGAGCGGAAGGGCAGCAGGAGCGCAGAGAAGGTGGACCCCACATGTCACATCCCAGCTGGGAAGGAGGACACTAAGGAGGCCAGGAGTCCGTCCCCGAAGGGTCCAGAAACGTCACGGTCCGAGGGCGACTGAGCAGGGAGTCCAGGCCAGGTCTGGCTCCCTTGACCTGCTGGATGAGCACCGCTGAACAGGGCCCGCAGTGCAGAAGAGCACCGCTGAACAGGGCCCGCCGTGGAGAAGAGCACCGCTGAACAGGGCCCGCCGTGGAGAAGAGCACCGCTGAACAGGGCCCGCCGTGGAGAAGAGCACCGCTGAACAGGGCCCCGCCGTGAAGATAGGCACCGCTGAACAGGGCCCGCGATGCAGAAGAGCACCGCTGAACAGGGCCCAGCCGTGAAGATAGGCACCGCTGAACAGGGCCCGCCGTGCAGAAGAGCACCGCTGAACAGGGCCCGCGGTGCAGAAGAGCACCGCTGAACAGGGCCCCGCCGTGAAGATAGGCACCGCTGAACAGGGCCCACGGTGCAGAAGAGCACCGCTGAACAGGGCCCGCGGTGCAGAAGAGCACTGCTGAACAGGGCCCCGCCGTCTCAAGCACCGCTCCGCTGGGCCCTTCCTGTCAAGCACCGCTCCGCTGGGCCACGCCGTCTCAAGCACCGCTCCGCTGGGCCCTTCTTCTCAAGCACCGCTCCGCTGGGCCCTTCTTCTCAAGCACCGCTCCGCTGGGCCCTTCATCTCAAGCACCGCTCCGCTGGGCCCTTCTTCTCAAGCACCGCTCCGCTGGGCCCTTCATCTCAAGCACCGCTCCGCTGGGCCCCGCCGTCTCAAGCACCGCTCCGCTGGGCCCTTCTTCTCAAGCACCGCTCCGCTGGGCACTTCTTCTCAAGCACCGCTCCGCTGGGCCCTTCCTGTCAAGCACCGCTCTGCTGGGCCCTTCTTCTCAAGCACCGCTCCGCTGGGCCCTTCTTCTCAAGCACCGCTCCGCTGGGCCCCGCCGTCTCAAGCACCGCTCCGCTGGGCCCTTCCTGTCAAGCACCGCTCCGCTGGGCCCCGCCGTCTCAAGCACCGCTCCGCTGGGCCCTTCCTGTCAAGCACCGCTCCGCTGGGCCCCGCCGTCTCAAGCACCGCTCCGCTGGGCCCTTCCTGTCAAGCACCGCTCCGCTGGGCCCCGCCATCTCAAGCACCGCTCCGCTGGGCCCTTCTTCTCAAGCACCGCTCCGCTGGGCCCCGCCGTCTCAAGCACCGCTCCGCTGGGCCCTTCTTCTCAAGCACCGCTCCGCTGGGCCCTTCTTCTCAAGCACCGCTCCGCTGGGCCCTTCTTCTCAAGCACCGCTCCGCTGGGCCCCGCCGTCTCAAGCACCGCTCCGCTGGGCCCTTCTTCTCAAGCACCGCTCCGCTGGGCACCGCCGTCTCAATCACTGTTTATGGTTCACTGTGCCCACCATGCCTCCTCCTTGACCAGTGGAGACTGTCATCCACCTGATGGACTGTGGCTTTGCACTCCCCAGGATGGTACAGTGGGTAGCCCACCCACTGTAGAGACATTGAGAGACTGTGGCTTTGCACTCCCCAGGATGGTACAGTGGGCAGCCCACCCACTGTAGTGACATTGAGAGACTGTGGCTTTGCACTCCTCAGGATGGTACAGTGGGCAGCCCACCCACTGTAGTGACATTGAGAGACTGTGGCTTTGCACTCCCCAGGATGGTACAGTGGGCAGCCCACCCACTGTAGAGACATTGAGAGACTGTGGCTTTGCACTCCCCAGGATGGTACAGTGGGCAGCCCACCCACTGTAGTGACATTGAGAGACTGTGGCTTTGCACTCCCCAGGATGGTACAGTGGGCAGCCCACCCACTGTAGAGACATTGAGAGACTGTGGCTTTGCACTCCCCAGGATGGTACAGTGGGCAGCCCACCCACTGTAGTGACATTGAAAGACTGTGGCTTTGCACTCCCCAGGATGGTACAGTGGGCATGGTGGCTCCTCGTGGATCTGGCGTCGTGGACTCATGTGGCTGTGGTGCCCCCCCCTTCCCTTCCCCCTGAGGTGCCTGTAGTTTTTACATCTGATGCCCCTGCAGTGTTCTCTCCAAAGGACTCAGGTCTCCTGTGTGGGCTTTGCCCTTGTTTCTCAAAACTTTGGCCCACGGACATGATGAATTCGTAGGATGTGCAGGACTTGTTACTTCAGTTATACACTGATGTGTATGTCATTTGTTTTCTTGTGAATATCTTTCATGGTTGTACGATAATTTTCAGGAGCTTTTTGGTACATAAATATTTATTCCAAATTTGATTATGTCCGAGCATTTTTCTGGGGTGTTTGGGTGGTGTCACTGTGACTTGTTGCTCTGCATTGGTGTGTACATAGTTGGGGGGGGTCGCATATGTGTGTGCCCGTAACCTTTCGTCCTCCCCCCTCCCGTGTGTCGTAGGTGCAGTACTCACCGTTGTCGTCTGCGCCGGACTTCGTACTCGTGGTAGATGAGAAGGTAGACGAGAGCAGGTAGGATGTTTAATTCGGGTTCCATGCTGTCCTCCTTCCTCCTGGAGTGCGTAGTGGTGAGCGTTTTCCCGTCCGTAGTCTGTTTCCGCCGTGTTTTTATCGGCGGTGCTCCCGCCCCGGAAAAGGTGGCAGATTGGTGAGTTGTGATAGTGTGGGCGGTACATTGTCTGCCGCCTGGCTGTTGGCGGTGACCGCCGCGCTGTTTGTTTGTCCCGCCGTGGCGGTCGGAGTGTTAAAGTGGCTGTCTGTGTTGGCGGTTCCCGCCAGGGTCAGAATTCCATATTTTTTACCGCCAGCCTGTTGGCGGGTTGGCCGCCGCTTTAACACCGACCGCCAGGGTTAGAATCACCCCAATAGGAAGATGTCAGTGATTAATCTGCACTGTTTGGACCTTTAGGACCATTTTGACCAAGAAGAAGTGAGTGACAAATCAAGCACAAGCTTTTTATGTGACTCGTTCTTACTCAGCGCTGCTGACCTTCCAGCAGGAATGGTCTGCAAGTAATTGTATTTAATTGTCTAGGTAGCCTAGTCCCCTGCTGGCCCTAAGGAGAGGTGCGTGCAGCTGGCAAGACCAAAGCACTGAAGGCTGCAGCCACAAACTCAGGTTGAGGCAAATGATCTACAAAAACAACCGGAAAGCACAGGATAATTTGTCAAGGTCTGGAAAATATGTGTATCATCTGTCTAAACTTCAGCATTCATGGGTAAGAAGCACACTATACACATTTTGTATTGTTTGTAACACAAGCCAATGAAAGATCCTGGGGCTCACAAAATCTAATTATGTTCTACCAGACTCTGTATGCTTGTGTCATAGTGCAACTCCTTGACAATGAACACAGCTGTCCCCTTCACCAGGGGTCTTTTATGCAGGCAGCAGATTTTCTTCTTCACCGTCAAAAACACCCGTGCCTCATGTCAATTAAAGCTAGGTGGGGCACAAACATATGATGTTCTAACAAATGGATTGTGCCTCCCTGCTTCATGAGTTTAATTTTATAACGATTTTGTTATGAGCCTCCCTGCTTCTTAATTTGTCCCATGGGCCCAGGATGGACACCAGCAATTATTTAAAGAATGTCTTCCTTTTTGCCTGAAACCCTGTCCCCCACAGTGTTCCGAGCACCAGCAATCACGTAATTCATGTATTTTATTTTTGTCTGCCCCCTCCCTTGCCTGCCACAGGGTGTCCATCAGCCCTGAATGAGCACCACTAATAATTGTATTCATTTGTTTGATTTTTGCCTTACCCCACTTTCCCCTCACATCCACCTGCCAAAGGGTCCTTGTTGACTCTCGATGGGCAACACCAATAATTTAATTCAGTTATTCAATTGCTGTGCCCCTCACCCCCACCTGCAATAAGAACCCAAATGGGTCCTGGAGGGAACCAAGTTAGCTTTTGGTGTGTAATGTCTACCAAAAAATAGTTTATATATGGGTACACTACTGTTAAGCATTGATAATTATGATGACTTGTATTGCCTTGGAGAGACTGACCAAGAGGGTCATTCTGACCCTGGCGGCCGGTGGCCGCCAGGGCCACCGACCACGGGAGCACCGCCGACAGGCTGGCGGTTCTCCAATGAGCATTCTGACCGCGGCGGTTCAGCCGCGGTCAGAAGCGGAAAGTCAGCGGTCTCCCGCTGACTTTCCGCTGCTCATTGGAATCCTCCATGGCTGCGGAGCGCGCTCCGCAGCCATGAGGATTCTGACCCCCCCACCGCCATCCAGTTCATGGCGGGAAAGCCGCCATGAACAGGATGGCGGTAGGGGGGGTCGCGGGGCCCCTGGGGGCCCCTGCCGTGCCCATGCCAATGGCATGGGCACGGCAGGGGCCCCCGTAAGAGGGCCCCAAAATGTATTTCACTGTCTGCCTTGCAGACAGTGAAATACGCGACGGGTGCAGTAGCACCCGTCGCACCTTCCCACTCCGCCGGCTCGATTACGAGCCGGCATCCTCGTGGGAAGGTCGTTTTCCCCTGGGCTGGCGGGCGGTTTAACTGGAACCGCCCGCCAGCCCAGGGGAAAACTCGTAATACCCGCCGCGGTCTTTTGACCGCGGCGCGGTAATTTGGAGGGCGGGATCCTGGCGGGCGGCCTCCGCCGCCCGCCAGGGTCATAATGAGGCCCCAAGTCTCTTCTTAGTTTCATCTCCTCTAATTCACCATCCTTCCACACACACACAACCTGCCCACTCACCTGAAAGCACTGCATTTTCTTTTCCTTTTGCGCTGTCCATACTTTGACAGATATACACATCTTTCACACACTTTCCAACAATTACTTGTGGATCATATGCACTGTTCCCTCTAGTGTGCATGCCTGGGCGGCCACGCACATTGTAATATAACTCTGTATAGCTCTACACACTGGGACCGTGAGCAGCGTGCATTGCAAAGGGTCTTTCTGCTGGGCAGCAAGAGAACTCTAAATGTGCTAAGTAAGTGGCAAAAACGGAGCTGAAAGCAAACAAAAGACTCATGTATTAGCTAGGCAAATTAAATATTGTTCAGATATTGAAATCTATTACAATTAAAAATTAAAAAGTATAAAATTCACAACCAAAACGCACAGTCCATGCTCATACAGAAGTCCTTAAAGCCATTGTTGCAGCTAAAAGTGAACAAATAGCAGGTGCTGGGCAATGTGACCAACATTTAAAACATATGGAAATTACTGCACAAGTTAGCTGCTAGAGATGGCACCATTGCACACTAAAGTGCTGGTGTGCTTAATCCAGCAATACCAGGGGCGGAAGTGTGCATCATGGACAATGTAAAGTGTATCTAAATCTTAGCATCACATCCCAGCTTTTACTGTGAATTTGCCTCACAAATTGCATCACGCTGAGGTCAACTGTTGTTGCATTTTCTTAAAAGAAATTATGGAGCAAGAGCAGAAAAGACCTAATTGTTCAGTCTACAGTGGCTCTCAAAGTTCTTAAGTGAGCTGCAGGACAAAGCTGAGGTAAAAAAGACACAAATTTGTTTCACAGTTTGCACAGTAAAGTAAACCTTTGGGCCCCAGGGCCACAGCCAAAGCCCCCTACGGGGCCTCCAGGTGATTAAACCTATTTAACTCATTGTTGACGAATTTTGCCAGCAAGATGTCATATTATTAGGATTTAGAGATGTGATAATGGCTTTTGGGCACCTACAGACTCCCGACTTGTTCACTCTCCCCAACTTGTTCCTCTCCCCATAGCCTGGATCTGCGTCCCTTCAGCAATTCTGGGCAGAGACACTCTATTTGTTCAAGGATTCTTCAAGGCACCTGCAGATTGATCCAACAGAAGGCTGTCACCAGCTGTGTTGATGTTTAAAAAAGGCCCAATCTTCCAGCCTGAGGGCCATGAATCTTGCCTTAAAGTGAACGGTGTAGGTGCACATGAGATAGCTTGCTAGAGAGGGTGACTGATAGATATTGAGGACTGCCCAGGCATGTTTACGCTTAGCAAGGAGGGCTTTATCTGAAAATGATATGACCACAACCAAACACATTTTCTAACACCTAGTGCAATGTAGAATGACTCAGGTTGCTGGCCCAAAGATCTTCGACATTCAGTAACTGCTGACAGTCTTCGGGAAGCCAATAGTGTGATCGCCTCGACCCACTAAAACTAATTTTGGTTCATTAATGCATTAGCTATTTGAAAGAATGCCCCACATACAACTTTTGAAACAGATTTTCTAAAACAGTTTTTAGAATTTTTTGTCTTGCTTTGCATGTTTACTAGAAACTTTTAAGATATACACATAAATATATATATATATATATATATATATATATATATATATACACACAAATATCTGTGGTGTCTTTAATGAAGCTAACATCGCGTGCCATCACCAGGGATTCCACGGCGGACGGTTGATGGCAAATGCGATGAGCGATGGATGGGCGACTATAAATAAACATACTTCGTGGGACAAGACTTATTGGTGTTGCTGATTCCCAGTATAAACGACTTCACATTGGCGACGAGTGCAGGATGAAGAGTCGCCTCAACATTGCTAGGAAACCTGCTGTCCCGAGGGATTTTACAATGAAAGCGGTACTCACGTAAGCGCTGAGGAGTTTAGTGATGGTGTTCAGTTTTCTTCAGTGACTGCGCCCTTGGAAACGGCATTGTTTTCGTGGAGTGAGGTTTGAGAAATACAAGAAAGATTTAGTTGGAGGAGTTGCGTGTTTGCTGTGTTTGTTGGGTCGACGATTGTCCAGCAGTTTTTAGTTCCGTCTTGGGAAACGTTTGCTGCTGTGATAACACTTCAGGTTGAGGGGCGTGTCCTCGAGGATTGCCCAGGATTTAAAGGGTATTTTCAAATTGAAAGGGGAAGTCTACGGAGAGAAACTGTTTTAAATAAAAAATAACAATCTAGTGTTCGTTTAGACACAATTGGCTTTATGGTGTCAAAATAAACGTATTCTATAGATGCAGTGAAGCATATTTGGAAACAGTGGCACCAGGAAGGATAAGTGTGCTTTCTATTTTAAAAGTTATTTAGTTGTGAACTTTTATTGACAAAATAAGTCACCTGAGTGTTTGGAAAAGGAGAAACTTTTATATTATTGGGAAAAGTGAATGTGCTACAGTGACAGGCACACCATTCTTTGACTGTCAACGGGAACTGGAAAGGAATACGGTGACAGGCACACCTTTTGACATAGGGAAAGTGCTTTGTCTGTCTGTGATGGAGAACTGAAGGAATACACTGTGATGGGCACACCTTTGGAAATTCTGCTTTTAAAACCATTTTTTTTGTTTAAAAAAAATATATATATTTTCATAACTAATAATTTATTAAGTGAAGTTAGAGTAAATGTGCAAAATGTAACGCCTCCACCATTTTTTTAAGTAGTCCTGGGGAACCACTTTATCTGTGGACAAAATGGATGAAGATGTTTATTCATTATGCTAGAGTATGTGGACCGACTCTAAATGCCAAAAGGAAACATGCTTTGCTTATGCATTGTCTGGGTGGTGAAGGTCAGGAGGTATTAGAGAACCTACCTGATTTGAGTAGTGAAGAAGCCAGGAATTTAAATGGATATGAGATATGTGTAATGAAATTAGACAGACACTACTTACCAAGAGTTAGTACTATTATGGAAAGATATTATTTTGGTAAGAGAGAGCAAGGAAAAGATGAGTCTGTGGAGGAGTACGTAACTAGTTTAAGGAAATTGGCAGCTTCATGTAAATTTGGTGCGCTAGTGGATGAGAGGATTAGAGATCAATTTGTGTTGAAGTGTAGCAGTGATAAGATTAGAGAAGAGTTGTGGTTGAAGGATGAACCACCTTTGGAGGAGGTCATTATGGTGGCAAAAAGGGTTGAACATATGTTGAAGTGTGTCATGGAGGTGAGTGATGTAAAAAAAATGGTACCCAGTGGCACAAATGTAGAAGAAGTGGTGTGTGAGGTAAAAACAGAGAAGTTGGGGGTAAAAAAATAAGAGTTAGTGAAGTTTAAAGGAGATTGTTTTAGATGTGGTAAGAGTGGCCATAAAGCTAATGCAAGTATCTGTCCAGCCTTGAATATAATTTGTAATGGCTGTGGGAAGAAAGGACACTTTTATAAATGCTGTTGTAATAGAAGGAAGAAGAATTATAACGGTAATTCTATGAAGGAAGTCAGGGAAGTTTCACAAGCTATTGTTTTTCAAGTTGAGGCACAAGTAAATTGTAGTGAACATCCTAGTGAGATGGTTATCCTAGATGGTGTTGGTGTAATGATGCGCTTTGATTCTTGTTCACAGTTAACCATAATTTCAAAACTGTGTTTTGATACTTTGGGTATGAGAGACTAAAAATTAAAGAAAATGGATGTATCCCCCGGAGGTTCTGGTGGGCAACCCATACAGATGTTAGGGTACTTCGAAGGACATTTAGAGTTGAAAGGAAGACATCTTGTAGGGAAAATATATGTATCCAACCGGGGTGACAATCTTTTGAGTTGGACGCATCAGAAGTTATTGGGGTGATACTAAATCCGAATATGTGACAGAATAACTAGGTGCTAAACAACTATAGCCTAAACCACTTCTGCTAAACAACTAAAAAGTCTCTACAACTAAGTACTGAACAACTACTGTCTGAACAACTACTGTGTCTGAATAACAAATGCCTGAACAACTAATATATATATATATTCTAAACAACTAATAAACCATAAAAACCAAAAGGAAAACCTTACCTTAAAATTAGTTGTTCAGGCAATTGTTATTCAGACACAGTAGTTGTTCAGACAGTAGTTGTTCAGTACTTAGTTGTAGAGACTTTTTAGTTGTTTAGCAGTAGTGGTTCAGGCAAGTAGTGGTTTAGACCTAGTTGTTCAGGATGTTTCCCACTAAATCCTAATTCTCAACCACAAGTCCAAGTGCAAAAGGTTAATGATTGTGAGAAGGATTTGGTACATGAATTTCCAGATGTGTTCTCAAAAGGTTTGGAATGCCTTAAAGGTTATAAACATAGAATAAGATTGAAGAAGGATGCCATTCCGGCAGTGGCAAGAATGAGGAGAATTCCTTTAGCCCTACAAGAACCATTGGTGGCAGAACGTCAGAGATTGGAGAAATGAGGTGTAATAGAAGAGGTCGAAGCCACAGAATGGTTGGCTCCCATAGTGGTGGTGAAGAAGGGTGATGGTGAAATAAGGTTATATGTGGACCTTAGAGCACTAAACAAAGAAATTGTGGTTGACAAATTTCCTCTTCCGAATATTGAAGAAATAGGCCCTCATTCTGACCCTGGCGGTCGGTGATAAAGCGGCGGCCAAGCCGCCAACAGGCCGGCGGTCTAAAATATGCAATTCTGACCCTGGCGGGAACCGCCAACACAGGCCGCCGTATTAACACTCCGCCCGCCACGGCGGAACAAACAAACAGCGCGGCGGTCCCCGCCAACAGCCAGGCGGCAGACAATGTACCGCCCACCCTATCACGACCCACCAATCCGCCACCTTTTCCGGGGCGGGAGCACCGCCGATAAGAACACGGCGGAAACAGACTACGAACGGGAAAACGCTCACCTCTACGCACTCCACGCGAGATTCCGGCAGTATGGAACCAGAGTTGCAGGTCATCCCCGCACTCCTATACCTGCTCATATACCAGGAGCACGCCCGGCGGCGCGGAAGACATCGGTGAGTACTGCACCTACGACACAGGGGAGGGAAAAGATTACCGGCACACACCTACCCACCCATACCCACTACAACACACACATCAATGCATTCCCACAGATCACTGTCACAACCCACAAACCCCCCCCCCCGAAATAATGCAAAGACCAAAAGAAGAGATCATAAACGGGCAGATATATTGAAATATGTACACCAGTAATCCCAATAAATAAATAAACTATGTACAAAATATACACAGCTACTAAATGTAGTCCAACCACTGTCCGTGGATCACAGGGGTCCTGTGCAAAGGGGCAAGGCCCAGTCCCACGACAAGAACTCCACGGAGAGAACACTGCAGTGGCATCAGAAAGAAAATAGGACAGGCACCTCAGGGGGAAGGGAAGGGGGGGCACCTCAGCCACTTGAGTACACGACGCCAGATCCACGAGGGGACTCCATGACCACTGGGCCATCCTGGGGAGTGCTAAGCCACAGTCCATACAGTCCATACAGTGGGTGGCCTGCCCACTGGGCCATCCTGGGGAGAGCAAAGCCACAGTCCAAACAGTCCATACAGTGGGTGGCCTGCCCACTGGGCCATCCTGGGGAGAGCAAAGCCACAGTCCAAACAGTCCATACAGTGGGTGGCCTGCCCACTGGGCCATTCTGGGGAGTGCAAAGCCACAGTCCATACAGTCCATACAGTGGGTGGCCTGTCCACTGGGCCATTCTGGGGAGTGCAAAGCCACAGTCCAAACAGTCCATACAGTGGGTGGCCTGCCCACTGGGCCATCCTGGGGAGAGCAAAGCCACAGTCCATACAGTCCATACAGTGGGTGGCCTGCCCACTGGGCCATTCTGGGGAGTGCAAAGCCACAGTCCATACAGTCCATACAGTGGGTGGCCTGCCCACTGGGCCATTCTGGGGAGTGCAAAGCCACAGTCCAAACAGTCCATACAGTGGGTGGCCTGCCCACTGGGCCATCCTGGGGAGAGCAAAGCCACAGTCCAAACAGTCCATACAGTGGGTGGCCTGCCCACTGGGCCATTCTGGGGAGTTCAAAGCCACAGTCCATACAGTCCATACAGTGGGTGGCCTGCCCACTGGGCCATTCTGGGGAGTGCAAAGCCACAGTCCATACAGTCCATACAGTGGGTGGCCTGCCCACTGGGCCATTCTGGGGAGTGCAAAGCCACAGTCCAAACAGTCCATACAGTGGGTGGCCTGCCCACTGGGCCATCCTGGGGAGAGCAAAGCCACAGTCCAAACAGTCCATACAGTGGGTGGCCTGCCCACTGGGCCATTCTGGGGAGTGCAAAGCCACAGTCCATACAGTCCATACAGTGGGTGGCCTGCCCACTGGGCCATTCTGGGGAGTGCAAAGCCACAGTCCAAACAGTCCATACAGTGGGTGGCCTGCCCACTGGGCCATCCTGGGGAGAGCAAAGCCACAGTCCAAACAGTCCATACAGTGGGTGGCCTGCCCACTGGGCCATCCTGGGGAGAGCAAAGCCACAGTCCAAACAGTCCATACAGTGGGTGGCCTGCCCACTGGGCCATTCTGGGGAGTGCAAAGCCACAGTCCATACAGTCCATACAGTGGGTGGCCTGCCCACTGGGCCATTCTGGGGAGTGCAAAGCCACAGTCCAAACAGTCCATACAGTGGGTGGCCTGCCCTCTGGGCCATCCTGGGGAGAGCAAAGCCACAGTCCAAACAGTCCATACAGTGGGTGGCCTGCCCACTGGGCCATCCTGGGGAGTGCAAAGCCACGGTCCATACAGTCCATAACAGACCCCACTGCCACTGGAGGAGGCAAGTTGGCCAGAGGACATCCTGCAGCCCTGCCCGAGATAGATCCTGCCCTGCCACGTCTGCCAAAGGGCCAGCGGTTCTTGCCTTGAAGGGCCCAGTTCAGCGCTCCTTGCCTTGAAGGGCCCAGTTCAGCGGTTCTTGAGACGGCGGGGCCCAGCGGAGCGGTTCATGAGACGGCGGGGCCCAGTTCAGCGGTTCTTGAGACGGCGGGGCCCAGTTCAGCGCTCCTTGCCTTGAAGGGCCCAGTTCAGCGGTTCTTGAGACGGCGGGGCCCAGCGGAGCGGTTCTTGAGACGCCGGGGCCCAGTTCAGCGCTCCTTGCCTTGAAGGGCCCAGTTCAGCGGTTCTTGAGACGGCGGGGCCCAGTTCAGCGCTCCTTGCCTTGAAGGGCCCAGTTCAGCGGTTCTTGAGACGGCGGGGCCCAGCGGAGCGGTTCATGAGACGGCGGGGCCCAGTTCAGCGGTTCTTGAGACGGCGGGGCCCAGTTCAGCGCTCCTTGCCTTGAAGGGCCCAGTTCAGCGGTTCTTGAGACGGCGGGGCCCAGTTCAGCGCTCCTTGCCTTGAAGGGCCCAGTTCAGCGGTTCTTGAGACGGCGGGGCCCAGTTCAGCGCTCCTTGCCTTGAAGGGCCCAGTTCAGCGGTTCTTGAGACGGCGGGGCCCAGTTCAGCGCTCCTTGCCTTGAAGGGCCCAGTTCAGCGGTTCTTGAGACGGCGGGGCCCAGCGGAGCAGTTCATGAGACGGCGGGGCCCAGTTCAGCGGTTCTTGAGACGGCGGGGCCCAGTTCAGCGCTCCTTGCCTTGAAGGGCCCAGTTCAGCGGTTCTTGAGACGGCGGGGCCCAGTTCAGCGCTCCTTGCCTTGAAGGGCCCAGTTCAGCGGTTCTTGAGACGGCGGGGCCCAGCGGAGCGGTTCATGAGACGGCGGGGCCCAGTTCAGCGGTTCTTGAGACGGCGGGGCCCAGTTCAGCGCTCCTTGCCTTGAAGGGCCCAGTTCAGCGGTTCTTGAGACGGCGGGGCCCAACGGAGCGGTTCATGAGACGGCGGGGCCCAGTTCAGCGGTTCTTGAGACGGCGGGGCCCAGTTCAGCGCTCCTTGCCTTGAAGGGCCCAGTTCAGCGGTTCTTGAGACGGCGGGGCCCAGCGGAGCGATGCTTGAGACGGCGGGGCCCAGTTCAGCGGTTCTGGAGACGGCGGGCCCAGTTCAGTGGTTCTGGAGACGGCGGCCGGTCTATGGCCAACTGCTCATTGCCTGGTGGTGCCCTCCTGGGCAGCGGGGATGGTGCTCCTTCAATGCCCACCTGGGCTGTGGGTGGTGGGGCCCTCCTGGCCAGCTGGGCTGGGTCCTCCCTGGGCAGCGGCTATGGGGGTGGTGGGCTCTCCCGGGGCAGCTGTGCCGGTTCCTCCCGGGGCAGCGGCTATGGGGGTTGTGGGCTCCTCCTGGGCAGCAGGCCTGCTGCCTGACCTCTCCGACTTGCTGCCCTTGCCCTCCTTAGTCGTGGGCCTGTGGCCCTTTCCTCCCTTTGGAGCTGTGGCTGGTGACTGTCTCTGGGTGGTGTCCGGGGGGGATGTAGAAGGCGGGCTCCTGCGGTGCCCCTTCCGCCTTCTGCTCCTCTTCCCAGGGGGTGGGCTGGCTGTCCCCTTGCTGCTGGGCGAAGATCCAGACATGCGGGCTGGCGGGCTCCAATACCCCTGCACCCTTGTCAAGGGGGCTGCAGGGCTGGTGGTGGCTGAGGTGTTCTTCTTACCCCGACGAGAAGGAGGGGGGGGCTCAGGGTCAGGAAAGAAGTTAGTAGTGGCGAGGAAGAGCTTCTTGGGACAATGGAGAGTGGTAGGTACAGTGGGAATGGGAGTGGAGGGAGAGGATGTGGTTGTAGGTGAGTCACGTTTGCTGTCTTTGGGTGCAGGTGCAGGAGGGATAGGCTGTCGTGAGGTGGATGGCTGTTGGGTGGGTGGGTGGCTGCGTTTGTGTGGTGTGGAAGAGGGGGTGACAGACACAGTGGGAGAGGACACAGGGGACGTGTAAATGGCAGTGGGGGCGGTGACTGCAAGTGTGCGGACTGGAGTGGAGGGTGTGCTGGTGATGGAAACACTGGCTGATGGTGAGGTGAATGGAGGTGTGAGTGTAGACGTCACAGGGAGGGAGGAGGGAGACGAGGAGGTGGGGGTCACAGAGGTGGTAGTGACTGTTGGCATGTCTGCATCGGAATGTTGCGTGTGTGAATGTCTGCGTGATCTGTGGTGCTTATGTTTGGATGAGCTTCTCTTGGGTGTTGAGGTGTGTGCAGGCTGGTCTGATGGTGTGGGTGGGACAGGCAGAGGAACAGGAGACTGGGAGGAGGGAGTTAGTAGAGGGAGGCAGGAGACAGGGACAATGGCTGCCGTCAGTGCTGAGGCCAGAGCCTGGAACGATCGCTGATGGGCAGCCTGACCCGAATGAATGCCCTCCAGGTACGCATTGCTGCGATGAACCTCCCTCTCCACCCCCTGGATGGCATTCAAAAGGGTAGTCTGCCCAACAATGAGCGTTCGGAGGAGGTCAATGACCTCCTCACTGAGGGCAGCGGGGGTAACAGGGGCAGGGCCTGAGGTGCCTGGGGCGAAGGAGATGCCCGGCTTCCTGGCAGAGCGGGCACGGGGCGAACGCTGAGGGGCTGCTGGGAGGGCGGAGATGGTGCGCTGGGTGGCGGCTGTACCTGTAATGGCAGGGGGCACGGATGGTGCCACCCCCGCAAGGGAGCCCCCTTCCGAGGACGTGTCTGTGTCGCTGCAGGGTCCAGTCGTCCCCGTCGTGGAGCTCCCCTCGCCCTCCGTCTCACTGGTCCAGTCTGACTCTGTGGCATGGCCCTCCTGGACCATGTGAGATGCAGCTCCCTCCTGCCCCAATGCCACTTCTCCTCCGCCTGATGATGCTGATGCACACAAGCACAGAAAGACAAACAAAAAGGGGGGGGGGAGAGAGAAATAAAGGGATATTGATTACATGGATCTCCGGTACAGTTAGCGGACATGACAGACACAGATGCCCCCTGCACTAAGTTGCGCACTTGGGGTCCGCTACGCATTCCGTGGAACATGCCCTACACGCCTAGAGTTGACAACTGCACCCAAGGATGACACGGCCCAGGGATGGCTGTACTGACAAACTACTGAGGGTGGTGGCTGGGGACACAGGGGCTTACGGGGGTGCCCAGCCTACAGATATTGCCCTGGCCTAGGGGGACCCCCAGCCCTCCTCCCCCACCCAGACACCTCCACTGCGCGACAACAGAGTAGATAATGCTTGTACTCACCCCCTTGTGTCTGCTGTGCTGCCCTCACGCGCCCATCCAAATCAGGGTAGGCCACCGCCAGGATCCGGAACATCATGGGGCTCAGTTGACGGCAGGCACCCCGCCTACGTTGGGAGGCCATCCCCAGCAGAGACTCGGCGGTCTTCTTGGTCCCGCGGCGGATGTCCTCCCACCTCTTGCGGCAGTGGGTGCCCCGTCGATGGTGGACCCCCAGGGTCCGGACTTCCTTGGCGATGGCACGCCAAATCCCGATCTTCTCATGGTCGCGGACCTATGTGACACGTACAGGGAGGGAGAAATACCACGTTCAAGTTTGTCTGCATTTTCCTTGCCAGTGGCCCAACGCCCCCCATCCCCGCCAGGCCCCCGCCATGCCCCCCGCCAGTCCCAACATGCCCCCCATCCCCGCCAGGCCCCCGCCATGCCCCCCGCCAGGCCCAACATGCCCCCCTCCCCGCCAGGCCCCCCGCCATGCCCCCGCCAGGCCCAACATGCCCCCCATCCCCGCCAGGCCCCCCGCCATGCCCCCCGCCAGGCCCAACATGCCCCCCATCCCCGCCAGGCCCCCCGCCATGCCCCCCGCCAGGCCCAACATGCCCCCGATCCCCGCCAGGCCCCCCGCCAGGCCCAACATGCCCCCCATCCCCGCCAGGCCCCCGCCAGGCCCAACATGCCCCCCATCCCCGCCAGGCCCCCCGCCATGCCCCCCGCCAGGCCCAACATGCCCCCCATCCCCGCCAGGCCCCCCGCCAAGCCCCCAAGCCAGCCAGTGGCCCCAAATCCAGATTGAATTAGACTCACTTGTTGGTCTGGAGGACCGTAGAGTAGCGCATACTGGGGGAGGACCCCATCCACAAGTTTCTCCAACTCCTCTCCAGTGAAGGCAGGGGCCCTTTCCCCAGGCGCAGCAGCCATTGTCCCTTCCAGACCGAGGTCACAGCAACACTTGCAGTATAGGTCCTCTCCTGTGAAAGTTCAAGTCGCAAGTGGATAAGTAGATAGAAAATGGCGGTCACGTCCGCGGCGGTGCGTACCGCGGCGGTGCGTCCCGCCACCGCCGGCGCCCTTCGCCATTGGCTCCTGAAACCCATAGGCTTCAATGTTAACCAATGCGGCTTTGCGCCGCGGTCTTCGCCCGCCGCCCGCCGCCCGCCGCGGTGTGCCACGCCAGCGCATTGACCTCACATCCCATTGTCACACTTCACAGGTCAGGCAGCCGCCATTTCCAGGGCCCACATGGCTCAATTTCAACTGCGTCACACAGGCCTAGGCCTTGCATAGCCACTCAGACACGCCATTCACTGCATAGAGAATCGTTTACTGTGCTAGCTGTGAGTACGTACCTGTGGGTTGCTTGACTGTGTGCTCCATGTTGTCCTTCCTAGGCACTGTCCGCTGGGTTGGGCGAGGAGACGGCTGAATCCTCCCGTGTACCGACCGCTGGTGGACCTGTCGACAATGGAAGAACGCCACATTATCCTGACCTACCGTCTTAACCGTGCCACTATCCATGAACTGTGTGCCCAGCTGGAGCCCGACCTGATGTCCCCCATCCGCCAACCCACAGGGATTCCCCCTCTGGTGCAGGTCATGTCAGTACTCCATTTCTTGGCAAGTGGGTCATTTCAGACAACAGTGGGAATTTGTTTTCGAAGGTGTTATCCAGAGTGTTGTCTGCCCTGATGAAATCCGTGAGGAGCTACATCATTTTCCCTGAGGTGGGCGAATTGGCTACAGTGAAGGGTGATTTCTACGCCCTTGGACATATTCCCAACGTAATTGGTGCCATTGATGGGACCCATGTGGCTTTGGTTCCCCCAAGAGACAGGGAGCAGGTGTACAGGAACAGAAAAAATTACCATTCAATGAACATCCAGGTGGTGTGTTTGGCTGACCAGTACATCTTGCATGTAAATGCCAAATTCCCAGGGTCAGTGCATGACGCCTACATCCTCAGGAATAGCAGCATCCCTTACGTGATGGAACAGCTACAGAGACACCGTGTATGGCTAGTGGGGGACTCTGGGTACCCCAACCTGTCGTGGCTACTGACCCCAGTAAGGAATCCCCGGACCAGGGCAGAGGAACGGTACAATGAGGCCCATGGGCGTACTAGGAGGGTGATCGAACGCACCTTTGGCCTCCTAAAGGCCAGGTTTCGGTGCCTGCATATGACAGGTGGATCCCTAATGTACTCACCTAAGAAGGTGTGTCACATCATCGTGGCCTGCTGCATGCTTCACAACCTGGCTTTGCGCCGCCAGGAGCCTTTCCTGCAGGAGGATGGTCGAGACGGTGGTGTTGTGGCAGCGGTGGAACCTGAGGAGAGTGACGAGGAGGAAGACGACGGGGCTGAAACAGACAACAGGGACAGAATCATTGAACAGTACTTCCAATAGGACACAGGTAACATTTCAAAGATAATTTAGTAAATGTTAACTACTCTCCTGCATCTCTGCTGCCTGTCTATTTGCCCCAGTGTATGATGACTGAGTTTTGGCTTTTCCCTCCCTATTTCAGATCTGGGGTCCCCACTACGAGTCCTGTGCTTCGTTTCCCCATGGACTACAGCTTTGTGGCAGCTGTTTGTTGACTTCACCATGTACAAGGACATATTTGCACTGTCATGTCAATTACAATATTTTGAAATCACAGCCAGACTCCAGATATTTTGGTGCAAAATAGGTGTTTATTGAAGTGCTCAAAATGGGATGGGTGGTTTCAAGTGGGTGGGGGCTATGGTGAAGGAATGTCCATGGCAGAGTCCAGAGTAACAGTCACACAGGTGCATTGTCCAGAGGCCTGTGGAGAGATGGAGCATGGGCAGTTCAAGGATGGACAGGGTGACAATGTGGGACAGTGGGATGACATCAGGTGGTATCCATTGCTGGCGGGGGTCTTGACATCCTACTCTGTCTTCTTGCGAGATCTCAGGGCCCTCTTGCGGGGTGGTTCTTCTCCTGCAGGAGGTGGGGGTCTGGTGGGCTGCTGCTGTGCGGGGGCCTCCTGTCCACTAGCGCCGGCGGAGGTGGTTGGCTGTTCTTGGTCCAGGCTAGTGGCAGGGGCCCTTGGGTGTTGTTGAGTGTCCGCCCTGGTGTTGACGAGGTCCTGCAGCAGCCCTACCATGGTAACCAGGGTGGTGTTGATAGCTCTGATGTCCTCCCTGTACCCCCGATAGTGTTCCTCCTGCAGTACCTGGATCTCCTGGAACCGGGCCAGTACCGTCGCCATCGTCTCCTGGGAGCGGTTGTATGCTCCCATGATGGTGGTGAGGACCTCGTGGAGAGTGGGTTCCCTGGGCCTCTCGTCCCCCCCCTGTCGCACAGCTGCCCTCCGAGTTGCCCTGTTTCCCTGGGCCTCTGCCCCCTGGCCGGTGTGCCCACTACCACTGCCCCCAGGTCCCTGTTGTTGTTGGGGTGGTGGGTTATCCTGGGTGCCCTGTAGTGGTAGACACACCGCAGATTGACGCGCCCTGGAGACAGAGGCATGGGCCCGCTGGGTGGGAGCTGTGCTGGTGTTCCCAGAGGGGTTTGGGTCTGTAGTGGCCTGTGCCTGTGTGAGGGGAACCGACTGTCCAGAGGTCCCCGATGGTCCGGGCTGGTCATCGGTGTCCAGGTCGACAGAGCTGCTGTCATCGCTGACGGCCTCTTGGGTGGGGGGTGTGGAGAATTCTGGCCCCTCCGCCGCGGTGTGTTGACGGTCGGGTCCTGCAGGGGTATAGAGGTATGGTTATAGTTTCAATGTGTGGCATATGGGTGTATCTATGGGTTCTCGTGTCCCCAAGTGCTGGCATTCGTGTGTGGGGGCTTTGGTGAGGGTGGCTTGTGGGGGGGATGTGTATATGCATTGGGCATGCTTTGGTGATGGGTGTCCATGCTTAGTGGACGCATGCAGGCCTAGGTTTTGGGATGTGTGGGTTGTGATGGTGAGACATTGGCGGGGAATAGGTGTGCTGGGGGTGGGGGTGAGGATGGTGGTGGGGGTGAGGATGGTGGTGGGGGTGGGGGTGAGGGTGGGGTTCGAGGATGGGGGTGAGGGTTGGGGTATGATTTGGCATGCAGGTGGGGGGGAAGCAGTAGTGAAGCTTCAACTTACCAGTATCCATTCCTCCGCCGACTCCTGCGAGGCCGTCAGGATGCAGGATGTTCAAGACTTCCTCTTCCCATGATGTGAATTGTGGGGGTTGAGGTGGGGGTCCTCCGCCAGTCTTCTGCACGGCGATGTTGTGCCTGGATACCATGGAACGCACCTTCCCCCGTAGGTCGTTCCATCGCTTCCTGATGTCTTCCCGATTTCTGGGGTGCTGTCCCACAGCGTTGACCCTGTCGACAATCCTCTGCCATAGCTCCGTCCTCCGGGCAATGCTGGTGTATTGTATCTGTGTGCCGAACAGCTGGGGCTCTACCCGAACGATTTCCTCCACCATGACCCTGAGTTCTTTGTCTGTGAAGCGGGGTTGTCTTTGGGGTGCCATGGGGTGGTGTGTATGATGTGTGGGGTGGAGTATGTGTATTTAAGTGTGTTGAGTGTGGTGGTGTGTGTTGTTTTGTGTGTGGATAGTGTGTGGGTGATGGTGTTGAGTGGCTGTGGCTGTTAGTTTGTGGATGCTGGTGTCTCGCTCTGGCCTTCTTTCAGAATTTTTTTGCGTAGGGGTTTGTGGGTGATGTGGGTGGGTGTTTTATATTGTATTGTGTGTGTGGGAGTGGTGTGTGTATGTGTATCAGGTGTGTGGGATTCAAATCGTCCAATGTGGCTGAGTTTTGTTCGTTTGTGTGTATTCTGACCGCGGCGGTGTGTCCCGCCAATGGAATACCGCGTTTGAATGACCGCCGCGTGGATTCGTGGGTCGTAATGGCATGGGCATATTTCTGTTGGCGTGGCGGTGGAGGTTTGGTCACCTCCACCTTTCCGCCGACCGCTGGTCTGGCGGTCGGTTGTGGCTGTCGGATTTTCGGAGGTTTGCCTTCTGCGGGTCAGAATGACCGTGGCGGGTTTCCGCGGCCGCGGCGGTGTTATGGCGGTCTTCTGACCGGCGGTAAGTGCATTTTACCGCCGGGGTCAGAATGACCACCATAGTGTCTATGATAGGTGGAGCAAAATATTTTTCCACTTTAGATTTGGCATCAGCATATCACCAGGTAGAGTTGGAAGAGAGTTCACAAGAACTGACAGCATTTATTACACCTTTTGGTGCATACAAGTTCAAAAGAATGCCATTTGAGCTTGTGTCGGCGGCTTCCGTATTTCAACGCATCATGAACAGGGTATTGAAAGGCTTGAAGGGTGTGAAGTGTTATCAGAAAGATGTGTAGATATTTGCAGATACTGTGGAAGAACATTTTGAATGTGTGAAATTAGTTTTGGAATGTCTAAAACTGACAGGACTTACGCTTAAAAGGAAGAAATTTTGTTTTGGTTTGTCTGAGCTTGAATATTTAGGACATTTGATTGAGGGGATGGTGTAAAACCCAAACGTGATTTGTTCATGACAATAAAAAACTTGGTCTCTCCTCAAACCAAGGAGAAAGTTAGTTCTTTTTTAGGTATGGTTTGAATACTATGGGAGGTACATAAAAAATTTGGCCGAAAAGTCAGTAGACATGAGAGCTTTATTAAAAGTAAGGAAGAGAATTTAAGTGGCGTTCGGTATGTGAGGAGGAGTCTTTAAGAATAAAAGAAGAATTAGAGAGTGCACCCTGTTTACAAGCTTTTAAATCAGGCAGACATACATTTATTGTCACTGATGCAAGTTTGGGGGCAGTTCTTATGCAGGATGATAACGGGAGAAAGTTGATGATTGCTTGTGCATCTAAATATTTGAGTGGAGCTGAAAAAAATTACTCAGTGATCGAAAGGGAATCTTTAGCAATTTTCTGGGCTCTTAAAAAATGTAAGCAATTTGTTTGGGCACAGACTTTGTTGTTCTGTCAGCCAATACCAAGTTGTGTCCAGGATGGATGGATTGGACGAAGGATAATTTCAACTTGTTTAACACTGATTGGAGGAAAAGAGAGGAAAGGCTCATGGACAAAAGGAAGCAAGACTTTGATGTAAGAAAGAAAGTGTGTAAAGTGAAAATTAAAGTGGGGGATGTGGTAAAAATAAAATCACCTGTTGGTTGTGCTCAGGGGTCAAAATTCACTAGACCTTTAAAAGTTACCAAGATATTCAGAAATGCTGTCAAAACCTCTGATGGAAAGATTTGAAAGGGAGATGTGTGGTGTCTTTAATGAAGCTAACATCGCGTGCCATTACCAGGGAGATGGAATCTGGGGCCAAGAGAGATTCCATGGCGGACGGTTGATTGCAAATCCGATGAGCGATGGATGGGACGACTATAATAAAACATACTTCGTGAGACAAGACTTATCGGTGTTGTTTATTCCCAGTATAAACGACTTCACAATATCTGTATTCACTGAAGAAACCAAAGTTCACAGGGACGTTATAGTTAGGAAATAGAATTTGAAAAAAACATAGAAATTTACTTAAAAATCCTAAGGGTATAGGGATGTTATAGTTAGACTCACAAATTTTAAATGTACCAAACTGTAGAAGTTCACCAGTTACAGTTAGAGTTATTTCAAGTAACTATAACTCATTCCCTAAGGTAACTAAAACTGCATCCCACCATGCCATAATTTTTGGGGTAATTAGCAGTGCATGGCGAGGGTGCAAGTTATAGTTATCTCAGGGCACAAGTTGTAGTTACTTGAGGTAACTCTAACTATGCTAATTACCCCACAAATTACAGCACTCATGACATATTTGATAACATCACTGATAATAGCAATGTAATACTTGCAGTAAAAAAAAATATGAAAAAAATATGCATGGTGGGGGCACGAGTTATAGTTGCCTCAGGGCACGAGTTATAGTTACTAGAGAGATCTCTAACTATAACAGGTGAATTTCTATGGTTTTATACATTTTACATTTTTTTAGTGAAAATGTAGGTGTATATATATATATATATATATATATATATATATATATAACCATAATTGATCAAACAGCACTGTAAAGCTAATCTACTTTTAAGAAAAACACACACAGGGAGAGATTTTCTTTCAAGTCATAAAATATTGGGTATGTGTACACTACTAAGTTTTAACAGTAATCATTTTAGTTGCAAAAGGCATGATATGCACTGCTTTGATCGCCCTGCTTAAAGGCAGTAAAATTGCTTAAAATCATTAAGCAATGAAAACATAGATATTAACATACAGCCTGGCCCATGGAATGCTTGAAAATGTAAAGTGGTGTAAATGTATCTGCCAGAATGTCTCCTTTTTTATTGGTGAATTTTCGTTTTAGTTCTAGAAATAGAGGAGCGACAAGACAGGCGATGGCACTAAAGTTGCACTGAACACAAAGATATACGAAAAACATTGCTCTTTTTTGTCACTTCTGGCTTCAATGACCAGCAGTTTCAACTGTTGTAGATCAAATGATGAACACATTAATAACACCAAAAGACCATGGCCCTCATTACAACATTGGCGGTAAATCCCACTTACCGCCGTGCAGAAGACCGCCAACACACCGCTGCGGTGGCGGAATTCCGCTATAGCTGTTATGACCCTCAGCCCGGAATCCAACAAAATTCAGACACCCACACAAGTCCGCCACACCAAAGGTCAGTGATAAACTGGCGATAACAATACCTCCAGCGTCACGCCAACTGGAATACGCCCACGCTATCACAACCCACGAATCCATGCAGCGGCCTTTCATCTGCGGTAAACCAGTGGCGGTACACACCGCCGCACTCAAAATACACACACACTTACAAAACACAACCACTTGGACAATTCAAAATACACACACCTGATACACATACACACACCACACTCACACACCCAATCCAATATAAAACACACACACACCCACATCACCCACAAACCCTTACATCAAAAACTGAGAAGGAAGCCTAGAGAGAGACACCACCAGAAACAACACTAGCATCCACAGGCACACAACACCATCACTCACACAACATCCATGCACCTCAGACAACACACACAAACACATCTCCTCACACATCACAACCGACACCACCTCACACATCAACCACACCACATCATGGCACCTCAACGACACCCCAGGTTCTCTGAGGAGGAGCTCAGGGTCATGGTGGAGGAAATCGTCCGGGTAGAGCCACAGCTATTCGGATCACAGGTGCTGCACACCTCCATTGCTAGGAAGATGGAGCTATGGCACAGAACAGTCGACAGGGTCAACGCAGTGGGACAGCGTCCAAGAACACCGGATGACATCAGGAAGAGGTGGAGCGACCTACGGGGGAAGGTGCGTTCCGTGGTCTCAAGACACCAGATTGCAGAGGACTGGCGGCGGACCCCCACCTCCTCCCCCACAACTAACAACATGGGAGGAGCAAGTCTTGGCTATACTGCATCCTGAGGGCCTCGCAGGAGTAGCAGGAGGAATGGACTCTGGTAAGTCAACTCTTAACTATTACATCCCCCACCCTACCTGCATGCCATCACATACCCCACCCTCAACCTCACTCCCATCACTCCAACACCTCACAAATGTCCCACTATCACAACCCCCCCAACACCAAAGCATGGACACCCATCACCAAATCATGCCACTACAGATGCCCACACAGACCCCAAACTAATTATCACACAAGGTCCTAGACAAGAATGCAAGCACTGGAGTACAGGGTCACCCACCCATTGCACAAGATGGCACACACAAATGCAATAATCATGCCTTTACACCCCTGCAGGACCTCTACCCAACGTCACTGGACAGGAGGTTCCAGACATGTCCACTCCCCCCACAGAAGAGGCCCACAGTGATGACAGCAGCTCTGTCCAACTGGATCAAGATGACCTGCCCAGCCCATCTGGGACCTTGGGACAGTCGGTTCCCCTGACACTGGCACATGCCACCACAGAGCCTCCCCAATCAGGAAACACCAGCACAGCATCCACCCAGCGGGCCCATCCCTCTGTCCCCAGGACACGTCAAGCAGCAGTGTGTCCACCACTACAGGGAACCCAGGCAAACCCACCACCCCAAGAAAATCAGGGACCTGGGGGCAGTGGGCACACGGTTCAGGGGACAGAGATGCAGGAAAACAGGGGAACTGGGAGGGCTGCTGTGCGACAGGGGGAGGACAGGCCCAGGGAACCCACTCTCCACAAGGCCCTCTCCAACATCATTCCCAGGAGACAATGGCAACGGTACTGGCCAACTTTCAGGAGACCCAGCGGCTGCAGGAGGAACACTATCTGGGGATCAGGGAGGAACTTAAGTCCATCAACACCACTCTGGTCACCATTGTAGGGGTGCTGAAAGACCTTGTGAACACCAGTAGGGACACTGTGGCACAACAAGGGGCCGCCGGCGCTAGTGGACAGGAGGCACCGCCAAAGGGCCACGACACCAGCACTCCACCCCCTGCAGAAGGAGAACCACCCGCAAACGGTCACGGAGATCCAGGACAAAGACAGAAAACAATGCCAAGACCCCAGCCAGGAAATGAGACCCCCCTGAATGTCATCCTTCTGTCCCACTTTGTCACCCTGTCCATCCATCAACTGCCCTAGCTCCACTTCCTATGCCCCTTTGGACAATGCACCTGTGAAACAAATAGACTGGACTCTGCCATGGACATTCCTCCACCATCACCCCTGCTCATTTTACAACTGCCTCCACCAATTAGCACTGAAATAAACTCCCTTGAATCACAATACAATCTGGAGTCAGTCTGTGCTTTCACAAATGTGTATTTACAATAACTATGGAATATAGCAATGTCAATTTTATTGCCAACATACCGATGTAACACAGCTCTAGTCCACGAGGTAATATAGCATAGGGCACACAGTGGAACCCACATCTGTGAAATGGAAAGGCAAAGCGACAAGTCAGGGTCCATACAGTGGGTGAGAGTGACAGACTTCTGCTACCTCAAACAATAATATGAGATGTGTGAGGCAGTGACATCTTCTTACCTGTGTCTCACTGGAAGTATTGCTGGATCACGTTGTTTCTGTTGTCGATATCCTCTTCTTCTGCCTTCTCTTCTTCACTGTCCACAGGCTCCACAGCTGCCCCAAGACCTCCTTCTGGACCATCCTCCTGCAGAAAAGGCACCTGTTGTCGCAAAGCCAGGTCGTGCAGCATACAGCAGGCCACGATTATCTGACACACCTTCTTTGGTGAGTAATAGAGAGAACCACCTGTTATGTGGAGGCACCGGAACCTGGCCTTCAGGAGGTCGAAGGTCCTTTCAATCACTCTCCTAGTTCGCCCATGTGTCTCATTGTAGCGTTCCTCTTCCCTAGTCCTGGGATTCCTCACTGGGGTCAGTAGCCAGGACAGGTTGGGGTAACCAGAGTCACCTGCAAATGTCGAGGGACAAATGTTCGACACACACTAACCTTTAGGGACAACCCCAGACCCACACAACTATTCACAGGGTATAGGGTCCTTGTCCTCACCTATTAGCCACACACGGTGCCTCTGGAGTTGTCCCATCACATAAGGGATGCTGCTATTCCTCAGAATGTAAGCGTCATGCACTGAGCCAGGAAACTTGGCATTCACATGGGAGATGTACTGGTCGGCCAAACACACCATCTGCACGTTCATAGAATGGTAGCTCTTCCGGTTTCTGTACACTTGTTCACTCCTGAGGGGGGGTACCAAGGCCAGATGTGTCCCATCAATGGCACCAATGATGTTGGGGATATGTCCCAGGGCTTAGAAGTCACCTTTCACTGTAGGCAAATCCTCCACCCAAGGGAACACGATGTAGCTGTGCATGTGTTTTAGCAGGGCAGACAACACTCTGGACACCACTTTTGAGAACATAGGCTTGGACATCCCTGATGCAATGGCCACTGTAGTTTGAAAAGTCCCACTTGCCAGGAAATGGAGTACTGACAGGACCGGCACTAGAGGGGGGATCCCTGTGGGAATGCAGATTGCTGACATCAGGTCTGGCTCCAACTGGGCACACAGATCCAGGATTGTTGCACGATCAAGCTTGTATGTGACTATCACGTGTCTCTCTTCCATTGTCGACAGGTCCACCAGCGGTCTGTACACCGGAGGAAGCCGCCATCTCATCACCTGCCCCAGTTGACGTGCCCTATAGACGAGAAGAGTGATCAGAGAGTCAGGCAATACTGAGGTATCACAAAAATTTAATTTGCACACATTTGTTAATCCGCAATGTGTCTGTCACTGTGTGTATGCAAGGCATAGATAGGTGTGATGCAATTATTATTAATGCCATGCGACCCCCTGAAATGGCGGCTGCCTGACCTGTAAGGTGGGACAAGGGGATATGAGGTAACTGCGCTCGCGTTGTACACCGTCGCTGTAGGCGGCCGAAGACCGCGGCGCAGTCCTGCATTGGTGAACAGTGGACCCTATGGGTCCCAGGAGCCAATGACGATGTACGCAGGCGGTGACGGTACGCACCGCCGCAGACGTGACCGCCATTTTCTGTCTGTTCACTCACTTGATACCTGACCTTCGACAGGAGAGGACCTACACTGCAAGTGCTGCTGTGACCTCAGTCTGGATGCAACGATGGCTCATGTGTCTGGGGAAAGGGCCCCTGTCTTCACTTCGGAGGAGTTGGAGAAGTTAGTGGATGGGGTCCTCCCCCAGTACACGCTACTCTACGGTCCTCCAAACAGGTGAGTACACTGTGAGCATGCTGTGTGGGCAATGCCTGTTTGGAATGGTGTGGATGGAAGTGAGAGGGGGGGGACTGAGGCCTGCATGAGCGGACAGTGAGTGTATGTGCGTCAGGGCAAGGGTGGGAACGTGGGTGAATGACTGTGATGGTCCAGACGGTTAAAGATTTTCCTTTTCCCCTGTATTATTCCTGTAGGTCAGCACCCACCAGAAGAAGGATATTTGTTGTGCCATCACCAAGGACGTCCAGAGGCTGGGGGTCCACCACAGATGGAGCACCCACTGCTGGAAAAGATGGGAGGACATTCGCCACTGGAGCAAGAAGACGGAGGAGGCCCAGCTGGGGATGGCCTCCCATCGTGAGAGGGGTGCCCGTCGCACCATGACCCCCCTAATGTTCCGGATCCTGGCGGTGGCGTATCTGGAGTTGGATGGGTGCTTGAGGGCATCACAGCAGCCACAAGGGGGTGAGTACAGTCACATCCCTCTGACTCATATTACGGGGTGTCTGGGTGGGGGAGGTGGGCAGTGGGTGCCCCTAGGCCAGGACGAGCTTTGCAGGCAAGGTCTCTTTGTGAGGCAGGCTATGTGGCACCCCAACCCCACCAGTGGTAAGAGCCATCTACACTTTGTCAGGCTCCTGTGACTTCCATGTGTACAGCAATCGGGCATAGGCCTTGTACCCCATGGCCCTGTGAATAATCTAGGAACTCTAAGTGCATGGCGTAGTGCAGAGGGCTGCTTCATCTGTAGTGTCCGCCAACGGTAGTGGTATTACATGCACTGAACATGTCTTTCTTCTGTCTCCCCCCCTTTTTGTGGTCTCCCTGTTCTTTTGTGCATTAGCATCATCAGGCGGAAGAGCAGTGGCACGGGAGCAGGAGGAAGATGCATCCCACTTGGCCCTGGAGGGCGAGACAATGGAGTCTGAAGCCACCAGTGGGACGGTGGGCGAGGGGAGCTCCACGGCGGGGACAGGAGGTGACAGCAGCGACAGCGACTCCTCCTCTGATGGGAGCTCCCTTGCGGTGGCGGGCCCCTCTGTGTCCCCTTATCAACAGGTACAGCCGTCACCCCCCTACCAGCATGGCCCTCCCAGCAGCCCCTCGGCATGTGTCCCGTGGCCACTCACCCAGGAGGGTGGGCATCTCCTTTACCCCCAGCACCTCAGGCCCTGCCCCAGTCAGCCCTGCTGCCCTCAGCGAGGAGGCTATTGACCTCCTAAGATCCCTCACTGTTGGGCAATCAACCATTCTGAATGCCATCCAGGGTGTTGAGAGGCATTTGCAACAAACAAATGCATACTTGGAGGGCATTCATTCTGGCGTGGCAGCCCAACAGAGAGCATTTCAGGCTCTGGCCTCCGCTCTGATGGCAGCCATTGTCCCTGTGTCCAGCCTCCCCCCTCCAACCTCCTCCACCCAGACCCAATCCCCTGTACCTCAGCCTATCCCAAGCACACCATCAGACCAGCATGCACACACCTCAACACACAAAAGTGGCTCAGAGAAACATAAGCACCACACATCCCACAGGCACTAACACAAGCATCATACCCCTGCATACATACCAACATCCACTGCCTCCACTGTGCCCCCCTCCTCCACGTCGTCCTCCTCCCTCCCTGTCTCGTCTCCACTAACACCTGCATGCACTACATCTTCAGCCACTACCTCCATCACCAGCACGCCCATCACCACACACCGCTCATGTGCACTCACCACCCCCACTACCATTCATACATCCCCTGTGTCTTCTCCCACTGTGTCTGTGAGCCCTCCTTCCAAAGTACACAAACGCAGGCACACACCCACCCAATAGCCATCCACCTCACAACAGCCTCCAGCCCATGCACCTTCACCGAAAGTCTGCAAACGTACACCTCCTACAACCATTGCCTCTTCCTCCACTCCCAAACCCCCTCCATCTACCTGTCCCAGTGTGTCTAAAAACTTTTTCTGGCTAATATTGACCTCTTCCCTACACCTCCTCCCGTCCTTCCCCTAGGGCCAGGCTTTCCAGGTCCCAACCCAGCACCTCAGCCACCACATCACCAGGCACAGTGGTGCCATTAACTGCGGGCTATTGGAGTGCGCTAACCAACAGGGCTGCCAGTGTGCCACGGAGCAAGGGCAAGGACATTCCGCCACCTGCAAAAGTTAAAAAGTTGCCCACATCCCGGAGGGAGAAGCAGAAAACAGCTGCCACCAAGGGCTCAGGGAAAACAAAAGGGGGTGGTGGCAAGACAGCTGCGCCACCATCCAAGGTGGGGAAGGGCCAGAAAATAAAGGGCAGGTCAGGAGAGGGCATGGTGGCACCAACAATTGGAACAGTGTCACACCTTCAGTCCACGCCGATACCAACCTGTACGGCGGAGAAGACCGCCACCTGCACCGCCACCAGCACCGATGTCATTGAGCCCGCCACTAGCACCGCAGTCACTGAGCCCGCCACCAGCACCGCAGTCTCTGAGCCCGCCACCAGCACTGCCACCACAGAGCCCGCCGCCAGCACCGATGCCACAGAGGCCAGCACCGCCGCCACAGAGCCCTCCGCCAGCACCAATGCCACAGAGGCCGCCGCAAGCACCGCTGCCACAGAGCCCGCCGCCAGCACCAATGCCACAGAGGCCGCCACCAGCACCGCCGCAAATGACCCCGCCGCAAGCACCGCCAGCGGCCACGCAACATCCTGAGCCTGTGGCACCACCGCAGACATGGCTGCCATCCCCAGTGGTCAGTCGTCCGAGGCTGGTGGTCAGTTCCAGGAGCCTGGGCAGCTTCCATGATGCACTACTTTCTGTGGAGAAAGGCATCCACTACCTCAGTCCTTGGCAGGATGAAGCACTCTGGGCACAAAGCCCCCTTCAGAACCAGTAGAGAATCACATCCACTGCCTCAGTCCTTGGCGGGATGAAGCACTCTGGGCACAAAGACCCCTCCAGAACCTGTGGAGAAAGGCATCTACTACCTCTCTCCTTGGCAGGATGAAGCACTCTGGGCACAAAGCCCCCTCCAGAGCCAGTGGAGAATCACATCCACTACCTCAGTCCTTGGCAGGATGAAGCACTCTGGGCACAAAGCCCCCTCCAGAACCAGTGAAGAAAGGCATCCACTACCTTTGTCCTTGGCAGAATGAAGCACTGTGTGCACAAAGCCCCCTCCAGAACCAGTAGAGAATCACATCCACTACCTCAGTCCTTGGCAGGATGAAGCACTCTGGGCACAAAGCCCCCTCTAGAACCAGTGGAGAAAGGCATCCACTACCTCTGTCCTTGGCAGGATGAAGCACTCTGGGCACAAAGCCCCCTCCAGAACCAGTGGAGAAAGGCATCCACTTGAGATACTGTGGCTTTGCACTCCCCAGGATAAAGCAGTGGGCAAACCACCCACTGAAAAGAGTTGAGAGACTGTGGCTTTGCACTCCCCAGGATAAAGCAGTGGACAAACCACCCACTGGAGAGACTTGAGAGACTGTGGCTTTGCACTCCCCAGGATAAAGCAGTGGGCAAACCACCCACTGGAGAGACTGTGGCATTGCACTTCCTAGGATACATCAATGGGCATGAAGCCCCCTCGTGGAGCAGTGGCGTTGTGCATTCATCTGGCTAAGGTGCCCCCCCTCCCCCTGAGGTGCCTGTTTCATTTCGATCTGATGCCCCTGGAGTGTTCTCTCTGTTTGAAGTCTGGTGTCATGTGTGGGACTTGCCCATGCATTTTGGGCCCAGTGGTCCACGGACAATAATTGGTGCACTACCCGGACTTGTGTATTTGTTGTACATAATTGTATATACTGTATTTAGAGTTTTGAGTACTGGATTTTTATTGATTACAATCGTTCAAATTATTTCCTTTTGTCCTTGCTTTCTTCCAGGGGGTGGGGGAGTGTATTTGTAATGTTGCAGCATGTATTTGTTTGTATGGTGTTGTGGGTGGGGGTGGGGGTGTTGCGTGTGTGTGTCACTTTCTTTTCCCTCCCACCTCCCATGTGTTGTAGGTGCAGTACTCATCGCTGCGTCGCCGCCGTCTTTGGTGCTCCTGATAGAGGAGCAGGAAGACTATCGCAGGGAGTATCTGGAGTTCTGGCTTCATGGCATCCTGGTTCCTCAGGGGTGTGGTGAGGTGACTGTTTTCCCTTCCAAGTCCTGTTTCCACCGTGTTTTTGATCGCATTTGTTCTGCCACAGAAAAGGTGGCGGATTGCCGTGTTGTGATAGGGTGGGCAGTACATTGTCTTCCGCCTGTCTGTTGGCGGTGACCGCCGTGCTGTTTGTTTGTACCGCCCTGGCGGTTGGAGTGTTAAAGTGGCTGTCTATGTTGGTGGTTTCTGCCATGGTCGTGATTCCATTTTTTTTCCGCAGGCCTGTTGGCGGTCTTACCGCTGCTTTAACACCGACCGCCAGGGTTGTAATTAGGGCCCAAGTTTTGCATTTATTTCTACGAGAAACAAAATTAGAACCCTATGTTAAAAAAAGTCAACTACTATATGCCAAATAAAGCCTATATCAGAAGGTGGCTTTCTAGAAACAAATACAAAGTAAAGTGAAGGCAGTGCACCATATTTTTATGTTGATATCCTGGTCATCCTTTGACCTAAAAAAGAGCTTGAATTCAGGAGAGGCTCAAGACAGATGCTAAAACAGGCCAAAGGATATAGTTATCCAAAGGCTGAAGTACACAAGGTGAAAGAAGGGAACCTGGGCTCAAATCCCGGCTTCTCACTTGAAGAAATTGTCTGATCCTAGACTATTACATTACTCCACTGCACCTCTTTTCCATGATCATCACGTTTGAGAGCACCTTCCGGTAATTGAGTTGAAGACATACCCTATGCAAACGCCTCTCTGGGACATGGTTTACTAGCCCACAGTAATAATTTTGATGTTGGTCCCAGCCAGGCATGTTTGGAACAGAAAGTATTTGACTACAATAGTTCTTTGCATGCCAACCTGTATGGAAGGTTACCACTTTTCTCAGAGATAATACTGCTCATTTGTCTATGTTGGGTTCTGGGAAAGTGCGGAATTTGCAGTGCAACTCTGTGCAGTCTCTTCTGCTATGTATGGATGGGCACGTACAATGTTCAAATCAAGAAAAAAGACGAGACTACAAATAGGAGAAAGCGAGTTAGGCAGCGGAGAACATCAGAAATTAGCTGACTGCGTCTGCTCTAATGTCATCACAATTGAGATATACTCCAAAAAGAGTTCGTCCATTTTGAGAACTAACCTGTGTGTCATTGACAAGTTTATGTGGTATGGCTTGCTGATTACACTTTTAACTCAGTTTAGGCGGCACACGAAATCGGAAGCAGGTATGTCACTGGACCAGAACATCCAGGTCAATTGATGGAGCTAGTGGGGTCTAGGGTGGAGCGACGTATTAGGTCCAAGCCAGAATGATTGATGAGGTATGCAATGGATCATTTTAAATTATGGCAGAGCTTTCAGATTCAGAGGCATATAGAGCTCTTGAGGCAATTGTCAGCCACAACACGGCCGTTAATGGCGGACCCTCAATGGCACACAATTTGGGGGATAATGATGAACTCCCTGCTGTTTTTACAGACCTAATAACAGGCTGCTGGAGTCTTGAATCAGCAGCCACCCACTCCAATAGAGAACAACCTAATCCAGCCCTCCAGAAAGACCCTATGTACACCCCGGGTTCCTCATGATACCTGTGTAAAGCACAAGAACAACTCCAGCTCCAAGGAGGGAGGAGGCACAAAAGCCACAATGCCTACAATTGCAAATATACACCAAGCAGTCGTAGCAACAAAGAGGTGTGGTTAAGGGCCAGTTTCACATTTCAGGGAGAATGTTTAGCCACAAACAGGTGGTGGTTTTATGCAGCATCAGGTTTTGAGGGCACAAGTCTTTGTGTCACAAGTGGCACATCTTTACCTAGCAACTATAGGTTTACGCAACCATCTGCCAGCACTGCACAACCAGCAGTCCGAGTGTCTAATACCACATGACCAGACATCCAGCTCACCATACTTGGGAACAAGTTCATCCCTTTTAAGCCAGTCCATCACAAAAAGGTGTAAAAGGTTGCTAAATCCGGGACAATTTCTGTAAGAAATAGGTATTGGGCGCTTGGCTCAAAATTCCAGCATAACAGCTTTACCTGCAGAGCTGGTCATCATCCCTGGCTAGCCACATAACCCACCTATGAGTAGCATCGGAGCTCTTTTCACCATACATCCGTGATGCAGACACAAACTAAGGGTCCCTTCCCCATCAAGACAGATTCACTTGTTATCATCCTAAATGTGGACCTCAAGATGTGGACAGAGTAGTTCTTTGAAAGAAGAATTATGGAAGGCTTCTGATTTCCCAACTTTAGCCCCAAACAAAAATCACGTAGGAGTATACTAAGCAATTTTACCGAGTCAGTACACCCCCCAGAACATTTTCAGATTTCTATTGCCTTTTTTAGCCATCGCAGTTATAATAATATTTCAAATTTGCCGTTTAGCCCTTTTGATCCAAAAATGAAAAAGGTGTTGCCTTTTATTCAGTCTTATAAGGTAGCAGTCTCGCTCCTTTGGTGATTCTTTCTACCTCACTAGTGCTCGGACAGCTCAAAAAGTGTGCACATAGACACTGCTTTGCCACTCACCAAGAACAATAATTAGAGCGGACATTGGTCATATGTGACATTTGATGTGCATACTCTATTGAGAGGCGAAGTATCGGATGTGCATGCAGTCTGGATATCTTTAGGACACACTGAGGGGCATTGTGTAGAACTCAAAGGGATTCCGAGGACAAGACTGCTCCCTGGTTGATGCTCTGCGCATCCGACCTATGTGCCAATGGTGCTCACTGTATAAACTGGAATGGCAGATACAATTGCACCTGTTCCCCAGGTTACAGGGACAAGAATTGCTGCAATGATGTGGATGAATGCCGCCCACGCAATATCTGCCAAAATGGTGGCACTTACATTAATACCCCCGGCTCCTTCAAATGCCAATGTGAGAGTGGGTACACCCGGAAGGTGTGTGAGAACATTTACATGCCCTGTTCATCATCACAATGCATGGACGCAGGCACCTGTCAGCCGACCGGCGACCTCACCTATGAATGTGCCTACTTACCAGGTAAATTCCATTCTCTGCTTCTGGAGAGTGGAAAGGACAGCCTTTCATACTGAAGATCTAGGTTTATGCTTTGTGACAGTATAGCGAGGGTATACTGAGAATATGTGGTTGAAGGCTTACAGAATGGAAATAAAATTGGGGGGAAGGGGTGGAAGAAAGTCCCCAGTGAGAGGGATGTCTGGTTTCCAGACATTGTCACCTTGTATGAATTCAAGTAGTCGGAATGTGGTAATGGTTATTTAAGTGTGCAGTGCGTGTGTCTAGCGAGAGCAGAATCTAACCTAGACATGTTTCATACCAAGCTTTTAGTTTCAAGAGACAGATACTAGGAGAACACCATGGATATGTTCATGTACCACAACTATTTGTGTTCACTGTTTATCATGTATGTAAGTGTAATTTACGAAGATACCTTGATGTCAAGGGATTTTAACTTAGCATGTTTGTGTTTGAATATACAGCTTTTAATACATCATTTTAAGTGCTGTAAATTGCCGCGCTACAACAGTATTGGTTCTGGGAGAACAGTATTGCTCCGTGAGAGCGGCGCGACAGTGGCAGAATACTTGTTGACAATTCAGATACGGGCAGTGTTGGGTAGTAAGAGAGTTATGGGGAACAGTTGTAACTTGCTTCCTATTCATGAGGGATGCAAAGCATTTAGTGCTGGGACAGCAATGGAATCACAGTTGTAGCATATCTGTTGTTAATTATCACAGATGTACAACATGGGTACTGAAAGAGCACCACTTATGAAGGACTAAGGTAATATTTGCAGCTCTGGCTCATCTAAAAGCAACTTAGGAATGCTGTCTACTTGTCAAGGCTGTTCGCTGCCGAGTGGTGAAACTGTGTTGGCGGCACGCTTGCGGATCATTGTACTTGTCAGAGATATGCAGCATCGCCTGCTGCAAGAGCAGTCGGATGGCGATTGTAGCACACTTGCAACTCAGTAATGGGGCTGTGCAGGGCTGGGTGCTGCAAGAGAATCGGATGAATGCACTAGTCCAATTTTGTTTCGTTATTGCACCTCTGCAGCTTTGGGTGCTGCTATTCAAGATGGAGTGACTTAATGAGGTGTATTATTGGCCACTGCTCTAGGATACTTGTCAGTTCATTAGGAAGGTCTGAATCAACCCATCTGCACCAAGCTCTGGACATATCATACACGCGATTGCCTGTGCACCATGTGTACGATCTGGTGTAGCCAAGAGGCTTTCACTACCACTGAGCTCCACCCCAACCAGTAGACCTCGCTGGGTTTAGTTAGATGAATATTGGAAATGCTACTTCACCATGGTTAGCCTGCTGTGTTCTGTGCAGGGATAAAAGTTTGGAAAACCCACACATTCTTTATCCTGCAGGGGTCTGGGGTAAAAAAATAAGAGAGCAGAGATTTGGTGGGTTGTTGTGGAGTTAGCCAGACAGTGGCCAACCATTTACAAGTGGCTGATGCAGGTTTTATGAGGAGCAATTTATGTCAGGTGAGTGTCTCGTCCCCATGGCTTGTGGTGCATTGTAGGAAAGAATATCCATCTATATGATTCTTTTCCCTGTGACAACTCTGAGGGAGGAATATCTTGGTTAAAGTGATTTTCCCCAGTTTATGAGGCGCATAGAAGCAAAGAGTACACTAGGGGTTTAATTTTTTCAGCTTCCTGGTGCTTTGTTTAAGGGAAAAGGAGTATTAGCAAACAGATGAGTGTTTCATTCTTTGAAGCTGCTGTGTGCACACCACCTAAGAAGTATGTAAATTGCTTCTGTATCAGTGGAGTCTCATCACACTGCTGCAGCATCAATCTCGTCGTATCCCTCCTACATCTTTCATAGGCACACCACTTAAATCTCAGAACAATCACACCCTACTTTGATTTCTTCACTAGTTGGTGGATTTTCTTCGCTCTCTGGAAGTAAATCTTTGATTCGTTTACAGTGAGTTAAACACCTCAAAATCTCACATTGTTACACGTGAAGGCTGCCACTTGGTCCTTTGATAAGAGGCGGTGGATCACAGCCAGGGGCTCCCAAGCCTTTATTTAATCTTCGGAAGGGCCCATATTTTCCTCGTTTGCGACTAAGTAAGGATTGCTCTAATGTATTTATGGTCCCGACTTGATCACAGTGGGCTCAATTCTCTAATGTTTAGATTGTTAATGCATGGTCCCCAAACTTTTTCCTTTTGGTGTCTGAAAAGGGGACTCGGTCTACAACAGAGAAGGGGGTCTCGTTCACCATATAACCCGACCGCTAGTACGCATGTTAATGGAAGCACCCACATTTGGCAGATTTATGCATGGGCATGGACCATGGCCATATAGTGGCAGTGGTGCCTTGCTGATAATAAGCCCCGTCTCTAATTCTCAGATTTTTCTTTATGCACCAGGCACGTCATCAGGCTTGTTTTTTGTTCCTGAGTGTCCTAAAATGATCCTTTGTCCCTGCACTAAGGCAGGAAGCTCATAGGAAGTCTAAGAGAGTTAGAGGGTAGGGATTAAGGTGGGTAAAACAGCAGACGAAAACGCTTCATGAATGGGAAGGAAATAAGTCAGAAGATTGCCTGTAACACAGCGGGCAGATGCCTGTGCAGCCAGTGTTCAAGTAGAACTGTGGACCAAGGCGTCCTCTGACAAATTCCTTGGACTGCTGCCCGCCTAAAGGTTGATTCTCTTATGGGATCCACAGCTTCAAGAAGAGTCTGCCTGTTGAAGGGAGCAGCATCCTTGTACCATTGAACTGTATGTTGTCAGCATAGGACACACAGATTTTTAAATGAACCCTAGAAGTTCACCTTATACTTCACCCCACAAGTGGTATAGGCAGTGTGTGTTGAGCAGACCCAACAAAATGCCCCCGAAGCCTGCTGGAAGAGGAATACTATATAGAAAAACAGGAATATTATGACCCTCACACAATTATCATAACTAACAATACACCTGCTACAAGCTCAAAATATACTGCTCACCCTTCTCCTAAACTAAACAACACCACCACAAACACACCTTTTCTAAACTGCCAGCTCATAAATGCTTGATCACTCTCAAAAAACAAGCACCACATCTACGGCCTGCTCACAGACACACAACCTGAGTTACTATTCATAAGAGAATCATGGTTGGGAGTTGACTAAGAACTAGCGTTGCATGAAGCCGTTCCTATCAAACCCTCACACAAAACCGTATAGGCAAGAGAGGAAGTAGACTAGCTATTATATTCAAACAAGCAACAAATCTCAGTAAAACAGACATTTACATACAAGGTTGTGAAGTCCTCCTCACCAGATGCCACCCTACTTCAACTTCCTCCTGTAACTTTCCCCTCCTTTACAGACCTCCACCTAACAACTCAACATTCCCAGACACTTTTCTAGATACAGTCTCAAACCTTATTACATTATACTCAAATCTATGCACTCTTGGGGACCAAAATATTTAGTTTGACAAACCCAATATGGCCCATCCAATCTATCACCACTGGCTATGTCCCATTGAACCTAGATCAGATTGTACACAATCCCACACACATCGCTGGACACATCCTAGATGTCATTTTTGCTAAGCCTGAACTAGTTACCGTTCATAGCATCAAGCCAATCATGTGGTCAGACCACCATTTAATAACTTTCTGACATAAAAGACTGCAAATCAATTCACCTCACAACCACTCACATACATGCACCTATCGACCATGGAGCAAACTCAATTTTGATGACTTAGAAACACAACTAACAGCCAACACAGATCTAGATACAATTAATTCTGTTCCAAAACTTTGAGTGGCTACAGGAAGCTTTTGATATCCGAATATCACTCAGATAAACTAAGCAGGGCAAAAGAAAACCAACACCTTGGAGAAACACAGAAATTAAAAAGATAAAGCAACAAATCAGAAGGTTGCAGCAGACCTGGCTCAAAACAAACAACATTCAAGACAAACTGCAGCTTCACAAACTTAACAGAATATACAAATCATCAATCAAAAAAGCTAAAAAAAGGTACTCAGACAGAATTAAAAATGATAAATCTGCAACCAAAGAATTTTATAAAATTCTCAATGAATTTCGAAAACCTAACTTCATGGAAGAAAGTAATCGCACTACTCAAGATTTCACAAACAAACTGGCAACTCATTACGCAACCAAAGTAGACACATGGGTGGTCATTCTGACCCTGGCGGTCAAAGACCGCCAGGGCGGAGGACCGCGGGAGCACCGCCGACAGGCCGGCGGTGCTCCAATGGGGATTCCGACCGCGGCGGTAAAGCCGCGGTCGGACCGGCAACACTGGCGGGCTCCCGCCAGTGTACCGCCGCCCCATTGAATCCTCCAAGGCGGCGCAGCTTGCTGCGCCGCCGAGGGGATTCCGACCCCCCCTACTGCCATCCAGATCCCGGCGGTCCGACCGCCGGGATCCGGATGGCGGTAGGGGGGGTCGCGGGGCCCCTGGGGGCCCCTGCAGTGCCCATGCCACTGGCATGGGCATTGCAGGGGCCCCCGTAAGAGGGCCCCTAAATGTATTTCACTGTCTGCGTACGCGACGGGTGCAACTGCACCCGTCGCACAGCTTCCACTCCGCCGGCTCGATTCCGAGCCGGCTTCATCGTGGAAGCCTCTTTCCCGCTGGGCTGGCGGGCGGCCTGAAGGCGAACGCCCACCAGCCCAGCGGGAAAGTCAGAATTACCGCCGCGGTCTTTCGACCGCGGAACGGTAACCTGACGGCGGGACTTTGGCGGGCGGCCTCCGCCGCCCGCCAAGGTCAGAATGAGGGCCATGGTCTCCTATTTAAAACAGAAGAAAACCATCAGCACCAAACCCTTTCCTAAAATCCCCTCTAAGAATAAACCAAGCCAGCCTCTACAGTCCTTCAAACAAATATCACAAGGTGAATTTGTGGATTTGGTCAAAGCAAGCAGGCCTTCCGGTTGCCCTCCTGACCCTTGTCCACCACACATCTTCAAGAACATTCTTTTATCTACTTCTGCTGCCACACCGGTAAGAAGAATCATCAACAACTCTTTAACTACAGGAACTTTTCCTGAAGAACTGAAAAAGGCATACATACGTCCGTTATTAAAGAAAACAAGCCTAGACCCACAGGACCCCAACAACTACAGACCAATCACAAATGGACCTTTCCTGGGCAAACTGATAGAAAGAGCAGCATTCGCCCAGTTGTCACAATTCATTGAAGACTATCCATACTCTCAGACTACCAAACTGGATTCCGCCCAGGAAGAGGCATTGAATCGGCACTCATAGCAATCTGGCATGATCTTAAAAACACAGTTGACCGCAATGGAGTTGCTGCACTACTTCTCTTGGACCTCTCGGCTGCCTTTGATCAGGTGACCATGACACCCTATTTTAAAGACTCCACGAAGCCGGCATAGAATGGACAGCTCTCTACTGTATTACATCCTACTTTCAAAACAGAACTAATATTATCTATTCTTCCCCCTTCTTGTCCAAACCATACCTCACAAAAGCAGGAGTCCTCCAAGGATCGGTCATCTCAACTTTGCTTTTCAACATCTACATGATATAATTACCAGAACTGATCAATGATTTTCAACTCACATGCTACAACTATGCAGATGACACACAAATACTACTTAAATTGGAATGCCCCAAACACATTGAAAGCTCACAAATCTTCAGTACCTCAGAGCCGTTGATCAGTGGATGACTTGGAGCCATCTCAAACTAAATGTCTCCAAAAATGGAAATGCTCATATGTGGTGACTGGAAAAATTATGACCCACTGAGGGCCTAGCCTGATGATCTCAGAACACCTCCTCAATCATCCGAGGAAGTTAAAGTCCTTGGAATTACCATGGACTCCAAGTTAACAGTGAATGCCCAAGTGGACAAATTAGCACCAACAAGTTTCATCACCTTGAAAACTCTGCGACGCATTTTCCCCACCTCGGATTTCCACACAAGGTGCAGGCTACTAATTCTCTTGTACTATCCAAACTGGATTATGCGAATGGCCTCTACCATGAATCATCTCTATCTATTATGAAAAAACTACAACGTATTCAGAACTCCGCTGCCAGGTTACTATTACATGTAAAGACACAAGCCCACATCTCCCCTACCTTGAGAGCACTACACTGGTTACCCGTTGCCTGAAGATCCTCCTTCAAGCTGCTTTGTATCACCCACAAAGCTATACATGGAACAGGACTGCTTTTTATCAGAAACAAAATAACCAAATACATTCAACAAAGAAACCCTCCGCTCAAGATTGGCACCCCGCCTTAGAACACCACCAAACAGGAAAAGGTGGTACATCCTTCTCCGTTCAAGCAGCCAAACTATGGAATTCATTACCCCCAAATATAAGATCCACAAATAACTATCTTGTCTTCAGAAGACTACTCTTTCCTTCATAACCACCATATTCAAGCAGCAATGAACTGCATATGTCTGTGTTGATAAATATTTTTAATCTGATTATGTGTATATTCTAGATATGTATAGTTCTTTAGGAAATATGTATCGCTACTATGTCTAACAATAAATTACACACATACTCTTTAAACATGTTTAACAAATGTATATTTATTCAGGATTAAATATGTATATGTATATGAATGTAGATATATATATATATATATATTTGTGTATATGTGTGAATGCATGTGAGTATGTATGTGTGTGTATATATACATATATATGTGTGTGTTGCTCTATGGTTAACATGTTCATAGGTCATTGCATAGCTCCTACATAAGTTGCTATATTAGATACTTATGAATCCTTGCTCTCATTTTTATATCACACGGATCAAATGTTTTATTATCATAAGCATTTCACTATTCAAAATTTGAGGAAAGAAAAAAATGTTAGAAAAGGACACTTATTAATTGATCTTCAAATATTACAAATCTTGAAAGTCTGTGTTTATAGAATACTACTTTTCTTCTCATATTATACCCTTTATTATATTCCTTGATTATATATTCCCTTACTATGTATTTACATACCTATTTATTTATTACTCTAGTCCTGTTGTACTAGAGACAAATTAAATACAAATAAATAAACTAAAATCTATAAATAAAATGTAAATTATAAATAAGTAAATTAAAGTTAAAAAAATAAAAGAATAATAATGAATAAATAAATTAGGGAAAAATTAAAATAATGATTAAAAAAGTGTTTATATATAAATAAAAGTAAGATAAATGTACTCTCTTGTAAGCTTTACTTGTCTACCCATCACCATACGTCATGTCTCTATCAATCTATCCTCCATCCCCACTCTGACTCATCCAAACCCATTCTACTACTTTTCATCTCTAAAATAATCCTGCCTAAGCCCTTCCCTCCTCTTCCACATCTAGCTCACCCAAGCCTCAGTTTACTACCATGATCTCCCAAACAACCCTACTAAATTCTCCCTCATTTATCTCACCTTTCACTCATCCAAAACACCTCCGGCCACTATGATCTCCCTCACCCTGTCCACTGACTTTTCCCTGACTCTTCCCTCCTCCATCTCTCCTTTACTCATCCTAAGCCTCATCCTATTACTATAAACTCACAATTAACACTTCTAGATTCTTCCCTCCTCTATCCCTCCATTACTCTAGTCAATCCAAATAACAAACTTGCATATCCTCTGCTCAAATTAACTCATAATAATACTAAAACTGTACTCATATTTCCCTATACTAATCCACAACTAATTCCTTTTGGGTTCCGGAGTAGCGTGCTATTTGCTGAAAAGTGCCTCAACGCCACGTCAGGGGTAGTTTTGTATTGCATTGTATTGTCGTATTTTTAGAGCGCATTCAGGCCATAGCATCGAAGCGCTGGGGGGAAAAAACTGTAAGTCAAGGGTGCAAAATCATGGTAGAGAACCACAAAGAACATTTGGGGAGACCTACTGCCTAGTGCGAAAACAGCCAGGTTTTGAGTAAAGATAGGTCTCCTCCAGCCTAATATAGGATGGTAGAGTATTCCATAGTTTTGCAAAATGCGTTGCTGGATAAAGCGACTATGGCTTACTTCAACCCGGCAGGAAAACTGAAGTGGTGGTGGATGCGAGCCCCGTCGGGCTTGGAGCTGTGCTCTTACAGGAACAGAGGTATCAAGAGTGGATCCCTGTTGCATATGCCAGTCGGGCGTTGTCGGCGGTTGAAACCCGGTATGCGCAGATCGAGCGTGAAGCTCTAGCCATTCGATGGGCGTGCCGCCATTTCCACCTGTACTTGTATGGGCACGAGTTTCAAGTAGTGACTGACCACAAGCCTTTGGTTTCATTGTTTGCGGGTAGCCCACGTCTTGCACCTCCGAGAATTGAACGATGGACTGTTCTACTTCAACCTCATAGGTTCACGGTTGTTTATCGGCCTGGTGCGAACAATCCTGCAGATTATCTGTCTCGACACCCTTCTCCGAAGGTGTTTGATGTTCATCAAGAACAAGATGTAGAAAGTACTGAAGTTTTTGTCAGCATGGTTGTGCAGTCGGCATGCCCTAATCCTCTTCTCGTAACTGACATTGTAAGCGCTACCCAGGAAGATGTGATGTTGAGTTATGTCAAAGAAGCGTTAAACCACAAAAGGTGGAAATATTTTCTAGAGAAGACCCATATGTCCTGCCCTGATCAGAAGGTGGCTATGCAGAGTATCTGGAAGGTGTGTGATGAGCTGTCTACCGATAATGATGGGTTGGTTCTGAGGGGAAGGCGAATCGTGCTTCCACAATGTCTCTGGTCGAGTTGGCTCATCAAGGGCACCAAGGGGCTGCTAAAACCAAAGCAAGATTACGTGCCAAAGTCTGGTTCCCGGGTATGGATACTCAGGTTGATGATATGGTAGGGAGATGTCATTCCTGCATCATCACATCAATAGAGCCTCTGAGTTGCCCAGTGGTGACTGAACCGGCCACTCTGAAACCCTGGGCTAAAGTGAGCATGGACTTTGGGAGTTTCCCAGATGGGAGATTGACTGCTGTTCTGATTGATTCATATTCCAAATTCCCAGTGGTTGAAGTGGTAGCGTCAACGGCGTTTGAAAATGTACGGCCAGTTCTACAAAAGACGTTTGCCTTGTTCGGTTTGCCTGACGAAATTCGAACTGACAATGGTCCTCCTTTCCAGGGGCAAGAGTTTAGGTCGTACCTTGACGGTCTGGCAATTCGTCATCGTAAGATAATGCCTTACTGGCCTCAGGCAAATGGGGACGTGGAAAGGTTCATGGGAACTCTGAATAGGGCTCTAAGGATTGGAGTGGAGCAAAAGGAAAATAGTGAACAATGTCTGTATCAATTTTTGAGTGCTTATCGTCAAACGCCTGATAGCACCACTGGTTGTGCTCCCTCCTCTTTGATGTTCAAAGTATCTCCACGTGATTGTATTCCCTCAGGTCCTAAATGGAAACCTCCTGTATTGGACGTAAAGGCCACTCAAAAACGGCGAGAAGCTACTAATCAGCGGGCGAGTGTTCAACGGCGAGCGAAGTATCGAGGGTATCAAGAAGGAGATCGAGTGGTAGTGAGATGTCGGCGAGGAGGAGGGAAGTTCAGAACGCCATTTGAGCCTGAGGCATGGGAAGTAATTGGCATAAAGGGATCAATGATAACTGCAGCGAGAGGGAGACAAAGAGTGACACGAAATGTATCACATTTTAGGAGGGCTGGTCTGAGGGAGTCGACTAGTGAAGAAGGAGAAATAGAGGACATAACCCGTGGTTCACCACTAATGGCCGAAGAAAGGAAGGATGTTACTGAGCCAACGATGATTGAGCAAACCCGGCCTGGTTGTGTTCCTGAATATGGAGGTGGGCGCACTAGAAGTGCGAGATATGACCTACGCCCTAATCCTGTGCCGAGCAGTCAGCTGAAAGACTTTGTCTGTTGAATAGATTGCTTGGAAAGTAAGTGTCGGTGTCGTCTGTTAGTGCAAGCACACTGTGGGAAGAAAGATGTGGACAGTGTGAAACGACCTCCAGCCGTCTAAAGTGGACACTGTGAGCGATACTAGGATTCAGGGTGTTAAGAAACAAAGTTGTAGTGTTTTCAGTTATTAGTTATTTGGGATATTTCTTTCAATTTTATTTCTGAAGCTTTTCGTGTGATAATGTTTTCATCGTTTGCTTAAGTTTATCTCGTTAATCCCTGTCCATGTGGAGTAAAACATGGGGGGGATGTAAAGAGTGAGCGGAGAGCCATGCGGGCTCTCCGTGCTTGAATAGCGTGCTCGGCGTGTCCAGGAGGGGCATGGAGCACAAGGCTATAAATAAAGAAGGAACTGCGGTGACGCAGTTCCGAGTGTGTCAACAATCCAGAAGGTCTACGCGTGGTTCATTAATGCAGCGCTGCGCCACACCTTACAGTTGAGTGGGACGATTTAAGTACAGATCTACAAATGGATGAATGGACAGACACATTGAAGAAGAGGAGAATATAAACTTTGTTAAAGGACAGAGAGGAGTAGGATAAACATGGCATAAGGCAAAGTGAAATGTCTTGTCATGTGACCTGTATCACGGCCTTAATCACTAAATATCCAATTTTATTTCAGAAGGTCGACAGGTGAAATGGCGGTAAAACATTTCAATTTGAGTTACTCCATGGTTGCCGGTCATTTTCACATTGTAAAGGCCGTAGGTATCTATGTCTCCAGCTTCTACTCTGGTAACACTCCAACCCCCTCGATTTCCAAGCCTGCCAGAAGATGTTCCATCACTACGAATAATTTCAATATCCACCATACCACCGTTATTGAAACTTATTTTGATATTGTGCACGAGTTTTCCCTTCGTGTCGATTTCATGAAGCAGTCCCCCATTTGGATTTCCGACAAATCTGCCCCAGGTGCCCTTATAGAAGAATCGGAGACCATCGATCAGATTCCACTCCCTCACATTCACTTGGGTGACAGGATTCTCGTTCGAGTTGTCTGAAGAGGGATAGTAAACAGTGCGGCTACGGTCAGAGTTACCTTCTAAAATGTTGTATGAAAATGGACCAAAGGAAGCTTTCTGCATGGAAGTGTGTGGTTTGGAAGGAATGTCCTCGCTCCCAGGCATGAAGTTATCAAGGAAGAAGGTGGGTACCAAGGTTTGAAGCATGGCACCATTTGCCCTATTCCACAGCATTGTCTTCACTGTGTCACAGATCTCTTTGAAGTAAGTCGGGTTGGACACAACTGTAGACTGCATTGTATAAAAGTTCCTATTTTAACCAGTGACTTTGTCATATACATCTCCTGTGAAAACATAGAAGAAAAAGGGTGGTATGGTTGTTGGGGACTTGTACTCATCCAAGGTCACAGTAATGCTGTCACTTCGCCACTTTTGCCATTTGCCATAGAGTTCCTCAAAATCTTTCTGATAAGTTTCAATCTCTTCCTTCAAGTCTTTCTTCCAGACTACTGTGTTATCTTCATCATAGATTTCTTTGCCATGCATCAATCGTTCCTTAAGATTAGCCAGATGCATGTAAGACAATGTCACGGTCAGGGGAATCAAATGAACTGCGTTATTGGAGTGCACAAGTCGGCTGTGAAGATCATTACAAGAAGCAACGATGGCGTCCATGAGTGCCCCTTTCTCGTTGTTTTTTGCCTCTACATACTGTTGCATGGTTCGGCGTAAGCCATCAAGGCTATTTTGCATCTGGTTTACCTCTGCAGCAAGGATCTTCTGGTCAATCATGTATTCAACTTGATCTTTAACAAGATCCCAAATATTAACAGCAGAGCTTGGCCAGAAGAAGCTTATGAGCACACTGATAAACTTCCCCACGGGGATGCCCTCCACATTAATAAGTCCAACAAGACCAGTAACTAGCTCCTTCATTCGATCGTTCCATGTCTCACCTAGTTTAGCAGTTCGGAAGATAGTTTGATTGTTCTCCAGTTTGTGATCATTTTCTGTAAAGAAAACATACTGATGAGACAAATCCTTCCGAAAAACATGTTCTAAATTGTGCATCTCAGCAGAAATGTAATACAGCATGCACAGTTCTAATATTGATTACGGTCTATCAGCAAATAATGGCCAGTGGTAAAATAGATTTTACTTGTCACTGCCAATTTTTGATAGCAGTGTATTGTGACCCATGTCACAGAGTTTCAAGGAGAATTCTTATATCACTAATGATTGTCTTTTGGCTGGCCAGTGATTGTACGTTTTTTGATGTGCATTCCCCATTAAACATTATTATTAATTCAAAGACCAAACAAATGTACTTCTCATGTTGCATACTCGCTGCAATCATTTTGGAGACAGCCGCCTTAATCAGCAAAGTTTCTGCCTAACGGACTCTCTATCTTAGACTTAAGAAATAACTCTTAATTTCAGAAAGTCTCTAAAAATATACTTCTACAACATCCCTGTACACTCTCTGCCTATGCATCACAGACTAGAAAACAACCTTCTTACATTCAGAAAGTCCCTAAAAACATATGTCTTCAAACTAGTCTATGAGTGATATTTCTGCCAGTCAGACATCTAAAATTGGTTACTGTCTTTAACATTCCAGGCCCCTAAAGGCATCACTGAATTATTTAAGGCTTCACTTGCTGATTGGCTGTCTCTCTATAACAAGATGTGTAATCTATTCTCTCCATATTTGTTCCCAACTCAAAATGCTGCAAGACTACCTCTTGAGGTCTAGAGTGCTTTACAAAATATCTTAATTGTCTAAATCAAATGCAAGGGACACATTTTCATTTAAGAAGTGCAGGTTCCTTGCCTCTTCATGTCAGACTTATCACAAATGAATACAAAAAGGGTTTTATGGCAGAGTATTGTATTAAAAAATACTGTCTAAAACATCTTGGGTGTAAAGTTTCTGATATTCATTCCAATATGGCGATTTAATTGCAGACAATGTTTAGGACCAATATTTACGTCATACAATATTCTGAGAATATTATTCTGGCACCACGCCACACAAATCATGGACCTTATAGCTCAGTGTCCCACCATCTAATACTGGGCAGACCTTGAAGACCCTAATAACAAAATGTATTTAGTGATGATTATCACATCTTCTTGACTTGATAAAGGTATAACTATCGTATTGAAAGCATGAATTCTGTTAACATTACCTTGGATAGGCTGAAGCCTGGGGAAAAGGGCTTCACAATAAGTGCCCCTTTACATTATAATTTACAAATCACTCACTGAAAGTTATCATTTGGAGAAACAAAAAATATCCTGGTGTTTCTATGATGACAAACAATGAACACAATAAGGACGTGCTTAGTCCCATGAATACTGACATAGCAGTATTCTCTTTGCATGCTTAGTGTCAGCGCCTGCCCACCTGCACACCTCCCATAGCCACTAACAACTCACCTGTTTCCATTCTTTAGTCGCTAAACACTCACCTGATCCAATCTCAGATCTGCTGACCCCTCACAAAAGCACCTCTCACAGAAGGGCAAGCCACTCATTATCATCAGTGGGGTGGCAATGCTGTCCCACACCAACTGGTTACACAGTTATTACCTTCCTATAATATCCAATGAGCATCTGCTCCGTTCAGGGGTGGCTGGTGATCTTTGTCATTGATGGGACGTGATACTTGCCTACAATTCCAGCCAGTGAGTCAATTTCCTTCTCGAAAGGTTCAGGGTGAGGAAGGAGGGGTTCTTGTATGGCAGACTTACAAGCGTAACACACTTATGTGCACACTCTCACTCACTCATGCTCACCTACATTCACTCATTCTTATTCTCACTTACACTCATTCATTTTCACTCACAAATCCTTAGCCATAACTCGTTCACACTGCCTTACACGTATTCTCAGTCACTCATTCTGACTCTTACTCCCACTCACTATCACGATCTTTTTTTCTCATTATCACACGTGACCATTGCTCTGTAGAGGGGAGAGGTATTGGATGAACACCTGGCCACACATTTTAAGGACCCAGTGACATGAACTGTGAGAAGATTGGGTTGTAAAATGAACGAGATGAAACAGCATGAAAGGGCTTATTCTGGCATGGTTTGTTTAGGCAGGAATGTTCTGAAGTAGGACAAACTGGGGACTGAGGCGGATTGGCTGCAGGAGGCAACAGAGGGCCCTGGGAGCCCGACCTAACTGTAATCAGAGGTGAGGCACAGGCATTCTTCTTTTGCAGGACCAGTTCTCCAATTTAGGGGGTGATTCTAACCCTGGCGGTCGGTGTTAAAGCGGCGGCCAACCCGCCAACAGGCTGGCGGTAAAAAATATGGAATTCTGACCCTGGCGGGAACCGCCAACACAGACAGCCACTTTAACACTCCGACCGCCACGGCGGGACAAACAAACAGCGCGGCGGTCACCGCCAACAGCCAGGCGGCAGACAATGTACCGCCCACACTATCACAACTCACCAATCCGCCACCTTTTCCGGGGCGGGAGCACCACCGATAAAAACACGGCGGAAACAGACTACGGACGGGAAAACGCTCACCACTACGCACTCCAGGAGGAAGGAGGACAGCATGGAACCCGAATTAAACATCCTACCTTCTCTCGTCTACCTTCTCATCTACCACGAGTACGAAGTCCGGCGCAGATGACAACGGTGAGTACTGCACCTACGACATACGGGAGGGGGGAGGACGAAAGGTTACGGGCACACACATATGCGACCCCCCCTCCCCCCAACTATGTACACACCAATGCAGAGCAACAAGTCACAGTGACACCACCCAAACACCCCAGAAAAATGCTCGGACATAATCAAATTTGGAATAAATATTTATGTACCAAAAAGCTCCTGAAAATTATCGTACAACCATGAAAGATATTCACAAGAAAACAAATGACATACACATCAGTGTATAACTGAAGTAACAAGTCCTGCACATCCTACGAATTCATCATGTCCGTGGGCCAAAGTTTTGAGAAACAAGGGCAAAGCCCACACAGGAGACCTGAGTCCTTTGGAGAGAACACTGCAGGGGCATCAGATGTAAAAACTACAGGCACCTCAGGGGGAAGGGAAGGGGGGGGCACCACAGCCACATGAGTCCACGACGCCAGATCCACGAGGAGCCACCATGCCCACTGTACCATCCTGGGGAGTGCAAAGCCACAGTCTCTCAATGTCACTACAGTGGGTGGGCTGCCCACTGTACCATCCTGGGGAGTGCAAAGCCACAGTCTCTCAATGTCTCTACAGTGGGTGGGCTGCCCACTGTACCATCCTGGGGAGTGCAAAGCCACAGTCTCTCAATGTCACTACAGTGGGTGGGCTGCCCACTGTACCATCCTGGGGAGTGCAAAGCCACAGTCTCTCAATGTCTCTACAGTGGGTGGGCTGCCCACTGTACCATCCTGGGGAGTGCAAAGCCACAGTCCATCAGGTGGATGACAGTCTCCACTGGTCAAGGAGGAGGCATGGTGGGCACAGTGAACCATAAACAGTGATTGAGACGGCGGTGCCCAGCGGAGCGGTGCTTGAGAAGAAGGGCCCAGCGGAGCGGTGCTTGAGATGAAGGGCCCAGCGGAGCGGTGCTTGAGAAGAAGGGCCCAGCGGAGCGGTGCTTGAGATGAAGGGCCCAGCGGAGCGGTGCTTGAGAAGAAGGGCCCAGCGGAGCGGTGCTTGAGAAGAAGGGCCCAGCGGAGCGGTGCTTGAGACGGCGGGGCCCAGCGGAGCGGTGCTTGAGAAGAAGGGCCCAGCGGAGCGGTGCTTGAGACGGCGGGGCCCAGTGGAGCGGTGCTTGACAGGAAGGGCCCAGCGGAGCGGTGCTTGAGACGGCGGGGCCCAGCGGAGCGGTGCTTGACAGGAAGGGCCCAGCGGAGCGGTGCTTGAGACGGCGGGGCCCAGCGGAGCGGTGCTTGAGAAGAAGGGCCCAGCGGAGCGGTGCTTGAGAAGAAGGGCCCAGCGGAGCGGTGCTTGAGAAGAAGGGCCCAGCGGAGCGGTGCTTGAGACGGCGGGGCCCAGCGGAGCGGTGCTTGAGAAGAAGGGCCCAGCGGAGCGGTGCTTGAGACGGCGGGGCCCAGCGGAGCGGTGCTTGACAGGAAGGGCCCAGCGGAGCGGTGCTTGAGACGGCGGGGCCCAGCGGAGCGGTGCTTGACAGGAAGGGCCCAGCGGAGCGGTGCTTGACAGGAAGGGCCCAGCGGAGCGGTGCTTGAGACGGCGGGGCCCAGCGGAGCGGTGCTTGAGAAGAAGGGCCCAGCGGAGCGGTGCTTGAGATGAAGGGCCCAGCGGAGCGGTGCTTGACAGGAAGGGCCCAGCGGAGCGGTGCTTGAGACAGCGGGGCCCAGCGGAGCGGTGCTTGAGAAGAAGGGCCCAGCGGAGCGGTGCTTGAGAAGAAGGGTCCAGCGGAGCGGTGCTTGAGAAGAAGGGCCCAGCGGAGCGGTGCTTGAGACGGCGGGGCCCAGCGGAGCGGTGCTTGAGAAGAAGGGCCCAGCGGAGCGGTGCTTGAGACGGCAGGGCCCAGCGGAGCGGTGCTTGACAGGAAGGGCCCAGCGGAGCGGTGCTTGAGACGGCGGGGCCCAGCGGAGCGGTGCTTGACAGGAAGGGCCCAGCGGAGCGGTGCTTGAGACGGCGGGGCCCAGCAGAGCGGTGCTTGACAGGAAGGGCCCAGCGGAGCGGTGCTTGAGACGGCGGGGCGGAGCGGTGCTTGAGAAGAAGGGCCCAGCGGAGCGGTGCTTGAGATGAAGGGCCCAGCGGAGCGGTGCTTGAGATGAAGGGCCCAGCGGAGCGGTGCTTGAGAAGAAGGGCCCAGCGGAGCGGTGCTTGAGACGGCGGGGCCCAGCGGAGCGGTGCTTGAGAAGAAGGGCCCAGCGGAGCGGTGCTTGAGACGGTGGGGCCCAGCGGAGCGGTGCTTGACAGGAAGGGCCCAGCGGAGCGGTGCTTGAGAAGAAGGGCCCAGCGGAGCGGTGCTTGAGAAGAAGGGCCCAGCGGAGCGGTGCTTGAGATGAAGGGCCCAGCGGAGCGGTGCTTGAGATGAAGGGCCCAGCGGAGCGGTGCTTGAGAAGAAGGGCCCAGCGGAGCGGTGCTTGAGAAGAAGGGCCCAGCGGAGCGGTGCTTGAGACGGCGGGGCCCTCTTCAGCGGTGCCTATCCTCACGGCGGGGCCCTGTTCAGCGGTGCTCTTCTCCCCAGCGGGGCCCTGTTCAGCGGTGCTCTTCTCGACGGCGGGCCCTGTTCAGCGGTGCTCTTCTCCACGGCGGGCCCTGTTCAGCGGTGCTCTTCTCCACGGCGGGGCCCTCTTCAGCGGTGCCTATCCTCACGGCGGGGCCCTGTTCAGCGGTGCCTATCTTCACGGCGGGCCCTGTTCAGCGGTGCCTATCTTCACGGCGGGGCCCTGTTCACCGGTGCCTATCTTCACGGCGGGCCCTGTTCAGCGGTGCTCTTCTGCACCGCGGGCCCTGTTCAGCGGTGCTCTTCTCCACGGCGGGCCCTGTTCAGCGGTGCTCTTCTCCACGGCGGGGCCCTCTTCAGCGGTGCCTATCCTCACGGCGGGGCCCTGTTCAGCGGTGCCTATCTTCACGGCGGGCCCTGTTCAGCGGTGCTCTTCTCCACGGCGGGCCCTGTTCAGCGGTGCTCTTCTGCACCGCGGGCCCTGTTCAGCGGTGCTCTTCTCCATGGCGGGCCCTGTTCAGCGGTGCTCTTCTCTACGGCGGGGCCCTGTTCAGCGGTGCTCTTCTGCACCGCGGGCCCTGTTCAGCGGTGCCTATCTTCACGGCGGGGCCCTGTTCAGCGGTGCTCTTCTGCACCGCGGGCCCTGTTCAGCGGTGCTCTTCTCCACGGCGGGCCCTGTTCAGCGGTGCTCTTCTCCACGGCGGGGCCCTCTTCAGCGGTGCCTATCCTCACGGCGGGGCCCTGTTCAGCGGTGCCTATCTTCACGGCGGGCCCTGTTCAGCGGTGCTCTTCTGCACCGCGGGCCCTGTTCAGCGGTGCTCTTCTCCACGGCGGGCCCTGTTCAGCGGTGCTCTTCTCCACGGCGGGCCCTGTTCAGCGGTGCTCTTCTCCACGGCGGGCCCTGTTCAGCGGTGCTATTCTCCACGGCAGGCCCTGTTCAGCGGTGCTCTTCTGCACCGCGGGCCCTGTTCAGCGGTGCTCATACAGCAGGTCAAGGGAGCCAGACCTGGCCTGGACTCCCTGCTCAGTCGCCCTCGGACCGTGACGTTTCTGGACCCTTCGGGGACGGACTCCTGGCCTCCTTAGTGTCCTCCTTCCCAGCTGGGATGTGACATGTGGGGTCCACCTTCTCCGCGCTCCTGCTGCCCTTCCGCTCCTTTGATGGGGCTCTCGGGCCCTTGCCTCCCCTAGATGGTGTGGGTGGTGAAGTGGCCGCACATTGCTCCTTGGGGGCAGCCCTGTCGGTCCTCGCACGGCGGCCCTTGTTTTTGCGGGTCCTCTTGCCGGGGGGGGGGGCTGGACGTGTCCTTGCTGCTGATCGATGTGTCACTGCTGGCAAAGGGTGGGCTGCAGAACCCATGCACAACAGTGACACCCGAAGCTGGACTGGTGGTGGCTGCGGTGCTCTTGGGACTCTTTGAAGATGGAGGGGGGAGCTCATCGGGGGGAAAGAGGTCAAGGTTAGCCAGGAAAAGTTTTTTAGGGCCAAGGTAAAGGGTAGGAGAAGTGGAGATGGAAGTGGAGGTAGAGGAGGTGGTTGTAGGAGAGTCAGGTGTGCTGTCATTGGGTGAAGGTGCTGGTGCTGTAGGCTGTCGTGAGGTGGTTGGCTGTTGGGTGGGTGGCTGCCTGCGTTTGTGTGTCTTGGAAGAGGGGGTGACAGACACAGTGGGAGAGGACACAGGGGACGTGTAAATGGCAGTGGGGGTGGTGACTGCACGAGTGTGGACTGTACTGGAGGGTGAGGTGGTGATGGAAGCACTGGCTGATGTTGGGGTGCATGCAGGTGTGAGTGTACACGTCACAGGGAGGGAGGAGGGAGACGAGGAGGAGGGGGACACAGGGGTGGCAGTGGCTGTTGGCATGTCTGCATCTGGGTGTTGCTTGGGTGAGTGTTTGTGGGATCTGTGGTGCTTGTGTTTGGATGAGCTGCTCTTGGGTGTTGAGGTGTGTGCAGGCTGGTCTGATGGTGTGGATGGGATAGGCTGAGGAACAGGAGACAGAGAAAGGCTGGAGGCAGTAAGAAGAGGGAGGCTGGAAACAGGGACAATGGCTGCCGTCAGTGCTGAGGCCAGAGCAGTGAACGCTCGTTGATGGGCAGCCTGACCCGAATGAATGCCCTCCAGGTACGCATTGCTCTGTTGCACCTCCCTTTGCACACCCTGGATGGCATTCAAAAGGGTCGTCTGCCCAACAATGAGCGTCCTTACCAGGTCAATGAGCTCCGCACTGAGGGCAGCAGGGGCAACAGGGGCAGGGGCTGAGGTGCCTGGGGCGAAGGAGACGCGCGCCTTCCTGGGCGAACGGGCACGGAGCGGAGACTGAGGGGCTGCTGGGAGGGCGGGGCTGGTGCGCTGGGTGGCGGCTGTACCTGTAGAGGTGGGGGGCACGGATGTTGCCGCCACCGCTAGGGAGCTCCCATCCGAGGACGTGTCGCTGTCGCTGCTCTCACCAGCGGTCCCCATCGTGGTGCTCCCCTCGCCCTCCGGATCACTGGTGCCCTCGGTGTCTGTTTCCTGGGCCCACCGGGGCCTTGTGTCCTGCAGCTCCCTCGTGCTCCGATGCCAAATCTCCTCCGCCTGATGATGCTAATGCACACATGCACAAGAAGATGAAGAGAAAGGGTGGGGGGAGAAAAAAGAAGACCAGGTTGAGTGCATGCAATGTCAACACCGTTGGCGGAGAGGACAGACACAGGAGCCTAATGCACTAAGCCGCGCATTCGGGGTACACTACTCAGTACTACTGACTAGGACAACAGGCCAAGAGACGTCAAACGCGCACATGGGAGATGCTGGACCTTCAATGGCTGTACTTGTCACCCTACAGAGGTGGGGGCCGGGAGCACAGGGCCATGCCTAAGGGAGAGGCCTACACTACAGAAAGCGCCCTGTCCTAATGTCACCCACAGCCCTCCTCCCCCACCCAGACGCCTCCACTGCGCAGAAAGATAGGAGAATGTGCTGATACTCATCCCCTTGTGTCTGCTGTGATGTCTTAAAGCGCCCATCCAATTCTGGGTAGGCCACCGCCAGGATCCGGGACATCAGGGGGGTCATGGTGCGACTGGCACCCCTCCTAGGTTGGGAGGCCATCCCCAGCAGTGTTTCTGCGGTCTTCCTTGTTCCGCGGCGGATGTCCTCCCACCTCTTGCGGCAGTGGGTGCCCCGTCTGTTGTGGACCCCCAAGTTCCGGACTTCCTTGGCGATGGCACGCCAAATCTCGATCTTCTGATGGGCGCTGACCTATTTGACATGTACAGGGTGGAAGGGAGGAAATCATCAATGACCTGCATGATAGATGTGATTGGCCCCCCCCACCAACTTTGCCATATGGCACATGCTCTCATCTGTCGGGCGTTGCACTCCTCATTCGCCCCCCACCCCACCAACTTACATCCACCCCAATCCACACGAGCATAGCCAATTCCATGTGCACCCGGTGTACTCACTTGTTGGTCTGGAGGACCGTAGAGTAGCGCATACTGGGGGAGGACCCCATCCACGAGCTTCTCCAACTCTTCAGACGTGAAGGCAGGGGTCCTTTCCCCAGTCGCAGCAGCCATTGTATCTTCCAGACCGAGGTCACAGCAGCACTTGCAGTATAGGTCCTCTCCTGTGGATGATCAGGTCTCGAGTGATTAAGCAGATAGAAAATGGCGGTCACGTCCGCGGCGGTGCGTACCGCGGCGGTGCGTACCGCGACCGCCGGCGCACATCGTCATTGGCTCCTGAAACCCATAGGCTTCAATGTTAACCAATGCGGCTTTGCGCCGCGGTCTTCGACCGCCTACCGCCACGGTGTGCCCCGCCAGCGCATTGACCTCACATCCCATTGTCCCACTTCACAGGTCAGGCAGCCGCCATTTCAAGGGCCTACATGGCTTAATTTTGACTGCGACACACAGGCCTAGGCCTTGCATTGCCACACATACACGCCTTTCAACCCATTGCCATTCTTTAACTGTGCAAGCTGTCTGTACGTACCTGTGGTTTGGCTGACTCTGTGCTCCATGTTGTCCTTCCTAGGCACCATCCGCTGGGACTTGCGATGAGAAGGAGGAATCCTCGCGTGTACCGACCGCTGGTGGACCTGTCGACAATGGAAGAACGCCATATAATACTGCGATACAGACTTGACCGTGCCACTATCCATGAACTGTGTGCCCAGCTGGAGCCAGCCCTGATGTCCCCCATCCGCCAACCCACAGGGATTCCCCCTCTGGTGCAGGTTTTGTCAGTCCTCCATTTTTTGGCAAGTGGGTCATTCCAGACCACAGTGGCCATGTCATCTGGAATGTCTCAGCCTATGTTTTCAAAGATTTTGAGCAGAGTGTTGTCTGCCCTGATGAAACTCATGCGGAGCTACATCATTTTCCCAGAGGAGGGTGACTTGCCTACAGTGAAGGGTGATTTCTATGCCCTTGGACATATCCCCAACATCATTGGTGCCATTGATGGGACCCATGTGGCTTTGGTACCCCCAAAAGACGATGAGCAGGTGTACCGAAACAGAAAAAGTTATCATTCGATGAATGTCCAGGTGGTCTGTTTGGCTGACCAGTACATCTCCCATGTAAATGCCAAGTTCCCAGGGTCAGTGCATGACGCGTATGTGATGCGAAATAGCAGCATCCCCTATGTGATGGAGCAGCTACAGAGACAACGTGTGTGGCTAATAGGTGACTCTGGTTACCCCAACCTGCCTTGGCTACTGACCCCAGTAAGGAATCCCCGGACCAGGGCAGAGGAACGCTACAATGAGGCCCATGGGCGAACTAGGAGGATCATCGAAAGGACCTTTGGCCTCCTGAAGGCCAGGTTTAGGTGCCTGCATATGACTGGGGGATCCCTGATGTACTCACCAAAGAAGGTGTGCCACATCATCGTGGCCTGCTGTATGCTTCACAATCTGGCATTGCGACGTCAGGTTCCTTTCCTGCAGGAGGATGGTGCAGATGTTGGAGCCTGCGGAGAGTGAAGAGGAGGAAGACTCAGAGGACGACACAGACAACAGGGACAGAGTAATAGAACAGTATTTCCAGTAGCACACAGGTAATAATCACCCATGCCATTTTACATTTCCTGAAAGCCTCCTGCATCTCAACTTTGTCGGTTTCCCCCCAGACCTATGAACATGATGTTTGATTTTCCCTTCCCTTTTCTGTGCTGTATGAGCCACTGCGTGACCTCGGCTTGGTTGGCCCATGGACTAATGCTAAGTTACCTCGGTGTGTGTAATTCACAATGTTAACAATACGTAATTGATCTGTAATGTGTCATACATTTGTAAATAAGACAGGCTGAGTCCGGATTGATTTCTGTGCAATGTGTGATTTATTATCCGTGCATAGATATTGGTAAATGATAGTGAAACAGTGATGGGTGGGGTTGGAGTAATGTCCATGGCGGAGTCCAGTTCTCAGTCTCACAGGTCCATTGTCCATATGCCTGTGGCAGGATGGAGCAGGGGCAGTTCAAGGTTTGACAGGGTGGCAATGTGGGACAGTGGGAGGACTTCAGGGGGTATGTGATGCTGGCGGGGGACTTGACATCCTACTCTGTCGGTTTTTTTGATCTCAGGCTCCTTTTGCGGGGCGGTTGTTGTTCAGCAGGAGGTGGGGGTCTGGTGGCCTGTCGTTGTGGTGGGGCCTCCTGTCCACTAGCGCCGGCGGAGGTGGTAGGCTGTTCCTGTTCCTGGCTAGTGACAGGGGCCCTGTGTGATGCCACATGGTCCCGAAACGTGTCCTCTATGCGGTTCAGGGCCTGGACTATGCTCCCCATAGCGGTTGAGATGTTGCTGAGTTGGTCGCTGAACCCCATGTAGCGTTGCTCCTGCTGTGCCTGGATGTCCTGGAACCTGGCCAGTACCGTCGCCATCGTCTCTTGTGAGTGGTGGTAGGCAGCCATGATGGTGGTGAGGGCCTCTTGGAGAGTGGGTTCCCTGGGCCTCTCCTCCCCCCCCTGTCGCACAGCAGCCCTCCGAGTTGCCCTGTTTCCCTGGGCCTCTGTCCCCTGGACGGTGTGCCCACTCCCACTGCCCCCAGGTCCCTGTTGTTGTTGGGTTGGTGGGTTACCCTGGGGGCCCTGTAGTGGTAGACACACCGCTGCTTGACCTGTCCTAGAGACAGAGGCATGGGCCCGCTGGGTGGGAGCTGTGCTGTTGTTCCCAGAGGGGGTTGGGTCTGCAGTGGCCTGTGTCTGGGTGAGGGGAACCGACTGCCCAGAGGTCCCCGATGGTCCGGGCTGGTCGTCAGGTTCCAGGTCGACAGAGCTGCTGTCATCACTAGGGGCCTGTTCCGGGGGTGGGATGGACATTTCTGGTCCCTCCTGACCGGTGTGTTGTCGTTCGGGTCCTGCATGGGATAAGAGGGTATGGTTATTGTTTCTGTGTGTGCATTAGCTTGCGTTTTATGGGTGCCCTTGTCCCCCAGTGCTGGCATTCCCTTGGGGGAGGTGTTGTGAGGGTGTGTTGTGGGGGGGGTGATGGGTATGTGCAGTGGTCATGCTTAGGTGATGGGTGTCCATAGTTTGGGGGTGGCATGCAGGGATTGGTGTTGGGTGGGTTGTGCTGGGGAGACATTCTCAGGGAGGATGTGTGCTGGGGGGTTGGGGGTGAGGGTGGGGGTTAGCATGCTGGGGGGGGGTGAAGTGGTTGGCCTTGTACTTACCAGAGTCCATTCCTCCGCCTACTCCAGCGAGGCCATCGGGATGCAGGATGTTGAGTACCTCTTGCTCCCATGTTGTTAATTCGGGTGGAGTGGGTGGGGGTCCCCCGCCAGTCTTCTGCACTGCGATGTTGTGTCGCGAGACCATCGAGCGCACCTTCCCCCGTAGGTCGTTCCATCGTTTGCGGATGTCCTCTCGATTTCTGGGATGCTGTCCCACCGCGTTGACCCTGTCCACGATCCGCTGCCAGAGCTCCGCCTTCCTTGCTATGGTGGTGTGCTGGACCTGTGAGCCGAAGAGCTGGGGTTCCACTCTTATGATCTCCTCCACCATGACCCGGAGTTCTTGGTCCGAAAAGCGTGGGTGCCTTTGTGGTGCCATGGGGTGGTGTGTATGAGGTGTGGGGTGGTGTATGTGATGATGTGTGGGGTGGTGTGTGGTGCTTTGTGCTTCTATGTGGTGTGTGTGATGTTGCGGTGTGCCTCTGTGTGTCTGGCTCTCTATTCTCTGATGTGTCTCTCTCTCTCCTTCGTCTCTGGTTTTTGTTGGTAGGGGTTTGTGGGTGATGTGGGTGTGTGTTTTATATGGTATTGGATGTGTGGGAGTGGTGTGTGTATGTGTTTCAGGTGTGTGCCTTTCAAATTGTCCAATGTGGTACGGGTTTGTAAAGGTGTGTGTATTTTGACCGCGGCGGTGTGTACCGCCAATGGAATACCGCGTTTGAATGACCGCGCGTCGATTTGCGGGTCATAATGGGATGGGCGTATTTCTGTTGGCGTGGCGGTGGAGGTTTGGTCTTCTCCAGTTTACCGCTGGCCGCTGCGGACTGCAGTGGAGGGCGGATTTTCAGAGGTTTTGCAGTTGTGGGTCAGAATGTCCGTGACGGCTGGCCGCGGCGGTATTGTGGCGGCCTTCTGACCGGCGGTAAGCGGCTTTTACCGCCGAGGTCAGAATGACCCCCTTAGTGTTCATTTCTCAGCCCTGGCTATGTCCTCTCTGCTGCTCTGACCTTCTGTGAGGCACAGCGGCAACAAGGGGAAAGTGAAATCAGGTTTAAACAGACACACCGTGCGAAAGCAGTGTATCCATTTTACTGCATGTAACCACACGTCACAAAGTCATCAGACCTCATGGCTCTGATGATGCCAGATCACTTGGTGATAGACTGGCCCACCCCGTAGATAAGCAGCCCCAGGAGCAATCACTTGATTGATAGGTAACCCCAGGCAATAAGGCTGAAGGCTACAGCACCCGGGACCACATTAAAAAGTGATGCTTGCTGTGTGCCATATAGGAAAATGGCATGGAGGGCCTGAAGAATTTCAGGCCTTGGCTGGATGAAGGTACTAGCACATGTAGCATTGAAAAAGTGCATGCCTGCTTGACCCTTGCTCAAGCGTGGGCTCAGAAAAGTGGAAGCCAGCCAGGATTTACTCACTTTTTAATTGCTTTTATGAGATTATAATGTAATTAGAAAATTGGTATGTTTATGATACAGAAACATGGATGAGTGGTGCCCCAAAGCTCTAGGTAACTAGCCGCTCCTGGTTCTTTCCTATTCACCACTGACAGTGCCCCGGATCCAGTCCTATTACAAACTGGTTAGTTCTCACCATTCTCTCACCATTTATTTTCTGCAAACCAACAACAGTGCACTTTCTGCCCTTGCCATGAATAAAAACAATGTGCCTGCTTACTTCCTTAAACTAGTCCCAGGATGATTGTTTTCTGGTCCAGGGAGGACCTGGCCTGGCAGTTCAGGTTGGACTGTTCACATGAGCAGCAGGGTTAAGACTGATTTGTATATGGCTCGGTCCAAACTGAAATGGAGTTGTAGGGGAAAAAAGTGATGTATTTAGTCCCAGACTGGACAGAGGGTGAATGTTTGACAGTGTTCAGCTCTCCACAGTCACCATTAGGTAGGTATATTTAGGACATTGATTCTATAGAAAAAGCATTTTTTGTTTTGCTAATAACTTTGGCACCATTTGATTAATCTTCCACAGGAATAGCACCCGAACCACTGGAAGGAATTACACCAAATTTGGCAGAAAGGTAGCTCATGATCCAGAAAACGCCCTTTTTGTTATTTGGTGTAAATCCATTCAGTAGGTTTTGAGAAATTAAAGAAAAAAAATATTTGTATACATAGGGACTCAAAGGCTCCTCAAGTAATCCTGATCTCAAAATCTGATTGGGTGCCAACACCTTAACAAGGAAATGAAGGCAGCCATGCCCAGAACCCTTGCAATGCTCACTGTCTACTGTGCAGACAGTGAGCATTGCGTGGGTGCTGGTGCACCCTTCAGGCCATGCAGCCGCCCTCCCCAGGCTGAACTCATAGCCAGTGACCCCATCCCCCCAGGCATGGTCTAATTGTTTTTTTAGAGGTTAAGGAGGCTGTGCAGCCCCCCTCCCTAGGCCGATCATTGCCCTGGGGCCCCATCCCCTGGGGCCAGGCCTAATTATTTTGTTTTCCTCTGTGAGAGCATTTTTGCGGGCAGGCAGACAGAGGAAATCTCCACTCTGGTGAAGGGAAAGCTGCTTGCCAGCTCTCCCTTCATCGGAGCAGAGTGTTTGTTGCGGCTTGGTGGCAGCTGTCAAAGCTGCCACCAAGCCACAGCAAACAGCTATGTCCCGGTGGGCACCCCGGGACAACCAGGACCCGGCCTTGGGGATGGCAGTCCCGAGGTCATCAGTGGCTCCTCAAGGGGGTTTGTGCGCCCCCTTCCCAAGAAAATAGCCCAGGGGAGGTGGTGGTCCCAAGGGCCTAGGGTCGAAAACAGGCGTCTTTCTATTTTCTACAGTTTATCGATCGATAGATAAATAAATACATAGATAGATAGATGGATAGATATTTGTATTGACTTTTTTTTAAAAATGCAATAAATAAAAAGAATCGAAATTTAAATATAGAAACAAATATAAGAAAGAATAAGTAACTTAATAAATTTTCGTTTTACAAATGTTTTGAAATACTAATAATAATATCTATTAACATTTATAAAAAAGGCAAAATGTATACAAAATATAAAGGGCCTTGTTGCATATTGACGGTAATACGACCGCTGTATTACGACTCATACAACAAAGTCTGCCAAAATCCCGAAACTGCCAGGACACTGAAGGGCGGGAAAGAGGTTGTCCCACCACCAGCACCGCCAGCCTGCCAAAAAACCTCTGATCCAATTACAACTCACAAGTCATGATGGCGGTTCTTCCATGGCAGAAAACCAATGGCGGTACGAAGTGCGGCAGTCAGCGGTCACCACAGTAATACAACATACCACATTGGATAATTTGAAAAGCCCACATTTGACACACATCCACACACCTACAAACTCCACACTACATTGGATATTTTGAAAAGCCCACACCTGACACACATCCACATACCTACAAACTGCACTATAAAACACACCCCTTCACACCCCACAATCCTTTGCATCTACAAGGACTATCCCAACTCTACAGAGACCACACAAAAAATAATCATGATTTATAGAATAGGCTCCCCTGCACTCATCACAGAGCACTCATCCCACACCTGCACAACACACCCCACACATACATTACTACCCCACATAAAATACACCACCGCTCAACCACTCACAGCCCGGCACCCACACCTCATCACCAAATTTAATATTTTCTTATCCTTCCTCACCGCCACATCCACCACTAACAAGACCCCACCAAGAACATCCCCGTTTCACAGATGATGAATTAAGGGTCATGGTGGATGAAATAATCAGATTAGAGCCACACCTATCTGGAGCTCCAGTCCAGCAACCATCTTTCATCAGGAAAATGGAGATGTGAAAAATAATCTTTGACAAGGTGAATGCTGTAGGCACCTATCCATGCACAAGGGAGGACATCACGAAGAGGTGGAACAACCTCGGGGGACGGTCCGTTCCATGGTCCTCAGGATCCAGCTCGCAGTCCTCAAGACTGGCGGTGGGCCCCCACCTCCTTCCCCTACTTTCACATCGGAGGAGGAGAAGGCCTTGGACATCCTGCATCCTGAGGGCTTGAAAGGAATACCTGGGGGAGTTGAGTTGGGTAAGTCACAGTACAACAACTGCAATGTCCTGCATGCTCACATCTGCCAGTACTATTACAAGCAACACACAGCTACAACTGTGTTCTCCACTAAACTGGCCTTTAAATCACCATTCAAACAATGTCATGTACTCACCTGGGAGGGGACACCAATATAGGAAACTGGATGTACTTGCAGTACATTCATACAGAAGCCCAGGTATAATAGTTACTACTATACTGTTGGCCGGCTCTGCTTCCATAGTACATTATGCAGCTGTGAGTTGACTCAATAATGCTATACACCTAACTGGAGATCACTTTAAAATGTACAGTCAACAAACCGACAATATATGAGTCAATGAACAGTCATCTAACCACCAAGATAGTCCAACATCTTGTAGCAAGGTATATGCAATTAGAAATCTCTTTTTTACCCACATAGCTTGAACCCAGATTTGGAAGTAGGTGGCATTGTCATATCAGGGTATCAAGTAAAGGCTTTGTGTGCATGTCACATAGCATGTCTACCGGTCAAAGTTTGATATCACTTGTTCCATTACTTTCAATAACTGTGTGTTTCACTTCTCCTACAGGTAACCCAACCAGTGTCCCCATGGAACGGACACAAGAGACTGACACTTCCCCTCTGGATGAAGCCCTCAGTGAGGAAAACACCACTGATGTGTGGACATTGAGGACGAAGCCGGCCCATCTGGGACACCTGGTCAGTCAATAACTATGAGCCTCACCCTGCCTACATTAACTCCTCCCGGCTCTGATGTGTCAAAATCACAGGCAACCATTCGCCCCCAAACCTGTGTTCCAAGGACAGTGTCTACCATCTTGTGCCCCCCAGTATAGGTATCTGATTCTCCTGTTGTAAATCCAGACAATGATGGGCCTGGCACCAGTGGGAGTGGCCAAACTGTGCCAGGGGCACAAGCACGTGGGGGTAGGGTGCGTGGGTGGGATGGCGTAGGCCAGAGGATGGAGGAACTTAGGGATACAACTGGCCAGGACACCATCTCCCAAGTTTTGGGAGCTTACGATCAAACCCAAGGCGGGATGGGCCAGGTACTTACCATGATGGGGGAGATCAATCAGCTGCAGAGGGACAACCACTAGGAAGTCATGCAGAAATGGGAGGCCTGAAATGTCCACTTGGCTTCTATTGAAGGAGTCCTTTGAGACAATAATACCACCCTGAATAGGTTTTGTACCCAACAACTAGCCCCTTCCACTAGAAATGAGACATCAGCCCCTTCTACATCTGTGGCTGTTAAAGGAATGGAGGGCCTGCCGTGGGAAGGACATGCCTCAGACACCCCTGCCTCTGTAGCTGATGAACCCCCCGCAAACGTGGGTGTCCCCCCAAACATCCAGGAGGAGCAGATGCCAAGACCAAAACCACTGCCAGAAAGTAAACCTCTACTGACTGGTTCTCCTTCGGTGTCACAGATACACCCTGTTGACTTTTCTTAAACCTATCTCCATTTTCCTATGGTACAAGGACACTGGACGTTTGTCTCCAAATGTTGTAGCAGCTACCCTGATGATTTCATCCACCATGATTGAACCCTTCACTGTTTCCTTTGTGTTATAGTTGATCCAATTCACCAATTTTGCTGTGCACTCCTTAATAAATACTACTTAACCACAGATCATGTGTGAGGGTCATTTGTCAACTATATTTAACTGTCTTCAAAAATACCTCCTGCACAAAAAAGGGTCTCACAAATGTTAGACATTAGTAATGTTCCATCTCACATGTACTGCTTTACCAGGGTAGATTTTGCATTGAATAATTATGATAGACAGAACTCTAATCACTTTCATTGAACTTTCCCACATATAGGTTGGGAGGAAGCCAATGATCACACAGTGATGTACTGCTGCTCACTTCAGTGTTTCGGTATAGGTGTCAATCACTACTTTCCCACTGACCACTGAAGTTAAGAACATGTCAGTCTTTCACTATCCAAATAGGCAAACAGATTGGTTTAATGTATCATCAGCTAAAGCCTTATCACATACCCTTACCATAGCTCCAAAAACGACCATACCCTATGATACAGACAGAGGTCAGTACAAATGCCCCCAGTCATGGAACCTTCCACCTACTATGGTCAGGTATCAGTAGGCATGCCACTCACCTATGTCAGTCTTGATTCTCATGCACAGTGGCCTGCAATGAGGAAGCACAGTCAAAGCAACACACAAGTTAGTTATTACCAATACAAATCATTGAGGGCACAGATAGCACATGATGACATGTGTGAGAGACAAATGAACACACATATGGCACCACTGAACCAAACTTCCATGCCAAACAGGTCTATAGTGTGGAATAGGACACCACCATCCCAATGTCCTGACAGCCTGGGCATAGAAGTCACACACCACAAATCTCATGCCTGACAGTACTTGGTTCAATCCATGTTCACCTCACTTGTCGGTCTGCAAATGCAACCTGCCTGTGACGCTGTTTGATATTGCCAAATGAGTGAAGTAATCTGCAAAATATACATTTCAAATATAAGGTATAGGCAGCATTAACAACTAAAACATTCTACAGCCATGTCCTATATACAACGGTAACTCTGACTGTGCATTGTGATAAACTTGGACTATGGTGATCAAAAACCTGCACAATACTCCATGTAATATTCTGCAGGCACATCTGAGTTATGGGCTTTGAAGCTACCTATGACTCGTCTGATGGTCATACTAAGACCCTTATCAAGCATTCCTAACCCAACCAATACCCTACAGAGTTACTGAAATTACAAGACATAACATACCTAAAGTCAGGTGATGTACTGAATGATGAGATCTGCCCAGATGTCTCCAGCTTCATTCTCATCATACTCATCCTCACTTGGCAAATCTGCATTCTCACCCATTGGAACTGCTGGCTCCCCCTCATCCGGTATAAATGGGCTTTGACGTCTCAGGGCAAGGTTGTGGAGCATGCATCAGGCAACAATGATCGGACACACTTTAGCGGGTGAGTAGAGGCGGGCTCCACCAGACTTATTGATGCTACGGAATCTTGCCTTCAGGAGCCCAAAAGTCCGCTCCAGGACACTCCTTGTCCTTCCGTGGGCCTCAATGAAGCGGACTTTCCCTGGCATGGTTCAGTACCTCACTGGTGTCAACAACCAGGGATGGTTTGGGTAACTTGAGTCCCCTGTAAAGAAGAGTTTAGAAAGACAAATAACATAAGTAATGGACAGCCACACATTAAAACACATAAAAAAGTTACAGACACACATTACATATATGACTTACCAACCTGCCAGGCCCTCTATGTGCATTGTTGTGTCCTCAGCGGTGGGATATTGCTTTTCTGCATGATGAAGGCATTATGGAATGACCCTGGGTACCTTGCACAAAGTTGTGAAATGTAGAGGTCAGCCATACAGACTACTTTGACATTAATGGAGTTGAAGTGTTTCCTGTTCCTAAACACCTGTTCATTGGCATGGGAAACCAAGCTTACATGGGTGCCATCTATGGCTCCCACCACATGTGGGATGTGTCCCAAAGCATAAAATTCAGCCTTCATGTAGGCTAAATCTTCACCTGTCCAGGTGTTTAAACAATACAGACAGTACAGCCTTCAAAATCAGACTGAACACAGGCTTAGACGTCTCTGCAGTTAGGGCCACTGTATTTTGAAAGGATCCAATGGCCAGCACTGACATGACTTGTACAATGGGTGGTGTTAGAAATGGGGTCTTTAGTTGGCAGTCAGGTTACCCCCTGTCCAAGCAAGGACCCTTACTCTAGTCAGGGTAAAAGAGAATCTCCCTCAGCTAACCCCCGCTCACCCCACTTTGGTAGCTTGGCACAAGCAGTAGGCTTAACTTCAGAGTGCTAGGTATAAAGTATTTGTACCAACGCACACAGTACCTTAATGAAAACACTACAAACTGACACAACACAGGTTTAGAAAAATAGAAAATATTTATCTAAACAAAACAAGACCAAAACGACAAAAAATCCACCACACACAAGTCAAGTTATAAATTAAAAAACAAAAAAAGAGTCTTCATGTGATTTTAAAAACAACGCTAATGCTGTTAGCATGGAAATGTACCTGGGCGCGTCAAAAATAACCCCCACGGGCAAGTGAGCTTCAAAAGGGGCTTATGAGCGAAACCATGCGTCGTTTATCCTTCAGTCGGGGCAGCGTGCATCATTTCAGGAGGAGGAGGGCGTTGCGTCGATCAGAACAGCACTCTCGGGTCCGGGCAGGCCATGCATCATTTTTACACACCCAGCGATGTTTGCGTTAGAAATCCTGCCGCACGATGATTCGAACACCACACAGTGTGGGTTGCGATCTCACCAGCCTTTGTTACCGATGCTGCACGTCGTTTCTCCAGCCATGAGCGATGATTTTTCAGCTGCGTCTGGGAGTTGCGTTGATCTCTTCCCCGCACAGCGGTCTTTGCGTGGATTTCCTACTCTTGTTCTGCCAGCTTCTCCTTTCAGGGTCCCAGGAACTGGAAGGGCACCACTTGGCAGGGTAGGAGTCTCAGCAGAGGCTCCAGGTGCTGGCAGAGAGAAGTCTTTGCTGTCCCTGAGACTTCGACAACAGGAGGCAAGCTTTAGTTCAAGCCCTAGGAGAGTTCTTCACAAGCAGGAAGGCACATAAAGTCCAGTCTTTGTCCTCTTGCACAGGCAGAAGCAGCAACTGCAGGATAGCTCCACAAAGCACAGTCACAGGTAGGGCAGCTCTTCTTTCTCAGCTCTTCAGCTCTTCTCCAGGCAGAGGTTTCCAGAAGTGTTCTAAAGTCTGTGGTTTTGGGTGCCCTTCTTATGCCCATTTTGCCCTTTGAAGTAGGCTTACTTCAAAGAAAAGTCTCTCTTGTTTGTGAAATCCCGCCTTGCCCAGGCCAGGCCCCAGACACAAACCAGGGGGTTGGAGACTGCATTGTGTGAGGGCAGGCACAGCCCTTTCAGGTGTGAGTGACCACTCCTCCCCTCCCTACGAGCACAGATGGGAAAGGGAATCTACACTTTAATCATATTCAAAGGCAGCCCGCATGTTAACCTATGAGAGGAATAGGCCTTGCAACAATGAAAACCGAGTCACAGAAATGGTTTAAGGAAGAAAATGCTCACTTTCTAAAAGTGGCATTTTCAAACACACAATCTTAAAATCAATTTTACTAAAAGATGTATTTTTAAATTGTGAGCTTAGAGACCCAAAACTCCACATGTCTATCTGCTCCCAAAGGGAATCTAGACTCTAATCATATTCAAAGGCAGCCCCCATGGTAACCTGGGAGAGGGTTCCCCATCGGGAACAGGGCCAAGGCTGATTTGCATATGGCTGGGTACAAACTGGAATGGCATTGCAAGCAAAAAAAACTGATGGATTAAAGCCAGATCTGTGACTGGAGGTGAATGTTTGATTTGTTCTGCATTCAGTCCATCATCTGTTGTTTTTGCGTTTGTTGCCCCAAGTGGGAAGGGTATGCTCAGACGTGGGTGTCGTGCTTGCTATGCCACCAGATTTAAGCTAGCCTGACTGATGAAGGGTGATACCATGAAACGGGTCCCAGGATGCTTGTTTCTGGTTCAGGGATGACCTGGCCTGGCAGTTTGGCCTCGACTGTTTCCATGGGGAACATGGTTAAGACTGATTTGCATATGGCTTGGCCCAAACTGGAATGGCATGGCAAACAAAAAAACTGATGGATTAAACCCAGATCTGTGACTGGGGGTGACTGTTTGATTTTTTCTGCATTCCATCCCTCATCTGTTGTTTTTGCATCAAAGAATGGTGGGCATCTCTTTTGCTGTAGGCACCTCTGCCCCAGCCCCTGTTAACCCTGCTGTCCTCGGTGAGGAGGCTATTGACCTTCAGAGGTCCATCTCAGTGGGTCAGTTGACCATTGTGAATGCCATCCAGGGACTGGCAACTCAGATACAACAGAGTAATGCGTTCCTGGAGGGCATTCACCGGCACTGGCTGGCCGACAGAGATCATTTCAGTCTCTGGCCTCCACACAGATGGCAGCCAGTCACCCTTTGTCTACAGTCCCCCGCTACCTTCCTCTTCCCAATCCCAATCCCCCCTTCACTGACCCGGCCAAAGCACACAAACAGACAGACATGCATCAACTTGAACATCCAAGAGTAACACTGACAAACCAAAGCACCACAGTACACACCACCAGCATACACACAAACAACATACACCTGCACACACAGCAACAGTAACAACCTGCCCTGACACCTCCACCATCCCCTGCATTACAGACACAACACCTGGCACACCTGCAGACATCACACCAGCATTCAGTGATCCAGCCCCCACACCTATCCTACCCACAGACATCACTTCAGCAGACTCTCAGACATCTACCCCAGTCACCACACCTGCATACACCACAATCACTAACATGCCTTTATATAGCACATCAACCATACCTGCAGTCACCAACCCAACAGACAGCCACCCACCCACCACGGCATCCCCCTACACCTACACCTCCCTCAGCCCAAGTCACATAAACGCCCTCACTCACCCACCCAAAAAACACCCACCACCCACAAGTATACCTCCCACAAACACTCACCCAAGACATCCACACTAACACCTCATACAACCTCTCCCTCCACACCCAAACTCTTTTGTTATGACATCCATGTGTGTGAAAAAAAGCTTTCCTCCCTGGGTTTGACCTTTTCTCTACTCCTTGCCCCGTAACACCTCTAACTGATCTGTTTCTCTCCCCAAGGCCAACATTTCCACCCCAAAAGCCTCCCCTACTCTCCCTGCCAGTACCCATGCCCCTCCCTTACCAAGAAGGAAGTTGACCCCTCCCAAGAAAAACCAACCATCCCTCAAGCCTAAACCAAAACTCCCTCCTCCCAAGCCTAAGTCCAAACGCCCCCCTCCTCCGCAGCCTAAGCTCAAACGCCCCCAGATCATCCCTGAGGTGCCTGCCTGCCCCCTGGATGCCCCTACCTGTGGAGGTTACATGGCAGTCAGGATTCAAGTTAGGGCACCATATAGTGCCTTTGGTGCACCGCCTAATATGTATAACAGACTGGCCAATGGCCTTTGAATTTTCTATTTTCTGTTAAAAAAATATATTCAGACCAACCAGTTGCTTGTTTTCTGGTTACATCTTTGTCCTGCTTTTCCTTTCCTAGCTTTGAGTTCTTCCTTGCTGACATTGGTTGTGTGTGAGGATTTGTGTGTGTGTTGTGCTTGTCCTTGCTGTATTGTTTGGGCAGTATGTGGGGTTGTGTGCAGTGTTTATTTCCCCCAGGGATGGGGAGTGTGTTGTGTGATGGGCATGTGTATGTTGCTGACATGTTGTAATGGTATTGTGTAGTATTTGTGTTGACATGTGTTTGTTGTGGTGTGTGGCTTTGTGTGGTTTGACTGTGTGAGTGTGCATGTATTATGCATGGTATGATATGTACAATGTGCTGTGCATGTGTTATTTGTGTGTCGATTGCTAAGTTGTATGATTGTGTAATTGTGTGTGTTTGTTCCCTGTTGGTTGTACATTGCATTGTATCTGTGATGAGTCCCTGGCCAGTGTTGGTTGTGAGTGATTGACAATCTGTGATGGTGTGGTTGTGGTGTTGTTGTGACGTGTTAGTATGTTGTATGGGATTGTGTGAGGCTGGGCCTGTGCTGTGTTACTGTGTTACTGTGCGCAAGAGTTTATTCTAGATGTGTGGTGTGTGTGCTGGCTGCAGAGTTTGTGCTGTGTATGTGTGGGTGTCATTGTTGTTGTATGTGAGTGTGCATGTCAGTGTACTGTTACATGTGTGTGTTTGCCCTCACAGCCCCTTCCCTATGGTATGTTATGTGACTATACAACATTTAATAATTTACAAATGTGGCAGGTGAATGTGTGTACTTATGGTTGTTATCATTCTTGTCTGCGATGATTCTGTTACCTTTCGGCGAGCAGGAGCAGCGGTAAGAAGTCTAGTAGTGGTTCCATGGTGGCACTGGACGAGTATGGCTTCCTGGAGGTGAGTGTCTCCTTTTATACAGTTCCTTTCCACCTGGGTTACTGTGGTAGTCCTACTGCAACGGAAATGTTGGTGGTGTGCAGCCTCCTAATAAGCTCAATGGAATCATAGTGTCCGCCGGCCTATTGGTGGCACCAATTGTCTGCGGTGGTCTGAACGCACTTACAGTGCCGGCAGTGCTTTAGCTCTATTTCGTTAGCATCACTGTCAAACTCATAATTTGGTCTGACATGAGAGTCCTCAGACCGCCAAACTCATAATGAGGCCCAAAATGTACATTATATATATTAATAATGAAAAACTAGAAACACATGATACAATATTATTGTTAAATACCTAAAATTACATTTTAAAAACACATTATTAACATTGTTATTAATGAGAACTTTACTAAATAAAATAGAAGTGTTAGTTTTGATAAAATTATACTGTAAATAAAATCACAAAAATATATTTCAAAACTAAACAATTAAAAAAATCCAAAAATCAAACAATTAATAAAAAGATATATCTTCAACAAAAGGTGAATGGTTTTAAATGTTATACCTAAAGCAAAGGTATATAAAAATTAAAATAAGTGACACATAATGAACGTCCATTAAAATAAAAATAAACCAAAAACTTAATTAAAATAAAATGAACATTTAAATTCTATGATGCATTTTGAAGACTAAAATTTACTGCTCCCACTTCAATTTAAAAAACAGTAGGGAAAGTATTGCACTTTAGAAGGACACTATTCCCACTTCAACCTCAGCAACATTAGGGAAAGCCTTGGACTTTGCAGGGGTCAGATTTCTATTCCCACTCTAACCTAAGCAACAGTAGGGAAAATATTGAACTTTAGGGTGAGGGTTCACTCTTATTTAAGCAACATCAGTGACATTTATTGTGACTTGAAGGGTTGAGATTTACTGCTCCCATTACAACCTAAGCAATATTAGGGAAAGCACTGGACTTTGGAGGAGTCAAATTAACTATTTCCACTCCAACAGAAGCAACAGTAGGACAAGCATTGGACGTTTGAGGGGACTGATTAACTATTACCACTTAAACCTAGGAAATATAAGGGAAAGGTTAAAAAATATATAACAAAGGTTATAAAAAATATATTTTAAAAGATCACAACATTAAAAATGATTTGAAAACAACATTTTCTTTTTAAATCACTCTATAAACACTGCTTAATTAAAAAAAAAAAAATTCTAAACAAGTACTTAGTAAAAAAATACAACTTTATTATCATTATAAAACAACACCAAATTTATCTTGGAAAAGTTCCTAACCTACTCCCCTACGATCCCAAAGCCCTGCATAAAAGTTAAATGATTTTAACTAAGAAAACTGAATAAATTAAAATAAAAAACTTAAAATTAGTCAATCTTTAAAAAAGCAAAAACATGTCACAATAAAAAATGAATTAAATTAATGAAATCAACGCAATAACAACATACTTATCCAATATAATAAAGAAATAAATTAACAGTTTAAAAAATAACAATTTAAAAATAAACATACCTTATAAAATAACTAACGAGGTCAAAACAATGAAATAACATTGTTTCAACATTCATTTAATGATGTAACAATTGAATAAATTACATAATTATTGTTTGCAAATTGTAAATAAGGTATAACATTTACAAATATACATTTTATTTCCGTTCCACTCTAGTTCCTTACAGATTAAACAGCCCACTAATAATATCAAAAAGATAATACAGGCAAAAACAATTTTTTTTACTAAAATCATGAAATAATTTCTGAAAACTAATAAAATTAGCACATTAACTTAAAACACTCAAAATGATAAAACATTACAGAGTAGTACAAAGTCGATATAATATAAAACTAGTGTTACAAAAACAATATTAAACAATTCAAAAATTATATTCTGCAATGTTCTGTACCAAGATATTCTTGTGAGAACAATATTTTTGTATAAAATGATATTTTGAGATGGTATTAATGTTGTGTATCATTTGACAACCTTGTGTTTAAGTGTTATACATAGATGGCCGACTCTCTGTACTCTACTCAAAATGAAAAGGTATTCATCATGTGGCTACTGTAAAAAATCCAGTAATCACATATTTGAGCAACACTTATGTTGTAGTGTTGAAGAAAACTCACATTATCACTCAACGTAATTTGCCTGTCTCAAATTTCAAACAATAATGGTTATGACTTTTCTATGACTCACACTTTCATATATTGTGGAAGAGTACATCTAGGCTACCCAAAAGCTGTCTGTTTGCTACCAATAAATTATCGCAGAGATAAGAACATTTCCTTGCATGACCTACAATTTACAATAAAACAAAATATATGTATCAAGTCTGTAACCATCTTGCTATTAAAAAAAATCATTGAGGACAAAATGCTGCTGTACAAAAAATATGTGTAGGAGCACCGACTGTGCAAAAATTACTCTATGTGGGGTGATCCTTATTTTGTGTCTGACTTTTATTGGACACTTCTCACTGGGGAACTTCTGTTCAGTGCTGAGTTTATGTTTTCAGACTCTAGACACATGCAGAAATTAGTTATTTCCTGACTGATAATTGAATTTCTTATAAGTTCACAGTATATGCTACAGAAAATACACATAGAAAGTTAAAATGCCACCTTTGGACTTCAGCACATACTGGGCCATCTACTAGTATGACCAAGAAAAACATGTTTTCAGGTCTATCATTGTTGCCTGGCTGTTGCAGAATAAACCCTGCAGAGCGACATCTTAAAGTAACCATTTTTAACAGGTAAAGAGCTCCTATTTCAGTATTAGTAAGTCATCATAATGTAAGCTGTGTATATAAAAGTGAGACATGTAGAAAATTACTGTGACAAGGACCTAAAAGCTATTTTCACTATGGCAGGCCTAGCTGTCCTATGTACAAAGACAAAGTACAGATTGTAATACTATTACTGTATGGAACCAGCTAGAAAAATAATTAGGCCACTATTTTCAATAGTTGTCAAAATCCTATTCAATGGTGACGTTAGAATTATATGAAGGAAAGGAAACTTTTTTATAGTTACCTTACCAGCCTGAACTGTTAGGAGGCTAATTAGCATTAGCCTCTGCCATGTCAAAGCCTCTTCTCAGCCTGGGAAGAGGCCTTTAAGAGCTGTGAAATTCCTCCCAAGAACAAACAACAGTCTAACTTCAATGCACGGAGATGACTCATCTCAGGATATGCAGGTTGGGGGCTATGGGCTTCTGTTCAAACTACTAGTCAAATACTGTCTGACAGGTCTATTGAGCCACATGTAACGCAATGGCTCACTTGAAAGGGAAAGACAATGATGCAAGGACGATTCTTGTGTATCTCCTGTCTGGTTTCAGAAGGACCCTGTTTTTGTCATACTAAACTTTAGTCTATAGTTTGTTGTGGGTACAGAGCCTGCTTCAAACTAGACCTCGGTATTAGTTGTCATTGGATACTAATGATTATCATAGTCTACCCTCATGCACACCTGCAGCCTTCAGAGTCCAAGTTTAGTGTGGCTGAATACTTCAGCCATCTTGCCATTGCCCTGACATATGGCATGTTGGGCCTATTTGCAATCTGGCAAACTTGAACTACTGTAAAAGTAGGCAGGTCAGGGCCATGGGAACCTTTGCTCCATTGGTCATAGGGGAACTAAGAGTTGTTTATGGTGTCCTCGACCCACATGCTGGTGAAGTCTACAAAGCTGGACTCTTACCTAGCCTTCCTCAGAACACTGATAAGCTTGCAGAAGTATACCTGATGGACTGAACTTGCTGCACTTGGCATGTATGACCAGTTAAAAGGAGCTGAAGAGGTTAGACTCCCTCCCACTTGAGATGCAAGGACAGAAAGATTTCCAAGGATCATAAGGCTGATCCTCTGGGTGGTTCTAGGAACATAACCAAAATGGAGAGGACATTCCTGTGAAGAATTCTGACTGACCAGTGGCTGTACCTGAACTGGACTTTGCTGTTGTCCTGTGCGACACCCTAAGAGTTTCTAAGCACTCCCACAGAGGTACTGGAAGTGTCCTCCTCTCTGTGGTTGTTTTGGCACCAAAACAAAATTGGGAACCTTTTCAAAATTATTTGCTCCTGAGCTTCAAGGGGATTGACCACAAAAAGTATCGGACAGGCATTTCTGATATCAGATTGAATTCTGGTTTGTCCCATGTGGAGAATATGTTTACCTCATGGAGAAAAACAACAAAGTCCCTTTTCAGATTGGGACTTCAAAACCTTTCCTAACTTCTCCACTTCTAGGTCCTAGCAGGGCTAATCTACTTGTTGTAGATGACCAGGGCCTCAACGCTGTCAACTTTTAACCATACCTAGGTCCCTGTCCACTGCGACCAATGACCACAATTGGCGCTTTTTTGATTCATGGTGTTATTTTCTATTTTTAAATATTTTAAAAATCCAATCTGGGTACCAGTTTTAGATTTTTGTCACTTTGGTGTTTATTTGTAGACTACATTTTTAGCTATTTGTAGAAATGAGTACAATTTTCGTTGTGACGTTTTTTACTTTTGAGTTGTTTTGGTACTTGTGAATGCTTTGCACATTTTTTTGTAAAATTAAAGTTGCCTGCTCTGTGCCAAAGCTACCAGGGGTCGAGCACAAGTTGGAATTATTGAAACCTTTGATTGGAACAACCAGGATAGTGACTTTATTACTTGTGGTGGACATCAATTCACCCCAACTAACACATCACTTTCTCATGGTTGTGTTCAGTGGTGGGCCCTAGATCTTGTGTTTAGCACTACCTTCAGTTTTAGAAGTTGAAATTAAAAATCCCTAAATTTAATTAACAGAACAAATGTAGTTTTTATTTTTAGTTGTCATATGGTCTTTTACTTGATCATCTTTAATTTCCCTAAATGTTTTAACCTTAAGTCCTTTTTTGGGAACATAGATGTGTATCTAGCTACACTGGCTGGTCTTACAATAGTGGAGATGAGGGCCCTACCAGAGAAAGGAATCTGCAGTTGGTCCTGAATGCCAGGAAGGCAGACTACAAAAACAACATGAGGGCATGGGAAGAGGTCTGGTAAGCACAGACCACCTTAGAGGAGAATGATGGAGAGATAGAGGAAACCCAAGGAGAGGAGGTGGAGTAGGAAAATCAAATGCTGCATCAAAGAAGCTTCTCATGTAAACCGTTCAGGGCAGAAATGGAAGGAATCCACAACCTTAGCTCCTTACAGCTCTCCGTCTGCCATACAGCTTTCAAGTGCAAAATGCCAGAGAAGGACCATCACGACAAGCTGTATGCCCTAACCCTGAATATAAAGAAGCTTGCAGCAGAAGAAAGGTGACTGGCCTTAAAGGAGAAGAGGCCAGACTTGAACTTCTGTCTAGTGAAGATGGTGACTTCAATGGTGAGGTTTCTACATAGAGTCACGCACCTTTTACTTAAAATGTGTTGCCTAGCTTTCTTGTGGGGGATGACATTGACAAATGGTTCACCTCCTATAAAAAGGCATTGCGAATGTGCAGGGCAGAAAAGCAGCACCGGGGAGTCCAAGCAACACTGGGGATCCTGATGTGGGAGTTGGTACCAACACTGGGGAAGGATACACTCCTGACTCTAGAAGAAGGGCCAGCTGACTCATATGCACACACCTGAAAGAACCCCCAGCACAAAACTTTGGTCTTACACCTGAGGAGTACAGGAAGAAGTTCCCAGACACCCACAATTAGGTAAAGCAAACTTAGGCAAATTTTGTAGACATCTCATTGAAAGCACTATAGAATGGGCTGGTCAAACAAGTGCATACTTATGATGGGCTATACAATTTCATTATGACTGAGCCCACCTAGAATAATTGTTCTACAGAGCTACACCAGCAATTAGTGGACTCCAAGTTGACTGATGCCGGGAAGTATAGAAGAGGAATTGATGTGGAAGTATGCACTGGGGTACCCAAAATATTCCATGACTGTGATTCCAGGAAGGGGGAACCAGGCCCACACCATGAAAAGGAGGGGCGCAACAGGCCCCAAATATAAAAATTCACATGATCTCAAACTTCTGAAAAGGGGAAAGGGTCCGAGCCTCTGCCTAAGAAGCTGGGAAGTGGGAACACAGAGGAAGGAGACCATTTGAGAGGGGTATGTGTTTTGACTGCCTTCAGCCAGGGCACAGAAAGAGAGATTCCTCATGCCCAATATTGAGGTTGGCACTACTGTGAATTACACAGAGTAGACGTTAATACCCCTTAGTTCGAAGGTAAACCCAGAAGATAAGCTTGTGATCCCCGAGAGTTCTAGTACTTCAATTGGGTCACATCGAATAGGGTCCCGGTCACTGCCCTATGGGATGCCTATGCCAGCCACAACATGATGGTGGAAAGGCTGGTTTCTACAGGTGACTTTCTGCCAGGACAGGTTTGCAGGGTGAAGAATGTCTATGACCTTGAATCTGTCAACCCTATGGCTATGGTATCTTTAGAATGGGAAGGGATACTTGCTAGAGAAGGGTAATTGTTAGTTCCCCCCTTGCCCATAGCATGCATCCTTGGCTGTGAGCTCCAACAGGTGAGTAACAAGTCAGGAGTAAATGCCACACAGGGTGCCCCAAAAACACAGATTTCTTGGGGTGCTGTCCCTTGGAATAGGGTGAAGATGCTCTAGACAAGAGTAAAGGGTAGCAGATGAATGTTATCCACAGTGGGAAGACCTGAGTGCCTCAGTTTTCCTGCTTTGATAAGAGAGGACTGGCACTGATTAAGCCATTTCTGTAGGGGCTCCTGAACTATCAGTGTGGGAGAAATAGGCCATTTAGACTCCAAAAACACATACTGAGTTTGTCACCCTTCCCTTGAGAGGGACTTTGGTGGTCATTACAACCCTGGCGGATGGTGTTAAAGCGGCGGTAAGACCGCCATCAGGCCGGCGGTAAACATTTTGCAATTACGACCGTGGCGGAAACCGCCAACAAAGACAGCCACTGTAACACTCCAACCGCCACGGCAGTACAAACAAACAGCGTGGCGGTCACCACCAACAGACAGGCGGAGGACAATGTACCGCCCACACTATTATGACAGGCCAATCCGTCACCTTTTCCAGGGCGGATACACCGCAGATAAAAACACGGCAGAAACAGGAATTTCGAAGGGAAAACGCTCACCTCATCACACTCCACGAGGAAGGAGGACACCATGGACCCGGAACTCCAAATCCTCCCTGCGATAGTCTTCTTGCTCCTGTACCAGGAGCACCAACGCCGGCGGCGAAGACCACGGTGAGTACTGCACCTACGACACAGGGGAGGGGAGGGAAAAAACAGGGACACACACACGCAACACCTCCACCCTCACCCACTACAACACACACAATAATACATATCTATACATTATAGTTACACCGCCCAACTCCCCCCCGGAAGAATGCAAAGACAAAAGGAAATGAGTGGAACCATTGTAATTTACAAAATTCAGTAAGCAAAAATATACATATATACACTATTAACAAAATATACACCAAGATTAGTAGTCCAGGTATTGCACCATTCATAGTCCGTGGACCACTGGGCCCAAAATGCATGGGCGAGGCCCACACACGATACCAGATCAAAACAGAGAGAACACTGCAGGGGCATCAGATAGAAATTGTAATTGTAATTGTAATTGTATTTAGATAGCGCTTACTACCCCTGACTAGGCGTCGAAGCGCTTTTCGATGAGTAGCACGCTACTCTGGTACCCAACAAGAATTAGTGATGGATTAGTATAATTTAATAAGGAGTACAGTTTTAGTATTATTATGAGTTAATTTGAGTTGCAGATATGAGAGTTTGTTAGTTAGATTGACTGGAGTAATGGAGGGGTGGAGGAGGAAAGAAATCCAGAAGTGTTAATTGGGAGTTTATCCTTCATTTACTCAATCCAAAGGCTTGAGATGAATAATAGGGGAGCGGAGGGGAAAGAGGATGTGGATGGGTTAGGGAGAGCATAGAAGTAGGGTGAGAAGAATGCAGGAGAATTTAGTAGGGTTGTGTGGGAGGTCACAGAGGTAGAGTGAGGTTTGGTGAGTTAGATGTGGAGGTGGAGGGGAAGAGCTTAGGCAGAGATATTTAGGAGATGAAAGTGGTCGAAGGGATTTGGGATGAGTCCGAGTGAGAATGGAGGATAGTTTGATAGAGACATGACATAAGAGTGATGGGTAGATAAGTGTGATAAAAAGAGAGCAGAAATTCATAGATATCAGGAGCCATGCAATGATCCACAAACATGCCAGGCACAGAAACAACATATACACATACATACACATATATATATATATTTATACACACACACACATGAATAAAACACACATATGCACATACAATACATAATTAGAATCATGGGTAAAAAATACTTAGTCAGACAGGTTTAAAAGAGTGTGTGTGTATTTTATTGTCATTGGTTAAGTTTCTGTAAAATGAGCATCGTGGCCTACCCAACCGGAGTATTTTCTACGAGTATGTCAGTAAGCGTTACCTAGCATGTTTTATACGCCCCGTTTATATTGTACAGTAAGAGTACGTGATGGGCCACGGGGTAAAAAAAAACGTCTCCAGCAAACCTTGTGTGCCATTGGCAATGTGATTGTTACTAGTGCGTCTTTGTGGATATGTCCTCGTGCTTCTGAGCATCAACTACGCACCACCGGAATCGGCGGTAAACGCAGTGGGGTCGTTTGGAAAGCTGTCCATCATCGTGGTAAAAGGCGGGGAATTCCTTCACCTACTTCGAGGGTGGGCGGGGCGGGGCTCAGCGGGCGGAGCTTACAGGTGCTTTATAAAGGGAGAAACCTTCTACTCGGTGTCTTCAGCAGAGGAAGATAGAACCTGCGCGTCACAGTCAGATACAGATTACGCTCTAGTACATCATCAGTTCACCTCCAGGATGGATTCTAGATCTTTTTCTGCTATGGGATCTCTGAGCGCACAGCCTTGCTTTATCTTTGCCAAGCCCAAGAGTTAGGGTGGCTTGTCCTTTCCAGAAGCTGAGCTTCAACTGCGGCACCTGCTACGATTATATTTGTAAGTGCTTCTTTTGAGGTTTAGTTTCTGTAAAATTGAGCATCGTGGCCTACCCAACCGGAGTATTTTCTACGAGTATGTCAGTAAGCGTAACCTAGCATGTTTTATGCGCCCCGTTTATATTGTACACTAAGGGTACGTGATGGGCCACGGGGTAAAACGTCTCCAGCAACCTTGTGTTCCTTTGGCAATATGATTGTTACTAGTGCGTCTTTGTGGAGATGTCCTCGTGCTTCTGAGCATCAACAACGCACCACCGGAATCGGCGGTAAACGCATTGAGGTCGTTTTGGAAAGCTGTCCATCATCCTGGTAAAAAGGCGGGAGTTCCTTTACCTACTTCGAGTGTGGACGGGGCGTGGCTCAGCGGGCGGAGCTTACAGGTGCTTTATAAAGGGAGAACCTACTACAAAAACGATTTTGTGTTTATATTGTACACTAGGGGTACGTGATGGGCCACGGGGTAAACGTCTTCAGCAACCTTGTGTGCCTTTGGGAATGTTATTGTTACTAGTGCGTCTTTGTGGAGATGTCCTCGTGCTTCTGCGCATCAACAACGCACCACTTGAATCGGCGGTAAAACGCAGTGGGGTCATTTTGGAAAGTTGTCCATCATCCTGGTAAAAAGGTAAAAGGCGGGAATTCCTTTACCTACTTCGAGGGTGGACGGGGCGTGGCTCAGCGGGCGGAGCTTACAGGTGCTTTATAAAGGGAGAACCTTCAACTCTGTTTCTCCAGGAGAGGAAGATAGAAACCGCGCGTCACAGTCAGATACAGATTACGCTCCAGTACATCATCAGTTCACCTCCAGGAAGGTTTCTAGATTGTTTTCTGCTTTGGAATCTCTGAGCGCACAGCCTTGCTTTATCTTTGCCAAGCCCAGGAGTTAGGGTGGCTTGTCCTTTCCAGAAGCTGAGCTTCAACTGGGGCACCTGCTACGTTTATATTTGTAAGTGCTTCCTGTTGAGGTTTAGTGTCTGTAAAATGAGCATCGTGGCCTACCCAACCGGATTATTTTCTACGAGTAATTCAGTAAGCGTTACCTAGCATGTTTTATATGCCCCGTTTATGTTGTACACTGAGGCTACGTGATGGACCAAGGGAGAAAGTCTCTAGCAACCTTGTGTGCCTTTGGCAATGTGATTGTTACTAGTGCGTCTTTGTGGATATGTCCTCGTGCTCCTGCGCATCAACAACGCACCACCGGAATCGTCGGTAAAACGCAATGGGTCGTTTTGGAAAGCTGTCCATCATCCTGGTAAAAGGCGGGAATTCTTTTACCTACTACGAGTGTAGACGGGGCGTGGCTCAGCGGGCGGAGCTTACAGGTGCTTTATAAAGGGAGAACCTTCAACTCTGTGTCTCCAGGAGAGGAAGATAGGACCCGCGCGTCACAGTCAGATACAGATTACGCTCCAGTACATCATTAGTTCACCTCCAGGAAGGATTCTAGATTGTTTTCTGCTTTGGAATCTCTGAGCGCACAGCCTTGCTTTATCTTTGCCAAGCCCAAGACTTAGGTTGGCATGTCCTTTCCAGAAGCTGAGCTTCAACTGGGGCACCTGCTACGTTTATATTTGTAAGTGCATTCATTTGAGGTTTAGTGTCTGTAAAATGAGCATCGTGGCCTACCCAACCGGATTATTTTCTACGAGTAATTCAGTAAGCGTTACCTAGCATGTTTTATATGCCCCGTTTATGTTGTACACTGAGGCTACGTGATGGACCAAGGGAGAAACGTTTCCAGCAACCTTGTGTGCCTTCAGCAATGTGATTGTTACTAGTGCGTCTTTGTGGATATGTGCTCCTGCGCATCAACAACGCACCACCGGAATTGTCGGTAAAAGCAGTGGGGTCGTTTTGGAAAGCTGTCCATCATCCTGGTAAGAGGCGGGAATTCCAATACCTACTACGAGTGTAGATGGGGGCGTGGTTCAGCGGGCGGAGCTTACAGGTGCTTTGTAAAGGGAGAACCTTCAACTCTGTGTCTTCAGGAGAGGAAGATAGAAACCGCGCGTCACAGTCAGATACAGATTACGCTCCAGTACATCATCAATTCACCTCCAGGTAGGATTCTAGATTGTTTTCTGCTTTGGAATCTCTGAGCGCACAGCCTTGCTTTATCTTTGCCAAGCCCAAGAGTTAGGGTGGCTTGTCCTTTCCAGAAGCTGAGCTTCAACTGGGGCACCTGCTACGTTTATATTTGTAAGTGCTTCCTGTTGAGGTTTAGTGTCTGGAAAATGAGCATCGCGGCCTAACCAACCGGAGTATTTTCTACGAGTAATTCAGTAAGCGTTACCTAGCATGTTTTATGCCCCGTTTATATTGTACACTGAGGCTACGTGATGGACCAAGGGAGAAACGTCTCTAGCAACCTTGTGTGCCTTTGGCAATGTGATTGTTACTAGTGCGTCTTTGTGGATATGTGCTCCTGCGCATCAACAACGCACCACCTGAAACGGCGGTAAACGCAGTGGGGTCGTTTTGGAAAGTTGTCCATCATCCTGGTAAAAGGCGGGAATTCTTTTACCTACTACGAGTGTAGACGGGGCGTGGCTCAGCGGGCGGAGCTTACAGGTGTTTTATAAAGGGAGAAACCTTCAACTCTGTTTCTCCAGGAGAGGAGGATCGAAACCGCGCGTCACAGTCAGATACAGATTACGCTCCAGTACATCATCAATTCACCTCCAGGAAGGATTCTAGATTGTTTTCTGCTTTGGAATCTCTGAGCGCACAGCCTTGCTTTATCTTTGCCAAGCCCAAGAATTAGGGTGGCTTGTCCTTTCCAGCAGCTGGGCTTCAACTGGGGCACCTGCTACGTTTATATTTGTAAGTGCTTCCTGTTGAGGTTTAGTGTCTGGAAAATGAGCATCGCGGCCTAACCAACCGGAGTATTTTCTACGAGTAAGTCAGTAAGCGTTACCGAGCATTTTTGATATGCCCTGTTTATATTGTACATTGAGGCTACGTGATGGACCAAGGGAGAAACGTCTCCAGCAACCGTGTGTGCCTTTGGCAATGTGATTGTTACTAGTGCGTCTTTGTGGATATGTGCTCCTGCGCATCAACAACGCACCACCGGAATCGTCGGTAAACGCAGTGGGGTCGTTTAGGAAAGCTGTCCATCATCCTGGTAAAAGGCGGGAATTATTTTACCTACTACGAGTGTAGACGGGGCGTGGCTCAGCGGGCGGAGCTTACAGGTGCTTTATAAAGGGAAAAGTTTAGGAAAGCTGTCCATCATCCTGGTAAAAGGCGGGAATTCTTTTACCTACTACGAGTGTAGACGGGGCGTGGCTCAGCGAGCGGAGCTTACAGGTGCTTTATAAAGGGAGAACCTTCAACTCTGTGTCTCCAGGAGAGGAAGATAGAAACCGCGCGTCATAGTCAGATACAGATTACGCTCCAGTACATCATCAGTTCACCTCCAGGAAGGATTCTAGATTGTTTTCTGCTTTGGAATCTCTGAGCGCACAGCCTTGCTTTATCTTTGCCAAGGCAAAGACTTAGGGTGGCTTGTCCTTTCCGGAAGCTGAGCTTCAACTGGGGCACCTGCAACGTTTATATTTGTAAGTGCTTCCTGTTGAGGTTTAGTGTCTGTAAAAGAGTATTGTGGCCTACCCAACCGGAATATTTTCTATGAGTATGTCAGTAAGCGTTACCTAGCATGTTTTATACGCCCCGTTTATATTGTACAATTAAGGGTACGTGATGGGCCACGGGGCAAACGTCTCCAGCAACCTTGTGTGCCTTTGGCAATGTGATTGTTACTAGTGCGTCTTTGTGGAGATGTCCTCGTGCTTCTGAGCATCAACAACGCACCACCGGAATCGGCGGTAAACGCATTGGGGTCGTTTTGGAAAGCTGTCCATCATCCAGGTAAAAAGGCGGGAATTCCTTTACCTACTTCGAGGGTGGACGGGGCGTGACTCAGTGGGCGGAGCTTACAGGTGCTTTATAAAGGGAGAACCTTCTACTCTGTGTCTCCAGCAGAGGAAGATAGAACCCGCGCATCTCAGTCAGATACAGATTACGCTCCAGTACATCAACAGTTCATCTCCAGGATGGATTCTAGATCTTTTCTGCTATGGGATCTCTGAGCGCACAGCCTTGCTTTAGTTTCCAAAGAAACTATAAATGAATAGAAATATACATATAATCTGAAAAAAATAATTATCCACATAGGCATATGCAGTTCGTAGTTGCTTGAAAAAGGTGGTTATGAAGGAAAGAGCCAACTCTTGAGTAGTTTCCTGAAAACAAGAAAGTTATCTGTGGCTCTTATAGTTGGGGGTAATGAATTCCATAGTTTGGCTGCTTGGACGGAGAAGGATGTACCACCTACAGTCTTTTTCTTGTATGGTGGTGTTCTAAGGCGGGGTGCCAGTCTTGAGCGGAGGGTTCTTTGTTGGATGTATTTGGTAATTTTTTTTCTGATGAAAAGCGGTCCTGTTCCATGTATAGCTTTGTGGGTGATACAAAGCAGCTTGAAAGTACATCTTCTGGCAACGGGTAACCAGTGTAGTGCTCTCAAGGCAGGGGAGATGTGGGCTTGCGGCTTTATATGTAGTAGTAGCCTGGCTGCGGAATTCTGGATACGTTGTAGTTTTTTCATAACAGATAGAGATGATCCATGGTAGAGGCTATTGGCATAATCCAGTTTGGATAATACAAGTGAGATAGTAGCTTGCACCTTGTGTGGAAATCCGAGGTGAGGGAAAATGCGTCGTAAAGTCTTTAAGGTGATGAAGCTTGTGCGTGCTAATTTGTCTACTTGGGCATTCATAGTTAGTTTGGAATCCATGGTGATTCCTAGGTTTTTCACTTCCTTGGATGATTGAGGAGGTGGTCCGAGAACGTCAGGCCAGACGCACAGAGGGTCATAATGTTTCCAGTCACCACATATGAGTATTTCAGTTTTGGAGGTATTTAGTTTGAGATGGCTGCAGGTCATCCACTGATCAACGGCTCTGAGGCAACTGAAGATTTGAGAGTTTTCAATGTTTTTGGGGTCTTCTAATTGAAGTAGTATTTGTGTTTCATCTGCATAGTTGTAGCATGTGAGATGGAAATTATTGATCAGTTCTGGTAAAGATATCATGTAGATGATAAAAAGCAAAGGTGAGATGATTGACCCTTGGGGGACCCCTGTTTTTGTGGGGTAGGGTTCGGATGAGAAGGGGGGTGAGTGGATGATATTCGCTCTTTTTTGGAGATAGGAAGTAATCCAGTCGAGCGCAATCCCTTGTATGCCGGCTTCGTGGAGTCTTTGAGTTAGGGTGTCATGGTCAACCGCATCAAAGGCAGCTGAGAGGTCCAAGAGAAGTAGTGCAGCAACTCCATTTCGGTCAACTGTGTTTTTAAGATCGTCCCAGATTGCCATGAGTGCCGATTCAGTGCTTCTTCCTAGGCGGAATCCAGTTTGGAAGTCTGAAAGTATAGAATTGTCTTCAATGAATTGTGACATCTGGGCGAATGCTGCTCTTTCTATCAATTTGCCCAGGAAAGGTCCATTTGTGATAGGTCTGTAGTTGTTGGGGTCTTGCGGGTCTAGATTTGTTTTCTTTAATAATGGTCGTATGTATGCCTTTTTCAGGTCTGTAGGAAAAGTTCCTGAAGTTAAAGAGTTGTTGATGATTCTTCTTACAGGTGTGGCAGCGGAAGTAGATAGCAGGATGTTCTTGAAGATCTGTGGTGGGCAAGGGTCAGAAGGGCAACCAGAAGGTCTGCTTGCTTTGACCAAAGCCATAAATTCATCCTGGGATATTTGTTTGAAGGACTGTAGAGGTTGGGATGGTTTATTCTTAAAGGGTATTTTAGTAAAGGGGTTGGTGCTGATGGTTTTCTTCTGTTTTAATTAGGAGTCCAATGTGTCTGCCTTGGTTGTGTAGTGAGTTGCCAATTTGTTTGTGAAATCTTGAGTGGTGGGATGACTTCCTTCCATGCATGTGGGTTTTCGAAATTCATTGAGAATTTTGAAAAATTCCTTGGTTGTAGATTGAGCATTTAGAATTCTGTCTGAGTAGTATCTTTTTTTAGCTTTTTTGATTGATGATTTGTATATCCTGTTAAGTTTGTGTAGCTGCAGTTTGTCTTGACTGTTGTTTGTTTTGAGCCAGGTCCGTTGCAGCTTTCTGATTTGTTTCTTTATCTTTTTAAGTTCTGTGTTTCTCCAAGGTGTTGGTTTTCTTTTGTCATGTTTAGTTTTTCTGAGTGGTATTAGGACATCAAAAGCTTCCTGTAGCCACTCATAAAGTTTAGGTACAGAATTGATTGTATCTAGATCTGTGTTTGCTGTTAGTTGTGTTTCTAAGTGATCCAAATTGAGTTTTCTCCATGGTCGATAGGTGTATGTATGTAAGTGGTTGTGGGGTGTGTTGATTTGTGGAGTTGTCTGTTGGAAAGTTATCAGATGGTGGTCTGACCAGGTGGTTGGTGTGATGCTATGAATAGTAACAAGTTCAGGCTTTGCAAAAATTACATCTAGGATGTGACCAGCGATGTGTGTGGGATTGTGTACAATCTGATGTAGATTCAATGCGAGTAGGCCAGTGGTGATAGCTTTTGGATGGGGCATATTGGGTTTGTCAAACCAAATGTTTAGATCTCCAAGAATGCATAGATTGGAGTATAGTGTAATAAGGTTTGAGACTATGTCAAGAAAGGCATCTGGGAAAGTGGAGTTGTTAGGTGGAGGTCTGTAAAGGAGGAGAAAGTTACAGGTGGAAGTTGGAGTAGGGTGGCATCTGGTAAGGAGGGCTTCACAACCTTGTATGGAGATGTTGTCTGTTTTACTGAGGTTTATTGCCTGTTTGAATATAATAGCTAGTCCACCTCCTCTCTTGCCTATACGGTTTTGTGTGATGGTTTGATAGCCTGGAGGAAGGGCTTCATGCAATACTGGTGCCATGTCATCTCCCAACCAGGTTTCTGTAATGAATAGTAAGTCAGGTTGTGTGTCTGTGAGAAGGTCGTAGATGTGGTGCTTGTTTTTTGAGAGTGATCGAGCATTTATGAGCTGGCAGTTTAGATAGGGTGTGTTAGTGGTGGTGTTGTTTTGTTTAGTAGAAGGGTAAGTAGTATAATGTGAGCTTGAAGCAGGAGTGTTGCTAGTTGTGTTAACTGTTTGAGGCTCACAATAGTCTTGCTTTTCAACATAGTGCTCCTCTTCCAGCAGGTTAAGGAGGCATTTTGTTGGGTCTGTGTGTGTGGGTGGTGAACTTGGTGGCTGAGAGAGCCATGAGGAGTGTAGTGTTTTTTGTAGGGTAGTTTTATTATGAAACAAACAAGGGGATGCGAGGTTGCTATGAGTGGCATGTTTTTTATTTTGTTTGCGTCTGTTTAGTGTGGATGGAGTATGGGTTAGGGGTGGTGGAGGAGCATGTGGATCATGATGTAAGGCTCTAAATTGTGCAATGGAGGAGAGGCGACTGAAAGAAGGTTGCTGGGATGGGGTGCTTGTGGTAGGTGTTTGTGAAGGTTGGGGGGGTAGGGGTGGAGATAGGGTGGAATTTGTATCCTTTGTGTAGTCTTGGGGGTGAGAGTCGGTATGATGATGAGTGTAATGTAAGTTTGTGTTGCTTTGATGTGCTGATGTTTGTGGTTGGTATTGTTTTTGTGGAATAATGAGAGGGGCTATTGGTGTAGTTGTTTTTGGTGAGGGACTTGTATGTGAGTTAGTGCTGTTAAGTGGAATTTGAGTGTTAGATGGGGTGTTGATGTGTTTTGGAGATGAATGTATGAGGTGTATATGAGGTGATGGATGTGTGTCAGGGAGATGAGTATTAGTTGAGAAGACTGGAAGAGGTAATATGTGTGGTGGAGTGAAATGTGGGGATTGTATGGTAGTGTGTAATTGGTGAGCAGAGGGGAAGAGTGTGTGTAGATGATGTGTTTGAAGGCAGGGTTTTGGCATTGTTATGAGTTCAGGCGGTCTGTGTGAAGCGAACAGCGGATAGTGTTTTTGGTTAGTATGTGTAGAGAGTGTGTATCTGGGAGACTGAAACTGAGGGAATTGTATGTTGTAGTTTTGTATTGTGTGGGTGGTGGCAGGTAGTGTTAGTGGGAGGGGACAGAGTAGTGTTTCCTGTGAGTATGAAGGTGTTTGACTGTAGTAGTTATGGGGTGTATGTGTATATGTGTTGTATGTAGGGTATTGTGTTGGGTGGTGGGGCAATGTAATATGTCTATGGTCAGTTTGTGATGCATGAGTTGGATATCTTTGCAGATAATGTGTTTGCATGTTGAGGGATGTGTTGGGGCAGAAACCATTCCTGGTGGAATGGGAATTGGGCAGCATTTCTGGCCCTAGTCCCTACCTGTCCCGAACAGGCCCAAACAGACAACTGCCCTTGTCCTCTCCGCCCTTTGCCTCGACGCCCGGGCTGAGACGCCCTGAATCCTGGCCTTTTATAGCCCTAACAGCCAATAGGAAGCTGGTCCTAACCCTAGCCAATCCAATTTTAAACCCTGATTTAGCCAATTAATGGGAGACCCAGCCCTAATCACCAGTCACAGCCCTATTTCCTGACCCTCAATCACAGCCTCAGCCCTAGTACCAACAGCCAATCAGAATCCTAGCCCTATTCACCAATCACAGCCCTAGTACCAACAGCCAATCAGAATCCTAGCCCTATTCACCAATCACAGCCCTAGTACCAACAGCCAATCAGAATCCTAGCCCTATCCATCAATCACAGCCCTAGTACCAACAGCCAATCAGAATCCTAGCCCTATCCACCAATCACAGCCCTAGTACCAACAGCCAATCAGAATCCTAGCCCTATCCACCAATCACAGCCCTAGTACCAACAGCCAATCAGAATCCTAGCCCTATCCACCAATCACAGCCCTAGTACCAACAGCCAATCAGAAACCTAGCCTTATCCACCAATCACAGCCCTAGTACCAACAGCCAATCAGAATCCTAGCCCTATCCTCCAATCATAAATGCATCCCTGGAGCTAGCAACCAATGAAACACCATCTCCCAAAAACCAATCACAACAGCATATGCAACAGCCACAAGGAACCTATATAAGGAGCAAGTTAACTAAAGTCCAGTCCCTGGGGCCTGGGGGGAGGCTATTGTTGCTCTATTCAGTATCTCCTTGGATACAGACAGGCTGAATCCACACTTTCAAGCTAGCAGAGTCTACTTTTCAGGTAAGGGGGAGATTGTTTAAGAGACAAACACTGCAATGGTTCTGGGCGCACACTCTAAAATCGGGCTTTTTTAAGGCAAAAAATACAGGGGGGCAGACAGCTTTAAAGTACAATTTAAATCACACAAACAGATTAAAAACAGTCTCCTAAAACCACACTCTTGAAAGATCTAGGTAGTCTTTTTACTAAGAATAGGGGTGAAAAAAGGGGGGCAGAAGGGGGGGGGGAAAGGGGGGGGGGAGCCACAAACTAGCAAGGGAATTCACACAGTCACAGCAAAAACGATTTTGAAACAAACACCACTTTAAAAGAGGCCAGGCTGCCTGAAAACACAGAGAGTCCACAGTAAAACAAACACTAGTTGAACACTTAATACTATTTGACTAGAAAAATATCTTTGGGCTCCTTACCTAGGTCTCTTTGCAATCCTTGAACACTGGGCTGTATCAGGACACAGGAGAAGATGCACAGAGGAACACAAAATGGGGGTGCCTGTCTTTGGCCTTCCCTCCACAAAAACTTAAGGAGCCAGAGCAGGTGGGGGGGCGGGTCTCAGGTGCAGCAGAGACTCAGGGAGCCAATCAGCTACGTCCAGTCCCTGGGGCCTGGGGGGAGGCTATTGTTGCTCTATTCAGTATCTCCTTGGATACAGACAGGCTGAATCCACACTTTCAAGCTAGCAGAGTCTACTTTTCAGGTAAGGGGGAGATTGTTTAAGAGACAAACACTGCAATAGTTCTGGGCGCACACTCTAAAATCGGGCTTTTTTAAGGCAAAAAATACAGGGGGGCAGACAGCTTTTAAGTACAATTTAAATCACACAAACAGATTAAAAACAGTCTCCTAAAACCACACTCTTGAAAGATCTAGGTAGTCTTTTTACTAAGAATAGGGGTGAAAAAAGAGGGGCAGAGGGGGGGAAAAAAGGGGGGGGGGAGCCACAAACTAGCAAGGGAATTCACACAGTCACAGCAAAAACGATTTTGAAACAAACACCACTTTAAAAGAGGCCAGGCTGCCTGAAAACACAGAGAGTCCACAGTAAAACAAACACTTGTTGAACAATTAATACTATTTGACTAGAAAAATATCTTTGGGCTCCTTACCTAGGTCTCTTTGCAATCCTTGAACACTGGGCTGTATCAGGACACAGGAGAAGATGCACAGAGGAACACAAAATGGAGGTGCCTGTCTTTGGCCTTCCCTCCACAAAAACTTAAGGAGCCAGAGCAGGTGGGGGGGCGGGTCTCAGGTGCAGCAGAGACTCAGGGAGCCAATCAGCTACGTCCAGTCCCTGGGGCCTGGGGGGAGGCTATTGTTGCTCTATTCAGTATCTCCTTGGATACAGACAGGCTGAATCCACACTTTCAAGCTAGCAGAGTCTACTTTTCAGGTAAGGGGGAGATTGTTTAAGAGACAAACACTGCAATAGTTCTGGGCGCACACTCTAAAATCAGGCTTTTTTAAGGCAAAAAATACAGGGGGGCAGACAGCTTTTAAGTACAATTTAAATCACACAAACAGATTAAAAACAGTCTCCTAAAACCACACTCTTGAAAGATCTAGGTAGTCTTTTTACTAAGAATAGGGGTGAAAAAAGAGGGGCAGAGGGGGGGAAAAAAGGGGGGGGGGAGCCACAAACTAGCAAGGGAATTCACACAGTCACAGCAAAAACGATTTTGAAACAAACACCACTTTAAAAGAGGCCAGGCTGCCTGAAAACACAGAGAGTCCACAGTAAAACAAACACTTGTTGAACAATTAATACTATTTGACTAGAAAAATATCTTTGGGCTCCTTACCTAGGTCTCTTTGCAATCCTTGAACACTGGGCTGTATCAGGACACAGGAGAAGATGCACAGAGGAACACAAAATGGAGGTGCCTGTCTTTGGCCTTCCCTCCACAAAAACTTAAGGAGCCAGAGCAGGTGGGGGGGCGGGTCTCAGGTGCAGCAGAGACTCAGGGAGCCAATCAGCTACGTCCAGTCCCTGGGGCCTGGGGGGAGGCTATTGTTGCTCTATTCAGTATCTCCTTGGATACAGACAGGCTGAATCCACACTTTCAAGCTAGCAGAGTCTACTTTTCAGGTAAGGGGGAGATTGTTTAAGAGACAAACACTGCAATAGTTCTGGGCGCACACTCTAAAATCAGGCTTTTTTAAGGCAAAAAATACAGGGGGGCAGACAGCTTTTAAGTACAATTTAAATCACACAAACAGATTAAAAACAGTATCTAGGTAGTCTTTTTACTAAGAATAGGGGTGAAAAAAGGGGGGCAGAGTGGGGGGGGGAAAGGGGGGGAGAGCCACAAACTAGCAAGGGAATTCACACAGTCACAGCAAAAACGATTTTGAAACAAACACCACTTTAAAAGAGGCCAGGCTGCCTGAAAACACAGAGAGTCCACAGTAAAACAAACACTTGTTGAACAATTAATACTATTTGACTAGAAAAATATCTTTGGGCTCCTTACCTAGGTCTCTTTGCAATCCTTGAACACTGGGCTGTATCAGGACACAGGAGAAGATGCACAGAGGAACACAAAATGGAGGTGCCAATACACCAGGCACCTCAGGGGGAAGGAAAGGGGGGCACCTCAGCCATATGAGTGCACAACGCCAGATCCACGAGGGGGCTCCATGCCCATTGATGTATCCTGGGGAGTGCAAAGCCACAGTCTCTCAAGTCTATACAGTGGGTGGGTTGCCCACTGATGCATCCTGGGGAGTGCAAAGCCATAGTCTCCCAAGTCTATACAGTGGGTGGGTTGCCCACTGTTCCACCCTGGGGAGTGCAAAGCCACAGTCTCTCAAGGCTATACAGTGGGTGGGTTGCCCACTGTTCCATCCTGGGGAGTGCAAAGCCACAGTCTCTCAAGTCTATACAGTGGGTGTCTTGCCCACTGCTTTATCCTGGGGAGTGCAAAGCCACAGTCTCTCAAGTTGATAACAGTCTCCACTGGTTCTGGAGGGGGACTGGTGCCCAGAGTGATTCATCCTGCCCAGGACTGAGGTAGTGGATGTGATAATCCACTGGTTCTGGAGGGGGACTGGTGCCCAGAGTGCTTCATCCTGCCAAGGACTCAGGTCGTGGATGTGATAATCCACTGGTTCTGGAGGGACACTGGTGCCCAGAGTGCTTCATCCTGCCAAGGACTAAGGTAGTGGATGTGATAATCCACTGGTTCTGGAGAGGGACTGGTGCCCAGAGTGCTTCATCCTGCCAAGGACAGAAGTAGTGGATGCATGTCTCCACTGGTTCTGGAGGGGGACTGGTGCCCAGGGTGCATCACTCACCCCGTTACGGTCCCAGTTGCGTCAGTGCCCCTGCTGCTCATGGGCTAGTGGTGCTTGAGTTGGCGGTCTTTGCCCTGTTCAGCGGTGCTTGCCATGTGCAGCGGTGCTTGAGTTGGTGGTCCTTGCCCTGTTCAGCGGTGCTTGCCTTGTTCAGCGGTGCTTGAGTTGGCGGTCCTTGCCCTGTTCAGTGGTGCTTGCCCTGTGCAGCGGTGCTTGAGTTGGCGGTCCTTGCCCTGTTCAGCGGTGCTTGCCCTGTGTAGCGGTGCTTGAGATGGTGGTCCTTGCCCTGTTCAGCGGTGCTTGGGTTGGCGGTCCTTGCCCTGTTCAGCGGTGCTTGCCCTGTGCAGCGGTGCTTGAGTTGGCGGTCCTTGCCTTGTGCAGCGGTGCTTGAGTTGGCAGTCCTTGCTCTGTTCAGCGGTGCTTGAGTTGGCGGTCCTTGCCCTGTTCAGCAGTGCTTGAGTTGGCGGTCCTTGCCCTGTTCAGCGATACTTCCCCTGTGCAGCGGTGCTTGAGTTGGCGGTCCTTCATTGCCCAGCTCGGTTGTGGCTCGCGGTCCTTCATTGGTCTGCTGGGCTGTTGCTGGCGGGGCCCTTCTGGGCAGCGACAATGGTGCTGGCAGGGCCCTCCTGGGCAGCAGCGAAGATGGGGCTGGCAGGGCCCTCCTGGGCAGCAGCGACGATGGGGCTGGCGGGGCCCTCCTGTGCAGCAGCGACGATGGGGCTGGCAGGGCCCTCCTGGGCAGCAGCGACGATGGGGCTGGCGGGGCCCTCCTAGGCAGCGATGATGGGGCTGGCAGGGCCCTCCTGGGCAGCAGCGACGATGGGGCTGGCAGGGCCCTCCTGGGCAGCGGGGATGATGGCGGTCTTCTCCGCCGTGCTGCTCCTCCCAGACTTGCCGGGTTTCTTGTGGCCCTTCACCACCTTGGGAGGAGTCACAGCTGAGTCCACACTCCCACTGGGACCACTGAGAGCGGCTTGGGTGGCTGGAGTCTTCCCCCTCTCCCGCTGGGCACTGGCCAACTTCTGGTGCTTCACAGGGGGGACTGGCTTTGCTGTGGCTCCGTGCCACACTGGGTGTCCTGGTGGCCGGTGCACTCCACATACCTGTGACAATAGGCACCACTGGTCCCGGAGATGTTGTGGCTGAGGTGCTAGTTCGGGACCTATGAGTTGGACAGGGGGGGTGGGAAATAGGTTAAGGGTGGACAGGAAAAGTTGTTTGGACACACTGGGATGGGTAGCTGGAGGGGGTTTGGGAGTGGAGGAAGAGGTGGTGGTTGTAGGAGGTGTACTTTTGTGGCTTTGGGTGCATGCGCTGGAGGCTGTCGTGAGGTGGATGGCTGTTGGGTGCGTGTGTGGCTGCGTTTGTGTACCTTGGGAGGGGGCGTCACAGACACACTGGGAGAGGACACAGGGGACTTGTGAATGGTAGTGGGGGTGGTGACCGCACGTGAGCGGGGTGTGCTGGTGCGGGACGTAGTGGCTGTAGAGGTAGTGCATGCAGGTGTGAGTGTAGACGAGACTGGGAGGAGGGAGGGAGACGACGAGGAGGGGGACACAGTGGAGGCAGTGGATGTTGGTGTGTCTGTATGTGTGTGATGCTTGCGTAAGTGCCTGTGGGATGTGTGGTGCTTATGTTTGCCTGAGCTTCGCTTTTGTGGTGAGGTGTGTGCAGGCTGGTCTGATTGTGTGGATGGGATAGGCTGAGGTACAGGGGATTGGGTCTGGGTGGAGGAAGTTGGAGGGGGAGGGTAGACTCAGGGACAATGGCTGCCATCAGTGTTGAGGCCAGAGTTTGAAAGGATCGGTGAAGGGCCGCCTGACCAGAATGAATGCCCTCCAGGAATGCATTAGTTTGTTGCAACTGCCTTTCTACACCCTGGATGGCATTCAAAATGGTAGACTGCCCAACAGTGAGTGACCTGAGGAGGTCAATGGCCTCCTCATTGAGGGCAGCAGGGACGACAGGGGCAGGGGCTGAGGTGCCTGGGGTGAATGTGATGCCCACCCTCCTGGGTAAGCGGGCACGGGCCAAAGGCTGAGGAGCTGCTGGGAGGGCGGTGCTGGTAGGGGGGGTGGCGGCTGTACCTGTAGAAGTGGGGGGCACAGATTTTGCTGCCACTACAAGGGAGCTCCCATCGGAGGATGAGTCCGTGTCACTGGTTTCAGCTCCTGACTCCGGCGTGGTGCTCTCCTCGCCCTCCGTCCCACTGGTGTATTCTGAGTCCGTAGTGTGGCCCTCCATGGCCATGTGGGATGCAGCTCCCTCATGCTCCGGTGCCACTGCTCCTCCGCCTGATGATGCTAATGCACACATAACAGGGAGACCACAAAAAAGGGGGGGAAGACAGAATAAAGACATGTTGAGTGCATGGATTACTGCTACTGTTTGCGGACAAGACAGACACAGAAGCCCCCTGCACTACGTTGCGCTGTTGGGCTCTACAGTGCAATTCCTGGGAAATGGGTTACAAGGCTATGGACGAAATATGCACACCTAGATGACACAGGGGCATTAATAGCTGTACTTGGCACTCTACAGAGGTGGGGTGGGGGGCCACAGGGCCATGCCTTACAGAGGGGCCTGGGCTACGGAACTCGCCCTGGCCTACGGAAACCCACAGCCCTCCTCCCCCACCCAGACACCTCCACTGCACGCAAAGTCAGCTGAATGAGAGTGTACTCCCCCCCCTCTTGTGTCTACTGTGATGCCCTCAAGCGCCCATCCAACTCAGGGTAGGCCACCGCCAGGATCCTGAACATCAGGATGGTCATGTTTCGACGGGCACCCCTCCCACGTTGGGAGGCCATCCCCAGCTGAGCCTCCGCCGTCTTCTTGCTCCAGCGGCAAATGTCCTCCCATCTTTTACGGCAGTGGGTGCTCCGTCTGTGGTGGACCCCCGGGATCCGGACGTCCTTGGCGATGGCACGCCAAATATCCTTCTTCTGGTGGGCGCTGACCTACATGAAATGTACAGGGGAAGAAAAGAAGTCATTACCAACTGCGCCGTCAAAGTGAGTGGCCCCCATGCCTAACCTTGCCATGTGGCTCATGCACCCACAGTGTGCTTACCTGTTGGTCTGGAGGACCGAAGAGTAGCGTGTACTGGGGGAGGACCACATCCACGAGCTTCTCCAACTCCTCCGCAGTGAAGGCAGGGGCCCTTTCCGCAGACGCACGAGCCATTGTCTCTTCCAGACCGAGGTCACAGCAGCACTTGCAGTTTAGTTCCTCTCCTGTCGAAGATCAGGTATCGAGTGATTCAACGGATAGAAAATGGCGGTCACATCCACGGCGGTCACATCCGCGACGGTGCGTACCATCACTGCCGGCGTACATCGTCATTGGCTCCTGGAACCCACAGGGTCCAATGTTAACCAATACAGAATTGCGCCGCGGTCTCCGACCGCCTACCGCGACGGTGTACAACGCCAGCACAGTTACCTCACATCCCATTGTCCCACTTTAGAGGTCTGGCAGCCGCCATTTCAGGGGCCCACATGGCCTAATTACCAACTGCGTCACACATACCTAGGCCTAGTCTCAACACACATACAGGCCACATTTTGGGTATGAATGGTGTTCTGTGTAGACTGTGGGTACATACCTCTGAGTTGTTTGACTCTGTGGTCGCTGTTGTCTTTCATAGGCACCGTTCGCTGGGACATGTGAGGAGATGGCGGAATCCTCTGGTGTACCGACCGCTGGTGGACCTGTGGACAATGGAGGAAAGAAATTGGATTATCACCTACAGGTTTGACCATGCCACAATCCAGGAACTGTTTACCCAGTTGGAGCCAGACCTGATGTCAGGAATCCGCCATCCCACAGGAATCCCCCCTCAAGTGCAGGTGCTATAAGTGCTCCATTTCCTTGCTAGTGGGTCTTTTTAGACAACTGTGGCCATGGCATCAGGGATGTCCCAGCCCATGTTTTCCAACGTATTGTCCAGAGTGTTGTCTGCCCTGCTGAAACACATGCAGAGCTACATCGTTTGCCCTCAGGTTGAGGATTTGCCTACAGTGAAAGATGACTTCTATGCCCTTGGACATATCCCCAACATCATAGGTGCCATTGATGGGACCCATGTGGCTTTGGTCCCCCCCCACAGGAGTGAACAGGAGTACAGGAACCGGAAGAGTTATCATTCCATGAATGTACAGATGGTATGTTTGGCTGACCAGTACATCTCCCATGTGAATGCCATGTTCCCTGGCTCAGTGCATGACGCCTACATCCTGCGGAATAGCAGCATCCCTTATGTGATGGGTCAACTCTAGAG